>NC_139458.1:214290000-215540000 GCF_057233095.1 Heloderma suspectum | reverse complement strand
AAAAATAGGTGCAGGGTTTATATTTTGATTTTCCTTTAAAGGGAACTGCCAATAACATCTTTATTACTTGGAAGAAGTGGATAAAAATGTCAGGATTCATTGCCCTATCAGAGATCATGTCTGCCAAATTTCAGAATGATAACCACAAGGGTTTTTGTGTAAGGGTGGCCTTGACATTTTGAGGTCTCCAAAAGAGGCCATTCTCATCTCCCTATGTTCCTTGTGGACAATTGTTCTGAAAATTACAGACAGCCTAGAGTTGTCCCTAAGTAAGACACCAGCAAAGTTTCAGAAGGATAGGTGCAGCAGTTCATGTGGAAGGGGAGTGCTCCAGTTTCAGGGAGGGAGTGATTTGCTTTCCCTTCCCTTCACCCTTCCCCAGTAGCTTTTGGGTAAGTTTGTATGAAAATGCGCAGGTCACTAGAGCTGTCCCCCAGGCAAGAAACCTGCATGAAGGATATACATGCATACACATTTAGAAATACTAGAATTTATTTACATTTCACCAATGTTAGCAAGGGAACGTGGGTGGGAAGGTGCTACTGCACTCATGTCATGCTTGTGGGTTTCCTGTGGGCATCTGGTTGGCCACTGTGTGAACAGAATGCTGGACTAGATGGGCCTTGGCCTGATGCAGCATGGCTCTTCTTATGTTCTTAAATACAGAGTGCCTCTGAGCATGTGCAGAATGATTTTCTTTCACCACTGTGCACTTACATTCTTCCCCTACCCATTCTATTCCCCTCCATGCAACCATCCCTCTTCACCCTACCATCCTCCAGCATCTCTTCATAAAAACAGATGTCTTGTTTTGTGCAACAATCCTCTACCTCCTCCTTGTTATGCACAAACTCTCATTGTATCTTCCTCCCCATAACTTCATTTGTGCCAAGACTTCACCAGGATTCAGTCAATGAGTCTGTTTTCAAAACCAGGTTAAGTTATGGAGAAGCTCTGAGCATATACTAAGTGCCTTTCCCTCACCACTGAAGCTAGAGTTCATGCAACAACAACCCCCCCCCCCAAATCCACAAATGACAAAACATGCATAGGACTGAGCTGAAAGGGTAGTCGATTCATTAGACGGAATTGGGTAGGCACTGTATTAAGCCTGCAGTACCATGTTCACAACTCAGGACTTATTTCTGAGTAAACATGCAGAACATCAGCTTGCAAATCTCCCTACAAAAGTAACTTGTGCTGGAATCCCATGCACACTTCTCTTGAGGCGAAACCTCGTTAAACATAATGGGGCTTCTGAGTAGGCATACATAGGATTATATAAATGAGCAGTATTCCCCTCCACTTAAAAAACAAAGCCCAAACTCCTATTTTTATTAAAGCTTTCTGTTCATATGAACATAGAAAGCTGCCTTGTACTGAGTCAGACCTGGGTCCATCTAGCCCAGCACTGTTGACACTGAATGGCAGCAGCGACTCTCCAGGATTTCAGGCAGGATTCTTCCTGGCCCCACCTGGAGATGCTGGGGATTGAACCCAGGACCTTCTGCATGCCCAGCATGTGCTCTGCCACTGAGCTACAGCCCTTCCTGTTGCTGGATAATGACAACTGACAAACAAACAGCCCCAGATTTGTTTCTCTGCAACCATGTGAACCCACTTTTCTCAAAGACTTGAGTGAGAAGGAGAAAAACTAACCCTTTTGTCTGTTTGTATAAAGTCAAATACAGTTCAGAACTTCTCTTGCCCACTGAAGATAATTCTCTTTAAGAATTCCCCAAGATATGCTCTGGGTGGAATAAAGAAGAGAAAGGAAGAACAGGATAGGGGGAGGAAGAAGAAAAGAAGAATGGTGATTGGAAATGCATGGGGGATGGGGGGAGTAGAGAAAAAAGAGCCAACTGGCTCCTTTCAGAGAGGTAGTACTTCAGAGGATTTGGGAGGCTGTGGAGGGTTTGTAAGGATTACATGTACTTAAATTAACTTTATGAGGTAAGGTGGCTGAGGGCTTTTTCTAGCTTTTTTAAAACTGCAGAACCTATTCTAAAGCCTCAGCAGTTCTTCAATCATGACACCACATAGTCCTAACCCTCCTTTTGGAATAATTTGAGTCCTACAGCTATTTCGGAGAAATTAAAGTGGAGGGGAAGAAAGAAGTTTGTGGAGGCTGACTGGATCCTTTGCTGTACTGAAGCTACTAAACTTCTGCAGAAGCCAAAGTTTACAATTTGGGGTAGTAAAATCAGATGTGGTGTGAAATACCAGTATTTCCATGGAGCTCTTTCTTCCCTTTCTTCTCCCCCTTCAAAATTGCACTGCAAGCAAGCTCCCAGCAGTTGGCATGGAAGAGCAGAAAAGTAGGGGGAGAGAGGTTTTTTGCACCTCAAAAAACCCCCTCTACACTAGAGATTAGGGATAGTGACCTCCTAATGGTCACCTTAAACACCTTCTGATTAGGATCTCTAATCCCCTGTATGGCTTGACAGTTTTTTACTTTTTGTTTTAGTCTTTGAGAAAAGGAAAATTTATGCATGGCTAGCACAAAAGCCATTAGACCTAACTGTCTAAACTTTGGCAGGCTCAGTCACCTCAATAGGGGCTGCCAGGTCCCCCAATTCCATGCACATATGTGGAAGCATAAAAAAAAATAGCTCTTTCCTTTTACAGATTTTCTTGAAAATAGCAAATTTTACCTGTGACTAGCACAAAAGCCACTGGACCAAACAGCCTGAAATTTGGCAAGTTCAATAAGCTCCATTGGGGGCTGGCAATTCCCCAAATTTCATGTATTTATCATACAAACTAAAAAAGCTATGCCCGTTTCTTTTTTCCATTGCAAGTCAATGGGGAAATGCAAAAAAATGGCAATTAGGACAGCTCAAAAGATCCGGGCACAGCTCAAAAAAGATCCAGGGCACATGCCCAGGTGGGCCTCCTCTAACAATGCCCCTGCACGAGGCCCTAACCTCAAAAACTGGAGCGGTTGAGGGATGTGCATGCAACAAGTCCTCATTCTACCTTGAAATATTGGCAGCACAGAACAGCACACAGGTGCAAACCCTCAGCTGACCAGAGTTGAAAGGAAGGCTTCCCTTCAGCCTGGAGCCTGCAGAAGAACAGGTCTCAGAGGAAGCACTTCCTTGAAGCCAACTTTTTCAGCATTCACCTATGAATTTTTTTCTGCAAGCCCCACTTGTAATAATTCTTCTATTCTTATGGCTCACGGTGCTAAGGGTAAAACAAAGAGCAAATCTGCTCTCTGTTGTGTGAATGTGCTACAAATTGCAGCAAATTGCATGTCTCTTGGAAGGCTAGAAATTATCTCACATTCTGCCTCCAGGAGAAATGCTATCATTCACTCCAGTCTTAATTCAAAGAATTATAGACAGAGCTGTGTTTTCATTAAACGAAAATTATATAAGCAGGTCACCAGCAGACATGAAATCATCTTCAGTATGAGTATTCTGTGGATATTCATTGGTAAGTGATAAGTGCAAGTCGTCCTGTCTGGACAACACAGTTTTACTTGACTATCTGTAATAATAAGGGGGTATGTGTGTCTGTCTATCGGCACCATAGCACCAAGACCATAAAATCCAGACACCACAAACTTGGCATGCACACTAAGGGAATCCTAGAGGTGTGTGCCTTGGGGTTATTTTGTTTATAAAATGCATTAATCCATTTTTATGTGGTCACGTGATTGAAGCCTGCAGTAACATCTTCAGCCACTAGGGGCAGACTTCCCTAACCAGCACACAGCTTTGCAGTCCATACAGTTTGAAGCCAGGGGAGATTGGACAGCTGAGGCACAGAGTTATATGCCTGCTTCCTCGGCCGTGCAGGGGAATGGAGTGGGAAAACTTCTCCCTCAGGGGTCTCTAGGGGTGCGCCATAGCAGGGGCCATGCCTAGGGATGCCAGGGGACATGCCTTCACTCAGTCGGGGGGTGGGGGAGAGAACAATGTGTCCAACTCTGACAGCTCGAATTTGGTTGAAGGCTTCGCTGTATCAAACTAAGGGCCATTTCAACCTGCGTGAAGCCTATCACTTGTTTATGTTGAAATCTCCAGAGTTTGTTTTCTAAAGTTACTCTAAATTGCAACTATAATATTACAATATGAGCTCAGGACTTGTCAATAAATCCATAGCCTCCAGTCTCAACAATTACCATACATACCCTCAACTTTGCAATAAAAATGCTGACCTGAGCATGTGCTGGGAGTGGGGGGGGGGGTATCTCCTAGTTAACTAAGAATTATGCAGAATTGTTACTTGGAAGCAGAGGTTACGATGGGCCTCACCCAAAATTCCCAGAGCTGTGCATTCAGCTGTATCAACTCAAATTGCATCAGAAATAAGAGCCAAACTCAATTTTGGGAATTGAAAATAAAATGGTTGGTATGATGCTGACTTTAAATAAACCCATGGTGCAGACACATTTGGAACAGTGTGTACAGTTCCGGTCATCCCACCTCAAAAAGAACAGTGTAGAGCTGGGAATGGCGCAGGGAAGGACAACTCAAGTGACCAAGGGGTTGTGGAGCCTTCCCTATGAGGGATGGCTAAATTGTTTGGAGCTCTTTATTTAGAAAGATAACAAGGGACAGGAGAGGAAACATGATAAATGATTTATGAATGGTATCTGAAGACAGCTCCAGCAAAGGAGATGGTTACCTTGTCGTGGTGCTGGAGCTTGAGCACCTCAAGTGACGCCATGAGCTAAACCGTGAAGGGACACCCAAGACGGCAAGGTCATGGCAGAGAGGTCAGACTAAATACGATCCCTGGGGAAGGTAACGGCAACCCACCCCAGTATTCTTGCCGTGAAAACTTAGTGGATCAGTACAACCACAGATATGTCGGTATACCATCAGAAGATGGGACTCCCAGGTCGGAAGATGGTCAAAATGCTACTGGGGAGGAACAGAGGATAAGTTCAACTAGCCCCAGATGTGATGACGCAGCTAGCTCAAAGCCAAAAGGACGGCTAGTGGCCGACAGTGCTGGTGGTGAACGACGAATCGAATGTTCTAAAGATCAACACACCATCAGAACCTGGAATGTAAGATCTATGAGCCAGGGCAAATTGGATGTGGTTATTGGGGAGATGTCAAGATTATAGACATTTTGGGTGTCAGTGAACTGAAATGGACTGGAATGGGCCACTTCACATCAGATGACCACCAGATCTACTACTGTAGACAAGAGGACCACAGAAGAAATGGAGTAGCCTTCATGATTAGTAATAAAGTGGCTAAAGCAGTGCATGGATACAATCCAAAAAACGATAGAATGATCTCAATTCAAGTTCAGGGCAAGCCATTTAACATCACAGTGATCCAAATATATGCCCCAACCACAGATGCCGAAGAAGCAGAAGTAGATCAGTTCTATGAGGATCTGCATCACCTACTGGATAATACGCCAGAAGAGATGTTATTTTCATTACAGGAGACTGGAATGCTAAGGTGGGTAGTCAAACGACACCTGGAATTACAGGCAAGCATGGTCTGGGAGAACAAAATGAAGTGGGACATAGGCCAAGACAACTCACTGTGCATAACGAACACTCTTCCAGCAACCTAAAAGACGACTTTATACATGGACTTTACCAGACGGTCGACACCGAAATCAGATTGACTACATCCTTTGTAGCCAAAGGTGGCGGACATCTATACAGTCGGTAAAAACAAGACCTGGAGCTGACTGTAGTTCAGACCACAAACTTCTTATTGCACAATTTAGAATCAGACTAAATAGAATAGGGAAGACCCACAGATCAGTTAGATATGAGCTCACTAATATCCCTCATGAATATGCAGTGGAGGTGAGGAATAGATTTAAGGGACTAGATTTAGTAGATAGGGTCCCGGAAGAATCATGGACAGAAGTTCGCAACATTGTTCAGGAGGCGGAAACAAAAAATGTCCCGAAGAAAAAGAAAACCAAGAAGGCAAAATGGCTGTCTGCTGAGACACTGGAAGTAGCCCAAGAAAGAAGGAAAGGAAAAGGCGACAGTGAAAGGGGGAGATATGCCCAATGCAATGCAAAATTCCAGAGGTCAGCCAGAAGAGATAAGGAATTATTTTTAAACAAGCAATGCACGGAAGTGGAAGAAGATAATAGAATAGGAAGGACAAGAGACGTCTTCCAGAAAATTAGAAACATCAGAGGTAAATTCCAGGCAAAAAAGGGTATGATCAAAAACAAAGATGGCAAGGACCTAACAGAAGCAGAAGAGAGCAAGAAAAGGTGGCAAGAATATACGGAAGATCTGTATAGGAAGGATAATAATATCGGGGATAGATCTGACGGTGTGGTCAGTGAGTTAGAGGCAGACATCCTGACGAGTGAGGTTGAATGGGCCTTAAGAAGCATTGTTAATAACAAGGCAGCAGGACACGACAGCATCCCAGCTGAACTGTTTAAAATCTTGCAAGATGATGCTGTCAAGGTGATGCATGCCATATGCCAGCAAATTTGGAAAACACAAGAATGGCCATCAGATTGGAAAGAATCAACTTCTATCCCCATACCAAAAAAGGGAAACATGAAAGAATGTTCAAACTATCGAACAGTGGCACTTATTTCACATGCCAGTAAGGTAATGCTGATCTTGCAAGGCAGACTCCAGCAATTCATGGAACGAGAATTGCCAGATGTACAAGCTGGGTTTAGAAAAGGCAGAGGAACTAGGGACCAAATTGCCAATATCCGCTGGATAATGGAGAAAGCCAGGGAGTTTCAGAAAAACATCTATTTCTGTTTTATTGACTATTCTAAAGCCTTTGACTGTGTGGATCATAACAAACTGTGGCAAGTTCTTGGTTGTATGGGGATACCAAGTCATCTTGTCTGCCTCCTGAGGAATCTGTATAACGACCAAGTAGCAACGGTGAGAACAGACCACGGATCAACGGACTGGTTTAAGATTGGGAAAGGAGTACGGCAGGGCTGTATACTCTCACCCTACCTATTCTACCTGTACACAGAACACATCACGTGATGTGCTGGGCTTGAATCCAAGGCTGGAGTTAAAATCACTGGAAGAAACATTAACAATCTCCGATATGCAGATGATACCACTTTGATGGCTGAAAGCGAGGAGGAGCTGAGGAACCTCATGACGAAGGTGGAAGATGAAAGTGCAAAAGCTGAGTTGCAGTTAAACCTAAAAAAAACCCAAGATTATGGCAACCAGCTTGATTGATAACTGGGAAATAGAGGGAGAAAATGTGGAGGCAGTGACAGACTTTGTCTTTCTAGGCACAAAGATTACTGCAGACGCTGACTGCAGCCCGGAATTCAGAAGACATTTACTTCTTGGGAGGAGAGCAATGACAAATCTTGATAAAATAGTTAAGAACAGAGACATCACACTGACAACAAAGGTCCGCATAGTTAAAGCAATGGTATTCCCTATGGCTGCGAGAGCTGGACCATATGGAAGGCTGAGCAAAGGAAGATAGATGCTTTTGAACTGTGGTGCTGGAGGAAAATTCTGAGAGTGTCTTGGACTGCAAGAAGATCAAACCAGTCCATACTCCAGGAAATAAAGCCAGACTGCTCACTTGAGGGAAGGATATTAAAGGCAAAACTGAAGTACTTTGGCTACATAATGAGAAGACAGGACACCCTGGAGAAGATGCTGATGCTAGGGAAAGTGGAAGGCAAAAGGAAGAAGGGCCGACCAAGGGCAAAATAGATGGATGATATTCTGGAGGTGATGGACTCGACCTTGGGGGAGCTGGGGGTGGCGACAGCCAACAGGAAGCTTTGGCATGGGCTGGTCCATGAAGTCACGAAGAGTCGGAAGCGACTGACCGAATAAACAATAACAATCTGAAGACAGTGGATGAGAGCTTTTTCTCCCACTCTCAAAATACTAAAATCCGGTAGTTAATTCAGAACCAACTAATTTCATCCAGAGTTTACCCCTGAATGAACTATAATTGGCTTGTGGAATTCACTACCACAGGATGTGGTAATGGCTACTAGTTTAAGGGCACAATCCTATGGATGTTTAGACAGAAAAAAGTCCTTCAACTCCTGGTATACCCTAGCCAGCACAGCTTTTTAAACTGCTTAGACAACGGATCAAACTAGATGTGATGCTGAACACCTCCCATCAAGTTATGGTTTTGGTTTTTATTAACACCTAGTAAATACTGTGGGGAGTATTTTCATTAGGCCATTGGAATGTGGGAAATAAGAATGTAACCCTTTCCACCCCTACCATGGTTCCAACAAAAATCCCTCTGCCCCAAAGCTATTATTAGCCCGGGCTGGAGCTCCCATTGTGACCAATAAGAACATAAGAAGAGCCATGTTGAATCAGACCAAGGGTCCGTCTAGTTCTGCATACTGTTTACAGTGTCCAACCAGCTGACAACTAGGAACCCATAAGCAGGATATGAGCACAACAGCACCCTCCAGCCATGTTCCCCAGCAACAGGTGTACATGGGCTCACTGCGTCTGGTAGTGGAGGTAGCACATAGCCATCAGGACTAGTAGCCATTGATAGGCTTTTCCTCCAGGAATTTGTTCAACCCCCTTTTAAAGCCACCCAAACTGGTGGCCACCACTACATCCTGTGGTAGCGAATTTCATGGTTTAACTATGCGCTGTGTGAAGAACTACTTCCTTTTACCTGTCCTGAATCTTTCACCAATCAGCTTCGAGAAATTATGTGGGTTCTAGTATTTTGAGAGAGGGAGAAAAATGTCTCCCTATCCATATTCTATGTCTCCTCTTAGCCTCCTTTTCCAAGCTAAACAAATCCAGCTATTGTGTAGTGTAGTGGTGAGAGTGGCGGACTGGGAGCCGGGAGATCCGGGTTCTAGTCCCCACTTGGCCATGGAAGCTCACTGGGTGACTTTGGGCCAGTCACAGACTCTCAGCCCAACCTACCTCACAAGGTTATTGTTGTGAGGATACAATGGAGGAGAGGAGGATAATGTAAGCCGCTTTGGGTTCCTTGCAAGAGGAAAAAAGGCGGGATATAAATGAAATAAATAAATAAAATAAATGGGAGATGCTCCAGCCCTTTGATCATTTTAGTTGCCCCTTTCTGCACTTTTTCCAGCTCTACAATATCTTTTTTTATGTGTGGTGACCAGAAAGTACTCTAAGAATGGTCGTACCATAGATTTATAGAAAGGCAGTGTGATATTGGCCATTTTATTCTCAATTTCTTTTCCAATTATGCCTAACATGGAGTTGGCCTTTTTTTTTTTACAGTGGCCATATACTGAGTTGACATTTTCATCAAGCTCTCCACCATAACCCTAAGATCTCTTTCTTGTTTGGTCACCACTAGCTCAGATCCCATTAGGTTATACTTGAAGTTGCGATTGTTTGCCCCAATGCGCATCACTTTACCCTTGCTTACACTGAACCACATTTGCCATTTGGATGCCCATTTTCCCAGTTTGGAGAGATCCCTTTGGAGTTCCTCACAACACCTTTTTATTTTAACCACCCTAAATAATTTGGTGTCACCCACAAACCTGGCCACTTCACTGCTCACTCCTAATTCCAGATCTTTAGGGAATAAGTTGAAAAGCACTGGTCACAATACAGATCCCGGTGGGACCCCACTATTTAATTCCCTCCATTGGGAGAATTTACCATTTATTCCTACTCTGCTTTCTGTTCTTTAACCAGTTACTGACCCATAAGAGGACCTGTCCTCTTATTCCATGACTGCTAAGTTTGCTCAGGAATTTTTGGTGAGGGACTTTGTCAAAAGCCTTTTGGAAGTCCAAGTAAACAATGTCTACTGGATCACCTCTGTCTGCATGTTTATTGACACTCTCAGAGAACTCTAAAAGGTTAGTGAGACAGGACTTACCTTTGTGGAAGCCATGTTGATTCTTTTTCAGCCGGGCTTGTCCTTCTATATGCTTACTCATTTTATCTTTAATAATGCCTTCAACTGATTTACCCGGAACAGACACTAAGCTAACAGGCCTGTAATTTCCCGGATCCCCCCCAGCTCCTTTTTAAAAAATTGGTGTTACATTGACCATCTTCCAGTCCTCTGGTACAGAGGCTGATCTTAGGGACAAGTTGCATATTTTGGTTAGAAGATTAGCTATTTCAAATTTGAGTTCTTTGAGAACTCTAGGATAGATACCTTCTGGGCCTGGTGATTTATTTGCTTTCAATTTATCAATAAGGTTGAGAACTTCATCTTTTGTCACCACTATTTGCCTCAGTTCCTCAGACTCCCTTCCTGAAAACAGCAGTGCAGGCTCAGGTATCTGCCTGATATATTCTACAGTGAAGACAGATGAAAAGAATTTATTCAGCTCCTCTGCAATCTCCTTGTCCTGCTTCAAGTGTCCTTTAACTCCACTGTCATCCAATGGTCCAACTGCCTCCCTAGCTGGTTTTCTGCTTCTGATATATTTAAAGAACTCTTTATTGTTGGCTTTGTGATATGCTCTTCAAAATGCTTTTTTGCATCTCGTATTGTCTGCTTGTATCACCTTTGTGCAAGCTTATGCTCCCTTTTGTTTTCCTTACTTGGACAAGACTTCCATTTTCTGAAGGAAGCTCTCTTTTCTCTAATAGCTTCCTTAACACTGCTCATTAACCGTGCTGGTGACCTTTTGGACTTGGTGCTACCTTTCCTAACATGTGGTATACATTTTAGCTGGGCTTCGATTATTGTAGCTATGAGTAATCTTCAAGCATTTTGAAGGGATTTAATCCTCTTCTTATTGCAAAATTTTGGCTTAAATTGAAGAACGTAGGGAAAACCACTAAACCATTCAGGTATGACCTCAATCATATCCCTTATGAATATACAGTGGAGGTGAGGAATAGATTTAAGGGATTACACCTGATAGACAGAGTGCCTGAGGAACTATAGACGGAGGTCTGTAACATTGTTCAGGAGGCAGCAACTCAATCCATCCCAAATAAAAGGAAATGCAAGAAAGCAAAGTGGCTGTCTGATGAGGCTTTACAAGTAGCTGAGGAAAGAAGGGAAGCGAAAAGCAAAGGAGATAGGGGAAGATATATCCAACTGAATGCAGAGTTCCAGAGAATAGCAAGGAAAGACAAGAAGGCCTTCTTAAATGAACGATGCAAAGAAATTGAGGAAAACAATAGAATGGGAAAGACTAGAGATCTTTTCAAGAAAATCGGAGATATCAAGGGAATGTTTTGTGCAAAGATGGGCATGATAAAGGACAAAGAAGGCAGGGACCTAACAGAAGCAGATGAGATTAAGAAGAGGTGGCAAGAATACACAGAAGAACTATACAGGAAAGATCTGAATGTCCCTGATAGCCATGATAGTGCGGTCACTGAACTTGAGCCGGACATCCTCGAGAGTGAAGTCAAGTGGGCCTTAGGAAGCATTACTAACAACAAAGCTAGCGGAGATGACAGTATTCCAGCTGAGCTATTTAAAATCCTAAAAGATGATGCTGTTAAAGTGCTGCACTCAATATGCCAACAAATTTGGAACACTCAACAGTGGCCACAAGACTGTTTACATTCCAATTCCAAAGAAGGGCAATGCCAAAGAGTGTTCAAACTACCGTACAATTGCGCTCATTTCACATGCCAGCAAGTGATGCTCAAAATCCTACAAGCTAGGCTTCAGCAGTATGTGAACCGAGAACTACCGGAAGTACAAGCTGGGTTTCGAGGAGGCAGAGGAGCTAGAGATCAAATCTCCAACATTCGCTGGATCATGGAGAAAGCAAGAGAATTCCAGAAAAACATCTATTTCTGCTTCAGTGACTACGCTAAAGCCTTTAATTGTGTGGATCACAACAAACTGTGGCAATTTCTTAAAGAGATGAGAGTTCCAGACCACCTTACCTGTCTCCTGAGAAACCTGTACGAGGGTCAAGAAGCAACAGTAAGAACCGGACATGGAACAACCGATTGGTTCAAAATTGGGAAAGGAGTACGACAAGGCTGTATATTGTCGCCCTGATTTAATTTATATGCAGAATACATCATGAGAAACGCCGGGTTGGATGAATCACTGGTCAGAATTAAGATTGCCGGGAGAATTATCAACAACCTCAGATACGCAGACGATACCACCCTAATGGCAGAAAGCGAAGAGGATCTAAAGAGCTTCTTGTTGAGGGTGAAAGAGGAGAGTGCAAAAGCTGGTTTGAAACTCAACATTAAAAAAACTAAGATCATGGCATCTGGCCCCATCACTTCCTGGCATATAGAAGGGGAAGAAATGGAAGCAGTGACAGATTTTACTTTCTTGGGCTCCAAGATCACCGCAGACGGTGACTGTAGCCATGAAATTAAAAGACACTTGCTCCTTGGAAGGAAAGCTATGGCACACCTAGACAGCATAGTAAGAAGCAGAGACATCACCTTGCCGACAAAGGTCCGTCTAATCAAAGCTATGGTTTTTCCAGAAGTAATGTATGGCTGTGAGAGCTGGACTATAAGGAAGGCTGAGCGCCGAAGAATTGATGCTTTCGAACTGTGGTGCTGGAGAAGACTCTTATGAGTCCCCTGGAGGTCAAATCAGTCCATCCTAAAGGAAATCAACCCTGACTGCTCATTGGAAGGGCAGATACTGAAGCTCAAATATTTTAGCCACCTAATGCGAAGAGAAAACTCCCTGGAAAAGACCCTGTTGCTGGGAAAGATTGAAGGCAAAAGGAGAAGGGGACGGCAGAGGATGAGATGGCTACACAGCACCACCGATGCAATGAATATGAACTTGAGCACACTCCGTGAGAAAGCGCAGGACAGGAAGGCCTGGCGTACTATGGTCCATGGGGTCACAAAGAGTTGGACATGACAGAACGACTGAACAACAACAAATCCTCTTGACTCCTCCTTTCAACTTCCTGTTACCAGTTCCCTCATTTTAGAGAAGTGTCCTCTTTTGAAGTCAAATGTGACTGTTATAGATTTCCTGGGCAATTTTCCATTTAAATATATATTAAATATGATAGCACTGTGGTCACTGTTTCCAATTGGCTCAACAACATTTACGTCTCACACTAGGTCCTGGGCAACACCACTTAGGATTCAATCCAGGACTGCCTCCCCTCTGGTCAATTCCATGACCAACTGTTCTAGAGCACCATTGTTTAAGGCATCAAGAAATTTAACTTCTTTATCATGACTGGAACATGCATGTATCCAGTCAATGTGGGGGTAATTGAAGTTGCGCATTGTTACAACGCTTCCACGTTTGGAGACCTCCCTGATTTCGTTTTCCATCTCAAGGTCACCCTGAGGGATCTGGTCTGCGGGACAATAGCCCATTCCTAGCACTAAATTAGTTTTGAGGCCTAGTATTGTCACACACAGTGCTTCTGTGGGAGAGTCTGCCCCTTTTAGGTGCTCTGGTCCACTTAACACTTTGCCCTCTTTACTGTACAGGGCAATCCCACCACCCCCATATGCCCTTCCCTGTCCTTCCAACAGAGTTTATATCCAGACATGACCATATCCCACTGGTTCTCTCCATTCCACCAGGTTTCTGTAATGCCCATGTCTAGGTTCTCCTTTAAAACCAAGCACTCAATTCTCCCATGTTGGTTCAGAGGCTTCTAGCATTTGCATAAAAACACCTATACATGGTGTTCCTCCCCGATGCCTCTGGCGTGTGCATCTTTTGCTATGGCACTTTGGCCTCTTTGATTGGCTATTATGTTCTTTCCTGTACTCCTGGCCTATTTCTTCCCCTTCTACATTTGGGCAATAAAAAACATTTTCATCTTCATCCCTTTGAGATTATTTAATCTGAACCAGATGCTTTCCAGCTCCTGTCAGCTTTCCCCAGGGTTTAGTTTAAAAGCTGCTCTGCCACCCTTTTTATGTTTAGCACCAGCAGTCTGGTTCCATTTTGGTTCAAGTGCAGCTCCTCCCTCTTGTGCAGGCCTGTCCTGTCCCAAAATGTTCCCCAGTGCCTAGCAAATCTGAACCCCTCCTCCCTGTACCACCGTCTCACCCACACATTGAGACTCCTCAGCTTTGCCTGTCTAGCTGGCCATGCATGTGGAACAGGTAGCATTTTAGACAAAGCCACCTTGGTAGTCCTGGATTTCAACCTCCTACCTAGCAACTTAAATTTGACTTCTAGGACCTCACGACTACATTTCCACACATCAGCGGTACCAACATGGACCACGACCACTGCCTCCACCCCAGCGCTATCTACTAGGGTATCTAAACAGCGCATGATGTCTGCAACCTTTGCACCAGGCAGGTAATTCACCATACTGTCTACATGCCCATCATAAACCCAGCTGTCTGTGTGTCTAATAATGGAATCTCCCACTACCACAAGTCCCCCACCCCCAGAGACACATCCTAGGAGTGAGGATATTTGTTCATCTTCCAAAGAATGGGTACCTCCCAAGGGATCATTTCCCTCTTCCTCAGAACCCTCCTTCCATGAGACCTGCATCCTCCATGACAGCAGAGGAGCTGTCACCCTGGGAGTAGGACATAGCTAATAGGTCCCTGAAGGTCTTGTCTATCAACCTCTCTGCCTCTCTTAGCTTCTCCAGGTCAGCAACCTTGGCCTCAAAGGAACAAACTTGTTCCCTGAGAGCCAGGGAACCAATGGAAGTTTCCCATCCAGGGCTCAAAGCAGCTGTGTGTAGGGGGTGGGGGGGGGTTGATTTTTGTCAAGAGCAAGGGCTACCCCTCCCACACTCACCATAGTCCTGACAAAAACTGGGAGCCTCCTCAGTAGCTACTAATATTTTACCACCTTAACACAAAATTTCAAGTGACATGTTTAGCATCATGTCTAGTTTGTCCCACTGGTTATTAATTATGAGAATGAAATGGAACCTCCAGGCTCAGGGACAGTATACTTCTGAAGATCAGTCACGGGCAATCAGATAATAGGGACAAAGGTTGTTACTGAAAATATTCAAACAAATTCAGAGCTTTACTTGATTTTTTTATTTTGGGGGGAATAGCAGAAAATATCTTGAAGACATGACAAATCAATAGTATGCACTTCCCTCACATAGTTTAAATTTTACAGAAAGAAAAGAAAGGCCCTGAAAACTGTTAACATACTATTTTATTTTATTTTTTGCATGGTGAAAGAGCTGTGCATTAGAGATATATTCCCCAAGTACAGTCATCCAGAAAAAAAGACAGCCCAGTTTTATTGGTATATCTATTTATTAGGTTACTACATAATTTTATGAAACTATGCATTTTCAGAAATGGACCCCACCCCCATCCCCGGAAGAACACACACACATCCTCATCAGTAGATGAAATTTATCTCTTTTTTTTTTTTTACTCTGAGAAGCAAACATAGAAGATGGCATCATCAACTAGACCTGGCTTTTTATGTAGGGAGCTTACCAGCATCAGCTTTCCTTTTTGCAAGGGAACCCAGGATAAGAAGTTTATCCCATGTTTCTTCATCAACCCCCCCCCCCATGTTTCTCCCAAGATCTGTTTTCCATTACAGTATGTTTACAGTACAACACATTTGTATGCAATCTGGGCAACCAGTCACAGTAATGCACTGCCCAATTCACTGTCTAATTGCCCCCACTGAAGCTTTGTAATAAACTGTTTGACAATAGCATAAATGATTCTGCAAAATTTGCTTTTTTATTGCTTCATTGAGCATTGCTTTTCAAGTATACAATAACTTTCAGTCTCAGGATTTTCAAAGGTGCACACCCACAATTTCTCCCAGACCTCTCCCCAGGGCAAAAGGAAAAAGTAAGGAAAAACGGAAGACACTGAAGGGGGAAGGGGAATTTTATTTGTGATCTTAAGAGTTAAAGCCCCATTGTATCTCTCTGTGGTGACTTAGCACTAGTTCAAGTAAATTGTCCCAGACATCAGCAAGACATGCTTGCTCCATTTTGTTCTAGCCAGGAGATACCAGTTTGGTTTTAGCTGAAAATCTTTTCGTGTACTCTGATAAGGACCCTGAAGGTGACTTGCTGGTGTGTGCGACTACAGGTTTGCTTCCTGAGTTTTGGATTATGAGAAGATTTCACACTGTGACCAGATTCTAGACAGGCCTAATGTTTAAGCAAAGTTCTCATACCCACTTTCCTGTGTTCATTTCATTTCCTGACTTCCAACAACACTTAGCCAGAGTCTTTCTGGAAGAAAAAGGGGTAAGGGGAAGGTATTGTAGGTTTTTTATCATAATTTGCACTGGGATTATTATAATCTCCATGTTGGAGGGAGTAACTGCTCTTCATTTTAGAGACCAGGAATGTACAGGCATAATTTAAATTAAGCTACAGAAGGGGTGGGGAACCTGAGACCCTCCTGATTGTGTTGGACTCCAAGTCCCATCAGCCCCTGCCAACACGGCAATAGTCAGAGGTGATGGGAACTAGAGTCCAACAACATCTGTAGGGCTACAGGTCCCCCACCACTGCTGTAGCTTAATTTAGGTTATGTCTGTAAATTCCCCAGCCCTGAGCTACAGCATCATCCCGGGGCATTCTGGGAGAGAATAATGGCAGGTGCCTGCTGCCAGCCATTGCAAGGAGCTCTGGCAGCAAGAAGTTTTTAAAAATTAAGGACAAAAGGAGGAGGAGAGTGGAGGGAAGAAAGGAGGCCTCAGCTACCAACAGTTCAAAATAACCTCTTTCAAAAGAAGTGATGAAACTTCCCTCATTTTTGTCACCCACATATGGGGCAGCAAATTTGGGGGGCTATTTTCACAACAGCCTATATATGAATGAAATATATACCGCCCCTTCAGCAAAATGTTTTCAGGATGACTGAGAATCAGTAAAAAAGCAATTCAAATAATAAAAGAGCACTTCATAAAACTATTAACATACTATAATAGCGACAATAAAAAGCACTCAGTTATCACAGAAGGGGAATAAAACCAAATTCATCTGAGGTGTTTAAAAACAATTGGGGAAATAAGAAAAGCCTTGACCTGCTGCTGAAAAGACATTTAGGTAGGTGCCTGGCCAGCCTCACTGGGGACAGCATTCCAAGGATTGGGTGCCACCAAAGAAAGGGCCCTCTTCAGTCATCACCCACCAAACCTCAGAAGGCAGCGGTTCCTGGAGAAAGGCCTGCAATGATGCTCTCGATGCATGCACAGGCAGAGGCGGGAAAAGAGGGTCCTTCAAAACAGACAGGTGCGAAGCTGAATAGGCTATTAAAGGTAAGCAGTAGCACTTCGAATGTGTACAGCCTGTTAACCTGCTCTAGTTTGATATGACCATGATACCTGTACATTTGATAGATGGCTCAGCCAACTGTGCATCCCCCCCCCCCCCGAATTGTTGCCACTGAAGTGAAAGTCACTCTGCATGAAGTTGGGGCAAAAAACACACTCAGGCCACACCGGCTACCCTTACTAACAGATACGGAAAAGGGAAGCAAAATGGTATCCTGCCAATTGGCTCAGTCAGAACTGCTCTATACAGTACTTCCTCCACGGGGATGAGCCATCCCCATGTCAAATTTCCTACCTCCCAGCTGTATTATGATGTGGAATTCACCACATGACCTGGGGCCATCACTCAGCGGGCCTATCCCTGACTCATGCCAATGGCGACCACGAGCACAGGCAGGGAAACTCTTTCAGGGGTAGGCAAATTGCTTCCCTCTGGATGATCTGGACTACAATGCCCACAGTCCTTTAACACCGGCCATTTTGGCTGGGGATGATGAGAGTTGCAGTCAAAAACCTCTAAGACCAGCCTTCCCCAACCTGGTGCCCTCCAGATGTTTTCGACTACAGCTCCCAGAATTCCTGAGCATTGGGCATGCTGGCTGTGGCTGATGGGAGCTGAAGTTGAAAACATCTGGAGAGCACCAGGTTGGGGCAGGCTGCTCTAAAGGGCACCAGGTTGCCTTCCCCTGCTCTATGTGATTGCTGCAAAATTCACATAGATTTCAGGTTCACGGTATTGCTGGAGTGTTTGGGAAAGTCGCCATGGGGATACCAAGTAACGTATAGACAAGCTCTAAGAAGACTGCCAAAACCAAGAGGGAGTGGGAGGCATGAAGGAATCCCAGTCTTAATAGCTCATGACTCCTTAGGCAGATCCAGTTTGAGAATCACGTGACTAGACAGCTCCCGCAGGAGGGGGAAATAATCCACAACTACATTTGATAGACAGCTTAAAAACTTTAAGAAAAATATCACTCACCATGAAATTCTATTGGCATTTTCCATAAGAGCATTATCTTTAGTTCCCCTTCCTCAACCTCTCAACAAAGAGAAATATGCTGAGTCACACCTCAGAAATCACAAGCACAGGGAATTAACCTCATTTCTTAAAGGTGCTTTTAAGAGGCCCTGGAAAATAATGAAAGATGGTTTGCCTTAAAAAAAAAAAAAAACAAGCAGAAAAGGATTACACTAGCTAGACCTTTTACAATATCCCCCAACTGACATTTTATAAAGATGTACTTCTTTATTTTATTTTATTTTATTTCATTTCATTTCATTTTTTATTTTCCCCATCTGGCTGGCATACCTTTGGCTGGCCAGCCTAGTACAAATCAGAAGCAAAATTGACTGAAATCGTCAGACATTGTCTTTGGAATGCTGACTTTCCCTTACCCAGGCATCATGCAAATATGCCATTGTTCAGTAAAAATCTGCAATATCAGAGTAATCAAGGGCTATGTGACCTGCAGCAATTCACTCTTATTTCCCCTTAAATTAATCTCTAGTCAACATTAAAAAAGGCAGCTGTTAGAGAACAACAGACTGATACACAAAATTCAGATAACATCCATCAGTTGTCAACGCCTTACTATTTCTAAAGCATGGCCATCTGCTCAAATGCGCACATTAATTTAAAATCTGTCAGAGTAGGAAATACAGATTAATAAGAACAAATGAAAACTCACTTCCCAGTCTCAGCTCTATCCCACCGAGGATGCCTCATTTTTACATGGCAGAACTTCTGTTTTATTTTTTTCTTCCCTGGTAGCACATGGCTTGGCTCACAGTCATCTGGAGCTACTCAAACTGCTTGTATTTGGACTCAGGGGTACTGACATGATGACACTGTTGAGATTCATAACTATCTACCGTGTGCCACTGCACCACAGTTTCAGCACACCGGAAGGCTGGCTGAATGTCCTGTTCTCTTTGCTCCCTTATTTATACTACTTAATATCCTAAAATATCTAAGCAGTTCACAATACACACATATAATACAGTATAAAACTATTAAAAAAGAGTAAAAATAAAAACACAATTTAAAAACATTACAAGAGAACAATAAAACAGAGCAGCAGCATAATCAATTATAAGCCAGGGAAGCCTGTGTACATATGTCTTCTTAGCTTGACACACTTTTTGTCTCTTGAACAACAACCCGGAGGGTGTTCCAGAGGGTGGGTGCCACTACCAAGAAGGCCCCGCTTATGTGCTGTTACTTAGCGACACTATATTGGTCATGGAATAACTAATAAGGCCTCAATGGAAGATCTCAGGTATATATAGAGGAAGGCAGTCAGCTAGGTATCCTGGTGTCGAGTTGTTTAGGGCTTCATATACCAACAAAACCCTGAACGCAGGTGCAGTTCTGTTCAGGTAGGTGTAGTATGTGCATAGCTCAGTGCTCCACTCAGTGAATTCTGCTCTAGCTGCAGCTAGAGATGTGAAGGCCAGAAAAAAACTGGAAAAATTTGGAAGCCCCCTGCACCCCGGACCATTCTAGTTTTCTCCTGAAAAATTGGGAAAATTGAACTGCTTCAGATTATGAAAAAAATTATTTTAGAATCTAAGACAAAGTATTTATATATTGTTACCCAGCCTTTACTCCCCCCCCCACACAAATGATTTCTAAAAACTGTATAAGAACATTTTTATAGAAAGACTAAAGATGTGAAATGTCTGGAAATAATGAAGCCATAGGGAAAAATACTTTAATCTTCTCTGTAAGATTCCCAGCATAGTTATTTCTTTCACTGCCTATTAAAATTGATCTAAAGTATATTTTACTGATAGACATTTATGCTCAATTTCCCAACAGCTGAGTAGAATCACCATTGTGCATTCTTTACAGTAATCCTGTATTCTTGACCGTTTTGGTTTTGTTCTATAAAATCCTGTGTTTCTGATGCTGAAGCAGTCATTTAATGTAGTTCTAATCTGTTCAGACAATAATTACAAATTTACTAATTGAGTTTACTTTTAAAAGGTTTAAAATATAATGATAATTTTATGAGCAAACTAAGTTATACATAAAGTAACTTTAGAAACAGAAATGCTGCTTTATGTTCCTACAGCAGCCCTCCCCAACCTGGTGCCCTCTGGATGTTTTGGACTACAGCACCCAACATTCCTGACCATTGGCCATGCTTTCTGAGGCTGATGGGAGCTGAAGTCCAAAATATCTGGAGAGCCCCAAGTTGGGGGAGGGGGTCTTAAAACAACAAAGTGACTTTAGATCTGTCAAGAGTGCTAAAAAAAGAGTATTGCATATTTCTCCATTTTTCCCAAAATTTGTTTCTTCTTGAAACCCCCCGGAAAAAAAACATTTTTCCCCATGGCCTCAAAATTTCCATACGTTTTACATCTCTAGCTGCAGCTTCCAAACGGGTCCACGGGCAGCCCCACATAGAGCATTACAGTAGTTTAAATCACTCCATCCCAATGAATTCCAACTCTATCACTTCTGTCCATTAACCCAACTACCTGTACATACTTCCAGACAACCATCTGGCCTCTGGCCTGAGGAAGACATTAACGGTATGTTCTCAATTCCCACTCCTGTGCTCTCTGCCAATGTCTAATTGCCTGCCAGCATTCCCATTTGCTCAAGCCTGGCTGGTTCTTTCCCTCCAATACCTGTTGAAATTTTAAGCTTGCCTGATTTTGTCACCTTTTCCTACCCTTCTTTCCAGGATTAACTCCTAGTGCCTTTTGGCAGAGCTCCTATGGTTTGCCTGTGGCAAACCGCTTTGTGGATTGTGTGAAATGATCATCTGGCACATGTGTAGATGATGTAGGTATTTTTGGCCCTTTCCAACACACATAATTCACCCAATATTAGAGCTGGGATCAGGAAGCAGCAAGGACTTTCTGAGCATTGCACTTGGAGACAGATATGTTAGAATTCCTAAGCAATCAAATGCAACTCTGTCAACACGTTCAGGTAAGTATGAGTTCTAACAGGTACTGAGAGCAGTACAGTATCTTCCTGGGGAAATTTATAACCAGGAAGTATTTCTCCCTTTCTATTACTGTGCTAAGTTGTGGTCACAACAATTGGGGGGGGGGGGAGAGATACATAGAGAAGCTGGCAAGAATTTAAAGAGCAACAAAAACAATTAAAGATATGGAAAATATATCCAATTATTTCAGAAGTAAAAAAACAGCCTATGGCAGGACATGAGTACAATAGCGCCCACCAGCTCATGTTCCCCAGCAAGTGGCATTCAGGGGCATTTTGCCTCTGATACTGCTGGAGATAACATAAAGCCATCATGACTGGTGGCCACTGATAGCCTTATCCTCCATGAACTGATTAATCCCCTTTTAAAGCTGCTCAAGTTAATGGCCATCACTGCACCTTGCAGTAGCAAATTCTATGGTTTAACTATGCACTGTGTGAAGAAATGCTTCCTTTAACTGTCCTGAATCTCCCACCATTCAGTTGTCTGTCTGGACCTCAGGTTGTAGTACTATGAGAGAGTAAAACGTCTCCCTATCTACTTTTGCCACACAAGGCATACTGTTACACACCTCCATCATGTCCCTGCTTACTGGCCCTTTTTCTAACAGCCTCAGACATTGTAATCTTTCCTCAAATAAAAGTTGTTCAAACCCCTTGATCATTTCAGTCGCCCTTTTCTGCACCTTTTCCAGGTCTGTAATACCCTTTCTGAAGTGTGCTAACCAGAACTGGACACAGTATGCCAAGTGTGGTCACACCATACTTTTGTATAACGGCAGTACAATATTGGCACTTTTACCTTTGATTTTTTTTTCCTAATGAACCCCAACATAGAATTTGCTTTTTTCACAGCAGCTGCACAGCAGATAGACATTTTCATCAAGCTGTCCACCACAACCCCAAGATCTCTTTCTTGGTCAGTCACGGCCATATCAGACCCTACCAGCAAAAGACATGAAGTTCTGACATTTTGCCCCAATGTGCATCACTTTACACTTTAATGCCCATTCCCCCAGATTGGAAAGCTCCTTTTGGAGCTCACTGATGTCCCTTTTTCTTTTAACCAACCTGATTTGTCAGCAAATCAGGCCACCTCACTGTTCACCTGTAAATCCAGAACATTTATCAGCAAGTTAAAAAAGCAATGGTCCCAATATAGTTTCTCAGAGGACTCCACTGTTTCCATCCCTCCATTGGATACAATTGCAAGACTGCATACAGATGATCACTTCTGAAGAACAGGAGGCAGTTCCCTCTTAATGCTACTCTAGCACTAGTTTCAACCTACCATTGGTGTCTTGATTACCACAGAAACAACTTGGGAGTGTGGGAGAGGGCTTTTCCAACAGGGTACATGTCCTGAGTTAGCTACAGCAGACTCTAAGTGAAAAGACTAACCAAGAAGCAAAGTAACAAAGTAGGCAAAGGTTCTAGCACACAGGTTTCAGTCCAACAGGGCCGGGCTAAAGCAGGAGTGATCAAGATAGCAGACCAAGGTAAAAACATAGACAATCAGATACATTACACAGTCTGAAAAAGAGTCAAGAAGGAGTCCAAGAACCAGTAACAAAGAGGACAAATCATAAGGCAAGGTCCACAAAACAAGGAACAAAGCACTAGAGCTGATAGAGCAATGTTGCTCCAACGTTGGCTAGGCAGACACTGAAGGCTTTTAACACAGAGCCTGCTGAGCCCCACCCAGAGCCCAGCTGCACTACAGCAGAACTCTCTGGTCAGAGCCCTACTCATGAGGAGTCCATTTCTCCTGAGGAGCCCTTTGCATGCAAGCACTCCTTCTCACTGGAGCCCTACTGGCCTGTTGCTTGAGGGCCAGGGGGATGCTCAGCCTCTGCCTCAGGGGCAGAGTCCCCTCCCCCTGATGGGGACGGACTTGCAGCCATCTCCCCCAAGGGCCCAGGCTGCTCCTGGTCTGGTAACAAAGACTGATCTGGGGTGCCCTCCATTTCTGGGAGCTCCAGCTCTTCCTCTGAGGAGGATTCCTCCAGTGGGGGCATGACATCATGAGAGGGGAAGCCTATTATTTTTCGATCCTAATAATACCCTTAGCCCCCTACAACAGGGTCAAGCAGACTTCAATCTTAAAAAGTGTACCTTTTTAAAAAGTAGAATCTTGGAGTCCACAGATACACTTTAAATTTACAAAGCCACAATGCATACTCAGGACCTGTTAACGGTTAAGGGAAAAGTAATGTGTTCAGTGATTTTGAGCATCCACTATTTGTTTCAGAGCATAAGAAGACGCTTGTGGATTCAGACCAAAGACCAACTAGTCTAACATTCTTTGCAAGAATCCCAGCAAACGGCAATCACCTGGTGTTCCACTGGAAATTGGCCAGCAGTCTATGAGAGGTTGGTGGTTTGCCTTCTAAACCTTTACCTTCTTTACTTTTACCTTCTTTACCTGGTGGTGCACCCTGCCATATAGCACAATGGAGTGATGAAACTGGTTAACTGGACAGTAAACAGACTCTGGTCCAGTCAATTTCACTCTTATAGGGAACTTTTCCTTAAAAGTTCCTGAGCGGTGGGGCTTTGCTAACAAGGAGAGGTAGTTTTGTGTAGGTGTTTTGCTCAATGAAAGAACTACATGAGCAGATATGTGGATTCTCTCTCTAAAACCATTCCAGGAAGGGTACACACATCTATTGCAGCAATATGGATTGCACTGCTGGGAGAACGAATAAGCAGAACTGAATTCTATTCAAACCTGTTTTGGTAGAGCCAGAAAAGATCAGTTCTGCCCAGATTCTGAAATGGATTTTAGCAACTGGATTTCACAGTCCACTCTGAACATGTACATCTATCTAAAGCAGGCAGACCTCTGAAAATGCTCTGAAGACTCACAGACTCTGCCACACAGGGGGTGACAACATTGGTGCTTTGCCAGAGGCTCCAGGAAAGCAGAGCCTCTGGAAATATACTGTCTGATAAACTAGGTCATGCTTGATCTGAAATGGTTATGGTAGCACCTTAACACCACTACTTGTTTTTTTCTTGTTTATTTTTGTTTTTAAGAGAAGGGAGGGAAAAGGGGAGGGCGAGTGAGGAGAAAGGCTGTGAATAAGGCAGAGAAAGAAGACAGATATTGTAAAAAAAATAATAATAATAAAGAAGGTCCCATTTTACAAGTTGAGGTTAAAGGTGAGGTTAGAAAATGGCTGATGAATTAGAAAAGGGTTGTTCTAGTGCTTTTAGCAGACAGAACCCATTGTAATGTTATAATTCATGTAGAAATAAATGGAGGGTTTCACTACACATCTCCTTCCGGCGCTGCGTATTGTGCAAACCCCCACAAGTCTAGGGGGCTGCATGAGGGATGAAGTGGCTCTTTCTTGTCGAGAAACCCTAGTTCAGTAGCAATACCCCCTCAGGCGACAGGACTGTACACACAGGTAGAAAACCACAAGAAGCAGCATATTATGAATGACAGACAAAATGCAAACAAGAGACCTAGAATGGCTGATTTTGGAACACAGATATTCAGAGAAATGCACAATATTACAGTTGCCCAAGGCGTGGGTGTGAGGGTATGGAAGGAAACACTGCTCCCGCTTTTCGGCTAGTATTTTCTTTTCTGCTCACAACTGGCTTCTGTCCAGTGCCCACCTGCTGCTATGCTTATCTGCACTGTGTAGTGTTAGGGGCTCTATTGTTGCCATGTGCATATAGAATACTGCTCAATACTGCCTTACTACCATGGTAATAATCTCTGAGCCATAGCATTTCAAGCAGAGCTAATGGCGATTCAAGCTCAGACCTATCAGTCACTCCTTTGTCCTCTAAAAATAACTCTGGTTTAATTGCAACTAGCTACAGTTTTCTAATTCTTTGTGACCCTAACCCTCTAAATCTGTTATCTAGAGACAGTCAAAGTAAATCCTGAACAAAGGTGTGGGTCAGATACTGCTGGCCATCTGTCTGCCAGGTGCTTTGTGGCTTAGCTTCTCTGAACCACCCTCCCAGTTCCCCAACTGACCACTCTAAGGAAACAATTTCCATAGGGCACTGCTCTTGTTTTTGTCTGGTTTTTTTTAAAAAAAATCAATACTTTGCTGCTACTATTCCAAGATTGATCTGATATGAAGAGGATGTACCTTTAAAAGATATTGTTTCCCTAATTGCTTATCAGCTATGCCGTAAAACCAACCTTTCATTCTGAATGATGGATTGTTCGGGGAGGGGGGTGTAGAGGAAGCCCACTGTACATCACACAATGAACGAACTAAAAATTCAGATCATGGGGTTGTATCCAATTGTATCCCTTTGTGAACAGAAGGCTCTTTGATTAAACGGATGCTTCCATGAGCAGAAATGGGGTGGTGATTTTTGCAAACTACCTCTTTCTTCTGCAGCACCCCATGTAACCTCCAAAGGGTCTCCTAACCCTGTGGAGCAAATGAGGGGGGATTGTAGGGGGCTGCCAAGGGAAGGGGGACTCAGGTAAAATCTCCTCCCTTCCTGTCCACTTATGAAAGCTTCTGCTGGATCAAAGAGGCGCAGGGGACATAATTTGATACAGTCCAAGGGCTGTAATGAGAATCAGCCCTTTTTTTCAATAGTTACAGTCACCCTTGAATGGATTCTCACCTTAATTGAAGTGAATTATTATTATTATTATTAGTGTTGTTGTTGTTGTTACAAGGGAGAGGGCCTTCTCAGTGGTGGCCCACAATTATGGAATGATCTCCCTGACAAGGCCCGCCTGACACCAATGTTGTCATCTTTTTGGTGCCAGGTGAAGACCTTTCTCTTCTCTCAGGCATTTGGCAGCGTATGATGAGGTTTTAATCGGGTACTGGATTTTTCTTATTGTTGATTAATTTTTTTTTAGATGTCTGTGCGTCTGGTATCTGTTTATATTTTTTTATGTAAATGGTTTTTACACTATGAATAATGTATTTTAATGGCTTTTAGTCGCACCAATTTTAAACCTACCAATCAAAAGACATTGTGCAGCTATTCCGTCTTTTCCTCCTTAACCGATGAGGTGGGAAAACACGGTCGGGTTACACATGGATGATCTCATCTGAACCCCCCCTAACTCTCCATGAATGAGGCAGGGCAACTGCAGGATAAAAGCCTCATCTGGAGGCACCCAAACTCACTCAGCAGTTTTATGCAGACATTAAGCACCATGTTAATATGCAATAGGGTAACGACATAGATGTACAATTGGGTGAAGAAATATTGTAAAATACTTGTATTGTGGACTTGATTAAAATATGGTGAGACAATATTGACTGTTCCAAGAGGAGAGGAAGGACCCAATCCGCCATAATCAAGAATGGCAGCAGAAGAAACCCTTCTGCCTGTTTTTATGATCTTCCATGGGACCCAGTGCATCCTTCCCCTGAATACTCATTTGTTCATACGATGAGACACATAGGAGAGCAGTATTGCAGGAGCAGGCAGGGCCATGGCTTAGTGGTAGAGCACATGCTCTGCATGCAGAAGGCTCCAGGTTCAAGCTCCAGTTAAACGGATCACTGGAAGGAGAAGTGATTGACAATGGAACCAATTACCTGGGGAGGTGGCGGGCTCTCCCACACTGGAGGCCTTCAAGACGAGGCTGGACAGCCATCTGTCAGGGATGCTCTGACTTGGATTCCTGCATTGAGCAGGGGGTTGGACTCGATGGCCTTGTAGGCCCCTTCCAACCCTACTGTTCTATGATCTATGATTCTATGATAAGTGTGAAAGACCCCTGCCTTGGGAAGCTGCTGCCAGGAGGCAGCACTGGGTGACACGGATCATTGAACTGACTCAGGGTAGGGCAGCAGCTTCATAACGTTGTAGCCCCACTGTCTACACCGGGGTGGGGAACTTGTAGCCCTCCAGAGGTTCTTGGACTACACCACCTATCATCTCTGATCCATGCTGACTGGGGCTGACAGGAGTTAGAGTCCAACAACATCTGCAGGGTCGCAGGCTCCTTATGCTGGGTCTAGACAGAAATCCCCTGAAATCTAAAGCCACAGCAGAACACTAGAAGCAAATAGTGGAGGTGTGTTCCCACAACGAAGACAAATATCTCTTCTGCTTTTGTAGATATTCTATGGCTTTCTCCAGCTGTCCCCAACCTGATGCCCTCTAGATGTTTTGGATTAAAACTCCCAGCATTCCTGACCATTGGCCATGATGGCTGAGGCTGATGGGCACTGAAGTCCAAAACATCTGGAAGGTGCCAGGCTGGGGGAGGCTGGCGTTGTCAGTTCTTTAGCTCAGTTGACAGAAGCAGAAGAGCCATTTTCTAGCTGAGACACAACAGGGTGGCATCACACAGCGTGTGCTTTTAGTTGTAAACCTGAAAGATGTTGTATGCGTTTTTCAGTGAACAGCTACAAAAACGTACCCTGCAAATGTGCCCAACAGAGGTTTGAAAACAGGCACCGGGAAGCGGAACTCGGGACTAGCTGCAGCTCCCTGTTGACTGTGCACCGGGGAGCAAACCCAGCTTTGCTGACATCTGATTTGTGCAACGGCCATTACAAAGCGGCTGTAGTCTCAGCTCCATTACTACAGTAGGAACAGAAGGCAGATTGCAACCTTTCAGGGTTGTTTTGAGGTTAAATGAGATAAGGAGATATTGCAGTCACTGTGAGCATTACAAACATTAGAATCTAGCCATCTAAATAAAGAATACATTGATTCTGAGAGGAAAGGGAAAGCTTTTCTCCAGAGCTCAGGAGACTTGTAGGCTCAGAGAACATACTTTAAAGGCAGTGGAAGTGGCTTTACACATTGCGTTTTTTTAATCTGAAAACTGGCTGCTGGCATGCATGTTTGATCATCAACTGATGTTTATTTTCAGTGTTGACTCAACAGTGGGAGTAGAATTTGCATCTCCAGAATTCCCAGGGAATGGTGCATGCTTGAGATCAAGGAGCAGATGTTTCCCACTATTCATTCCCTCACCTCCTCTCAACCAATTATAGTACAAACTGTGAGCCCTTTGGAATCTTACCCGCTCTTTAAATACATCTTATAAATTTCTATGCTATAAGCTCAAGTGGAGCAGATTTTGCACTGAGTCATACTCCCCCTGTATTGATAAACATGACCTGCCCCATGCTGAATGTCAATGAATAAATAAGCAGATTTTTCAAGACTTCCCAAAGCTGGCAAAAGATCCAGAAATCTTCCATATTTAGAATATATTTCAATGAGTGAGCAATATTTTATTCACACAAATATGTTTCTACTGTAACATGGCTTTTTGGTGTCACATTGTGGTAGAGATCTTGGAGACTGTGTGTGTGTGTGTGTGTTGCTTTTTTGTGGTTTTAAGCTTTCGTATTTCATATTGTTTTATGCTGTACTCTGCGGTTTTAATTTTTGTGAACCACCCAGAGAGCTTTGGCTATTTGGAGGGAGGTAGGTGGGTAAATAAAAAAATAAATAAATGGGTAGACTCACCAACGGAAGGGGCCCATTGAGAGTCTCTTGCTCAAGTCCCTCAGAAACCTGCAACTGGCACTGCCCATTATGATTACCATCATATGAAAGCAAGAGTGGGGATGAGATGGAAGGCCCCTCCTGCATGTCCCTTTCACCACTTCCACAGCCCCTTATGCGCTGGGGACTGTATGCCTGCACCAGGGTGTCTGCTGTCCTTGCGCAGGCTGCCTGTGTGATTTGGAACCCCGATCTCCCCGGGTTCTAAATTGCTCAGGGAGCCTATATAGGTCGGGCAGGCTTCCCACGGCAGGAGTTACCTCTCCAATATATAGCGTGCAACAAGGACATAATGGAGGGGCCAGGGCCAACGGGCCCATCCCCCTCGTGCGATTCTAATCACATGGGCGGAGAACAACTAAAGAGGGCTGTATTTTCCCAGTGAGAGGTGGAACACTGAACTCCTGGCAAACACTCCCAGCTGTACCTGCAATACATTCCAGGAAACAAGCCAGTCCATCCTGCCCGGCTAATCTTTGAAGCAGGCACCATCTTTGTCAGTGGCAACCCTTCATTCAAAAGAAAGTCACAGTTTTGTTGACTCCAAGATAGGATAGGCAACCTTTTTAGGTACGCAGGCACGTTCTACATTTTGAAATGTGCCGTGGGCACCGTGAAAAATTACCATCGAGAGTGGGTGGGTACCATGAAAAATGGCCTCTTCCTCTCCCCACCTCCCGCCTGCTGCTCATTATTTCCTCCTCTCTTCCCCTCTGCTCACAATTCCCCCCCCCCAACATACACTTGCGCTGTCTTCCTCCTCCCCCACTTGGCTCACTGCGTTGCAGCACTCACTTTAGGGAAGGAAAGGCTATGGCAGGGGGGAAGGAGCGGTGGCTGGAAAGGCGGTGGGAAGGGCGGTGGCGGTAGCTTGTAAATAAAAACCGCGGTGGCTGGAAAAGTCACAGGGGGGAGGGGGAGGAGCAGCAGGGTGGTAAAGGTCATGGTGGCGGGATGAAAGGCTGCGGGAAGAGGGGACCAGGGTCTGGTGGGCATACTTGGGGGTCTCAGTGGGTGCTAGTGAGCCCATAGGCGCTGCATTGCAGTCCCCTGATCTAGGTTATCACAATATAAGAGAGAGAAAATATCTGGTTTATTACAAAAGTAAAAATGGACAAATTAGACTTGGATCAGAGAAAATTAATAATTCAAACTTAACAAACTTAAAATAATGATAGAATTCCACAATAGTAATTTCCAATTTTTTATAAAAGTATCTGTTAATCAAACGAAAAATAAAACATACGGTGGCTAAAATTAATTTTTTAAACATCCTTTTGCTTAACCTGTGGTGGCTCTTGTCAAAATCTTAAGTATTTGTTATAAGGCAAAAAAATCCATCCCTTGTTGGTAATTTAAAACTAAGCAGTAATATATCATAGGAAACATTTCTTCTGGTTCCCAGCTCGTGGCTACTGCATGCCTTGGAGCATGGGAACTTGGGAGCTTTATGATGTTGGCTTTGGCACACTCACTGCAGATGCTCTACACTGCAGAATAATCCTCCACAGCAATGATCATTTACATACACTAAATAACCTGAGAGCTGGTGTGTGTGTGGTGTAGTGAGTAGTTAAGGGCGCAATCCTATGCATGTTAAGGAAGCAAAAAAGGCCTACAACTCCCAGCCTGCCCCAGCCAGTATGGCTGGCTGGGGAATGCCGTCAGTTGTAGGGCCTTTTTTTCTGTCTAAACATGCATAGGACTGCACCCCAAAAGACTGAGCCACAGAGTCCTAGATGGATTAAAGCATTCTACCACTTAAAATAACAAAATGGTTTACTTCTACACTTTAACTTAAACTGAACAACAGCATCAATAAAGGCAACATTTCTCCACTGCTTGCTAATCATATTAATATTAATACGTTGTGCTTTAGAAGGAAGCACAGCTGCCAAATAATATGGGAAATAATGATGAACATGGTGAAATTAAACAGCATGCAAAGCCCAAACAACTGAGAATGTAAAAGCAGGCAAATGGTTTTGGTAATATAACTTAAGATATGTTGGTTTGCCCAAGCGTTTCCTGATTGTTTTATCGCTGTTTTATTAACTGGTGTTATGGTATCATGTTTTTAACTTGTGAACCACTTTGGGATATTTTTTTTTAAGTAGTATACAAATTCTCTGAAACAAAAAAACAAACAGGCCTTTGTAGTGGGCTTTACAAATCAGCAGAACCACTGGTCTGCCTTGCCCAGTCTACTGTGTTTGGCAGTGGCTCTCCAAGGTCATGTCCATCCCTGGTCCTTGAGATCCTTTAGGTTGAGGCCTGAAACAAAGCCACCTTCTGTGTGTAAACATATGCACTTTTTGTCAACTTTAGCCCTGTTGTTGCTAGCTAAACCCTTTTTTAAATGGTTTGCTATGTTTTTTAGTCTTCCTACATTTTACCCTGTCAATCGAGTTTTAAACATGTGTCCCCATCCTAAGCCCTTGGACAGTAGGATGTTACTGTGCCCAGACACAATATATCAAATCACTACCATACCTCAGTGATAGAATACATGACTTTGCAAGCAAGACTCAGTCCCTGGCATCTCTATCTTAAAAAAAGGTGTTAGCTGGCGGCATCGGGGAAGATCTTTGCTTGAGATCTTGGCTTTGTTTTACTACTCTATTGATTTTTATTTTTTTTTAATTATGATTGTAGCCATTTACTGGTGTGTGTTTTAATTGCACCACCTTAGCAAAAAGAATTTATGAAGGGCAGAATACAGATATTGCAAATAAATAAATAAAGTGCTGCCAGTCAGATGGACCAACGGCAGCGTAAAATTGTTTGGATTAAGCAAAGATGCTAATAGAAATAGAAAAAAATCCTATAACTGTGGAATGCTGGGAGTTGTGGGGCTTTTTCTGTCTAAGCATGCATGGAAAAAAAAAGGTGTCCCCAACCAGTCGTGTCCGACTCTAGGGTGCGGTGCTCATCCCCGTTTCTAAGCCGAAGAGCCAGCGCTGTCCGAAGACGCTTCCGTGGTCATGTGGCCGGCATGACTGAACACCGAGGTGCACGGAACGCTGCTACCTTTCCCGCCGAGGCGGTACCTATTTATCTACTTGCAATTTCTTGCTTTCGAACTGCTAGGTTGGCAGAAGCTGGGACTGAAGACGGGAGCTCACTCCGTCATGCAGCACTCGGGTCTCGAACTGCTGACCTGCCAACCTTACAGTCTTGCAGCTCAGCGTCTTAACCACTAAGCCACCGCGGCCCAAGCATGCATGGAATTGCACCCTAAATGTATCCAACAAGCCATAAAATGGACTGTTCAGAACAGGTTATAGGACAGTGCTGATCACAGAATTTGAGATTGGTCTATAGTCTGTTGCTGAAGTCCTCTGAGAGGGGGGAAATATGTGATAATGAAATGTAATGGATCATAGCAGGCCTTCCAGCAAACTAGACGATGAAACAGATATACATATCACAGAAGACATAGGAAGACCACAGAATGTCCAACAGCAGCACATGAACTAATAAATACAAAAACTGCTGTGGGGAAACAGGGGGAGAAAAGAAACATAAATAGAATAATGTATTTTGCTCTCAAGCAAGTATTTTAAAAATCCATATCAGTATAACATGGATCCATTTCTTAGTAGGCCGCGGAAGTTTTCTAGAAAATATTTCAATACTTTCACTGTCTTGTTTAGAAGCTCTCTAACCCACATGGTCTTAAAAACATAAGTGAACCAAAGAGAGATCCCTCCACTAGCTGACATGGTTGGATTTCAGCCTAAATGATGTAAATGGGTTTTTAAAAATTATTTCTGTGGGATTTCATCCAACTCTGCTTTGCTTGCTCTCCTGTAATCTGCACAGCGCTTACTCAGTATTTTCTCTCTTCCTAAAATAGCTCTGGACACCCATTAAATCCTCCTTCAGAAAAGCAGCAAGCCAGCGATAATAAAACTGGTGGGGAAATCCCGTATTTTGTGGCCACTGTTTTCCAGCCTGATGAAGGAAACGCCTCAGATCCACACACTGATTTTTGATCACCTATAACATTGTTGAGGAGCTTAACAAGTGCTGATGCTACCTTGCACATACCTCCACTGGACTAGGAATGCCTGTGCCCCAGTTCATCCCTTGCTGCCACTGGTACTCCTCTTTACCTGGTTAAGGAATGGCCACATCCCCCACCCTTCACATATGAAGCCAATACTCCATGCTGTCTCCTGGCCACGTGGGTGCTGCTCAATTAATGTCACCTCCTTCTCCCTTTTCTAAGGGAAAAGAAATGTATGAACTAGGTTCCTCTGCTGAATGTGGAATGCCAACATACCTGGGGTCAGCTACATGGTGGAGGTGATGGGGCACCACCAATGGCAGAAATGTACAAACTGGGATTAAGTGCTTACGACTTTTGTGTTTGCATCACTATGGGATGTAATTTATTATTGCAAGTTGTTGTTGCTGGTGTTGTTATTATAAGACTGACTACTAAATGGGAGAGACCATTCAAAAGCATGAGGCTACTGCGAACCCCTACCAAGAGAAATTATAGGAGAGCAATGTACAGGCTAACAGCCAGGCATTTTGTGGCAAGGCAAACAAAGGCGACACTGGGAAGTCCATGACAGTTTAATGAGAAAGAGCACAAACTTAAGTACACTAACAAATATTAAACCATTTTAATTAAGAAAAATAAAGTGCTTGACCAATCATTCCGATACATTTGCGCTCATTGGTCAAAACAATGGAAGGTGGGAACAGGTTTGAGACTTATTGAGCAAGCAGGTAGAATACTACCCCATGTTTCCCTTGTATGCATCTCCATTCATAAAATTCCATCAGCAGCCAACTATTCTGCAGGAGCAGGAAAGAAAGTGTGGACCTTCCTATTGATTTGCCTGGCTCAAACACTGTCCACCTCCTCCCCTCTCGGATTCCATTATTAGCCAGCCATGCTGCAGGCGAGGGTGGGAATGCAAGACACCTTCCATTGGTCTGCTTTGGCCTAATCTTATTTTATATTTTATGTGTTAGCCACCTTGAACTTTTCTGTTGAAAAAGAGAGGCAGAATATAAATCTAATAAATACATAATAAAAGGGCTAGACCAGCCTTTCCCAGTCCCATCATTCCCAGTCAGCATTGCCCATTGGCCTTGTTTAGTCCAACACATCTGGAGGGGACCAGGCCGGGGAGGCTGGGCTAGATACTTACTTTTCATTTTTTCTAGGAAGGACAACGTTTAGGAAAGTAGTCTGCAATATCCTTGAGTGGGCAAGGATCCCTGAGCCCCCATGGCCACAGCCCTGACAATGCATGGGGTCAGCAGGCAACAGAGGCCTCATCTATAACTTTAGCCAGATGTACTAACATTGGCTTTTTGACCATAGTGCCTCACATTGAACCCAAACGCCATAGCATAAAAAACAGTACATATTAGTGCAAAATACATAAAATATATAAAAATGAAAGCCAATGTGGTGTAGTGGTTACAGTGTTGGACTGGGACTCAGGAGATCCGGGTTTTAGTCCCCATTTGACATGAAGCTCACTGGATGATTTTGGTCCAGTCACTGATTCTCTACCTCACAGGGTTGTTGTGAGGATAAAATGGAGAGGAGGAAGACAATGTAAGCTGTCTTGGGTTCCTTGGAGGGAAAAAAAAGAAGCAGGATATACATGAAATAAATAGCTAAGTAAAGAAATAAAATCAACAGCAAAAAAAAAGTATTGAAAATGCTAAAAAAAAACCCTGTTCTTAGCTGAGAAGCCAAAGGGACAAAGCTATCATCTGTGGGATTACGATTAAATGGCTCCTGACCATTTAGTTGGAAGATAAGAACAACCTTCTCATTGTGACCTAGAACAGCGAAATGCATCATATTAATCCACTGCAAGGAGACACATTGATTCTTGCTGAAACATGCAAAGGAACAGTAAGTAGCCTTCTTCAGAGGACATTCCAAGCCTCCATCTGTTTAACTACAGAGCTGCATTTATTTGGGTTCTTACCACACTGCATTTGTAAGGTTAGGTATCCTCTCCTTTTGCACCTTCCCACATAGAAACACTTAACTCTCATCATTAGACAACAGCTGGAAAGTTGGCAGCCCAGTAGCACAATGGCTAGCCACAAGCAAGGTCAATGTGACATGAGCATCTTATAACAGCAACAGATCTTGCACCAAGGCTCTAGTTTCCTAACCTTTTTTTGGTCTGTGGGCACATTTCAAAATCTGAGATATTGTCATGGGGACCACTGCAAAATGGAAGCCTGCCTAGTCACAAAAGACACCTTTGACACTTGCCCAAGAGACTAAGCACAAGGCACAGGGTTTGAAACCAAATATTTTACCCCACATAGCTCAACAAAATACTGAATATCCATGAAAAAAAAAACAGTGGTGATGCTCAGAAAAGTACTCACATGTGCCTACAAAGCCCAGGTAATACCCACACACACATACACATCTCAAAACAAACAACCCAGGCAACCCCCAAAAAACACATAAAAACACACAACCCCCCCAACACCAAAAAAATCCAGGCAACCCCCCCGACACACAAAACCACCCAGACAAAACCACCCCTAAGTCCAAATGAGGCTTTAATCCTATACATATTTACCTGGGAGTAAGCCCTATTGAACTAAATGGGATTTACTACAAAGTAATCATGAGTAGAATTGCACTGAGAGTCTGGATCCAACCTAATGTGTAGTAGCTGCAAGATGAACTCCTATGACTATATTAAGTCATTTCTATAGAAGGATGTAAAGACCCTTTTACAAGGTCTTGCTCCATCCAGCTCAGTACTGTTTATTTTGATTGGCCGTGGCTCACAAGGGCCTCAGACATCACCCATACATGCCACCATCCTTTAACTAGAGATGCCAGAAGTTGAAGCTGGGATCTACTGCATTCAAAGCATATGCTCCATCACTGAGCTATGACTAGGGATGTATGGATTTTGTTAAATCTGTTCCATCTGTGTTTCGTGGCTTGGCAGGAGTCTTTCTTTCCACTGTCCGTTCATTGATGGAATTGGATTATTTTTTAGGGATATACACAAATTTCATTCCTGTTTGCAAGTGTGCATCTGCACTAATGTGCACTAGCCCAAGTGTGAATTAATGCTAATTGCATTGGCACAGGTGTGCACTTGCACAAACGTGCATTTATGCAACAACAACAACAAACACCCCTCAGGTTTAAAAACAGGCCACACGTCCACAGAACCCACATGACTCAGAAAAAGCTGGTCCGCTGCAAAATCCGCAGGTCAGATTCGTACAAAACCAAACTCATTTGAATCCGTTGCAGATTTCTCTAACACCCCTAGCTATGACACAGCCTCTCTTCACTGGATCCCATCATCAAGATGAGTTGATAGTTGTCTGCTGGTGTAAACAACTAGAAGATAATGTAACTTGAAAGGAGGCTTTGAAAACAATTTCTTCCAACTTGAATCCTTCTTCCTCATCTTTCCCCACCCCCACCCCATGCTGCCCTATACCAACAAAAGGGGAAACTGTAGTCTTCTGGGATGTTCACACAAAACACATGATGTGTGGGATCCCCATGCAGCATTATGTAGTCTTACTATTAGTACAGCTCCAGTACTACATGCACATACTAATGCAGTGGTAGAGAATCTATCCTAGGCCTAGTTCTCACTGAGATGGTACCTGTGACTGGGCTTTACCACCTCAGTTGGGGGTGGGAAACGCTCCTCTGTAAAAAAGTAGAATCCCTGCGGGTGGAAAACTAACAAGTTAGGGAGAGAATGCTTTTCCGTGACATGCTGTTTTTCTGTAGAAAGGGGATTTGTTTGTATGGAGAAGCATTCCATCATGTGTTAGCCCCCACTCGCAGTCTCTGAAGTGGTACAGCTCATACACAGGTTGACTACTTCAGTGGGAAGAAGGCCATAGTCTCATGAGGAAGCAGGTTAACTGGTCAATAAATCCCAAGCAAAACCTTCCCTTCCCATCCTGAAGTCTCGTGCAGAAGACTTATGAGACACAATTCACATACACAGTTACTAGGCATCTTAACTACCAAGGAAGACTTCCACCCCAAAATTGTTAGTGACAAACAAGATCGGGTTGGGGAATTGCTGACCTAAAGATCTTTCCTATGCCGTTAGAAGATCTGAGGCACTGAGAGCAGATACAGCCCTATTCTGTCATACTTCCTTTGCCCACCCTCATCCCAGGCCCACTCTGGAGGAAAACCAAAGTCCCATTTGATCCAGTAGCAGGGGGCCAAGGGTGAGCAAAGGGCCCAGTGAAAGAATGGAGGAAGTAGTCAAGCAGCCTTATCCTTTGTTGCTGCTTGGAGCTTTTTAAAGGAACTGTCTGGCTTGACAGCTGGGGACTGTCTTCACGGGCGATTTGATGCGAAGTTAGAGCAGTCTGAATTCCTTCGCGACAGATGACGTCATCACCAATCCACTGCCAACCAGCTGCTTCCCTCTTCAAAAGCCACATTGCCTGAAACTCCTTTTACTCCGACTTTTTTACTTAAAGCGGCTTCCTGGTGGTTTTGCCACAGCGTGCCATGTCTCCCCCACATTAAATCCTGGGCATGCTTCTGTGACCTGGCAGTGACATAGTCAAGGGGGTGGGACGCCCCATTCCCTCGTTTCCCCAGTTGAAGTAGTTTTCCCATATCCACCACCCCCCTTCTGTGCCTGTTTACTCATAAGTAAGAAATAAATCTTGCTCCCTCACTGTGAATCTTTAACATATACCAATGCTGGATGAAATTCTCTGTACAGCAACCCCCTTCTGTGCATTTTTACTCAGAAGAAAGAAAGAAATCTCACTCCCCTGCAGTAAATCTTTAACAGGCCTCAATGCACTTGGAGCCATGGTAAATAGCTAAAGCATTTAAAGGGTTAAAGGCTAACTTTAGTATCTTGCCCTGAAGTGTTCTTTCGCTTCTCCGTGAAATCCCTATCTCAATGTTGTGCTTCTATGAAGTTTTGTAGTTTCTCTGTTATGTAAATTCACAGTAGCAGCTCATTGTGAGCAGGGAGAAGGAGAAAGGCCGGTAGAAAAGGGGGCATTGGAAGCAGTAATTCCATGGCAGAGTACTGGAATGGGGCAAAATTGGGGGGCTGGGCTGCTTTCATGGGAAGCCTTCAGATGCTGCACTCTAGAATCAGGGATTTTGGCTTCTCAAGGCAAATGTGCACACACTGAGGGAAAGGGGGAGAGACAATGTAGTAGCAGGAGGAAGCCTTCAGAATTGTTCTCCGTTCATAATAACGTAGTAGCAGTGGGGAGCCTGAACAGAGGCAGGAAACAAGCCTCTCTCATTGGTTGAGCAGCCCCTGCCAGCCTGATGACATTCAGTTCTACTCCCCCTACTCCACCAGGAAGTTTGTTCCTTTCAAGTGCTGTGTGACCCGTAAAAAGTGGATTTTAAAGATAAGGTACTCTTGGCTTTTCTTGCTTCATGTGTCCCTGATGAACCAAAGCCAATTCCATGAAAATCCGGGTAATCCTCCAATGCACTTCTCATTCCATTGTCGTGAAGATCCCCCCATTGGCAACTCTGTAACATGGTCAATTATGCAAGTGTCTGTTACCACCACCAAGAGCAGTTAGCCTCATTACCAGATGTGACACAGACATTATTCCTGTGTCCATTGTATTCACATATAAAACAAGGGGTGGGCATCTTGCTTAAACAGTACAAGGAACAATGTATAGAAAATCAGTATGGTGTAGTGGTTGGAGTGTTGGACTGGAACTTGGGAGATCCGAGTCCTAATCCCCACTTGGCCATGAAGCTCACTGGGTGACTTTGGGCCAGTCACGGAGTCTCCGTCTAATCTACCTCCCAGAGTTGTTGTAAGGATAAAATGGAGAGGAGGAGGAACCATGTAAGCCGCCTTGGGTTCCTCGCAAGAGGAAAAAAGGTGGGAATAAATATGTTCGCACACGTGCCCACAACAGAGAATGCTAGAGGAGGGAAATGAACTCTTCTCCATCCTGCATCTCATCTCCTCACGGTTGATTAATCCAGACACTTTTTTCCATTACTGGTTCCCATATGGCAGGGGTGCAGAACCTCAGGCCTAGTGATGTGGGTTTTCCAGAAAATGTTGAATTGGAAAATTTTCTGGAAAAATGTCCAATGCAAATGAAGTTAATTTGCATGGGGTCATTTGCATAGGAAAAAAATCAGTTTGCCTCAGGAAATGTTCTAATGCTCTAGAGAGATCTAATTTAGCATGTTTATTTTATTTGTATTTACTAAATTTAAAAAATGTATGCCATGTTGATTTTCTTTCTCCCAATCCACCCCAGGTATTTGACCTGAATATCTGAGGGGGTAAAGCACACTTAATGAGATTTAAATGTTATACTATGCAGAATTTTTATTGGAATACTGGTAAAAAAATTAAGACAATAGCATGTACTTCCCTTACATTGTTTACATTTAAGGGGAAAAAACAAACATACTGACAACTGTTGACACACTGCAACCCAAAGAAATGTGCATGAAACATTGACAACCACTCATCTATTTCAACAGAGTTCAACTCTCTGCCATTAAGGTTGTTGGGGCACCTTCAGTAAGATTGTCAGTATTTATTAGTTCCATTTCACTCTGAGACATATATGTATTTCAATTACATATTCTTTCACATACTTGCTAAGTATAATCACCTGAAAAACATTAATTACAACTTCGAAACTGCCATTAGTTGTAATTAATGGTAATGTAATTAACATTAATTACAACTTCGAAACCCTAATACTGTATTTGCAATTGCCATCCATTCATTTTTACTGATGAACTTAAGAAATGGAAATTTTTCTGTGGAAAATTAAAGCACTGGAAATTTTTCTGTGGAACATTTTCCACCCCACCCCACATCACTGCTCAGGCCCAAGGGTCAAATCCAACCCTCCTGGGGTCCCAATTCAGCCCTCAGAGGTCCCATATGACCATGCCCCCTTCCCCTGACCACGCCCCTTTCCCCTAACCAATAATCGTTTGGTGGTTTCCTGGCTTTTGTGCAGTTTTCGCCTCATATTCTGAAAAGTTGAAATGCCTCTCCTACAGTTTAACCACTGGACGTCAGAGCTTTAAGGTAAAATATGCTGGCTTTTTTGGACCCGCCCATTTTGCCTTCGGGCTCCACCCACAACTGGTATGCGGCCCTCAGGCTGAAAGAAATTCTGCACACCTGCTAAACAGGAAGTGAGTCTTGAACTGAGAAAAGCGGCTGGAGCAACAGACTGAGGGGAGGTAAGGTCCAGGCCTGCGTAGAGTTCAGCACTCCTCTCCCTTTTCTGTTATGCAAGACACCCCCCATGCCACTTTATATGTGAATAAGGCAAACACCATGCTCCCACCACAATAACATCTTAGCCCTGCTTAGCCTAATGCTAAGGACCACGATGCAGCTCCTCAATTTCATGAATAGCGACAATGAAGATAAAAGGCTGCACTGTACTGCCCATTTAGCAGGGAGAGCATCCCACTGGATCCAGCAGGACTGAATTCCAAGTAAACATGCATGGGATCACGCATCACAGCGTATTTCTTCTTCTGAACGGATGTCACCAGTCCCAGTCCTGAACAGTAAAAATGTCCCAGTATGACGCTCTTCACTCCATTAGTGTTGATTTAATCCTCAGCTCTGGAAATGAACAACTGCTGTTCATTTATACACAGCTGAAGGATCTTTTAAAAGAAAAAGAAAGGCCTGTCATTCAGCAGAAAACTCCATTTCTGATTTAACATATGGACAGGTCTGAATAAATTGCTATGCATATTAAACTGGTAAGGAAGCAGCTGGACTAACGTTACTAAGACACTTCAGGTCCTTTCAGAAACCAGTGAAAAGGCAGGCATCCCAGTGTCGTCTTAGTGGCATAAAACAAATCCCTTAGAAAGCAGAGGATGTTTTTGGAATTAGCTTGCTGAAAGCTATTAAAAACTAATTGCATTATTGCCAGTAGAGCTGAGCAGGTGAGGTTCCCCTTAGAGCTTCAACACAGAAAAAGACTGAGAGCATTTCTTTGGGAGGAACAAGCAAGCAACCATTCAGCTTCCTTACACTTCAACAGGAGCTGGGATCACCTTACACAGGTGTGCTCAGAGCTTAGCAAGATTAAGCCCGGAATTGAGAAGCAGCATGCATTTTCAGCTCCTTTTATATTCTCCCTCTCATTAATCAGGTCAGTGAATAAACCTAGCAAGACTGACAGCAGGCCCAATGTTGTTGCCCTGTAGTTTCTTAAAGCCATCCATAAAGCCATCCTGGGGATCCTTCTGGATCAAAAGATGGGACAGACATCCAATTCATTATCACAGGCTCGATTCATGGCCAGACTGCCTATTGTGCCGGAAAAGACATCCTTACCAGGGGATCGTAGCTCTAGGGAGATCTGCACAGGCACCTGTCAGGCCTGCTCCCACCCACACAACAGCCAAGGAGCCATCTGCCAGATTTGGCTAGTTAAGGAGAAAATGCCGTGTCACAATTGCAAAGCCAGTTCACAGAACCAATGCAATGGGAATTGAACTGCATTGATCTGCACTGGTGAAGCACTCATCTGATTACTACACCATCCATTCAGGTGATTCCTCATCACACGTTTGCAGAGATTTATAAAGGGCCATAGTGGTTCAATGCGCTTTGGGAATTGTTTGGCGCTTTGTCCAGGGACCATGACGCCTTTGCTTTTCAGAGATGTGGCTTGATTGTTTTGTGTTCTCCTGCAGAATGAGGTCTGGTGGTCTTGCTTGACTTATCAACAGCAAGTTGCTCTTCAGATACCTCCCTACAGTATGCTTGGTGCTTTCTACCTTTGATAGACACACTGCTGATTTCTGAGAGGTTGCTGGTTGGATAGTCCTGGCTTTAAGCAGGAAGTTGGAGTACAGCGCTTTCCAACACTATCATTCTAAGGCGGGGCGGGGACACTTGTGGCCCTCTAGATTTTTTGGCCTAGAACACCCATCAGTCCTAGCCAGCATAGTCAATGTCGAAGGATCATGGGAATTGTAAGCCAAAACATCCGGAACTGTAGGCCAAAACAAGTCACCCACCCCTGCTCTAAGGCATATCTACATATTCAACAAAATCATAGAATCATAGAATAGTAGGGTTGGAAGGGGCCTACAAGGCCATCGAGTCCAACCCCCTGCTCAATGCAGGAATCCAAGTCAGAGCATCCCTGACAGATGGCTGTCCAGCCTTGTCTTGAATGCCACCAGTGTGGGAAAGCCCACCACCTCCCTAGGTAATTGGTTCTATTGTCGTATTGCTCTAACAGTCAGGAAGTTTTTCCTGATGTTCAGCCGGAATCTGGCTTCCTGTCACTTGAGCCCATTATTCCGTGTCCTGCACTCTGGGATGATCAAGAAGAGATCCTGGCCTTCCTCTCTGTGACAGCTTTTCAAGTACTTGAAGAGCACTATCATATCTCCCCTCAGTCTTCTCTTCTCAAGGCTAAACATGCCCAGTTCTTTCAGTCTCTCTTCATAGGGCTTTGTTTCCAGTCCCCTGATCATCTTTGTTGCCCTCCTCTGAACCCTCTCCAGTTTGTCTGCATCCTTCTTTAAGTGTGGTGCCCAGAACTGGACACAGTACTCCAGATGAGGCCTAACCAGTGCAGAGTAGAGGGATACATACGCAATGTCCTGATGTTGGATCACTTCACAGTGTTGGTGGTGGGGGGATGGCATTTTTAAGTATCCCCCCTCCCCAACATTATTATTTGTTTCATGAACCTCTCTGGATGTTGAAAACTAGGCACATCAGGGAAAGGACTAAGCTAGAAACTCTCTCCATATGTATTAATTTTCCCTATGAAGAAAGTTGTTCTGGATTTTTTTTTAAATGGGAGGTGGGAAGCAGATTTCCAAACTGTGATTTCTCCCATTTCATCTGCAGTCTGAAAGGGCTCCAGCATGTGAGTTTGATGAATACAAAGGCCTTAGCATCATGGAAACAGCAATAAGGCATATATTCTATATCTCTACTCCACACACTCAGTGAAGTGAAGTGCAAGTCAAATTTTATATAAACGATAAAAGAGATTTGAAACATGTATAGGTCAGGGCCTCAACCAGGGCAAATCAGTGAAAGTCCAAAGACATCAATGGGCCAGATGACTTTTTGATGTAAATTACTGGAGCTCCATCAAGTGCAGAAGGGCTTCACTGATTTATCTGAGCTACAAATCCGGCACTTTTCACCTGGTCATTTTTCATTTTTTAAAAACAGGCTGAGTGTCATTAATAGCTAAACTATACTCTGCATCATTGGAAGACCACGGTACACCAGAACATACAGTTAAAGCAAACGAGCGGCACACGTTAGACAAATGCCAATGGGCTCCAGTAGCTGCACACTGCCTGAACCTTAAAACAGAATCAAAGAAATGTACAGCACAATCCTAGACATGTCTACTCAGAAGTAAGTTCCACTCTGTTCAATGGCACTTACTCCCAAGTAAGTTTGCAAAGGACTGCAACCTTAATGCAATGAATCTGACAATTCTCTTTTGCACAACTGGCATGCCACAGCCTTTCATTTCCATATATTAACTTGCCGCTGGGCCATACAAAGAAATGAAACAGCATGTTCTTTGTAGAGAAAGGCATCCTAACACCATTGCCTGGAAACCTCATTATTAGCGTCAAATATTCTCCTTCTACCCCAAATCAAAGGACATAAAGGCACCACGACCCTGCAAGTTTTACAATGTCAGTGCAGGGAGACTTTATGTTAGAACTGCATCCCGTGCTGATACAGTACAAACAAGCAAGGATCCCTGCTGGCATTACACAGCCATTGGCTGGGATCCCTAGATGTCTCACCTCCTCTGCAAACAGTCTCTCTCCCAGTGCTGCAGAATACTCAGGAGGTAGGGTTAGGAGGCATCTATAAAGAAAGGGATAGCACACACCATTCCCAGCCAAATCAATTTGGGAAGAAAAAAAGAAAGGGAGGAGAGGCAAACCTCAGACTGGTGCTCAGAAATGATAGTTATGTTCCTGCAGTATTCTATGATAAACCATTCTAGTGATTGCTATCAGAATAAGATGGATCAAGACCCTTTGGTCCTTGAATATTATTTCTGAGACACATCATATAATAAATGTTCATGACTTAGCAACACTTCCCTGGGGTTTTGCCTTGTTGGCTTTTGTTTGTGTGTGTATGCGCACATGCGTGCTGCCCTAATGCCCCCCGCCCTTCTGCTTGTAAATATATTTGGACTTACTCCAGAGCACCAGTATTCCACAGAGTTGGCCCTCCTTTCCTTTCCTCTCCTCACCTCATGGCTCTTCCACCATGTGGAATTCCTTTGGCACTCATGCTCTTTTGCGGGGTCATACAGGCATCTCTGCCAAACACGTTCACTCTGAACACGTGAAGCTGCCTTATCTCAAATCATCTGCTTTAACCAGCAGCAGCAACTTTCAAAGTCTCAAGCAGAGGAGTCTTTCCTAGCCTTGCTTCCCTGAAACTGGAGATGTGCGTTTGACTCATCTAGAATATAGCATTGAGCTATGGGCTCTTCTTTGAAATCAGGATTGTATAGCCTGTGACTGAAAGCATAAAGACAATCTTGTAAATATATCCACAATAACGACTAGCCCACAACAATTTTCGGTAACCTATTTGCTCATACTTGTCTATGTGGCGTAAAGGTGGGGAGAAAATGAACATTTGTCAAGCTTTACTGCCTGGTTGGCTGGAGGCAATTCTTACTCACCATAGGTCTGCAGGTGAGTGGCTAAACCTGTACAATGCGCAAGGACTATGAAATATCTGTGATCTGTAGAACACTGGCAGCATATAACAAAAGCCCATTTTTAAAATTTATTTTCATCTTAACAGTGCACTGACAACATGTGGCGGCGTTACACTGTCTCCTCAGACTCTGGTTACCCTTAATAGAAATGCGAACACATTTGTATGGCACGGATGGGTAGCTGCTTTTCCTTTCTTCTCCTTTACACCAGAATTAATGGTACAGAGTCACAGATTTTAGCTATCTATTTGTAGGCCTAAAGTTGATTGTATACTTGTTTCACCCAGTCTGTTAGAAGAGAACAGCATCAAGTTTACTGGTTTGTGTTTCCCCAGAAGTAAAGAATCAGGGTGGGGGAAATGAGCCAGGGAAAACTTCAATTCTGTTCAATGGGGCGCTGCTCATGGGGACAGTGGAAATCTCTATCAACAAGGCAGAAACATGAGTTCTTTCTTCCAGTATCTGAAAGGCAATTATACATGTCACGTCAAATCTCTTTTTAACAGAGTGCCCCTCAGTTTTAACAGCACAGCTGGTGATTAAATCTATCCTCCCCTCTATAGAAAAGGCCTTCGCTCTGTCGAGGCAGATGGTTTTGGAAACCCCCACCTCTTTCACATCCCAGCCATTCAGGCTGCTGTACCCAATACAAATCTAGCCTGTGTGTGTGTTAACTCTCATCTGACACATGACAGGTTTGCTGCCTATGAGTGTCACTGTGTTCTCCGCAGGAGAGGAAAGAAAAGGAAACAAAGAACTGCTCAAGAGAAAGTTGAAAATCAGGGTTCCTTTCTGCGAACATGAGGACGGTGCATATAGCCACTTGTTCGGCGCCATGGATCACAATGGATGAACACTGCTGTGTTGAAGGGCGATGGCAGAAATGCATATTTTAGCTATGTATAATTTGGGCAGGCATATGGTGGCTGGATCAACATGGAGTTACTTTAGTTAAATACTTATGATTTCAGTCACATGGTTATAAAATATCACCTGTTTTAAGCCTGCCTTAAGGTAAAGCACGTTGTGCAAACTCTATAAAATAAATTCATATAGTCTGAAGGAACAGAGTGGATGCCAAAGATGGTGAGCAATTTGTGCTCTGATATTTACTCTGGAACAGTTAATTCCCAAATGTGACTGGGGGGGTGGGTGGATTGAGTAAAACCATAAAACATAGTTAGAAACCATCTCCATGAGGGCTAGAATCTTGTTTTAAGTTTAAAAAAAAAAAAAAACTACAGCAGAGATTAGGGTTCTAACAAAGCCTCCAGATCACACAAAGGGGCTTGCGGGCCTGCTATGTAGCTGCCAGGATACCCCCCTGATAGCATCACAATGTGAGTAAATGAAACATCAGCTTTCCCAATCCGTGAGGTTCGCACTGCATATAAGCTTTCTCAGAAGGTGCTGGAAATGACAACACTCACACAGCATCACAAGGGTCTCCTTAGTATCTCCTTGAGATCTTGATCCATATTACGCTGGAAGCATCTTTCTATTGATTTCTGTGGACTTTGCATCAGTTCTATAGCGAGCTGTGTCTGAATGTAAGGATTCGCTTATACAACCAACACTAAATAGTGTGAGAGCACTGGAAAACTAACACCAGTGAATAAATGGATGTCATGGCTTCAGCCGTACAGCAAATGAGAAATGCAATGAGCCTGTTGCTGCTCTCTGACATCAAGCAAGGGTGACGCCCATAGCACCGCTGTTTAAGAGCAACAGTGTCATCGTGAGCTGTGAAGTAACGTCAGTACCAGTTTGGCTGAGGCAGTGCTCTCTCAGCACATTCTCTATGGCTTAACAAGGAAGAGCCAAGTTGCTAGGATCAGGTCTTCAGTGAAATGAGAACAGCTACAGAAAACCAATCAGTCCTGCAGCTGAGACCTGGCCCCTCCACTCCCCTCTCCAACCGGGTAAGCTGCGTGTAGTAGCCTAGACACAAACGCAAGCAAGGGTGCAAAAAAGAACAGGTTCTGTCACACAGTCGAAGCGGTGAGTGTGGAAAAGTGGTTATAGGATTTTTAAAAAAAAAATTAAAGAAAAGTACTTATAACTTGTATGGAGTAAAAACTGTACAAACAAAATTTTGCACAGCCCAAAGATACATGTATGTATGAGTGTGCATGCCAACAGACAGACAAACAGACAGACAGGAGAAGCAGGAAGAAAGGCATGTAATTTACATGAAGGAAATAGATGTTGTGTGATAAATTATGAAACAGGCGTCTCAGATTAAAACAAACAGCCTTTACAGTAAGCAAGAAGTAATTAATGGAAATGGCATCTAAATACAAACCATCTCCTTGGAGAAATATCTATACCTATGTATTACTGAATGCCTTAAATGTCATATTGGGACTGAAAGTGAGGTGGCTTTTTGTTTTTGATTTGACAGTTGAAGGAGGAGAGAGGAAGAACCTCACACCTTTGTTGAGAATGGAGGGACTGATTCTTACAACCCACACAGGCACACCCCCTCCTTTCCCCAAACCTTGTCTCCTTAAAGCAGCCTTCATTTAAATGCTAGGGTGTGATCAGCATCCCAAACCTGTATGCCAGTGAGTCAGTGAGTCTTTATTTAGAAGATCATTTTTGCTGAAGCACAAAAGGCTACAGCAGACAACTGCACTAGCCCAGGCTTTTTGTCCTATTTACCTGCGGCAGCTCAGGCATGGAACGTTTTGCATAATGTTTCGCTTACATCAAAGGGCTTTGTTCTCCGCTGCTTCACTGCATTACCCCATTTGCAGGCAGCTCTTTTCCCTTGGCTGATCATTTCAATACAGAGAAAACATTGGGATAGGGGAATGCACATTTACACATGCTTCCATTTGCTCACTCTGTTGTTTCCCCATTCCTAGTCCACGCGACCCATGCTGCTTCTCCAGCCTTCCAGATCATGTAGCTTAAGAGTAGAGTTACGTTCTTAAGGGCTTTTGCATCTGAGGCTCAGTAAAAGGGATGTCTGATATCCTAGAATGAATTAATGAAACTAAGCTTCACCTCTTAAAAAAGAATAAAGATGCTGCCACCTTCAAAGCATTTTTGGTCAGGAATAGGAGACAGATGCTGGTAACCTTTTCAAAGTTGCCCTTTCTTGACAGATCAAAATTTGTCAGACCAAATGAAGCCCTCACTGAGTATTTACCAGGTTCTCTGTTGGGTGGGATTTACTGAAAATCGGTTCACCTCCCTTCACTCCTCCCCATTTTCTTGAAATTTCCATCCTTAAACAAAAGAAAAAGGTGGGGTGGGATGGAGATAAAGAAGGTGTCGCATGATGTCGTTTTGGGGGAGTGGGGAAAAGCAAATTTAAAAATACATTTTGCTTTTCAAGTCACTGGTGAAAAATCATCTGGGTGGAGATGGGCCACCTAACAAAACTGCTGCCATTCCATAAATATTAAAACATTTGTAAGATAGGAAATAATACTATCCTTGCTATTTACAACCGGACACTGACAATCACCACCCAAAATGCAGTGAATTTCCTCCAGCTTGGGAGTTAAAGAAACTAGCTCCTCGCTTTAGCTTTGACTATGTAGCTATTAGCATGACCATCTGCCTTACTACCAAACCTTGACAGGTGCTGCCTTTATAGTTTTCCACTTTATCTAACATCATCTAAAGCTTGATAGGGTTTTCCACCGAGCTTTTCATACCATTGCCAGAAAAGAGACTGGTCCCCACTAATGAACAAGTACACCTACAGAAGTTACCAGCAGATGTACATAGATATATGTATGTACCCTTTGCCTTTTACACAGTCTTGAGAGTGTGTAGAAAGACAGCCTACTGAAGATCTTATAATACCAACTAAGAGAGACGAGCTCCTCTGCCTGATGACTTATCTCTACAGATCTGGCAACATCCGACGCGGCCAAGCAAATCTTTACAGAATCCAAGTGCTAAGCGGGGATGAGCAGGCAGACGGAGAGGAAGAAAAGAAAAAGCTCTGTCTGGGTTTCTGCCAGGCGACGGCGGGGAGACTGGACAGCGCCAGGATCCCGAGCTTAGAAGCAGGTGCCCAAGGCTTCGCCTGGAGGAAGGTCGCTGCTGAACACCTGCGAAAAACAGGAAGCCCTTACCCGATGCTGCTCCTACTGCTGTTGAAGCCGGTGATCCAACAACCTGCAGAAAACAGGCACTGCTGCAGCCAAAACCTGCCGTCGCTGCAGCCGCGGAGCGCACCCACCGCCTGCGCCGCCGCCTGGTAGCAGCAGCCGCCCGCCTGCGCGCCGCCGCCGCCTGCTCCGGGGACACGCCTCCTCCCAGGGCCCGGCCCGGCCCCCTTGCCACTTCAGACCACGCCCAGCCCCTCGCAGCGCCGCCCCTGCCGCATTGTGGCGCCCTCCTCTCTCTCTCGCCCAGTCCACGAAGCGGCCTGGGGCGGGGGGCGAGCGGGCTGGCGGGGAGGGCGCTTCTCGGCACCTGGGGAAGTTGCCCGTGGAGCCTTCCGCTCGCTGGAGATTTGCAGGTGGCTGCTGTTGCTGCTGCTGCAGCATAGATCCAAAGGCAAAAAAGGTGGGGGTTTCTCCCACCCCGACCGCTTCCAGCCCTCCAAATTTTAGCAATGTCGAGGCTTCAAAAAGAAAAGAAGGCAAGTTAAGATCGTGGCAGACTGCGGCTCTGCTTTAGGTGAATTAAGGAGAAGGGCTGATGTGCCTTCCTCACACAGCCTTCCCCAGCATGGTGCCTGCCAGACGTTCTGGATTACAGGCCCCATAAACCCTATTCAGCATGGCCAGTGGCCAGAGATCATGGGAACAGCCCAGAACATCTGGAGGGAACCAGGTTGAGGATAATTAAGAAATTTTGGTCCTCCAGAACTTTTGCCCTACAGCTCACATCAGTCTAAGGGGATCTCTACACCTAAAGTTTATTGCGCGTTCATGGTTGCTCACTCGCTGAATTGCGCAGGTCCATTACACGACATAGTTGTTGTCCAGATTCACTATTCCCTCCCACGTATCCCGTGTTTTCCTGAAACGGAAAAAAGGGGGTATTTCTCCAGATATGCACAAATGGAGCTCCACGTCCTCCCCGTGTATTTCTTCCCTAGTGTGAAAGTGCTGAGTGTGGTTGTTGGGGGTGTGGTCATGATGTCAAAGGTGGTGACGAAGGTCTCATGGGCATTCAGCCTTCCTGCTCCTGTGCCATTTTGGCTCCTTGCCATTTTCAGCCTGCCTGTTCAAAACAGAGCTATAGTGGGGGGGGGGGGGCAGCAGGGATTGGCCAAAAGCATGGAAGAGGGAGGCGGGCCCGGGGAGATGGGGGGGGGCTGTCTGCGTGTCAGTCCCCATCCACCAGTAATGTGCAAGAGGAGGGAAAGGGGCAGGAACCCAGGGGCAGGTATCGCTGAACCTGGAGCGTGTGTAATGCCTCTTCACAGAAACATAACCTATGGGAACAGCCATCTACAGAGAAGGAAGCATGTGTAAAGGGAATCAGTTGTGACCCTGCATTTAAAGTAGAAGTGGAAAGCCCCGTTTTAAATGCAGGATTTTAGGCTGGTGTGGAAATCCCTCTAGTCAGCAAAGCCAGTGGTGAGGAATGGGAGCTGTAGGCCACAGCATTTGGAGGGCCACAAGTTGCCCACCCTTGCTATAGAAGATACTGCTTTAAGGCAGTTAGCTGGATTTTATAATGATAACACTCCTCATTTATATCACATGTTTTGAAAGTTTGAAGCTCTTAACATACATTATCCTGTTATAATCCTTACAACAACCCAGAAAAGTGTTATCATATTGAAGGGAAGGGTGACTGAGTCACAGAGAAAAAGAGTGATGTGGCTAAGGTTACCTACAGCCATCCTATCTATGTACAACTGGAAATAAATCCAATTATTTGGGTATAAGCTCATGTAAGTATGTGTAGGATTGCAGCCATAGGGAGTTCATGGTATCGTACAGGAGCAACTGGAAACGGGATGTCCTGGTTTACCCTTCAGTCTCCTAGCCAAGCTGCTTAATAGGCCTGTGATGCAAATATAAATCCTTCATTGGCCAAAATGCTCATTTTGCAGTAACAATGATCCCATGAATAGGTTAAGGGTGCAATCCTATGGCAGCTAGACAGTGTCTAGACAGCCATAGGATTTTTCTGTTTCTGGGAATTGAGTTTGGAGCCAGTGCACTGAGGTTGCGTCCCAGAAATCTGACTCCCCACCCCTTCCCCCACTGCCTTGTAGGTAGAGATGGCGGAGAAATCTGCCACAGACTCCAGTGAGGCCGGATTCTTTAGAGTCCGGCCCCCCAGAGTCCGTGACGGAACGGACTACCCCCCGCCACCCCCCCCCAAAATCCCCCCGGGACGGAACCTACCTGCCACCAGCCGGTGGGGTCCATCCGCTGCCACCATCTGCTGCTTTGCTGCAAATGGCATCCAGCGTAGCGGACACCATTTGCATCCCTGCTTTAGCCATGATAGGCTACGTAAATATTTACGTAGCCTATCATGGCAAAGAGCAGGGACACAAATGGCATAGCGGGCACCATTTGCATCTCTGTTCTTTGCAGTAATAGGCTACGTAAATCTTTACGAAGCCTATTACTGCAAAGAATAGGGATGCAAATGGTGTCTTCTATGTGGACACCATTTGCATCCCAGCAGCTGGAGCCAGTCTGGGGGGGAGACAAGGATTCCAGGGGGGAGGAACGGATCGCCTCCCACGGACCAAAGGTAAGGGGGTTTCGTACACCCATACTTGTAGGAGGTGTGAAAAGGGGGCGTTCCTGGGGGAGGGGAGGGGACTGTGGGATCGTCATTAAGACGCTTCCTATACGCCATCCAGCCTTCTGCCCCCCCCCATTCTAAAGCGCCCCAGTTAGACAGCTGAAATCGGCCATCTAGCCACAAATGCAGGGTGACCAGAGTGCAGAGGAGAAGATCCCCTCTGCACTTCGCCCGCCCTGCATTGGATAGTCAAGTTCAGAGGCAGCCGACTATGCCCATAGGATTGCGCCCTAAGAGAGTATCAAAAGTAATTTAATCCTCTTGTATGAAGAAAGACTTGTGACAGCACAGGCTCCTGTACAAAGTATCTGGCCAAGCACTCCAGGCTCTTGACCTGATGTCTGAACCCTGCGATCTTTTTCTAAGCAAAGTTCACAAGGAGTTATTGAATGTGTTGAGAAGACTGCACATCTCGGCTTCATCACACTTTTTTATTTTTATAACAGGTGTTATTTAGTGCAAAAAAAAAAAAAAGCATCACAGAGTAAGCAGTGCTATAACAGTACATCTGGAATTGCTAATCACCTAACATGCCACTTGGTTACAATACAGATCAGGGGTGCCAATGCCAAAAGATTTCCATCAGATTAAAAATATTTCCTGCCTTTTAAAAATGTATTTGAAGCCTTTAGTACCATGAAGCTACATAAGGAAAGAAGAAATGTATTAGAAATATTAATTTCTAAAAAATAAAACTTGACTTTGTTTAAGTCTTGTCTGAGATTATTCCAAAAAATTCTTAACAGTGATTGTGTCAAAAGCTCCTTCCATACCTTCCCTCCCTGTCCATACCAAACATGTGGAGGGAGGGTATGTCAACAGCCTTGTGTCCATGGCCCAGTTCCAACCTTTGTGCATTTAGCAGAAGGTGTGAAAAGGGGCCTCTATGTATGTACAGCTGCACAGAAAGAACTGTGGGTGAAAGAGTAGAGGATATACAGTAATTAGGTGTATTGTCCAGATTCTGCCAGTGCCTCTAAGCAGTGGGCAGAGGGTGAATTTTCTCAGTTGTGGGGCAACAAAGTCCAAAAATCTGTGGTGAGGAGCTAAATGTCACATGTTGAATTGAACTGACTTTCCAGTTGCGTAGCTGCAGGTTTCTAGACATTGAATGGATTCATACACACACATACACACACACATATAATACTGCGGTACTATGTATTTTGTGTAAGAGACAAAATTGCACCTGAACACGAATTTGCAAGATAATCTATATTCAGGGTTTTGCTGTAGAGCAAGCAGTCACCATGGAGATGACAGTGCACCAATACAGGTGCCAAGCTGCAGCAGGCTCGATATTTTCAGAATTGGCCTACAGAAAAGGAGAAAATCGCAGCTATCAGTACGTTGTCATGTATGTCAGTATGCCATATTATTAAGGCGACAGTCCTATGCCCACACTTTTACCTGGGAGTAAGCCCCATTGAACTGAATGGGACGTATTTCTGAGGAGGTACATTTCAGATTGCATCACTTCCTCAGATCAAACCCCTACTCTCTGCTGGATCTCCACTAGATATTAAGATAGATTTTCCTGACCAGGATAGATTTTCCTGACCTCTCTAGATATCTAGCAAGATTCAGCAAGTAGCTATTAAGGAGAGGCCCTGCTCAGTGGATAGCACTCCAGATGTGGAAAGTCCAGCCTAAAGAGGCTTTCCTGGCACCTACTTTGTATGCTTTGGGGTGCCAGTTAAAGACCTCATTCCCCCAGGTTTTTAGGGGTTTCCCAGGGGCGTTTAAGCATTTCTGAGACTGGAAAGTTTTAGGATCTGCCTGTTCTGTGAAATTTTTGTGGTAGCAATTGGTTTCATTGATGTTTTTAAATCTCTGCTGTTGTTTGTTCTTATGTTGTATTTGTATAGTTTTGTATTTTATCTTAATGTTTTTATGTATGCCACCCAGAGAACCCCAGTTATGGGACACCATAGAAGTAAGGTAAATAAATACATGAGAATACTACAGCATCAAAGCATATCCAGTAAGAGGCATCTGCTAATTTCTTAGGAAGAAACTGTGTGATCAGGTGTTACTATGTCCTTTTTCAGCAACTAGTCTTGCTGGAAGGTCAATGTTAAAAGGAAATTGGGGGTGGAGGGGGAAGATGGACCAAGTACACCACATTTGCACGTTGTCAATAATTTCCATTGCCATAGGAAACAGTAATTTATTTAGGGTACAATCCTATTCATATTTAGATGGAAATAAACATGTCTGGCTGTGGGATGCTGGGAGTTGTTGGACTTATTTCTGTCTCAGCACACATAGGATTGCGCCCTTGGTTAGATTTGCATCCCACCTTTCCATACATGATGCCCAAAGCAGCTAACGGCATTCAAATAATAAAATACATGAAATGCGATAAAAGCTAAAAAGAACAAAGATAAAAGAATGTATTTTTAGCCCGAGGTCCTGATATGTTTTTTTGCTGTTGCTGATATGGTTTTTATGATGTTGTTCTATGATGAAGTTTTAAATGCTGTTTGTTCTGTCAGTATTGTTTTCAGAATGTTGATGCAAATCATATTCTTTATAAGCACTTTTGAGTTTGATTCTGTCATAGAAAGGCAGGATATAAATATTACATAAACAGAAAGAGAGATTACATAAAAAGAAATTAAGAAAAAGTAGCTGAAAGCTAACATCATCAGATAGTAGTGCAGGCACAAATCTAATAATTCATTGAGCCTGCCTAGTCTTGGTTAGCTGCTTGGGGGGAGGGGGTGTCAGATTTGGCCCAGCGATCTCCAGTTCTTGACGCTTTTACTCTGCTCAAGACTAGGCCTTTTCCTGTCTGCAACATATCCCAGTGCTAGGGTTGCCAGGTCTCCAGCTGTGGCCTGAGGCTCCAGTTTTGGGGTCTATTCTCAGGACGGCAAGCCTAATGTCAGGGTTTCAACTACTTTCAAATTACCACCTTTCAATCTTGGGTTTTCCAGCAATATTATGTTAAAACAGAAGTGTTTAAAAATGGAATAAAATTAAAAAACCAATTATTCTGAGAGAAAAGATTCCATGGTTTTTTTCCCCTCTGGCCAACATTTTCCCCAATTTCCAATTAAAGGGCAGTGAAAATGGCCCCTCCCCCTGCAGGTTATCTGAAGCAGAGTGTGTTCAGTGAAGGCTAGAACTACATAAGGAAGATTCAAGAGATGACTTCAGAGAGAACAACTGAGAGACCATTAGCATAAGAATGATTCAGTCAAATAATAATTAAAAAAAAAGATCGGAAGACTGGTGCAGAGGAGGCTCCTTTATAGGGAAAAAGAGGGTAGAGCACTACCAGTCAGAGTCCAAAACAGCTTTGCCCCATCTATAATCTTCCCCTCTATCTTTTTTCCCTGCCAGTTCCCTGATCATGCGAACCGTTATTACTTTATTTGGATTTAGCTGTTCCACCCCTCTACTGCTGACTGCTGCTGATTTTGATGAACTGAGCATGTGCAATTGCCCCACATGGGAAGATCGTTCAATTCACCAAGGGTGAATTTCCTGGAGGACATGTGGGGGAAGCGATCCCCTATAAAAGCTCGAAAATATTTTTTAAAACTAGAAACCTTGTGACCAATCATGCATGACAATAAGAAAAAACACACACCATGTGGCCACTGAGCAGTTAGCTGCAGTGCAAGTCACCTGGTCCTGCTTGGCAGCAGAGAACGTGGCTTTTGGAGAGAGGAGAGGCAAGCAAAGTGAAAAGCCCGCTGCTATTTTCCCTGTGTTAAGGGGAGGGGGATGGGATTGGTTAAACTGCCTATCCTGCTCTTTCATAGTTTCCTATTGGACTCTGCAGGGACACTTTATTTTATTCTGTTGCTATTATATGGTTTCATTATTACAGCTACTAATAGCTAGCCTTTTTAGGGTGCAATCCTATGTATGTTCAGACAGAGAAAAGGCCTACATCTCCCAGCATTCCCCAGGCAGCCATGCTGGCTGGGGAATGCTGGGAGTTGTAGGCTGTTTCTCTGTCTAAACATACATAGGAGTGTGCCCTTAATTGCTTTTTGAGCATTCAAAGCACTTATCCTATATTGGCTCATAGCAACCGTATAAATATGATAGCAACCCTATAAGTATGATTGGTTCCATTTTGCAGAAGGGATATGGGCATGAGGCTCAGTCCTGGTGCAGTTTGCTAATTTTAGACTCTACTGAGGGCGCAATCCTATGCATGTTTCTACAGAAAAAAGGCCTACAGCTCCCAGCATGCCCCAGCCAGCATGGGTTTGAGGGGGTACAGCAACATGTATTACATCATTCACTTAAAAACATTTTTTGCAATTCTTTTTTGGTTCACATACTTGTACAGTCTCTGTGTGCCTTGTGTCTAACAATGTTTCATGCTCTGAAATGGGCATTTGCAAAGCTTTATTTTTGGTTCACTTCTTTGCATGATGTGTGTCCCCACTTGGGCATACTACATGTCTCTGGGTCTGAAAACCTTTCCAGCTCTGAAATGGGTGCTTGCAACTGTTTTGGGCTGACTTTTGTTGCATTTGCATATGTGGTGAATATTGATTTCAATGGTTCAAGCAGTCCCAAACTGTGAAATCTCCATTCCTGGGAAAACTACACCCACTCAATGCTTAAGGGCACAATCCAATCATGTTTAGACAGAAAAAAGGCCCACAACTCCCAGCATGCCCTAGCTAACATGAGGCATGCTGGGAGTTCTAGGCCTTTTTCTGTCTAAACATGCATAGGATTGCACCTTGTGTAGTTAGGATCTTTCAGGGGAGGAGGGCAATAGTGCTATAAATTATGTGCCATGAAGTCTGTATTCTAGATACTGAAAACACACAGGAGTTCTCTTGTCAGGCCAACTGTGTTTTGCCATTTGCTCCACAATGCTGCAGGACATGCCTGTTTAAGATATGAAGGCTCTGGTTCATAAAGTTTATGCTGAGTTCTCCCGGAGCACCCTTAAAAATGAGACACTCAAGGACTGCGTTGAGGAGCTTGGCATGACGTGCCGTACACTTTTCAGCCTCGGAAATGCTCAGTAGTTCTTTTCCGTGCTGTCAAACAGCTACTCCTCTCATGGCCTTCCATTAAAGCTTATTTCCTGGAGCTGGGGAAAGGACAGACCATGGACACCATATGGCAGATATTAGTGATCAGGCGGATGAGATGACAGCCAGTACCCAAATTTCACTCCCAGAGTGCTACCTCTATTTCGTGCATCATTTCATGGAAATTTTCCATGACTGTTATTATTTTTTTGGGGGAAAACATGCTGTCAGTCCACACATGCACACACTGGAATGCAATTTGAGGGTGAAACTAATTAATTGTAGGGACAAAAAGAAAAATGTAACAAAATTGTTCTCAAGTTTAAAACAGCTACCCGATTCTCACAATGTACATTTAAAAACAGATGCAATCAAAATGTACAACCAGGCAATAATGCACCTTCAGAAATGGTATAACTTTGAGAATGCACTCCTATAGGACATCACAGCCTTTGATCTTGCTCTAGAGTCAGAGAAGTGGGCCTTGAGCATATTTGTAAAGTTGCCACGATTCTGGACATTGGGGTTACTGAAGAAAATCTTTCTGATGAGCTCAACCTAATTAAGAAATTCCTGCCAGAGTTGAGAAAATTGGATCTTTCTCTGGACCAGAAATGGGTGAATTACTGAAACACCTCAATCAAATCTGCATCTCTTGCACAGGTTGCTAGTGCTGTGATTACCATCCCAGTGAGTAATGCATATGCTGAAAGGGTGTTTTCTCACATGGGAAACATACGAATAGGAACTGCATGCTAGCTCCCCTAGTTAAAGCTCAACTTTATGTTAAATTCAGTTATGAATTGAACTGTGTCTAATATTTCAAATGTATGAAACAACAACCACAGTTGCTTAGAGCATGCATTTCAAACTCCAAGTAAAGATTTTAAACACTGTGTGAATATTTCTGTGATTGCAAATTCAGTTTGTTCATTATTGTAAAAAAAAGGCATTGCTAAACATAACTTTGCTTATGTATTTAATTGCATTCAGGACACTCACATTGTCTGCCTGCCTGCCTGCCTCTCTCTCTCATATACACACACACCATCCCTCCCATGTGCACCATTTTGCAGTGGCTACGGAAGGACCCATGCCCCTGTGACATCACAAGGGTCTTGAGTTTTGGCCCTGAAATCTCAGGAAATGGGATGCTGCTGAGCTGGCAATCCTATGTAGTACAGAATGTAGCATGATACAATGCCAAATACAAGATAATCCCATCTATAGCATTTCTTCCTGCAGTCTTCCCCCTACTTCTCTGTCACTTTCCACAACACAAACATTTTTTTCTAGCTAGCTAATGGTACACTTGCCAAAATCGTTGGCACCAGTGTCCTAACAGATTTATTTATTTATTAATTATTAAATTTATTAATCGCCCATCTGGCTGGTCACCCAGCCACTCTGGTCACCCAGCCATTTATATATTTGGGAAAGAAATACTGTGGTTTCTTTCAGGATGTCTGAATTCTGACAGGTGTCCTCTGATTCTGGTATAGAATTATTTCCTTTGCTCCAGAGAAAAAGGGCAATTATCTGTTCTAAGTTTGTGAAAGGGAAAACTGATAGGCAAAATGTATACACACTTATTAATTAGAAGGATGGACCCTTGAAAGGAACAATATCCCTCCCTACCACACAACACACACCTACGGGTCAACCTATGCAATCCAGAGAGCACAGTGTGCTATAACCAGAACTGCAACAATGTGCCTATGCAGCAAATATTTTAATGTAATATTTACTTAGCGCATGTGTATCCTACCCTTCCATCAAGAGGCTCAGGGCAGCATACGTGGGGGTTATCTTGCACTTCTGGATGACTGAAAATGTGTGCTGTGCCATGTGTTTTGCATCTCTGGAAGAAGATTTACAGCTCAAGCTTAAAAGAATATGGATGGGTTAGTGAAGAGGCCTATTTTTGCTTATTTTATAAATAAAAATAAAGTAATTACTTTCAGTGATAGCAGAAATATCATTGAGGATACACACTGTAGCTTTCGGAAGAGGTCAGGGGAGTGACAAGAGAAGATCTGGCAAATGTTATCAATCACTCCAGTGTTCTCCTTCAATCCCAGGCCAGGACTAGTAATGCTTAATTTCAGTAACATGTTTTTAAGTGGACTATATATCCCAGGGTTCTATAGTTACTCAAATAGCCAATCAGGGTGTCACAGCAAAAACACTTCTGTTGTGGAGCTCCATTTCGTAGGTGGAACATGCCAGAAAGTCACTTACCATGCATGAATCAGTCAGATTGCATACTGAACCTCCATGTACGTGTTCCTGCTAGTGGCTGGCATATGTGGTAAGTGGCTGTCTAACATGTCCACATGGAGTGCAGCCTCCATTTGGAAGCCATGTTTTAATCAGCCATCTGTGTAGAACCGGTGTGCAGTCCAGAGATACAGGTGTCCTGAAGCATAATTGCTTGTGCTACAAAACAACAGCAGAGGACAAGATGACTTTTTCCCACCCCACTTCCATTAAACACCTCAAATGGCATTCACAATGAAGATATTTTAACTCTTGGTTCAGACTAAGTGTGGGTTTTTTAGTCTGTGCACAATAAGCAAACATGCATTTAAAACCCTGTGTTGAAAAAGCCACTGGGGGAGAGGTGGTTTGGAGCACAGAACTAGTGCGTGAGGAAAGGTTGAGTGCTCCCCCTGCCCACTGCTTTGCTGACGCCAACCAGAAATATCAACCCAACCAGAAGTAGCTTTTCTTGTTTCACAAAGACGATTAGGGTACTATTACATATGCGTGTTTGTAAAATGTGGCTTGGGCCTTACTCCTGACTTAACCTGAAGTCTAGATAACCAGAACCTGTCAATCTTTCTTTTGCTCTAGGCCTGTGTTCTCCTGTCATATGAATTTACCAAACTATTTTAACATTGGCAGCCCTTGGTGTAAATAAAACCTGGTCCATAGATCAGTTTTATACTGTGGAAATTGGGAAGTCTGTGTGCTCTCATACTGAAAGATATCAGTGTATCATTTTATTAAAAATATCTCACATGCTTAATGTTTTAAAATAAACAGCCCTTTGAGGATTACAGTGGTCCAGGCGCTAAGTGTTAAGTTGAATGCATCTACTAAAGCTATAATTAGTTCTCTCTGTTTAATGCCTGTATATGTATTAAGAATGCATAAAGCTGCTGTTTGATTTCACAAATCTGCAGTTATCCAGTTTGCATATGCAAATATGATCCCCCCACCCCTAGGAAAGCAATACTATTTAGGCAGATGTTTATTTCACCCAGGTTGCAAAATGCAGACACAAAAGGTGTACTCTCTGAAAACATAGCTAGGAAATTAATATGATTATGAGTCACAAGCACATTTGTGTGCAAAACAACCGGCATTGCAATCCTTACTGCATACTGTAAAGCAGCAACAGGTGAGGTAGGTCACTAGCAAGCAGCAATCCTGTTGCAGCATATACCCAACCCAACAGTAATTTGTCTGTTCATGGCTTCAGCTAGCCTGTTTGAGGTTCACAGAGAATGGGGGGGGGGGGCCCTCAGGAGAAAGAAAAATGACAATTTGTTTTCTTCCCCACCATCCTGAGACATTCCCCTGCTGAGTTATATAGCACCAAAGAGCTCAAGTTCAGGGGTGATCCTTTATTGAGCACTTCATTGCTGAATTGTGGGGTGGGGTTTGGAGAATGAGAATGGAAAAAATGATGCCCTTTTCCTATCTCTCCTCCACAAAAGTGTTGCTGTATTGTGCAGGGGGTTTTTTTTAACCTCATTATATGCATCCCACTGACCGTAGTCCCCACATCCAGTACACTTATAAACTGTAAGGGGCTTGAACAGGCCATTTCCCTCCCTGTGTTTTCCTGATTCCCCCCATGCCATCAACTGATACCCTCAACATGACATGCTCCTCTGTCATTAGTATTCTGTAGGAAATTCACAAATCTTTGTCAGGCCATTATGAATATAATTCTGCATACTAAGAAATCCCCCCACAATGTAGAAACTACTCCCTTGTTTTTGGATGGCCCTGTTTCGCTACCAAAGTGAAAGGTCCAGTATTAGAGGGAATTATGTTCCCACTGTAGAGACTGAAGGACTGCTGTCAAGGTAATGACTTGCCCAAGAATATCCAGAAGGTTGGTGGCCGAACAAGACTTTGAACTTCAGTCGCCCAAGTGTCAGCAGTGGTATGAAAGCTGGTGCAAATCTTGGCAAGACAGGGACCGCAGCTGGATGGAGCTCTGGGGCTCCAGCCCCACCCCCCTCCATCATCGCCCTGTACACGTGGAAGATGACAGTCTGAAGCAGAGAGCCTCCTGCATCTGTGGGGGATCTCCACAGGATTAAGAACCCTGATTTTCCAGTGTTCTTCATCACGTGGAGCACCCCCATGGATACAGGAGTCCCTCCTCTTCAGACCGTAGCCCTCTTTGAGGAAAGAGTGCTGAAATGTGATGAGGGAGGGGTGAGGCTGGAGCACTCCCTCCCCTGCATGTTTAGCCTACTTGAGTTTGGAACACCTGAATAGGGCTTTTAATTCAGGATACAGATCAAGTGTACAGCTGTACCTGGGTTGAATGAACACACATATAGTTATGGGAATTGGTGAACACATGTTCACTTTATGTAACCATGTAAAGTGTTAAGACCCCTGCAGGATACCTGAAGCATAGCTTGAGCAGCTGCCATAGGAAATTGAGTTTTTTGTGAGGCAATTCTGAGGAAGAGTAGAGCATTTGAAAGGGCAAAGGGAATGAGAAGTTTACAGGGAGAATGAGTGAATAAAAATTACCAATTAGAAAAGACAGTGGAAGGGAGAACTGCGGCCAAATGCCCTCACACAGAATCCATCCAGCAGCAGCTTTCAGGCCAGAAAGTGAGGCGTACACCTGCATTCCTGCCCAGGGCTGTGCAACAGCAAACAGGCCTCTATGGCAAGACCCTAAACCCTTACTAGTGCTGTATAACTCATTTATTGGATTCTACCCTCTTCTATTCTTTGTTTTGCCTTGCTTTGTTTAGAGACCTGTGTTGTATATTTATCAGTTATCTGAACGGTTCATATTGCTTTCTTCCCTCTTTCCTCCATCTTATCAAATAAATTCTTTTTGGCAAATATTTTTGGGTTTCATTAGTATTTTTATCCAGTCTTCAAAGTTTCATTGTAGTGTTTTTGCTGGGTAGATAGCATGTGAATAACTGCAAGTATACCAATTGTCAGTCTGTATACACATGTACACAAGCTATACAGGAGTTGAATGTAGTGTGTAAACACCCCTCTGGAGTGAGATTAGGAGCCACACAAGCAAAGCCAGTGTGTCCAGTGATGAGCCAGTCCTGCAGCTGCTCCCAACTCAGACGCATGCAAGGGCTGGATGGAATCTTTTCTTAAACGGTGTTACGGAGGAAGAAACTCCAGGTAGGTAGATAGATAGATAGATAGATAGATAGATAGATAGATAGATAGATAGATGAGAGAGAGAGAGAGAGAGAAAGAGATGCATTTCAAACTGATATGACATAAATATTAGGGCTGAAGAAGCTCCCTGGTGTTATCTGATGTTTATGATTGAAAACGTATCTTAGGAGGCCTACGCAGGCTGCTGGTTTCCATGGAAACAGTGGTGTCAGCATCCAGTAGTCCATTAGAAAATGGACTTCTCTATTTTTTGTATCTCAGAAGTTGAAAGTGTGTGGTGAGGAACAGTGTTATTTCTTTGGGTGGTGAAGCAAAATTAATAATGTAAGATTTCTCAGGAATTCCACCTACTAATGGACAATTGAATGTAAAACAGGATGTAAAGAAAGGTACAATTATCCTATCCAAAAGTATTTCTTGGCCTAGAACAAAAGCCTTCAAGCATGGCAAGATGTCTAGGCAATTGGCTGGCTTGATTTTGCTCTTCAATATGCAACTTTTCAGAGCTGACCCAAAATATTTTGCTACCTGAGGCAGAGCAGCGAATTGCACAGCCTTCACAGTACCCAAGGCTAATCAAGTTGTTTTGGCAACTGAGGCAGAAAATCCACGACTGCCTCTCCCCCACCATAGCCGTAAAAACGCAATGTTAATCAATTAAAAAATGAACAACTTGCTGCCCTTCCATGGCACTGAAAATCAGCTACCTAAGGATACTGCCTCACTCTGTGAAATAGTAGGGCTGGACCTGCAGCTTTTCAATGCAGAGAAGCAATTCTACATACAGATGTACTAGACAACCTTCTCTGTAGCTCGGTAGTTTGGGTTAACTGGAGACCTTAACTTTTAGATTACTCTGCTTCTTTTGGCACACTAGGAATTCTCCCACAGCACTGTTTGGGAATTACTGCGCTAGCCAGTGTACCACACTATATCTCACTAAAGCCGGGGTTCAGAAACTCTTTTCTGTACCAAAGTACCAACATGTTTTAGCTTAAAGCTCCTACTGCCAGTAACTAAGCCTTAGCATTTCAACTTTTTAGAATGGGGAAAACCTGTACAAAAGCCAGGAAGCCACCAAATGATTGGTGGTTGGGGGCCAGGGAAGGGGACATGGCCCCCTAGGAACCTGAGAGGGCTAGATTTGGCTCCCCGGCCCGAGGTTCTGAACCCTTGTCCTAAAGAAAGGCAACCATTTAGCTAGAATGTACAGACTATTAGAAGTTTGGTAATTAAGAAAGAATGCAGGCCCTGGACTGAGAAGACCTGGGTTCAAATCTCCGCTCAACCAAGAAGCTCATTAGCTGACCTTCGCCTAGCAGTCACTGCCTCCCTGCTTAATTTATCTCACAGGGTCATTGTAAGGGAAAACACAGGAGAGCTTTGTCCATACTGTCCTGTGATTTTTGGAAGAAGGGTAGGATACAAATGTGATATTTAAATAATAATTTACTGGACCTGTTCTGAGCTAGATAGACCAATGATCTCCCTTGGTATAAGACAGCTTTCTATGTCCCTGTGCACATATATGTCAGGTATATTTGCTGTAGGCTGCTTCAAAAAAATCTGTAACAACATTTTGCCTGTTTATCAGTATTAATGCTGTATGTTAAGGACAAATATAATGAGTTATTAGTCCACCAATCATAGTTATAAAGAACAAACAATTAGCAGCTATGAATATAGAAATGTGAACCTTTTCAACACAATTATTCTAAAACTCTACACTCTAGAAAAAAAGATATTTCCAAACTGCAGAAAACCCTCCTCATAATACAAACAATATGGTCATGTGACTTGTTTTAAAATGTAATCTTCCATATCTTATATTAAATAAATTGAAGTTACTTCCTGTTGGATTGTTACTGAATGCAAACAGGTGTCCAGCAGTGGTTGCAGTAGACTCTGACTGAAGGGGCTAACCAAAAAACAAAGCAATGAGGCAGGCAAAGGTTCTAGCACACAGGTTTCTGTTCAACAAGTTCAGCCTAAGGCAAGAGTGGTCAAGATAGCAGGCAGAGGTCAAAACACAGTTAGACAATCAGATACATTACACAGTCCAGAAGCAGGGTCAAGAAGAAGCACATCTCTGTACATCAAGACGTTGCCAATTCACTGTGCATTGTGAGGGGGAAATTACATGGACTCCGGACTTGTTTGCATAAAATTTCTATTCAGCCACCTGGAATTCTGGCTATAACAGACATTTGTGGTTCTACAAGGGAGATGAATGGGGGGGGCAGTAAGGGGGGAGGGAGCAGTAAGGGGGGGATGGTGAAGATCAATAAGGTTCAAATGAACAACCATAGGATATCAGCCTATCCTCAAACTATGCAGTCAAACCAAGAGGGGTCATTAAGTTTTGTGGCCACTGTGGCAGATCTGTGTTTTATCTTTGCTGGTTTGTAGTAGGATATTTCTTAATGTTGCTGGCTTAGGTTTAATGTATTTCATGAGTATTTTATATTTTACCTCATTTCTATGATACTGTTTAAAATGTATATTACTTTCGTTATACTGCAAGCTGCTTTCTGAAGGTTATTTGTCTAGAAAAGTTTGAAGTAGATCATGTAAATAAGGGAGAGAGGATGGGTAGCTACCCGCAACCATTGTGATTGATATTAGTATGTTGGAGAGAGACTGGGGGATACTGGGGAGTTGGTGAGGGGGGAAGGGAGATGAGGTGTGTAAAGCTGATGGGGAGGGGAAGGGAAGCCCTCTTTGTGTGTTCTCAAAACACTTCAGGCGTAAAACCATACATGCTGTTCACAAAATCTCTGTGTGCAGCACCCCCGCTTCCCTCAAATCCCTAACTTTGCCATGCTGAGTGGCAAGATCTGTAGTGGAGTAGGACTCACATTCTCTTGAACACAAGTAGAACTCTCAGTGGGTTTGGCAGCCCTGCATTATCAGGGTTCCTTATTGTGAGGAGAGTGCTATTCACATTCAAGCTGTTCAGAATGGTGGGGCCAGCTTACCCAGGGATATTGGGGGTGGGGGCAGCGGGTGTGTTCCCATCCTTGGTTTTAGCCCTCAAACGTGGAGAGGACTAAAATGTTGCTGGGATCCCAGGGAGTGAGGTGGAAGGTGTGACCAAAAGTTGGAAGTGGTCTGGAGGCAGAATGATACAGGCTAGGCAGCAAGGGGCAAAACTACTGTGAGGAGGAGAGCCTGCAGTGCAGAGGATTAACATGGAAGCATCACCTTGGCATAGCATCAAGGCAATACCGTGGCATCATAGAGGACTTAATCAACAAAGAGAACCGAAGTATCTGCATATTTAATTACATAAGAAAGAATACAGCATTTTAAATGTGTCATGTATTGAAGGGAAGCTATTTCTTTCTTTCTTATAAAAAGTTGTTTAAACATAAGTGTTGGATTCAAACTCTCTTCCCAGATTACACAGTTGGACCATGGTCCTGTAGTTGCCAAACCACCTATTAACACACTCTAGATAAATTAAGGTGCCAGTTGTCATGAAGGGTCTCATGACACACCTGTCAAGAAGCTCAGGCTAGACAAGAACTTTACTGTCTCGTTTAAACAAGAGCAGAACAGCAACAGGAAACTCCTGACTCTACTCAGATACAACTAAGACCTGTGCCATCTAGTGACTATACCATATAGTGACGCAACCCATACACCAGACAGCAGAAGCAGCAGGATTTGTGACTCCTGCCTCTTAAGGTCTCTCAGTTTCCTGGAGCCATTAAACCAACAAGCACTTTCAAAAGGTCAGGAGGTAGCAACCATAGTTCACGATGAGAGGTAGCTGAATGCTAAAACATCAGGCGAAGTATATTTGCAGAACAGGAACTGGGACTCAAGTGAATTTCATCTCTCCACATTTCAGTCTCTCTTTCACACGAGCGCACAGACACACACCAATAATAATGCCTATTTTCATTTGTTTCTTTGTTTTTGTTTTGAGCAGGGTATATCATTTATTGTAGAGATACAAATAAGTTAGTAGCAAGATTGGAACTGATTTTTATTATCTTCCTCACAGTGCAATGTGTGATAATTACTGAAGTGATCACATGAGTATGGGGAAACAGGTTACAGAAGCTGCTAGCGACCACATTCGGGATAATCTAAGCCTATGCCTTGTATAGTCATGTGAATCCCAGTGGCAGCTGAAACTGTTGCTTGATATCCAGGTGTAATAATGGCACTAAAATGTTGCTAAATAAACCAAGGAGGAGAGTGAATCACCATTTGAGCATGCTCAGTGCTAAAGAAAGTTACAGCTCATATGATGGCCCTCCCTCTTGTAACAAGTTTGGGGACAGATCAATGAAAAGGATAGGAACAGGGCTGTCTGGCTCCAAGTATGTTATATAGTATGTGTGAAAGACACCCAAGCAAATCAAAAACTACATGGAAAACAAAGGCTGTTATATTGATCTACATTTCTGTCAGTCACACTGTTCAGCTCAATTAACGGTCCCATTCACACTTGATCTTTGAGATAGTAAAGTATTTTAAACAATTTGTCCTAACCACCTCTCTTTTATGAAGGAAACTATTTGTGTAATATCCCCCCCACCCCTGGTGTGGAATAACTAAAGTTTTACAATATTGGCAGTGGGGAGGAATTAATTTTAAAAGTTTCTCTGTCATTGTTGATGATTTCCAGTTTTTTATGTATGATTGGTTTCAGACAAATGTTATTGCACATAAAAATGAGGTGGGGAAATCCCTGTGCAGGGACTTAACCACCTCCTCAACAACAACAACAACCATGTGGTTAGAGTTGCAGATGCAGACACAAGGACTGGGATGGGGGAGCTAATCTACACCATTGATTTAATGCGAAGTGAGAGCACGTCAGGGTCGTTCACAACAGATGATGCTGTCACAAATCCACAGCCATCCCACTGATTCTCTCTGGAAAAAGGCACATTTTCAGAAAGTCCTTTTAGTGTGTTGTTTTTCTCAAATGTGGCGCTGGAGTGGTTCTGCGGCAGTGTGCCCCGTCCCCTCACATTAAATCCTGGGCATGCCTCAGTGACCTGGCTGTGACATGCTCAAGGGGTGGGGACACCCTTCCCCCCCTTCCCTCTTTTTCCCCAATAAAGAACACACAGAGCAGAAGTAGAAAGAGCAGCCAGTAGCGGGAGCCTGCAGTGGCGGTATTTCACAGTCACGATATAAGTTTTTGATTCATTCATTCCCCAGTATGAGTGTGTGCAAAATAAATAATAATATCTGCCATGAACTTTCTTGTGCCAATTGCTTATTTCTCAGATTACTGCTCTTCCCCTGTAAAATATGAATACTACTTGGTTGCCTTTCATCAGGCCATTGTGTAGCTATGCTGGCCAATTATAGAGTTTTGTTAGAATCCCTGATCTGTTGTAACTCATGTAGATTGTATTTGCATATGGATATTATTATCCCAGTGTTTGTGCTTCATGGGTGCAATGAGTACTTGCTTCTGTCCTCTGAGCCACCATTTTGCATCTGGCTCCACTGCCACCACCCTGAGCCACTGATCTCTGATCAGGGCTCCAGTAGATCCCACAAGACTACTCTGTCCACCCCTATTATAAACCTTTCAGCCATTCAGTGGCCTTCATAGTTTTGTGTGTGTGTGTGGGGGGGGCAAAGTGGTGATTGTCTATGACTTCCAAAGCCCTGCTGGCTCATGCCAGCCAGGGTGAGAGGTGTCAAGACTCAGACTCACCTTTTTTTCCATGCCACGTGGTATTGTCTTTTCTTAATTTTTTTTCATTAGTTCCAAAGGTTCATTACACCAGCTCCAATCTGGTGCAAAGGGGGTGCAATCCTGGGGCTTCTATGGCCAATGAAAGGGCTTTTGATCCAATGGATCTTTCCCAACCCATGTTTCAATTGCCATAATGTTAGTATGTGGCTAAAAATAATACAGCAGACTTCCCAATTTTAATAAATAAATTGAAAAAAACAAAAATCTCTCACCCTAGTGATAAGTTTATATTGTCACATCCAAAGTTCCAAGAAAACCATAGTCTGTGGCCAGTTTAGATAGACACACACACACACACACACACACACACACACCAGAAACAAGTGGTTAAGTATTTTCTGGACCACTTTAGCCCTGTAGGCTACAGTAGTGGCAAGGGGAGGAAAGACTCCCAGCACATAGATAAATAGCTTGTTAGCAGCCCTGGCACAAGCTCTCTTGCTGCCTGAGGCAAGAGGGAACACAGCAGGCTGTCGCTGCATCACACCCCTCCACTGCTGCATCACACCCTTTCTCACTGCCCCACATTGCACCCCCTTTCCCATTCCCCTATCATGCCCCCCTTACCTTTGCTGCTGCCCCATTAGCTTTATGGAGAACTTTATGGCCAGCTGCAGGGACTCTTGTGTGAGCCCCATAACTGCTTCTTCCAGGCATGTGGCTCTCCATAGAGATGACACAGGAGTGTCAAAAGTGAGGGGTGTGTGTGTGCACGCATATGTGCAATGAGGGAAAAAAGAGGGTAGGTGGCTGCTCCAGAGAGCCCTACCTGCCGCTGTTTCGCTGCGGCAAATGCCACGGTGGGAGAGCACCTGCTGGCAGTGGTGGGGCAGCGGCAGCAGGCCTTCCTGGCATGGCTGTGGGCAAGGGCGAATGGTGCAGTTCCCCACTCCACTACCTGATGTGGGTGCCTCACTCCGCTTTATGGGAGGGCTGGCCTTTCTTGGGGAGAAGCAGTCTGTCAAGCATTCTCCCTGACATGCTATTTTTCTGTGTTGCAGGTATTTCTTTTTTGATGGGGGTGTTTGATTCCTTCAGCTGCATTCTGAAGTCTAGGAACAGCTGCATGTGCAAATTGTTCATTAGAGCAGACAAGAAGAGAAGCTTATACATGGAATGAATGAATAGCAAATACAATTTACTAACACAAAATACGTAAGGACTTGTCCAAACATAGATGCCATATTCGTGTGCACGTACAGAAAATAAACATGATGTCTTCCTTAAAATCCCATGGTCCCCTGTCAAATGTCTGCTGGGCTTCTTTTGCAATGCTTTGCTGCCAGGCAACAGAAAACTTGGATAGGCAATATGAGGTACTTTACAAGATTGATGTGTACTATAAGGAGTCATTCCCTTCTGCCAGAAACACTGTTTGGGAAGCTGCAGGATCCCTTATATTTGATCAGTCCGATATTTGTTTGTCTAAAGGAAGCTGTTAGAAGAGAAACAAGAATAGAAACTGGCATTCATAGCAGCTGATGTAACCAGGCTGCATTGCAGCTGCTTTGTATGAACAATGACAAAAGGAAGCATGTTTGGGCACAGGTGCTGGGGGTGGGATACTAAACAGAAAGGTGTGATATTTGTTGGCATTCCAACAGAACTAAGACAGTGAGAGTCTAACTTGGGCTGCCTTTACACTAAAGAAACCCCCCGTAGTACTCCCATTCGTGCCTTTTGGCGTTCACCACGGGCTCCCAAACAGTGACCACGTGATTGCTGAGATGGGAAACTTTTAATTTTCAAGGTTCCATAGAACTCAGTGAAACAGCACCATCTATTGGCTGTTTTAATTGTGTAGCATTCCAAGTTAAAAAGATAGTTCATTAGTTCCGAATCTTTTTGAGAGGAAATAAGCAGGAAATACCACTGGATGTGCCCTGGAGGTTGACGACGTCATGAGAAGGAACCGCAAACTTCCATGAGTGAGCAATCTCAACTGCAGGAGAAAAGCTCCGTGTGAAGGGGCCCTTGAGCAGATATGTCCTACAGTTAGCTTTTAAGCAAGCAAGAAAACTGTTCTGAGAGTGATCAATATGGGCTCCTCACCCTACAAGACATCTATATAATTTTTATCCCACCCTTCCTCCAAATTGGTCAGGGCAGCATACATGGGCTCCTCCTTTTATCCTCACAACAACCCTGTGAGGTAGGTTACACTGAGAGACAGCAACAGGCCAAAGGCCAAACAGTAAATTTTGTGGCTGAGCACAACTTTGAACCCAGGTCTCTTTAGTCAAAAACCAGCACCCTAGCCGTTACATCACAATACACTCCCACCCCATTTTCTGCTGACCATCACTGTCGTTATTCATTCCTTAAAATATTTTTACCCTATCTTTCCACTGAAATGATTGATGCTGTTTACAACATAATAAAACATAAATAACAATGGAAACTAATAAACTGGTAAACGAGATAGAGAGAGCAAGTAAACTATTTCAAGGACTGATAAGCTAGGGAGATTAAAACCAGTGATGCTGCGGACCAAATGCCTGCTGGAAAAGGTGTTCACACAGTGATGGAAAGCCATCGAAGAGGGGGTAAGGTGAGCACTCTAGGTAAGAGCATTCCAAAATCTAGGTGTAGCCATAAAAAACACCTTCTCCCACACTGCAACCCAATGCAGCTTAGATGTTGGCGGAACCAAAGGAAAGCCTCCGCAGAAGATCTTAGTAAACAGGCAGGCTCTTAGGGGAGATGACGATCCTCCCATGGAGGCCTCCCAGTCCCAGCACCAGGTTTGAGGGGAGCCCCACCACTCAGATTGCCCACCAGCCACCATTGCGTCAGGCAACTCTTGCCAGCAGCTTGTTCTTGTCATTGCCTGCCCTGCTTACCCCAGTACTGGCTCCCCTCCAACCTGCGAGATCCAAGTGTCTTTCTTGCAAGGTCTAAAGTCTGTGCTTTACCGTGTAACAACATTACGTGGGAAACAACGTTACATAGCAAAACACAGAGTAAGGGTGGAAGAGTCTTGAAAGGCATTGAAGCGGGCAAGGACATGCAGCATAGCAGGGTGTTTCCCCCAGTTACATGTGCAACAGGCTGAAAGGCACAGAAACTGGCAAGGCTGTACAGCACAGCAACTTTTCAGTAGGTTTCATGGTAACGTCTAGAAACAAAGGCAGAAGAGCTTTGAAAGGCAGAACAGTTGGCCAGCCATGTGGCATATGGGAGCTTTTTTCAGACTTTACAGAGTGCAGCAGCTGAGAAGCAACAAAGGCAGAGGAGTATAAAACAAAGGACCTCGTATGGGTGGGGGTGGGAAATCAATCTGAATCTATCTAAATGAGTTTATTCCGTTGCATGATAAGAATAAATGCGTTAAGATATATTTAAAGTGATTCTCCATTTTTTCCTTGAACCACAGACGCACCAATGAATTTTAAACGTGTATAATTGTTTTTCCTGGAGCATAGATCCACCAATGCTTTAAAAGAAAATAACAGTTATTTGTCTTTGAATTACAAACCCACCAATGAATTTTAAAAAGACACAACTGTTTTCTCCTGGAGCACAGATCCACCAATGCTTTAAACACACACTCATACACCAATTCTTTCTCCTTAAACCACTGACCTACAATGTTTTTTTTAAACAGACCATCCATTCTTTTTCCATCCTGCATCTCCCAATAAAATACAAAAACATTGGAGCATCTATGGAATCACAGACACAAATAAATAATAAAAAAACAAAACATGAGGATCCATTGATTTTCCTTTATGCAATTGCAGCCCCAGAGAGCTTTGGCTATTGGGCAGTATAGAAATGAAACAAACAAACAAATCAATATTTTAAAAAGGAACAGAGTAATTTTTCTGCAGCCCCAGACCCACCAAAGCATGCACACACATATGCGCGCTCACACACACACACACACACACACAGGCACAATGCCAGGAGATATAGGCCTGAAAAAAATTCCCCACCCCACTGCCAGCAGAAAATGGATTTCAAGAATATTTTAAAACATCAACAACAGCAATAACAACTCCCCTCCCCCCGAAGAAATGCAAGAAAATATTTTTTTCAATACAGTTTGATTGGGTTCAGCGTTCTGGCTGTCTCCACTCAGCAAACAGAAAGAAGAAGTTTGGAGCAACAAATAATGGCACACACTCTCAAACTCTCACTCACTCACTCACTCACTCACTCACTCACACGCAGACTCACACAACTGTAAATGTGCAAATTCCCAATAAAGTCCAATTTGGAACTGAAGTTGAGCATGCAGCACAGAACACAACCGATCTGAATCTGCAGGAGAGAACAAAGGGCTGCACAGCAACGAAAGAGAGCAAGCCACTTTCCCAGCCAGCCCCAGCTGATCCAAAACAGTTCTATTGGCTGCATGATCCTGGCCCAGGTCCCTAAAACACTTTTCCATGGCCCATGTGGTCCTTACCACCACCAATCCCCCCCCCAACCTCCAGCTACATTCTGATTGCCCCGGGGGTGCTGGGCCATGCGGTTTCTCTCTCTCTCTCTTTGAACTTCCTGGATATTGGGAGGGAGCACTCAGCAAGGTTGCTCTCCACTCAGGCCTCCATGTTTTCCATGGCCATGTGCAGATGTGATCTGTGCTTGTGCACTTTGCACACATACACAATACAATCAAATGAAGCTGGTGGTGCCCACATACTTAACAGCAGTCGGCACCCTGAGAAGCTACCCTTCATTTCACCCTGAAACACTGCAATATGTCTCCCTTTGACCCACAAGGCGATCTAAGTGTCAGGGTGGACACTGAGCCCATAGAATCCCAGAGTAGTTCTGATTCGGAGGAAGAGCAGTCGCTTCTGGGACAGGAGCGCGCCCCATTTTCCCAGGGCCCGCAGCTGACAGAGTTTCCTCCCACCCACATTCCTAGATTAGAAAGCAGTCCAGGGAGTGACCCAGCACCGATAGCAGACTGGTTGGATGCGCGGTGCAGACGCAGAGAGCGGCGCCAAATGGAGAGCGCGGAAAGGAGGCGTAGCGCCCGGTTGGCGCTCAAAGAACGGTTGCGCCCAGAGGATCCAAGGGAAAAGGGGAGGGATTCTCCCTAGTCCTTATACTCAGGGGTCTGCCAGTAATTGCTTTTCAAACGGGGACCAACTGTTCCAACTTAGGGCATAGGGATGCTGCTGCTCAGATCTAGTTGCTACCTGTAGAGTTGTAAGTTGTAAAAGAAGAATAAAGCTTTAAAAAGAATCCCCTTGTCTGTGTCTGGACTTGGCTACTGGATTAGACTGAGAGAGCCCTCCAAGGAGCCCTTGACAGCAAGAACTGTGATCAGGGGTGTCAAAATCAGCGGAGAAATCCAGGACCACATTTTTTTTGTCTGTTGCAGGTAATATTTTTGGTCAACAAAGGCTGTCTCAATACCAATATCAAGTCAGAAACCAGACTGAGAAGGATCTAGAAGATAATCAGTAGCATCCCAAACCCTCTGGACTTAGGTTGCCACCATCTGCTTGAGCACTTTGCCCAAATACGTTAAATTGGAAACTGGGTGAATGTTGTTAACATCAATGGCGTAAATTAGGGTTACATTAAAAGTGGCCTCACTATGGCATCCTTTAGTGCCATAAGGGCAACTCTCACTTCCGGAGAGGCATTTAATAGCTCTACCACCCAGCAGGCCAGTCTCCCTGGTGGATCTGAGCAGCCAACTGCAGGAAGGGCAAGGGCTCTGCATGCATATGGTAGGCCATATCTCTGGAAGCATCTTGTTTGCATCCTCAGGCTGTACAGATGGGAAAATATTGAAGAAAACAGGACAGGTGGTCATATAGAGGACATATGGTATCCAAGCTTGTTCTGATGGCCAAATTCACCTGGGATCCGATTTGGAGATGGTACATTACTGAAGTGCCACAAATTCTTCAGGGTGGAAGCGTTGGTTGACTCAAGTACTTCTGTCGTACTTCCACCAATATGATGCAAGAGCCATTCTGCTAAAGCCTAATGTTTCCCTAAGCACATCATACAAAAGAACCTGACAGTTGATTCCTTAATCATAAATGGAAAACTATGAATAAGTCTGTAGGTATTAATTGGATTAATCAGGAGATTAATCAGTAAGGGCATTATTTGCAGCTTTACAATGTGAATTTTTAATTGGATTTTAATTGCAATGGCCCCCGTGAAAGGTTTCCTGTGCTGATGGCATGGCTTTGAATGCAAACCAGAGTTATCTAAAGGACAAAGTGCTGGAGCAGTGGTGCCCAGTGCTTAGCGCACTGGAGCACTGCCTTCCTTAGGCATTTTCATACCTGAAGCAAAAGGGCAAAACAAAGACAGGAAAATGGCCCCTGCTGCACAAGGCACAAGGCCACTGCTCCATGTTGCTTCAAAGTCTGATCAGTCAGCCCTGGCTGAGCGGACGAGCTTTTAATCTCAGCCATGGAGCTGTTTGGTGGTCAGGGGCACATAATTTGCTCTCAGCCTCCATTCGCATTTGCAACATAGGAATAATAGAAGCTTACTCTACACAGTAGTCACTTACTCCCAGGAGTTTTCTCCACACATAAGCTACCGGGATTCTAGTAGTGTTGCTGAGCCTCCTGAGCTTTAGGGATAAGATGAACTACGTAAATATGTAAATTTGTGTGAACCACCAGACCAATATTGATTTTCCACACATGGTATTAGTTAAACTGCAAGGATCTGTGGCGAGAAATGATCATCCTTAAATAGCATCTAAATATTACACCCAAATACTTCACAGTTTGGTCCTGATCCAGTGGTGTCCACATGCAGCATCTGGGGCTGCTCACACAGAGATCAGTTGTTTAGGGAAGAGGAGGAGGGAGGAATTAAATCCAGTCTCCTACTCTGACTCAAGCACGATCACTGATTCTCTGACATGGGAAGCATCCGCAGCTGGATTAGGACATAATGCTCATGTGCAATATCCATTTGCACACAGTTTCTTTCTTTCTTTCTTTCTTTCTTTCATTCATCCTTTGTTTCTTTCTTTCTTTCTTTCTGGAACTGGACATTAATTTCCAATGGTGAATATACTGATGAATTGGCTAAATGCAAAACATTTAAAAGCAAGGCTGCCTACTTAGATATCACTGAAAAAGAGGTCACACATTTGTATAACATTTGAATTGGTTTATTTCTGGGATGGATCCAGATTTAGGCATGCGCAACTGGGCAAGCAGAAATGCACTGCTCTGCCCCCTCGTCCCCATGGCAGCCCCCCCAGTCCCTTGAAAATGCTGCACAGAGGGTCAGGGGACCTTGCTGAATAGGGCGAGCTGTGGGGCAGAGAAGGAAGGGGGATCTTGAAAAACCAGGTGGAGGAACCTTCTGTGGTGGTGCTCTTGAGTTTACAATCCTGGATCTAACTATGTCCCTGCAAATATGGAAAGAATTACTATAGTTTCAATAGAAATCCAATGCATCTCATCAGGTGGCCGTTGTGCCTGCTCAGTCAGCTGTCCAGGTGCTAACTGTGGATGGGCCACTTCAAAGGCCCTTCCTGCTCTCCCTCCTTATGGTTCCTTTTCTTTGAATTGACATGGCCTGGACAGCCACTCAAATAGAGGACTGTGCACAGTAAAGTGGGACACATGGCCATCCTATGAATGAGATCCCAGGTAAAACATATCTGTGTATGGCTGGAAAAGAGAAGCGGAGAGAAGGGAATGCTGCCCTTTAAAATACATATCAAACTACAAGATGCTTTACAAGCAAATCTTAATATTTTCTTCATATGCATCCATGCTTGCTCCTTAACCAAGTCAGTGTTTGCTCTGGGTAAGTTCAAGTTTTTGAACTGATTAAAACCAAAGCATTCATGTGACTGCAACCAACCAATCAGAGCAGAGAGCTAGTGAATTAATGAATACAAAATGCCCAGTGTCCAATAATGAATTATAATGATTGACTTGGTTATTTAATTGTTAAATGTTTTTTTTTAATTGAGAGTTTATCTTTACTCTTCAGAGTTCACAAATGTTATGCATTTGGTCTCTTGAATATAAAAGATATATTTTAAAATACTTATGAAGACCTCAACATTTGTGTACTTTCTGGAGGGTTTGTCGAAATAGTGGTCACATTCATGTTCAAGCATGAACAACACCAGCATGAACGAACAAGGCTTGTGGGCACACTTGAAACCACCTTCACCATAGACTCACATGGCTAGGCTATGCCACAGGTCAGGTTTCTGCTTTCAGTGGACTTCCCCCTACCCTCCCAGGCAGAAATGACAACTGCCCATAGAAATCAACTGGGGGGGAAATCCAGATTTTAGCTGTGACTGGACAGCAGCATGTCCACCTACAAAAACTCATTCTCTTTCTAATTCGAGTCTTACTTTGGTGGAAGTCTTTAAGAGTTTTAAAACATTTTAAAAAGAGCCCTGTCAATGCAAATTCCAAACACAGACTGTTATTCCTATGTTGCAGGTGTACATGTGAGTGGCTGAGAGATGGTTCTTTTCAACAACCCTGAAACGTAGTCCACTGTTCATATTGCTAGTTGCGGGGGAGTCCAGTGCCGTTTTGTATGCAGATCCAGATTCAGCCAGTCCACGAGTGGAAAGCTCTCCCTTACTGGATCAGGGCACATCCATCCAAGTAAATCTCCACAACACTCTTCTGCCATCTACCGGACTCTCTGAGAAATTACAATGTGCATCTTTGGGTTGAGAAGCTGTTTTCTTGCATGATATTGAGAAGCCCATTGTGGTGCACTGCTTATTTAATCATCAACAAATCACGAAAGCGGGAGCTTCACAGCACAGGACCTTTAGTGCATGTCTATGGAAGTGTCACGTCCAACCGTAGTTTCTGGTGTGCCAGCTGCTTTTTCTTAGTCTGCTTTATTATATCCCTCTCACTATTAGTCAACGGGCTCAGAGCTGAAAATTGACATATCTGTATTAAGCAAGGTGGCATAACTTCATTATGATTTTTTGAAAGGTGTATGTCTCTGGGTTATATTTTCATGGGATAGCCTGTTCTGACTGGTTGCTTAAGCTTTTTATGATATCATCAACATAGCCAAAGTGTCCAATTGAAAATTTCAAAACTGCACTGGAAAGCTAATTGACTCTTACAACTAACACATTAGGGGAAACATCTTGAGAGGAAAGGGCAGTTGGACAGTGGCCAATAACCTAGAGGGGTGGCGGACTGTCCCTCACTAGAGGTCTTCAAGGAGAGCCTGGAGGGCAGTCCATCAAGGAAGCTCTAGATCTGGATTCCCTGCCCTGAGCAGGAGGGTTGGATTAGATGGCACACCAAGTGGGGTGGAGACTTTCTCAGCCTGAGGGCCACATGTCTGCAATGGTCACTCTCCCGGGACCGCATGCCAGCTGGGGTTGGGTTCAAAGCAAAGGTGGATGGGGCCGTGCCACACTCTCTCAAGCAACCTTCACACTTGTTCATACACATTCACACATCACACACACACACACACACTCACACATAACACACACAGTCATATGCACACATGCAAATATTTCTAAGGTTAGTAGGCATATTTACACATCTCATTTTATCTATCATTCATTTATGCATTTATTTTATTTCCATACCACCCAATAGTCAAAGCTCTCTGGGCAGTTTGCAAAAATAACAACCCCAAGATACAACGTAATGTAAAATCTTTAACACAAAATTTTTAAAGAGCAATTTAAAATAGCTAAAAACAGTTACAATAAATACTGGGTGCTGTTATGTTTGCAAAAATGGCAACAGTGCTTTCAGCTAAAATTCTAAATATGCAGCCCCTGATGGGGCAAGGATGCTTCAGTGTTCCTTTCCATAAGGTTATGCATGGCTTTGTTACTTGAATTGCTCAGATGCTTGAGCTTCTGTGCAATCACACAAGATGTTGCTGGGTTCAGATGAACCACTTCACACATCAGAAGACATGGAGGGTTTGGGGCCATGCAGGCCATCCCCATGCCCATGAGCCCTGTTGGCCAGGCCCCCCACTGCTGATGTGAATGCCTGAAAGTCTGGCCACTCAAAGTGTTTGAGGAAGAGGCAATGTGCCAATGTATGCCTGGAGAGTTTCTTCATGCAAGGGGCGGGGTTCCTCTGTGGCCCAGGATATCCCCCTCGTGGAGCTCTGCACACATACACTGATATATGCACAAGGCCCTGTCTGATGCCTGTTGAATGTACAGCTGGTAGGACATGCAGCCACCTGGAGGTGGGAGAGTGGGGCTGGTGGGCCTGACACATGAAGGGCATGTGTTAAACAGACTGTTTGCCTTTGGGAAATGACAGCAGCTCGTATTTCTCCAAGCTAGTAAGAGCTGCATGTTTCCTCAAGGTGGCGGCAAAAGCACACACAATGTATACGGAGGTTCTTACTATGTATCCTGATCACATCCGGTGAATATTACAGCCATATAAAACAAACCGTGGAGGGCGGGTTATGTATTTACAATATTTTAGGACTTTTGAAACCGTGCAAAACTTTGCAGTAGAGTGGCTTCCACACTAGCATCTAATCTAGCATTGTTGTGGCATTCCTTTTCCACAATTAGCTGGAAATGGAATTAAAATGGACGCTCCTAATGAAAACTTAACATAGCCCTTTGCTGTCCAACAATGCTCTTTTGGTGGCTAAAGTTCTTCAAATACCATTTATGCACAAATAAGTCCTATTCAGAGAAGGTGCCCAACAATGTTAATTAAAAGTTGGCTACAGGATTGGACTCAAAGAGTGCTTATCAATGGTATCTTCTCAAATTGGGGAGAAGCAATGAGTGGGGGTATTGCAGGGCTCAGTTCTGGGCCCAGTGCTCTTCAACATTTTTATTAATGACTTGGAGGAGGAGGTGCAGGGAATGCTGATCAAATTTGCAGATGACACAAAATTGGGTGGGATAGCTAATACCCTGGAAGATAGAAACAGTGATCTTGATAGGCTGGAGTGCTGGGCTGAAAACAACAGAATGACATTTAATAGTGATAAATGCCAAGTTCTACACCTAGGAAAAAGAAACCAAATGCACAGTTACAAGTTGGGGGACACTTGGCTCAACAACACTACAAGTGAGAAGGATCTTGGAATTGTTGTAGATTACAAGCTGAATATGAGCCAACAATGTGATGTGCTATTTTGGGCTGCATTAATAGAAGTATAGCTTCCAAATCCTGTGAAGTACTAGTTCCCTTCTACTTGGCACTGGTTAAGCCTCATCTGGAGTACTGTGTCCAGTTCTGGGCACCACACTTAAAGAAGGATACAGACAAACCAGAAAAGGTTCAGAGGAGGACAATGAAGATGATCAGGAGACTGGAAATAAAGCCCTGTGAGGAGAGACTGAAAGAACTGAGCATGTTTAGCCTTGAGAAGAGGAGGGGAGATAGGATAGTGCTCTTCAAGTACTTGATGTCACAGAGAGGAAGGCCGGGATCTCTTCTCGATCATCCCAGAGTGCAGGATATGGAATAACATGGAACTTTTGTAAACTGCTCAGAGAGCTTCGGCTATGGGGTGGTATAGAAATATAATAAATAAATAAATAAATAAATAAATAAATAAAATGGGCTCAAGTTACAGGAAGCCAGTTTCAGGCTGAACATCAGGAAAAAGCTCCTGACCGTTAGAGCAATACGACAATGGAACCAATTACCTGGGGAGGTAGTGGGCTCTCCCACACTGGAGGCATTCAAGATGAAGCTGGACAGCCATCTGTCAGGGATGCTCTGACTTGAATTTCTGCATTGAGCAGGGGGTTGGACTCCAACCCTACTATTCTATGATTCTATAAAAAGCTTCCTCCCTGTCTGCTTCAGTGTTTCGCGATGAGTGCAAATGGGGGAATAAGGATAAATAGCCTATTAATTGCTCCTTGAATGGGTTCTCTTAATTACTCCAGCTTCTGTTTCTATGAGGGGACCGCAGTGGCTTAGTGGTTAAGACGCTGAACTGCAGACCAGAAGGTCGGCAGGACAGCAGTTTGAGACCCGAGTGCCGCGTGATGGAGTGAGCTCCCGTCTTCGGTCCCAGCTCCTGCCAACCTAGCAGTTCGAAAGCAAGAAATTGCAAGTAGATAGATGGGTACCGCTTCGGTGGGAAAGGTGACAGCGTCCCGTGCACCTCGGTGTTCAGTCATGCCAGCCACATGACCATGGAAGCGTCTTCGGACAGCGCTGGCTCTTCGGCTTAGAAATGGAGATGAGCACCGCACCCTGGAGTCGGACACGACTGGCTGCAGACACCTTTACCTTTTTACCTGTTTCTATGGGGAATGCTTAATTACTGTTTCCCTTTTATTTTTCCCTCTTTATTATTCAAAGCAATATAGTGCTATTTACTTGAAGTACTTGGCAAACATCACAAGCGACTTAGGGCTCCATTTCATTACTTTGTGGGCAGCCGTGGCACAACCACAAAGTGCCCTGACACTCCTGCTCTCGCCTGGGGGGAATCTCCACAGTGATGGGTTTAGGTCACTCTCCACTTTGTTGCCATTTTTACCAGAGTCGAATCTGCTCTGCTAGGGGGGCACACAGGGTCGAACCCCCGGATTATCCAAATGCAAGCCTGGGGCTCTCCACAGGTCACACACAGTTTACTTCAAATTGTTTGAGTGGAGTCTTGTCCCATCATCATTTAGAGAGCCTGTTCCCTTCCTCCTACTCTCATATTGTTGCACTCCTTCTGCTTTCTCTGGCCAGTATGTGTTAGCACCCCCACCCTCCCCAACCTGTTTATGACCCTCCTGGACTCTTCTTTTTTAAATTGAACTTACCTCCAAAACCGCAGTAGCGCAATAGCAATGGTAGGAAATTGGCAGACCAATAGATTATTATGGCCCGTAAACAGCAATTTTGCTTAGTCGACACTATGGGGAGTTTTATCCCTGGCAGTAGGTCCCTCGCTATTGCACAATTTCGCTATAGCACAATAGCGCCTTAGCGAATGTGGAGACCCACTGATTCCTGTATATTTGGGCTGCTGGAACTGTGCTGGAGAGTAGTTCTTTGCTGGGGGGCTTTACCTTGTCTTGCTTTCAGGGCTGTGTGTCTCCATTTCATAGCACTTCAGGAGGTGCGCCTGAAGTGCTATTTTGGTTATTTGTATCTGGACCAGAATTGGGCCTATTAAATAGCTCACCGAAAATGTCCTTGAGATATATCATGGTTGATTTTACGGTGGCGAACATCAGCCAAGCATTCCCCTGAAATAGGAACTGGAAACAGTTCCAGGCAGGATCGAGGTGGATGTACCCAAACCCCCGCAGAACGTTTGTATATTTCTCCAGACCACGCGGGTTCTAGGTGGCCACACCCACACATGCCCATATGCGTTGGTGGGGAGCCATTAACATAGCACCAATCGAAAGGACACCATCTGGGCCCCCCGAGTTGGGTATATTTGGGTATTATTTGGGTATATATACCCAATTTATTTGGGTATATATTGGGTATATATTGGGTATATAGGAAAATTGTGCTCTTTGAAAGTAGCATCCTTTCCAGGGCAGGCCCAACTCTAAACTTTCTGATGGGTGCAAAGAAGGGGGGTTGGATGCCACAGGAATGATTGGCGTGCACATTGCGTGCACCCTTGTACTGCCATGTTTCCTGAAGAGCACTTTGAATAGCCAGACAATAACGTCAGGCTTCTAAATAGCCTGTGTTAAGACATCCATTGCTACTACTGTCCCAACCAAGGACCTGCCCCAAATTTCTTTTGGGGTGTGACAGGAGGGATGGAGCCTAGCAATGAGACAGGACCAAAGGGGGAAATGGGGAAGGAAGGATTTGTTGAACATGCCCCACCCAGGCATCGCCCATACGTCCAGAAGCAACACAAAAATAAAGCCCAGTTAATCAGTCAAGAAAGCGGGATTAGCACAGCAAGGGAGGTAATGGGGTGTCTCGGTACCGACAGCACGGACGAAAAAGCAAGGGGTGACATGTGAGGACACAACCTGAAAGAGAGAATAAGTTCATGAAAGGAGGGAGAAGATACTTTGTATCTACCAGTGCAGGACAAACAGGCATGCACCAACCAAAAGGGAAGCGGGTGTTACTTTTGGATACATAGGTAAAATATGTAGCATTCGAGGAACAAACACGGTTGTACCATGTTGGTTCTGGGAGAAGAAGAGGGAACATGCAGGCTCCAGGAAAAGAAGTAAAAGAAAGTAAAAATCAGCTTACCGTACTCGGAGAGGGGCTTCATGCAGCACGGCATGTTTAATATGCTGGAAGTGGAAGCGCTGCAGCAGACCTGCGCAAATGGCACCAACGAATTTTTTTTTTAAAAGGGAGGATGTCGGGTGGAGACGAGCAGGCCTAAGACTGGGGACGGCAACATGAGCGAAAACCCGGAAAAAGAGAGGCAGCTGAAGAAGGAAAAGTCCCACCCCAAACTCTGCTATTGGCTGTGTTCTGTGATGCGGGCGGGGGGAGAAGAGGGTGACACCGGCAAATACATTGGAGGGAAGAGCCACATTGCGGGAAACACAACAAGGAAAGAACAACATTGGGGAAGTTACGCCAGAGGTTTTGAGATGGGATTCAATTCTTCCAAAACGGGGTAAAGGGGGACAATGTGACTGTTAGAGTTATGAAAACTACTTGAAAACGGTTTGTTTATGCTTGCGTGGCTTTGGCCCTGGTCGGCCACACTAGCTCAGATCCCATCAGGCTAGACTTGAAGTTGGGATGTTTTGCCCCAACGTGCATCACTTTACCCTTGCTTACCTTGAACCACATTTGCCATTTGGATGCCCATTCTCCCAGTTTGGAGAGATCCCTTTGGAGCTCCTAACAACACCTTTTTATTTTAACCACCCTAAATAATTCAGTGTCACCCGCAAACCTGGCCACTTCACCGCTCACTCCTAATTCCAGGTCATTTAGGAATAAGTTGAAAAGCACTGGTCACAATACAGATCCCGGTGGGACCCCACTATTTAATTCCCTCCATTGGGAGAATTTACCATTTATTCCTACTCTGCTTTCTGTTCTTTAACCAGTTACTGATCTATAAGAGGACCTGTCCTTTTATTCCGTGACTTCTAAGTTCGCTCAGGAGTCTTTGGTGAGGGACTTCATCAAAAGCCTTTTGGAAGTCCAAGTAAACAATATCTACCAGATCACCTCTGTCTGCATGTTTATTGACACTCTCAAAGAACTCTAAAAGGTTAGTGAGACAGGACTTACCTTTGTGGAAGCCATGTTGATTCTTTTTCTGCAGGGCTTGTCCTTCTATATGCTTACTCATTTTATCTTTAATAATGCCTTCAACCAATTTACCCAGAACAGATGTTATGCTAGCCAGCCTGTAATTCCTCAGATCCCCCCAGCTCCTTTTTTTAAAAATTGGTGTTACATTGGCCATCTTCCAGTCCTCTGCTATAGAGGCTGATCTTAGGGACATGTCACATAATTTGGTTAGAAGATCAGCAGTTTCATATTTGAGTTCTTTGAGAACTCTAGGATAGATACTATCTGGGCCCGGTGATTTATTTGCTTTCAATTTATCAATAAGGTTGAGAACTTCATCTTTTGTCACCACTATTTGCCCCAGTTCCTCAGACTCCCTTCCTGAAAACATCAGTGCAGGCTCAGGTATCTGTCCTACATCTTGTGCAGTGAAGACGGATGAAAAGAATTTATTCAGCTTCTTTGCAATCGCCTAGTCCTGCTTCAGATGTCCTTTAACTAGGGATGTACGAAAGTCACTTACCTTTTCGCAGGGGTGCTTCGCGGTGGGGGGGAGGCGCTTGGCTTCTCCCCCCGAAGTTCAGGCGAGCGGGGGGAGGCATCCCTCCTCGCCCGGCTGAAATTCAGGCCGGGGGCGGAGGCTTCTCGCCTCGCCCGGCCGAAATTCAGACCGTGGAGAAGCGCCCCGTCTCCCCGGCCGCGAAACAAAAAGTTTACGTAGACGGGGTAGTCTATGTAAATCTTTACGTAGACTACCGGGACCAAATAAGGAACACAAATGGCGGCGCCCATAGGGTGCCGCCATTAGCGTACGCACTTTTTTTTCCCCCCCAAAGTCACCCGTGATAGGCTACGTAACGATTTACGTAGCCTATCACGGCTGACTTTGGAAATCTAGCCGTGATAGGCTACGTTAATCGTTACGTAGCCTATCATGGGGTGTGGTTTTTTTTTACACTTTACTTTGTAATGGCGGCGGTGGCAGCCGGTCAGAAGACCGGCTGCCGCCCCCGCCCCCGACAAAAAGGCCGACGAACCACTGCTGGGACCCACCGCCGGGAGGGACATTCGCCAAAGGTAAGTCCCATCCCGGGGGGGGCGGGGGGGCGGAGAATTTCACCGCCGATTTTGGGGGGGCGAATGCGTTGGCGCTCGGCCCCCCGAAGATTCGGGGAGAAATTCTCCGCCATCCCTACCTTTAACTCCATTGCCATCCAATGGTCCAACTGCTTCCCTAGCTGATTTTCTGCTTCTGATATATTTAAAGAATTCTTTGTCATTGGCCTTGATGTTGTTGGCAATATGCTCTTCAAAATGCTTTTGTGCATCTCTTACCATCTGCTTGCATCACCTCTGTGCAAGCTTGTGCTCCCTTTTGTTTTCCTCCCTTGGGCAAGACTTCCATTTTCTGAGGGAAGCTCTCTTTTCTCGAATAGCTCCCTTAACACTGCTCATGAACCGTGCTGGTGACCTTTGGGACTTGGTGCTGCCTTTCCTAACATGTGCTATACATTACAGCTGGACTTCTGTTCTTGTGGTTTTGAGTAATCTCCATGCATTTTGAAGGGACTGAATCCTCTTGACTCCCCCTGTGAACGTCGTTTTCACCACTGCCCTCATTGGAGAGAAGTGTCCTTTTTTGAAGTCAAATGTGCCTGTGTTGGACTTCCTGGGCCATTTCCCACTGAAATATATATGAAATCAGATAGCGCTGTGAGCACTGTTTGCAAGTGGTTCAACAACATTTACATCTCGTCCGAGGTCCTGGGCGACACCACTTAGCATTAAATCCAAGGTCACCTCCTCTCTGGTCAGTTCCGTGACCAACTGTTTGGGGCACTAAGACATTGAAGCACTTGGTCATGGCTGGACAGCCTTGTGGCACTGTCTTTGTTGATTGATGGATTGATTTGCAGTATTTGTATACCGCTCCACATCCAAAGGCCTTGGAGTGGTGAACAGCAGACAGGATAAAGAATAAAAACACCTTATTAAAGTAGTTCACATTTTTAAGAAAGAAACAGAGTTTCTTGGGTGAGAGAGTCAGGTAAGCAGAGAGACGTGGAAAGAGCAGCCTGTCTGCAGTGGGGGCTCCGGATCACAGCTCAGAGAATGGAGTGCACGTCTTCACAAGAGCAACCCTGGAACCAGAGTAGAACCCACCCCTCCCCCACCCCCAGAAGCCACCCCATCACATGGGTTTCCCTGAGCGCAGGATTCACGAACACACAGTGGAGGAGGAATGCTCTGGGATCCTGGGATCGCGGGAGTGGGCATGAAGGGGCCTCAAACTACAGTGGCCTGCATTGGGGTTCCCCCCTGCCCCCGCACCTTTGAAGCGCGTGGGGGAAATACAATTCCCTGTCACTCGAAGAGCTGATTGGGTCCATCTCTCTGAATGCACTGACATCCCAGTCCAGGGCGCCCAGCTGTGCCAGCAGGCTGGGTTCCTCACACCAGGTCCGCTGGGCGCAAGAGCACAGCAAAGCAGGGCGGTCCCACCCAGGATGGCTCTCCATTGGTAGGCCCTCCCTGGACCATATCCAGAAATGAATGCGCCGTGGAAGGAAGCGCACTCAGAATCCTATCAGCTTCTCACGTGGGGGCGGCAGCACAGGGGGGGCTGGCACACATGGGGCTTCTTCACATGGAGCTCTTATCCTGCTATTGAGGTTGCTCACTCACAGAAACCTGTGGGTCCTTTAGGTGACGTCCTGAAGCTCCACTTAACTCCACGCAAGTCTCCCACATTCTTTCTTTCTCCATTGTGTGTTCGCCGCAAAGAGTTTTCACAGTTTGGACCACCGCCGCGAGGTTTGCCTGCAAGTGGACGGAGGTCAATAGATGGCAGAATCCAGCATGTCTGTGGATGTAGGAGAGGGGACAGGCAGGGCAGGCGCCAGGAGGAACGAGTCTGCCTTCCCATCTCCAAAGGAGACCAGTCTTCTTGACCCAGAGAGCCCAGACTGCCTCCTTCCGGCCCATCTGCCTGCTGGTCTGTGCCCGCCCCACAGGTCTGCCTCAGGCCACGGCATCGCCTCACCCGACCCCCTGATCCGGTCCGCCTGCCCATCCCCACGGCATCCGGCCTCTGGCACGGGGAGCACAGGCTGAGGTCCTTCCTCGGCTCCTGGCCTGCTGGCCCAGGCGCATCAGGAGGGCCTTGGAGGCCTGTGAAGGCGCTGCTCCTGCCTGCCGCTTCTGGGCTTGCCGGGGGGCCTCTCCCAGGCCGGGGATTGCAGCTTCCTCAGTCTGCAGCAGAGCAGAGGAAAGGGGGTACGCAGTGCTTCACGCTCCTGGAGAGCAGCGCGGTGTCGTGAGAGCTGTGGTGAAATGTTCAGCTGGTGCAAATGGCCCAAGGAATCCTCCACCTGGGGTGTCGGCAGTGCAACGGGCCGGGGGGGATCAATGGAAAGCTGTTATTTGACCAGTGAGTGTGTGGGTGTGGAACTTCGGGGGGGGGGAGAAGGCTGCACGGGGAGGGGCTGAAACCCTCCTCTCTCCAAGCGCCATGGTTCCGATCCGAATTGGAGCCGTACATGCCTGCAGGAGAGTAGGGAAAACAATCACGCCTCACTCTACTATGCATGATCAGGAGGACAGCGAGGTTTACCGGCATTCATGCAAACTGCAAATCTCCACTTGGTCAGAGAGGGAGCCGGCTGGAGGGAGCTGGCTGGCTAGATCTGCGCGGCCTGTGTGTTCTCCTGCAGCTTCCCTTGTCGCTCGTCTCCCTTCTCACCCAGCCCTTCTCATTTCGACTATCCCCAGTAGACTTCCCTTTCTTTCTTTTCTAGATTCTGTATTAAACACACACACACACACACACCCTTCTCTGTTAGGCTTTATAGTGTACTCCCCGTAGCTTGTAGGTAGATTTTCTTTCTCTAGCGCTTTTTCTTTTGCTCCTGTGTGTGTGTGTGTGTGAGTGTGTGCTGTCTGTGCGTGCAAAGCACTACACACAATCCGTACAATATAGCTCGGAAAACACGGGGATCCATTACAAAGGCTGCTGATATTTGAGCTGATCTCACGGGAGTTCTTTCCCCCTCCTCTCAGGGCGCAATCCTATGCGTATTTAGGCAGAAAAGAGGCCTGCAACTCCCAGCGTGACCCAGCCAACCATGGCTGCCTGGGGAGTGCTGGGAGGTGTGGGCCGGCTTTCTGTCTCCACCGGCCCAGGATGGCACCTTTCCTCATCAGGGTGGGAGAGCCAAGTCTGAGGAGTCTCCGCTTGGGTGTGCAGCCGGCTCTACCACTGGGCAGAGTGAGGAGGACCTTGGTGTGTCCGGTCACTTCTGTGTGTCAGCCTGAGGGCAGGGCAGGGCAGGGCATGCCCCACTCCCTCCTTGTTCTTGACAGGAGCCACTTTGGGAGGCGATACTTGCCCGAGATTTGGGATGAAAACGCTGTCAAGGAATGTGTACTTTGAGGATGGACAGGGGCAGAACTGAACATGTGGATTCGATCTCTGCTGGACTCCAGGAAAGGGGGGTCTATGCCGTGTCCAGCGGAGAGACGCCAGCACGCATCATTCTTTGGCGGCTTGACATACTACCTCGGCAACATGGAACCCTTGGCTCGAATGTGAAAAGGGCATTAATTTCAGTGATGTTTTCATCCCGCCCTTCCTCCAAGCAGCTGGTACAGGGCTCTCCCCGCCAACCCCCATGCTGGGTACCTGGGAAGAGAGCCCTCGGAGAGGGGAATCTCCGTGTCGGGTCGCCGAGGCATCTTGGCACCAGCGCACAAGCGTGGCGGTGGGTGCACATGCACGCTAAAGCATCCCGCCCCATAGAGGGGACCCATTTCACCTCTTGTCTGGTCTGGAATGCCTGTGATACTTTGGAGGAGATTATCTACATGTTCTACACATGTTCGGTTTTGGTTCGTATTTGGGGCTGCCTCTTTTCTTGCCCTCCAGGCTACAAGCATGTCCCTCTCATCACCTGTGCAATCATGGTGGCTCTACTTTCGTAACCAGTACCACCACCTTGACCCCATTTGGATTTTGCATTTAAGAGTCTGGCAGTCATACTGGGATGACTGCCAAAGGATGCCTTTAGAATCGTCTCACTCCTTCTCAACCGCAAAATATGGCACACCACCCTCTTCAGGTCACCTCCCCACAGATTCCCATCTTGTTTTCTGACGCCCTCTCCCAGAGCAGCTGTGGAATCATTGGGTCGCAGTCAGAATCTGAGCAGAAGTGGTTCGGAAGGGTGGGCAGGCTGGTTCGCTAGTGAGAAACCCGGGGCCGAAGAGTTTGCCCATGCTGACATGCACGTAAGGGCAAGAGGGAGTGGGGCTGGTTTGGGCCTCCTCAGACTGCGGAATCGTTCGGGCCTCTCGCCCTCTCTTTTCAGCCATACAGATTGCAACAGCGGAACAAAGCTGTATGGGTCTCCGACATGGTTATAGTGGTGGGCTTTGGCTGTTCTTGGAACTATATACTGGGGAGATAGCTCATTGCCCACAGCTATACTATTTCTGGAATCCTGCACTCATTAAGCTTTTGCTGTGAGCGCTAAGAAGCTTGTCTATGTGACCAGACCTGCTAACCATAGGAGTTCTCGGAGTTTCTAGGGATTTCTGTTAGTTTGCCAAGAGTTCTTTGTGCCAAGAGCTGAGCCCAGCACAGAAGGCGTTACTGGAATACGGCTGCCCAGTTGCTTCCGCTGTCCAGCCCCACCCTTGCCTTTCCTGGTCTCCATCTCGGCTGGCTTCCTCAGCCGTCCGTGGGGATCTGGCTCGTCCTGCAGCCCTCCCTTTCTCTCCGTCTCCTTGCCACCCTCCCCGCCCCTCTCCCTTCCCCTGCCACCCACGCCCCACTTCAGGCCAGGCTCATTTGGGTTGAGGGGCCCCAGGGGAGACGCGCAGTGGCTGGCGACGCCCTCTGCTCAGCCTGGCACTTTGCGTTGGTACGAGAGACTCCGCATGTGCTGGGAAAACCAGGATGCCCCGAGGGACTTGCGAGGCCTTTGGGAAGAGGGGGCGACCCCGCTCATGGCTCACATTATCAGCCCACAACTACTAACGTCTAGTCTCGAATTGAAGTGAATTTCAGTGTTGCTCATCCCTGCAGTCGTCTTCCAAGTCCTCAAGTTTACGTGCAACGTCTGCGATTACTTCTGTTTTCCTGGCGCCTACATCAGTGCAGTTTGCAGACAGCAGCGCAAGCAAGTCCTTTGGATCGGCATGAGCAGTTTGGCAGTGGATAGCAATGCACCCTGTTGCACGACCACATCTCCAAAAGGGCAATAGGGGCTGGGGGTTCATGCATCCTGTCAGTGGCAAAATTGCCATCTCTGTCTGTCATCCTTCCATCATCACATCCTCCTCCCAACTTCTAGTGATGGATACTCCTTCCTGCGTGCAAACGCTTGCCATGGAAGAAGAAACATTGCACCCCCCTCGAATGTTTGCCCTGGAATCCCAGCCACCTTGTCCTGGCACAACCCGGACAACTTAAAGGACACACTCAGGGCAAGGGGGCGTCAGAGTCCATGGAACTGCCATCCAGCTGAAGATCGTTGGGCCTCATTGACCGAAATCAAGGCCTCAAGTGGTCAAAGGAAAGACAAGAAGCCTGTCTAGCCTGACATTATGTTATCGAGATAAGGTGCTGGCAAGAGGGAAGGGCCACCAAGACCGTATACCGGAGAGGCCAACACCAACATATCGTTTTTCCCTGCTCTGCAGAAAAAGCTCCCATGGCTTCTGGCAGGCAAGTCCAATCAGGAAGACCAAGCAATGAGCAGCTGGGCGGGCAGGATGACCGGGCTGCCATGGAGCACCCAGACACACATGAGCATTTCAGGGAAGGGGGATTTTCAGCACAGCTGGGATCTAGCAACCCCTGTGGCCAAATTCCTGTAGACCGGACAAGGGAGGAAACAGTCAAGAAACATGCTCAGACACCAGGAAGAACAAAGGGGTTTCGCCTCACTCAAGGAGCAGTCAGGAAAGACTATCTGACCCAGAATGCAAGAGCATGTTTCTGAAGCAATGGAAACAGCCGATCGGTCAGTGCGGCGTTAGGATGACACATCCAGATTTCCATCCGAACAGACGGCAAACGGATGGGTCAGATGCCCACGCTTTAGTTGAGCAAAGGATGCACAGCTGGCTGAATCCAAGGAGTCCTGATCAGGCAGAGTTTGTCTTGGATGCTGACCTGGAAACTTCTGGCCAAGATGCTGACGGACGCAAGCGAGCCACAGAGACTCGTCTGAACTTGAAGGATATTGCCATGATTGTTCATGTATTTTGTCCCTTGGCGGGAATTTTCCCCGCCCTCCATGAGCTCTGCCGCTGTCTCGTTTTCTCGGACAGGGACTGTGATTTTATTAATTTCTGAGTATTTCTTGTTCATGTTCCTTTCGTTTACTGCTTTGGTTGACCTCCGAAAACCCAGGGCCTCCCAAATAAAAAACCCGGGCTACAGCTCCGCTTCCACAAGATCTGTGGGAAACCTCCTGCGCATGTCCCGCACATGGTGCACGTGTGCCTGTGCGTGTGCGTGGTGGTGCTGGTCAGGTCACTGTGTGTGTGGTTGCGTGGTGGTTGCGCGCTCTTTGGATGTACTTGGTTTGGGGTCTGCTCTGCCGCTCACGGAGTGGCTGCCGAAGGAGCAGTGCTGGGGGGGGGGGAAACCCGGCCCCTATAATGAAGGTGACAAACAGCGAGGTGGCGGCAGTGCTCTTTGGGGGCTTCTTCTGCTGCAGCGAGCCCTCTTGGGAGCGCATCAGGAGGCGCATAGAGCAGGTGGGGCATGCGCGCACCCCCGGGCAATTGCGCTCGAGATGGAAGGCCCTGGAGCGCCCCGTCATCGAGGAAGGGATGGATGCGGCAGAGCAGAGGGCGCCGTTGTCAGCCCCCTGCCCACGTACTACCGGAGGGTGCGGGCAGTGTGGGTCCAGGCAGGAAGCCTGCCTTTCCACTGAGGCCTATGCCTGGTAAGTTCTAGTTCTCCCAGCACATCATCAGGCTTGACTGAAGGTGAAAACAATGATGTGTCCGGTCTGCCAGGCCTCTTGGACACTGCCGGTCTTATTATCGTTATTCCCATCCCACGTCCCTCCAGTCCCAGCCCTTTTCGCAACCATCCCTCCCGCACAAGCGACTGCAAAAGCCCACCTGAAAATGAAGCGATCTCTTTGTGGTGTCATGTGGAAACAAACCAATCCTGACATTGAGCCTGCAATCCTATGCTTGTTTGGACAGAAAGAGGTCCTGCTCCATCATCTTCCGGCCACTTCGGATGGCTGAAGAAGGGGTGCTGGGAACTTCATTACTTTTTCCTGCACAACCACATGCATAGGATTATGCGGCCCCGGCTACAAATCATATGACACACTGACACACTGTCCATTTCCGGTGAAATGCTGCCGCCGGTCTCTGCATTGCACAGCGAGAGATGGGCACCAGAAGCAGCAGGACCAACCTCTCGCTGTGTGCACGTTGTCCTTATTTGTGTAGCGATTGCTGAAGTTTTGCACCCCACCTTACTACCCAGACCTTGGCACTCAAGTCCACTGATGAGCAAGTGTTGAACTGGGAGCTGGGAGATCTGGGTATAGTCCACTCAGCCATGGAAGCTTGCTGGGTGACGTTGGCCCAGTCAGAAAGTCCCAGCCTACCTCACAGTGTTGTGGTTGTGAGGGTTAAATGGAGAGGAAGAGGATAACATGAGCTGCCTTGGGTTCCTTGCGCTAGGAGAAAAAGTGGGATTTATGCAATGCATCAACAGAAACAATAAATACCATGACATTGCAAATGTAGAAATGCAGTTCTGTGGGGTGACTAAAAGTACACTCCTGTGCATGTTTCCAGAAGTCCAACAGTCCCCATCATCCAGCCAAAACTGTCAATACTGTCTAATCTGCCTCCCTAATGATCCCCTCGATAGACCTTGTGGTGGGAAGACAGTATTTGTGGTTCTTATGGTAGGACATGGAAAGGGTGATAGACGGATCAAGGAATGACTGTGGTTTTGTTCACTCACCGCATACAGAACTGAAATCATTCTGCTCCTGCGCCATTCCACAGCTGCGCATCGTGCACTGCTGGCACAGGAGGCCTTGAGGGCTGCCGAGAGGGAGGGGAGAGAGGAGAGGAGGAGGAGCCTGAAGGGCAGCCGGCAGCAGGAGGAGCAGCATCTGTGGAGAAGGCCACCCTTCTTCTCCCACAGCCGAAGCCCCTCCTCTGGTCCTCCTCAGGCGTCTGCTGGGGGATGTCCAGAGGCCTCACGGGCCCTGCAAGGACTACAGAATGGCGCCTGAGCTAACAACTCCGCCTGCAAGATGCACGTTACCATTGCGGTTTATTCTTCTCTTTCCACACGCAGGTAACGACCCTCAAAGGAGGGTGGAGCCCTCGAGCAGGTGGAGCCCTGGAGCGGGTGGACCCCTTGAGCGGGTAGAGCCCTCGAGCAGGTGGAGCCCTCGAGCAGGCCTGCAGCCGGGGACATCGCAATGCTTTCTGCGTTTGTTTTGTCACTTCTGACCTGTTTAAAGTTCTTTCTGCCCTGCCCTGAAGAAAAAGAAGCCATTTCTTGTTTCAAGTCAAGAGATACAATTTTTAAAATCTAGATGATTTTACACAGTGATCTCTGTGTTTGCTTGCTGTTCCACAAACCGCAGCAACAAGAATGCTTTCCAAGCTCAACAATCCCAGCTGCTGTAAGCTTCACTCCTGGGGAGATGCTCAGCATCCCTCATGTTACAAAGTTTGCTTTGATTTACATGGAGCTGCATATCACAGACATGTACGCTAAAGACATCCCAGAGGCATCCTTGAACATAGAACTCTTGGTGCTTAGGAAAACCCGATACCCCCCAAAGCTAAGGGAGTCAGAGAGCACGAGACGGTCTTTGGAAGCACTTCTTTGATTTATTAAAGAAGACTTCTACAGGAATTGAAATCACACATCAGGGGAATTAGAACGATACATACATTTGGGGAATCAGAAATATACTAACATTCGGAGGGTTAAATATACACGTATAAAGTCAGGAGTGAGGTACACTGGGATGCATAGGAAATGGTGTGTGTGTGTGTGTGTGTGTGTAGTAGGAATGTACGCTGTAAAGGCTGCCAGACACACGCGGGCAGCGCAACTGGACTCTGCATGTCGGTGCGAGTTCTGCAAAGCACTGCCCCATCTCGCCACTGCTGTGGGCTCTGCGCAGGCCAGACAGGGACTGCTGGTTTGGACAGAACTGGAGCAAGATGGCTACAGTGTGGAATGGGTGTGCTGCTGGGGGGACAAGCGCCACTCCGTGCGTTGCCTCTTCCGCATGCACATCTGGAAATGGTGTTTCCTCCACCAGCTGAAAATGTGGATGGACTTGGGGTCACACACACAATCACAACAAGCACACACAGGACTCTGCATCATTGCGCCTCAGAACTTGGGTCACACTCGCAGCCGTCTCGTCATCACAGGGCTCCTCCTCGTCACTTGGCCACTGCTCCGTTATGCTGACAGTGTCAGCTATGGGGGGGGGGGTGCTGCTGCTTAGGAATCCATTTCCCGTTGCAACGTGTACAGGCAAGGGCGGAGACAGGTGCTTATGTAAGTCTACTTTGGCGGTTGGTGACAATGTTCCCAGAGTATTTTATTTATTTATTTATTTATTCATTTCATTTCATTTCATTTCTATACCGCCCAATAGCCGAAGCTGTCTGGGCGGTTCACAAAAACTAAAACCAAACAACACACAATAAAACAATTTAAAATATATAGAACATTAAAACCACAATATAACAATACAACCACAATAAAACCTAGCAGCAGTACAGGAGTTTAAAATACAGATTTAAAACAGCAAAGATAAAAATTTAGAAATCTAAAATGCCTGGGAAAATAAAAAGGTCTTCACCTGGCGCCGAAAGGAGTACAATGTAGGCGCCAGGCGAACCTCACTAGGGAGCTCATTCCACAGCAGAAAAAGCCCTCCTCCTAGTAGCCACCCGCCTCACTTCCTTTGGCAGGGGCTCACGGAGAAGGGCCGCTGATGATGATCTTAAGGTCCGGGCAGGCACATATGGGAGGAGGCGATCCTTCAGGTAACCTGGCCCCAAGCCGTTAAGGGCTTTGAATGTTAACACCAGCACTTTGAATCGGGCCCGGAAATGGACTGGCAGCCAGTGCAGCTGGAAAAGTACTGGCGTAATATGAGCTCGCAGGCCAGTCCCTGTTAACAATCTTGCTGCCCTATTTTGGACCAGCTGAAGTTTCCGGACCGTTTTCAAAGGCAGCCCCACGTATAACGCATTGCAGTAATCCAGACGAGAAGTTATCAGAGCATGGATAACTGTAGCTAGGCTATCTCTGTCCAGATAAGGGCGTAGTTGGTATACCAGCCTAAGCTGATAAAAAGTGCTCCGTGCCACTGAGTTCACCTGTGCCTCAAGTGACAGTTCTGGATCCAAGAGCACCCCCAAACTACGAACCTGATCCTTTAGGGGGAGTGCAACCCCCTCCAGAACAGGTTGAATATCACCTAGCCGGGCAGACGAACCACCCACTAACAGTACCTCCGTCTTGTCTGGATTGAGTTTCAGTTTATTAGCCCTCATCCAGTCCCTTACCGTGCCCAGGCACTGGTTCAGAACAGCCACTGCCTCACCTGGTTTTGATGAGAAAGAGAGGTAGAGCTGGGTGTCATCCGCATATTGATGGCACCTCAGCCCACACCTCCGGATAACCTCCCCCAGCGGTTTCATGTAGATGTTAAACAGCATGGGGGATAGAATAGAGCCCTGTGGAACCCCATGGCACAATTGCCATGGCACAGAGCAATAATCCCCCAGCACCACCTTCTGGAATCGGCCATCCAAGTAGGAGCGGAACCACTGTAGTGCAGTGCCTCCAACTCCCAATCCAGACAACCTATCCAGAAGGATACCATGGTCGATGGTATCGAAAGCTGCTGAGAGGTCCAGGAGAATCAACAGGGTCGCACTCCCCCTGTCCCTCTCCCGGCAGAGGTCATCCCACAGGGCGACCAAGGCAGTTTCCGTTCCAAAACCAGGACTGAAGCCCGATTGAAATGGATCTAGATAATCCGTTTCATTCAAGAGTGCCTGGAGCTGTCCTACACCCACCCGCTCAAGCACCTTGCCCAGGAAGGGGATGTTGGCCACTGGCCTATAATTGTTAACATCCTCTGGGTCCAGGTTAGGCTTTTTCAGGAGTGGTCTAATTACTGCCTCTTTTAAAGCAGCAGGCACCACTCCCTCTCTCAAGGAGGAATTTACAACCTCCTGGACCCAGCCGGACAACCCCTCCTTGTTTGATTTAATAAGCCATGAAGGGCAAGGGTCAAGCACAGAAGTGGTCGATCAGACTTGGCCAAGCACCTTGTCCGCATCCTCAGGCCTCAGTAACTGAAACTCATCCAATAAAACTGGACCAGACGGTGCTCTGAACGCCTCTACCAATGGAACTGCATTAATGGTGGTGTCCAATTCATGACGAATCTGAGCGACTTTATCCTCAAAGTGCCGCGCAAACTCGTCACAGCGTGCTACCAAGGGTTCCACCGTCTCTCTCCCTGGCCCAGGATGTAACAGGCTGCGAACCACTCGGAAAAGCTCCGCTGGACGACACTGAGAAGATGCAATGCTGGTGGAAAAGAACTGCCTCTTTGCCACCCTCACCGCCACAGAGTAGGCTCGATAGTGGGCTCTTACCTGTGTTCGGTCAGACTCAGCACAAGTTTTCCTCCACCTGCGTTCTAGCCGTCTCCCCTCTTGCTTCATTGCCCTCAGCTCAGGTGTATACCAAGGAGCTGGCCGGGCTCTGCTCAGAGGGAGAGGGCGCTTGGGCGCGATCGTGTCAACCGCCCGAGTCATCTCTGCATTCCACAGAGTGACCTGGGCTTCGACAGGAGCACCAGCCATACCAGCAGGAAAATCCCCCAGAGCCCTCTGGAATCCATCGGAATCCATTAATCTCCGGGGGTGGACCATTTTAATAGGTCCCCCACCCTTGCAGAGGGGAAAGGCCGCCAGGAGTCTAAACCTCAGCAGGAAGTAATCTGACCATGACAAAGGGACAGATGTTAATTCCTCCACTTTCAGATCACCATCCTCCTGCCCAGTCGAGAAAACCAGATCAAGCGTGTGTCCTTTTATATGCGTTGGGCCGATGACATGTTGGGACAGCCCCATGGTTGTCATGGCGGCCATGAAGTCCTGAGCCGCCCCGGATACAGCGGCCTCGGCATGGAAGTTGAGATCCCCCAGGACCATCATCCTGGGGGTCCTCAACACCAAGTCCGAGACCACCTCCGTCAGCTCAGGCAGGGAGTCTGATGGGCAGCGGGGTGGGCGGTACACCAACAGAATCCCTAATCTGTCCCGGGTACCCAACACAAGGTACAGACGCTCAAGATCTGCACTCGAATGAGCAGGAAGCCTGGAGAGGGAGATTGAATTCCTATAGACCACGTCAACCCCCCCTCCCCGACCCTCAAGTCGGTGTTGGTGCTGCACTGAGTACCCAGGAGGGCACAACTGGGAGAGAGTGACCCCTCCCAGTTCCCCCACCCAGGTCTCAGTAATACATGCCAGGTCAGCCCCCTCATCCACAATCAAATCATGCATGAGGGAGGTCTTCTTTTGGGTGTAGAGAAAAGCCTTGCAGACGACACACTCGAGGGAGGGCGAGGTAGATGCCAAACGGCAACTTTGGTCAGATTTGGCCAAGCGCCACGTTTGGCGCTTGGCCAAGCGCTGCAAGTGCTGCACGTTTGGCCAAGCGCTGCACGTTACCATTGAACAGGGACACATTCTAGTTGCAGCCATGCACGGACACTCTGTCCGCAGAGGAGCGGCGCCTCTGGCCTCTGGAGCAACTGAAGCGACACACGACAATGACCGTCCCTGTGAAGGCGGGAAAAGTGGTCGGACTCCCTCCCCTCCCCCTCCTTGAGTTCCCCCCTCCAAATTTGGAGGGGTAGTGGATGCACCCAGCCACGTGTCCCTCGCCCAAAGGAATATGGATGGACGGCAGACAGAGGTGGCGATTTTGTCTGGCTTCGGCCCTCTGATTGACGCCATAAAACTCTTCAGCAACCAGTGAGAACGGGCTCTCCCAGAAAGCACAGTCCAGAGATATACACCTTTCAAAACATCACGATGACGCTTTGCTAGCCAAATGGATTCCGATTTGTCCGTGAATCTCAGCAGTGGGACGTTGCCGTCGTGGCCACCCTAGTCCAGGACCGCTCATGCCCCCGCATTTGGCACCAGGCGGCTGCCGGGACGCGCCCCCTCGCAGGCCTCTACATATCTCTGCCCTCCAGGTCTTCCACGATGATGACATCTGGATGGAAGAGAACAAGAGCGAGACCCCCCTTATGGCCGGGAGGCAGGGGTCGGTGTCCATGTCCCACTTAACAGCCACACGACTTAGGAGTGCTTTAGTGAGGCCTTAGGCCTGGGATCGACGGAGGAGGCTGCTTGCCTCATTGGGGGAATCTCTCTCCCCAAAGAGGGAGGACCGGGGAGTCCGGGGGGGCAGTGGCACAATTGGCTTGGGGCAGCTACGGCTGGGGTTCCTTCTTCCCTTTTTCACCTCATGTAGCACAGCAAAGAGCCTCTGTCACGCCCCCCCCATGGGGGTTTGTGTGTGTGTGACTAAGAAGCTAGCCAGCAAGGATCCAGGAAGGATGCTAACTGAGGGCAGAGTGTCCAAGTGTGAAGGATGGCGGGCAAGGAAGTGAAATAAAAACCTAAATTTTCGATCGAGAAGATGTGGACCTTTCCGGCCATGGCGTCTGGCAGTTACCTTTTCTGGGAAGGAGGCTTTTCAGAGCCTCCGGGATCTCCTTGCTCTTCTGAAGTGCGTGCAGCTCCCGGAGGATCTTGGCCTTCACGACGGTAACCTAGCCAGGAGCAAACCCCGAAGAAACCCACCGTCAGCCTGCCGTAGCAATAACCCTCGAGGAGGACTGGGGGTGGGCGTTTCTGCTGTCAGGCCCGCTCTCCTTCCCCTCCCCTCTGCTCCGCATGATGCAGGGAGGCCGTCCGCTCTGGGCACTCCTCCTGACATGGCTCCTGTAGCCCTGGGGAGGAAACAACAGGCCCTGCCTTTCCCCGTTCGGAGCCCACGCGAGCAGTTCACTCACCTCCTTCCCCGAAAAGGCCTCAGACCTCCCGAGGAGGGAATACGCAGAGAGAATGGCGGCCTCCTGGGTCGTGCTGCTGCCGTGGTGGGCCAGGACCAGCACCGTGCCGAGGAAGGCTCTCTTTTGAGGCTTGGCGAAGATCTTCCCAAAGACCTAAACCCAAGATGTGGTCGGGACACTAGAAGAGTCACTAAAAGACACTAAAAGCGGCTGGGGCAGGCCCCACACGCCCCAATACCTCAGCTGGCAAACAGCCTTCATGGCGGACGAGACGACGGCGGGGGGCAGGGCTTCCCCGGGCTGGGTCTATATCGCCATCTGGGGAGGCCAAGAGGGCAAAGGCAGAGATGAGCGGCCGGCCCCTCGGCCCAAGCCTGCCCCGGAGGGACGCTCAGGGCTCCTCGTCCCCCGTCACTGCTGCCTTCCGCTGTGTTTCGGGGCTGCGTCTCGCTCACCGCTACGGCCAGGGCCAGGTTGGCCTTGGTGCAGGGCAGACCCAGGCCCTCCAGCTGCCCTTCCTCGCAGCCCTGCAGCAGGTCACGATGGCCTGGAGGAAGGTGGCTTTGTCCTTGCCGTCGAGCGCCTGGACATTGGTGAGGATCAGGCGGTTAGCCAGGAAGGGCACTTCGGAGCCACCAGGCCAGGGTGCCCCCTCGGTGTGCTCTGGGTGCTGCCTGCCGTGGGATCCAGCCGTGGGCTGTGTTTCTCCGAGGACACGATTGCCAGCAGGAGGATGCCAGCCCTACACCACCCCTCACAATGTGCTCTGCGGGTCTCTTCGCCTACATGGAGGAGGGTACGGAGGAGGCGCGGTTGGCCCTGTCCCACTCGCCTAGGGCCGCCCCGCCCGCTGCCCTAGCAGGCTGGTGGGCTCCAGACACCACTGTCACTACAGCATTGCAGCACACGCTGATTTCTAATCCTAGGCTTGAGGGCGCAAGGGCAGGGAGCAAGGGTGTGATGTTTTGCGATCTCAGAACACATCCCACCATTGCATTTTGCCAACAGCTGGGGCAGCAATGCAGGGTCTGATCTGGGCATTGACAGAAGTCGTTGTGAAATCTGTGGATGTGACCCTCTTCCAACGGAAGGGGCGCTGGCAAGCCCAAGACCGGCTCAGAACACTGCGGACCCCTCCTGAGAGGAGCGGGGCCTCTGACCCCACCCGTGCCTCCCGTGCCAGGGCCTCCAACTTGCGGCGCAGGGAGGCGATGTCAAGGCCCGTCCCCTGCTCCAGAGGCCTAAGGCCGAGGGGATGGACCTTGCAGTCCCGGCAGCAGCCCCAGAGGCGCCTCGGAGCGCGTGCGGGAGTGACGGAGCCTGCCGGAGTGCTGCTGCCTGCGGCCCGGGCTGGGTGAGCCCTGGCACCCCTCCGGCCCCACAGCCACTGCAGCTTTCTCAGCCTGGAGAGAGGAGGGAGAAGGTGAGCATTGGGCTCTGCAGGGCCCTCGCGCTCCCGGCTGTGCGGTTGGCGCGGGCCACCGGAACTCTCCACCAGGGCCGCGCTGTGGGTGGCCGGGCCTCTCGCGGAAGCACTGGACAGTCCCAACGATGGCCGCCTGCAGCCCAGTGGCGGCTGGGGAATGCTGGCCGTGGCAGGACTGTTCTCTGTCTGAACAGGCCTCGGGTGGTTCCTGACAAGGAGAAGCCCTGAGACAGCCCCCGTCCGCAGGCTTACGACGGAAAAGGCAGGACACCAACGGAACGGGGATCGGGAGCGAGACGTTCACACGCAGCCACGCTGGAGAAGCTCTGCGACACAGCAGTTCCTCTTCCCGCAGGGCACGCTGCGTCCAAGGACACCGTGCAAAGAGGAGGAAGTGGAGACCTCCCGGGAGACGGAAGCGAGGCGCCTGGGCCTGTGGGGCGCGGGTTTGGCCAGCCACCCCCTCGCTGCACAGGGCTCCGCCTCTTCGGGCCCATGGCCTCGGGAGGAGGGAAGGCCTCTCGCGCCGGGACCAGAGTGGGGAGGGAGCAGCTGGGCGCTGGCATCACTGGGTGCGGCTGGGCCACTACGGCCCGCCACCACGGCCGGGGACACGCCTGGCACTCAGTGGCGCTGGACCCAGGGAGGCTTCCTTTGGAGCCGCCATGCACAGGAGCGTGCTTCAAAAGAGCGCCTGGGAGGAAGGCGGCCGTGTTGCGAAGCAGGGGGACAAAGCGCTCCTGCCTCCCTTCGGGCACCCCGCTCGCCCCAGCCCCACAATCAGCCCTGGGCCACATGTAGCATGTGTGCTGCTCCCAGGCCCCCCATCCTCCCAGCTGGATTTGGGACTCGAAGACCGGGACAAGTGTGGGTGCAGGGAGGGTGCTGAGCACAGCAGGACTGATCATGGGGCACGACAGACGGGCTAACCGCCGTAGCTCCCGTTTCCTGGCTTGGGGGAGCTTGGACCAAGGTGAGAAAGCCTTAGCTTCTGGTCCCCGAAGAAAGCAGGATCTTCGATGAAGAGAGAGAGAGAATAGTAGCCTGGCCGTGACAGAGCTGGGAGAATCCCCCTAGGATTCTGAACCAACACACGTCGTGTGAGAACCAGAGTAGAGAAAACACTAATAACAAGCCTACTCACATCTCCAAGGATGTAATGTTTCTCCGATGGACACCATCGCACTCCAACACACTCCTAACGCACTCCAGCACACTCCTAATACACTCCAACATACTCCAATACACTCCTAATGCACTCCAACACACTCCAACGCACTCCCAACTCTCCCAACTCACTCCAGCACTCCAAACCCGCCGCTGTCCTGGGTCGGGAAATGCCTCGCATGCCCCCCGTCACACAGGGAGGAGGGAGGACTGCAGACTCCACAGGCCCCGGACAGGACTGCTCTTTACTCAGCGCATGCAGCAGTGTCCACTTGGAGGAAGCTCCCTCCACCCTGGCTACTCCCAGCTCTGTAGGAGCTGCCCAGGTTCCAAGCAAGAACTAAGCCACAGTGCCCCCCCATGGATACCCAACACTCCTCCCCCCCTTAGTTATCACAGCCTTGCAAGCAACGAGGAGGTGCACTTGAGAGGACGGCCTCTGCGCTCGACGCCTAGGCGCAGCCTGCTCAGACGACAGTCTTCCAGGAGCTGCCGTGGGTAAGGAAGGGGGGTTGCTCCCACCACTTAGTGGTTCTGGTGCTTCAGCTGGCACTGAGAGAAACTCCTCAGTTCCAGATAGATCTTCAGCAGCTTCCTCTGCTGAGGGCAACCCACTCTGGCCAGAATGCCTTCCCACCTGTCAACACGGCGATGCCACACTGACCCATCGGCACGCTGGAGCTTGTATGACACCGGTCCCGTGACTGCAATGCGAGAGGAAGGGACCCACCTCAGTCCGGCACCATAGTTCCTAGCAAAGTCCTGATCTTGTGGAGAAACGAACCGAGGGGAGGAGCTGGGAAGGCAGCATCCAGAGCTGGCTCCCGTCTGCTGAGTCAGACTTCAGCTCAATCTGGGTGGAGACGGCCAAGGCCAGGCTTGAGACGCCGCCCCCTAAGTCCCTCCACAGGACTGGCTCCTGTTGTTGCACAAGGGGGAACAGGTTGAGCAGTGAGAAAGCTGGCAAGGCGTGTGGGCCAGTCTCCTCCCGCAACGGGCTGCAGGGCATTGTTCGCGTCCGCACCCTCCGTTCAGATTGGCCATGTGCTCGGTGATGACGAGGTGCGATGGTGGCAGCCCGAATCCAGTTCTTGTCTGCCAAAGTTTTACCTTCAGCAGATGTCAAAGCAGCCCCACTGTCTGAGCCTGGGCTATCAGGCACCGCAGGGGCTGCAAAGAAGTGGCGCAGTGCTGTGATCGTTGCAGCGGGTGCTTGTGACGGTTCTAAGACTACTCCAAGCCGCCTGGAGGAAGAATCTACCACACCGACGAGGTTCATGCCCTTGAAATGGCCCTGCAAAATCAATGTGGATCCTCACCAAGGCTTCTTGGTCGCCCCCCGTGGAAGGATAGGTGCCCTTGGTGGATTGTGCCTAGCGGCTTGACCAGGACTGCACTCAATGACTGTGTTTTCGGGGTCTGACTCAATACTGGGCCATCAGACGGCGCTCCTGGCCAATGCTTTCATGCAAACAATCCCTGGAGGAGCAGTGGTCCAGATGTTGAGACGGCCCTTGTCTGGAAGAACAACACGGTTCCCCACAGCAGACGTCCCCACTGGGCAGACATCTCATGCTGATGGTATCTGAAGGGCTTCAGTGCCTCTGGCAGTTCCTTAGCTGGCCAGCCCCTCCATCCAAGCCAGCACAGGATGTCGAGCAGTCAGCCCAGGAAACTGATCAGCCTGAAGGGGTGGTCAGGAAGGGCTCCGAGCATCAAGACTCCCATGGAAGAGGCACAACAGACTCAGGCCTTTGAAGTGGTGCCCAACTCAGTCCGTCCGCACGAGCTCTTGCCTTCCCTGGCTTGTCGACCAGGGTATAATCAAAGCGTGGAGCAGGATGCCGCAACGCTGCATGCGCGGAGAGGGTGTGCCGGGAGGAGGCTCACCAGGAGAGGAGAGCCTGAGAAGAGGCTCGTGGTCCACGCGCATTTCAAAAGCACGGCGATGCAGATGGTTGTCTATCCCTTCCTTCCTTTTCTGGATTCTGTATTTTTTTAAAACCCCAAACATAAAAAGTAGTGTCCTTGCCTTGTACCTTGGCTCCTGCCCCCGCCCTTCCCAATTCCCGTATTCCTTTCCTTCCCATTTCAACTCTTATCACTCTAAATATATATACATATAGCCCCCAGCCCCTTTTCTCTTCTGTTAGGCTTTATAGTGGACTCCCCCGCTGAGCTGGTAGGGAGTTTTCCTTTCTGTAGCTGATTTTCTTTCGCTCCCATGTTTGTGTGTGTGCTGTGTGTGTGCCCAGCACTACACACGGGTCCATACAATAGAGCTGGCAAACCGCTACAACTTACCTATACATTTTATACAATATATCGTATATATAAAGGGGAAAGCACTACCCAATTTGTTTGTATACTGTGGCGCAAAGCAAGCCCGCTACGAGGCACCTAAGGGGTCTTGGCAGGGGCAGAGGCGGGCGAGGTGCTGGTGGGGCTCAGTCAAGACTACAGGCATCAATATGTTCATTTTCAATGTGCCCGCCCGGCAGGACTGCTGCGTTTGCTTCCTACCTCAGTCGAGACAACTGTCCTCTGCGTGTTCTTTCTAGCAGGGAGGGTGGGGTGAGCTGCCTGCAGCCCCTCCCTCTCTGGCTGATGTATAGGACGTTAAGCTGTGAGCGCTAAGAAGCTCGTCTACGCAACCTGAGTTGCTAACCCGAGTTTCTGGGGGATTCTGTTAGTTTGCCAGGAGTTCTTTGTGCCAAGAGATGGGCCCAGGACAGAAGGCGTTACTGGAATACGTAAAGTAGGAAGGATGGTGAGCAGTGAAGAGAAATAAAAAACTAAATTTTCCATCGAGAAGGCGTGGACCTTTCTGGCCATGGTGCCTGGCAGAGTTACCTTTTCTCAGAAGGAGGTTTTTCAGAGCCTCCGGGAACTCCAAAATGTTCGTCCAAAATGTGTGCAGCTCCCAGAGGATCTTGGCTTTCACGATTGCAACCTAGCAAGGAGCAAAACACTGCCGTAGCAACAACCCTCGGGGAGGACTGGGGGTGGGCGTTTCTGCTGTCAGGCCTGCTCTCCTTCCCCTCCCCTCCCCTCCGCTCTGGGCATTCCTCCTGGCATGCCTCCTGGTGCCTTTTGGAGGAAACAACAGGCCCTGCCTTTTCCCCATTTGGAGCCTAGGTGAGCAGTTCACTCACCTCCTTCCCAGAAAAGGTCTCAGACCTGCCGAGGAGGGAATACGCCAGGACGATGGAAGCCTCCTGGCTCTTGACGCTGCTGTGGTGTGCCAGGAACAGCACCATGCTGAGGCAGGCTCTCTTCTGAGGCTCGGCGAAGATCTTCCCAAAGACCTAAACCCAAGATGTGGTGGGAACACGAAGAGAGTGTTCCAGGAAGGATCCACTGCTCTTCTCAGGGGGAGACAACCCGTGGGGACACACGCCACAACACTTGAATTGTGTAACACAAGTTTCAATTGGAAGACAACACCAGTTCCCAGAAGCCCCTGCTCCTCTGCCACAGGACAAGACAGGGCCGAGGTGTGGGGCTGGCGGCCAGCTCCTAATCAGAGCCCTTGGCGACTTTCTGTCAGGTTTCGGGCGAGTGGCCAGGGGAAGAGGTTCCCCTTTTTTCCTCCCCCCCAGTGCAGAGAAGCAGCTCCTTAACCCCATGCTTCCTCCTGAGCCTCGGGCCCAACGCCATGGCAACTTCACCCTCTCCTGCTCCAGCCAGCCAATTCCCTTCTCACCAATTCCCCTTTAAGGGACATCCCGGACCAGGGCTGACTCCAGCTGCTATCACCCGTCCCCTCATCTTTCTCCTCATGGCCCCCACTTCCATGCTGGGCAGGCAGAGAGCCGGGGAGCAAGCAGGCAGGGACATCTGCTGTCCCTGCTACTCACCCCCGTTGTCTGGGCCAGAGCGAGAACCCATGAACAAGGAGGTGGCCCCGGTGAGGAGGAGGAGTGCTCCAGGGGGATCTTGCTAGGGGCCCTCCGGGGCTGTGAGGCCCCCTGCAGGTGTCCCGCCATGCTGAGCCCTGACACTGGCCTGCCCTCACCTTGCCCTTGATCGAGTCCCTCCCACACCGGTCTCACGGGAGGACAGCAAGAGGCGTCTCCCTTGCCAGCAAGACTGCCGTGCGGCCATTCTCACAGCTGCCGGGAGGGGTCCTTACCTCGCCCACGCTGCAGGCCTCTCGGTATGCCACCAGCTCCTGGCTCCCTTGGGCTCCCCCCCTCCAGAGGTCCTCTGTCTCACACGCCCCTGACAGAGAGACACCAGATGGGATCGACTGCAATGGAGGTGGACAGTCCCATTTGGGAGAACCTGGGCCCAGCCAGAAGAGGCTGCTGGGTTCCTCCTTCCTTGCCTGCTTATCCCTCTGGAGAAAAAGGAGCCGATGGAAGGAGCCGATGGCTTCCTTGGCCTGGTCCCGCAGCTCCACTCTTTTGCCGGTCAGCAGCACGGCACATTTGGCCACCAGACGGCCCAGGACCGGGTGGTCTCCAGACAGCTAGTGGGAAAGGAGCGCAGCTGAGCCCTGCGCTCCTTTCCTGCCCTGAATCTCCCAGGCAGTTCCACGGCTGGTCGAAGCATGATTGCTTGTAGTAGGATGCCAGCCCTCACAACGTGCTCTACAGACCTCTCCACCTTCATGGAGGAGGGGAAATGGAGGAGATGCGGTTGGCCCTCTCCCACTCGCCTAGGGAGACCCCGCCCTCTGCCCTAGCAGGCTTGTGGGTTCCAGACACCACTGTCACTGTGGGGAGTGCAGCACACGCTGATTTCTAATCCTAGGCTTGAGGTCCAAATGGGAGGGAGCAACGGATGTGTCCAGAGGATCCCCCTTTGTGTTGTTTTGGGATATCAGAACACATCCCACCGTTGCATTTTGCCGACAGCTGGGGCAGCAATGCAGGGTCTGGTCTGGGCGTTGACAGAAGTCTTTGTGAAATCAGTAGATGTGACCCTCTGCAAACGGAAGGGGCGCTGGCAAGCCCAAGACCGGCTCAGAAAGCTGCAGAACCCTCCTGAGAGGAGCGGCGGCTCTGACCCCACCCAGGCAGTGAGGGCCTCTGAGGGGGCCACGCGGGATTCCCCCTGGAGCAAACCAGACCGTGGAAAGTGCCCTGGGCAGAAGGTGTCAGGAGTGTCCAGAGTGGAGAGGAAGGGGGTGGCTGTACCTGCTCTCCAGCTTGGACCTGCTGCATGAACTCTGCCACCCTTCGCAGCGGTGCGGCGAGTTCTGCCTCCGACTGGACCGGAGCTATAATTATGTATTATTTACATAATAAATTACGTATTATTTAATACATAAATAGCCTATCACGAAAAGAACAGGACAGCATTTTCAGATGCAGACTGGCAGCGGACGGAGGTCTGGCTGCGGAAAGACCCGGCCGGCATCTCCACGGACTCGCCGTGGATCAGATCCGGCTGGGGAGGATTCTGGCGGGAAGGACGGATCACCTCCCCCCCTGCGGACCCCCAGGCGTAACAGTGAGTGGGGTTCATACACCCCTAGAAACCAGCAGGTTCTTGGATGGATGGATGGATGGATGGATGGATGGATGGATGGATAGATGTAAATAATATTAACCTGGCATAGACAGAGGGGGAGAGTCCCCGTAGGATTCTGAACCATCACATGTAGTATGCGAACCAGAGTAGAGAAAACACTACTAACAAGCCTTGCCACTTCTTCAAGGACGTAACGTTTCCCCAACCGACTCCAACGGACTCTCCCTCACTCCCAACTCTCTGCCAATTTGTCTACTGCTCAAACTCGCTCCCGCTCTCTTCGCACCCTTCGCTTCATTGTCCCTTCATGCATCAGGCATAATCTGTGCCTGAAAAGTCTCTTCCTTCAGGGGCCCGCAACAGGGGGGCAAAGATTGCAACGGGGGGCAAAGCTGTATGGGTCTCCGACACAGTTGTAGTTGTGAGCTTTGGCTGTCCTTCGAACTATATACTGGGGCCATAGCTCATTGCTCACAGCTATAGGATTTCTGCAATCCTGCACTCATTAATTAATTTATTTAGGGTGTTTTTACCCTACTCTTTGCTGAAAAAGGCTCCCGGAGTGGCTTACAAAGATGAATTTTAAGACAGTCCCTGCCCTCAAGCTTACAATCGAAAAGACACGACACAAAAGGAAAAGGGCCTGGGAGGGAGGAGGGGAAGGAAAGCAAATACACTAATGACAGGTGCATAGGACCAGGTTGGTCTGCCCCCTGTGATGATGTTCATCCTGGGAGGCAGGAGGTGCAGCCCCCCAGTGGCCTCGGTTCCCCAGCCGATGGATGAGGCCAGAGCCTGCGGTCCCGAGGAACTGACAGTGTCGGTTGGAGCCGCGTGTTCTTTCTAGTGGGGGGGGGGGAGCTCCCTGCAGCCCCTCCCTCTCTGGCTGATGTATAGGACCTTAAGCTTTTGCTGTGAGCGCTAAGAAGCTCGTCTACGCAACCTGAGATGCTAACCCGAGTTTCTGGGGGATTCTGTTAGTTTGCCGGGAGTTCTTTGTGCCAAGAGATGGGCCCAGGACAGAAGGCGTTACTGGAATACCTAACGTCCGCAAAAGGAACGGGCGTCAATGTATATCGAGTCATTCAACTGATACAGGAATCAACCATTCAAGAAACACGGTTCAATTCTATATTGCAGTCCAAGAAACTGCATTTCGTATATCACAACTATACAGGAAATGCTAAATTGCCAGGCCAAATAAAGAAGCAAGAAACAGAAGTAACCCAGCTAATCCACACCGCGGTCATGATCTTGCTGCACTCCTTGGAGCCACAGCAGCCTGAACTGAGTGAGCAAGTATGAAGGATGGTGGGCAATGAAGAGAAATACAAAAATAAATTTTCCATCGAGAGGATGTGGACCTTTCTGGCCATGGTGCCCGGCAGAGTTACCTTTTCTTGGAAGGAGGTTTTTCAGAGCCTCCAGGAGCTCCTTGTTCGAAGATCCGGGAGGATCTTCGCCTTCACTGTTGCAACGTAGCAGGAGCAAAACACAAAGAAACCCACCGTCAGCCTGCCATAGCAACAACCCTCGGGGAGGACTGGGGGTGGGCGTTTCTGCTGTCAGGCCCGCTCGCCTTCCCCTCCACTCCACTTCGCATGACGCAGGGAGGCCGTCCGCTCTGGGCACTCCTCCTGACATGGCTCCTGGAGCCCTGGGGAGGAAACAACAGGCCCTGCCTTTCCCCGTTCGGAGCCCACGCGAGCAGTTCACTCCTTCCCTGAAAAGGCCTCAGACCTCCCGAGGAGGGAATAGGCAGAGAGGATGGCAGCCTCCTGGGTCGTGCTGCTGCCGTGGTGGGCCAGGACCAGCGCCGTGCCGAGGAAGGCTCTCTTTTGAGGCTTGGCGAAGATCTTCCCAAAGACCTAAACCCGAGATGTGGTCGGGACACTAAGAGAGTGTTCCAGGAAGGATCCACTGCTCTCCGCAGGAGAAGACAAAGCGTGGGGACACACGCCACAACACGTGAATTTTGTGACACGAGTTTCCATTGGAATGCAACACCGTTTCCCAGAAGCCACTCTCCTCTGCCATAGGGAAGGCCGGGCCGAGGTGTGGGGCTGGCGGCCAAATCGGACAGGGGGGTTTCTGGACCAGGGCTTTCTCCGGCTGCTGTCTCTCCCCCTCCTCTTTCTGATGATGGCCGCCACTTCCATGCTGGGCAGGAAGAGAGCCGGTGAGCAAGCAGGCAGGGACCTCTGCCATCCCTGCTACTCACCCCCGTGGCCTGGGCCAGAGCGAGAAGCCCATGAACAAGGAGGTGGCCCCGGTGAGGAGGAGGAGCGCTCCAGGGGGATCTTGCTAGGGGCCCTCCGGGGCTGTGAGGCCCCCTGCAGGTGTCCCGCCATGCTGAGCCCTGACACTGGCCTTCCCTCACCTTGCCCTTGAGCAAGTCCCTCCCACACCGGTCTCACGGGAGAACGGCAAGAGGCGTCCCCCTTGCCAGCAAGACTGCCGTGCGGCCATTCTCACAGCTGCCAGGAGGGGTCCTTACCTCGCCCACGCTGCAGGCCTCTCGGTATGCCAGCAGCTCCTGGCTCCCTTGGGCTCCCCCCCTCCAGAGGTCCTCCGTCTCACACGCCCCTGACAGAGAGACACCAGATGGGATCGACTGCAATGGAGGTGGACCGTCCCCTTCGGGAGGACAAAGGGCCAGCCAGAGGAGGCTGCTGGGCTCCTCCTTCCTTGCCCGCTTACCCCTCTGGAGAAGCAGGAGCCAATGGAAGGAGCCGATGGCTGCCTTGGCCTGGTCCCGCAGCTCCGCCCTGGAGCCAGTCAGCAGCATGGCGCATTCGGCCACCAGACGGCCCAGGACCAGGTGGTCTCCAGACAGCTAGTGGGACAGGAAACCAGGGGGACCTTGACCCACACTTCTCCCTTGCTTTCTCCCTGCACCTCGTGGGCCCTGTCCTGACGACCCCCTGGGCGACAGGCCCTCCGCGCAGCTCTCCGGACTGAGCCCTACCCTGGTGCCGGGGGCTGGGGGCTGGAGCGTGCTGCTCCGGGTTCCCTCCCGCCCCCACACCGGCCACTGAAATGGAGAACCCAGCCTCCCTCCCTGCCCAGAGCAGGCCGGGGGCCCTCCCCCGAAGGCCCGGACGGTCCTGGCCCAAGGCCCCTCGCCAGGCCAGCAGCCGGGGATACGCACGTCCACTTCCGGCAGCGTCAGGGTGTAATCCACCGGGTGCGTGCCGCATGCCAGCGCCCTCCAGGCCTCCAGCGGCACGCTGGACCGCACCCAGAAGTGGATGTGCTGTGGGAGGAGGCAGCCCTCAGAAGCCTGGCGGGCCCCGAGGGGGCGGGGGGCTTACCCGCCACCCCCAAGCCCTGAGCTGAGCCCTGTGTGCCGTTCCCACCCTAAATCTCCCAGTCTGCTCCACGGCTGGTTGAGGCACTGGGGAGACACTGGCCGATGAAGGCCTTGATGTGCCATTGCCTTCGGGCAGCGTCTCCATGGCCTCGCACCCCCATTTGGGGCCTCGAGCTGGGCATCCTCACCTGATTTGCCAGCACAAGCGAACTTCTCCAACATCCCACTCACCTCCACGATGAATAGGAGATGGCTGAAGCTGGGCTCTCTGGCCAAGAAGCCCCGCAGCATGAATTTCAGGGTCTCGTAGCCATAGGGCTTGAAGAACCGCTGGAAGGAGAGAGAGTGTTAGGCCGGGGGACACACCGAAGGATCCCCTGCCACGGCTGCATGTTCTCCGCCGGCTCCTGTCCCTCCAGACGGGGGGGCAGGGAACGCCTTTCGCCTTCCCTGTGAAAGGCGATGGAGGGCCGGAAGCGCCAGGAGGCAGAGGTGTGGCAGAGCTACCAACGTTCCCCCACCAGAGGCCCTTGTCGGGGTGCCAGGGAGACAGGTGTCCCGTGTGCTGCAGGCCTGGCACGTTTGCCTGCCCCGGCTTCCCCAAGGCCAGTCTACCCCGGGATCAGCCCCCCCGAGTCCGGCATCGACGCCTTTGGCCAGGATCCACCTGCTTGTGGGGGGGTGCTGTCTCGCTGCCAGCCGTCAAGACCTCGTGGAGAGCCAGCCTCAGGATCCGCGACTCCAGCTCCCTGCTCCAGGCTGGCCTGAGTTTGCTGGAAGGAGAAGAGCAGCAGGAGGCAGCGGAGCGGGAGGGGCGGCTCTTCTCTTCCACGGGGCCGGCCTGCGCTTCCACGCTTCCCTCTCCGCTGGACCTGGAGGCACGATCCTTCTGGGCCGCCAGTCAGCTGGACAGGGAGGGGGCACAGTCCAGGACCGTGCTCCGTGGTCCCACTTCCGAAAGAAGAAGGGAAAGCAGGATAGGGGGAGCAATCCCGTGGTCCCGAGGGCAGATGTGGGTGCCGTGAGGGCGGCTTCCTGCTCCGCTGCCACAGAAGGAGCTATGAGCTGGGGGGGAGCTCTGCCCACGGGCCCTCCATACGCCCCCCCCACCTCCATCCCGCCCCCATGGAAATCTCTGTGGTGCCTCCAGTTCCCGAGCAAGACACGGCAGAGGAGAATGGGGAGGGGGAGGGGCATCCCAGAGGGAAGGGGAGGCAGGTGGAGAGGCCAGGATCTGCAAGGTCCCCCGGCCTCTCGATTCCTGGCCCAGCCCGAAAATAAGCCGGGGCTCAGAATTCACATGAGACAAGGCGAAATGAAATCCTATCTGGGCACCTTCCTGTTCCTGCTTTGACAGGGAAGCGCGGCAGCATCGGCCGGCCAGCCACGCTGGCAGAGTACAGCAGAAAAACTGGCCCTCCCACCCCCTCTCCCTCCCCCTGAAGCAACACATTGTGAGCTGGAGGAGACCCTTTCGTGAGCCGGGGCAGGCCCCAAACGCCCCAATACCTCAGCTGGCAAACAGCCTTCATGGCGGACGAGACGACGGCGGGGGGCAGGGCTTCCCTGGGCCTGGGAGGGAGGAGGGGAAGGAAAGCAAATACACTAATGACAGTTGCATAGGACCAGGTTGGTGTGCCCCCTGTGATGATGTTCATCCTGGGAGGCAGGAGGTGCAGCCCCCCACTGGCCTCGGTTCCCCAGCCGATGGATGAGGCCAGAGCCTGCAGTCCCGAGGAACTGTCAGTGTCAGTTGGAGCTATTAAAATTATAGAAAAGGTTCTGCCACAGAACTTGTTCTTGTTGCTCAAGAGAGTTGAATAGTTTGGTATTTTAAATGTTTTAATCCCAAGGCTGATGTTGCTTTGTTTCTAAGAGTAAATGGTTTACTTTTTAAAGAACCCCTGGTGGACTATCTTGTGGATCTCTCGTGCCTCATAGCTGACCTATTCTGCCCCGCATGTGACATTTTATTATAGGAGTAGATAGCAGATAGATTGTAGATAGATTGGATAGACAGCAAGAACAGGCTAGCCATTATGAAATGTATTCATTCAAATAACTTTTGAATACTGCACTATACAGTTGGACCTCAACACGGTGTTACATGCATGAATAACATTGCGACTGGCCTATTGTAACGTGATCTATGTGGGGCTGTCCTTGAAAACCACTTGGAAACTTCAGTTGGTGCAGACTGCTGCATCAAAAGTTTTGACTGGGGTAGTATCATATGACCAATTTTTTTTATACCACAGGAATGGCAGAGGGCAATTCAATGGCGGAGGTAAGTGTTCCGTTCCTCCATGGACTCCGGCGGGGTGGGGATTCTTTAGAATCCAGACTCATTGGGATCCGTGGCAGAATTCTTCGCCATCATTGCTTACTGTTCCACAAACCGCAGCAACAAGAATGCTTTCCGAGCTAAACAACCCCAGCTGCTGTAAGCTTCCCTCATGCGGAGATGCTCAGCATCCCTGATGTTACAAACTATGCTTTAATTTACATGGAGGTGCATATCACATCCATGTAAACTAAACACATACCAGAGGGCTCTTTTTACATAGAACTCTCAGTGCTTAGGAAAACTCGATTCCCCCAAAGCTGAGGGAATCACAGAACACAACATGGTCTTTGAAAGCAATTCTTTGATTTATTAAAGAAGACTTTAAAGGGAATTAAAATCACACATCAGGGGAATTAGAACGATACTTGCATTTGGGGAATCAGAATCATACTAACATTTGGAGGGTGAAAGATACACGTATAAAGTCAATAGTGAAGTACACTGGGATGCATAGGAAATTGTGTGTGTGTGTGTGTGTGTGTGTGTAGTCGTAGGGATGTACGCTGTATAGGCCACCAGACACATGCGGGCAGCGCAACTGGACTCTGCATGTGGGTGTGAGTTCTGCAAAACACCGCCCCATCTCGCCACTGCAGTTGGGACTGCTTGTTTGGACAGAAATGGAACAAGACGGCTGCAGTGTGGAATGGGTGCGCTGCTGGGGGACAACTGCCACTCCGTGCACATCTGGAAATGGTGTTTCCTCCACCAGCTGAAAATGTGCATGGACTTGTGGGTCACACACAAAATCACAACAAGCACGCAAAGGACTCTGCATCATTGCGCCTCAGAATTTGGGTCACACCAGCGACCAACTCGTCATCACAGGGCTCCTCCTCGTCACTTGGCGACTGCTCCGTTATCCTAATCCTAATGCACTGCTAATGCCAGTGGGGGGGGGCGATGGCTCTGAGTCCACTAAAACCCATTCAGCCTGTTGGGCGTGACAGAGGTATTGAACGAGGGCGCACGGCGTTTGGCTGGCCTTCCTAGCCAGGCCTGTTCTGTCGCCTCCCACGTTCTCTGCCTCTGCTCCGGGCACATGGGTTGCCAGGCTGTTCAGAAGGCGCAAAGACTCATCCCGCAACCTCGTCCTCAGCGGCTGGACGTTCAGAAGCTCTTGGCAGGACTGGCTGCAGCAAGGCTCTAGATTCCCCCTCCCGCCTCCCAGTCCTTCGAACGGACATCAAGCACTCTTGGAAACCCCCAGGAAACACGGGTTGCATCCTTGCGTGCAAGATATCCCTTCCCTGGTCTCCCGCGCTTCATCGTTCTCGTTCTCTCGAGTGCTGGTGCCCGTCTCAGGCTTGCGAGAGTTCTCCCGAGGCCGCCTGCACCTGCATCACGCCAGCCCACACGAGTCCCTGCGAGGACTGCGCTCCGCATCCTCAGAATGCTGAATGACGGTTGGGGAAGGGCTGGGACACCGAGTGGGGGGCGGCCCTGGCACAGGGTATGGCGGACCGGGTGGAACTGCCTTCCCTGGCTTGTAGACCAGGGTATAATCAAAGCATGGAGCAGGATGCCCAATGCTGCGTGCGTGGAGAGGGTGTGCCGGGAGGAGGCTCACCAGGAGAGGAGATGCCGAGAAGAGGCTCGTGGTCCGCGCGCCTTTCAAAAGCACGGCGATACAGATGGTTGTCTATCCCTTCCTTGCTTTTCTGGATTCTGTATTTTGAAAAAGCCCCAAACATCAAGAGTAGTGTCCTTGCCTTGTTCTTTGGCTCCCACCCCCCGCCCTTCTCAATTCCCGTATTCCTTTCCTTCCCATTTCAACTCAAGTTCTTGCCTTGAAGTGGCCCTGCAGAGTCAATGTCGATTCTTGACCAAGGCTTCTTTATAATGACTGGGTCTGGCCTAAAAACCTCAGATGTGTTCATGTTTTGCATCTATACTGGATGCTAGACACCTCTCTCTGCCCGCCCCCCCCGGGCCTTACTAACAGCTATGAATATAACTATTTGCTGATTGCATAAGAGGTAGAGATGTGGGAACACGAGATCTGACAAACAAAAAGAGGTCACGCCCTCTTCCGTTCAGGGGTCACATCCTATGCATCAGTGGGGGGCTCAGGCTGACCGCTCCCCACTCGTGTCCCCACCAGTGTCCCCAGCAGGTCCGATGGCCTGCTGCCTGCTGCCAGGAGGGCGCATCTGTCCCTCCTGCACGTGGCTCCGTCTGCTGCTGCGTGTTGCACAACGTCGTTCAGACACGGTGTGCCTCTCAAAAGCAGGGAGCAACCTGTTGTTCCAAACGTGGTCTGTCACAGCAGCTGATCCAGGTCCTTGGAGGCAGAGCGACCTGTCCTCCTCTTCCGGGCCGTGGCCAGGCATGTGGAGGGACAGCCTGGCCACGTGGTTTAGGATGCCGGAGTCTGCATGAGGCAGAGAAACAAAGAATGGATGTCTCTTGACTTTCTTGCAGGGTGAGCCCCCCCCCCCCAGACCCTGGTGTATGGAGAAGGGGAGCCCTGGGTCCATGGCAGACAAAGGCACTTCCCTGGGGGTCAGCACCCCCGGGACCGTGGCCTGTGAAGGCACATCCCTGCTTCTGGGAGGCTTCCGGGAAAGATGCTCAGAGTGGGGCCCCTCCCCGAGCAGGCCACTGTCTCCTTCCCACATTTGTATGGGGGATATTTCCACAACACCCCCAAAGAGGACACAGTGTTGCATACAGTTTTCATCGGCTAAGTTATATGTACAGATGCAACTTTAGAGGCAAGAACCGTAATTTCAGTAGAACTGTAGCACATCTCAGCATCTTGGAGAAGACCATGAGCAGCGCACATGCCGAAGACCTACCTCAATAAGAACATCTCTGCCTGCTGGCAAAGGATTGCGCTCTAGTCCTTACACTCCGCTGCATCCCGTGGAGGCTGGTGGGTCAGCTGTCCGTGGGGCGTGTTTAGGGGACTGCCTCATTGTGAGCAGAAAGGGGGGAGGAGAAAGGGGGGAAGCAATAGGTAGAAGCGCACACATCAGAGAAGATGCGGTGGGGAGCATGAACTCCGCAGCAGATTGCTGGGATGTGGCAAAATGGGGGTGGGGGAGCTAGAAATGGGGGACATTGCACTCGTATGCACCTGCACTCAGAAGTAAGCCCCGCTGGGTGCAATGGGTGCAATGGGTCTTTGTCCCCAGCAAGTGGGTGTGGAATTGCAGCAAGATGGGCAAGCTGAAGTTGACTTTGAAGACTTCTCTGGAACAGAAGTGGAATTGCCAGGAAAGTAGCAGCCGGAAGAAAGAGAAAAGGGGCAGTACAGTGAAATATCACATCTTCCGCTGGGATCGAACTCAGGAGAGTTTCGGTTGCAATACTGCCGCCTACCACTCTGCGCCACACAACCGGCCTGTAATTTCCTGGATCCCCTCTGGATCCCTTTTTGCAAATTGGTGTTACGTTGGCCATCTGCCAGTCCTCTGGTATAGAGGCTGATCTTAGGGACGTGCTTCAAACCAGCTTTTGCACTCTCCTCTTTCACCCTCAACAAGAGGCTCTTCAGATCCTCTTCGCTTTCTGCCATTAGGGTGGTATCGTCTGCGTATCGGAGGTTGTTGATAATTCTCCCAGCAATCTTAATTCCGACCTCTGATTCATCCAACCCGGCATTTCTCATGATGTACTCTGCATATAAGTTAAATAAGCAGGGTGACAATATATGTCGTACTCCTTTCCCAATTTTGAACCACTCGGTTATTCCATGTCTGGTTCTTACTGTTGCTTCTTGACCCTCGTACAGGTTTCTCAGGAGACAGGTAAGGTGGTCTGGTACTCCCATCACTTTAAGAATTTGCCACAGTTTGTTGTGATCCACACAATCAAAGGCTTTAGCGTAGTCAATGAAGCAGAAATAGACGTTTTTCTGGAATTCTCTTGCTTTCTCCATGATGCAGCGAATGTTGGCGATTTGATCTCTAGTTCCTCTGCCTCTTCGAAACCCAGCTTGTACTTCCGGTAGTTCTCGGTTCGCATACTGCTGAAGCCTAGCTTGTAGGATTTTGAGCATCACCTTGCTGGCATGTGAAATGAGCGCAATTGTGCGGTAGTTTGAACACTCTTTGGCATTGCCCTTCTTTGGAATAGGAATGTAAACTGACCTTTTCCAGTCTTGCGGCCATTGCTGAGTGTTCCAAATTTGTTGGCATATTGAATGCAGCACTTTAACAGCATCATCTTTTAGGATTTTAAATAGCTCAGCTGGAAGACTGTCATCTCCGCTAGCTTTGTTGTTACTAATGCTTCCTAAGGCCCACTTGACTTCACTCTCGAGGATGTCCGGCTCAAGTTCAGTGACCGTACTATCATGGCTATCAAGAACATTACTATCATGGCTATCAAGGACATTAAGATCTTTCCTGTATAGTTCTTCTGTGTATTCTTTCCACCTCTTCTTAATCTCATCTGCTTCTGTGAGGTCCCTGCCTTCTTTGTCCTTTATCATGCCCGTCTTTGCACAAAACGTTCCCTTGAGATCTCCAATTTTCTTGAAGAGATCTCTAGTCTTTCCCATTCTGTTGTTTTCCTCGATTTCCTTGCATTGTTGATTTAAGAAGGCCTTCTTGTCTCTCCTTGCTATTCTCTGGAACTCTGCATTCAGTTGGATATATCTTCCCCTTTCTCCCTTGCTTTTTGCTTCCCTTCTTTCCTCAGCTACTTGTAAAGCCTCATCAGACAGCCACTTGGCTTTCTTGCATTTCTTTTTCTTTGGGATGGATTGAGTTGCTGCCTCCTGAACAATGTTATGGACCTCCGTCCATAGTTCCTCAGGCACTCTGTCTATCAGGTCTAATCCCTTAAATCTATTCCTCACCTCCACTGTATATTCATAAGGGATATGATTTAGGTCATACCTGAATGCTTTAGTGGTTTTCCCTATGTTCTTCAATTTAAGCCGAAATTTTGCAAGAAGCAGCTCATGATCTGAGCCACAGTCAGCTCCAGGTCTTGTTTTGACTGACTGTATGGAGCTTCTCCATCTTTGGCTGCAAAGGACATAATCAATCTGATTTCGATATTGACCATCTGGTGATGTCCATGTGTAGAGTCGTCTCTTGTGCTGTTGGAAAAGAGTGTTTGCTATGATCAGCGTGTTCTCTTGGCAAAACTCTATTAGCTTTTGTCCTGCTTCATTTTGTACACCAAGGCCATGCCTGCCTGTTATCCTGGTGATTTCTTGACTTCCTACTTTAGCATTCCAGTCCCCTATGATGAAGAGGACATCTTTTTTTGGTGTTAGTTCTAGAAGGTGTTGTAGGTCTTCATAGAACCGATCAACCTCAGCTTCTTCGGCATCAGTGGTTGGGGCATAGACTTGAATTACTGTGATGTTGAATGGTTTGCCCTGGATTCGTACTAAGATCATTCTATCATTTTTAAGATTGTACCCCAGTACTGCTTTTCCCACCCTTTTGTTGACTATGAGTGCTACTCCATTTCTTCTAAGGCATTCTTGGCCACAATAGTAGATATGATGGTCACCTGAATTAAATTCGCCCATACCTGTCCATTTTAGTTCGCTGATTCCCAAGATGTCATGTTCAATCTTGCCATCTCATGTTTGACCACCTCCAGCTTACCTTGATTCATTGATCTGACATTCCAGGTTCCTAAACAATATTGTTCTTTACAGCATCGGACTTTCTATTCACCACCAGACACATCCACAGCTGAGTGTCCTTTGGGCTTTAGCCCAGCCGCTTCACTCTTTCTGGCACTACTTGGAAATACCCTCTGCTCTTCCCCAGTAGTATATTGGACACCTTCCGACCTGAGGGGCTCATCTTCCGGCGTCATCTCTTTTAGCCTTGTGATACGTTCCATGGGGTTTTCTTGGCAAGAATACTGGAGTGGGTTGCCATTTCCTTCTCCAGTGGACCACATTTTGTCAGAACTTTCTGCCATGACCTGTCCGTCTTGGGTGGCCCTGCACGGCATAGCTTATGGCTTCACTGAGTTACGAAAGCCCCTTCACCACAACAAGGCAGTGATCCATGAAGGGATCACTGATATATTTACAGAATTCTTTATTATTGGCCTTGATGTTGTTGGCGATAGGCTCTTCAAAATGCTTTTGTGCATCTCTTACCGTCTGCTTGCATCGCCGTTGTGCAAGCTTGTGCTCCCTTTTGTTTTCCTCCCTTGGGCAAGACTTCCATTTTCTGAGGGAAGCTCTCTTTTCTCGAATAGCTCCCTTAACACTGCTCATGAACCGTGCTGGTGACCTTTGGGACTTGGTGCTGCCTTTCCTAACATGCGCTATACATTGTAGCCGGACTTCTGTTCTTGTGGTTTTGAGTAATCGCCACGCATTTTGAAGGGATTGAATCCTCTTGACTCCCCCTGCGAACGTCGTTTCCACCACTGCCCTCATTGGAGAGAAGTGTCCTTTTTTGGAGTCAAATGTGCCTGTGTTGGACTTCCTGGGCCATTTCCCACTTAAGTATATATGAAATCCGATAGCGCTGTGAGCACTGTTTCCAAGTGGTTCAACAACATTTGCACCTCGTCCGAGGTCCTGGGCGACACCACTTAGCATTAAATCCAAGGCTACCTCCTCTCTGGTCAGTTCCGTGAACAACTGTTTAGGGCACTGAGATACTGAACCACTTGGCCCCGGCTGGACAGCCTTGTGGCACCATCTCTATTGATTGATGGATTGATTTGCAGTATTTGTATACTGCTCCACGTCCAAAGACCTTGGAGTGGTGAACAGCAGACAGGATAAAGAATCAAAAGACCTTATGAAAGTAGTTCACATTTTTAAAAAAGAAACAGAGTTTCTTGGGTGAGAGAGTCAGGTCAAGCAGAGAGACGTGGAAAGAGCAGCCTGTCTGCAGTGGGGGCTCCGGATCACAGCTCAGGGAATGGAGTGCACGTCTTCACAAGAGCAACCCTGGAACCAGAGTAGAACCCACCCCTCCCCCACCCCCAGAAGCCACCCCATCATATGGTTTTCCCTGAGCGCAGGATTCACGAACACACAGTGGAGGAGGAATGCTCTGGGATCCTGGGATGGCGGGAGTGGGTATGAAGGGGCTTCAAACTACAGTGGCCTGCATTGGGGTTCCCCCCTGCCCGCACACCTTCGAAGCGCGTGGGGGAAATACAATTCCCTGTCACTCCAAGAGCTGGTTTGGTCCATCTCTCTGAATGCACTGACATCCCAGTCCAGGGCGCCCAGCAGTGCCAGCAGGCTGGTTTGGTCCATCTCTCTGAATGCACTGACATCCCAGTCCAGGGCGCCCAGCAGTGCCAGCAGGCTGGTTTGGTCCCTCTCTCTGAATGCACTGACATCCCAGTCCAGGGCGCCCAGCAGTGCCAGCAGGCTGGTTTGGTCCATCTCTCTGAATGCACTGACATCCCAGTCCAGGGCGCCCAGCAGTGCCAGCAGGCTGGTTTGGTCCATCTCTCTGAATGCACTGACATCCCAGTCCAGGGCGCCCAGCAGTGCCAGCAGGCTGGGTTCCTCACACCAGGTCCGCTGGGTGCAAGAGCACAGCAAAGCAGGGCGGTCCCACCCAGGATGGCTCTCCAGTGTTAGGCCCTCCCTGGACCACATCCAGAAATGAATGCACCGTAGAAGGAAGCGCAATCAAAATCCTATCAGCTTCTCACGTGGGGGCGGCGGCGTGGGGGGGGGGCTGGCACACATGGGGCTTCTTCACATGGAGCTCTTATCCTGCTATTGAGGTCGCTCACTCACAGAAACCTGTGGGTCCTTTAGGTGACGTCGTGAACCTCCACTTCACTCCACGCAAGTCTCCCACAGTAAATGACCTTCATTCCATTTTTCAAAGGTCAGAGATAATGAGGTATGAAATGACCCCGCTTTCTTCCGCCTGAGTTCCCTCCGAGAAGAAGGAGAAGCTGCAAGAGGAGGAGTGAGACCAAAGAAACCTATGCAAGACTCAGATAAGCGGGAGAAGGAGGGGGAAGGGGAGGGGGGAGGAAGCACTTGTAAAGGGAGTCTGAGAAGAGGAGCAGAAAGCCCCGTTTGAAATGCGGGATTTTCGGCTGGTGTGGAGAAGCTCATGGCTTCTGGCTCTCAGCCCAAAGGAAGTAACTGCATATTACTGAGGGAAATGCCCAAATTCAGTGCTTGGCTACGAGCATTTAGAGAGGTGTTCAGACAATACACCAAGTGAAGTGTGACGGCTGTGTCCTCCAGGAGAGATGGCAGCCCCGGAACGGGCCCAGAGTGCTGACGCCCCCTCCAGGAGGAGATCCCCGTGATCCCAACTCGTCTGGCGAGGAGCCCTGTCTTGGGCCATGGGCAAAAGCAGCTCCTCCCTGCCGCCATGTGCGGGAGCCGGTGCGGTGCGGAGAGGTCCCCGAAGGCAGGGAGAGAGGGACTCCAAGGGGCTGATGGTGCAGCGAACAGGAGCCCCGAGAATGGTCCTGTGCTGAAGGCGGGCAGCACCCGTGCAAGCAGTTCCGGGAACCCAGTGTTTGGCACCTTTCCCCATTGTGTGTTCGCCGCAGAAAGTTTTCACAGTTTGGACCACCGCCGCGAGGTTTGCCTGGGAGTGGACTGGAGGTCAATAGATGGTAGAATCCAGCATGTCTGTGGATGTAAGGGAGGGGACAGGCACAGCAGACGCCAGGAGGAACGAGTCTGTCTTTGCATCTCCAAAGGAGACCAGTCTTCTTGACCCAGAGAGCCCAGACTGCCTCCTTCCTGCCCATCCGCCTGCTGGTCTGTGCCCGCCCCACAGGTCTGCCTCAGGCCACGGCGTCGCCTCACCCGAACCCTCTGATCCAGTCCGCCTGCCCATCCCCATGGCATCCGGCCTCTGGCACGGGGAGCACAGGCCGAGGTCCTTCCTCTGCTCCTGGCCTTCGATCCGAATTGGAGCCGTGCATGCCTGCAGGGGAGTAGGGAAAACAATCACGCCTCACTCCACTATGCATGATCAGGAGGACAGCGAGGTTTACCGGCATTCATGCAAACTGCAAATCTCCACTTGGTCAGAGAGGGAGCCGGCTGGAGAGCGCTGGCTGGCTAGATCTGCGCGGCCTGTGTGTTCTCCTGCAGCTTCCCGTGTCGCTCGTCTCCCTGCCCACCCAGCCCTTCTCAATTCGACTATTCCCAGTAGATGTCCCTTTCTTTCTTTTCTAGAGTCTGAATTAAACACACACACACACACACACACACACACACACACAGAAACCCCTTCTCTGTTAGGCTTTATAGTGTACTCCCCGTAGCTTGTAGGTAGATTTTCTTTCTCTAGCTCTTTTTCTTTTGCTCCTGTGTGGGTGTGTGTGAGTGTGCGCTGTCTGTGCGTGAAAGCACTACACACAATCCGTACAATATAGCTCGGAAAACACGGGGATCCATTACAAAGGCCGCTGCTATTTGAGCTGATCTCACGGGAGTTCTTTCCCCCTCCTCTCAGGGCGCAATCCTATGCATATTTAGGCAGAAAAGAGGCCTGCAACTCCCAGCGTGACCCAGCCAGCCATGGCTGGCTGGGGAGTGCTGGCAGGTGTGGGCCGGCTTTCTGTCTCCACCAGCCCAGGATGGCGCCTTTCCTCATTAGGGTGGGACAGCCAAGTTTGAGGAGTCTCCGCTTGGGTGTGCAGCCGGCTCTACCATTGGGCAGAGTGAGGAGGACCTTGGTGTGTGCTGTCACTTCCGTGTGTCAGCCTGAGGGCAGGGCAGGGCATGCCCCACTCCCTCCTTGTTCTTGACGGGGGCCACTTTGGGAGACGATACTTGCCTGAGATTTGGGATGAAAACGCTGTCAAGGAATGTGTACTTTGAGGATGGATGGGGCAGAACTGAACATGTGGATTTGATCTCTGCTGGACTCCAGGAAAGAGGGGTCTATGCCGTGTCCTGCTGAGAGACGCCAGCACGCATCATTCTTTGGCGGCTTGACATACAACCTCGGCAACATGGAACCCTTGGCTCGAATGTGAAAAGGGCATTAATTTCAGTGATATTTTCATCCTGCCCTTCCTCCAAGCAGCTGGTACAAGGCTCTCCCCACCACCACCCACGCTGGGATCCTGGGAAGAGAGCCCTCAGAGCGGGGAATCTCCGTGTCGGGTCGCCGAGGCACCTTGGCACTAGCGCACAAGTGTGGCGATGGGTGCACATGCACGCTAAAGCATCCCGCCCCATAGAGGGGACCCATTTCACCTCTTGTCTGGTCTGGAATGCCTGTGATACTTTGGAGGAGATTATCTACATGTTCTACACATGGTCGGTTTTGGTTCCTAATTGGGGCTGCCTCTTTTCTTGCCCTCCAGGCTACAAGCATGTCCCTCTCATCACCTGTGAGATCATGGTGGCTCTGCTTTAGTAAGCAGTACCACCACCTTGACCTAGGGATGTACGAAATTGGCCTGACCTGGCTCCGCCAGGTTCCTCTGAGGGGGGGATGCGCTCCGTCCCTCCCCCTGGAAACCTGGCTGGCCAGCTCCGCTCCGCAGGGATTCTGCGGAGCCGCCGGCCAGCTCCGCCAGCAGCCGGACATCCGGCCGCTGGCTAGCAGGGATGTAAATGGCGGCAGCTGTAGCCGCCGCCGTTTGCGTCCCTGTAGTCAGCCGTGATAGGCTACGTAAATCTTTACATAGCCTATCACGTCTGACTTTAAAAAAAACACACACACTCGCATACGCAAATGGCGGCGGCTACGGCCGCCGCCATTTGCATTCCTTATTTTGGCCTGACTTAGTTTACGTAAATATTTACGTAGACTGAGACGGCGAAAATAAGGGGAACGCAAATAGCGTAGCGGACGCTAGCGGCCATAGCCGCCGCCATTTGCGTACACCTTTTTTTTTTTTTTTACTTGGACGTTTTAGGCTACGTAAAAACTTGCATAGCCTATCACGTCTATGTAAAAAAAACACAAAAAAATGCAAACGTCTGCGGCGGCAGCCGGTCGGAAGACCAGCCGCCGCTGCCGCTGCTGAAGCCACCGCCACCCAGAAGATCCGCCCCAGGTAAGTCTCGTCCCGAGGGGGATCTGAGGGGGGGGGCAGGCCATTCCGCCACAGATTTTGGGGGGCCGAATGCACTGGCATTTGGCCTCACCGAGACCCATTCCCATTCCCACCCCTCCTGCACAAGCGACTGCAAAAGCCCACCTGAAAATGAAGCGATCTCTTTGTGGTGTCATGTTGAAACAAACCAATCCTGACCCTGAGCCTGCAATCCTATGCTTGTTTGGACAGAAAGAGGTCCTGCTCCATCATCTTCCGGCCACTTCGGATGGCTGAAGAAGGGGTGCTGGGAACTGCATTACTTTTTCCTGCACAACCACATGCATAGGATTATGCAGCCCCGGCTACAAATCATATGACACACTGACACACTGTCCATTTCCGGTGAAATGCTGCCGCCGGTCTCTGCATTGCACAGCGTTAGACGGGCACCAGAAGCAGCAGGACCAACCTCTCGCTGTGTGCACGTCGTCCTTATTTGTGTAGCGATTGCTGAAGTTTTGCACCCCACCTTACTACCCAGACCTTGGCACTCAAGTCCACTGATGAGCAAGTGTTGAACTGGGAGCTGGGAGATCTGGGTATAGTCCACTCAGCCATGGAAGCTCGCTGGGTGACGTTGGCCCAGTCAGAAAGTCCCAGCCTACCTCACAGTGTTGTGGTTGTGAGGGTTAAATGGAGAGGAAGAGGATAACGTGAGCCGCCTTGGGTTCCTTGCGCTAGGAGAAAAAGTGGGAAGAGTTTGCCCACGCTGACATGCATGTAACGGCAAGAGGGAGTGGGGCTGGTTTGGGCCTCCTCAGACTGCAGAATCATTCGGGCCTCTTGCCCTCTCTTTTCAGCCATACACATTGCAACAGGGGAACAAAGCTGTATGGGTCTCCGACACGGTTATAGTGGTGGGCTTTGGTTGTTCTTGGAAATATATACTGGGGCGATAGCTCATTGCCCACAGCTATATGATTTCTGGAATCCTGCACTCATTAAGCTTTTGCTGTGAGCGCTAAGAAGCTCGTCCACGCGGCCAGAGCTGCTAACCATAGGAGTTCTCGGAGTTTCTAGGGATTTCTGTTAGTTTGCCAGGAGTTCTTTGTGCCAAGAGATGAGCCCAGGACAGAAGGCGTTACTGGAATACGTCTGCCCAGTTGCTTCCGCTGTCCAGCCCCACCCTTGCTTTCCTGCTCTTTCCTGTCTTTCCTGGACAGTATTTGTGGTTCTTATGGTAGGACATGGAAAGGGTGATAGACGGATCAAGGAATGACTGTGGTTTTGTTCACTCACCGCATATAGAACTGAAATCATTCTGCTCCTGTGCCATTCCACAGCTGCGCATCGTGCACTGCTGGCACAGGAGGCCTTGAGGGCTGCTGAGAGGGAGGGGAGAGAGGAGGAGCCCGAAGGGCAGCCGACAGCAGGAGGAGCAGCATCTGTGGAGAAGGCCACACTTCTTCTCCCACAGCCGAAGCCCCTCCTCTGGTCCTCCTCAGGCGTCTGCTGGGGGATGTCCAGAGGCCTCATGGGCCCTGCAAGGACTACAGAATGGTGCCTGAGCTAACAACTCCGCCTGCAAGATGCATGTTACCACTGCGGTTTATTCTTCTCTTTCCACACGCAGGTAACGACCCTCAAAGGAGGGTGGAGCCCTCGAGCAGGTGGAGCCCTCGAGCGGGTGGAGCCCTCGAGCGGGTGGAGCCCTCGAGCAGGCCTGCAGCCGGGGACATCGCAATGCTTTCTGCATTTGTTTTGTCACTTCTGACCTGTTTAAAGTTCTTTCTGCCCTGCCCTGAAGAAAAAGAAGCCATTTCTTGTTTCAAGTCAAGAGATACAATTTTTAAAATCTAGATGATTTTACACAGTGATCTCTGTGTTTGCCTGCTGTTCCACAAACCGCAGCAACAAGAATGCTTTCCAAGCTCAACAATCCCAGCAGCTGTAAGCTTCCCTCCTGGGGAGATGCTCAGCATCCCTGATGTTACAAAGTATGCTTTGATTTGCATGGAGCTGCATATCACAGACATGTACGCTAAAGACATCCCAGAGGGATCTTTGAACGTAGAACTCTTGGTGCTTAGGAAAACCCGATACCCCCCAAAGCTGAGGGAGTCAGAGAGCACGAGACGGTCTTGGGAAGCAATTCTTTCATTTATTAAAGAAGACTTCCAAAGGAATTGAAATCACACATCAGGGGAATTAGAACGATACATACGTTTGGGGAATCAGAAGCATACTAACATTCGGAGGGTTAAAGATACACGTATAAAGCCAATAGTGAGGTACACTGGGATGCATAGGAAATTGTGTGTGTGTGTGTGTGTGTGTGTGTGTGTGTAGTAGGGAAGTATGCTGTAAAGGCCGCCAGACACATGCGGGCAGCGCAACTGGACTCTGCATGTCAGTGCGAGTTCTGCAAAGCACTGCCCCATCTCGCCACTGCTGTGGGCACTGCGCAGGCCAGATAGGGACTGCTGGTTTGGACAGAACTGGAGCAAGATGGCTACGGTTTGGAACGGGTGCGCTGCTGGGGGGACAAGCGCCACTCCGTGCGTTGCCTCTTCCGCATGCCCATCTGGAAATGGTCTTTCCTGCTGGTGATGTCGCTGCGGCGGATATTATCTGTAGGGGAAGTAGTTGTCCTACTAGCCTCACTCTTCCCCAGCGCCTTCACATCCTTGCGGCACTCCATGGTTTTCTCTGTCAAATAGGTTTTTAGACTTCAGAAGTCAGGGTTCTGGCCTTGCAGCGCCTCCCTCGCTGTGCTACCCGGAACCGCGGTTCAAGGAGTGACGCAGCCATGTATTTCACGTCCCTGCGGAATCTCCTGCGGAAGGAATGTGCAAGCCTAACGGCAGGATTGGGGGCTTGACTGTCTGCAGCACTGCTGTGCTCACAAAGCCCAGCACAGCCTTTTCTCGGCACCCCCTCTGTCATCTTCAGCGCAGGCAGAACTTGGCCCAGTGTAGCATCTCAGTAGCGTTGTGCATTCATCAAAGGCTTTTACCATGTCAACCAGCTCTTGCATCAAGACCCACTGCTGTGGTGCGACCAAAAATTTGGAGTGGTGTTTTGTCTCGATAGTGTGGTCATTTATAGCAGCTCTCTGCTGACAGAGTCGCTGTAGCATATGCAATGGGCTGTTCCAGTGTGTGCACACATCCAAGATGAACTTGTGTTGTGGAAGACCACGTCTACGTTGGATGGCGCCTATTGCCGCCATCGCTGAGCAGGACTGCCTGAGGTGTGTGCAAATGGATCGGGCCATCTTCAGTAGCTTGCCTATTTTGGGAGATGGGTTGCTCAATCCCGAACTCACCACAACGATCAAACAGTGCGCAACGCACTGGACGTGGTTTCGCCCTGCAATGCGGACTGCTTTCTGGGAGTTGGAGGCATTATAGGCTTCTAAACAGCCCACTGCTGGATTTAAGGGGGGGACCCAGGACGTAACAACACCATCGATTTTCGTCGTAACGCTTTCTGCTGTGTGCGTCCCCGAGAGCATTGTGAGGGCCAATGTCGCTGTCGCCCGAGTCAGTCTGCAGTTCTCACTGATGGAGACCCATTGCGCAGTGACACACAGATAAGACTTTGTTTGCTTGCTTGTCCACGGGTCTCTTGTCAGATGAATGCTTCCTCCAACCGCGCGCTTCCAATCCTGCTGGAGCGCCCTTCTGACTTCAGAAGCCAGGGCTGGAATGGCAGCGCCACTACCGTAGTGACGAGAAGGGACATCCCACTGGGGGCACAATTCCTCCACGAAGTCCCGGAAGGCCTCCTCTTCCACTCTGGAGAAGGGCAGCGTGCATCGAGCAATGAACTCTTCCTGTCAGGGCTCCATTCCCCCTTGCTGCCTGGACGCGTCAGATGGGGATTTCGGTGTCAGCGCGAGGCATAGTTCCATTGACACCTGCCTCTTAGCTAAGTTGCCTTCTGTGCCCTTCTCAGCCAGACCACTGTGCCTTTGGTCTTTGCAAGATGAGGCAAAAAAGGCAGTAATACTCTTTTGGGATGGCTGGGAGAGGGACTTGCCTTTACTGTCTTTGGGCACAAGAAGCGCATGATGCACCTCCATGTGTCGCCTCATGGCAGATGTGCCCACTTGTCCACAGCCCCCTTCCATTCCTAGGTGCACACGACTTCTGCAAACATCACAGACCACGACGTAACGGTCATTTTTCGCATCTTTGAAGAATCGCCACACGTAGGAACTCGCCCGGCCACCATCTTTTCTTTGGGCAACGGAGTACCAGTTTCAGATGAGGCGGCATATGGAGCTGCACGTTTCCTCTCATCTCTGCTTGTGGATGGTGTTGCTGGTGGCACTGTTGATGGTGATGACGAGCGCTTAGCAGGGCATAGTTGTTCCTGAGGTTTGGGATTGCTCCCAAAGAACCCGGCAGGCTGGACCACAGAGGCAGACTCAGTCTCCGCAGGGACATCGGTATAGAAGGACTCCTCCTCCTCATCGTTGTCTGCATCAGTGCTGAAATGAAGTCCTCTGGGCTTTTTTTCCAAATTACGTGAACCGCTGCCCACGAGGTAATTCTCAACAGGTAGCTCTGGACCGGGTTCATCTTCTGTCCCACTTTCGCTCTCCCATGCAGGGAGGACGATTGTGGGCGTTTCTGTCACGATTCCAAAGAGAAGCGGAATTTCAGGAGCAATGCACCTTGGACACAAAGAGAAAACAACGGTGTACTTCTAGAAATCGATGACACATCGCTTGGAATTGCGATCAGCCTTACACAAGGTGCAGACGTAAGCTGCTACTGCGCTAGCACTGAGAAAACAACAGACGCCACAAGGTGCAAATAAAGGTACAGACTTCAAAGCTCCACAAGAGTTGTCTGAAACTGTCCGCACTGCTAAACGCCTGAAAAGCATGGGGGGGATTGACTGAGTCTCACCAGATTCATCCTTTGGAATGACGCAGCCTTCGTGACTTTTGTTCCGCCGCTGTAGGATCTCCTCGGGAACATTTTCCTCTGCTTTGGAGACATGCCCAACCGCTCACCATCCATGAACTTCCTTCCTGTTCCTCCAGAGATGTGGCTGGCTGTGCCTGTGCCACTTTCTGTGGCCGTATTTGGTGGTGTGTGCTGCTTGCGGTTGCAGGGTGGACTGGTGCTGGGGCTGTTGGTGCTGGTTACACCTTGGGCTTCCTCCTCCGCCAAATATCGGTGAACTGCAACCTCCACGCTGAATCTCCGACGTCCATACATCTTTGGAGTCCTTGATTGACGACGGGTTCTTCTCTTCAGACTCCAGTTGCAGCCGTGCACAGACACTCTATCTGCAGAGCAGCGGCGCCTCTGGCCTCTGGAGCAACTGAAGCGACACACGACAATGACCGTCCCTGTGAAGGCGGGAAAAGTGGTCGGACTCCCTCCCCTCCCCCTCCTTGAGTTCCCCCCTCCAAATTTGGAGGGGTAGTGGATGCACCCAGCCACGTGTCCCTCGCCCAAAGGAATATGGATGGACGGCAGACAGAGGTGGCGATTTTGTCTGGCTTCAGCCCTCTGATTGACGCCATAAAACTCTTCAGCAACCAGTGAGAACGGGCTCTCCCAGAAAGCACAGTCCAGAGATATACACCTTTCAAAACATCACGATGACGCTTTGCCAGCCGAATGGATTCCGATTTGTCCGTGAATCTCAGCAGTGGGACGTTGCCGTCGTGGCCACCCTAGTCCAGGACCGCTCATGCCCCCGCATTTGGCACCAAGCGGCTGCCGGGACGCGCCCCCTCGCAGGCCTCTACATATCTCTGCCCTCCAGGTCTTCCACGATGATGACATCTGGATGGAAGAGAACAAGAGCGAGACCCCCCTTATGGCCGGGAGGCAGGGGTCGGTGTCCATGTCCCACTTAACAGCCACACGACGTAGGAGTGCTTTAGTGAGGCCTTAGGCCTGGGATCGACGGAGGAGGCTTATTGCCTCATTGGGGGAATCTCTCTCCCCAAAGAGGGAGGACCGGGGAGTCCGGGGGGCAGTGGCACAATTGGCTTGGGGCAGCTACGGCTGGGGTTCCTTCTTCCCTTTTTCACCTCATGTAGCACAGCAAAGAGCCTCTGTCATGCCCCCCCATGGGGGTTTGTGTGTGTGTGACTAAGAAGCTAGCCAGCAAAGATCCAGGAAGGATGGTAACTGAGGGCAGAGTGTCCAAGTGTGAAGGATGGTGGGCAAGGAAGTGAAATAAAAACCTAAATTTTCGATCGAGAAGATGTGGACCTTTCTGGCCATGGCGTCTGGCGTCTCCCCCCTCATGGAGGAGGGGGAATGGAGGAGACGCGCTTGGCCCTGTCCCACTCGCCTAGGGCCGCCCCGCCCGCTGCCCTAGCAGGCTGGTGGGCTCCAGACACCACTGTCACTGTGGGGACTCCAGCACACCCTGATTTCTAATCCTAGGCTTGAGGTCCAAAGGGGAGGGAGCAACGGATGTGTCCAGAGGATCCCCCTTTGTGTTGTTTTGGGATCTCAGAACACATCCCACCATTGCATTTTACTGAAAGCAAGAGCAGCAATGCAGGGTCTGGTCTGGGCGTTGACAGAAGTCTTTGTGGATGTGACCCTCTGCCAACGGAAGAGGAGCTGGCAAGCCCAAGACCGGCTCAGAAAGCTGCAGAACCCTCCTGAGAGGAGCGGTGGCTCTGACGGGCAGTGAGGGCCTCCGAGGGGGCCACGCTGGATTCCCCCGGGAGCAGACTAGACCGTGGAAGGTGTCCTGGGTGGAAGGTGTCAGGAGTGTCCAGAGTGGAGAGCAAGGGGGTGGCTGTACCTGCTCTCCAGCTTGGACCTGCTGCACGAACTCCGCCACCCTTTGCAGCAGTGCGGCCAGCTCTGCCTCCGACTGGACCGGAGCTATACATGTAGCAGAATCTGGTATGCTTGTGGATGCCAAAGAGGAAAGAACATGGTGGCCAGCCAGAGGAAGGAGGGAGTCCTTCCATCCTGGAAAGACATGCTGCTGCTTTGCTTGGAAGCCTTCCTGACTCAGACACCCTGGGAGTTCAGACAGGCCTCCTCCTCCCCCGTCGGCAGGATGCTCTGGGTGCATCCAGCCCTCCCCGGAGCCCTGGCGCCACCTCACCTGACCCCTCCGATCCAGTCTGCCTGCTCGAACCCAGGGCTTCCAACCTCCGGCTCAGGGAGGCGAGGTTGAGGCCCGTCCCCTGCTCCAGAGGTCTCAGGCCGAGGGGATGGACCTTGCACTCCCAGCAACAGCACCAGAGGCGCATCGGAGCGCGTGCGGGAGGGGCGGAGCTTGCCAGAGTGCTGCTCCCCACAGCCCGGGCTGGGTGAGTCCTGGGAACCCCCCCCGGCGCCACAGCGACCGCAGCTTTCTCAGCCTGAAAGAGAGAAGGGAGAAGGTGAGCAATGGGCTCGGCAGGGCCCTTGCGCTCCCGGCTGTATGTTTGGCGCAGGCCACCGCAACTCTCCCCCACTGCCACATCTTTGGTGGCATGAGCATCTCGTGGAAAGCACTTGAACAGTCCGGACGATGGCCACCTGCATCCCAATGGCGGGCTGGGGAATGCTGGCTGGGGCAGGACTTTTCTCTGTCTCAATAGGCCTCGGATGGTGCCCTGGCAAAGAGAAGCCATTAGACAGCCCCTGCAGTGACCAGAACTGTACACAGTGGTCCCAGCGAGTTCACGCTAGGTATTCATACAAAGGGAGCATGGTCTTGGCAGCATTATTCTATTCATTTCCTCGCGATGCCTTGGAGTGTGATCCATCTTGGGCAGGGGTGTTGTGGTTTGTCTGTAAGTGAACGGCAGGAGGGGATAATCTGTCAGTGCCATTGGTTCTCGATGGCTGCATGAATTTTAAGCCTTGGCTGCTGGAAAACGATCCAGTGAGCTTCTCTTCCTGCACTTTGTTGTTGTCCTCCTCTGTCTCACCTTCAAGGACATTTAAACCAAATGCTCGGTCCTGTCAGATGTGCCCCCTTTGTCCTCAGAACAACCCTGTGAGGTAGGCTAGGGGGGACTGTGACTGACCACACTCCTCCTCCTCATTCTCCCCTTCCAGGAAATGGAAACGAAATGCTTGGCTCTGTGGGGTGTGACTTTGGCCAGTCCAAAACGCACTCTGCAGGGCTCCACCTCTTCAGCAGTCATATCCTCAGGAGGAGGGAACACCTCTCAAACTGGGATTTACGTGGGAATTTAGGAGCTGGGACTCTGGAATCACTGGGTGCTGCTGGACCCCTAAGGGCTGAGACCACAGTCCTGGACGCGCCTGGCAGTAAGTGGCAGTGAACCCAAGGCGGCTTCCTTTTGAGGAGCCATGCACAGGACTGCACTTGGAATGAATCCCTTGAATGGAGGAGACTGTTTGGGGAAACGGGGTTGGCAAAGAGCTGCTGCCTCCCTTAGGGTATCCCCCCCCACCTCGCCCCCCCCCCCACAGTCACTTCAGGGCAACATGGAGGGAGCATCTTTGCTGGTCCCAGGCGCCCCATCCACCCAGTCTGGATTTGGGATGAAAGACCCAGGAACAGTGTGGGTACATGGAGGGTACTGATCACGGCATGACTGATCATGGGGCATGACAGAGAAGGCATCAGCCCTAGCTTCCCATTTCCTGGCTTTGTGGAGTGTGGACCAAGGTGAGATAGCCTTAGTTTCTGGTCCTTGAAACCAGCAGGTTCTTTGATGAGTGGATGGGTAGACCGACAGACAGACAGACAGACAGACAGATAGCGTCAGGGTGGAAACTGAGCCGATAGAACCCCAGAGCAGTTCTGATTCTGAGGAGGAACAGCAAACCGTGCGAGTGGAGTGCACTCAACTCTCACAGGCACAGCAGCTGGCAGAGGTTCCTCCTGCCGGCATTCCTGAGATAAATAGCGACCCTGGCAGCGAGAGAGCACTGGAGGGGGGCTTGCTGGATGCTCAACGCCGACGCCAGGAGCGACAACAACTGGAGGGCGCGGAAAGGAGGTGTAGCGCTCATTTGGCGCGCAAGCAACGGTCCTGTGGACCCAAGGGAAAGAGGGAGGAACTCTCCCTAGCCCATAAGTTCAGGGTCTTCCTGTAATTCTCCTTCAAACAGAGACCAACTGCCTAACCTGGAGCATAGGCTACTCTGCTGTTCCTTGCTTAGTCGCTGGGGATTAGCATCTGAAAGAGTCATTAAGTTGTAAAAGGATTAAAGCCTTGAAAAGAATCCTTTTGTCTGTGTCTTGAGTTAGCTATTGGAGTAGAGTGAAAGAGGCCACCAGGGTGCTCCTGACAGATAGATAGATGTAAATAATATTAACCTGGCATAGACAGAGGGGGAGAGTCCCCGTAGGATTCTGAACCATCACCTGTAGTGTGCGAACCAGAGTACAGAAAACACTAATAACAAGCCTTGTCACTTCTTCAAGGATGTAACGTTTCTCCAACGGACTCTCCCTCACTCCCAACTCTCTGCCAACTTGTCTACTGCTCAAACTCGCTCCCACTCTCTTCGCAGCCTTCGCTTCATTGTCTCTTCATGCATCAGGCATAATCTGTGCCTGAAAAGTCTCTTCCTTCAGGGGCCCGCAGAGGACCAGGGCTGCACGTAGCCTCCATTGTGCCAGCCAGCAGTCCGAACCCGCTGCTCTCCCGGGTCGCCAAATGCCCCCCTGCCCCCCGTCGCACAGGTAGGAGGAAGGACGGCAGACCCAGCAGGCCTCAAGCAGGACCGTTCTCTATTGACGCACACGCGGAAGTGACCGCTTGGCAGGCGTGCCTCCCACCCTTGCTCCTCCCAGCTCTACAGGAGCCGCCCAGGTCCCAAGCAAGGACTAAGCCACCGTACACCTCCCCCCACCCCCAGCTCAGGATACAGAACGCTGGCCAAAGCGACTCTGCTGTCTTTAGTGGGGGCAGCCGGCACTGAAGTAGGAGTCGACTCCCATTTTGGTTGGCTTCTATATATGGAGTGGGACTGTAGTACCAGCAGAACTTAATGTGATATTCAGGTTCATATGATTTGCATTCAAAGGCTTGGAAGGATGAGAGACTAATAACGGCTCCTGGGAAATGTGCCCTGGGAAGCAGTTCCACCATTCAGGGCCACCACAGAAACGTTCCCCGGCTGGTAGGCACTCGCTGAGTTTCCCAACGTGGTGATACCTGGAGTCAGGCATCGGATGAGCAAAGCAGAGGTGAAGGCTCCAATGGGAGAAGGGAGTCCCTCGGATACCTTGGTCTCAAGCACTTCGTTTTTAGGATTGGACCCACCACTCGGAATTGTGATTTGAAATAAACTGGGGAATAGCACAAGTGTCTAAGTCGTGGTGAAATACATTCATTAGGCGGGGTCATCCTGAAGGACTTGGTGTTGTATTCTGGATCATCTGCAGGGTGGTCATGTCAACGTTCAGAATAAACGTTGTGTGGTGGAGCGGGAAAGTGCTGGCCCTCGAAGTCTCTCCTGGGGATCTTCGGAGCTGACCCAGAAGTTGATGTGCTATGGGATGAAACAGTACATCTGTGCTGTGGCCACAATTCACAGCACCCCTTGCCCGGCTGTGCAACACTGAGCCCGTGCAGGGCTTTGTAACTCAGGAAAACTCACATGCTGCATGGGGGCAAAGGAGCACCTCCGAGGACACTTTCCCAGCAAGAAACTGGGTGTCCTTCGTGCAAAAAGGGTTGCTTACTCAGTGACCATCTTTGAACTCAGGGGCTCCCCAAGATGCAGCAGCTTACTCTTCTCCAAGCTCTCTCCTGCATTTAAACAAGCTTCTGAGGCCCCATCCGCATGAGCCATTTACTCTGGGGCTGCTGCGATCCGAGGACCTTCGAGACATACGATGCAGGCGCCACCTCGCAGCCTAACCGTGGTTTTCACGGGGAAAATGTGGATTTCCGCAGAGGCGTTTTGCTGTGATGTTTTAGCTTGCTGAGGGTGTACCGCGGTTGCTGAGCTGTCTGTCCCTTCCTCGAACTGACTTCGCAGTTTGCGGTGGGCATGGGGTAGGCGCGCTTAATGATTGCGTCATTCTGTGACGCCTTTTCACCCCTCCCCGTTCCTCCCCGCTCCTTTGCAGCTGCATAGTAACAGAGAGGTATCCATTCTGGAATGATGGGGAGGCACGTCCCTCTCACGTGGGCATGCCCCTTCGCACGTGCGAACCATCGAGAGAGTTACCATGCCAAACAGTTGGCATGGCAATGAAGGGGCAGACTACCCACATCTCACCAAAGAGGAATGGACAGACACAAAAGAACCCCTAAAATACAAAACAGCCATTAAAACCCAAAGTGTCGCGCCCCACCATCACGTGGTTGCACAGCTGCGCGTTTAAATATAGTGGTTAAAAAGAAAAATGAGCAGTGAAACTGCTGCAGTTTACTTTGCTTTACTGGCCATGTGTCAGGGCACAGCGGGTTTTCCCATTGGAGACGTCCCCAGTAAATCGCGTCTGTACCGCAGCGGAAGCTAATTTGCAGCTGCAGTGCTGTGCTGTTACACCAGAGTGAACGGTGAAAGTGGTGCCGTGTAGTTGGCCCCGAGTCTCCGTGATCAGGGTTCTCTCCCTCTCTCTCCCTCTCTCTGTCCATGCACTCTGTACTGAAATTGTGATTCAGGATGCTCGGGGACAGGAAGGAGGAGAACTCAGATGAATGTCTGGATTTTTTTGAGTTTGTCCCTTTTTAAAGGAAGAAGCCCAGGTTCCTGGTAGAGCATAGTATTACAGAACGGGAAGAAAGAGGCAGACACTAAACTTCAAAATGGCCACAGCCTCATTGATCGATTTACTTCATTCAGTGACCAGCTGAGATCAGTGTATATTGGGGTGAGTGGGTCAATGTCTCTCGCCCCCCCTTCCCTGTCCCTGCTCTCCTTTTCCTGAAGAACTGCTCTGCCTACCCAGACGCAATGGTCACCATGGCTTCAGCCCGAGCCACCTGACTCCAGGGAAACATGATGGGTGGGTCAAGACCACATCCCATCCAAAGCAGCTCATTACTGGAGCAGCCCCAGCTCTGGGGAGCGCCCCCCGTTCCAAGGTTACTCTCAGTCCACTCTCACCTGAGAATGAGACAGACAGACAGTGTCGTCTCACCTGGCCTGTCAGTCATCTGTCACCCAGGAGGTTTCGCCACTGATGCTGTGTTGGGCGGCGGGGGGGGGGGTATGTTTGCTGAGTGAGTGTCACCCAGGTGAGGACAACCACAAGCTCTCCCTGCCAGCATCTCCTTCAGAGCCCTGCTCCGAACATTGGGGAAACGCCCACCTGCCCACAGCACTCTCCCCTGCGGGATGGAGATGAGGGGGTCTAGGGTGGGCCCCTCTGCCAACTGATCCTCCAACACCTGGAGCATCTCCCAAGATGCTTGATAGCCTGAAAAGAAGCAGAGACTTGGAGCACACCAGCCTAAAATCCCGCATTTAAAACGGGCCTTCTGCTTCAGTTTTAAATGCAGGACCACGACAGATTCCCTTCACATGCTCTTCCTTCCCCCCTTTTCCCCCTTATCTGGGTCTTCCGTATGTCTCATTCTACAGCCACTAGGTGGTGCTGTGGTCCAGCTCCTCTCATTGCAGCTGTTCCTTTTTCATGAAGAAATTCAAGCGGAAATCAAGCTTGGAAATTTGATAGGTCATTATCTCCGACCTTTTCAAAAACGGAATAAAGGTCATTCAGTGCGGGAGAAGTCCTGGAGGTTGATGATGTCATCTAAAGGACCTGCAAACATCTGTGAGTGAGCAGTCTCAATAGCAGGAGAAAAGCTCCGTGTGAAGAAGCCCTTGTAGGCCAGTGTGCAAAGGCTGGATATCAGCACAAGGTAAGTGATGAGATGCTGCATTTGCACTGAAACTTGCAAGGCTCATAAACGTTTACCTTAGTGTGGGAATCTGCCGATCCTGTGTCCATGGTGAGGAGAGTGTGCTAAACTGAGGAGATCCTTCTGGAAGCAGCTCTGTGATTCAATGGGATAACATGGGAGGAATGGGCTGTCACTAAGAAAACTTGGGTAGCCTTTCCCTCCCTGACCTGGGCCACATCTGTCTGGGGGGGGGTGTCTCCAGCAGCGATTTACTCCAAGCCAAGGATACATGACGTCATGGCCATCCAGCAGCCCCCCTGGAGCTGATCAGGGAAACACTGGATTTCCTGAGGCTGCTTGAAGTCCGATTCTTTTCCTGAAGTCAGGTTCTCCTCGGTATAGTTGCTGGGTGTCCCAATTGCTTCATTGACCTCGGATATGCTAGCCCTGCCCAGGGGTGTGCCTTTCACCGTGACCCCGATCAAGGGGTGTTTCCTGTGTGTTTCCTGTCCCTTCACAAACCAGTTCGTGTCTCCTCAGAAGGAACCCCCATTGGGCTCAATGAGCCTTGTCCCCTGAATGCCCACACCAGAATTTACAGCGATCCCCCTCAACTGAAATGGCACAGTTTAAAGCACCAGGTCCCTTAATGCTCTACAGGGCGCTCTCGAGGCTCTGATTCTCCATTGTTTGGTTTATTGCCTTAGGAAGTAACTCCTTCACAGCTTCGTTGTACAGATCCTGCGCAGTATCGCTTTGGTTAGAAAGGAGGCCGGTTTCCCATCCCTGTGATCCCCCCCCCCCCGCTTCCCAGCACAAGCATATGTGGGTCTACTCAGAGGTAACACCCACTGTGTTGAATGAGGCTTGGGGGGCTTGTCTTACAAATATGGTCAGGAGTGTTTCTTTCGCCCCTCCATCACTGCGATCAAGCACAGCAAAGGGCTACAAAGGGGGCTCATTGGGAGGCTTGTCTTGCAAATGCACACAAGGGGAAGTAACTACTTTGCACCTTCCTTACGGAGCCTGGGGGGGTGGGGAGCCTCTCCTGTTGGTTGAGCAGCCCCTACCGCTCAGACGACGCTCACTCCACCCCACCTGGAAGTGAGTTACGTGGAGCCACTTAGGATGGTGCGATGTGCCCCCCCATGGAGCCCTGCCTGGACCAAGGGCACTCCTCCCTCCTCCTTCCGTTGTCATGGAGACAGGGCCTCTGTTTCCAGGTGGAGCAAGCAGGACCAGGCTCCTTCCGCCTTGCGGAGAGGATGAGAGGACGAGTCCTGGGCCAGGCAGACTGCGTGTGGGGAGAGCGACACGGAGCTCCAACGTCTCTGGGCGGCCACTCTCCCGGAAAGCAGCAGTAGCAGCTGCCTGAGAGGCACCGGCCCTTCCCTGAGGGGCTGCCTCTGGGGGGGGATTGTCGGGAGGAGCGCATGTTCATGGGAGAGGGAGGCAGAGCCTTGGGGGGATGTGGGGCGGGGGGGAGTCTGTCACAGAAAAGCCGTGGGTGGGCTGAGGGCTGGCTTGGCTCTGAGGGGACAGCTTGGCGCTCAGGTGGGAGGGAGATGGGAGAGGGGTGAAAGGACTCTGTACACAAATGACACTGCATTTGCTACCAGTCCGGTTGGATCCTTGTCTGTTTCCCTTCTTCTCTTCTGAATGCTATCTCCCACAACATCCACGGGTTAGGGGTTTGAAGCACACACACGTCACCCTGAAAACATTTTTTGCAGATGCCAGAACAGATTCGGAGGTGGAAGTGAGAGAAAAGTGTACTGATGGAGGCAAGGCAAGAGATGAGGGAGTGTCACAGTAAGGGCAACAATGCACTGAGGAGAGGAGATGGATTAATTTAGTACAGTAGGATGCCAACAAAAAGCTGAGGTGACGACTATTAAAATTATAGAAAAGGTTCTGCCACAGAACTTGTTCTTGTTGCTCAAGAGAGTTGAATAGTTTGGTATTTTAAATGTTTTAATCCCAAGGCTGATGTTGCTTTGTTTCTAAGAGTAAATGGTTTACTTTTTAAAGAACCCCTGGTGGACTATCTTGTGGATCTCTCGTGCCTCATAGCTGACCTAGTCTGCCCCGCATGTGCCATTTTATTATAGGAGTAGATAGCATGAGCAATGTGAGGGGAACCGGCATGTATACGTTATTCATGGACTCTACTTGTCACGGAACCGTGATTCTGAGGGTGTAACCAGGAAGAAGTGTGACTGGGAGGGCACCGCTCAGGCCTCAAGGGAGTGCACACGGAGATGCTGAACAGGAGTGAACCGGGAGCGAGAGCAGCAAAACAAATGCTGCTAAGTGTTGCACAAAATGCTAGTTTCGCCCCCTGGAGGCTAGTCCAATTTGCCCCAAAGAGGAGAGTCAACTTCAGGCTGGGTCCAACTCGATTTTATTGTTTGCAAACAGTTCGACAAAGGAGCTCACGCTCAAAGCAGAGTCGACCCTGGGCAACCTCCGCGCTACAGTTTTATCACTTAGCTTACATTCCTCAGCCAGCGTGTTACTTTTGATTGGTTGCCAGCGGTTTGCTTAGCAACCTTATCTTAGGGTTACTGTCTGCTCATTCCAGGCATGCGCAGCTCTTACAGTACTATGTGCTGCTTAAGACACATACAATGGCTTTGAGGTTACATTTTTACTACAATTCCCCCCTCAAAAGGCTTTTCTCAAATTTATACTCTCTTTGGTCCCGCGGTGGACTATGCACTTAAAGGCGCAAACTATTATTGCTGTGGCATTGATGGTTTTCTCTAAACAGCAAGTGAGGCCTAGGATGCCTTTGTTCTAGCTACTAGAATGTTGACAACAAAAACACTTTTTTTTGAACTTTTGGAACTCAGTATTGTTCCGTTCATCAGGAACCCTTGAAACGAGAGCACCCTCTTTCTGTAGAGCTACTTGAGTCCTTTCAGGGGTTCATTATTCCAACGGTGACCTTCAGGTGGGTCAGCTTCCGGTGTGACCCTCTCTGGTGCAGGTGATGCCTTTATTCAGTGTGATGAATCCACTTCTTTTCTTTGGCAACTTTCATAGCCATGGGAGTGGTAAGTAGGATCTGAAACAGACCCTTCTGCTTCTTGGTAGGTGGTTCATCTTTCTAGGACTGGATTAGCACCCAGTCGCTGGGATTGAGATTATGCACTGGAGCATCTAAAGGCCAGGATTGGTGCGGTGTCGCAAACCTGTGAAAACAAAACAGACTGCAAAGCAGTAACATAACCTTGAATCTTAAAACTTTTACTTTTAAATTCACATTTAAGCTATCAGCCATAGGTAATATCCGAGGTGGGCACTTATGGAACGTTTAAAAGGTGTCAATTTAATACTTCCCTTGGGGGCGCACCATACTCGAGTCAAGGTGATTGGCAAGGCCTGTGGCCTTTCAACTTAATCTTTAAACAAATTTTAATGAGCATTGTCTTTAAGGTGCGGTTCATCTTCTCAACTTGACTTGTAGATTGAGGTTTCCAAGGGGGGTGTAGCTTCTAGTTAGTTTGTTATGCCTGGGCCACTACTTGCGTCACTTGTCCAACAAAATGGGTCCCCTGATTTGATTCACTCTCTTTAGGTAACAAGAGCTTAGGGATTACTTTTTAACAGGATCTTGGCTACTGTCTGAGCGGTGCAGTCAATTGCTTTTATCATTACTAGCAGGTACCGATAGCCATGAGTCTGGGGCAACTCTGAAAAGTCAATTTGAAATCTCTGAAAAGGATAGTAAGCGCATGGGCGACTTCTCATTTGAGCTGGGGGCTCAAACATCTTTGAATCATTTTTGAGGCACAAAGGGCAGTCAGCCACTGTTCTCAGGTCTTGGTCTAACCTGAAGGAGGTGCTATCTGCCTCGGGCGCACTCAAAATCGGGGTGTTAAAGGGGGATGATCCCTTTATTAACTAACCATAATTTTTGAACTTCTCAATGAGCGGCTTCAAGCCTGCACAGGTGGCTTTTTTCAGAGGATACTGCCTTACGCACACAGGGCTCTCCCTTTTTAAAGAAGATTTTAATTTGTGTTATGCATTTGGTCGGGCAGGGGTTCTGTCTGCCCACACACATGGATTAACATTCTCTAAAATCTCAGTCCCTTTGGCCTCTGACACAATCTTGATTGCTTGAAGGGCCATTCGATAATTTGAGCCCTGCATTGCTGGCAGCTGTACTACAATCTGATTATCACTGAAGAAGATTTCAGCTTGCAGTTTTGTTAACAAGTCCCGCCCCAAGAGGGCAACCAGGTATGCAGATGAAACTACAAAGGCATGTTCCAGTATGTTATTTCCAGTCTTCGTGAGGAGGGGCTTACACATGGGCAATTTAGTTTGTTTTTTTTTTCCCTTTAATTTCTTTTATAGTTACATGCTTTCCACTTTCTCTTGCCGGGGGGGCTTCACAGGGATCATAGAAAATGTGGCTCCAGTATCTACTAGGGCTTTACAGTCCTCGCCACCAACCCTTACTTTTACCTTGGGATTCTCCCGAGCGTTTGTTCGTAGGGTGGTGGCCCTTCAGCTAGACTCCCCCCCACTGGAGGACCCTGCCAGCATTTGGCAGCCTTCAGGGTGAGTCTCTTTTCTCTTTTCTTTCAGCTCTGGACAATCTTTCTTCCAATGTCTCTTCTCTCGGCAATACGCACATTTATTGAGCCCCGGTCGGCCCTTTCCTTTTCTGCCCCCCCCCCTCTGGTCGCTTCTGTGCTCTCAAGCTGCTGTTTATATCTCCGCCCATGGTGGCTGCCAGCATTGCCTTTTCCTTTTTCCAGGAATGGCACTTTTTTATGTGCTCTCATGTGCACCATAGCTCTAAAAACTTCATGATCTGGGGTCTGATAAGGCTAAAGCAGGCGGTGATATTAAGGCTTGCTTCAATTTAAGAAAAGCCTTTTTTATTTTAATTGTCCACTTCTAGTGGGTAATATTTTTGTTAAAGCTTCATACGGGGGCTTCACCCCTTTTTATGGCTACTATAGCCTCCCTCTTGTAACAGGCACACTTATCTTTTGGCTTGCCTGTTCTGCAAATCATGTTTCAAATTCTCTGTGCCATGCACCAGTTTTAACTCTTTGTTTTCTCTGCAAGTTAGGCTGTTTGCCATTGCTTCGACAGAGACTTGCTTGCTTAGATCTTCTTACTAATCTCAATGACACACATTTGGGATAAGCTTTCTTTCTTTTTTAAGCCTTTTTGTCTGCTACTTTCTTCTGCCTTCTTTTATACCTTTTTCATATCATTAAAATCTAACACCATGACTGGAAAACATTTGTTTTGTATAGTAGGGCATGGTGGAGCAGATCTAACCATTATACTGCTCCTCTGACTGCATGGTCAGGGCCCATCAAAATCAAGGGAATGGCGTTCTCATATGTGGAAAGAGTTCCAAGCCGCCATTTTTGCATCGGCAACTCCACACTGCATGAGTTTTGGCAGAGTGTCAGGTTTGCCTCTGAGCAAATGGAACGTCAGAACAGTTCAGATTTTGAGAAAGGGCTGGAACACATGGGGCAGGAACTTTCTTAGGCTTCAGAAACACAGCTGGGCTTAGAAGTATCACGGGAGAGTGGGGGACTCTCTCTCTCTCTCTCACCTCTTAAGTTAAGAGAATTTGCTGCCCCCCTTTTTAAAGGGAAACTAACTTTCGTAGTTTCTCTTTGAACTTTTTGAAGGCTGTTTCCTTTGTAGTCTATGAATCTCTAGAAATTTGTATCTGTATGCTTCATTAGGGTAAATGAAATCAAAGCCTTGGAAATCATAGAATCATAGAATAGTAGGGTTGGAAGGGGCTTACAAGGCCATCGAGTCCAACCCCTTGCCCAGTGCAGGAATCTAAATCAGAGCATCCCTGACAGATGGCTGTCCAGCCTCGTCTTGAATGCCTCCAGGGTGGGAGAGCCCACCACCTCCCCAGGTAATTGGTTCCATTGTTGTATTGCTCTAACAGTTAGGACGTTTCTCCTGATGTTCAGCTGGAATCCAGCTTCCTGTCACTTGAGCCCATTATTCCATGTCCTGCACTCTGGGATGATTGAGAAGAGATCCTGGCCTTCCTCTCTGGGACAACCTTTTAAGTACTTGAAGAGTGCTATCAGATCTCCTCTCAGTCTTCTCTTCTCAAGGCTAAATATACCCAGTTCTTTCAGTCAAATGCAGCTTTTTATCTGAGTGTTGAAATCACAAATCAAACTGTACACTGAGCTGATCACAAACAAACACACAATCTACAACAACGGGAGTTTAAGGCTATGACAAGCCTCACAGTACTTTTTATGGCAAGTCTTTAACTGTCTAAAGTTCCAGTCCATGTGCAGAGTGCCTCTAACAAAGAAGGCTTTGGGCCATAAAGAAGGGATGTTTTTAACAAAAGCTCTGTGTCTCTTCATCAGTTCGAATGGGGAAGGTGTAACCTTACACCTCTTCTAGATTCCTCCACAGATAAGAACAGAGCAGTGCTGCTCAGCTTTCCAGCTGTGATGCTTTTCTTGTTTGTTTGTTTTTTTGCAAATCTCACTCTTTTGTCAGGTCCTCACAGACACCTTCCAGCCTCTCTGCTTGCTAAGGCTAAACCAGCCATGGCGAAGGGGGGTTAGGCAAGTCCCCCTTGGCTCTGCTCTGAGCAGGCTGACAGAGATAAGCTTACACAGACCCTGATATTTTAAGAACTTGCTCTGTCTTTGTTTCTTGATTTTGCCACAGTCTTTAAGTCGTCAAACAAATCTCTTTGTTCAGAAGTTGCAACTTTTTAAACTGCTTTTGCTTCTTCTAACAAACTTGGATACGGTGGCAGACAAACTGTCTCTGGAGGGCCCCCTCCCTCCCCCAACAACCTCTCCTCCCAACCTAACAGACCGAATCAGACCGGGGGGAGCTCAGGGCACCTTGGGCAGGGTCTCCCAGTCTTCAAGCTCCTTCTGTGGGGCTTGAATCAGGGAGAACAGGGGCTTTGGGCTTCACCTCAGAGCATACCATCATGACTTTACAATATTGAACTTTATATTCAACCTTTTCTCGCCTTCAGTGGATTTTGGTTGGCACTCATCCAAATGCTGATAACCTCACCTTCCCTGAGGCAAATTTATCTCTTACTACTTGATTCAGACACCACCCGGGGTCTCTTGCCCCGTGGTCCTTTGCCAGTAACACATTTACACTTCTGTAACTAAGGGGGATTCTTTCCGCACCAATTCAACCAACCATCAATATAGGCGAATTGATCCCATTGCCCATTATTCACCACATTTTTATATACAGCATTTACAAGATTTACACCAAAGGATCCTATGTCTGGCCAACTAATTCCAAATGCTGGCCATTCCAATTGACAGAGTGTAACCAGCTTGCCTTTCGACATCTTAGTACACGGAGTCTGACAAACCTCAGACGCTTGACTTTGCTAAAGTTCTTTAGCATGCATCCCAAGGGAGTAGCAGAGCTTTCTAAACGGGAGCTACCCGCCCCCATTGTGCCTACCTCTATTTGAAACCATACACGGAGCCTGACAAACCTCCGACACTGACACGGAGTCTGACAAACCTCAGACGCTCCGAAGGCAACTCAAACAGAAAGACAGAAGGGAAATCAAGTACTTACTCTGCCCAACACCCTAGTGCCATCTCTTCAGACCCATTCAGCCTGGTTGACTCAATCAATGGAGTCCACGCCTTTAACCTCCTGGGTGTCCCGACCCCCGTTCTCTGGTGCCGTGGCAGACCTCAAAGGCGGTCCGGCGCGCCCCACAGGCACCTTTGCCGGTTCTGTCGTTTGACCCCAGGGTGGTCCAAGGGACTCCTGACTGCTCGCCAGTTTGTTGCACAAAATGCTAGTTTCGCCCCCTGGAGGCTAGTCCAATTTGCCCCAAAGAGGAGAGTCAACTTCAGGCTGGGTCCAACTCGATTTTATTGTTTGCAAACAGTTCGACAAAGGAGCTCACGCTCAGAGCAGAGTCGACCCTGGGCAACCTCCGCGCTACAGTTTTATCACTTAGCTTGCATTCCTCAGCCAGCATGTTACTTTTGATTGGTTGCCAGCGGTTTGCTTAGCAACCTTATCTTAGGGTTACTGTCTGCTCATTCCAGGCATGCGCAGCTCTTACAGTACTATGTGCTGCTTAAGACACATACAATGGCTTTGAGGTTACATTTTTACTACATAAGCCAAGTACAAACACTCCTGCAAGGCCTCTTCCAAACTGTCCTCCACATCAACAAACGGATTGTCACAATAATCTCTACCAAATAACCAAGATCACAGCTGTTTTAACTGGTGGCAAATACATTACCCTTTCTGGAAAGGGGGGCAACATTACGTCCTTTGCCTCGGGTAGCAATGATTAGACATTGTGTCATTGATCAGTCGGGCAAACCCATTCAGGGCAAACCCTGGAAAAAACAGATCTGATCCTGCAGTCCTGAAGTGTGTCCACCCCTGACCATCACATTACAGACTGGAATCCCCACACATCAGAATGTATTTATAAGTAAGAACTCAAAGCAACTGTAGGAAACTCCATTCTGGTTTGAGTGCAGAAGATGGTGGTGAAAGGGTGTCAGAGGAAGCTACAGCACGTTATGTGATCCTGAATATGCACCACAAGTAAATGCTAAGAGAATCCCAATATCAAGAAGTTTGCCAACCAGGCAGAATTCTATTTGCCTAAGTAGAATTTTAGCAGCACCACCAGTTGGCACAGTTGTAGGATACAATGACAGAACATCACTCTCCAGCTAAATTATTGTTGCTGTTTGTGCACATCTGTGCGCTGTCACAGGACCTGTCTATGCGCCGCTTATACAGGGGTGGGATTGGGACCTACCGTAGATCTCTGGTTGATTTGCAGTAGATCAGCAAGGGCTTTTTGTAACTCCTGTCAATTTAACAATAGGAAGTAAAATGGCAAGAATTATTTCTCTCTCCCTTTGCTGGCCTTGTGCTAATCGCTTATCAGGCTCAGTGGAAAATATGAATATATCAATATGAATATACATTGGTTGCCTTTGACCACAGCTCTGCTGACCAGTTTGAGGGGTTTGCGTTCAAACCCCTAAACTCTGTAGTTACTCAGGTGTAGATTTGTCCTCATAGTTGGTGGTTGTTTCAGTGTATGGACGACAGGATGCAGTAGTGAATGGGTTTCACCCATTTAGCCACCACTTTGCACCTCGCTCTGGTTGGAGAACTTTGGAGTTGTAGGAAAAACACAAAGTAAAGTCTTCCAGTTCTGCACAATGGAATCAAATAGGGGTGCTGACTGCATTTGTACATGAGTTTGAAGATGGAACATTGTCAATGCAATCGTGGACAATTGGGCCACATAGAGATTCACCCCGAGGAGGATTCTGAGCTTGGCTGGCACTATTTTGCAAGCATTGTCCTCAGGAAGTTGGTTTTCCAGCTATTGTGCAGGTGAACCTGCTGAGCCTGTCTCTGCTGCTTAAGAACCTAGATTTGCAGTGTGTTGAGCACATATAAATTTTTGATTTCTGCTTCATAGCTTCTGTTGGAACTAGTCATTCCCAACTTGGTGAAGGATGGTAAACATATCCTTATCACACATCAAATCATTAACGGCAGGTTAATTTACTTGGGAGACAGGAAGAACAGGCTAGCCATTGTGAAATGTATTCATTCAAATAACTTTTGAATACTGCACTATACAGTTGGACCTCAACACGGTGTTACATGCATGATTAACATTGCGACTGGCCTATTGTAACGTGATCTATGTGGGGCTGTCCTTGAAAACCACTTGGAAACTTCAGTTGATGCAGACTGCTGCATCAAAAGTTTTGACTGGGGTAGTATCATATGACCAATTTTTTTTATACCACAGGAATGGCAGAGGGCAATTCAATGGCGGAAGTAAGTGTTCCGTTCCGCCATGGACTCCGGGGGGTGGGGATTCTTTAGAATCCAGACTCATTGGGACCCGTGGCAGAATTCTCCGCCATCCCTATTGCTTACTGTTCCACAAACCGCAGCAACAAGAATGCTTTCCGAGCTAAACAATCCCAGCTGCTGTAAGCTTCCCTCATGCGGAGATGCTCAGCATCCCTGATGTTACAAACTATGCTTTAATTTACATGGAGGTGCATATCACATCCATGTAAACTAAACACATACCAGAGGGCTCTTTTTACATAGAACTCTAAGTGCTTAGGAAAACCCGATACCCCCAAAGCTGAGGGAATCAGAGACCACAACATGGTCTTTGAAAGCAATTCTTTGATTTATTAAAGAAGACTTCCAAAGGAATTGAAATCACACATCAGGGGAATTAGAACGATACATACGTTTGGGGAATCAGAATCATACTAACATTCGGAGGGTGAAAGATACACGTATAAAGTCAATAGTGAAGTACACTGGGATGCATAGGAAATTGTGTGTGTGTGTGTGTGTGTGTGTGTGTGTGTGTAGTAGGGATGTACGCTGTATAGGCCATCAGACACATGCGGGCAGCGCAACTGGACTCTGCATGTGGGTGTGAGTTCTGCAAAACACCGCCCCATCTCGCCACTGCAGTTGGGACTGCTTGTTTGGACAGAAATGGAACAAGACGGCTGCAGTGTGGAATGGGTGTGCTGCTGGGGGACAACCGCCACTCCGTGCGTTGCCTCTTCCACATGCACATCTGGAAATGGTGTTTCCTCCACCAGCTGAAAATGTGCATGGACTTGTGGGTCACACACACAATCACAACAAGCACGCACAGGACTCTGCATCATTGCGCCTCAGAACTTGGGTCACACCAGCGACCGACTCGTCATCACAGGGCTCCTCCTCGTCACTTGGCGACTGCTCCGTTATGCTGGCAGTGTCAGCTATGGGGGGGAGGTGCTGCTTAGGAATCCATTTCCAGTTGCAACGTGTACAGGCAAGGGCGGAGACAGGTGCTGGTGTGAGTCTACTTCGACGTTTGGTGACAATGTTCCCAGTGCAGAGAAAAGCCTTGCAGAGGACACACTTGAGGGAGGGCGAGATAGATGCCAAACGGCAACTTTGGTCAGATTTGGCCAAGCGCCACATTTTGCATCCCAGTACAGGAGAGAATCACTCTCTGGTCTGCTGTGCATTACTGAGAAACTGTCTCTGGCATAAGCTGCCAGTTCCTGGACAGCCACATCATAAGCAGACCCCTTCCTGGCTCTTTCTGTATGGTTCTGCTGCACAGTTACACCAAGTACCACTGCCAACGAGGAGTACAAGTAGAACTTTCCACGAGATGCCCCTGTACGTCGTGGTGGTGCAGCTGCTGTGGCGTCACCGCCCTCCCTGCTGGTGATGTCGCTGCGGCATATATTATCTTTAGGGGAGGTAGTAGTCCTACTAGCCTCACTCTTCCCCAGTGCCTTCTCCTCCAGAACATCTCTCTTGCGGCACTCCATGGTTTTCTCTGTCAAATAGGGTTTTAGACTTCGGAAGTCAGGGTTCTGGCTTTGCAGCGCCTCCCTTGTTGTGCTACCTGGAACTGCAGTTCAAGGAATGATGCAGCCATGTATTTCACGTCCCCCCTCATCAAACTGACGTGCTTGTTGGTGCCAATCTCCTGTGGAAGGAATTCGCAAGCCTACCGGCAGGATTGGCTACTTCACTGTCTACAGCACTGCTGCACTTGCAAAGCCCAGCACAGCCTTTTCTCGGCACCCCCTCTATCATCTTCAGTGCAGGCAGAACTTGGCCCAGTGTAGCATAGTCTGCACTCAGTAGCATTGTGCATTCATCAAATGCTTTTACTATGTCAACCAGCTCTTGCATCAAGACCCACTGCTGTGGTGCAGTGCAAAAATTTGGAGTGGTGTTTTGTCTCGATAGTTTGGTCATTTATAGTAGCTCTCTGCTCACCGAGTCGCTGTAGCATATGCAATGTGCTGTTCCAGTGTGTGCACACATCCAAGATGAACATGTGTTGTGGAAGACCACGGCTACGTTGGATGGCGCCTATTGCCATCATCGCTGAGCAGGACTGCCTGAGGTGTGTGCAGATGGATTGGGCCATCTTCAGTAGCTTGCCTATTTTGGGAGATGGGTTGTTCAATCCCGAACGCACCACAACGATCAAACAGTGCGCAACGCACTGGACGTGGTTTCGCCCTGCAATGCGGACTGCTTTCCGGGAGTTGGAGGCATTATAGGCTGCTAAACAGCCCACTGCTGGATTTAAGGGGGGGAACCAAGACATAACAACACCATCGATTTTCGTCATAATGCTTTCTGCTGTGTGCATCCCCGAGAGCAATGTGAGGGCCAACGTCACTGTTGCCCGAGTCAGTCTGCAGATCTCACTGACGGAGATCCATTGTGCAGTGACACACAGATAAGACCTTGTTTGATTGCTTGTCCACGGGTCCCTTGTCAGAGGAATGCTTCCTCCAACCGCACGCTTCCAGTCCTGCTGGAGCACCCTTCTGACTTCAGAAGCCAGGGCTGGAATGGCAGAGCCACTACCGTAGTGACGAGAAGGGACATCCCACTGGGGGCACAATTCCTCCACGAAGTCCCGGAAGGCCTCCTCTTCCACTCTGGAGAAGGGCAGCATGCATCGAGCAATGGACTCTTCCTGTCAGGCCTCCATTCCCCCTTGCTGCCTGGACGCGTCAGATGGGAATTTCGGTGTCAGCGCGAGGCATTGTTCCATTGACCTGTGCCCTTCTCAGGGCCATCTGTGCTCTTCTCAGCAGGACCACTTTGTCTTTGGTCTTTGCAAGGTGAGGCAAAAAAGGCGGTAATGCTCTTTCGGGATGGTCGGGAGAGGGACTTGCCTTTACTGTCTTTGGGCACAAGAAGCACATGATGCACCTCAATGTGTCGCCTCATGGCAGATATGCCCACTCATCCACAGCCCCCTTCCATTCCTAGGCGCACACGACTTCTGCAAACATCACAGACCACGACGTAACGGTCATTTTTCACATCTTTGAAGAAGCACCACACGTAGGAACTCACCCTGCCACCATCTTTTCTTTGGGGAACGGAGTACCAGTTTCAGATGAGGCGGCATCAGGAGCTGCACGTTTCCACTCATCCCTGCTTGTGGATGGTGTTGCTGGTGGCACTGTTGATGGTGATGACGAGCGCTTAGCAGGGCATAGTTGTTCCTGAGGTTTGGGATTGCTCCCAAAGAACCCGGCAGGCTGGACCACAGAGTCAGACTCAGTCTCCGCAGGGACATCGGTATAGAAGGACTCCTCCTCCTCATCGCTGTCTGCATCAGTGCGAAAATTAAGTCCTCTGGGCTTTTTTTTCCAGATTACGTGAACCGCTGCCCACAAGGTAATTCTCAACAGGTAGCTCTGGACCGGGTTCATTTTCTGTCCCACTTTCGCTCTCCGATGCAGGGAGGACGGTTGTGGGCGTTTCTGTCACGATTCCAAAGAGAAGCGGAATTTCAGGAGAAATGCACCTTTGACGCATGAATAATAGCAAAGAGAAAAAAATGGTGTACTTCTAGAAATCGATGACACATCGCTTGGAATTGCGATCAGCCTTACACAAGGTGCAGACGTAAGCTGCTACTGCGCTAGCACTGAGAAAACAACAGACGCCACAAGGTGCAAATAAAGGTACAGACTTCAAAGCTCCACAAGAGTTGTCTGAAACTCCGCACTGCTAAATGCCTGAAAAGCATGGGGGGGATTGACTGAGTCTCACCAGATTCATCCTTTGGAATGACGCAGCCTTCGTGACTTTCGTTCCGCCGCTGTAGGATCTCCTCGGGAACATTTTCATCTGCTTTGGAGACATGCCCTACCACTCACCATCCATGAACTTCCTTCCTGTTCCTCCAGAGATGTGGCTGGCTGTGCCTGTGCCACTTTCTGTGGCTGTATTTGGTGGTGTGTGCTGCTTGCGGTTGCAGGGTGGACTGGTGCTGGGGCTGTTGGTGCTGCTTACACCTTGGGCTTCCTCCTCCACCAAATATCGGTGAACTGCAACCTCCACGCTGAATCTCCGACGTCCATACATCTTTGGAGTCCTTGATTGATGACGGGTTCTTCTCTTCTCCGTGTTCATGTCTCTGTGGTGGGCAGGAGGAGACATCAATGCATGTGGTGGTGGTGAGAGAATTACTCAGGAACACATTTCACTATAGCAAAGCTGAAATCATGTAAACAGCCTGCAGACGCAGATATAGTGCAGTGTAAAAGTAGTTTGAGGGAGCTACTGGAGGATGGAGTCTATGCACCCTGAAAAACAACGGCTGCTGGAGGATGGAGTCCTTCTTAGGCCTAAACACAGGCTGCTGGTGGATGGAGTCCAGGCAGCGTGAAAAACAGAGGCTGATGGTGGATGGAGTCCCAGGAGCCCCACACAAAGCCCAAGCCCCCAAATAGAGGCACACATTTTGCATCCCATGGGGAGAAGCTCCTTAATGCAGGCTGATAGAGGACGGAGTCCTTTGCTTCTGGCCTCCCCTCCCATCCCCATCTTACATCTTAGTTTCATGTAAACTAAGTATATCAAAGAACATACTTTCACTGCAAGAAAGGTTGGACTGCAGTGCCGTTGAACAGGGACACATTCTAGTTGCAGCCATGCACGGACACTCTGTCCGCAGAGCAGCGGCACCTCTGGCCTCTGGAGCAACATGACGATGACCATCCCTGTGAAGGCGGGAAAAGTGGTTGGACTCCCTCCCCTCCCCCTCCTTGAGTCCCCCCCCCCAAATTTGGAGGGGTAGTGGATCCACCCAGCCACGTGTCCCTCGCCCAAAGGAGTATGGATGGACAGCAGACAGAGGTGGCGATTTTGTCTGGCTTCGGCCATCTGATTGACGCCATAAAACTCTTCAGCAACCAGCGAGAACGGGCTCTCCCGGAAAGCACAGTCCAGAGATATACACCTTTCAAAACATCACGATGACGCTTTGCCAGCCGAATGGATTCCAATTTGTCCGTGAATCTCAGCAGTGGGACGTTGCCGTCGTGGCCACCCTAGTCCAGGACCGCTCATGCCCCCCGCATTTGGCACCAAGCGGCTGCCGGGACGCGCCCCCTCGCAGGCCTCTACATATCTCTGTCCTCCAAGTCTTCCACGATGATGACATCTGGATGGAAGAGAACAAGAGCGAGACCCCCCTTATGGCCAGGAGGCAGGGGTCGGTGTCCATGTCCCACTTAACAGCCACACGACTTAGGAATGCTTTAGTGAGGCCTTAGGCCTGGGATCGACGGAGGAGGCTTATTGCCTCATTGGGGGAATCTCTCTCCCCAAAGAGGGAGGACTGGGGAGTCCAGGGGGGGCAGTGGCAGAATTGGCTTGCGGCAGCTACGTCTGGGGTTCCTTCTTCCCTTTTTCACCTCATGTAGCACAGCAAAGAGCTTCTGTCATGTCCCCTCCCATCCTCATGGGAGTTTGTGTTTGTGTGACTAAGTACCAGGAAGGATGCTAACTGAGGGCAGAGTGTCCAAGTGTGAAGGATGGTGGGCAAGGAAGTGAAATAAAAACCTAAATTTTCGATCGAGAAGATGTGGACCTTTCTGGCCATGGCGTCTGGCAGTTACCTTTTCTGGGAAGGAGACTTTTCAGAGCCTCCGGGATCTCCTTGCTCTTCTGAAGTGCGTGCAGCTCCCGGAGGATCTTGGCCTTCACGACGGTAACCTAGCAAAGAGGCAAACCCCGAAGAAACCCACCGTCAGCCTGCCGTAGCAACAACCCTCGAGGAGGACTGGGGGTGGGCGTTTCTGCCCGCTCGCCTTCCCCTCCCCTCCGCTCCGCATGATGCAGGGAGGCCGTCCGCTCTGGGCACTCCTCCTGACATGGCTCCCCTGGGGAGGAAACAACAGGCCCTGCCTTTCGCCGTTCGGAGCCCACGCGAGCACTTCACTCACCTCCTTCCCCGAAAAGGCCTCAGACCTCCCGAGGAGGGAATACGCAGCGAGAATGGCGGCCTCCTGGGTCGTGCTGCTGCCGTGGTGGGCCAGGACCAGCGCCGTGCCGAGGAAGGCTCTCTTTTGAGGCTTGGCGAAGATCTTCCCAAAGACCTAAACCCAAGATGCGGTCGGGACACTGGAAGAGTCACTAAAAGACACTAAAAGCGGCCAGCTCCAAATTGGACAGGGAGGTTTCTGGACCAGGGCTTTCTCCGGCTGTTGTCTCTCCCCCTCCTCTTTCTCACTATGGCTGCCACTTCCATGCTGGGCAGGAAGAGAGCCGGCGAGCAAGCAGGCAGGGACCTCTTCCGTCCCTGCTACTCACCCCCGTGGCCTGGGCCAGAGCAAGAAGCCCATGAACAAGGAGGTGGCCCCGGTGGGGAGGAGGAGCGCTCCAGGGGGGTCTTGCTAGGGGCCCTCCGGGGCTGTGAGGCCCCCTGCAGGTGTCCCGCCATGCTGAGCCCTGACACTGGCCTGCCCTCCCCTTGCCCTTGAGCAAGTCCCTCCCACACTGGTCTCACGGGAGGACGGCAAGGGGTTTCTCCCTTGCCGGCAGGACTGGTGCGCAGCCATCCTTGCGGCTGCCAGGGGGTCCTTACCTCACCCACGCTGCAGGCCTCTCAGTATGCCAGCAGCTCCTGGCTCCCTTGGGCTCCCCCCCTCCAGAGGTCCTCCGTCTCGTGCGCCCCTGACAGAGGGAACCAGATTGGATCGACTGCCATGGAGGTGGACTGTCCCCTCCGGGAGGACAAGGGGCCAGCCAGAGGAGGCTGCTGGCCTCCTCCTTCCTTGCCCGCTTACCCCTCTGGAGAAGCAGGAGCCGATGGAAGGAGCCGATGGCTGCCTTGGCCTGGTCCCGCAGCTCCGCCCTGGAGCCAGTCAGCAGCACGGCGCATTCGGCCACCAAACGGCCCAGGACCGGGTGGTCTCCAGACAGCTAGTGGGACAGGAAACCAGGGGGACCTTGACACACACTTCTCCCTTGCTTTCTCCCTGCACATCGTGGGCCCTGTCCTGCAGACCCCCTGGGCGACAGGCCCTCCGCGCAGCTCTCTGGACTGAGCCCTGCCCTGGTGCCGGGGGCTGGAGCGTGCTGCTCCGGGTTCCCTCCTGCCCCCACACTGGCCCCTGAAACAGAGAACCCAGCCTCCCTCCCTGCCCAGAGCAGGCCGGGGGCCCTCCCCCGAAGGCCCGGACGGTCCCGGCCCAAGGCCCCTCGCCAGGCCAGCAGCCGGGGTACGCACGTCCACTTCCGGCAGCGTCAGGCTGTAATCCATCCAGCGCCCTCCAGGCCTCCAGCGGCACGCTGGACTGCACACAGAAGTGGATGTGCTGTGGGAGGAGGCAGCCCTGAGAAGCCTGGCGGGCCCCGAGGGGGCGGGGGGCTTACCCGCCACCCCGAAGCCCTGAGGCTGAGCCCTGGGTGCCGTTCCTGCCCTAAATCTCCCAGGCTGCTCCACGGCTGGTCGAGGCACTGGGGAGACTGGGGAGACACTGGCGGATCAAGGCCTTGATGTGCCATTGCCTTCGGGCAACGTCTCCATGGCCTCGCACCCCCATTTGGGGCCTCGAGCTGGGCATCCTCACCTGATTTGCCAGCAAAAGCGAACTTCTCAGATGTCCCACTCACCTCCATGATGAATAGGAGATGGCTGAGGCTGGGCTCTCCAGCCAACAAGCCCCGCAGCATGAATTTCAGGGTCTCGTAGCCATAGGGCTTGAAGAACTGCTGGAAGGAGAGAGAGCGTTAGGCCGGGACACACACTGAAGAATCCCCTGCCACGGCTGCGTGGTCTCCGCCAGCTCCCATCCCTCCAGGCTGGGGGGCAGGGAACGCCTTTCGCCTTCCCAGTGAAAGGCGACGGAGGGCCGCAAGCGCCAGGAGGCAGAGGTGTGGCGGAGCTACCAACGCTCCCCCACCAGAGGCCCTTGTCGGGGCGCCAGGGAGACAGGTGTCCCGTGTGCTGCAGGCCTGGCACGTTTGCCTGCCCCAGCTTCCCCAAGGCCAGTCTACTCCGGGATCAGCCCCCCCGAGTCCGGCATCGACGCCTTTGGCCAGGATCCACCTGCTGGTGGGGGGGTGCTGTCTCGCTGCCAGCCGTCAAAACCTCGTGGAGAGCCAGCCTCCTCCACCTGGAGTAAGAATCTACCACACCGACGAGGTTCATGCCCTTGAAATGGCCCTGCAAAATCAATGTGGATCCTCACCAAGGCTTCTTGGTCGCCCCCCGTGGAAGGATAGGTGCCCTTGGTGGATTGTGCCTAGCGGCTTGACCAGGACTGCACTCAATGACTGTGTTTTCGGGGTCTGACTCAATACTGGGCCATCAGACGGCGCTCCTGGCCAATGCTTTCATGCAAACAATCCCTGGAGGAGCAGTGGTCCAGATGTTGAGACGGCCCTTGTCTGGAAGAACAACACGGTTCCCCACAGCAGACGTCCCCACTGGGCAGACATCTCATGCTGATGGTATCTGAAGGGCTTCAGTGCCTCTGGCAGTTCCTTAGCTGGCCAGCCCCTCCATCCAAGCCAGCACAGGATGTCGAGCAGTCAGCCCAGGAAACTGATCAGCCTGAAGGGGTGGTCAGGAAGGGCTCCGAGCATCAAGACTCCCATGGAAGAGGCACAACAGACTCAGGCCTTTGAAGTGGTGCCCAACTCAGTCCGTCCGCACGAGCTCTTGCCTTCCCTGGCTTGTCGACCAGGGTATAATCAAAGCATGGAGCAGGATGCTGCAACGCTGCATGTGCGGAGAGGGTGTGCCGGGAGGAGGCTCACCAGGAGAGGAGATCCTGAGAAGAGGCTCGTGGTCCACGTGCATTTCAAAAGCACGGCGATACAGATGGTTGTCTATCCCTTCCTTCCTTTTCTGGATTCTGTATTTTTTTAAAACCCCAAACATAAAAAGTAGTGTCCTTGCCTTGTACCTTGGCTCCTGCCCCCGCCCTTCCCAATTCCCGTATTCCTTTCCTTCCCATTTCAACTCTTATCACTATATATATATATATATATATATATATATATATATAGTCCACTATAAAGCCTAACAGAAGAGAAAAGGGGCTGGGGTCCTTGTATATATATATATATATATATATATACAAGGCCCCCAGCCCCTTTTCTCTTCTGTTAGGCTTTATAGTGGACTCCCCCGCTGAGCTGGTAGGGAGTTTTCCTTTCTGTAGCTGATTTTCTTTCGCTCCCATGTTTGTGTGTGTGCTGTGTGTGTGCCCAGCACTACACACGGGTCCATACAATAGAGCTGGCAAACCGCTACAACTTACCTATACATTTTATACAATATATCGTATATATAAAGGGGAAAGCACTACCCAATTTGTTTGTATACTGTGGCGCAAAGCAAGCCCGCTACGAGGCACCTAAGGGGTCTTGGCAGGGGCAGAGGCGGGCGAGGTGCTGGTGGGGCTCAGTCAAGACTACAGACATCAATATGTTCATTTTCAATGTGCCCGCCCGGCAGGACTGCTGCGTTTGCTTCCTGCCTCAGTCGAGACAACTGTCCTCTGCGTGTTCTTTCTAGCAGGGAGGGTGGGGTGAGCTGCCTGCAGCCCCTCCCTCTCTGGCTGATGTATAGGACGTTAAGCTTTTGCTGTGAGCGCTAAGAAGCTCGTCTACGCAACCTGAGTTGCTAACCCGAGTTTCTGGGGGATTCTGTTAGTTTGCCAGGAGTTCTTTGTGCCAAGAGATGGGCCCAGGACAGAAGGCGTTACTGGAATACGTAAAGTAGGAAGGATGGTGGGCAGTGAAGAGAAATAAAAAACTAAATTTTCCATCGAGAAGGCGTGGACCTTTCTGGCCATGGTGCCTGGCAGAGTTACCTTTTCTCAGAAGGAGGTTTTTCAGAGCCTCCGGGAACTCCAAAATGTTCGTCCAAAATGTGTGCAGCTCCCAGAGGATCTTGGCTTTCACGATTGCAACCTAGCAAGGAGCAAAACACTGCCGTAGCAACAACCCTCGGGGAGGACTGGGGGTGGGCGTTTCTGCTGTCAGGCCTGCTCTCCTTCCCCTCCCCTCCCCTCCGCTCTGGGCATTCCTCCTGGCATGCCTCCTGGTGCCTTTTGGAGGAAACAACAGGCCCTGCCTTTTCCCCATTTGGAGCCTAGGTGAGCAGTTCACTCACCTCCTTCCCAGAAAAGGTCTCAGACCTGCCGAGGAGGGAATACGCCAGGACGATGGAAGCCTCCTGGCTCTTGACGCTGCTGTGGTGTGCCAGGAACAGCACCATGCTGAGGCAGGCTCTCTTCTGAGGCTCGGCGAAGATCTTCCCAAAGACCTAAACCCAAGATGTGGTGGGAACACGAAGAGAGTGTTCCAGGAAGGATCCACTGCTCTTCTCAGGGGGAGACAACCCGTGGGGACACACGCCACAACACTTGAATTGTGTAACACAAGTTTCAATTGGAAGACAACACCAGTTCCCAGAAGCCCCTGCTCCTCTGCCACAGGACAAGACAGGGCCGAGGTGTGGGGCTGGCGGCCAGCTCCTAATCAGAGCCCTTGGCGACTTTCTGTCAGGTTTCGGGCGAGTGGCCAGGGGAAGAGGTTCCCCTTTTTTCCTCCCCCCCAGTGCAGAGAAGCAGCTCCTTAACCCCATGCTTCCTCCTGAGCCTCGGGCCCAACGCCATGGCAACTTCACCCTCTCCTGCTCCAGCCAGCCAATTCCCTTCTCACCAATTCCCCTTTAAGGGACATCCCGGACCAGGGCTGACTCCAGCTGCTATCACCCGTCCCCTCATCTTTCTCCTCATGGCCCCCACTTCCATGCTGGGCAGGCAGAGAGCCGGGGAGCAAGCAGGCAGGGACATCTGCTGTCCCTGCTACTCACCCCCGTTGTCTGGGCCAGAGCGAGAACCCATGAACAAGGAGGTGGCCCCGGTGAGGAGGAGGAGTGCTCCAGGGGGATCTTGCTAGGGGCCCTCCGGGGCTGTGAGGCCCCCTGCAGGTGTCCCGCCATGCTGAGCCCTGACACTGGCCTGCCCTCACCTTGCCCTTGATCGAGTCCCTCCCACACCGGTCTCACGGGAGGACAGCAAGAGGCGTCTCCCTTGCCAGCAAGACTGCCGTGCGGCCATTCTCACAGCTGCCGGGAGGGGTCCTTACCTCGCCCACGCTGCAGGCCTCTCGGTATGCCACCAGCTCCTGGCTCCCTTGGGCTCCCCCCCTCCAGAGGTCCTCTGTCTCACACGCCCCTGACAGAGAGACACCAGATGGGATCGACTGCAATGGAGGTGGACAGTCCCATTTGGGAGAACCTGGGCCCAGCCAGAAGAGGCTGCTGGGTTCCTCCTTCCTTGCCTGCTTATCCCTCTGGAGAAAAAGGAGCCGATGGAAGGAGCCGATGGCTTCCTTGGCCTGGTCCCGCAGCTCCACTCTTTTGCCGGTCAGCAGCACGGCACATTTGGCCACCAGACGGCCCAGGACCGGGTGGTCTCCAGACAGCTAGTGGGAAAGGAGCGCAGCTGAGCCCTGCGCTCCTTTCCTGCCCTGAATCTCCCAGGCAGTTCCACGGCTGGTCGAAGCATGATTGCTTGTAGTAGGATGCCAGCCCTCACAACGTGCTCTGCGGATCTCTCCACCTTCATGGAGGAGGGGAAATGGAGGAGATGCAGTTGGCCCTCTCCCACTCGCCTAGGGAGACCCCGCCCTCTGCCCTAGCAGGCTTGTGGGTTCCAGACACCACTGTCACTGTGGGGAGTGCAGCACACGCTGATTTCTAATCCTAGGCTTGAGGTCCAAAGGGGAGGGAGCAACGGATGTGTCCAGAGGATCCCCCTTTGTGTTGTTTTGGGATATCAGAACACATCCCACCATTGCATTTTGCCGACAGCTGGGGCAGCAATGCAGGGTCTGGTCTGGGCGTTGACAGAAGTCTTTGTGAAATCAGTAGATGTGACCCTCTGCAAACGGAAGGGGCGCTGGCAAGCCCAAGACCGGCTCAGAAAGCTGCAGAACCCTCCTGAGAGGAGCGGCGGCTCTGACCCCACCCAGGCAGTGAGGGCCTCTGAGGGGGCCACGCGGGATTCCCCCTGGAGCAAACCAGACCGTGGAAAGTGCCCTGGGCAGAAGGTGTCAGGAGTGTCCAGAGTGGAGAGGAAGGGGGTGGCTGTACCTGCTCTCCAGCTTGGACCTGCTGCATGAACTCTGCCACCCTTCGCAGCGGTGCGGCGAGTTCTGCCTCCGACTGGACCGGAGCTATAATTATGTATTATTTACATAATAAATTACATATTATTTAATACGTAAATAGCCTATCACGAAAAGAACAGGACAGCATTTGCAGATGCAGACTGGCAGCGGACGGAGGTCTGGCTGCGGACAGACCTGGCCGGCATCTCCACGGACTTGACGTGGAGCAGATCCGGCTGGGGAGGATTCTGGCGGGAGGGACGGATCACCTCCCCCCCTGCGGACCCCCAGGCGTAACAGTGAGTGGGGTTCATACACCCCTAGAAACCAGCAGGTTCTTGGATGGATGGATGGATGGATGGATAGATGTAAATAATATTAACCTGGCATAGACAGAGGGGGAGAGTCCCCGTAGGATTCTGAACCATCACATGTAGTATGCGAACCAGAGTAGAGAAAACACTACTAACAAGCCTTGCCACTTCTTCAAGGACGTAACGTTTCCCCAACCGACTCCAACGGACTCTCCCTCACTCCCAACTCTCTGCCAATTTGTCTACTGCTCAAACTCGCTCCCGCTCTCTTCGCACCCTTCGCTTCATTGTCCCTTCATGCATCAGGCAAAATCTGTGCCTGAAAAGTCTCTTCCTTCAGGGGCCCGCAACAGGGGGGCAAAGATTGCAACGGGGGGCAAAGCTGTATGGGTCTCCGACACGGTTGTAGTTGTGAGCTTTGGCTGTTCTTGGAACTATATACTGGGGCCATAGCTCATTGCCCACAGCTATAGGATTTCTGCAATCCTGCACTCATTAATTAATTTATTTAGGGTGTTTTTACCCTACTCTTTGCTGAAAAAGGCTCCCGGAGTGGCTTACAAAGATGAATTTTAAGACAGTCCCTGCCCTCAGGCTTACAATCGAAAAGACACGACACAAAAGGAAAAGGGCCTGGGAGGGAGGAGGGGAAGGAAAGCAAATACACTAATGACAGGTGCATAGGACCAGGTTGGTCTGCCCCCTGTGATGATGTTCATCCTGGGAGGCAGGAGGTGCAGCCCCCCAGTGGCCTCGGTTCCCCAGCCGATGGATGAGGCCAGAGCCTGCGGTCCTGAGGAACTGTCAGTGTCTGTTGGAGCCGCGTGTTCTTTCTAGCGGGGGGGGGGAGCTCCCTGCAGCCCCTCCCTCTCTGGCTGATGTATAGGACGTTAAGGAACTGTCGGTTGGAGCCGCGTGTTCTTTCTAGCGGGGGGGGGGGGAGCTCCCTGCAGCCCCTCCCTCTCTGGCTGATGTATAGGACCTTAAGCAAGTGTCTGTTGGAGCCGCGTGTTCTTTCTAGCGGGGGGGGGGAGCTCCCTGCAGCCCCTCCCTCTCTGGCTGATGTATAGGACGTTAAGGAACTGTCGGTTGGAGCCGCGTGTTCTTTCTAGCGGGGGGGGGGGAGCTCCCTGCAGCCCCTCCCTCTCTGGCTGATGTATAGGACCTTAAGCAAGTGTCTGTTGGAGCCGCGTGTTCTTTCTAGCGGGGGGGGGGAGCTCCCTGCAGCCCCTCCCTCTCTGGCTGATGTATAGGACCTTAAGCAAGTGTCTGTTGGAGCCGCGTGTTCTTTCTAGCGGGGGGGGGGAGCTCCCTGCAGCCCCTCCCTCTCTGGCTGATGTATAGGACCTTAAGCAAGTGTCTGTTGGAGCCGCGTGTTCTTTCTAGCGGGGGGGGGAGCTCCCTGCAGCCCCTCCCTCTCTGGCTGATGTATAGGACCTTAAGCAAGTGTCTGTTGGAGCCGCGTGTTCTTTCTAGCGGGGGGGGGGAGCTCCCTGCAGCCCCTCCCTCTCTGGCTGATGTATAGGACGTTAAGGAACTGTCGGTTGGAGCCGCGTGTTCTTTCTAGCGGGGGGGGGGGAGCTCCCTGCAGCCCCTCCCTCTCTGGCTGATGTATAGGACCTTAAGCAAGTGTCTGTTGGAGCCGCGTGTTCTTTCTAGCGGGGGGGGGGGAGCTCCCTGCAGCCCCTCCCTCTCTGGCTGATGTATAGGACCTTAAGCAAGTGTCTGTTGGAGCCGCGTGTTCTTTCTAGCGGGGGGGGGGAGCTCCCTGCAGCCCCTCCCTCTCTGGCTGATGTATAGGACCTTAAGCAAGTGTCTGTTGGAGCCGCGTGTTCTTTCTAGCGGGGGGGGGGAGCTCCCTGCAGCCCCTCCCTCTCTGGCTGATGTATAGGACCTTAAGCAAGTGTCTGTTGGAGCCGCGTGTTCTTTCTAGCGGGGGGGGGGGAGCTCCCTGCAGCCCCTCCCTCTCTGGCTGATGTATAGGACCTTAAGCAAGTGTCTGTTGGAGCCGCGTGTTCTTTCTAGCGGGGGGGGGGGAGCTCCCTGCAGCCCCTCCCTCTCTGGCTGATGTATAGGACCTTAAGCAAGTGTCTGTTGGAGCCGCGTGTTCTTTCTAGCGGGGGGGGGGGAGCTCCCTGCAGCCCCTCCCTCTCTGGCTGATGTATAGGACGTTAAGGAACTGTCGGTTGGAGCCGCGTGTTCTTTCTAGCGGGGGGGGGGGAGCTCCCTGCAGCCCCTCCCTCTCTGGCTGATGTATAGGACCTTAAGCAAGTGTCTGTTGGAGCCGCGTGTTCTTTCTAGCGGGGGGGGGGGAGCTCCCTGCAGCCCCTCCCTCTCTGGCTGATGTATAGGACCTTAAGCAAGTGTCTGTTGGAGCCGCGTGTTCTTTCTAGCGGGGGGGGGGAGCTCCCTGCAGCCCCTCCCTCTCTGGCTGATGTATAGGACCTTAAGCAAGTGTCTGTTGGAGCCGCGTGTTCTTTCTAGCGGGGGGGGGGAGCTCCCTGCAGCCCCTCCCTCTCTGGCTGATGTATAGGACCTTAAGCAAGTGTCTGTTGGAGCCGCGTGTTCTTTCTAGCGGGGGGGGGGAGCTCCCTGCAGCCCCTCCCTCTCTGGCTGATGTATAGGACCTTAAGCAAGTGTCTGTTGGAGCCGCGTGTTCTTTCTAGCGGGGGGGGGGGAGCTCCCTGCAGCCCCTCCCTCTCTGGCTGATGTATAGGACCTTAAGCAAGTGTCTGTTGGAGCCGCGTGTTCTTTCTAGCGGGGGGGGGAGCTCCCTGCAGCCCCTCCCTCTCTGGCTGATGTATAGGACCTTAAGCAAGTGTCTGTTGGAGCCGCGTGTTCTTTCTAGCGGGGGGGGGGAGCTCCCTGCAGCCCCTCCCTCTCTGGCTGATGTATAGGACGTTAAGGAACTGTCGGTTGGAGCCGCGTGTTCTTTCTAGCGGGGGGGGGGGAGCTCCCTGCAGCCCCTCCCTCTCTGGCTGATGTATAGGACCTTAAGCAAGTGTCTGTTGGAGCCGCGTGTTCTTTCTAGCGGGGGGGGGGAGCTCCCTGCAGCCCCTCCCTCTCTGGCTGATGTATAGGACCTTAAGCAAGTGTCTGTTGGAGCCGCGTGTTCTTTCTAGCGGGGGGGGGGGAGCTCCCTGCAGCCCCTCCCTCTCTGGCTGATGTATAGGACGTTAAGGAACTGTCGGTTGGAGCCGTGTGTTCTTCCTAGCGGGGGGGGGGAGCTCCCTGCAGCCCCTCCCTCTCTGGCTGATGTATAGGACCTTAAGCTTTTGCCAGGAGTTCTTTGTGCCAAGAGATGGGCCCAGGACAGAAGGCGTTACTGGAATATGTAACGTCCGCAAAAGGAACGGGCATCAATGTATATCGAGTCATTCAACTGATACAGGAATCAACCATTCAAGAAACACGGTTCAATTCTATATTGCAGTCCAAGAATCTGCATTTCGTACATCACAACTATACAGGAAATGCTAAATTGCCATGCCAAATAAAGAAGCAAGAAACAAAAGTAACCCAGCTAAGCCACACCACGGTCATGATCTTGCTGCACTCCTTGGGGCCACAGCAGCCTGAACTGAGTGAGCAAGTATGAAGGATGGTGGGCAATGAAGAGAAATACAAAACTAAATTTTCCATCGAGAGGATGTGGACCTTTCTGGCCTTGGCGCCCGGCAGAGTTACCTTTTCTTGGAAGGAGGTTTTTCAGAGCCTCCAGGAGCTCCTTGTTCTTCCAAAGTGCGTGAAGCTCCGGGAGGATCTTCGCCTTCACTGTTGCAACGTAGCAGGAGCAAAACACGAAGAAACCCACCGTCAGCCTGCCGTAGCAACAACCCTCGGGGAGGACTGGGGGTGGGCGTTTCTGCTGTCAGGCCCGCTCGCCTTCCCCTCCACTCCACTTCGCATGACGCAGGGAGGCCGTCCGCTCTGGGCACTCCTCCTGACATGGCTCCTGGAGCCCTGGGGAGGAAACAACAGGCCCTGCCTTTCCCCGTTCGGAGCCCACGTGAGCAGTTCACTCACCTCCTTCCCCGAAAAGGCCTCAGACCTCCCAAGGAGGGAATAGGCAGAGAGGATGGCAGCCTCCTGGGTCGTGCTGCTGCCGTGGTGGGCCAGGACCAGCGCCGTGCCGAGGAAGGCTCTCTTTTGAGGCTTGGCGAAGATCTTCCCAAAGACCTAAACCCGAGATGTGGTCGGGACACTAAGAGAGTGTTCCAAGAAGGATCCACTGCTCTCCGCAGGAGAAGACAAGGCGTGGGGACACACGCCACAACACGTGAATTTTGTGACACAAGTTTCCATTGGAACGCAACACCGTTTCCCAGAAGCCACTCTCCTCTGCCATAGGGAAGGCCGGGCCGAGGTGTGGGGCTGGCGGCCAGCTCCAAATCGGACAGGGGGGTTTCTGGACCAGGGCTTTCTCTGGCTGCTGTTTCTCCCCCTCCTCTTTCTGACCATGGCCGCCACTTCCATGCTGGGTAGGAAGAGAGCCGGTGAGCAAGCAGGCAGGGACCTCTGCCGTCCCTGCTACTCACCCCCGTGGCCTGGGCCAGAGCGAGAAGCCCATGAACAAGGAGGTGGCCCCGGTGAGGAGGAGGAGCGCTCCAGGGGGATCTTGCTAGGGGCCCTCCGGGGCTGTGAGGCCCCCTGCAGGTGTCCCGCCATGCTGAGCCCTGACACTGGCCTTCCCTCACCTTGCCCTTGAGCAAGTCCCTCCCACACCGGTCTCACGGGAGAACGGCAAGAGGCGTCCCCCTTGCCAGCAAGACTGCCGTGCGGCCATTCTCACAGCTGCCAGGAGGGGTCCTTACCTCGCCCACGCTGCAGGCCTCTCGGTATGCCAGCAGCTCCTGGCTCCCTTGGGCTCCCCCCCTCCAGAGGTCCTCCGTCTCACACGCCCCTGACAGAGAGACACCAGATGGGATCGACTGCCACGGAGGTGGACTGTCCCCTTCGGGAGGACAAGGGGCCAGCCAGAGGAGGCTGCTGGGCTCCTCCTTCCTTGCCCGCTTACCCCTCTGGAGAAGCAGGAGCCGATGGAAGGAGCCGATGGCTGCCTTGGCCTGGTCCCGCAGCTCCGCCCTGGAGCCAGTCAGCAGCACGGTGCATTCGGCCACCAGATGGCCCAGAACCGGGTGGTCTCCAGACAGCTAGTGGGACAGGAAACCAGCGGGACCTTGACCCACACTTCTCCCTTGCTTTCTCCCTGCACCTCGTGGGCCCTGTCCTGACGACCCCCTGGGCGACAGGCCCTCCGCGCAGCTCTCCGGACTGAGCCCTGCCCTGGTGCCAGGGGCTGGGGGCTGGAGCGTGCTGCTCCGGGTTCCCTCCCGCCCCCACACCGGCCACTGAAACGGAGAACCCAGCCTCCCTCCCTGCCCAGAGCAGGCCGGGGGCCTCCCCCGAAGGCCCGGACGGTCCCGGCCCAAGGCCCCTCGCCAGGCCAGCGGCCGGGGATATGCACGTCCACTTCCGGCAGCGTCAGGGTGTAATCCACCAGGTGCGTGCCGCACGCCAGCGCCCTCCAGGCCTCCAGCGGCACACTGGACCGCACCCAGAAGTGGATGTGCTGTGGGAGGAGGCAGCCCTCAGAAGCCTGGCGGGCCCCGAGGGGGCGGGGGGCTTACCCGCCACCCCCAAGCCCTGAGCTGAGCCCTGTGTGCCGTTCCCACCCTAAATCTCCCAGTCTGCTCCACGGCTGGTTGAGGCACTGGGGAGACACTGGCCGATGAAGGCCTTGATGTGCCATTGCCTTCGGGCAGCGTCTCCATGGCCTCGCACCCCCATTTGGGGCCTCGAGCTGGGCATCCTCACCTGATTTGCCAGCACAAGCGAACTTCTCCGACGTCCCACTCACCTCCATGATGAATAGGAGATGGCTGAGGCTGGGCTCTCCGGCCAAGAAGCCCCGCAGCATGAATTTCAGGGTCTCGTAGCCATAGGGCTTGAAGAACCGCTGGAAGGAGAGAGAGTGTTAGGCCGGGGGACACACCGAAGGATCCCCTGCCACGGCTGCATGTTCTCCGCCGGCTCCTGTCCCTCCAGACGGGGGGGCAGGGAACGCCTTTCGCCTTCCCTGTGAAAGGCGATGGAGGGCCGGAAGCGCCAGGAGGCAGAGGTGTGGCGGAGCTACCAACGTTCCCCCACCAGAGGCCCTTGTCGGGGTGCCAGGGAGACAGGTGTCCCGTGTGCTGCAGGCCTGGCACGTTTGCCTGCCCCGGCTTCCCCAAGGCCAGTCTACCCCGGGATCAGCCCCCCCGAGTCCGGCATCGATGCCTTTGGCCAGGATCCACCTGCTTGTGGGGGGGTGCTGTCTCGCTGCCGGCCGTCAAGACCTCGTGGAGAGCCAGCCTCAGGATCTGCGACTCCAGCTCCCTGCTCCAGGCTGGCCTGAGTTTGCTGGAAGGAGAAGAGCAGCAGGAGGCAGCGGAGCGGGAGGGGCGGCTCTTCTCTTCCACGGGGCCGGCCTGCGCTTCCACGCTTCCCTCTCCGCTGGACCTGGAGGCACGATCCTTCCGGGCCGCCAGTCAGCTGGACAGGGAGGGGGCACAGTCCAGGACCGTGCTCCGTGGTCCCACTTCCGAAAGAAGAAGGGAAAGCAGGATAGGGGGAGCAATCCCGTGGTCCCGAGGGCAGATGTGGGCGCCGTGAGGGCGGCTTCCTGCTCCGCTGCCACAGAAGGAGCTATGAGCTGGGGGGGGTGATCTGCCCACGGGCCCTCCATACGCCCCCCCACTTCCATCCCGCCCCCATGGAAATCTCTGCGGTGCCTCCAGTTCCTGAGCAAGACACGGCAGAGGAGAATGGGGAGGGGGGAGGGGCATCCCAGAGGGAGGGGGAGGCAGGTGGAGAGGCCAGGATCTGCAAGGTCCCCCGGCCTCTTGATTCCTGGCCCAGCCCGAAAATAAGCCGGGGCTCAGAATTCACATGAGACAAGGCGAAATGAAATCCTATCTGGGCGCCTTCCTGTTCCTGCTTTGACAGGGAAGCACGGCAGCATCGGCCGGCCAGCCACGCTGGCAGAGTACAGCAGAAAAACCGGCCCTCCCCCCCCTCCCCCTGAAGCGACACATTGTGAGCTGGAGGAGACCCTTTCGTGAGCCGGGGCAGGCCCCACACGCCCCAATACCTCAGCTGGCAAACAGCCTTCATGGCGGACGAGATGACGGCGGGGGGCAGGGCTTCCCCGGGCCTGGGAGGGAGGAGGGGAAGGAAAGCAAATACACTAATGACAGATGCATAGGACCAGGTTGGTCTGCCCCCTGTGATGATGTTCATCCTGGGAGGCAGGAGGTGCAGCCCCCCACTGGCCTCGGTTCCCCAGCCGATGGATGAGGCCAGAGCCTGCAGTCCCGAGGAACTGTCAGTGTCAGTTGGAGCTATTAAAATTATAGAAAAGGTTCTGCCACAGAACTTGTTCTTGTTGCTCAAGAGAGTTGAATAGTTTGGTATTTTAAATGTTTTAATCCCAAGGCTGATGTTGCTTTGTTTCTAAGAGTAAATGGTTTACTTTTTAAAGAACCCCTGGTGGACTAACTTGTGGATCTCTCGTGCCTCATAGCTGACCTAGTCTGCCCCGCATGTGCCATTTTATTATAGGAGTAGATAGCATGAGCAATGTGAGGGGAACCGGCATGTATACGTTATTCATGGACGCTACTTGTCACGGAACCGTGATTCTGAGGGTGTAACCAGGAAGAAGTGTGACTGGGAGGGCACTGCTCAGGCCTCAAGGGAGTGCACACGGAGATGCTGAACAGGAGTGAACCGGGAGCGAGAGCAGCAAAACAAATGCTGCTAAGCCAAGTACAAACGCTCCTGCAAGGCCTCTTCCAAACTGTCCTCCACATCAACAAACAGATTGTCACAATAATCTCTACCAAATAACCAAGATCACAGCTGTTTTAACTGGTGGCAAATACATTACCCTTTCTGGAAAGGGGGGCAACATTACGTCCTTTGCCTCGGGTAGCAATGATTAGACATTGTGTCATTGATCAGTCGGGCAAACCCATTCAGGGCAAACCCTGGAAAAAACAGATCTGATCCTGCAGTCCTGAAGTGTGTCCACCCCTGACCATCACATTACAGACTGGAATCCCCACACATCAGAATGTATTTATAAGTAAGAACTCAAAGCAACTGTAGGAAACTCCATTCTGGTTTGAGTGCAGAAGATGGTGGTGAAAGGGTGTCAGAGGAAGCTACAGCACGTTATGTGATCCTGAATATGCACCACAAGTAAATGCTAAGAGAATCCCAATATCAAGAAGTTTGCCAACCAGGCAGAATTCTATTTGCCTAAGTAGAATTTTAGCAGCACCACCAGTTGGCACAGTTGTAGGATACAATGACAGAACATCACTCTCCAGCTAAATTATTGTTGCTGTTTGTGCACATCTGTGCGCTGTCACAGGACCTGTCTATGCGCCGCTTATACAGGGGTGGGATTGGGACCTACCGTAGATCTCTGGTTGATTTGCAGTAGATCAGCAAGGGCTTTTTGTAACTCCTGCCAATTTAACAATAGGAAGTAAAATGGCAAGAATTATTTCTCTCTCCCTTTGCTGGCCTTGTGCTAATCGCTTATCAGGCTCAGTGGAAAATATGAATATATCAATATGAATATACATTGGTTGCCTTTGACCACAGCTCTGCTGACCAGTTTGAGGGGTTTGCGTTCAAACCCCTAAACTCTGTAGTTACTCAGGTGTAGATTTGACCTCATAGTTGGTGGTTGTTTCAGTGTATGGACGACAGGATGCAGTAGTGAATGGGTTTCACCCATTTAGCCACCACTTTGCACCTCGCTCTGGTTGGAGAACTTTGGAGTTGTAGGAAAAACACAAAGTAAAGTCTTCCAGTTCTGCACAATGGAATCAAATAGGGGTGCTGACTGCATTTGTGCATGAGTTTGAAGATGGAACATTGTCAATGCAATCGTGGACAATTGGGCCACATAGAGATTCACCCCGAGGAGGATTCTGAGCTCGGCTGGCACTATTTTGCAAGCATTGTCCTCAGGAAGTTGGTTTTCCAGCTATTGTGCAGGTGAACCTGCTGAGCCTGTCTCTGCTGCTTAAGAACCTAGATTTGCAGTGTGTTGAGCACATATAAATTTTTGATTTCTGCTTCATAGCTTCTGTTGGAACTAGTCATTCCCAACTTGGTGAAGGATGGTAAACATATCCTTATCACACATCAAATCATTAACGGCAGGTTAATTTACTTGGGAGACAGGAAGAACAGGCTAGCCATTGTGAAATGTATTCATTCAAATAACTTTTGAATACTGCACTATACAGTTGGACCTCAACACGGTGTTACATGCATGAATAACATTGCGACTGGCCTATTGTAACGTGATCTATGTGGGGCTGTCCTTGAAAACCACTTGGAAACTTCAGTTGGTGCAGACTGCTGCATCAAAAGTTTTGACTGGGGTAGTATCATATGACCAATTTTTTTTATACCACAGGAATGGCAGAGGGCAATTCAATGGCGGAGGTAAGTGTTCCGTTCCGCCATGGACTCCGGCGGGGTGGGGATTCTTTAGAATCCAGACTCATTGGGATCCGTGGCAGAATTCTTCGCCATCATTGCTTACTGTTCCACAAACCGCAGCAACAAGAATGCTTTCCGAGCTAAACAACCCCAGCTGCTGTAAGCTTCCCTCATGCGGAGATGCTCAGCATCCCTGATGTTACAAACTATGCTTTAATTTACATGGAGGTGCATATCACATCCATGTAAACTAAACACATACCAGAGGGCTCTTTTTACATAGAACTCTCAGTGCTTAGGAAAACTCGATTCCCCCAAAGCTCAAGGAATCACAGACCACAACATGGTCTTTGAAAGCAATTCTTTGATTTATTAAAGAAGACTTCCAAAGGAATTAAAATCACACATCAGGGGAATTAGAACGATACATGCATTTGGGGAATCAGAATCATACTAACATTCGGAGGGTGAAATATACACGTATAAAGTCAATAGTGAAGTACACTGGGATGCATAGGAAATTGTGTGTGTGTGTGTGTGTGTGTAGTAGGGATGTACGCTGTATAGGTCACCAGACACATGCGGGCAGCGCAACTGGACTCTGCATGTGGGTGTGAGTTCTACAAAACACCGCCCCATCTCGCCACTGCAGTTGGGACTGCTTGTTTGGACAGAAATGGAACAAGACGGCTGCAGTGTGGAATGGGTGCGCTGCTGGGGGACAACCGCCACTCCGTGCGTTGCCTCTTCCACATGCACATCTGGAAATGGTGTTTCCTCCACCAGCTGAAAATGTGCATGGACTTGTGGGTCACACACACAATCACAACAAGCACGCAAAGGACTCTGCATCATTGCGCCTCAGAATTTGGGTCACACCAGCGACCGACTCGTCATCACAGGGCTGCTCCTCGTCACTTGGCGACTGCTCCGTTATCCTAATCCTAATGCACTCCTAATGCCGGTGGGGGGGGCGATGGCTCTGAGTCCACTCAAACCCATTCAGCCTGTTGGGCGTGACAGAGGCATTGAACGAGGGCGCACGGCGTTTGGCTGGCCTTCCCAGCCAGGCCCGTTCCGTCGCCTCCCACGTTCTCTGCCTCTGCTCCGGGCACATGGGTTGCCAGGCTGTTCAGAAGGCGCTTGGCCGGGTGAAACCCTCCTGCCAGCGAGGAGCACCCTGAGCGCCTGTCTCGCAGGGGAGCTGCCACGTGGCTCGTGGGCTAACCCCACTCTTATGGGACTCATCCCGCAACCTCGTCCTCAGCGGCTGGACGTTCAGAAGCTCTTGGCAGGACTGGCTGCAGCAAGGCTCTAGCTTCCCCCTCCCGCCTCCCAGTCCTTCGAACGGACATCAAGCACTCTTGGGAACCCCCAGGAAACACGGGTCGCATCCTTGCGTGCAAGATATCCCTTCCCTGGTCTCCCGCGCTTCATCGTTCTCGTTCTCTCGCGTGCTGGTGCCCGTCTCAGGCTTGCGAGAGTTCTCCCGAGGCAGCCTGCACCCGCATCACGCCAGCCCACACGAGTCCCTGCGAGGACTGCGCTCAGCGCCCTCAGAATGCTGAATGACGGTTGGGGAAGGGCTGGGACACCGAGTGCGGGGCGGCCCTGGCACAGGGCATGGCGGACCGGGTGGAACTGTCAAGAGCAGCACCGCACCACTCCTCTGCTTCATGGAGCTTTCCCCCCAGGCAGTTTGAAGGAGGATCTTCCAGCCTCATCCCTATCAAGAGGCTCCAGGTCATTTCCATTGAATCCACAATCGAGCCCCAGACTGCAGCCTTTGAAGCGTCCATGGCACTGGCATGACTGGGAAGGTCTGAAATGTAAGAAGCATTGACAAATATGTGTGCCTTTCCCCCGATAACACTTTCAAAATCACATTTGCCGCCAAAGGAGAAGAGAAAGAGATGTGGAAGAAAGGGTAACTCTCCCAACGGAGGGACGAGCTCTTGCCTTCCCTGGCTTGTAGACCAGGGTATAATCAAAGCATGGAGCAGGATGCCCAATGCTGCGTGCGCGGAGAGGGTGTGCCGGGAGGAGGCTCACCAGGAGAGGAGATGCCGAGAAGAGGCTTGTGGTCCGCATGCCTTTCAAAAGCACGGCGATACAGATGGTTGTCTATCCCTTCCTTGCTTTTCTGGATTCTGTATTTTGAAAAAGCCCCAAACATCAAGAGTAGCGTCCTTGCCTTGTTCTTTGGCTCCCACCCCCCGCCCTTCTCAATTCCCGTATTCCTTTCCTTCCTATTTCAACTCAAGTTCTTGCCTTGAAGTGGCCCTGCAGAGTCAATGTCGATTCTTGACCAAGGCTTCTTTATAATTATTGGGTCTGGCCTAAAAACCTTAGATGTGTTCATGTTTTGCATATATACTGGATGCTAGGCACCTCTCTCTGCCCCCCCCCCCCCGGGCCTTACTAACAGCTATGAATATAACTATTTGCTGATTGCATAAGAGGTAGAGATGTGGGAACACGAGATCTGACAAACAAAAAGAGGTCACGCCCTCTTCCGTTCAGGGGTCACTTCCTCTGCGTCAGTGGGGGGCTCAGGCTGACCGCTCCCCACTCGTGTCCCCACCAGTGTCCCCAGCAGGTCCGATGGCCTGCTGCCTGCTGCCAGGAGGGCGCATCTGTCCCTCCTGCACGTGGCTCCGTCTGCTGCTGCGTGTTGCACAACGTCGTTCAGACACAGTGTGCCTCTCAAAAGCAGGGAGCAACCTGTTGTTCCAAACGTGGTCTGTCACAGCAGCCGATCCAGGTCCTTGGAGGCAGAGCGACCTGTCCTCCTCTTCCGGGCCGTGGCCAGGCATGTGGAGGGACAGCCTGGCCACGTGGTTTGGGATGCTGGAGTCTGCACGAGGCAGAGAAACAAAGAATGGATGTCTCTTGCCTTTCTCGCAGGGTGAGCCCCCCCCCCCCGGACCCTGGTGTATGGAGAAGGGGAGCCCTGGGTCCATGGCAGACAAAGGCACTTCCCTGGGGGTCAGCACCCCTGGGACCGTGGCCTGTGAAGGCACATCCCTGCTTCTGGGAGGCTTCCGGGCAAGATGCTCAGAGTGGGGCCCCTCCCCGAGCAGGCCACTGTCTCCTTCCCACATTGTATGGGGGATATTTCCACAACACCCCCAAAGAGGACACAGTGTTGCATACAGTTTTCATCGGCTAAGTTATATGTACAGATGCAACTTTAGAGGCAAGAACTGTAATTTCAATAGAACTGTAGCACATCTCAGCATCTTGGAGAACACCGTGAGCAGCGCACATGCCGAAGAGCTACCTCAATAAGAACATCTCTGCCTGCTGGCAAAGGATTGCGCTCTAGTCCTTACACTCCGCTGCATCCCGCGGAGGCTGGTAGGTCAGCTGTCTGTGGGGCGTGTTTAGGGGACTGCCTCATTGTGAGCAGAAAGGGGGGAGGAGAAAGGGGGGAAGCAATAGGTAGAAGCGCACACATCAGAAAAGATGTGGTGGGGAGCATGAACTCCGCAGCAGATTGCTGAGATGTGGCAAAATGGGGGTGGGGGAGTTAGAAATGGTGGACATTGCACACGTATGCACCTGCACTCAGAAGTAAGCCCCACTGGGTGCAATGGGTGCAATGGGTCTTTTTCCCCAGCAAGTGGGTGTGGAATTGCAGCAAGATGGGCAAGCTGAACTTTGACGTTGAAGACTTCTCTTGAACAGAAGTGGAATTGCCAGGAAAGTAGCAGCCGGAAGAAAGAGAAAAGGGGCAGTACAGTGAAATATCACATCTTCCACTGGGATCGAACTCAGGTCGTGGGGAGAGTTTCGGTTGCAATACTGCCGCCTACCACTCTGCGCCACACGACCGGCCTGTAATTTCCTGGATCCCCTCTGGATCCCTTTTTGCAAATTGGTGTTACGTTGGCCATCTGCCAGTCCTCTGGTATAGAGGCTGATCTTAGGGACGTGCTGCATAATTTGGTGAGAGGATCAGCAATGTCATATTTGAGTTCTTTGAGAACTCTAGGATAGATAGCATCTGGGCCCGGTGATTTATTTGCTTTCAGGTTATCAATAAGGTTGAGAACGTCATCTTTTGTCACCACTATTTGCCTCAGTTCCTCAGACTCCCTTCCTGAAAACGTCAGTGCAGGCTCGGGTATCTGTCCTATATCTTCTGCAGTGAAGACGGATGAAAAGAATGTGTTCAGCTTCTCTGCAGTCTCCTTGTCCTGCTTCAGGTGTCTTTTAAGTCCACTGTCATCCCATGGTCCAACTGCTTCCCGAGCTGGTTTTCTGCTTCTGACATATTTACAGAATTCTTTAAAATTGGCCTTGATGTTGTTGGCGATAGGCTCTTCAAAATGCTTTTGTGCATCTCTTACCGTCTGCTTGCATCGCCGTTGTGCAAGCTTGTGCTCCCTTTTGTTTTCCTCCCTTGGGCTAGACTTCCATTTTCTGAGGGAAGCTCTCTTTTCTCGAATAGCTCCCTTAACACTGCTCATGAACCGTGCTGGTGACCTTTGGGACTTGGTGCTGCCTTTCCTAACATGCGCTATACATTGTAGCCGGACTTCTGTTCTTGTGGTTTTGAGTAATCGCCACGCATTTTGAAGGGATTGAATCCTCCTGACTCCCCCTGCGAACGTCGTTTCCACCACTGCCCTCATTGGAGAGAAGTGTCCTTTTTTGAAGTCAAATGTGCCTGTGTTGGACTTCCTGGGCCATTTCCCACTTAAGTATATATGAAATCCGATAGCGCTGTGAGCACTGTTTCCAAGTGGTTCAACAACATTTGCACCTCGTCCGAGGTCCTGGGCGACACCACTTAGCATTAAATCCAAGGCTACCTCCTCTCTGGTCAGTTCCGTAAACAACTGTTTAGGGCACTGAGACACTGAACCACTTGGTCCCGGCTGGACAGCCTTGTGGCACCATCTCTATTGATTGATGGATTGATTTGCAGTATTTGTATACTGCTCCACGTCCAAAGACCTTGGAGTGGTGAACAGCAGACAGGATAAAGAATCAAAAGACCTTATGAAAGTAGTTCACATTTTTAAAAAAGAAACAGAGTTTCTTGGGTGAGAGAGTCAGGTCAAGCAGAGAGACGTGGAAAGAGCAGCCTGTCTGCAGTGGGGGCTCCGGATCACAGCTCAGGGAATGGAGTGCACGTCTTCACAAGAGCAACCCTGGAACCAGAGTAGAACCCACCCCTCCCCCACCCCCAGAAGCCACCCCATCACATGGGTTTCCCTGAGCGCAGGATTCACGAACACACAGTGGAGGAGGAATGCTCTGGGATCCTGGGATCGCGGGAGTGGGTATGAAGGGGCCTCAAACTACAGTGGCCTGCATTGGGGTTCCCCCCTGGCCCCACACCTTCGAAGCGCGTGGGGGAAATACAATTCCCTGTCACTCCAAGAGCTGGTTTGGTCCATCTCTCTGAATGCACTGACATCCCAGTCCAGGGCGCCCAGCTGTGCCAGCAGGCTGGGTTCCTCACACCAGGTCTGCTGGGCGCAAGAGCACAGCAAAGCAGGGCGGTCCCACCCAGGACGGCTCTCCATTGTTAGGCCCTCCCTGGACCACATCCAGAAATGAATGGGCCGTGGAAGGAAGCGTACTCAGAATCCTATCAGCTTCTCACGTGGGGGCCGCGGCGCGGGGGGGGGGGCTGGCACACATGGGGCTTCTTCACATGGAGCTCTTATCCTGCTATTGAGGTCGCTCACTCACAGAAACCTGTGGGTCCTTTAGGTGACGTCGTGAACCTCCACTTCACTCCACGCAAGTCTCCCACAGTAAATGACCTTCATTCCATTTTTCAAAGGTCAGAGATAATGAGGTATGAAATGACCCCGCTTTCTTCCGCCTGAGTTCCCTCCGAGAAGAAGGAGAAGCTGCAAGAGGAGGAGTGAGACCAAAGAAACCTATGGAAGACTCAGATAAGCGGGAGAAGGAGGGGGAAGGGGAGAGGGGAGGAAGCACCTGTAAAGGGAGTCTGAGAAGAGGAGCAGAAAGCCCCGTTTGAAATGCGGGATTTTCGGCTGGTGTGGAGAAGCTCATGGCTTCTGGCTCTCAGCCCAAAGGAAGTAACTGCATCTTACCGAAGGAAATGCCCAAATTCAGTGCTTGGCTACAAGCATTTAGAGAGGTGTTCAGACAATACACCAAGTGAAGTGTGACGGCTGTGTCCTCCAGGAGAGATGGCAGCCCCGGAACGGGCCCAGAGTGCTGACGCCCCCTCCAGGAGGAGATCCCTGTGATCCCAACTCGTCTGGCGAGGAGCCCTGTCTTGGGCCATGGGCAAAAGCAGCTCCTCCCTGCTGCCATGTGCGGGAGCCGGTGCGGTGCGGAGAGGTCCCCGAAGGCAGGGAGAGAGGGACTCCAAGGGGCTGACGGTGCAGCGAACAGGAGCCCCGAGAATGGTCCTGTGCTGAAGGCGGGCAGCACCCGTGCAAGCAGTTCCGGGAACCCAGTGTTTGGCACCTTTCCCCATTGTGTGTTCGCCGCAGAAAGTTTTCACAGTTTGGACCACCGCCGCGAGGTTTGCCTGGGAGTGGACTGGAGGTCAAGAGATGGTAGAATCCAGCATGTCTGTGGATGTAAGGGAGGGGACAGGCACAGCAGACGCCAGGAGGAACGAGTCTGTCTTTGCATCTCCAAAGGAGACCAGTCTTCTTGACCCAGAGAGCCCAGACTGCCTCCTTCCTGCCCATCCGCCTGCTGGTCTGTGCCCGCCCCACAGGTCTGCCTCAGGCCACGGCGTCGCCTCACCCGAACCCTCTGATCCAGTCCGCCTGCCCATCCCCATGGCATCCGGCCTCTGGCACGGGGAGCACAGGCCGAGGTCCTTCCTCTGCTCCTGGCCTTCGATCTGAATTGGAGCCGTGCATGCCTGCAGGGGAGTAGGGAAAACAATCACGCCTCACTCCACTATGCATGATCAGGAGGACAGCGAGATTTACCGGCATTCATGCAAACTGCAAATCTCCACTTGGTCAGAGAGGGAGCCGGCTGGAGAGAGCTGGCTGGCTAGATCTGCGTGGCCTGTGTGTTCTCCTGCAGCTTCCCATGTGGCTCGTCTCCCTGCCCACCCAGCCCTTGTCAATTCGACTATTCCCAGTAGATGTCCCTTTCTTTCTTTTCTAGAGTCTGAATTAAACACACACACACACACACACACACACACAGAAACCCCTTCTCTGTTAGGCTTTATAGTGTACTCCCTGTAGCTTGTAGGTAGATTTTCTTTCTCTAGCGCTTTTTCTTTTGCTCCTGTGTGGGTGTGTGTGAGTGTGTGCTGTCTGTGCGTGCAAAGCACTACACACAATCCGTACAATATAGCTCGGAAAACACGGGGATCCATTACAAAGGCCGCTGCTATTTGAGCTGATCTCACGGGAGTTCTTTCCCCCTCCTCTCAGGGCGCAATCCTATGCGTATTTAGGCAGAAAAGAGGCCTGCAACTCCCAGCGTGACCCAGCCAGCCATGGCTGGCTGGGGAGTGCTGGCAGGTGTGGGCCGCCTTTCTGTCTCCACCGGCCCAGGATGGCACCTTTCCTTTTTAGGGTGGGACAGCCAAGTTTGAGGAGTCTCTGCTTGGGTGTGCAGCCGGCTCTACCATTGGGCAGAGTGAGGAGGACCTTGGTGTGTGCTGTCACTTCCGTGTGTCAGCCTGAGGGCAGGGCAGGGCATGCCCCACTCCCTCCTTGTTCTTGACGGACGCCACTATGGGAGACGATACTTGCCTGAGATTTGGGATGAAAACGCTGTCAAGGAATGTGTACTTTGAGGATGGATGGGGCAGAACTGAACATGTGGATTTGATCTCTGCTGGACTCCAGGAAAGGGGGGTCTATGCCATGTCCTACTGAGAGACGCCAGCACGCATCATTCTTTGGCGGCTTGACATACAACCTCGGCAACATGGAACCCTTGGCTCGAATGTGAAAAGGGCATTAATTTCAGTGATGTTTTCATCCTGCCCTTCCTCCAAGCAGCTGGTACAAGGCTCTCCCCGCCACCACCCACGCTGGGATCCTGGGAAGAGAGCCCTCGGAGCGGGGAATCTCCGTGTCAGGTCGTCGAGGCACCTTGGCACTAGCGCACAAGTGTGGCGATGGGTGCACATGCACGCTAAAGCATCCCGCCCCATAGAGGGGACCCATTTCACCTCTTGTCTGGTCTGGAATGCCTGTGATACTTTGGAGGAGATTATCTACATGTTCTACACATGGTCGGTTTTGGTTCCTAATTGGGGCTGCCTCTTTTCTTGCCCTCCAGGCTACAAGCATGTCCCTCTCATCACCTGTGAGATCATGGTGGCTCTGCTTTAGTAAGCAGTACCACCACCTTGACCTAGGGATGTACGAAATTGGCCTGACCTGGCTCCGCCAGGTTCCTCTGGGGGGGGGATGCGCTCCGTCCCTCCCCCCAGAATCCTGGCTGGCCAGCTCCGTTCCGCAGGGATTCTGCGGAGCCACCGGCCGGCTCCGCCAGCAGCCGGACATCCGGCCGCTGGCTAGCAGGGACGCAAATGGCGGCGGCCGTAGGCACCGCCGTTTGCGTCCCTGTAGTCAGCCGTGATAGGCTACGTAAATCTTTACATAGCCTATCACGTCTGACTTTAAAAAAAAAACACACTCCTGTACGCAAATGGCGGCGGCTACGGCCGCTGCCATTTGCGTTCCTTATTTTGGCCTGTCTTAGTTTACGTAAATATTTATGTAGACTAAGACGGCGAAAATAAGGGGAACGCAAATAGCGTAGCGGATGCTAGCGGCCATAGCCGCCACCATTTGCGTACGCCTTTTTCTTTTTTTTTTACTCGGACGTTTTAGGCTACGTAAAAACTTACGTAGCCTATCACGTTTATGTAAAAAAAAACAAAAAAACTGCAAATGTCTGCAGTGGCAGCCGGTCGGAAGACCAGCCGCCGCTGCCGCTGCTGAAGCCGCCGCCATCCAGAAGATCCGCCCCAGGTAAGTCTCGTCCCGAGGGGGATCTGCGGGGGGGCGGGGGGGCAGGCCGTTCCGCCACAGATTTCGGGGGGCCGAATGCATTGGCATTTGGCCTCACCGAGACCCGTGGCGGAATTCTCTGCCGTCCCTAATTCCCATCTTGTTTTCTGGCCCCCTCTCCCAGAGCAGCTGTGGAATCATTGGATCGCAGTCAGAATCTGAGCAGAAGTGGTTCGGAAGGGTAGGCAGGCTGGTTCGCTAGTGAGAAACCCGGGGCCGAAGAGTTTGCCAATGCTGACATGCATGTAACGGCAAGAGGGAGTGGGGCTGGTTTGGGCCTCCTCAGACTGCGGAATCGTTCAGGCCTCTTGCCCTCTCTTTTCAGCCATACACATTGCAACAGGGGAACAAAGCTGTATGGGTCTCCGACATGGTTATAGTGGTGGGCTTTGGCTGTCCTTGGAACTATATACTGAGGCGATAGCTCATTGCCCACACCTATACGATTTCTGGAATCCTGCACTCATTAAGCTTTTGCTGTGAGCGCTAAGAAGCTCGTCCTCGCGACCAGAGCTGCTAACCATAGGAGTTCTCAGAGTTTCTAGGGATTTCTGTTAGTTTGCCAGGAGTTCTGTGTGGGGTTGGGGGGTGGCTGTTATGCCCTTTTTTGGTTTTGTGGTGCAAGAACGATGTCTTCCTATGTCAGCTGTTCTGCACTGGGAAGCCAAACTGGTTGGGGTGCAGCGGTCTAGGGAGAGTGAGTGTGTGGCATGACTGCTTTGATTCTGAATGGCATCCACCCCGTTTACGTTGGTGAGGCACAAGGGCCTTGCCAGCAGGAGCAGGCAGGGAAAGGGGTGAATGTGTAAGATGTGTGGGAGGGCTTTGCTCCTCCGAGCGCCTCTCTTGCATTTTCAAAAGGCTGTTTGTAGTCTCAGATCTGACTTGTTCCATAGCTTTGGGCAGGTAACTTTAATATTTGTATATTTACTCATCTCCTGCTCTCCTTTCCTGCTCTCCATCTCGGCTGGCTTCCTCAGCCGTCCGTGGGGATCTGGCTCGTCCCGCAGCCCTCCCTTGCTCTCTGTCTCCCTGTCACCCTCCCCGCCCTTCTCCCTTCCCCTGCCACCCACGCCCCACTTCAGGCCAGGCTCATTTGGGTTGAGGGGCCCCAGTGGAGACGCACAGCAGCTGGCGACACCCTCTGCTCAGCCTGGCTCTTTGCGTTGGTACGAGAGACTCCGCATGTGCTGGGAAAACCACCCCCGGGCAATTGCGCTTGAAATGGAAGGCCCTGGAGCGCCCCGTCATTGAGGAAGGGATGGATGTGGCAGAGTGGAGGGCGCCGTTGTCAGCCCCCTGCCCACGTACTACCGGAGGGTGCGGGCAGTGTGGGTCCAGGCGGGCCAGCCTGCCTTTTCACTGAGGCCTATGCCTGGTAAGTTCTAGTTCTCCCAGCCCATCATCAGGCTTGATTGAATGTAAAACAATGATGTGTCCGGTCTGCCAGGCCTCTTGGACACTGCCGGTCTTATTATCGTTATTCCCATCCCACGTCCCTCCAGTCCCAGCCCTTTTGCAACCACCCCTCCTGCACAAGCGACTGCAAAAGCCCACCTGAAAATGAAGCGATCTCTTTGTGGTGTCATGTGGAAACAAACCAATCCTGACCCTGAGCCTGCAATCCTATGCTTGTTTGGACAGAAAGAGGTCCTGCTCCATCATCTTCCGGCCACTTCGGATGGCTGAAGAAGGGGTGCTGGGAACTGCATTACTTTTTCCTGCACAACCACATGCATAGGATTATGCGGCCCTGGCTACAAATCATATGACACACTGACACACTGTCCATTTCCGGTGAAATGCTGCCGCCGGTCTCTGCATTGCACAGCGAGAGATGGGCACCAGAAGCAGCAGGACCAACCTCTCGCTGTGTGCACGTTGTCCTTATTTGTGTAGCGATTGCTGAAGTTTTGCACCCCACCTTACTACCCAGACCTTGGCACTCAAGTCCACTGATGAGCAAGTGTTGAACTGGGAGCTGGGAGATCTGGGTATAGTCCACTCAGCCATGGAAGCTCGCTGGGTGACGTTGGCCCAGTCAGAAAGTCCCAGCCTACCTCACAGTGTTGTGGTTGTGAGGGTTAAATGGAGAGGAAGAGGATAACGTGAGCCACCTTGGGTTCCTTGCGCTAGGAGAAAAAGTGGGAAGAGTTTGCCCATGCTGACATGCATGTAACGGCAAGAGGGAGTGGGGCTGGTTTGGGCCTCCTCAGACTGCGGAATCATTCGGGCCTCTTGCCCTCTCTTTTCAGCCATACACATTGCAACAGGGGAACAAAGCTGTATGGGTCTCCGACACGGTTATAGTGGTGGGCTTTGGCTGTCCTTGGAACTATATACTGGGGCGATAGCTCATTGCCCACACCTATACGATTTCTGGAATCCTGCACTCATTAAGCTTTTGCTGTGAGCACTAAGAAGCTCGTCCCCGCGACCAGAGCTGCTAACCATAGGAGTTCTCGGAGTTTCTAGGGATTTCCGTTAGTTTGCCAGGAGTTCTGTGTGGGGTTGGGGGGTGGCTGTTATGCCCTTTTTTGGTTTTGTGGTGCAAGAAGGATGTCTTCCTATGTCAGCTGTTCTGCACTGGGAAGCCAAACTGGTTGGGGTGCAGCGGTCTAGGGAGAGTGAGTGTGTGGCATGACTGCTTTGATTCTGAATGGCATCCACCCCGTTTACGTTGGTGAGGCACAAGGGCCTTGCCAGCAGGAGCAGGCAGGGAAAGGGGTGAATGTGTAAGATGTGTGGGAGGGCTTTGCTCCTCCGAGCACCTCTCTTGCATTTTCAAAAGGCTGTTTGTAGTCTCAGATCTGACTCGTTCCATAGCTTTGGGCAGGTAACTTTAATAATTGTATATTTACTCATCTCCTGCTCTCCTTTCCTGCTCTCCATCTCGGCTGGCTTCCTCAGCCGTCCGTGGGGATCTGGCTCGTCCCGCAGCCCTCCCTTGCTCTCTGTCTCCCTGTCACCCTCCCCGCCCTTCTCCCTTCCCCTGCCACCCACGCCCCACTTCAGGCCAGGCTCATTTGGGTTGAGGGGCCCCAGTGGAGACGCACAGCGGCTGGCGACACCCTCTGCTCAGCCTGGCTCTTTGCGTTGGTACGAGAGACTCCGCATGTGCTGGGAAAACCACTCCCGGGCAATTGCGCTTGAAATGGAAGGCCCTGGAGCGCCCCGTCATTGAGGAAGGGATGGATGCGGCAGAGTGGAGGGCGCCGTTGTCAGCCCCCTGCCCACGTACTACCGGAGGGTGCGGGCAGTGTGGGTCCAGGCGGGCCAGCCTGCCTTTTCACTGAGGCCTATGCCTGGTAAGTTCTAGTTCTCCCAGCCCATCATCAGGCTTGATTGAATGTGAAAACAATGATGTGTCCGGTCTGCCAGGCCTCTTGGACACTGCCGGTCTTATTATCGTTATTCCCATCCCACGTCCCTCCAGTCCCAGCCCTTTCGCAACCACCCCTCCTGCACAAGCGACTGCAAAAGCCCACCTGAAAATGAAGCGATCTCTTTGTGGTGTCATGTGGAAACAAACCAATCCTGACCCTGAGCCTGCAATCCTATGCTTGTTTGGACAGAAAGAGGTCCTGCTCCATCATCTTCCGGCCACTTCGGATGGCTGAAGAAGGGGTGCTGGGAACTGCATTACTTTTTCCTGCACAACCACATGCATAGGATTATGCGGCCCCGGCTACAAATCATATGACACACTGACACACTGTCCATTTCCGGTGAAATGCTGCCGCCGGTCTCTGCATTGCACAGCGAGAGATGGGCACCAGAAGCAGCAGGACCAACCTCTCGCTGTGTGCACGTTGTCCTTATTTGTGTAGCGATTGCTGAAGTTTTGCACCCCACCTTACTACCCAGACCTTGGCACTCAAGTCCACTGATGAGCAAGTGTTGAACTGGGAGCTGGGAGATCTGGGTATAGTCCACTCAGCCATGGAAGCTCGCTGGGTGATGTTGGCCCAGTCAGAAAGTCCCAGCCTACCTCACAGTGTTGTGGTTGTGAGGGTTAAATGGAGAGGAAGAGGATAACGTGAGCCACCTTGGGTTCCTTGCGCTAGGAGAAAAAGTGGGAAGAGTTTGCCCATGCTGACATGCATGTAACGGCAAGAGGGAGTGGGGCTGGTTTGGGCCTCCTCAGACTGCGGAATCATTCGGGCCTCTTGCCCTCTCTTTTCAGCCATACACATTGCAACAGGGGAACAAAGCTGTATGGGTCTCCGACACGGTTATAGTGGTGGGCTTTGGCTGTCCTTGGAACTATATACTGAGGCGATAGCTCATTGCCCACACCTATACGATTTCTGGAATCCTGCACTCATTAAGCTTTTGTTGTGAGCACTAAGAAGCTCGTCCTCGCGACCAGAGCTGCTAACCATAGGAGTTCTCGGAGTTTCTAGGGATTTCTGTTAGTTTGCCAGGAGTTCTGTGTGGGGTTGGGGGGTGGCTGTTATGCCCTTTTTTGGTTTTGTGGTGCAAGAAGGATGTCTTCCTATGTCAGCTGTTCTGCACTGGGAAGCCAAACTGGTTGGGGTGCAGCGGTCTAGGGAGAGTGAGTGTGTGGCATGACTGCTTTGATTCTGAATGGCATCCACCCCGTTTACGTTGGTGAGGCACAAGGGCCTTGCCAGCAGGAGCAGGCAGGGAAAGGGGTGAATGTGTAAGATGTGTGGGAGGGCTTTGCTCCTCCGAGCACCTCTCTTGCATTTTCAAAAGGCTGTTTGTAGTCTCAGATCTGACTCGTTCCATAGCTTTGGGCAGGTAACTTTAATAATTGTATATTTACTCATCTCCTGCTCTCCTTTCCTGCTCTCCATCTCGGCTGGCTTCCTCAGCCGTCCGTGGGGATCTGGCTCGTCCCGCAGCCCTCCCTTGCTCTCTGTCTCCCTGTCACCCTCCCCGCCCTTCTCCCTTCCCCTGCCACCCACGCCCCACTTCAGGCCAGGCTCATTTGGGTTGAGGGGCCCCAGTGGAGACGCACAGCGGCTGGCGACACCCTCTGCTCAGCCTGGCTCTTTGCGTTGGTACGAGAGACTCCGCATGTGCTGGGAAAACCACTCCCGGGCAATTGCGCTTGAAATGGAAGGCCCTGGAGCGCCCCGTCATTGAGGAAGGGATGGATGCGGCAGAGTGGAGGGCGCCGTTGTCAGCCCCCTGCCCACGTACTACCGGAGGGTGCGGGCAGTGTGGGTCCAGGCGGGCCAGCCTGCCTTTTCACTGAGGCCTATGCCTGGTAAGTTCTAGTTCTCCCAGCCCATCATCAGGCTTGATTGAATGTGAAAACAATGATGTGTCCGGTCTGCCAGGCCTCTTGGACACTGCCGGTCTTATTATCGTTATTCCCATCCCACGTCCCTCCAGTCCCAGCCCTTTCGCAACCACCCCTCCTGCACAAGCGACTGCAAAAGCCCACCTGAAAATGAAGCGATCTCTTTGTGGTGTCATGTGGAAACAAACCAATCCTGACCCTGAGCCTGCAATCCTATGCTTGTTTGGACAGAAAGAGGTCCTGCTCCATCATCTTCCGGCCACTTCGGATGGCTGAAGAAGGGGTGCTGGGAACTGCATTACTTTTTCCTGCACAACCACATGCATAGGATTATGCGGCCCCGGCTACAAATCATATGACACACTGACACACTGTCCATTTCCGGTGAAATGCTGCCGCCGGTCTCTGCATTGCACAGCGAGAGATGGGCACCAGAAGCAGCAGGACCAACCTCTCGCTGTGTGCACGTTGTCCTTATTTGTGTAGCGATTGCTGAAGTTTTGCACCCCACCTTACTACCCAGACCTTGGCACTCAAGTCCACTGATGAGCAAGTGTTGAACTGGGAGCTGGGAGATCTGGGTATAGTCCACTCAGCCATGGAAGCTCGCTGGGTGATGTTGGCCCAGTCAGAAAGTCCCAGCCTACCTCACAGTGTTGTGGTTGTGAGGGTTAAATGGAGAGGAAGAGGATAACGTGAGCCACCTTGGGTTCCTTGCGCTAGGAGAAAAAGTGGGAAGAGTTTGCCCATGCTGACATGCATGTAACGGCAAGAGGGAGTGGGGCTGGTTTGGGCCTCCTCAGACTGCGGAATCATTCGGGCCTCTTGCCCTCTCTTTTCAGCCATACACATTGCAACAGGGGAACAAAGCTGTATGGGTCTCCGACACGGTTATAGTGGTGGGCTTTGGCTGTCCTTGGAACTATATACTGAGGCGATAGCTCATTGCCCACACCTATACGATTTCTGGAATCCTGCACTCATTAAGCTTTTGCTGTGAGCACTAAGAAGCTCGTCCTCGCGACCAGAGCTGCTAACCATAGGAGTTCTCGGAGTTTCTAGGGATTTCTGTTAGTTTGCCAGGAGTTCTGTGTGGGGTTGGGGGGTGGCTGTTATGCCCTTTTTTGGTTTTGTGGTACAAGAAGGATGTCTTTCTATGTCAGCTGTTCTGCACTGGGAAGCCAAACTGGTTGGGGTGCAGCGGTCTAGGGAGAGTGAGTGTGTGGCATGACTGCTTTGATTCTGAATGGCATCCACCCCGTTTACGTTGGTGAGGCACAAGGGCCTTGCCAGCAGGAGCAGGCAGGGAAAGGGGTGAATGTGTAAGATGTGTGGGAGGGCTTTGCTCCTCTGAGCACCTCTCTTGCATTTTCAAAAGGCTGTTTGTAGTCTCAGATCTGACTCGTTCCATAGCTTTGGGCAGGTAACTTTAATAATTGTATATTTACTCATCTCCTGCTCTCCTTTCCTGCTCTCCATCTCGGCTGGCTTCCTCAGCCGTCCGTGGGGATCTGGCTCGTCCCGCAGCCCTCCCTTGCTCTCTGTCTCCCTGTCACCCTCCCCGCCCTTCTCCCTTCCCCTGCCACCCACGCCCCACTTCAGGCCAGGCTCATTTGGGTTGAGGGGCCCCAGTGGAGACGCACAGCGGCTGGCGACACCCTCTGCTCAGCCTGGCTCTTTGCGTTGGTACGAGAGACTCCGCATGTGCTGGGAAAACCACTCCCGGGCAATTGCGCTTGAAATGGAAGGCCCTGGAGCGCCCCGTCATTGAGGAAGGGATGGATGCGGCAGAGTGGAGGGCGCCGTTGTCAGCCCCCTGCCCACGTACTACCGGAGGGTGCGGGCAGTGTGGGTCCAGGCGGGCCAGCCTGCCTTTTCACTGAGGCCTATGCCTGGTAAGTTCTAGTTCTCCCAGCCCATCATCAGGCTTGATTGAATGTGAAAACAATGATGTGTCCGGTCTGCCAGGCCTCTTGGACACTGCCGGTCTTATTATCGTTATTCCCATCCCACGTCCCTCCAGTCCCAGCCCTTTCGCAACCACCCCTCCTGCACAAGCGACTGCAAAAGCCCACCTGAAAATGAAGCGATCTCTTTGTGGTGTCATGTGGAAACAAACCAATCCTGACCCTGAGCTTCCAATCCTATGCTTGTTTGGACAGAAAGAGGTCCTGCTCCATCATCTTCCGGCCACTTCGGATGGCTGAAGAAGGGGTGCTGGGAACTGCATTACTTTTTCCTGCACAACCACATGCATAGGATTATGCAGCCCCGGCTACAAATCATATGACACACTGACACACTGTCCATTTCCGGTGAAATGCTGCCACCGGTCTCTGCATTGCACAGCGTTAGACGGGCACCAGAAGCAGCAGGACCAACCTCTCGCTGTGTGCACGTCGTCCTTATTTGTGTAGCGATTGCTGAAGTTTTGCACCCCACCTTACTACCCAGACCTTGGCACTCAAGTCCACTGATGAGCAAGTGTTGAACTGGGAGCTGGGAGATCTGGGTATAGTCCACTCAGCCATGGAAGCTCTCTGGGTGACGTTGGCCCAGTCAGAAAGTCCCAGCCTACCTCACAGTGTTGTGGTTGTGAGGGTTAAATGGAGAGGAAGAGGATAACGTGAGCCGCCTTGGGTTCCTTGCGCTAGGAGAAAAAGTGGGAAGAGTTTGCCCATGCTGACATGCATGTAACGGCAAGAGGGAGTGGGGCTGGTTTGGGCCTCCTCAGACTGCGGAATCATTCGGGCCTCTTGCCCTCTCTTTTCAGCCATACACATTGCAACAGGGGAACAAAGCTGTATGGGTCTCCGACACGGTTATAGTGGTGGGCTTTGGTTGTTCTTGGAACTATATACTGGGGCGATAGCTCATTGCCCACAGCTATACGATTTCTGGAATCCTGCACTCATTAAGCTTTTGCTGTGAGCGCTAAGAAGCTCGTCCACGCACCCAGAGCTGCTAACCATAGGAGTTCTCGGAGTTTCTAGGGATTTCTGTTAGTTGGCCAGGAGTTCTTTGTGCCAAGAGATGAGCCCAGGACAGAAGGCGTTACTGGAATACGTCTGCCCAGTTGCTTCCGCTGTCCAGCACCACCCTTGCCTTTCCTGCTCTTTCCTGTCTTTCCTGGACAGTATTTGTGGTTCTTATGGTAGGACATGGAAAGGGTGATAGACGGATCAAGGAATGACTGTGGTTTTGTTCACTCACCGCATACAGAACTGAAATCATTCTGCTCCTGTGCCATTCCACAGCTGCGCATCGTGCACTGCTGGCACAGGAGGCCTTGAGGGCTGCCGAGAGGGAGGGGAGAGAGGAGGAGCCCGAAGGGAGCCGACAGCAGGAGGAGCAGCATCTGTGGAGAAGGCCACACTTCTTCTCCCACAGCCGAAGCCCCTCCTCTGGTCCTCCTCAGGCGTCTGCTGGGGGATGTCCAGAGGCCTCACGGGCCCTGCAAGGACTACAGAATGGCGCCTGAGCTAACAACTCCGCCTGCAAGATGCATGTTACCACTGCGGTTTATTCTTCTCTTTCCACATGCAGGTAACGACCCTCAAAGGAGGGTGGAGCCCTCGAGCAGGTGGAGCCCTCGAGCGGGTGGAGCCCTCGAGCGGGTGGAGCCCTCGAGCAGGTGGAGCCCTCGAGCAGGTGGAGCCCTCGAGCAGGCCTGCAGCCGGGGACATCGCAATGCTTTCTGCGTTTGTTTTGTCACTTCTGACCTGTTTAAAGTTCTTTCTGCCCTGCCCTGAAGAAAAAGAAGCCATTTCTTGTTTCAAGTCAAGAGATACAATTTTTAAAATCTAGATGATTTTACACAGTGATCTCTGTGTTTGCCTGCTGTTCCACAAACTGCAGCAACAAGAATGCTTTCCAAGCTCAACAATCCCAGCAGCTGTAAACTTCCCTCCTGGGGAGATGCTCAGCATCCCTGATGTTACAAAGTATGCTTTGATTTGCATGGAGCTGCATATCACAGACATGTATGCTAAAGACATCCCAGAGGGATCTTTGAACGTAGAACTCTTGGTGCTTAGGAAAACCCGATACCCCCAAAGCTGAGGGAGTCAGAGAGCACGAGACGGTCTTTGGAAGCAATTCTTTGATTTATTAAAGAAGACTTCCAAAGGAATTGAAATCACACATCAGGGGAATTAGAACGATACATACGTTTGGGGAATCAGAAGCATACTAACATTCGGAGGGTTAAAGATACACGTATAAAGCCAATAGTGAGGTACACTGGGATGCATAGGAAATGGTGTGTGTGTGTGTGTGTGTGTGTGTGTGTAGTAGGGATGTATGCTGTAAAGGCCGCCAGACACATGCGGGCAGCGCAACTGGACTCTGCATGTCGGTGCGAGTTCTGCAAAGCACTGCCCCATCTCGCCACTGCTGTGGGCTCTGCGCAGGCCAGACAGGGACTGCTGGTTTGGACAGAACTGGAGCAAGATGGCTACGGTTTGGAACGGGTGCGCTGCTGGGGGGACAAGCGCCACTCCGTGCATTGCCTCTTCTGCATGCACATCTGGAAATGGTCTTTCCTGCTGGTGATGTCGCTGCGGCGGATATTATCTGTAGGGGAAGTAGTTGTCCTACTAGCCTCACTCTTCCCCAGCACCTTCACATCCAGAACATCTCTCTTGCGGCACTCCATGGTTTTCTCTGTCAAATAGGTTTTTAGACTTCGGAAGTCAGGGTTCTGACCTTGCACCGCCTCCCTCGCTGTGCTACCCGGAACCGCGGTTCAAGGAGTGACGCAGCCATGTATTTCACGTCCCTGCGGAATCTCCTGCGGAAGGAATGTGCAAGCCTAACGGCAGGATTGGGGGCTTGACTGTCTGCAGCACTGCTGTACTCACAAAGCCCAGCACAGCCTTTTCTCGGCACCCCCTCTGTCATCTTCAGCGCAGGCAGAACTTGGCCCAGTGTAGCATCTCAGTAGCGTTGTGCATTCATCAAAGGCTTTTACCATGTCAACCAGCTCTTGCATCAAGACCCACTGCTGTGGTGCGACCAAAAATTTGGAGTGGTGTTTTGTCTCGATAGTGTGGTCATTTATAGCAGCTCTCTGCTGACAGAGTCGCTGTAGCATATGCAATGGGCTGTTCCAGTGTGTGCACACATCCAAGATGAACTTGTGTTGTGGAAGACCACGTCTACGTTGGATGGCGCCTATTGCCGCCATCGCTGAGCAGGACTGCCTGAGGTGTGTGCAAATGGATCGGGCCATCTTCAGTAGCTTGCCTATTTTGGGAGATGGGTTGCTCAATCCCGAACGCACCACAACGATCAAACAGTGCGCAACGCACTGGACGTGGTTTCGCCCTGCAATGCGGGCTGCTTTCCGGGAGTTGGAGGCATTATAGGCTTCTAAACAGCCCACTGCTGGATTTAAGGGGGGACCCAGGACGTAACAACACCATCGATTTTCGTCGTAACGCTTTCTGCTGTGTGCGTCCCCGAGAGCATTGTGAGGGCCAATGTCGCTGTCGCCCGAGTCAGTCTGCAGTTCTCACTGACGGAGACCCATTGCGCAGTGACACACAGATAAGACTTTGTTTGCTTGCTTGTCCACGGGTCTCTTGTCAGATGAATGCTTCCTCCAACCGCGCGCTTCCAATCCTGCTGGAGCGCCCTTCTGACTTCAGAAGCCAGGGCTGGAATGGCAGCGCCACTACCGTAGTGAGGAGAAGGGACATCCCACTGGGGGCACAATTCCTCCACGAAGTCCCGGAAGGCCTCCTCTTCCACTCTGGAGAAGGGCAGCGTGCATCGAGCAATGAACTCTTCCTGTCAGGGCTCCATTCCCCCTTGCTGCCTGGACGCGTCAGATGGGGATTTCGGTGTCAGCGCGAGGCATAGTTCCATTGACACCTGCCTCTTAGCTAAGTTGCCTTCTGTGCCCTTCTCAGCCAGACCACTGTGCCTTTGGTCTTTGCAAGATGAGGCAAAAAAGGCAGTAATACTCTTTTGGGATGGCTGGGAGAGGGACTTGCCTTTACTGTCTTTGGGCACAAGAAGCGCATGATGCACCTCCATGTGTCGCCTCATGGCAGATGTGCCCACTTGTCCACAGCCCCCTTCCATTCCTAGGTGCACACGACTTCTGCAAACATCACAGACCACGACGTAACGGTCATTTTTCGCATCTTTGAAGAAGCGCCACACGTAGGAACTCGCCCGGCCACCATCTTTTCTTTGGGCAACGGAGTACCAGTTTCAGATGAGGCGGCATCTGGAGCTGCACGTTTCCTCTCATCTCTGCTTGTGGATGGTGTTGCTGGTGGCACTGTTGATGGTGATGACGAGCGCTTAGCAGGGCATAGTTGTTCCTGAGGTTTGGGATTGCTCCCAAAGAACCCGGCAGGCTGGACCACAGAGGCAGACTCAGTCTCCGCAGGGACATCGGTATAGAAGGACTCCTCCTCCTCATCGCTGTCTGCATCAGTGCTGAAATGAAGTCCTCTGGGCTTTTTTTCCAAATTACGTGAACCGCTGCCCACGAGGTAATTCTCAACAGGTAGCTCTGGACCGGGTCCATCTTCTGTCCCACTTTCGCTCTCCCATGCAGGGAGGACGATTGTGGGCGTTTCTGTCACGATTCCAAAGAGAAGCGGAATTTCAGGAGCAATGCACCTTTGACACAAAGAGAAAACAACGGTGTACTTCTAGAAATCGATGACACATCGCTTGGAATTGCGATCAGCCTTACACAAGGTGCAGACGTAAGCTGCTACTGCGCTAGCACTGAGAAAACAACAGACGCCACAAGGTGCAAATAAAGGTACAGACTTCAAAGCTCCACAAGAGTTGTCTGAAACTGTCCGCACTGCTAAACGCCTGAAAAGCATGGGGGGGATTGACTGAGTCTCACCAGATTCATCCTTTGGAATGATGCAGCCTTCGTGACTTTCGTTCCGCCGCTGTAGGATCTCCTCGGGAACATTTTCCTCTGCTTTGGAGACATGCCCTACCGCTCACCATCCATGAACTTCCTTCCTGTTCCTCCAGAGATGTGGCTGGCTGTGCCTGTGCCACTTTCTGTGGCCGTATTTGGTGGTGTGTGCTGCTTGCGGTTGCAGGGTGGACTGGTGCTGGGGCTGTTGGTGCTGGTTACACCTTGGGCTTCCTCCTCCGCCAAATATCGGTGAACTGCAACCTCCACGCTGACTCTCCGACGTCCATACATCTTTGGAGTCCTTGATTGACGACGGGTTCTTCTCTTCAGACTCCAGTTGCAGCCGTGCACAGACACTCTATCTGCAGAGCAGCGGCGCCTCTGGCCTCTGGAGCAACTGAAGCGACACACGACAATGACCGTCCCTGTGAAGGCGGGAAAAGTGGTCGGACTCCCTCCCCTCCCCCTCCTTGAGTTCCCCCCTCCAAATTTGGAGGGGTAGTGGATGCACCCAGCCACGTGTCCCTCGCCCAAAGGAATATGGATGGACGGCAGACAGAGGTGGCGATTTTGTCTGGCTTCAGCCCTCTGATTGACGCCATAAAACTCTTCAGCAACCAGTGAGAACGGGCTCTCCCAGAAAGCACAGTCCAGAGATATACACCTTTCAAAACATCATGATGACGCTTTGCCAGCCGAATGGATTCCGATTTGTCCGTGAATCTCAGCAGTGGGACGTTGCCGTCGTGGCCACCCTAGTCCAGGACCGCTCATGCCCCCGCATTTGGCACCAAGCGGCTGCCGGAACGCGCCCCCTCGCAGGCCTCTACATATCTCTGCCCTCCAGGTCTTCCACGATGATGACATCTGGATGGAAGAGAACAAGAGCGAGACCCCCCTTATGGCCGGGAGGCAGGGGTCGGTGTCCATGTCCCACTTAACAGCCACACGACTTAGGAGTGCTTTAGTGATGCCTTAGGCCTGGGATCGACGGAGGAGGCTTATTGCCTCATTGGGGGAATCTCTCTCCCCAAAGAGGGAGGACCGGGGAGTCCGGGGGGCAGTGGCACAATTGGCTTGGGGCAGCTACGGCTGGGGTTCCTTCTTCCCTTTTTCACCTCATGTAGCACAGCAAAGAGCCTCTGTCATGCCCCCCCATGGGGGTTTGTGTGTGTGTGACTAAGAAGCTAGCCAGCAAAGATCCAGGAAGGATGCTAACTGAGGGCAGAGTGTCCAAGTGTGAAGGATGGTGGGCAAGGAAGTGAAATAAAAACCTAAATTTTCGATCGAGAAGATGTGGACCTTTCTGGCCATGGCGTCTGGCAGTTACCTTTTCTGGGAAGGAGGTTTTTCAGAGCCTCCGGGATCTCCTTGCTCTTCTGAAGTGCGTGCAGCTCCCGGAGGATCTTGGCTTTCACGACGGTAACCTAGCCAGGAGCAAACCCCGAAGAAACCCACCGTCAGCCTGCCATAGCAACAACCCTCGGGGAGGACTGGGGGTGGGCGTTTCTGCTGTCAGGCCCGCTCGCCTTCCCCTCCCCTCCCCTCCGCTCCGCATGACGCAGGGAGGCCGTCCGCTCTGGGCACTCCTCCTGACATGGCTCCTGGAGCCCTGGGGAGGAAACAACAGGCCCTGCCTTTCCCCGTTCGGAGCCCACGCGAGCAGTTCACTCACCTCCTTCCCCGAAAAGGCCTCAGACCTTCCGAGGAGGGAATAGGCAGAGAGGATGGCAGCCTCCTGGGTCGTGCTGCTGCCGTGGTGGGCCAGGACCAGCGCCGTGCCGAGGAAGGCTCTCTTTTGAGGCTTGGCGAAGATCTTCCCAAAGACCTAAACCCGAGATGTGGTCGGGACACTAAGAGAGTGTTCCAGGAAGGATCCACTGCTCTCCGCAGGAGAAGACAAGGCGTGGGGACACACGCCACAACACGTGAATTTTGTGACACAAGTTTCCATTGGAACGCAACACCGTTTCCCAGAAGCCACTCTCCTCTGCCATAGGGAAGGCCGGGCCGAGGTGTGGGGCTGGTGGCCAGCTCCAAATCGGACAGGGGGGTTTCTGGACCAGGGCTTTCTCCGGCTGCTGTCTCTCCCCCTCCTCTTTCTGACCATGGCCGCCACTTCCATGCTGGGCAGGAAGAGAGCCGGTGAGCAAGCAGGCAGGGACCTCTGCCGTCCCTGCTACTCACCCCCGTGGCCTGGGCCAGAGCGAGAAGCCCATGAACAAGGAGGTGGCCCCGGTGAGGAGGAGGAGCGCTCCAGGGGGATCTTGCTAGGGGCCCTCTGGGGCTGTGAGGCCCCCTGCAGGTGTCCCGCCATGCTGAGCCCTGACACTGGCCTTCCCTCACCTTGCCCTTGAGCAAGTCCCTCCCACACCGGTCTCACGGGAGAACGGCAAGAGGCGTCTCCCTTGCCAGCAAGACTGCCGTGCGGCCATTCTCACAGCTGCCGGGAGGGGTCCTTACCTCGCCCACGCTGCAGGCCTCTCGGTATGCCAGCAGCTCCTGGCTCCCCTGGGCTCCCCCCCTCCAGAGGTCCTCCGTCTCGCACGCCCCTGACAGAGAGACACCAGATGGGATCGACTGCCACGGAGGTGGACCGTCCCCTTCGGGAGGACAAGGGGCCAGCCAGAGGAGGCTGCTGGGCTCCTCCTTCCTTGCCCGCTTACCCCTCTGGAGAAGCAGGAGCCGATGGAAGGAGCCGATGGCTGCCTTGGCCTGGTCCCGCAGCTCCGCCCTGGAGCCAGTCAGCAGCACGGCGCATTCGGCCACCAGACGGCCCAGGACCGGGTGGTCTCCAGACAGCTAGTGGGACAGGAAACCAGGGGGACCTCGACCCACACTTCTCCCTTGCTTTCTCCCTGCACCTCGTGGGCCTTGTCCTGCAGACCCCCTGGGCGACAGGCCCTCCGCGGAGCTCTCCGGACTGAGCCCTGCCCTGGTGCCGGGGGCTGGGGGCTGGAGCGTGCTGCTCCGGGTTCCCTCCCGCCCCCACACCGGCCACTGAAATGGAGAACCCAGCCTCCCTCCCTGCCCAGAGCAGGCCGGGGGCCTCCCCCGAAGGCCCGGACGGTCCCGGCCCAAGGCCCCTCGCCAGGCCAGCAGCCAGGGATACGCACGTCCACTTCCGGCAGCGTCAGGGTGTAATCCATCAGGTGCGTGCCGCACGCCAGCGCCCTCCAGGCCTCCAGCGGCACGCTGGACCGCACCCAGAAGTGGATGTGCTGTGGGAGGAGGCAGCCCTCAGAAGCCTGTCGGGCCCCGAGGGGGCGGGGAGCTTACCTGCCCCCCCCAAGCCCTGAGGCTGAGCCCTGTGTGCCGTTCCCACCCTAAATCTCCCAGTCTGCTCCACGGCTGGTTGAGGCACTGGGGAGACACTGGCCGATGAAGGCCTTGATGTGCCATTGCCTTCGGGCAGCGTCTCCATGGCCTCGCACCCCCATTTGGGGCCTCGAGCTGGGCATCCTCACCTGATTTGCCAGCACAAGCGAACTTCTCCGATGTCCCACTCACCTCCATGATGAAGAGGAGATGGCTGAGGCTGGGCTCTCCGGCCAAGAAGCCCCGCAGCATGAATTTCAGGGTCTCGTAGCCATAGGGCTTGAAGAACCGCTGGAAGGAGAGAGAGCGTTAGGCCGGGGGGGACACCGAAGGATCCCCTGCCACGGCTGCGTGTTCTCCGCCGGCTCCTGTCCCTCCAGACGGGGGGGCAGGGAACGCCTTTCGCCTTCCCTGTGAAAGGCGATGGAGGGCCGGAAGCGCCAGGAGGCGGAGGCGTGGCGGAGCTCCCAACATTCCCCCACCAGAGGCCCTTGTCGGGGCGCCAGGGAGACAGGCGTCCCGTGTGCTGCAGGCCTGGCACGTTTGCCTGCCCCGGCTTCCCCAAGGCCAGTCTACCCCGGGATCAGCCCCCCCGAGTCCGGCATCGATGCCTTTGGCCAGGATCCACCTGCTTGTGGGGGGGTGCTGTCTCGCTGCCGGCCGTCAAGACCTCGTGGAGAGCCAGCCTCAGGATCCGCGACTCCAGCTCCCTGCTCCAGGCTGGCCTGAGTCTGCTGGAAGGAGAAGAGCAGCAGGAGTGAGCGGAGCGGGAGCGGGAGGGGCGGCTCTTCTCTTCCACGGGGCCGGCCTGCGCTTCCACGCTTCCCTCTCCGCTGGACCTGGAGGCACGATCCTTCCGGGCCGCCAGTCAGCTGGACGGGGAGGGGGCACAGTCCAGGACCGTGCTCCGTGGCCCCACTTCCGAAAGAAGAAGGGAAAGCGGGATAGGGGGAGCAATCCCGTGGTCCCGAGGGCAGATGTGGGCGCCGTGAGGGCGGCTTCCTGCTCCGCTGCCACAGAAGGAGCTATGAGCTGGGGGGGAGCTCTGCCCACGGGCCCTCCATACGCCCCCCCCACCTCCATCCCGCCCCCATGGAAATCTCTGCGGTGCCTCCAGTTCCCGAGCAAGACACGGCAGAGGAGAATGGGGAGGGGGAGGGGCATCCCAGAGGGAGGGGGAGGCAGGTGGAGAGGCCGGGATCTGCAGGGTCCCCCGGCCTCTCGATTCCTGGCCCAGCCCGAAAATAAGCCGGGGCTCAGAATTCACATGAGACAAGGCGAAATGAAATCCTATCTGGGCACCATCCTGTTCCTGCTTCGACAGGGAAGTGCGGCAGCATCGGCCGGCCAGCCATGCTGGCAGAGTACAGCAGAAAAACCGGCCCTCCCACCCCCCCTCCCTCCCCCCGAAGCGACACACTGTGAGCTGGAGGAGACCCTTTCGTGAGCCGGGGCAGGCCCCACACGCCCCAATACCTCAGCTGGCAAACAGCCTTCATGGCGGACGAGATGACGGCGGGGGGCAGGGCTTCCCCGGGCTGGGTCTCCATCGCCATCTGGGGAGGCCAAGAGGGCAAAGGCAGAGATGAGTGGCCGGCCCCTCGGCCCCAGCCTGCCCCGGAGGGACGCTCAGGGCTCCTCGTCCCCCGTCACTGCTGCCTTCCGCTGGGTTTCAGGGCTGCATCTCGCTCACCGCTACGGCCAGGGCCAGGTCGGCCTTGGTGCAGGGCAGACCCAGGGCCCTCCAGCTGCCCTTCCTTGCAGCCCTGCAGCAGGTCACGACATCCCGGAGGAAGGTGGCTTTGTCTTTGCCGTCGAGTGCCTGGACGTTGGTGAGGATCAGGCAGTTAGCCAGGAAGGGCACTTCGGGGCCGCCAGGCCAGGGGGCCCCCTCAGTGTGCTCTGGGTGCTGCCTGCCGTGGCATCCAGCGGTGGGCTGTGTTTCTCCGTGGACACGATTGCCAGCAGGAGGATGCCAGCCCTACCCCACCCCTCACAACATGCTTTGCGCATCTCTCCACCTTCATGGAGGAGGGGAAATGGAGGAGACGCGGTTGGCCCTGTCCCACTCGCCTAGGGCCGCCCCGCCCGCTGCCCTAGCAGGCTGGTGGGCTCCAGACACCACTGTCACTACAGCATTGCAGCACACGCTGATTTCTAATCCTAGGCTTGAGGGCGCAAGGGCAGGGAGCAAGGGGTGTGCTGTTTTGGGATCTCAGAACACATCCCACCATTGCATTTTGCCAACAGCCGGGGCAGCAATGCAGGGTCTGATCTGGGCATTGACAGAAGTCGTTGTGAAATCGGTGGATGTGACCCTCTGCCAACGGAAGGGGCGCTGGCAAGCCCAAGACCGGCTCAGAACGCTGCGGACCCCTCCTGAGAGGAGCGGGGCCTCTGACCCCACCCGGGCAGGGAGGGCCTCCGAGGGGGCCACGCTGGATTCCCCCTGGAGCAACCAGACCGTGGAGAGTGCCCTGGGCGGAAGGCGTCAGGAGTGTCCGGGGTGGAGAGGAAGGGGGCTGTACCTGCTGTCCCGCTTGGAGCTGCTGCATGAACTCTGCCACCCTTCGCAGCAGTGTGGCGAGCTCTGCCTCCGACTGGACCGGAGCTATGCATGTGGCAGAATCCGGTATGCCTGTGGATGCCAAAGAGGAAAGAGAGTGGCGGCCGGCCGGAGGAAGGCGGGGGTCCTCCCATCCTGGAAAGACACCCTGCGGCTTTGCTCGGGAGCCTCCTGGACTCAGGCACCCCGGGGGTCCGGGCAGGCCTCCTCCTCCCCTGTCAGCAGGGTGCTCTGAGCGCACCCAGCCTCCCCGGGCCCGGGCGCCACTCACCTGACCCCTCCGGTCCAGTCCGCCTGCTCGAAGCCAGGGCCTCCAACCTGCGGCGCAGGGAGGCGATGTCAAGGCCCGTCCCCTGCTCCAGAGGCCCGAGGCCGAGGGGATGGACCTTGCAGTCCCGGCAGCAGCCCCAGAGGCGCCTCGGAGCGCGTGCGGGAGCGACGGAGCCTGACGGAGTGCTGCTGCCTGCGGCCTGGGCTGGGTGAGCCCTGGCACCCCTCCGGCCCCACAGCCGCTGCAGCTTTCTCAGCCTGGAGAGAGGAGGGAGAAGGTGAGCATTGGGCTCTGCGGGGCCCTCGCGCTCCCGGCCGTGCGGTTGGCACGGGCCACCGGAACTCTCCGCCAGGGCCGCGCTGTGGGTGGCCGGGCCTCTCGCGGAAGCGCTGGACAGTCCCAACGATGGCCGCCTGCAGCCCAGTGGCGGCTGGGGAATGCTGGCCGTGGCAGGACTGTTCTCTGTCTGAACAGGCCTCGGGTGGTCCCTGACAAGGAGAAGCCCTGAGACAGCCCCCGTCCGCAGGCTTACGACGGAAAAGGCAGGACACCAACGGAACGGGGATCGGGAGCGAGAAGTTCACACGGAGCCACGCTGGAGGAGCTCTGCGGCACAGCAGTTCCTCTTCCCGCAGGGCACGCTGCGTCCAAGGACACCGTGCAAAGAGGAGGAAGCGGAGACCTCCCGGGAGACGGAAGCGAGGCGCCTGGGCCTGTGGGGCGCGGCTTTGGCCAGCCAACCCCTCGCTGCACAGGGCTCCGCCTCTTCGGGCCCATGGCCTCGGGAGGAGGGAAGGCCTCTCGCGCCGGGACCAGAGTGGGGAGGGAGCAGCTGGGCGCTGGCATCACTGGGTGCGGCTGGGCCACTACGGCCCGCCACCACGGCCCTGGACACGCCTGGCACTCAGTGGCGCTGGACCCAGGGAGGCTTCCTTTGGAGCCGCCATGCACAGGAGCGCACTTCGAAAGAGCCCCTGGGAGGAAGAAGGCCGTGTTGCGAAGCGGGGGAACAAAGAGCTGCTGCCTCCCTTCGGGCACCCGCTCGCCCCAGCCCCACAATCAGCCCTGGGCCACGTGGAGCATGTGTGCTGCTCCCAGGCCCCCCATCCTCCCAGCTGGATTTGGGACTGGAAGACCGGGACAAGTGTGGGTGCAGGGAGGGTGCTGAGCACAGCAGGACTGATCACGGGGCACGACAGACGGGCTAACCGCCATAGCTCCCGTTTCCTGGCTTGGGGGAGCTTGGATCAAGGTGAGAATGCCTTAACTTCTGGTCCCCGAAGAAAGCAGGATCTTCGATGAAGAGAGAGAGAGAATAGTAGCCTGGCCGAGAAAGAGCTGGGAGAGTCCGCATAGGATTCTGAACCAACACATGTCGTGTGAGAGCCAGAGTAGAGAAAACACTAATAACATGCCTACTCACATCTCCAAGGATGTAATGTTTCTCCGATGGATGCCAATGCACTCCAACACACTCCTAACGCACTCCAACACACTCCTAACGCACTCCAACACACTCCAACACACTGCAACACACTCCAACACACTGCAACACACTCCAACACACTCCTAATGCACTACAACGCACTCCCAACTCTCTCCCAACTCACTCCAGCTCACTCCAACTCGTCTAACACTCCAACTCTTTCCCACTCTCTAGCTCGCTATCTTTCTCTGTCTCCTTACTACCCACAAAGACCGCCGGTCACCAGAGACCTCTTGAAGGCCTTCCAGCAGGGAGACATGTCACAATGCAGGACGTGTCACTGTTGCTTAGCAACCGTGCTTGAAACTGGGCATGGCTCCTCCCAGTACAGGTGGCGGTGCCGGTGGGGGGGGCGATGGCTCTGAGTCCACTAAAACCCATTCAGCCTGTTGGGCGTGACAGAGGTATTGGACGAGGGCGCACGGCGTTTGGCTGGCCTTCCTAGCCAGGCCCGTTCTGTCGCCTCCCACGTTCTCTGCCTCTGCTCCGGGCACATGGGTTGCCAGGCTGTTCAGAAGGCGCTTGGCTGGGTGAAACCCTCCCGCCAGCGAGGAGCACCCTGAGCGCCTGTCTCGCAGGGGAGCTGCCACGTGGCTCGTGGGCTAACCCCACTCTTATGGGACTCATCCCGCAACCTCGTCCTCAGCGGCTGGACGTTCAGAAGCTCTTGGCAGGACTGGCTGCAGCAAGGCTCTAGCTTCCCCCTCCCGCCTCCCAGTCCTTCGAACGGACATCAAGCACTCTTGGAAACCCCCAGGAAACACGGGTCGCATCCTTGCGTGCAAGATATCCCTTCCCTGGTCTCCCGCGCTTCATCGTTCTCGTTTTCTCGAGTGCTGGTGCCCGTCTCAGGCTTGCGAGAGTTCTCCCGAGGCCGCCTGCACCCGCATCACGCCAGCCCACACGAGTCCCTGCGAGGACTGCGCTCCGCGTCCTCAGAATGCTGAATGACGGTTGGGGAAGGGCTGGGACACCGAGTGCGGGGCGGCCCTGGCACAGGGCATGGCGGACCGGGTGGAACTGTCAACAGCAGCACCGCACCACTCCTCTGCTTCATGGAGCTTTCCCCCCAGGCAGTTTGAAGGAGGATCTTCCAGCCTCATCCATATCAAGAGGCTCCAGGTCATTTCCATTGAATCCACAATCGAGCCCCAGACTGCAGCCTTTGAAGTGTCCATGGCACTGGCATGACTGGGAAGGTCTGAAATGCAAGAAGCATTGACATATATGTGTGCCTTTCCCCCGATAACACTTTCAAAATCACATTTGCCGCCAAAGGAGAAGAGAAAGAGATGTGGAAGAAAGGGTAACTCTCCCAACGGAGGGACGAGCTCTTGCCTTCCCTGGCTTGTAGACCAGGGTATAATCAAAGCATGGAGCAGGATGTCCAATGCTGCGTGCGCGGAGAGGGTGTGCCGGGAGGAGGCTCACCAGGAGAGGAGATGCCAAGAAGAGGCTCGTGGTCCGCGCGCATTTCAAAAGCACGGCGATACAGATGGTTGTCTATCGCTTCCTTGCTTTTCTGGATTCTGTATTTTGAAAAAGCCCCAAACATCAAGAGTAGTGTCCTTGCCTTGTTCTTTGGCTCCCACCCCCCGCCCTTCTCAATTCCCATATTCCTTTCCTTCCCATTTCAACTCAAGTTCTTGCCTTGAAGTGGCCCTGCAGAGTCAATGTCGATTCTTGACCAAGGCTTCTTTATAATGATTGGGTCTGGCCTAAAAACCTCAGATGTGTTCATGTTTTGCATCTATACTGGATGCTAGGCACCTCTCTCTGCCCCCCCCCCCCCGGGCCTTACTAACAGCTATGAATATAACTATTTGCTGATTGCATAAGAGGTAGAGATGTGGGAACACGAGATCTGACAAACAAAAAGAGGTCACGCCCTCTGCCGTTCAGGGGTCACGTCCTCTGCGTCAGTGGGGGGCTCAGGCTGACCGCTCCCCACTCGTGTCCCCACCAGTGTCCCCAGCAGGTCCGATGGCCTGCTGCCTGCTGCCAGGAGGGCGCATCTGTCCCTCCTGCACGTGGCTCCGTCTGCTGCTGCGTGTTGCACAACGTCGTTCAGACACGGTGTGCCTCTCAAAAGCAGGGAGCAACCTGTTGTTCCAAACGTGGTCTGTCACAGCAGCCGATCCAGGTCCTTGGAGGCAGAGCGACCTGTCCTCCTCTTCCGGGCCGTGGCCAGGCATGTGGAGGGACAGCCTGGCCACGGGGTTTGGGATGCCGGAGTCTGCACGAGGCAGAGAAACAAAGAATGGATGTCTCTTGCCTTTCTCGCAGGGTGAGCCCCCCCGCCCCGGACCCTGGTGTATGGAGAAGGGGAGCCCTGGGTCCATGGCAGACAAAGGCACTTCCCTGGGGGTCAGCACCCCCGGGACCGTGGCCTGTGAAGGCACATCCCTGCTTCTGGGAGGCTTCCGGGCAAGACGCTCAGAGTGGGGCCCCTCCCCGAGCAGGCCACTGTCTCCTTCCCACATTTGTATGGGGGATATTTCCACAACACCCCCAAAGAGGACACAGTGTTGCATACAGTTTTCATCGGCTAAGTTATATGTACAGATGCAACTTTAGAGGCAAGAACTGTAATTTCAGTAGAACTGTAGCACATCTCAGCATCTTGGAGAAGACCGTGAGCAGCGCACATGCCGAAGACCTACCTCAATAAGAACATCTCTGCCTGCTGGCAAAGGATTGCGCTCTAGTCCTTACACTCCGCTGCATCCCGTGGAGGCTGGTGGGTCAGCTGTCCGTGGGGCGTGTTTAGGGGACTGCCTCATTGTGAGCAGAAAGGGGGGAGGAGAAAGGGGGGAAGCAATAGGTAGAAGCGCACACATCAGAGAAGATGCGGTGGGGAGCATGAACTCCGCAGCAGATTGCTGGGATGTGGCAAAATGGGGGTGGGGGAGCTAGAAATGGGGGACATTGCACACGTATGCACCTGCACTCAGAAGTAAGCCCCGCTGGGTGCAACGGGTGCAATGGGTCTTTGTCCCCAGCAAGTGGGTGTGGAATTGCAGCCAAGATGGGCAAGCTGAACTAGAGAGCGCTGGCTGGCTAGATCTGCGCGGCCTGTGTGTTCTCCTGCAGCTTCCCGTGTCGCTCGTCTCCCTGCCCACCCAGCCCTTCTCAATTCGACTATTCCCAGTAGACGTCCCTTTCTTTCTTTTCTAGAGTCTGAATTAAAATCACACACATACAGACACACAAACCCCTTCTCTGTTAGGCTTTATAGTGTACTCCCCGTAGCTTGTAGGTAGATTTTCTTTCTCTAGCTCTTTTTCTTTTGCTCCTGTGTGGGGGTGTGTGAGTGTGCGCTGTCTGTGCGTGCAAAGCACTACACACAATCCATACAATATAGCTCGGAAAACACGGGGATCCATTACAAAGGCCGCTGCTATTTGAGCTGATCTCACGGGAGTTCTTTCCCCCTCCTCTCAGGGTGCAATCCTATGCGTATTTAGGCAGAAAAGAGGCCTGCAACTCCCAGCGTGACCCAGCCAGCCATGGCTGGCTGGGGAGTGCTGGCAGGTGTGGGCCGCCTTTCTGCCTACACCGGCCAAGGATAGCGCCTTTACTCGTCAGGGTGGGAGAGCCAAGTCTGAGGAGCCTCCACTTGGGTGTGCAGCCGGCTCTACCTTTGGGCAGAGAGAGGAGGACCTTGGTGTGTGCTGTCACTTCCGTGTGTCAGCCTGAGGGCAGGGCAGGGCATGCCCCACTCCCTCCTTGTTCTTGACGGGGGCCACTTTGGGAGACGATACTTGCCCGAGATTTGGGATGAAAACGCTGTCAAGGAATGTGTACTTTGAGGATGGACGGGGCAGAACTGAACATGTGGATTTGATCTCTGCTGGACTCCAGGAAAGGGGGGTCTATGCCGTGTCCTGCTGAGAGACGCCAGCGGACATCCGGCCGCTGGCTAGCAGGGACGCAAATGGCGGCGGCCGTAGCCACCGCCGTTTGTGTCCCTGTGATAGGCTACGTAAATCTTTACGTAGCCTATCACGTCTGACTTTAAAAAACACACACACACTCGCATACGCAAATGGCGGCGGCTACGGCCGCTGCCATTTGTGTTCCTTATTTTGGCCTGTCTTAGTTTACATCCATATTTACGTAGTCTAAGACGGCGAAAATAAGGGGAACGCAAATAGCGGAGCGGACGCTATTTGCGTTCCCCTTATTTTTGCCGTTTTAGTCTATGTAATTATTTGCGTAGACCAAGACGGCCCAAAATAATGAATGCAAATGGCAGCGGCCGTAGGCGCCACCATTTGCCTACGCCTTTTTTTTTTTTTTTTTTACCCGGACGTTTTAGGCTACGTAAAAACATACGTAGCCTATCACGTCTATGTAAAAAACCCCAAAAAACTGCAAATGGCTGTGGCAGGAGCCGGTCGGAAGACCAGCCGCCGCTGCCGCCGCTGAAGCCACCACCACCTGGAAGATCCGCCCCAGGTAATTCTCGTCCCGGGGGGGGGTCCGCGGGGTGCCAGGGGGCCAGGCCGTTCCGCCACAGATTTCAGGGGGCCGAATGCACTGGCATTCGTCCCCACCGAGATCCGTGGCGGAATTCTCTGCCACCCCTAATTCCCATCTTGTTTTCTGAGCCCCTCTCCCAGAGCAGCTGTGGAATCATTGGGTCGCAGTCAGAATCCCAGCAGAAGTGGTTCGGAAGGGTGGGCAGGCTGGTTCGCTAGTGAGAAACCCGGGGCCGAAGAGTTTGCCCATGCTGACATGCACGTAAGGGCAAGAGGGAGTGGGGCTGGTTTGGGCCTCCTCAGACTGCGGAATCGTTCGGGCCTCTCGCCCTCTCTTTTCAGCCATACAGATTGCAACAGCGGAACAAAGCTGTATGGGTCTCCGACACGGTTATAGTGGTGGGCTTTGGCTGTCCTTGGAACTATATACTGAGGCGATAGCTCATTGCCCACAGCTATACGATTTCTGGAATCCTGCACTCATTCAGCTTTTGCTGTGAGTGCTAAGAAGCTCGTCCACGCACCCAGAGCTGCTAACCATAGGAGTTCTCGGAGTTCCTAGGGATTTCTGTTAGTTGGCCAGGAGTTCTTTGTGCCAAGAGATGAGCCCAGGACAGAAGACGTTACTGGAATACATCTGCCCAGTTGCTTCCGCTGTCCAGCCCCACCCTTGCCTTTCCTGCTCTTTCCTGTCTTTCCTGGACAGTATTTGTGGTTCTTATGGTAGGACATGGAAGGGGTGATAGACGGATCAAGGAATGACTGTGGTTTTGTTCACTCACCGCATACAGAACTGAAATCGTTCTGCTCCTGCGCCATTCCACAGCTGCGCATCGTGCACTGCTGGCACAGGAGGCATTGAGGGCTGCCGAGAGGGAGGGGAGAGAGGAGAGGAGGAGGAGCCCGAAGGGCAGCCGACAGCAGGAGGAGCAGCATCTGTGGAGAAGGCCACCCTTCTTCTCCCACAGATGAAGCCCCTCCTCTGGTCCTCCTCAGGCGTCTGCTGGGGGATGTCCAGAGGCCTCACGGGCCCTGCAAGGACTACAGAATGGCGCCTGAGCTAACAACTCCGCCTGCAAGATGCATGTTACCATTGTGGTTTATTCTTCTCTTTCCACACGCAGGTAACGACCCTCAAAGGAGGGTGGAGCCCTCGAGCGGGTGGAGCCCTCGAGCGGGTGGAGCCCTCGAGCAGGCCTGCAGCCGGGGACATCGCAATGCTTTCTGCGTTTGTTTTGTCACTTCTGACCTGTTTAAAGTTCTTTCTGCCCTGCCCTGAAGAAAAAGAAGCCATTTCTTGTTTCAAGTCAAGAGATACAATTTTTAAAATCTAGATGATTTTACACAGTGATCTCTGTGTTTGCTTGCTGTTCCACAAACCGCAGCAACAAGAATGCTTTCCAAGCTCAACAACCCCAGCTGCTGTAAGCTTCCCTCCTGGGGAGATGCTCAGCATCCCTCATGTTACAAAGTATGCTTTGATTTGCATGGAGCTGCATATCACAGACATGTACGCTAAAGACATCCCAGAGGGATCTTTGAACATAGAACTCTTGGTGCTTAGGAAAACCCGATACCCCCAAAGCTGAGGGAGTCAGAGAGCACGAGACGGTCTTTGGAAGCAATTCTTTGATTTATTACAGAAGACTTCCAAAGGAATTGAAATCACACATCAGGGGAATTAGAACGATACATATGTTTGGGGAATCAGAATCATACTAACATTCGGAGGGTTAAAGATACACGTATAAAGCCAATAGTGAGGTACACTGGGATGCATAGGAAATGGTGTGTGTGTGTGTGTGTGTGTGTGTGTGTGTGTGTGTAGTAGGGATGTATGCTGTAAAGGCCGCCAGACACATGCGGGCAGCGCAACTGGACTCTGCATGTCGGTGCGAGTTCTGCAAAGCACTGCCCCATCTCGCCACTGCTGTGGGCTCTGCGCAGGCCAGACAGGGACTGCTGGTTTGGACAGAACTGGAGCAAGATGGCTACGGTTTGGAACGGGTGCGCTGCTGGGGGGACAAGCGCCACTCCGTGCATTGCCTCTTCTGCATGCACATCTGGAAATGGTCTTTCCTGCTGGTGATGTCGCTGCGGCGGATATTATCTGTAGGGGAAGTAGTTGTCCTACTAGCCTCACTCTTCCCCAGCACCTTCACATCCAGAACATCTCTCTTGCGGCACTCCATGGTTTTCTCTGTCAAATAGGTTTTTAGACTTCGGAAGTCAGGGTTCTGACCTTGCACCGCCTCCCTCGCTGTGCTACCCGGAACCGCGGTTCAAGGAGTGACGCAGCCATGTATTTCACGTCCCTGCGGAATCTCCTGCGGAAGGAATGTGCAAGCCTAACGGCAGGATTGGGGGCTTGACTGTCTGCAGCACTGCTGTGCTCACAAAGCCCAGCACAGCCTTTTCTCGGCACCCCCTCTGTCATCTTCAGCGCAGGCAGAACTTGGCCCAGTGTAGCATCTCAGTAGCGTTGTGCATTCATCAAAGGCTTTTACCATGTCAACCAGCTCTTGCATCAAGACCCACTGCTGTGGTGCGACCAAAAATTTGGAGTGGTGTTTTGTCTCGATAGTGTGGTCATTTATAGCAGCTCTCTGCTGACAGAGTCGCTGTAGCATATGCAATGGGCTGTTCCAGTGTGTGCACACATCCAAGATGAACTTGTGTTGTGGAAGACCACGTCTACGTTGGATGGCGCCTATTGCCGCCATCGCTGAGCAGGACTGCCTGAGGTGTGTGCAAATGGATCGGGCCATCTTCAGTAGCTTGCCTATTTTGGGAGATGGGTTGTTCAATCCCGAACGCACCACAACGATCAAACAGTGCGCAACGCACTGGACGTGGTTTCGCCCTGCAATGCGGGCTGCTTTCCGGGAGTTGGAGGCATTATAGGCTTCTAAACAGCCCACTGCTGGATTTAAGGGGGGGACCCAGGACGTAACAACACCATCGATTTTCGTCGTAACGCTTTCTGCTGTGTGCGTCCCCGAGAGCATTGTGAGGGCCAATGTCGCTGTCGCCCGAGTCAGTCTGCAGTTCTCACTGACGGAGACCCATTGCGCAGTGACACACAGATAAGACCTTGTTTGCTTGCTTGTCCACGGGTCTCTTGTCAGATGAATGCTTCCTCCAACCGCGCGCTTCCAATCCTGCTGGAGCGCCCTTCTGACTTCAGAAGCCAGGGCTGGAATGGCAGCGCCACTACCGTAGTGACGAGAAGGGACATCCCACTGGGGGCACAATTCCTCCACGAAGTCCCGGAAGGCCTCCTCTTCCACTCTGGAGAAGGGCAGCGTGCATCGAGCAATGAACTCTTCCTGTCAGGGCTCCATTCCCCCTTGCTGCCTGGACGCGTCAGATGGGGATTTCGGTGTCAGCGCGAGGCATAGTTCCATTGACACCTGCCTCTTAGCTAAGTTGCCTTCTGTGCCCTTCTCAGCCAGACCACTGTGCCTTTGGTCTTTGCAAGATGAGGCAAAAAAGGCAGTAATACTCTTTTGGGATGGCTGGGAGAGGGACTTGCCTTTACTGTCTTTGGGCACAAGAAGCGCATGATGCACCTCCATGTGTCGCCTCATGGCAGATGTGCCCACTTGTCCACAGCCCCCTTCCATTCCTAGGTGCACACGACTTCTGCAAACATCACAGACCACGACGTAACGGTCATTTTTCGCATCTTTGAAGAAGCGCCACACGTAGGAACTCGCCCGGCCACCATCTTTTCTTTGGGCAACGGAGTACCAGTTTCAGATGAGGCGGCATCTGGAGCTGCACGTTTCCTCTCATCTCTGCTTGTGGATGGTGTTGCTGGTGGCACTGTTGATGGTGATGACGAGCGCTTAGCAGGGCATAGTTGTTCCTGAGGTTTGGGATTGCTCCCAAAGAACCCGGCAGGCTGGACCACAGAGGCAGACTCAGTCTCCGCAGGGACATCGGTATAGAAGGACTCCTCCTCCTCATCGTTGTCTGCATCAGTGCTGAAATGAAGTCCTCTGGGCTTTTTTTCCAAATTACGTGAACCGCTGCCCACGAGGTAATTCTCAACAGGTAGCTCTGGACCGGGTTCATCTTCTGTCCCACTTTCGCTCTCCCATGCAGGGAGGACGATTGTGGGCGTTTCTGTCACGATTCCAAAGAGAAGCGGAATTTCAGGAGCAATGCACCTTGGACACAAAGAGAAAACAACGGTGTACTTCTAGAAATCGATGACACATCGCTTGGAATTGCGATCAGCCTTACACAAGGTGCAGACGTAAGCTGCTACTGCGCTAGCACTGAGAAAACAACAGACGCCACAAGGTGCAAATAAAGGTACAGACTTCAAAGCTCCACAAGAGTTGTCTGAAACTGTCCGCACTGCTAAACGCCTGAAAAGCATGGGGGGGATTGACTGAGTCTCACCAGATTCATCCTTTGGAATGACGCAGCCTTCGTGACTTTTGTTCCGCCGCTGTAGGATCTCCTCGGGAACATTTTCCTCTGCTTTGGAGACATGCCCTACCGCTCACCATCCATGAACTTCCTTCCTGTTCCTCCAGAGATGTGGCTGGCTGTGCCTGTGCCACTTTCTGTGGCCGTATTTGGTGGTGTGTGCTGCTTGTGGTTGCAGGGTGGACTGGTGCTGGGGCTGTTGGTGCTGGTTACACCTTGGGCTTCCTCCTCCGCCAAATATCGGTGAACTGCAACCTCCACGCTGAATCTCCGACGTCCATACATCTTTGGAGTCCTTGATTGACGACGGGTTCTTCTCTTCAGACTCCAGTTGCAGCCGTGCACAGACACTCTATCTGCAGAGCAGCGGCGCCTCTGGCCTCTGGAGCAACTGAAGCGACACACGACAATGACCGTCCCTGTGAAGGCGGGAAAAGTGGTCGGACTCCCTCCCCTCCCCCTCCTTGAGTTCCCCCCTCCAAATGTGGAGGGGTAGTGGATGCACCCAGCCACGTGTCCCTCGCCCAAAGGAATATGGATGGACGGCAGACAGAGGTGGCGATTTTGTCTGGCTTCAGCCCTCTGATTGACGCCATAAAACTCTTCAGCAACCAGTGAGAACGGGCTCTCCCAGAAAGCACAGTCCAGAGATATACACCTTTCAAAACATCACGATGACGCTTTGCCAGCCGAATGGATTCCGATTTGTCCGTGAATCTCAGCAGTGGGACGTTGCCGTCGTGGCCACCCTAGTCCAGGACCGCTCATGCCCCCGCATTTGGCACCAAGCGGCTGCCGGGACGCGCCCCCTCGCAGGCCTCTACATATCTCTGCCCTCCAGTTCTTCCACGATGATGACATCTGGATGGAAGAGAACAAGAGCGAGACCCCCCTTATGGCCGGGAGGCAGGGGTCGGTGTCCATGTCCCACTTAACAGCCACACGACGTAGGAGTGCTTTAGTGAGGCCTTAGGCCTGGGATCGACGGAGGAGGCTTATTGCCTCATTGGGGGAATCTCTCTCCCCAAAGAGGGAGGACCGGGGAGTCCGGGGGGCGGTGGCACAATTGGCTTGGGGCAGCTACGGCTGGGGTTCCTTCTTCCCTTTTTCACCTCATGTAGCACAGCAAAGAGCCTCTGTCATGCCCCCCCATGGGGGTTTGTGTGTGTGTGACTAAGAAGCTAGCCAGCAAAGATCCAGGAAGGATGGTAACTGAGGGCAGAGTGTCCAAGTGTGAAGGATGGTGGGCAAGGAAGTGAAATAAAAACCTAAATTTTCGATCGAGAAGATGTGGACCTTTCTGGCCATGGCGTCTGGCGTCTCCCCCCTCATGGAGGAGGGGAAATGGAGGAGACGCGGTTGGCCCTGTCCCACTCGCCTAGGGCCGCCCCGCCCGCTGCCCTAGCAGGCTGGTGGGCTCCAGACACCACTGTCACTGTGGGGACTCCAGCACACCCTGATTTCTAATCCTAGGCTTGAGGTCCAAAGGGGAGGGAGCAACGGATGTGTCCAGAGGATCCCCCTTTGTGTTGTTTTGGGATCTCAGAACACATCCCACCATTGCATTTTACTGAAAGCAAGAGCAGCAATGCAGGGTCTGGTCTGGGCGTTGACAGAAGTCTTTGTGGATGTGACCCTCTGCCAACGGAAGAGGAGCTGGCAAGCCCAAGACCGGCTCAGAAAGCTGCAGAACCCTCCTGAGAGGAGCGGTGGCTCTGACGGGCAGTGAGGGCCTCCGAGGGGGCCACGCTGGATTCCCCCGGGAGCAGACTAGACCGTGGAAGGTGTCCTGGGTGGAAGGTGTCAGGAGTGTCCAGAGTGGAGAGCAAGGGGGTGGCTGTACCTGCTCTCCAGCTTGGACCTGCTGCACGAACTCCGCCACCCTTTGCAGCAGTGCGGCCAGCTCTGCCTCCGACTGGACCGGAGCTATACATGTAGCAGAATCTGGTATGCTTGTGGATGCCAAAGAGGAAAGAACATGGTGGCCAGCCAGAGGAAGGAGGGAGTCCTTCCATCCTGGAAAGACATGCTGCTGCTTTGCTTGGAAGCCTTCCTGACTCAGACACCCTGGGAGTTCAGACAGGCCTCCTCCTCCCCCGTCGGCAGGATGCTCTGGGTGCATCCAGCCCTCCCCGGAGCCCTGGCGCCACCTCACCTGACCCCTCCGATCCGGTCTGCCTGCTCGAACCCAGGGCTTCCAACCTCCGGCTCAGGGAGGCGAGGTTGAGGCCCGTCCCCTGCTCCAGAGGTCTCAGGCCGAGGGGATGGACCTTGCACTCCCAGCAACAGCACCAGAGGCGCATCGGAGCGCGTGCGGGAGGGGCGGAGCTTGCCAGAGTGCTGCTCCCCACAGCCCGGGCTGGGTGAGTCCTGGGAACCCCCCCGGCGCCACAGCGACCGCAGCTTTCTCAGCCTGAAAGAGAGAAGGGAGAAGGTGAGCAATGGGCTCGGCAGGGCCCTTGCGCTCCCGGCTGTATGTTTGGCGCAGGCCACCGCAACTCTCCCCCACTGCCACATCTTTGGTGGCATGAGCATCTCGTGGAAAGCACTTGAACAGTCCGGACGATGGCCACCTGCATCCCAATGGCGGGCTGGGGAATGCTGGCTGGGGCAGGACTTTTCTCTGTCTCAATAGGCCTCGGATGGTGCCCTGGCAAAGAGAAGCCATTAGACAGCCCCTGCAGTGACCAGAACTGTACACAGTGGTCCCAGCGAGTTCACGCTAGGTATTCATACAAAGGGAGCATGGTCTTGGCAGCATTATTCTATTCATTTCCTCGCGATGCCTTGGAGTGTGATCCATTTTGGGCAGGGGTGTTGTGGTTTGTCTGTAAGTGAACGGCAGGAGGGGATAATCTGTCAGTGCCATTGGTTCTCGATGGCTGCATGAATTTTAAGCCTTGGCTGCTGGAAAACGATCCAGTGAGCTTCTCTTCCTGCACTTTGTTGTTGTCCTCCTCTGTCTCACCTTCAAGGACATTTAAACCAAATGCTCGGTCCTGTCAGATGTGCCCCCTTTGTCCTCAGAACAACCCTGTGAGGTAGGCTAGGGGGGACTGTGACTGACCACACTCCTCCTCCTCATTCTCCCCTTCCAGGAAATGGAAACGAAATGCTTGGCTCTGTGGGGTGTGACTTTGGCCAGTCCAAAACGCACTCTGCAGGGCTCCACCTCTTCAGCAGTCATATCCTCAGGAGGAGGGAACACCTCTCAAACTGGGATTTACGTGGGAATTTAGGAGCTGGGACTCTGGAATCACTGGGTGCTGCTGGACCCCTAAGGGCTGAGACCACAGTCCTGGACGCGCCTGGCAGTAAGTGGCAGTGAACCCAAGTGAAACTCAGGCATTCCTGAGATAAATAGCGACCCTGGCAGCGAGAGAGCACTGGAGGGGGGCTTGCTGGATGCTCAACGCCGACGCCAGGAGCGACAACAACTGGAGGGCGCGGAAAGGAGGTGTAGCGCTCATTTGGCGCGCAAGCAACGGTCCTGTGGACCCAAGGGAAAGAGGGAGGAACTCTCCCTAGCCCATAAGTTCAGGGTCTTCCTGTAATTCTCCTTCAAACAGAGACCAACTGCCTAACCTGGAGCATAGGCTACTCTGCTGTTCCTTGCTTAGTCGCTGGGGATTAGCATCTGAAAGAGTCATTAAGTTGTAAAAGGATTAAAGCCTTGAAAAGAATCCTTTTGTCTGTGTCTTGAGTTAGCTATTGGAGTAGAGTGAAAGAGGCCACCAGGGTGCTCCTGACAGATAGATAGATGTAAATAATATTAACCTGGCATAGACAGAGGGGGAGAGTCCCCGTAGGATTCTGAACCATCACCTGTAGTGTGCGAACCAGACTACAGAAAACACTAATAACAAGCCTTGTCACTTCTTCAAGGATGTAACGTTTCTCCAACGGACTCTCCCTCACTCCCAACTCTCTGCCAACTTGTCTACTGCTCAAACTCGCTCCCACTCTCTTCGCAGCCTTCGCTTCATTGTCTCTTCATGCATCAGGCATAATCTGTGCCTGAAAAGTCTCTTCCTTCAGGGGCCCGCAGAGGACCAGGGCTGCACGTAGCCTCCATTGTGCCAGCCAGCAGTCCGAACCCGCTGCTCTCCCGGGTCGCCAAATGCCCCCCTGCCCCCCGTCGCACAGGTAGGAGGAAGGACGGCAGACCCAGCAGGCCTCAAGCAGGACCGTTCTCTATTGACGCACACGCGGAAGTGACCGCTTGGCAGGCGTGCCTCCCACCCTTGCTCCTCCCAGCTCTACAGGAGCCGCCCAGGTCCCAAGCAAGGACTAAGCCACCGTACACCTCCCCCCACCCCCAGCTCAGGATACAGAACGCTGGCCAAAGCGACTCTGCTGTCTTTAGTGGGGGCAGCCGGCACTGAAGTAGGAGTCGACTCCCATTTTGGTTGGCTTCTATATATGGAGTGGGACTGTAGTACCAGCAGAACTTAATGTGATATTCAGGTTCATATGATTTGCATTCAAAGGCTTGGAAGGATGAGAGACTAATAACGGCTCCTGGGAAATGTGCCCTGGGAAGCAGTTCCACCATTCAGGGCCACCACAGAAACGTTCCCCGGCTGGTAGGCACTCGCTGAGTTTCCCAACGTGGTGATACCTGGAGTCAGGCATCGGATGAGCAAAGCAGAGGTGAAGGCTCCAATGGGAGAAGGGAGTCCCTCGGATACCTTGGTCTCAAGCACTTCGTTTTTAGGATTGGACCCACCACTCGGAATTGTGATTTGAAATAAACTGGGGAATAGCACAAGTGTCTAAGTCGTGGTGAAATACATTCATTAGGCGGGGTCATCCTGAAGGACTTGGTGTTGTATTCTGGATCATCTGCAGGGTGGTCATGTCAACGTTCAGAATAAACGTTGCGTGGTGGAGCGGGAAAGTGCTGGCCCTCGAAGTCTCTCCTGGGGATCTTCGGAGCTGACCCAGAAGTTGATGTGCTATGGGATGAAACAGTACATCTGTGCTGTGGCCACAATTCACAGCACCCCTTGCCCGGCTGTGCAACACTGAGCCCGTGCAGGGCTTTGTAACTCAGGAAAACTCACATGCTGCATGGGGGCAAAGGAGCACCTCCGAGGACACTTTCCCAGCAAGAAACTGGGTGTCCTTCGTGCAAAAAGGGTTGCTTACTCAGTGACCATCTTTGAACTCAGGGGCTCCCCAAGATGCAGCAGCTTACTCTTCTCCAAGCTCTCTCCTGCATTTAAACAAGCTTCTGAGGCCCCATCCGCATGAGCCATTTACTCTGGGGCTGCTGCGATCCGAGGACCTTCGAGACATACGATGCAGGCGCCACCTCGCAGCCTAACCGTGGTTTTCACGGGGAAAATGTGGATTTCCGCAGAGGCGTTTTGCTGTGATGTTTTAGCTTGCTGAGGGTGTACCGCGGTTGCTGAGCTGTCTGTCCCTTCCTCGAACTGACTTCGCAGTTTGCGGTGGGCATGGGGTAGGCGCGCTTAATGATTGCGTCATTCTGTGACGCCTTTTCACCCCTCCCCGTTCCTCCCCGCTCCTTTGCAGCTGCATAGTAACAGAGAGGTATCCATTCTGGAATGATGGGGAGGCACGTCCCTCTCACGTGGGCATGCCCCTTCGCACGTGCGAACCATCGAGAGAGTTACCATGCCAAACAGTTGGCATGGCAATGAAGGGGCAGACTACCCACATCTCACCAAAGAGGAATGGACAGACACAAAAGAACCCCTAAAATACAAAACAGCCATTAAAACCCAAAGTGTCGCGCCCCACCATCACGTGGTTGCACAGCTGCGCGTTTAAATATAGTGGTTAAAAAGAAAAATGAGCAGTGAAACTGCTGCAGTTTACTTTGCTTTACTGGCCATGTGTCAGGGCACAGCGGGTTTTCCCATTGGAGACGTCCCCAGTAAATCGCGTCTGTACCGCAGCGGAAGCTAATTTGCAGCTGCAGTGCTGTGCTGTTACACCAGAGTGAACGGTGAAAGTGGTGCCGTGTAGTTGGCCCCGAGTCTCCGTGATCAGGGTTCTCTCCCTCTCTCTCCCTCTCTCTGTCCATGCACTCTGTACTGAAATTGTGATTCAGGATGCTCGGGGACAGGAAGGAGGAGAACTCAGATGAATGTCTGGATTTTTTTGAGTTTGTCCCTTTTTAAAGGAAGAAGCCCAGGTTCCTGGTAGAGCATAGTATTACAGAACGGGAAGAAAGAGGCAGACACTAAACTTCAAAATGGCCACAGCCTCATTGATCGATTTACTTCATTCAGTGACCAGCTGAGATCAGTGTATATTGGGGTGAGTGGGTCAATGTCTCTCGCCCCCCCTTCCCTGTCCCTGCTCTCCTTTTCCTGAAGAACTGCTCTGCCTACCCAGACGCAATGGTCACCATGGCTTCAGCCCGAGCCACCTGACTCCAGGGAAACATGATGGGTGGGTCAAGACCACATCCCATCCAAAGCAGCTCATTACTGGAGCAGCCCCAGCTCTGGGGAGCGCCCCCCGTTCCAAGGTTACTCTCAGTCCACTCTCACCTGAGAATGAGACAGACAGACAGTGTCGTCTCACCTGGCCTGTCAGTCATCTGTCACCCAGGAGGTTTCGCCACTGATGCTGTGTTGGGCGGCGGGGGGGGGGGGGTATGTTTGCTGAGTGAGTGTCACCCAGGTGAGGACAACCACAAGCTCTCCCTGCCAGCATCTCCTTCAGAGCCCTGCTCCGAACATTGGGGAAACGCCCACCTGCCCACAGCACTCTCCCCTGCGGGATGGAGATGAGGGGGTCTAGGGTGGGCCCCTCTGCCAACTGATCCTCCAACACCTGGAGCATCTCCCAAGATGCTTGATAGCCTGAAAAGAAGCAGAGACTTGGAGCACACCAGCCTAAAATCCCGCATTTAAAACGGGCCTTCTGCTTCAGTTTTAAATGCAGGACCACGACAGATTCCCTTCACATGCTCTTCCTTCCCCCCTTTTCCCCCTTATCTGGGTCTTCCGTATGTCTCATTCTACAGCCACTAGGTGGTGCTGTGGTCCAGCTCCTCTCATTGCAGCTGTTCCTTTTTCATGAAGAAATTCAAGCGGAAATCAAGCTTGGAAATTTGATAGGTCATTATCTCCGACCTTTTCAAAAACGGAATAAAGGTCATTCAGTGCGGGAGAAGTCCTGGAGGTTGATGATGTCATCTAAAGGACCTGCAAACATCTGTGAGTGAGCAGTCTCAATAGCAGGAGAAAAGCTCCGTGTGAAGAAGCCCTTGTAGGCCAGTGTGCAAAGGCTGGATATCAGCACAAGGTAAGTGATGAGATGCTGCATTTGCACTGAAACTTGCAAGGCTCATAAACGTTTACCTTAGTGTGGGAATCTGCCGATCCTGTGTCCATGGTGAGGAGAGTGTGCTAAACTGAGGAGATCCTTCTGGAAGCAGCTCTGTGATTCAATGGGATAACATGGGAGGAATGGGCTGTCACTAAGAAAACTTGGGTAGCCTTTCCCTCCCTGACCTGGGCCACATCTGTCTGGGGGGGGGGTGTCTCCAGCAGCGATTTACTCCAAGCCAAGGATACATGACGTCATGGCCATCCAGCAGCCCCCCTGGAGCTGATCAGGGAAACACTGGATTTCCTGAGGCTGCTTGAAGTCCGATTCTTTTCCTGAAGTCAGGTTCTCCTCGGTATAGTTGCTGGGTGTCCCAATTGCTTCATTGACCTCGGATATGCTAGCCCTGCCCAGGGGTGTGCCTTTCACCGTGACCCCGATCAAGGGGTGTTTCCTGTGTGTTTCCTGTCCCTTCACAAACCAGTTCGTGTCTCCTCAGAAGGAACCCCCATTGGGCTCAATGAGCCTTGTCCCCTGAATGCCCACACCAGAATTTACAGCGATCCCCCTCAACTGAAATGGCACAGTTTAAAGCACCAGGTCCCTTAATGCTCTACAGGGCGCTCTCGAGGCTCTGATTCTCCATTGTTTGGTTTATTGCCTTAGGAAGTAACTCCTTCACAGCTTCGTTGTACAGATCCTGCGCAGTATCGCTTTGGTTAGAAAGGAGGCCGGTTTCCCATCCCTGTGATCCCCCCCCCCCCGCTTCCCAGCACAAGCATATGTGGGTCTACTCAGAGGTAACACCCACTGTGTTGAATGAGGCTTGGGGGGCTTGTCTTACAAATATGGTCAGGAGTGTTTCTTTCGCCCCTCCATCACTGCGATCAAGCACAGCAAAGGGCTACAAAGGGGGCTCATTGGGAGGCTTGTCTTGCAAATGCACACAAGGGGAAGTAACTACTTTGCACCTTCCTTACGGAGCCTGGGGGGGTGGGGAGCCTCTCCTGTTGGTTGAGCAGCCCCTACCGCTCAGACGACGCTCACTCCACCCCACCTGGAAGTGAGTTACGTGGAGCCACTTAGGATGGTGCGATGTGCCCCCCCATGGAGCCCTGCCCGGACCAAGGGCACTCCTCCCTCCTCCTTCCGTTGTCATGGAGACAGGGCCTCTGTTTCCAGGTGGAGCAAGCAGGACCAGGCTCCTTCCGCCTTGCGGAGAGGATGAGAGGACGAGTCCTGGGCCAGGCAGACTGCGTGTGGGGAGAGCGACACGGAGCTCCAACGTCTCTGGGCGGCCACTCTCCCGGAAAGCAGCAGTAGCAGCTGCCTGAGAGGCACCGGCCCTTCCCTGAGGGGCTGCCTCTGGGGGGGGATTGTCGGGAGGAGCGCATGTTCATGGGAGAGGGAGGCAGAGCCTTGGGGGGATGTGGGGCGGGGGGGAGTCTGTCACAGAAAAGCCGTGGGTGGGCTGAGGGCTGGCTTGGCTCTGAGGGGACAGCTTGGCGCTCAGGTGGGAGGGAGATGGGAGAGGGGTGAAAGGACTCTGTACACAAATGACACTGCATTTGCTACCAGTCCGGTTGGATCCTTGTCTGTTTCCCTTCTTCTCTTCTGAATGCTATCTCCCACAACATCCACGGGTTAGGGGTTTGAAGCACACACACGTCACCCTGAAAACATTTTTTGCAGATGCCAGAACAGATTCGGAGGTGGAAGTGAGAGAAAAGTGTACTGATGGAGGCAAGGCAAGAGATGAGGGAGTGTCACAGTAAGGGCAACAATGCACTGAGGAGAGGAGATGGATTAATTTAGTACAGTAGGATGCCAACAAAAAGCTGAGGTGACGACTATTAAAATTATAGAAAAGGTTCTGCCACAGAACTTGTTCTTGTTGCTCAAGAGAGTTGAATAGTTTGGTATTTTAAATGTTTTAATCCCAAGGCTGATGTTGCTTTGTTTCTAAGAGTAAATGGTTTACTTTTTAAAGAACCCCTGGTGGACTAACTTGTGGATCTCTCGTGCCTCATAGCTGACCTAGTCTGCCCCGCATGTGCCATTTTATTATAGGAGTAGATAGCATGAGCAATGTGAGGGGAACCGGCATGTATACGTTATTCATGGACGCTACTTGTCACGGAACCGTGATTCTGAGGGTGTAACCAGGAAGAAGTGTGACTGGGAGGGCACCGCTCAGGCCTCAAGGGAGTGCACACGGAGATGCTGAACAGGAGTGAACCGGGAGCGAGAGCAGCAAAACAAATGCTGCTAAGTGTTGCACAAAATGCTAGTTTCGCCCCCTGGAGGCTAGTCCAATTTGCCCCAAAGAGGAGAGTCAACTTCAGGCTGGGTCCAACTCGATTTTATTGTTTGCAAACAGTTCGACAAAGGAGCTCACGCTCAAAGCAGAGTCGACCCTGGGCAACCTCCGCGCTACAGTTTTATCACTTAGCTTACATTCCTCAGCCAGCGTGTTACTTTTGATTGGTTGCCAGCGGTTTGCTTAGCAACCTTATCTTAGGGTTACTGTCTGCTCATTCCAGGCATGCGCAGCTCTTACAGTACTATGTGCTGCTTAAGACACATACAATGGCTTTGAGGTTACATTTTTACTACAATTCCCCCCTCAAAAGGCTTTTCTCAAATTTATACTCTCTTTGGTCCCGCGGTGGACTATGCACTTAAAGGCGCAAACTATTATTGCTGTGGCATTGATGGTTTTCTCTAAACAGCAAGTGAGGCCTAGGATGCCTTTGTTCTAGCTACTAGAATGTTGACAACAAAAACACTTTTTTTTGAACTTTTGGAACTCAGTATTGTTCCGTTCATCAGGAACCCTTGAAACGAGAGCACCCTCTTTCTGTAGAGCTACTTGAGTCCTTTCAGGGGTTCATTATTCCAACGGTGACCTTCAGGTGGGTCAGCTTCCGGTGTGACCCTCCCTGGTGCAGGTGATGCCTTTATTCAGTGTGATGAATCCACTTCTTTTCTTTGGCAACTTTCATAGCCATGGGAGTGGTAAGTAGGATCTGAAACAGACCCTTCTGCTTCTTGGTAGGTGGTTCATCTTTCTAGGACTGGATTAGCACCCAGTCGCTGGGATTGAGATTATGCACTGGAGCATCTAAAGGCCAGGATTGGTGCGGTGTCGCAAACCTGTGAAAACAAAACAGACTGCAAAGCAGTAACATAACCTTGAATCTTAAAACTTTTACTTTTAAATTCACATTTAAGCTATCAGCCATAGGTAATATCCGAGGTGGGCACTTATGGAACGTTTAAAAGGTGTCAATTTAATACTTCCCTTGGGGGCGCACCATACTCGAGTCAAGGTGATTGGCAAGGCCTGTGGCCTTTCAACTTAATCTTTAAACAAATTTTAATGAGCATTGTCTTTAAGGTGCGGTTCATCTTCTCAACTTGACTTGTAGATTGAGGTTTCCAAGGGGGGTGTAGCTTCTAGTTAGTTTGTTATGCCTGGGCCACTACTTGCGTCACTTGTCCAACAAAATGGGTCCCCTGATTTGATTCACTCTCTTTAGGTAACAAGAGCTTAGGGATTACTTTTTAACAGGATCTTGGCTACTGTCTGAGCGGTGCAGTCAATTGCTTTTATCATTACTAGCAGGTACCGATAGCCATGAGTCTGGGGCAACTCTGAAAAGTCAATTTGAAATCTCTGAAAAGGATAGTAAGCGCATGGGCGACTTCTCATTTGAGCTGGGGGCTCAAACATCTTTGAATCATTTTTGAGGCACAAAGGGCAGTCAGCCACTGTTCTCAGGTCTTGGTCTAACCTGAAGGAGGTGCTATCTGCCTCGGGCGCACTCAAAATCGGGGTGTTAAAGGGGGATGATCCCTTTATTAACTAACCATAATTTTTGAACTTCTCAATGAGCGGCTTCAAGCCTGCACAGGTGGCTTTTTTCAGAGGATACTGCCTTACGCACACAGGGCTCTCCCTTTTTAAAGAAGATTTTAATTTGTGTTATGCATTTGGTCGGGCAGGGGTTCTGTCTGCCCACACACATGGATTAACATTCTCTAAAATCTCAGTCCCTTTGGCCTCTGACACAATCTTGATTGCTTGAAGGGCCATTCGATAATTTGAGCCCTGCATTGCTGGCAGCTGTACTACAATCTGATTATCACTGAAGAAGATTTCAGCTTGCAGTTTTGTTAACAAGTCCCGCCCCAAGAGGGCAACCAGGTATGCAGATGAAACTACAAAGGCATGTTCCAGTATGTTATTTCCAGTCTTCGTGAGGAGGGGCTTACACATGGGCAATTTAGTTTGTTTTTTTTTTCCCTTTAATTTCTTTTATAGTTACATGCTTTCCACTTTCTCTTGCCGGGGGGGCTTCACAGGGATCATAGAAAATGTGGCTCCAGTATCTACTAGGGCTTTACAGTCCTCGCCACCAACCCTTACTTTTACCTTGGGATTCTCCCGAGCGTTTGTTCGTAGGGTGGTGGCCCTTCAGCTAGACTCCCCCCCACTGGAGGACCCTGCCAGCATTTGGCAGCCTTCAGGGTGAGTCTCTTTTCTCTTTTCTTTCAGCTCTGGACAATCTTTCTTCCAATGTCTCTTCTCTCGGCAATACGCACATTTATTGAGCCCCGGTCGGCCCTTTCCTTTTCTGCCCCCCCCCCTCTGGTCGCTTCTGTGCTCTCAAGCTGCTGTTTATATCTCCGCCCATGGTGGCTGCCAGCATTGCCTTTTCCTTTTTCCAGGAATGGCACTTTTTTATGTGCTCTCATGTGCACCATAGCTCTAAAAACTTCATGATCTGGGGTCTGATAAGGCTAAAGCAGGCGGTGATATTAAGGCTTGCTTCAATTTAAGAAAAGCCTTTTTTATTTTAATTGTCCACTTCTAGTGGGTAATATTTTTGTTAAAGCTTCATACGGGGGCTTCACCCCTTTTTATGGCTACTATAGCCTCCCTCTTGTAACAGGCACACTTATCTTTTGGCTTGCCTGTTCTGCAAATCATGTTTCAAATTCTCTGTGCCATGCACCAGTTTTAACTCTTTGTTTTCTCTGCAAGTTAGGCTGTTTGCCATTGCTTCGACAGAGACTTGCTTGCTTAGATCTTCTTACTAATCTCAATGACACACATTTGGGATAAGCTTTCTTTCTTTTTTAAGCCTTTTTGTCTGCTACTTTCTTCTGCCTTCTTTTATACCTTTTTCATATCATTAAAATCTAACACCATGACTGGAAAACATTTGTTTTGTATAGTAGGGCATGGTGGAGCAGATCTAACCATTATACTGCTCCTCTGACTGCATGGTCAGGGCCCATCAAAATCAAGGGAATGGCGTTCTCATATGTGGAAAGAGTTCCAAGCCGCCATTTTTGCATCGGCAACTCCACACTGCATGAGTTTTGGCAGAGTGTCAGGTTTGCCTCTGAGCAAATGGAACGTCAGAACAGTTCAGATTTTGAGAAAGGGCTGGAACACATGGGGCAGGAACTTTCTTAGGCTTCAGAAACACAGCTGGGCTTAGAAGTATCACGGGAGAGTGGGGGACTCTCTCTCTCTCTCTCACCTCTTAAGTTAAGAGAATTTGCTGCCCCCCTTTTTAAAGGGAAACTAACTTTCGTAGTTTCTCTTTGAACTTTTTGAAGGCTGTTTCCTTTGTAGTCTATGAATCTCTAGAAATTTGTATCTGTATGCTTCATTAGGGTAAATGAAATCAAAGCCTTGGAAATCATAGAATCATAGAATAGTAGGGTTGGAAGGGGCTTACAAGGCCATCGAGTCCAACCCCTTGCCCAGTGCAGGAATCTAAATCAGAGCATCCCTGACAGATGGCTGTCCAGCCTCGTCTTGAATGCCTCCAGGGTGGGAGAGCCCACCACCTCCCCAGGTAATTGGTTCCATTGTTGTATTGCTCTAACAGTTAGGACGTTTCTCCTGATGTTCAGCTGGAATCCAGCTTCCTGTCACTTGAGCCCATTATTCCATGTCCTGCACTCTGGGATGATTGAGAAGAGATCCTGGCCTTCCTCTCTGGGACAACCTTTTAAGTACTTGAAGAGTGCTATCAGATCTCCTCTCAGTCTTCTCTTCTCAAGGCTAAATATACCCAGTTCTTTCAGTCAAATGCAGCTTTTTATCTGAGTGTTGAAATCACAAATCAAACTGTACACTGAGCTGATCACAAACAAACACACAATCTACAACAACGGGAGTTTAAGGCTATGACAAGCCTCACAGTACTTTTTATGGCAAGTCTTTAACTGTCTAAAGTTCCAGTCCATGTGCAGAGTGCCTCTAACAAAGAAGGCTTTGGGCCATAAAGAAGGGATGTTTTTAACAAAAGCTCTGTGTCTCTTCATCAGTTCGAATGGGGAAGGTGTAACCTTACACCTCTTCTAGATTCCTCCACAGATAAGAACAGAGCAGTGCTGCTCAGCTTTCCAGCTGTGATGCTTTTCTTGTTTGTTTGTTTTTTTGCAAATCTCACTCTTTTGTCAGGTCCTCACAGACACCTTCCAGCCTCTCTGCTTGCTAAGGCTAAACCAGCCATGGCGAAGGGGGGTTAGGCAAGTCCCCCTTGGCTCTGCTCTGAGCAGGCTGACAGAGATAAGCTTACACAGACCCTGATATTTTAAGAACTTGCTCTGTCTTTGTTTCTTGATTTTGCCACAGTCTTTAAGTCGTCAAACAAATCTCTTTGTTCAGAAGTTGCAACTTTTTAAACTGCTTTTGCTTCTTCTAACAAACTTGGATACGGTGGCAGACAAACTGTCTCTGGAGGGCCCCCTCCCTCCCCCAACAACCTCTCCTCCCAACCTAACAGACCGAATCAGACCGGGGGGAGCTCAGGGCACCTTGGGCAGGGTCTCCCAGTCTTCAAGCTCCTTCTGTGGGGCTTGAATCAGGGAGAACAGGGGCTTTGGGCTTCACCTCAGAGCATACCATCATGACTTTACAATATTGAACTTTATATTCAACCTTTTCTCGCCTTCAGTGGATTTTGGTTGGCACTCATCCAAATGCTGATAACCTCACCTTCCCTGAGGCAAATTTATCTCTTACTACTTGATTCAGACACCACCCGGGGTCTCTTGCCCCGTGGTCCTTTGCCAGTAACACATTTACACTTCTGTAACTAAGGGGGATTCTTTCCGCACCAATTCAACCAACCATCAATATAGGCGAATTGATCCCATTGCCCATTATTCACCACATTTTTATATACAGCATTTACAAGATTTACACCAAAGGATCCTATGTCTGGCCAACTAATTCCAAATGCTGGCCATTCCAATTGACAGAGTGTAACCAGCTTGCCTTTCGACATCTTAGTACACGGAGTCTGACAAACCTCAGACGCTTGACTTTGCTAAAGTTCTTTAGCATGCATCCCAAGGGAGTAGCAGAGCTTTCTAAACGGGAGCTACCCGCCCCCATTGTGCCTACCTCTATTTGAAACCATACACGGAGCCTGACAAACCTCCGACACTGACACGGAGTCTGACAAACCTCAGACGCTCCGAAGGCAACTCAAACAGAAAGACAGAAGGGAAATCAAGTACTTACTCTGCCCAACACCCTAGTGCCATCTCTTCAGACCCATTCAGCCTGGTTGACTCAATCAATGGAGTCCACGCCTTTAACCTCCTGGGTGTCCCGACCCCCGTTCTCTGGTGCCGTGGCAGACCTCAAAGGCGGTCCGGCGCGCCCCACAGGCACCTTTGCCGGTTCTGTCGTTTGACCCCAGGGTGGTCCAAGGGACTCCTGACTGCTCGCCAGTTTGTTGCACAAAATGCTAGTTTCGCCCCCTGGAGGCTAGTCCAATTTGCCCCAAAGAGGAGAGTCAACTTCAGGCTGGGTCCAACTCGATTTTATTGTTTGCAAACAGTTCGACAAAGGAGCTCACGCTCAGAGCAGAGTCGACCCTGGGCAACCTCCGCGCTACAGTTTTATCACTTAGCTTGCATTCCTCAGCCAGCATGTTACTTTTGATTGGTTGCCAGCGGTTTGCTTAGCAACCTTATCTTAGGGTTACTGTCTGCTCATTCCAGGCATGCGCAGCTCTTACAGTACTATGTGCTGCTTAAGACACATACAATGGCTTTGAGGTTACATTTTTACTACATAAGCCAAGTACAAACACTCCTGCAAGGCCTCTTCCAAACTGTCCTCCACATCAACAAACGGATTGTCACAATAATCTCTACCAAATAACCAAGATCACAGCTGTTTTAACTGGTGGCAAATACATTACCCTTTCTGGAAAGGGGGGCAACATTACGTCCTTTGCCTCGGGTAGCAATGATTAGACATTGTGTCATTGATCAGTCGGGCAAACCCATTCAGGGCAAACCCTGGAAAAAACAGATCTGATCCTGCAGTCCTGAAGTGTGTCCACCCCTGACCATCACATTACAGACTGGAATCCCCACACATCAGAATGTATTTATAAGTAAGAACTCAAAGCAACTGTAGGAAACTCCATTCTGGTTTGAGTGCAGAAGATGGTGGTGAAAGGGTGTCAGAGGAAGCTACAGCACGTTATGTGATCCTGAATATGCACCACAAGTAAATGCTAAGAGAATCCCAATATCAAGAAGTTTGCCAACCAGGCAGAATTCTATTTGCCTAAGTAGAATTTTAGCAGCACCACCAGTTGGCACAGTTGTAGGATACAATGACAGAACATCACTCTCCAGCTAAATTATTGTTGCTGTTTGTGCACATCTGTGCGCTGTCACAGGACCTGTCTATGCGCCGCTTATACAGGGGTGGGATTGGGACCTACCGTAGATCTCTGGTTGATTTGCAGTAGATCAGCAAGGGCTTTTTGTAACTCCTGTCAATTTAACAATAGGAAGTAAAATGGCAAGAATTATTTCTCTCTCCCTTTGCTGGCCTTGTGCTAATCGCTTATCAGGCTCAGTGGAAAATATGAATATATCAATATGAATATACATTGGTTGCCTTTGACCACAGCTCTGCTGACCAGTTTGAGGGGTTTGCGTTCAAACCCCTAAACTCTGTAGTTACTCAGGTGTAGATTTGACCTCATAGTTGGTGGTTGTTTCAGTGTATGGACGACAGGATGCAGTAGTGAATGGGTTTCACCCATTTAGCCACCACTTTGCACCTCGCTCTGGTTGGAGAACTTTGGAGTTGTAGGAAAAACACAAAGTAAAGTCTTCCAGTTCTGCACAATGGAATCAAATAGGGGTGCTGACTGCATTTGTACATGAGTTTGAAGATGGAACATTGTCAATGCAATCGTGGACAATTGGGCCACATAGAGATTCACCCCGAGGAGGATTCTGAGCTCGGCTGGCACTATTTTGCAAGCATTGTCCTCAGGAAGTTGGTTTTCCAGCTATTGTGCAGGTGAACCTGCTGAGCCTGTCTCTGCTGCTTAAGAACCTAGATTTGCAGTGTGTTGAGCACATATAAATTTTTGATTTCTGCTTCATAGCTTCTGTTGGAACTAGTCATTCCCAACTTGGTGAAGGATGGTAAACATATCCTTATCACACATCAAATCATTAACGGCAGGTTAATTTACTTGGGAGACAGGAAGAACAGGCTAGCCATTGTGAAATGTATTCATTCAAATAACTTTTGAATACTGCACTATACAGTTGGACCTCAACACGGTGTTACATGCATGATTAACATTGCGACTGGCCTATTGTAACGTGATCTATGTGGGGCTGTCCTTGAAAACCACTTGGAAACTTCAGTTGATGCAGACTGCTGCATCAAAAGTTTTGACTGGGGTAGTATCATATGACCAATTTTTTTTATACCACAGGAATGGCAGAGGGCAATTCAATGGCGGAAGTAAGTGTTCCGTTCCGCCATGGACTCCGGGGGGTGGGGATTCTTTAGAATCCAGACTCATTGGGACCCGTGGCAGAATTCTCCGCCATCCCTATTGCTTACTGTTCCACAAACCGCAGCAACAAGAATGCTTTCCGAGCTAAACAATCCCAGCTGCTGTAAGCTTCCCTCATGCGGAGATGCTCAGCATCCCTGATGTTACAAACTATGCTTTAATTTACATGGAGGTGCATATCACATCCATGTAAACTAAACACATACCAGAGGGCTCTTTTTACATAGAACTCTAAGTGCTTAGGAAAACCCGATACCCCCAAAGCTGAGGGAATCAGAGACCACAACATGGTCTTTGAAAGCAATTCTTTGATTTATTAAAGAAGACTTCCAAAGGAATTGAAATCACACATCAGGGGAATTAGAACGATACATACGTTTGGGGAATCAGAATCATACTAACATTCGGAGGGTGAAAGATACACGTATAAAGTCAATAGTGAAGTACACTGGGATGCATAGGAAATTGTGTGTGTGTGTGTGTGTGTGTGTGTGTGTGTGTGTAGTAGGGATGTACGCTGTATAGGCCATCAGACACATGCGGGCAGCGCAACTGGACTCTGCATGTGGGTGTGAGTTCTGCAAAACACCGCCCCATCTCGCCACTGCAGTTGGGACTGCTTGTTTGGACAGAAATGGAACAAGACGGCTGCAGTGTGGAATGGGTGTGCTGCTGGGGGACAACCGCCACTCCGTGCGTTGCCTCTTCCACATGCACATCTGGAAATGGTGTTTCCTCCACCAGCTGAAAATGTGCATGGACTTGTGGGTCACACACACAATCACAACAAGCACGCACAGGACTCTGCATCATTGCGCCTCAGAACTTGGGTCACACCAGCGACCGACTCGTCATCACAGGGCTCCTCCTCGTCACTTGGCGACTGCTCCGTTATGCTGGCAGTGTCAGCTATGGGGGGGAGGTGCTGCTTAGGAATCCATTTCCAGTTGCAACGTGTACAGGCAAGGGCGGAGACAGGTGCTGGTGTGAGTCTACTTCGACGTTTGGTGACAATGTTCCCAGTGCAGAGAAAAGCCTTGCAGAGGACACACTTGAGGGAGGGCGAGATAGATGCCAAACGGCAACTTTGGTCAGATTTGGCCAAGCGCCACATTTTGCATCCCAGTACAGGAGAGAATCACTCTCTGGTCTGCTGTGCATTACTGAGAAACTGTCTCTGGCATAAGCTGCCAGTTCCTGGACAGCCACATCATAAGCAGACCCCTTCCTGGCTCTTTCTGTATGGTTCTGCTGCACAGTTACACCAAGTACCACTGCCAACGAGGAGTACAAGTAGAACTTTCCACGAGATGCCCCTGTACGTCGTGGTGGTGCAGCTGCTGTGGCGTCACCGCCCTCCCTGCTGGTGATGTCGCTGCGGCATATATTATCTTTAGGGGAGGTAGTAGTCCTACTAGCCTCACTCTTCCCCAGTGCCTTCTCCTCCAGAACATCTCTCTTGCGGCACTCCATGGTTTTCTCTGTCAAATAGGGTTTTAGACTTCGGAAGTCAGGGTTCTGGCTTTGCAGCGCCTCCCTTGTTGTGCTACCTGGAACTGCAGTTCAAGGAATGATGCAGCCATGTATTTCACGTCCCCCCTCATCAAACTGACGTGCTTGTTGGTGCCAATCTCCTGTGGAAGGAATTCGCAAGCCTACCGGCAGGATTGGCTACTTCACTGTCTACAGCACTGCTGCACTTGCAAAGCCCAGCACAGCCTTTTCTCGGCACCCCCTCTATCATCTTCAGTGCAGGCAGAACTTGGCCCAGTGTAGCATAGTCTGCACTCAGTAGCATTGTGCATTCATCAAATGCTTTTACTATGTCAACCAGCTCTTGCATCAAGACCCACTGCTGTGGTGCAGTGCAAAAATTTGGAGTGGTGTTTTGTCTCGATAGTTTGGTCATTTATAGTAGCTCTCTGCTCACCGAGTCGCTGTAGCATATGCAATGTGCTGTTCCAGTGTGTGCACACATCCAAGATGAACATGTGTTGTGGAAGACCACGGCTACGTTGGATGGCGCCTATTGCCATCATCGCTGAGCAGGACTGCCTGAGGTGTGTGCAGATGGATTGGGCCATCTTCAGTAGCTTGCCTATTTTGGGAGATGGGTTGTTCAATCCCGAACGCACCACAACGATCAAACAGTGCGCAACGCACTGGACGTGGTTTCGCCCTGCAATGCGGACTGCTTTCCGGGAGTTGGAGGCATTATAGGCTGCTAAACAGCCCACTGCTGGATTTAAGGGGGGGAACCAAGACATAACAACACCATCGATTTTCGTCATAATGCTTTCTGCTGTGTGCATCCCCGAGAGCAATGTGAGGGCCAACGTCACTGTTGCCCGAGTCAGTCTGCAGATCTCACTGACGGAGATCCATTGTGCAGTGACACACAGATAAGACCTTGTTTGATTGCTTGTCCACGGGTCCCTTGTCAGAGGAATGCTTCCTCCAACCGCACGCTTCCAGTCCTGCTGGAGCACCCTTCTGACTTCAGAAGCCAGGGCTGGAATGGCAGAGCCACTACCGTAGTGACGAGAAGGGACATCCCACTGGGGGCACAATTCCTCCACGAAGTCCCGGAAGGCCTCCTCTTCCACTCTGGAGAAGGGCAGCATGCATCGAGCAATGGACTCTTCCTGTCAGGCCTCCATTCCCCCTTGCTGCCTGGACGCGTCAGATGGGAATTTCGGTGTCAGCGCGAGGCATTGTTCCATTGACCTGTGCCCTTCTCAGGGCCATCTGTGCTCTTCTCAGCAGGACCACTTTGTCTTTGGTCTTTGCAAGGTGAGGCAAAAAAGGCGGTAATGCTCTTTCGGGATGGTCGGGAGAGGGACTTGCCTTTACTGTCTTTGGGCACAAGAAGCACATGATGCACCTCAATGTGTCGCCTCATGGCAGATATGCCCACTCATCCACAGCCCCCTTCCATTCCTAGGCGCACACGACTTCTGCAAACATCACAGACCACGACGTAACGGTCATTTTTCACATCTTTGAAGAAGCACCACACGTAGGAACTCACCCTGCCACCATCTTTTCTTTGGGGAACGGAGTACCAGTTTCAGATGAGGCGGCATCAGGAGCTGCACGTTTCCACTCATCCCTGCTTGTGGATGGTGTTGCTGGTGGCACTGTTGATGGTGATGACGAGCGCTTAGCAGGGCATAGTTGTTCCTGAGGTTTGGGATTGCTCCCAAAGAACCCGGCAGGCTGGACCACAGAGTCAGACTCAGTCTCCGCAGGGACATCGGTATAGAAGGACTCCTCCTCCTCATCGCTGTCTGCATCAGTGCGAAAATTAAGTCCTCTGGGCTTTTTTTTCCAGATTACGTGAACCGCTGCCCACAAGGTAATTCTCAACAGGTAGCTCTGGACCGGGTTCATTTTCTGTCCCACTTTCGCTCTCCGATGCAGGGAGGACGGTTGTGGGCGTTTCTGTCACGATTCCAAAGAGAAGCGGAATTTCAGGAGAAATGCACCTTTGACGCATGAATAATAGCAAAGAGAAAAAAATGGTGTACTTCTAGAAATCGATGACACATCGCTTGGAATTGCGATCAGCCTTACACAAGGTGCAGACGTAAGCTGCTACTGCGCTAGCACTGAGAAAACAACAGACGCCACAAGGTGCAAATAAAGGTACAGACTTCAAAGCTCCACAAGAGTTGTCTGAAACTCCGCACTGCTAAATGCCTGAAAAGCATGGGGGGGATTGACTGAGTCTCACCAGATTCATCCTTTGGAATGACGCAGCCTTCGTGACTTTCGTTCCGCCGCTGTAGGATCTCCTCGGGAACATTTTCATCTGCTTTGGAGACATGCCCTACCACTCACCATCCATGAACTTCCTTCCTGTTCCTCCAGAGATGTGGCTGGCTGTGCCTGTGCCACTTTCTGTGGCTGTATTTGGTGGTGTGTGCTGCTTGCGGTTGCAGGGTGGACTGGTGCTGGGGCTGTTGGTGCTGGTTACACCTTGGGCTTCCTCCTCCACCAAATATCGGTGAACTGCAACCTCCACGCTGAATCTCCGACGTCCATACATCTTTGGAGTCCTTGATTGATGACGGGTTCTTCTCTTCTCCGTGTTCATGTCTCTGTGGTGGGCAGGAGGAGACATCAATGCATGTGGTGGTGGTGAGAGAATTACTCAGGAACACATTTCACTATAGCAAAGCTGAAATCATGTAAACAGCCTGCAGACGCAGATATAGTGCAGTGTAAAAGTAGCTTGAGGGAGCTACTGGAGGATGGAGTCTATGCACCCTGAAAAACAACGGCTGCTGGAGGATGGAGTCCTTCTTAGGCCTAAACACAGGCTGCTGGTGGATGGAGTCCAGGCAGCGTGAAAAACAGAGGCTGATGGTGGATGGAGTCCCAGGAGCCCCACACAAAGCCCAAGCCCCCAAATAGAGGCACACATTTTGCATCCCATGGGGAGAAGCTCCTTAATGCAGGCTGATAGAGGACGGAGTCCTTTGCTTCTGGCCTCCCCTCCCATCCCCATCTTACATCTTAGTTTCATGTAAACTAAGTATATCAAAGAACATACTTTCACTGCAAGAAAGGTTGGACTGCAGTGCCGTTGAACAGGGACACATTCTAGTTGCAGCCATGCACGGACACTCTGTCCGCAGAGCAGCGGCACCTCTGGCCTCTGGAGCAACATGACGATGACCATCCCTGTGAAGGCGGGAAAAGTGGTTGGACTCCCTCCCCTCCCCCTCCTTGAGAGCCCCCCCCCCAAATTTGGAGGGGTAGTGGATCCACCCAGCCACGTGTCCCTCGCCCAAAGGAGTATGGATGGACGGCAGACAGAGGTGGCGATTTTGTCTGGCTTCGGCCATCTGATTGACGCCATAAAACTCTTCAGCAACCAGCGAGAACGGGCTCTCCCGGAAAGCACAGTCCAGAGATATACACCTTTCAAAACATCACGATGACGCTTTGCCAGCCGAATGGATTCCAATTTGTCCGTGAATCTCAGCAGTGGGACGTTGCCGTCGTGGCCACCCTAGTCCAGGACCGCTCATGCCCCCCGCATTTGGCACCAAGCGGCTGCCGGGACGCGCCCCCTCGCAGGCCTCTACATATCTCTGTCCTCCAAGTCTTCCACGATGATGACATCTGGATGGAAGAGAACAAGAGCGAGACCCCCCTTATGGCCGGGAGGCAGGGGTCGGTGTCCATGTCCCACTTAACAGCCACACGACTTAGGAATGCTTTAGTGAGGCCTTAGGCCTGGGATCGACGGAGGAGGCTTATTGCCTCATTGGGGGAATCTCTCTCCCCAAAGAGGGAGGACTGGGGAGTCCAGGGGGGGCAGTGGCAGAATTGGCTTGCGGCAGCTACGTCTGGGGTTCCTTCTTCCCTTTTTCACCTCATGTAGCACAGCAAAGAGCTTCTGTCATGTCCCCTCCCATCCTCATGGGAGTTTGTGTTTGTGTGACTAAGTACCAGGAAGGATGCTAACTGAGGGCAGAGTGTCCAAGTGTGAAGGATGGTGGGCAAGGAAGTGAAATAAAAACCTAAATTTTCGATCGAGAAGATGTGGACCTTTCTGGCCATGGCGTCTGGCAGTTACCTTTTCTGGGAAGGAGACTTTTCAGAGCCTCCGGGATCTCCTTGCTCTTCTGAAGTGCGTGCAGCTCCCGGAGGATCTTGGCCTTCACGACGGTAACCTAGCAAAGAGGCAAACCCCGAAGAAACCCACCGTCAGCCTGCCGTAGCAACAACCCTCGAGGAGGACTGGGGGTGGGCGTTTCTGCCCGCTCGCCTTCCCCTCCCCTCCGCTCCGCATGATGCAGGGAGGCCGTCCGCTCTGGGCACTCCTCCTGACATGGCTCCCCTGGGGAGGAAACAACAGGCCCTGCCTTTCGCCGTTCGGAGCCCACGTGAGCACTTCACTCACCTCCTTCCCCGAAAAGGCCTCAGACCTCCCGAGGAGGGAATACGCAGCGAGAATGGCGGCCTCCTGGGTCGTGCTGCTGCCGTGGTGGGCCAGGACCAGCGCCGTGCCGAGGAAGGCTCTCTTTTGAGGCTTGGCGAAGATCTTCCCAAAGACCTAAACCCAAGATGCGGTCGGGACACTGGAAGAGTCACTAAAAGACACTAAAAGCGGCCAGCTCCAAATTGGACAGGGAGGTTTCTGGACCAGGGCTTTCTCCGGCTGTTGTCTCTCCCCCTCCTCTTTCTCACTATGGCTGCCACTTCCATGCTGGGCAGGAAGAGAGCCGGCGAGCAAGCAGGCAGGGACCTCTTCCGTCCCTGCTACTCACCCCCGTGGCCTGGGCCAGAGCAAGAAGCCCATGAACAAGGAGGTGGCCCCGGTGGGGAGGAGGAGCGCTCCAGGGGGGTCTTGCTAGGGGCCCTCCGGGGCTGTGAGGCCCCCTGCAGGTGTCCCGCCATGCTGAGCCCTGACACTGGCCTGCCCTCCCCTTGCCCTTGAGCAAGTCCCTCCCACACTGGTCTCACGGGAGGACGGCAAGAGGTTTCTCCCTTGCCGGCAGGACTGGTGCGCAGCCATCCTTGCGGCTGCCAGGGGGTCCTTACCTCACCCACGCTGCAGGCCTCTCGGTATGCCAGCAGCTCCTGGCTCCCTTGGGCTCCCCCCCTCCAGAGGTCCTCCGTCTCGTGCGCCCCTGACAGAGGGAACCAGATTGGATCGACTGCCATGGAGGTGGACTGTCCCCTCCGGGAGGACAAGGGGCCAGCCAGAGGAGGCTGCTGGCCTCCTCCTTCCTTGCCCGCTTACCCCTCTGGAGAAGCAGGAGCCGATGGAAGGAGCCGATGGCTGCCTTGGCCTGGTCCCGCAGCTCCGCCCTGGAGCCAGTCAGCAGCACGGCGCATTCGGCCACCAAACGGCCCAGGACTGGGTGGTCTCCAGACAGCTAGTGGGACAGGAAACCAGGGGGACCTTGACACACACTTCTCCCTTGCTTTCTCCCTGCACATCGTGGGCCCTGTCCTGCAGACCCCCTGGGCGACAGGCCCTCCGCGCAGCTCTCTGGACTGAGCCCTGCCCTGGTGCCGGGGGCTGGAGCGTGCTGCTCCGGGTTCCCTCCTGCCCCCACACTGGCCCCTGAAACAGAGAACCCAGCCTCCCTCCCTGCCCAGAGCAGGCCGGGGGCCCTCCCCCGAAGGCCCGGACGGTCCCGGCCCAAGGCCCCTCGCCAGGCCAGCAGCCGGGGTACGCACGTCCACTTCCGGCAGCGTCAGGCTGTAATCCATCCAGCGCCCTCCAGGCCTCCAGCGGCACGCTGGACTGCACACAGAAGTGGATGTGCTGTGGGAGGAGGCAGCCCTGAGAAGCCTGGCGGGCCCCGAGGGGGCGGGGGGCTTACCCGCCACCCCGAAGCCCTGAGGCTGAGCCCTGGGTGCCGTTCCTGCCCTAAATCTCCCAGGCTGCTCCACGGCTGGTCGAGGCACTGGGGAGACTGGGGAGACACTGGCGGATCAAGGCCTTGATGTGCCATTGCCTTCGGGCAACGTCTCCATGGCCTCGCACCCCCATTTGGGGCCTCGAGCTGGGCATCCTCACCTGATTTGCCAGCAAAAGCGAACTTCTCAGATGTCCCACTCACCTCCATGATGAATAGGAGATGGCTGAGGCTGGGCTCTCCAGCCAACAAGCCCCGCAGCATGAATTTCAGGGTCTCGTAGCCATAGGGCTTGAAGAACTGCTGGAAGGAGAGAGAGCGTTAGGCCGGGACACACACTGAAGAATCCCCTGCCACGGCTGCGTGGTCTCTGCCAGCTCCCATCCCTCCAGGCTGGGGGGCAGGGAACGCCTTTCGCCTTCCCAGTGAAAGGCGACGGAGGGCCGCAAGCGCCAGGAGGCAGAGGTGTGGCGGAGCTACCAACGCTCCCCCACCAGAGGCCCTTGTCGGGGCGCCAGGGAGACAGGTGTCCCGTGTGCTGCAGGCCTGGCACGTTTGCCTGCCCCAGCTTCCCCAAGGCCAGTCTACTCCGGGATCAGCCCCCCCGAGTCCGGCATCGACGCCTTTGGCCAGGATCCACCTGCTGGTGGGGGGGTGCTGTCTCGCTGCCAGCCGTCAAAACCTCGTGGAGAGCCAGCCTCCTCCACCTGGAGTAAGAATCTACCACACCGACGAGGTTCATGCCCTTGAAATGGCCCTGCAAAATCAATGTGGATCCTCACCAAGGCTTCTTGGTCGCCCCCCGTGGAAGGATAGGTGCCCTTGGTGGATTGTGCCTAGCGGCTTGACCAGGACTGCACTCAATGACTGTGTTTTCGGGGTCTGACTCAATACTGGGCCATCAGACGGCGCTCCTGGCCAATGCTTTCATGCAAACAATCCCTGGAGGAGCAGTGGTCCAGATGTTGAGACGGCCCTTGTCTGGAAGAACAACACGGTTCCCCACAGCAGACGTCCCCACTGGGCAGACATCTCATGCTGATGGTATCTGAAGGGCTTCAGTGCCTCTGGCAGTTCCTTAGCTGGCCAGCCCCTCCATCCAAGCCAGCACAGGATGTCGAGCAGTCAGCCCAGGAAACTGATCAGCCTGAAGGGGTGGTCAGGAAGGGCTCCGAGCATCAAGACTCCCATGGAAGAGGCACAACAGACTCAGGCCTTTGAAGTGGTGCCCAACTCAGTCCGTCCGCACGAGCTCTTGCCTTCCCTGGCTTGTCGACCAGGGTATAATCAAAGCATGGAGCAGGATGCTGCAATGCTGCATGTGCGGAGAGGGTGTGCCGGGAGGAGGCTCACCAGGAGAGGAGATCCTGAGAAGAGGCTCGTGGTCCACGTGCATTTCAAAAGCACGGCGATACAGATGGTTGTCTATCCCTTCCTTCCTTTTCTGGATTCTGTATTTTTTTAAAACCCCAAACATAAAAAGTAGTGTCCTTGCCTTGTACCTTGGCTCCTGCCCCCGCCCTTCCCAATTCCCGTATTCCTTTCCTTCCCATTTCAACTCTTATCACTATATATATATATATATATATATATATATATATATATATAGTCCACTATAAAGCCTAACAGAAGAGAAAAGGGGCTGGGGTCCTTGTATATATATATATATATATATATATATATATATATACAAGGCCCCCAGCCCCTTTTCTCTTCTGTTAGGCTTTATAGTGGACTCCCCCGCTGAGCTGGTAGGGAGTTTTCCTTTCTGTAGCTGATTTTCTTTCGCTCCCATGTTTGTGTGTGTGCTGTGTGTGTGCCCAGCACTACACACGGGTCCATACAATAGAGCTGGCAAACCGCTACAACTTACCTATACATTTTATACAATATATCGTATATATAAAGGGGAAAGCACTACCCAATTTGTTTGTATACTGTGGCGCAAAGCAAGCCCGCTACGAGGCACCTAAGGGGTCTTGGCAGGGGCAGAGGCGGGCGAGGTGCTGGTGGGGCTCAGTCAAGACTACAGACATCAATATGTTCATTTTCAATGTGCCCGCCCGGCAGGACTGCTGCGTTTGCTTCCTGCCTCAGTCGAGACAACTGTCCTCTGCGTGTTCTTTCTAGCAGGGAGGGTGGGGTGAGCTGCCTGCAGCCCCTCCCTCTCTGGCTGATGTATAGGACGTTAAGCTTTTGCTGTGAGCGCTAAGAAGCTCGTCTACGCAACCTGAGTTGCTAACCCGAGTTTCTGGGGGATTCTGTTAGTTTGCCAGGAGTTCTTTGTGCCAAGAGATGGGCCCAGGACAGAAGGCGTTACTGGAATACGTAAAGTAGGAAGGATGGTGGGCAGTGAAGAGAAATAAAAAACTAAATTTTCCATCGAGAAGGCGTGGACCTTTCTGGCCATGGTGCCTGGCAGAGTTACCTTTTCTCAGAAGGAGGTTTTTCAGAGCCTCCGGGAACTCCAAAATGTTCGTCCAAAATGTGTGCAGCTCCCAGAGGATCTTGGCTTTCACGACTGCAACCTAGCAAGGAGCAAAACACTGCCGTAGCAACAACCCTCGGGGAGGACTGGGGGTGGGCGTTTCTGCTGTCAGGCCTGCTCTCCTTCCCCTCCCCTCCCCTCCGCTCTGGGCATTCCTCCTGGCATGCCTCCTGGTGCCTTTTGGAGGAAACAACAGGCCCTGCCTTTTCCCCATTTGGAGCCTAGGTGAGCAGTTCACTCACCTCCTTCCCAGAAAAGGTCTCAGACCTGCCGAGGAGGGAATACGCCAGGACGATGGAAGCCTCCTGGCTCTTGACGCTGCTGTGGTGTGCCAGGAACAGCACCATGCTGAGGCAGGCTCTCTTCTGAGGCTCGGCGAAGATCTTCCCAAAGACCTAAACCCAAGATGTGGTGGGAACACGAAGAGAGTGTTCCAGGAAGGATCCACTGCTCTTCTCAGGGGGAGACAACCCGTGGGGACACACGCCACAACACTTGAATTGTGTAACACAAGTTTCAATTGGAAGACAACACCAGTTCCCAGAAGCCCCTGCTCCTCTGCCACAGGACAAGACAGGGCCGAGGTGTGGGGCTGGCGGCCAGCTCCTAATCAGAGCCCTTGGCGACTTTCTGTCAGGTTTCGGGCGAGTGGCCAGGGGAAGAGGTTCCCCTTTTTTCCTCCCCCCCAGTGCAGAGAAGCAGCTCCTTAACCCCATGCTTCCTCCTGAGCCTCGGGCCCAACGCCATGGCAACTTCACCCTCTCCTGCTCCAGCCAGCCAATTCCCTTCTCACCAATTCCCCTTTAAGGGACATCCCGGACCAGGGCTGACTCCAGCTGCTATCACCCGTCCCCTCATCTTTCTCCTCATGGCCCCCACTTCCATGCTGGGCAGGCAGAGAGCCGGGGAGCAAGCAGGCAGGGACATCTGCTGTCCCTGCTACTCACCCCCGTTGTCTGGGCCAGAGCGAGAACCCATGAACAAGGAGGTGGCCCCGGTGAGGAGGAGGAGTGCTCCAGGGGGATCTTGCTAGGGGCCCTCCGGGGCTGTGAGGCCCCCTGCAGGTGTCCCGCCATGCTGAGCCCTGACACTGGCCTGCCCTCACCTTGCCCTTGATCGAGTCCCTCCCACACCGGTCTCACGGGAGGACAGCAAGAGGCGTCTCCCTTGCCAGCAAGACTGCCGTGCGGCCATTCTCACAGCTGCCGGGAGGGGTCCTTACCTCGCCCACGCTGCAGGCCTCTCGGTATGCCACCAGCTCCTGGCTCCCTTGGGCTCCCCCCCTCCAGAGGTCCTCTGTCTCACACGCCCCTGACAGAGAGACACCAGATGGGATCGACTGCAATGGAGGTGGACAGTCCCATTTGGGAGAACCTGGGCCCAGCCAGAAGAGGCTGCTGGGTTCCTCCTTCCTTGCCTGCTTATCCCTCTGGAGAAAAAGGAGCCGATGGAAGGAGCCGATGGCTTCCTTGGCCTGGTCCCGCAGCTCCACTCTTTTGCCGGTCAGCAGCACGGCACATTTGGCCACCAGACGGCCCAGGACCGGGTGGTCTCCAGACAGCTAGTGGGAAAGGAGCGCAGCTGAGCCCTGCGCTCCTTTCCTGCCCTGAATCTCCCAGGCAGTTCCACGGCTGGTCGAAGCATGATTGCTTGTAGTAGGATGCCAGCCCTCACAACGTGCTCTGCGGATCTCTCCACCTTCATGGAGGAGGGGAAATGGAGGAGACACGGTTGGCCCTCTCCCACTCGCCTAGGGAGACCCCGCCCTCTGCCCTAGCAGGCTTGTGGGTTCCAGACACCACTGTCACTGTGGGGAGTGCAGCACACGCTGATTTCTAATCCTAGGCTTGAGGTCCAAAGGGGAGGGAGCAACGGATGTGTCCAGAGGATCCCCCTTTGTGTTGTTTTGGGATATCAGAACACATCCCACCATTGCATTTTGCCGACAGCTGGGGCAGCAATGCAGGGTCTGGTCTGGGCGTTGACAGAAGTCTTTGTGAAATCAGTAGATGTGACCCTCTGCAAACGGAAGGGGCGCTGGCAAGCCCAAGACCGGCTCAGAAAGCTGCAGAACCCTCCTGAGAGGAGCGGCGGCTCTGACCCCACCCAGGCAGTGAGGGCCTCTGAGGGGGCCACGCGGGATTCCCCCTGGAGCAAACCAGACCGTGGAAAGTGCCCTGGGCAGAAGGTGTCAGGAGTGTCCAGAGTGGAGAGGAAGGGGGTGGCTGTACCTGCTCTCCAGCTTGGACCTGCTGCATGAACTCTGCCACCCTTCGCAGCGGTGCGGCGAGTTCTGCCTCCGACTGGACCGGAGCTATAATTATGTATTATTTACATAATAAATTACATATTATTTAATACGTAAATAGCCTATCACGAAAAGAACAGGACAGCATTTGCAGATGCAGACTGGCAGCGGACGGAGGTCTGGCTGCGGACAGACCTGGCCGGCATCTCCACGGACTTGACGTGGAGCAGATCCGGCTGGGGAGGATTCTGGCGGGAGGGACGGATCACCTCCCCCCCTGCGGACCCCCAGGCGTAACAGTGAGTGGGGTTCATACACCCCTAGAAACCAGCAGGTTCTTGGATGGATGGATGGATGGATGGATGGATGGATGGATAGATGTAAATAATATTAACCTGGCATAGACAGAGGGGGAGAGTCCCCGTAGGATTCTGAACCATCACATGTAGTATGCGAACCAGAGTAGAGAAAACACTACTAACAAGCCTTGCCACTTCTTCAAGGACGTAACGTTTCCCCAACCGACTCCAACGGACTCTCCCTCACTCCCAACTCTCTGCCAATTTGTCTACTGCTCAAACTCGCTCCCGCTCTCTTCGCACCCTTCGCTTCATTGTCCCTTCATGCATCAGGCAAAATCTGTGCCTGAAAAGTCTCTTCCTTCAGGGGCCCGCAACAGGGGGGCAAAGATTGCAACGGGGGGCAAAGCTGTATGGGTCTCCGACACGGTTGTAGTTGTGAGCTTTGGCTGTTCTTGGAACTATATACTGGGGCCATAGCTCATTGCCCACAGCTATAGGATTTCTGCAATCCTGCACTCATTAATTAATTTATTTAGGGTGTTTTTACCCTACTCTTTGCTGAAAAAGGCTCCCGGAGTGGCTTACAAAGATGAATTTTAAGACAGTCCCTGCCCTCAGGCTTACAATCGAAAAGACACGACACAAAAGGAAAAGGGCCTGGGAGGGAGGAGGGGAAGGAAAGCAAATACACTAATGACAGGTGCATAGGACCAGGTTGGTCTGCCCCCTGTGATGATGTTCATCCTGGGAGGCAGGAGGTGCAGCCCCCCAGTGGCCTCGGTTCCCCAGCCGATGGATGAGGCCAGAGCCTGCGGTCCCGAGGAACTGACAGTGTCTGTTGGAGCCGCGTGTTCTTTCTAGCGGGGGGGGGGAGCTCCCTGCAGCCCCTCCCTCTCTGGCTGATGTATAGGACGTTAAGGAACTGTCGGTTGGAGCCGCGTGTTCTTTCTAGCGGGGGGGGGGAGCTCCCTGCAGCCCCTCCCTCTCTGGCTGATGTATAGGACCTTAAGCAAGTGTCGGTTGGAGCCGCGTGTTCTTTCTAGCGGGGGGGGGGGAGCTCCCTGCAGCCCCTCCCTCTCTGGCTGATGTATAGGACGTTAAGGAACTGTCGGTTGGAGCCGTGTGTTCTTCCTAGCGGGGGGGGGGGAGCTCCCTGCAGCCCCTCCCTCTCTGGCTGATGTATAGGACCTTAAGCTTTTGCTGTGAGCGCTAAGAAGCTCGTCTACGCAACCTGAGTTGCTAACCTGATTTTCTGGGGGTTTCTGTTAGTTTGCCAGGAGTTCTTTGTGCCAAGAGATGGGCCCAGGACAGAAGGCGTTACTGGAATATGTAACGTCCGCAAAAGGAACGGGCATCAATGTATATCGAGTCATTCAACTGATACAGGAATCAACCATTCAAGAAACACGGTTCAATTCTATATTGCAGTCCAAGAATCTGCATTTCGTACATCACAACTATACAGGAAATGCTAAATTGCCATGCCAAATAAAGAAGCAAGAAACAAAAGTAACCCAGCTAAGCCACACCACGGTCATGATCTTGCTGCACTCCTTGGGGCCACAGCAGCCTGAACTGAGTGAGCAAGTATGAAGGATGGTGGGCAATGAAGAGAAATACAAAACTAAATTTTCCATCGAGAGGATGTGGACCTTTCTGGCCTTGGCGCCCGGCAGAGTTACCTTTTCTTGGAAGGAGGTTTTTCAGAGCCTCCAGGAGCTCCTTGTTCTTCCAAAGTGCGTGAAGCTCCGGGAGGATCTTCGCCTTCACTGTTGCAACGTAGCAGGAGCAAAACACGAAGAAACCCACCGTCAGCCTGCCGTAGCAACAACCCTCGGGGAGGACTGGGGGTGGGCGTTTCTGCTGTCAGGCCCGCTCGCCTTCCCCTCCACTCCACTTCGCATGACGCAGGGAGGCCGTCCGCTCTGGGCACTCCTCCTGACATGGCTCCTGGAGCCCTGGGGAGGAAACAACAGGCCCTGCCTTTCCCCGTTCGGAGCCCACGTGAGCAGTTCACTCACCTCCTTCCCCGAAAAGGCCTCAGACCTCCCAAGGAGGGAATAGGCAGAGAGGATGGCAGCCTCCTGGGTCGTGCTGCTGCCGTGGTGGGCCAGGACCAGCGCCGTGCCGAGGAAGGCTCTCTTTTGAGGCTTGGCGAAGATCTTCCCAAAGACCTAAACCCGAGATGTGGTCGGGACACTAAGAGAGTGTTCCAAGAAGGATCCACTGCTCTCCGCAGGAGAAGACAAGGCGTGGGGACACACGCCACAACACGTGAATTTTGTGACACAAGTTTCCATTGGAACGCAACACCGTTTCCCAGAAGCCACTCTCCTCTGCCATAGGGAAGGCCGGGCCGAGGTGTGGGGCTGGCGGCCAGCTCCAAATCGGACAGGGGGGTTTCTGGACCAGGGCTTTCTCTGGCTGCTGTTTCTCCCCCTCCTCTTTCTGACCATGGCCGCCACTTCCATGCTGGGTAGGAAGAGAGCCGGTGAGCAAGCAGGCAGGGACCTCTGCCGTCCCTGCTACTCACCCCCGTGGCCTGGGCCAGAGCGAGAAGCCCATGAACAAGGAGGTGGCCCCGGTGAGGAGGAGGAGCGCTCCAGGGGGATCTTGCTAGGGGCCCTCCGGGGCTGTGAGGCCCCCTGCAGGTGTCCCGCCATGCTGAGCCCTGACACTGGCCTTCCCTCACCTTGCCCTTGAGCAAGTCCCTCCCACACCGGTCTCACGGGAGAACGGCAAGAGGCGTCCCCCTTGCCAGCAAGACTGCCGTGCGGCCATTCTCACAGCTGCCGGGAGGGGTCCTTACCTCGCCCACGCTGCAGGCCTCTCGGTATGCCAGCAGCTCCTGGCTCCCTTGGGCTCCCCCCCTCCAGAGGTCCTCCGTCTCACACGCCCCTGACAGAGAGACACCAGATGGGATCGACTGCCACGGAGGTGGACTGTCCCCTTCGGGAGGACAAGGGGCCAGCCAGAGGAGGCTGCTGGGCTCCTCCTTCCTTGCCCGCTTACCCCTCTGGAGAAGCAGGAGCCGATGGAAGGAGCCGATGGCTGCCTTGGCCTGGTCCCGCAGCTCCGCCCTGGAGCCAGTCAGCAGCACGGTGCATTCGGCCACCAGATGGCCCAGAACCGGGTGGTCTCCAGACAGCTAGTGGGACAGGAAACCAGCGGGACCTTGACCCACACTTCTCCCTTGCTTTCTCCCTGCACCTCGTGGGCCCTGTCCTGACGACCCCCTGGGCGACAGGCCCTCCGCGCAGCTCTCCGGACTGAGCCCTGCCCTGGTGCCAGGGGCTGGGGGCTGGAGCGTGCTGCTCCGGGTTCCCTCCCGCCCCCACACCGGCCACTGAAACGGAGAACCCAGCCTCCCTCCCTGCCCAGAGCAGGCCGGGGGCCTCCCCCGAAGGCCCGGACGGTCCCGGCCCAAGGCCCCTCGCCAGGCCAGCGGCCGGGGATATGCACGTCCACTTCCGGCAGCGTCAGGGTGTAATCCACCAGGTGCGTGCCGCACGCCAGCGCCCTCCAGGCCTCCAGCGGCACACTGGACCGCACCCAGAAGTGGATGTGCTGTGGGAGGAGGCAGCCCTCAGAAGCCTGGCGGGCCCCGAGGGGGCGGGGGGCTTACCCGCCACCCCCAAGCCCTGAGCTGAGCCCTGTGTGCCGTTCCCACCCTAAATCTCCCAGTCTGCTCCACGGCTGGTTGAGGCACTGGGGAGACACTGGCCGATGAAGGCCTTGATGTGCCATTGCCTTCGGGCAGCGTCTCCATGGCCTCGCACCCCCATTTGGGGCCTCGAGCTGGGCATCCTCACCTGATTTGCCAGCACAAGCGAACTTCTCCGACGTCCCACTCACCTCCATGATGAATAGGAGATGGCTGAGGCTGGGCTCTCCGGCCAAGAAGCCCCGCAGCATGAATTTCAGGGTCTCGTAGCCATAGGGCTTGAAGAACCGCTGGAAGGAGAGAGAGTGTTAGGCCGGGGGACACACCGAAGGATCCCCTGCCACGGCTGCATGTTCTCCGCCGGCTCCTGTCCCTCCAGACGGGGGGGCAGGGAACGCCTTTCGCCTTCCCTGTGAAAGGCGATGGAGGGCCGGAAGCGCCAGGAGGCAGAGGTGTGGCGGAGCTACCAACGTTCCCCCACCAGAGGCCCTTGTCGGGGTGCCAGGGAGACAGGTGTCCCGTGTGCTGCAGGCCTGGCACGTTTGCCTGCCCCGGCTTCCCCAAGGCCAGTCTACCCCGGGATCAGCCCCCCCGAGTCCGGCATCGATGCCTTTGGCCAGGATCCACCTGCTTGTGGGGGGGTGCTGTCTCGCTGCCGGCCGTCAAGACCTCGTGGAGAGCCAGCCTCAGGATCTGCGACTCCAGCTCCCTGCTCCAGGCTGGCCTGAGTTTGCTGGAAGGAGAAGAGCAGCAGGAGGCAGCGGAGCGGGAGGGGCGGCTCTTCTCTTCCACGGGGCCGGCCTGCGCTTCCACGCTTCCCTCTCCGCTGGACCTGGAGGCACGATCCTTCCGGGCCGCCAGTCAGCTGGACAGGGAGGGGGCACAGTCCAGGACCGTGCTCCGTGGTCCCACTTCCGAAAGAAGAAGGGAAAGCAGGATAGGGGGAGCAATCCCGTGGTCCCGAGGGCAGATGTGGGCGCCGTGAGGGCGGCTTCCTGCTCCGCTGCCACAGAAGGAGCTATGAGCTGGGGGGGGTGATCTGCCCACGGGCCCTCCATACGCCCCCCCACTTCCATCCCGCCCCCATGGAAATCTCTGCGGTGCCTCCAGTTCCTGAGCAAGACACGGCAGAGGAGAATGGGGAGGGGGGAGGGGCATCCCAGAGGGAGGGGGAGGCAGGTGGAGAGGCCAGGATCTGCAAGGTCCCCCGGCCTCTTGATTCCTGGCCCAGCCCGAAAATAAGCCGGGGCTCAGAATTCACATGAGACAAGGCGAAATGAAATCCTATCTGGGCGCCTTCCTGTTCCTGCTTTGACAGGGAAGCACGGCAGCATCGGCCGGCCAGCCACGCTGGCAGAGTACAGCAGAAAAACCGGCCCTCCCCCCCCCTCCCCCTGAAGCGACACATTGTGAGCTGGAGGAGACCCTTTCGTGAGCCGGGGCAGGCCCCACACGCCCCAATACCTCAGCTGGCAAACAGCCTTCATGGCGGACGAGATGACGGCGGGGGGCAGGGCTTCCCCGGGCCTGGGAGGGAGGAGGGGAAGGAAAGCAAATACACTAATGACAGATGCATAGGACCAGGTTGGTCTGCCCCCTGTGATGATGTTCATCCTGGGAGGCAGGAGGTGCAGCCCCCCACTGGCCTCGGTTCCCCAGCCGATGGATGAGGCCAGAGCCTGCAGTCCCGAGGAACTGTCAGTGTCAGTTGGAGCTATTAAAATTATAGAAAAGGTTCTGCCACAGAACTTGTTCTTGTTGCTCAAGAGAGTTGAATAGTTTGGTATTTTAAATGTTTTAATCCCAAGGCTGATGTTGCTTTGTTTCTAAGAGTAAATGGTTTACTTTTTAAAGAACCCCTGGTGGACTAACTTGTGGATCTCTCGTGCCTCATAGCTGACCTAGTCTGCCCCGCATGTGCCATTTTATTATAGGAGTAGATAGCATGAGCAATGTGAGGGGAACCGGCATGTATACGTTATTCATGGACGCTACTTGTCACGGAACCGTGATTCTGAGGGTGTAACCAGGAAGAAGTGTGACTGGGAGGGCACTGCTCAGGCCTCAAGGGAGTGCACACGGAGATGCTGAACAGGAGTGAACCGGGAGCGAGAGCAGCAAAACAAATGCTGCTAAGCCAAGTACAAACGCTCCTGCAAGGCCTCTTCCAAACTGTCCTCCACATCAACAAACAGATTGTCACAATAATCTCTACCAAATAACCAAGATCACAGCTGTTTTAACTGGTGGCAAATACATTACCCTTTCTGGAAAGGGGGGCAACATTACGTCCTTTGCCTCGGGTAGCAATGATTAGACATTGTGTCATTGATCAGTCGGGCAAACCCATTCAGGGCAAACCCTGGAAAAAACAGATCTGATCCTGCAGTCCTGAAGTGTGTCCACCCCTGACCATCACATTACAGACTGGAATCCCCACACATCAGAATGTATTTATAAGTAAGAACTCAAAGCAACTGTAGGAAACTCCATTCTGGTTTGAGTGCAGAAGATGGTGGTGAAAGGGTGTCAGAGGAAGCTACAGCACGTTATGTGATCCTGAATATGCACCACAAGTAAATGCTAAGAGAATCCCAATATCAAGAAGTTTGCCAACCAGGCAGAATTCTATTTGCCTAAGTAGAATTTTAGCAGCACCACCAGTTGGCACAGTTGTAGGATACAATGACAGAACATCACTCTCCAGCTAAATTATTGTTGCTGTTTGTGCACATCTGTGCGCTGTCACAGGACCTGTCTATGCGCCGCTTATACAGGGGTGGGATTGGGACCTACCGTAGATCTCTGGTTGATTTGCAGTAGATCAGCAAGGGCTTTTTGTAACTCCTGCCAATTTAACAATAGGAAGTAAAATGGCAAGAATTATTTCTCTCTCCCTTTGCTGGCCTTGTGCTAATCGCTTATCAGGCTCAGTGGAAAATATGAATATATCAATATGAATATACATTGGTTGCCTTTGACCACAGCTCTGCTGACCAGTTTGAGGGGTTTGCGTTCAAACCCCTAAACTCTGTAGTTACTCAGGTGTAGATTTGTCCTCATAGTTGGTGGTTGTTTCAGTGTATGGACGACAGGATGCAGTAGTGAATGGGTTTCACCCATTTAGCCACCACTTTGCACCTCGCTCTGGTTGGAGAACTTTGGAGTTGTAGGAAAAACACAAAGTAAAGTCTTCCAGTTCTGCACAATGGAATCAAATAGGGGTGCTGACTGCATTTGTGCATGAGTTTGAAGATGGAACATTGTCAATGCAATCGTGGACAATTGGGCCACATAGAGATTCACCCCGAGGAGGATTCTGAGCTCGGCTGGCACTATTTTGCAAGCATTGTCCTCAGGAAGTTGGTTTTCCAGCTATTGTGCAGGTGAACCTGCTGAGCCTGTCTCTGCTGCTTAAGAACCTAGATTTGCAGTGTGTTGAGCACATATAAATTTTTGATTTCTGCTTCATAGCTTCTGTTGGAACTAGTCATTCCCAACTTGGTGAAGGATGGTAAACATATCCTTATCACACATCAAATCATTAACGGCAGGTTAATTTACTTGGGAGACAGGAAGAACAGGCTAGCCATTGTGAAATGTATTCATTCAAATAACTTTTGAATACTGCACTATACAGTTGGACCTCAACACGGTGTTACATGCATGAATAACATTGCGACTGGCCTATTGTAACGTGATCTATGTGGGGCTGTCCTTGAAAACCACTTGGAAACTTCAGTTGGTGCAGACTGCTGCATCAAAAGTTTTGACTGGGGTAGTATCATATGACCAATTTTTTTTATACCACAGGAATGGCAGAGGGCAATTCAATGGCGGAGGTAAGTGTTCCGTTCCGCCATGGACTCCGGCGGGGTGGGGATTCTTTAGAATCCAGACTCATTGGGATCCGTGGCAGAATTCTTCGCCATCATTGCTTACTGTTCCACAAACCGCAGCAACAAGAATGCTTTCCGAGCTAAACAACCCCAGCTGCTGTAAGCTTCCCTCATGCGGAGATGCTCAGCATCCCTGATGTTACAAACTATGCTTTAATTTACATGGAGGTGCATATCACATCCATGTAAACTAAACACATACCAGAGGGCTCTTTTTACATAGAACTCTCAGTGCTTAGGAAAACTCGATTCCCCCAAAGCTCAAGGAATCACAGACCACAACATGGTCTTTGAAAGCAATTCTTTGATTTATTAAAGAAGACTTCCAAAGGAATTAAAATCACACATCAGGGGAATTAGAACGATACATGCATTTGGGGAATCAGAATCATACTAACATTCGGAGGGTGAAATATACACGTATAAAGTCAATAGTGAAGTACACTGGGATGCATAGGAAATTGTGTGTGTGTGTGTGTGTGTGTAGTAGGGATGTACGCTGTATAGGTCACCAGACACATGCGGGCAGCGCAACTGGACTCTGCATGTGGGTGTGAGTTCTACAAAACACCGCCCCATCTCGCCACTGCAGTTGGGACTGCTTGTTTGGACAGAAATGGAACAAGACGGCTGCAGTGTGGAATGGGTGCGCTGCTGGGGGACAACCGCCACTCCGTGCGTTGCCTCTTCCACATGCACATCTGGAAATGGTGTTTCCTCCACCAGCTGAAAATGTGCATGGACTTGTGGGTCACACACACAATCACAACAAGCACGCAAAGGACTCTGCATCATTGCGCCTCAGAATTTGGGTCACACCAGCGACCGACTCGTCATCACAGGGCTGCTCCTCGTCACTTGGCGACTGCTCCGTTATCCTAATCCTAATGCACTCCTAATGCCGGTGGGGGGGGCGATGGCTCTGAGTCCACTCAAACCCATTCAGCCTGTTGGGCGTGACAGAGGCATTGAACGAGGGCGCACGGCGTTTGGCTGGCCTTCCCAGCCAGGCCCGTTCTGTCGCCTCCCACGTTCTCTGCCTCTGCTCCGGGCACATGGGTTGCCAGGCTGTTCAGAAGGCGCTTGGCCGGGTGAAACCCTCCCGCCAGTGAGGAGCACCCTGAGCGCCTGTCTCGCAGGGGAGCTGCCACGTGGCTCGTGGGCTAACCCCACTCTTATGGGACTCATCCCGCAACCTCGTCCTCAGCGGCTGGACGTTCAGAAGCTCTTGGCAGGACTGGCTGCAGCAAGGCTCTAGCTTCCCCCTCCCGCCTCCCAGTCCTTCGAACGGACATCAAGCACTCTTGGGAACCCCCAGGAAACACGGGTCGCATCCTTGCGTGCAAGATATCCCTTCCCTGGTCTCCCGCGCTTCATCGTTCTCGTTCTCTCGCGTGCTGGTGCCCGTCTCAGGCTTGCGAGAGTTCTCCCGAGGCCGCCTGCACCCGCATCACGCCAGCCCACACGAGTCCCTGCGAGGACTGCGCTCAGCGCCCTCAGAATGCTGAATGACGGTTGGGGAAGGGCTGGGACACCGAGTGCGGGGCGGCCCTGGCACAGGGCATGGCGGACCGGGTGGAACTGTCAAGAGCAGCACCGCACCACTCCTCTGCTTCATGGAGCTTTCCCCCCAGGCAGTTTGAAGGAGGATCTTCCAGCCTCATCCCTATCAAGAGGCTCCAGGTCATTTCCATTGAATCCACAATCGAGCCCCAGACTGCAGCCTTTGAAGCGTCCATGGCACTGGCATGACTGGGAAGGTCTGAAATGCAAGAAGCATTGACAAATATGTGTGCCTTTCCCCCGATAACACTTTCAAAATCACATTTGCCGCCAAAGGAGAAGAGAAAGAGATGTGGAAGAAAGGGTAACTCTCCCAACGGAGGGACGAGCTCTTGCCTTCCCTGGCTTGTAGACCAGGGTATAATCAAAGCATGGAGCAGGATGCCCAATGCTGCGTGCGCGGAGAGGGTGTGCCGGGAGGAGGCTCACCAGGAGAGGAGATGCCGAGAAGAGGCTTGTGGTCCGCATGCCTTTCAAAAGCACGGCGATACAGATGGTTGTCTATCCCTTCCTTGCTTTTCTGGATTCTGTATTTTGAAAAAGCCCCAAACATCAAGAGTAGCGTCCTTGCCTTGTTCTTTGGCTCCCACCCCCCGCCCTTCTCAATTCCCGTATTCCTTTCCTTCCTATTTCAACTCAAGTTCTTGCCTTGAAGTGGCCCTGCAGAGTCAATGTCGATTCTTGACCAAGGCTTCTTTATAATTATTGGGTCTGGCCTAAAAACCTTAGATGTGTTCATGTTTTGCATATATACTGGATGCTAGGCACCTCTCTCTGCCCCCCCCCCGGGCCTTACTAACAGCTATGAATATAACTATTTGCTGATTGCATAAGAGGTAGAGATGTGGGAACACGAGATCTGACAAACAAAAAGAGGTCACGCCCTCTTCCGTTCAGGGGTCACTTCCTCTGCGTCAGTGGGGGGCTCAGGCTGACCGCTCCCCACTCGTGTCCCCACCAGTGTCCCCAGCAGGTCCGATGGCCTGCTGCCTGCTGCCAGGAGGGCGCATCTGTCCCTCCTGCACGTGGCTCCGTCTGCTGCTGCGTGTTGCACAACGTCGTTCAGACACAGTGTGCCTCTCAAAAGCAGGGAGCAACCTGTTGTTCCAAACGTGGTCTGTCACAGCAGCCGATCCAGGTCCTTGGAGGCAGAGCGACCTGTCCTCCTCTTCCGGGCCGTGGCCAGGCATGTGGAGGGACAGCCTGGCCACGTGGTTTGGGATGCTGGAGTCTGCACGAGGCAGAGAAACAAAGAATGGATGTCTCTTGCCTTTCTCGCAGGGTGAGCCCCCCCCCCCCGGACCCTGGTGTATGGAGAAGGGGAGCCCTGGGTCCATGGCAGACAAAGGCACTTCCCTGGGGGTCAGCACCCCTGGGACCGTGGCCTGTGAAGGCACATCCCTGCTTCTGGGAGGCTTCCGGGCAAGATGCTCAGAGTGGGGCCCCTCCCCGAGCAGGCCACTGTCTCCTTCCCACATTGTATGGGGGATATTTCCACAACACCCCCAAAGAGGACACAGTGTTGCATACAGTTTTCATCGGCTAAGTTATATGTACAGATGCAACTTTAGAGGCAAGAACTGTAATTTCAATAGAATTGTAGCACATCTCAGCATCTTGGAGAACACCGTGAGCAGCGCACATGCCGAAGAGCTACCTCAATAAGAACATCTCTGCCTGCTGGCAAAGGATTGCGCTCTAGTCCTTACACTCCGCTGCATCCCGCGGAGGCTGGTAGGTCAGCTGTCTGTGGGGCGTGTTTAGGGGACTGCCTCATTGTGAGCAGAAAGGGGGGAGGAGAAAGGGGGGAAGCAATAGGTAGAAGCGCACACATCAGAAAAGATGTGGTGGGGAGCATGAACTCCGCAGCAGATTGCTGAGATGTGGCAAAATGGGGGTGGGGGAGCTAGAAATGGGGGACATTGCACACGTATGCACCTGCACTCAGAAGTAAGCCCCACTGGGTGCAATGGGTGCAATGGGTCTTTTTCCCCAGCAAGTGGGTGTGGAATTGCAGCAAGATGGGCAAGCTGAACTTTGACGTTGAAGACTTCTCTTGAACAGAAGTGGAATTGCCAGGAAAGTAGCAGCCGGAAGAAAGAGAAAAGGGGCAGTACAGTGAAATATCACATCTTCCACTGGGATTGAACTCAGGTCGTGGGGAGAGTTTCGGTTGCAATACTGCCGCCTACCACTCTGCGCCACACGACCGGCCTGTAATTTCCTGGATCCCCTCTGGATCCCTTTTTGCAAATTGGTGTTACGTTGGCCATCTGCCAGTCCTCTGGTATAGAGGCTGATCTTAGGGACGTGCTGCATAATTTGGTGAGAGGATCAGCAATGTCATATTTGAGTTCTTTGAGAACTCTAGGATAGATAGCATCTGGGCCCGGTGATTTATTTGCTTTCAGGTTATCAATAAGGTTGAGAACGTCATCTTTTGTCACCACTATTTGCCTCAGTTCCTCAGACTCCCTTCCTGAAAACGTCAGTGCAGGCTCGGGTATCTGTCCTATATCTTCTGCAGTGAAGACGGATGAAAAGAATGTGTTCAGCTTCTCTGCAGTCTCCTTGTCCTGCTTCAGGTGTCTTTTAAGTCCACTGTCATCCCATGGTCCAACTGCTTCCCGAGCTGGTTTTCTGCTTCTGACATATTTACAGAATTCTTTAAAATTGGCCTTGATGTTGTTGGCGATAGGCTCTTCAAAATGCTTTTGTGCATCTCTTACCGTCTGCTTGCATCGCCGTTGTGCAAGCTTGTGCTCCCTTTTGTTTTCCTCCCTTGGGCTAGACTTCCATTTTCTGAGGGAAGCTCTCTTTTCTCGAATAGCTCCCTTAACACTGCTCATGAACCGTGCTGGTGACCTTTGGGACTTGGTGCTGCCTTTCCTAACATGCGCTATACATTGTAGCCGGACTTCTGTTCTTGTGGTTTTGAGCATTTTGAAGGGATTGAATCCTCCTGACTCCCCCTGCGAACGTCGTTTCCACCACTGCCCTCATTGGAGAGAAGTGTCCTTTTTTGAAGTCAAATGTGCCTGTGTTGGACTTCCTGGGCCATTTCCCACTTAAGTATATATGAAATCCGATAGCGCTGTGAGCACTGTTTCCAAGTGGTTCAACAACATTTGCACCTCGTCCGAGGTCCTGGGCGACACCACTTAGCATTAAATCCAAGGCTACCTCCTCTCTGGTCAGTTCCGTAAACAACTGTTTAGGGCACTGAGACACTGAACCACTTGGTCCCGGCTGGACAGCCTTGTGGCACCATCTCTATTGATTGATGGATTGATTTGCAGTATTTGTATACTGCTCCACGTCCAAAGACCTTGGAGTGGTGAACAGCAGACAGGATAAAGAATCAAAAGACCTTATGAAAGTAGTTCACATTTTTAAAAAAGAAACAGAGTTTCTTGGGTGAGAGAGTCAGGTCAAGCAGAGAGACGTGGAAAGAGCAGCCTGTCTGCAGTGGGGGCTCCGGATCACAGCTCAGGGAATGGAGTGCACGTCTTCACAAGAGCAACCCTGGAACCAGAGTAGAACCCACCCCTCCCCCACCCCCAGAAGCCACCCCATCACATGGGTTTCCCTGAGCGCAGGATTCACGAACACACAGTGGAGGAGGAATGCTCTGGGATCCTGGGATCGCGGGAGTGGGTATGAAGGGGCCTCAAACTACAGTGGCCTGCATTGGGGTTCCCCCCTGGCCCCACACCTTCGAAGCGCGTGGGGGAAATACAATTCCCTGTCACTCCAAGAGCTGGTTTGGTCCATCTCTCTGAATGCACTGACATCCCAGTCCAGGGCGCCCAGCTGTGCCAGCAGGCTGGGTTCCTCACACCAGGTCTGCTGGGCGCAAGAGCACAGCAAAGCAGGGCGGTCCCACCCAGGACGGCTCTCCATTGTTAGGCCCTCCCTGGACCACATCCAGAAATGAATGGGCCGTGGAAGGAAGCGTACTCAGAATCCTATCAGCTTCTCACGTGGGGGGGGGGGGCTGGCACACATGGGGCTCTTATCCTGCTATTGAGGTCGCTCACTCACAGAAACCTGTGGGTCCTTTAGGTGACGTCGTGAACCTCCACTTCACTCCACGCAAGTCTCCCACATTAAATGACCTTCATTCCATTTTTCAAAGGTCAGAGATAATGAGGTATGAAATGACCCCGCTTTCTTCCGCCTGAGTTCCCTCCGAGAAGAAGGAGAAGCTGCAAGAGGAGGAGTGAGACCAAAGAAACCTATGGAAGACTCAGATAAGCGGGAGAAGGAGGGGGAAGGGGAGAGGGGAGGAAGCACCTGTAAAGGGAGTCTGAGAAGAGGAGCAGAAAGCCCCGTTTGAAATGCGGGATTTTCGGCTGGTGTGGAGAAGCTCATGGCTTCTGGCTCTCAGCCCAAAGGAAGTAACTGCATCTTACCGAAGGAAATGCCCAAATTCAGTGCTTGGCTACGAGCATTTAGAGAGGTGTTCAGACAATACACCAAGTGAAGTGTGACGGCTGTGTCCTCCAGGAGAGATGGCAGCCCCGGAACGGGCCCAGAGTGCTGACGCCCCCTCCAGGAGGAGATCCCTGTGATCCCAACTCGTCTGGCGAGGAGCCCTGTCTTGGGCCATGGGCAAAAGCAGCTCCTCCCTGCTGCCATGTGCGGGAGCCGGTGCGGTGCGGAGAGGTCCCCGAAGGCAGGGAGAGAGGGACTCCAAGGGGCTGACGGTGCAGCGAACAGGAGCCCCGAGAATGGTCCTGTGCTGAAGGCGGGCAGCACCCGTGCAAGCAGTTCCGGGAACCCAGTGTTTGGCACCTTTCCCCATTGTGTGTTCGCCGCAGAAAGTTTTCACAGTTTGGACCACCGCCGCGAGCTTTGCCTGGGAGTGGACTGGAGGTCAAGAGATGGTAGAATCCAGCATGTCTGTGGATGTAAGGGAGGGGACAGGCACAGCAGACGCCAGGAGGAACGAGTCTGTCTTTGCATCTCCAAAGGAGACCAGTCTTCTTGACCCAGAGAGCCCAGACTGCCTCCTTCCTGCCCATCCGCCTGCTGGTCTGTGCCCGCCCCACAGGTCTGCCTCAGGCCACGGCGTCGCCTCACCCGAACCCTCTGATCCAGTCCGCCTGCCCATCCCCATGGCATCCGGCCTCTGGCACGGGGAGCACAGGCCGAGGTCCTTCCTCTGCTCCTGGCCTTCGATCTGAATTGGAGCCGTGCATGCCTGCAGGGGAGTAGGGAAAACAATCACGCCTCACTCCACTATGCATGATCAGGAGGACAGCGAGATTTACCGGCATTCATGCAAACTGCAAATCTCCACTTGGTCAGAGAGGGAGCCGGCTGGAGAGAGCTGGCTGGCTAGATCTGCGTGGCCTGTGTGTTCTCCTGCAGCTTCCCATGTGGCTCGTCTCCCTGCCCACCCAGCCCTTGTCAATTCGACTATTCCCAGTAGATGTCCCTTTCTTTCTTTTCTAGAGTCTGAATTAAACACACACACACACACACACACACACACACACAGAAACCCCTTCTCTGTTAGGCTTTATAGTGTACTCCCTGTAGCTTGTAGGTAGATTTTCTTTCTCTAGCGCTTTTTCTTTTGCTCCTGTGTGGGTGTGTGTGAGTGTGTGCTGTCTGTGCGTGCAAAGCACTACACACAATCCGTACAATATAGCTCGGAAAACACGGGGATCCATTACAAAGGCCGCTGCTATTTGAGCTGATCTCACGGGAGTTCTTTCCCCCTCCTCTCAGGGCGCAATCCTATGCGTATTTAGGCAGAAAAGAGGCCTGCAACTCCCAGCGTGACCCAGCCAGCCATGGCTGGCTGGGGAGTGCTGGCAGGTGTGGGCCGCCTTTCTGTCTCCACCGGCCCAGGATGGCGCCTTTCCTTTTTAGGGTGGGACAGCCAAGTTTGAGGAGTCTCTGCTTGGGTGTGCAGCCGGCTCTACCATTGGGCAGAGTGAGGAGGACCTTGGTGTGTGCTGTCACTTCCGTGTGTCAGCCTGAGGGCAGGGCAGGGCATGCCCCACTCCCTCCTTGTTCTTGACGGACGCCACTATGGGAGACGATACTTGCCTGAGATTTGGGATGAAAACGCTGTCAAGGAATGTGTACTTTGAGGATGGATGGGGCAGAACTGAACATGTGGATTTGATCTCTGCTGGACTCCAGGAAAGGGGGGTCTATGCCGTGTCCTGCTGAGAGACGCCAGCGGACATCCGGCCGCTGGCTAGCAGGGACGCAAATGGCGGCGGCCGTAGCCACCGCCGTTTGTGTCCCTGTGATAGGCTACGTAAATCTTTACGTAGCCTATCACGTCTGACTTTAAAAAACACACACACACTCGCATACGCAAATGGCGGCGGCTACGGCCGCTGCCATTTGTGTTCCTTATTTTGGCCTGTCTTAGTTTACATCCATATTTACGTAGTCTAAGACGGCGAAAATAAGGGGAACGCAAATAGCGGAGCGGACGCTATTTGCGTTCCCCTTATTTTTGCCGTTTTAGTCTATGTAATTATTTGCGTAGACCAAGACGGCCCAAAATAATGAATGCAAATGGCAGCGGCCGTAGGCGCCACCATTTGCCTACGCCTTTTTTTTTTTTTTTTACCCGGACGTTTTAGGCTACGTAAAAACATACGTAGCCTATCACGTCTACGTGAAAAACCCCAAAAAACTGCAAATGGCTGCGGCAGGAGCCGGTCGGAAGACCAGCCGCCGCTGCCGCCGCTGAAGCCACCACCACCTGGAAGATCCGCCCCAGGTAATTCTCGTCCCGGGGGGGTCCGCGGGGTGCCAGGGGGCCAGGCCGTTCCGCCACAGATTTCAGGGGGCCGAATGCACTGGCATTCGTCCCCACCGAGATCCGTGGCGGAATTCTCTGCCACCCCTAATTCCCATCTTGTTTTCTGAGCCCCTCTCCCAGAGCAGCTGTGGAATCATTGGGTCGCAGTCAGAATCCCAGCAGAAGTGGTTCGGAAGGGTGGGCAGGCTGGTTCGCTAGTGAGAAACCCGGGGCCGAAGAGTTTGCCCATGCTGACATGCACGTAAGGGCAAGAGGGAGTGGGGCTGGTTTGGGCCTCCTCAGACTGCGGAATCGTTCGGGCCTCTCGCCCTCTCTTTTCAGCCATACAGATTGCAACAGCGGAACAAAGCTGTATGGGTCTCCGACACGGTTATAGTGGTGGGCTTTGGCTGTCCTTGGAACTATATACTGAGGCGATAGCTCATTGCCCACAGCTATACGATTTCTGGAATCCTGCACTCATTCAGCTTTTGCTGTGAGCGCTAAGAAGCTCGTCCACGCACCCAGAGCTGCTAACCATAGGAGTTCTCGGAGTTCCTAGGGATTTCTGTTAGTTGGCCAGGAGTTCTTTGTGCCAAGAGATGAGCCCAGGACAGAAGGCGTTACTGGAATACATCTGCCCAGTTGCTTCCGCTGTCCAGCCCCACCCTTGCCTTTCCTGCTCTTTCCTGTCTTTCCTGGACAGTATTTGTGGTTCTTATGGTAGGACATGGAAGGGGTGATAGACGGATCAAGGAATGACTGTGGTTTTGTTCACTCACCGCATACAGAACTGAAATCGTTCTGCTCCTGCGCCATTCCACAGCTGCGCATCGTGCACTGCTGGCACAGGAGGCATTGAGGGCTGCCGAGAGGGAGGGGAGAGAGGAGAGGAGGAGGAGCCCGAAGGGCAGCCGACAGCAGGAGGAGCAGCATCTGTGGAGAAGGCCACCCTTCTTCTCCCACAGATGAAGCCCCTCCTCTGGTCCTCCTCAGGCGTCTGCTGGGGGATGTCCAGAGGCCTCACGGGCCCTGCAAGGACTACAGAATGGCGCCTGAGCTAACAACTCCGCCTGCAAGATGCACGTTACCATTGAACAGGGACACATGCTAGTTGCAGCCATGCACAGACACTCTGTCCGCAGAGCAGCGGTGCCTCTGGCCTCTGGAGCAACACGACGATGACCATCCCTGTGAAGGCGGGAAAAGTGGTTGGACTCCCTCCCCTCCCCCTCCTTGAGTTCCCCCCCCAAATTTGGAGGGGTAGTGGATCCACCCAGCCACGTGTCCCTCGCCCAAAGGAGTATGGATGGACGGCAGACAGAGGTGGCGATTTTGTCTGGCTTCAGCCATCTGATTGACGCCATAAAACTCTTCAGCAACCAGTGAGAACGGGCTCTCCCGAAAAGCACAGTCCAGAGATATACACCTTTCAAAACATCATGATGATGCTTTGCCAGCCGAATGGATTCCGATTTGTCCGTGAATCTCAGCAGTGGGATGTTGCCGTCGTGGCCACCCTAGTCCAGGACCGCTCATGCCCCCGCATTTGGCACCAAGCGGCTGCCGGGACGCGCCCCCTCGCAGGCCTCTACATATCTCTGCCCTCCAGGTCTTCCACGATGATGACATCTGGATGGAAGAGAACAAGAGCGAGACCCCCCTTATGGCCGGGAGGCAGGGGTCGGTGTCCATGTCCCACTTAACAGCCACACGACGTAGGAGTGCTTTAGTGACGCCTCAGGCCTGGGATCGACGGAGGAGGCTGATTGCCTCATTGGGGGAATCTCTCTTCCCAAAGAGGGAGGACCGGGGAGTCCGGGGGGGAAGTGGCACAATTGGCTTGGGGCAGTTACGGCTGGGGTTCTTTCTTCCCTTTTTCACCTCATGTAGCACAACAAAGAGCCTCTGTCATGCCCCCCCCCCCCATGGGGGTTTGTGTGTGTGTGACTAAGAAGCTAGCCAGCAAGGATCCAGGAAGGATGCTAACTAAGGGCAGAGTGTCCAAGTGTGAAGGATGGTGGGCAAGGAAGTGAAATAAAAACCTAAATTTTCGATCGAGAAGATGTGGACCTTTCTGGCCATGGCGTCTGGCAGTTACCTTTTCTGGGAAGGAGGTTTTTCAGAGCCTCCGGGATGTCCTTGCTCTTCTGAAGTGCGTGCAGCTCCCGGAGGATCTTGGCCTTCACGACGGTAACCTAGCCAGGAGCAAACCCCGAAGAAACCCACCGTCAGCCTGCCGTAGCAACAACCCTCGGGGAGGACTGGGGGTGGGCGTTTCTGCTGTCAGGCCCGCTCGCCTTCCCCTCGCCTCCGCTCCGCATGACGCAGGGAGGCCGTCCTCTCTGGGCACTCCTCCTGACATGGCTCCTGGAGCCCTGGGGAGGAAACAACAGGCCCTGCCTTTCCCCGTTCGGAGCCCACGCGAGCAGTTCACTCACCTCCTTCCCCGAAAAGGCCTCAGACCTCCCGAGGAGGGAATACGCAGCAAGAATGGCGGCCTCCTGGGTCGTGCTGCTGCCATGGTGGGCCAGGACCAGCGCCGTGCCGAGGAAGGCTCTCTTTTGAGGCTTGGCGAAGATCTTCCCAAAGACCTAAACCCAAGATGTGGTCGGGACACTAGAAGAGTCACTAAAAGACACTAAAAGAGGCCAGCTCCAAATCGGACAGGGGGGTTTCTGGACCAGGGCTTTCTCCGGCTGCTGTCTCTCCCCCTCCTCTTTCTCACTATGGCTGCCACTTCCATGCTGGGCAGGAAGAGAGCCGGCGAGCAAGCAGGCAGGGACCTCTGCCGTCCCTGCTACTCACCCCCGAGGTGGGGAGGAGGAGCGCTCCAGGGTGTCTTGCTAGGGGCCCTCCGGGGCTGTGAGGCCCCCTGTAGGTGTCCTGCCATGCTGAGCCCTGACACTGGCCTGCCCTCCCCTTGCCCTTGAGCAAGTCCCTCCCACACCGGTCTCACGGGAGGACGGCAAGAGGCGTCTCCCTTGCCGGCAGGACTGGTGCGCAGCCATCCTTGCGGCTGCCAGGGGGTCCTTACCTCACCCACGCTGCAGGCCTCTCGGTATGCCAGCAGCTCCTGGCTCCCTTGGGCTCCCCCCCTCCAGAGGTCCTCTGTCTCGTGCGCCCCTGACAGAGGGAACCAGATTGGATCGACTGCCATGGAGGTGGACTGTCCCCTCCGGGAGCACAAGGGGCCAGCCAGAGGAGGCTGCTGGGCTCCTCCTTCCTTGCCCGCTTACCCCTCTGGAGAAGCAGGAGCCGATGGAAGGAGCCGATGGCTGCCTTGGCCTGGTCCCGCAGCTCCGCCCTGGAGCCAGTCAGCAGCACGGCGCATTCGGCCACCAGACGGCCCAGGACCGGGTGGTCTCCAGACAGCTAGTGGGACAGGAAACCAGGGGGACCTTGACCCACACTTCTCCCTTGCTTTCTCCCTGCACATCATGGGCCCTGTCCTGCAGACCCCCTGGGCGACAGGCCCTCCGCGCAGCTCTCTGGACTGAGCCCTGCCCTGGTGCCGGGGGCTGGAGCGTGCTGCTCCGGGTTCCCTCCCGCCCCCACACTGGCCACTGAAACGGAGAACCCAGCCTCCCTCCCTGCCCAGAGCAGGCCGGGGGCCCTCCCCCGAAGGCCTGGATGGTCCCGGCCCAAGGCCCCTCGCCAGGCCAGCAGCCGGGGTACGCACGTCCACTTCCGGCAGCGTCAGGCTGTAATCCATCCAGCGCCCTCCAGGCCTCCAGCGGCACGCTGGACTGCACACAGAAGTGGATGTGCTGTGGGAGGAGGCAGCCCTCAGAAGCCTGGCGGGCCCCGAGGGGGCGGGGGGCTTACCCGCCACCCCGAAGCCCTGAGGCTGAGCCCTGGGCGCCGTTCCTGCCCTAAATCTCCCAGGCTGCTCCACGGCTGGTCGAGGCACTGGGGAGACTGGGGAGACACTGGCGGATCAAGGCCTTGATGTGCCATTGCCTTCGGGCAACGTCTCCAAGGCCTCGCACCCCCATTTGGGGCCTCGAGCTGGGCATCCTCACCTGATTTGCCAGCAAAAGCGAACTTCTCAGATGTCCCACTCACCTCCATGATGAAGAGGAGATGGCTGAGGCTGGGCTCTCCAGCCAACAAGCCCCGCAGCATGAATTTCAGGGTCTCATAGCCAGGACACACACTGAAGAATCCCCTGCCACGGATGCGTGGTCTCCGCCGGCTCCCATCCCTCCAGGCTGGGGGGCAGGGAACGCCTTTCGCCTTCCCAGTGAAAGGCGACGGAGGGCCGCAAGCGCCAGGAGGTGGAGGCGTGGGGGAGCTCCCAACACTCCCCCGCCAGAGGCCCTTGTCGGGGCGCCAGGGAGACAGGCGTCCCGTGTGCTGCAGGCCTGGCACGTTTGCCTGCCCCGGCTTCCCCAAGACCAGTCTACTCCGGGATCAGCCCCCCCCGAGTCCGGCATCGATGCCTTTGGCCAGGATCCACCTGCTTGTGTGGGGGGGGTGCTGTCTACCTGCCAGCCATCAAAACCTCGTGGAGAGCCAGCCTCAGGATCCGCGACTCAAGCTCCCTGCTCCAGGCTGGCCTGAGTTTGCTGGAAGGAGAAGAGCAGCAGGAGGCAGCGGAGCGGGAGGGGCGGCTCTTCTCTTCCACGGGGCCGGCCTGCGCTTCCACACTTTCCTCTCCGCTGGACCTGGAGGCACGATCCTTCCGGGCTGCCAGTCAGCTGGACGGGGAGGGGGCAAAGTCCAGGACCGTGCTCCATGGTCCCACTTCCGAAAGAAGAAGGGAAAGCAGGATAGGGGGAGCAATCCCGTGGTCCCGAGGGCAGATGTGGGCGCTGTGAGGGCGGCTTCCTGCTCCGCTGCTACAGAAGGAGCTATGAGCTGGGGGGGGGAGATCTGCCCACGGGCCCTCCATACGCCCCCCCACCTCCATCCCGCCCCCATGGAAATCTCTGTGGTGCTTCCAGTTCCCGAGCAAGACACGGCAGAGGAGAATGGGGAGGGGGAGGGGCATCCCAGAGGGTGGGGGAGGCAGGTGGAGAGGCCGGGATCTGCAAGGTCCCCCGGCCTCTTGATTCCTGGCCCAGCCCGAAAATAAGCCGGGGCTCAGAATTCACATGAGACAAGGCGAAATGAAATCCTATCTGGGCGCCTTCCTGTTCCTGCTTTGACAGGGAGGTGCGGCAGCATCGGCCGGCCAGCCACGCTGGCAGAGTACAGCAGAAAAACCGGCCCTCCCTCCCTCCTTCGCTTCCTCCCCCCGAAGCGACACATTGTGGGCTGGAGGAGACCCTTTAGTGAGCTGGGGCAGGCCCCACACGCCCCAATACCTCAGCTGGCAAACAGCCTTCATGGCGGACGAGATGACGGCGGGGGGCAGGGCTTCCCCGGGCTGGGTCTATATCGCCATCTGGGGAGGCCAAGAGGGCAAAGGCAGAGATGAGCGGCCGGCCCCTCGGCCCCAGCCTGCCCCGGAGGGACGCTCAGGGCTCCTCGTCCCCCGTCACTGCTGCCTTCCGCTGGGTTTCGGGGCTGCGTCTCGCTCACCGCTACGGCCAGGGCCAGGTCGGCCTTGGTGCAGGGCAGACCCAGGCCCTCCAGCTGCCCTTCCTCGCAGCCCTGCAGCAGGTCACGATGGCCTGGAGGAAGGTGGCTTTGTCCTTGCCGTCGAGCGCCTGGACATTGGTGAGGATCAGGCGGTTAGCCAGGAAGGGCACTTCGGGGCCACCAGGCCAGGGTGCCCCCTCGGTGTGCTCTGGGTGCTGCCTGCCGTGGGATCCAGCCGTGGGCTGTGTTTCTCCGAGGACACGATTGCCAGCAGGAGGATGCCAGCCCTACACCACCCCTCACAATGTGCTCTGCGGGTCTCTTCGCCTACATGGAGGAGGGTACGGAGGAGGCGCGGTTGGCCCTGTCCCACTCGCCTAGGGCCGCCCCGCCCGCTGCCCTAGCAGGCTGGTGGGCTCCAGACACCACTGTCACTACAGCACTGCAGCACACGCTGATTTCTAATCCTAGGCTTGAGGGCGCAAGGGCAGGGAGCAAGGGGTGTGCTGTTTTGGGATCTCAGAACACATCCCACCATTGCATTTTGCCAACAGCCGGGGCAGCAATGCAGGGTCTGATCTGGGCATTGACAGAAGTCGTTGTGAAATCGGTGGATGTGACCCTCTGCCAACGGAAGGGGCGCTGGCAAGCCCAAGACCGGCTCAGAACGCTGCGGACCCCTCCTGAGAGGAGCGGGGCCTCTGACCCCACCCGGGCAGGGAGGGCCTCCGAGGGGGCCACGCTGGATTCCCCCTGGAGCAACCAGACCGTGGAGAGTGCCCTGGGCGGAAGGCGTCAGGAGTGTCCGGGGTGGAGAGGAAGGGGGCTGTACCTGCTGTCCCGCTTGGAGCTGCTGCATGAACTCTGCCACCCTTCGCAGCAGTGCAGCGAGCTCTGCCTCTGACTGGACCGGAGCTATGCATGTGGCAGAATCCGGTATGCCTGTGGATGCCAAAGAGGAAAGAGAGTGGCGGCCGGCCGGAGGAAGGCGGGGGTCCTCCCGTCCTGGGAAGACACCCTGCGGCTTTGCTCGGGAGCCTCCTGGACCCAGGCACCCTGGGGGTCCGGGCAGGCCTCCTCCTCCCCTGTCGGCAGGGTGCTCTGGGCGCGCCCAGCCTCCCCGGGCCCGGGCGCCACTCACCTGACCCCTCCGATCCAGTCCGCCTGCTCGAAGCCAGGGCCTCCAACTTGCGGCGCAGGGAGGCGATGTCAAGGCCCGTCCCCTGCTCCAAAGGCCTAAGGCCGAGGGGATGGACCTTGCAGTCCCGGCAGCAGCCCCAGAGGCGCCTCGGAGCGCGTGCGGGAGCGACGGAGCCTGCCGGAGTGCTGCTGCCTGCGGCCTGGGCTGGGTGAGCCCTGGCACCCCTCCGGCCCCACAGCCACTGCAGCTTTCTCAGCCTGGAGAGAGGAGGGAGAAGGTGAGCATTGGGCTCTGCAGGGCCCTCGCGCTCCCGGCTGTGCGGTTGGCGCGGGCCACCGGAACTCTCCGCCAGGGCCGCGCTGTGGGTGGCTGGGCCTCTCGCGGAAGCGCTGGACAGTCCCAACGATGGCCGCCTGCAGCCCAGTGGCGGCTGGGGAATGCTGGCCGTGGCAGGACTGTTCTCTGTCTGAACAGGCCTCGGGTGGTCCCTGACAAGGAGAAGCCCTGAGACAGCCCCCGTCCGCAGGCTTACGACGGAAAAGGCAGGACACCAACGGAACGGGGATCGGGAGCGAGACGTTCACACGCAGCCACGCTGGAGAAGCTCTGCGACACAGCAGTTCCTCTTCCCGCAGGGCACGCTGCGTCCAAGGACACCGTGCAAAGAGGAGGAAGTGGAGACCTCCCGGGAGACGGAAGCGAGGCGCCTGGGCCTGTGGGGCGCGGGTTTGGCCAGCCACCCCCTCGCTGCACAGGGCTCCGCCTCTTCGGGCCCATGGCCTCGGGAGGAGGGAAGGCTTCTCGCGCCGGGACCAGAGTGGGGAGGGAGCAGCTGGGCGTTGGGATCACTGGGTGCGGCTGGGCCACTACGGCCCGCCACCACGGCCGGGGACACGCCTGGTACTCAGTGGCGCTGGACCCAGGGAGGCTTCCTTTGGAGCCGCCATGCACAGGAGCGCGCTTCAAAAGAGCGCCTGGGAGGAAGGCGGCCGTGTTGCGAAGCAGGGGGACAAAGCGCTCCTGCCTCCCTTCGGGCACCCCGCTCGCCCCAGCCCCACAATCAGCCCTGGGCCACATGTAGCATGTGTGCTGCTCCCAGGCCCCCCATCCTCCCAGCTGGATTTGGGACTCGAAGACCGGGACAAGTGTGGGTGCAGGGAGGGTGCTGAGCACAGCAGGACTGATCATGGGGCACGACAGACGGGCTAACCGCCGTAGCTCCCGTTTCCTGGCTTGGGGGAGCTTGGACCAAGGTGAGAAAGCCTTAGCTTCTGGTCCCCGAAGAAAGCAGGATCTTCGATGAAGAGAGAGAGAGAATAGTAGCCTGGCCGTGACAGAGCTGGGAGAATCCCCCTAGGATTCTGAACCAACACACGTCGTGTGAGAACCAGAGTAGAGAAAACACTAATAACAAGCCTACTCACATCTCCAAGGATGTAATGTTTCTCCGATGGACACCATCGCACTCCAACACACTCCTAACGCACTCCAGCACACTCCTAATACACTCCAACATACTCCAATACACTCCTAATGCACTCCAACACACTCCAACGCACTCCCAACTCTCCCAACTCACTCCAGCACTCCAAACCCGCCGCTGTCCTGGGTCGGGAAATGCCTCGCATCCCCCCCGTCACACAGGGAGGAGGGAGGACTGCAGACTCCACAGGCCCCGGACAGGACTGCTCTTTACTCAGCGCATGCAGCAGTGTCCACTTGGAGGAAGCTCCCTCCACCCTGGCTACTCCCAGCTCTGTAGGAGCTGCCCAGGTTCCAAGCAAGAACTAAGCCACAGTGCCCCCCCATGGATACCCAACACTCCTCCCCCCCTTAGTTATCACAGCCTTGCAAGCAACGAGGAGGTGCACTTGAGAGGACGGCCTCTGCGCTCGACGCCTAGGCGCAGCCTGCTCAGACGACAGTCTTCCAGGAGCTGCCGTGGGTAAGGAAGGGGGGTTGCTCCCACCACTTAGTGGTTCTGGTGCTTCAGCTGGCACTGAGAGAAACTCCTCAGTTCCAGATAGATCTTCAGCAGCTTCCTCTGCTGAGGGCAACCCACTCTGGCCAGAATGCCTTCCCACCTGTCAACACGGCGATGCCACACTGACCCATCGGCACGCTGGAGCTTGTATGACACCGGTCCCGTGACTGCAATGCGAGAGGAAGGGACCCACCTCAGTCCGGCACCATAGTTCCTAGCAAAGCCCTGATCTTGTGCAGAAACGAACCGAGGGGAGGAGCTGGGAAGGCAGCATCCAGAGCTGGCTCCCGTCTGCTGAGTCAGACTTCAGCTCAATCTGGGTGGAGACGGCCAAGGCCAGGCTTGAGACGCCGCCCCCTAAGTCCCTCCACAGGACTGGCTCCTGTTGTTGCACAAGGGGGAACAGGTTGAGCAGTGAGAAAGCTGGCAAGGCGTGTGGGCCAGTCTCCTCCCGCAACGGGCTGCAGGGCATTGTTCGCGTCCGCACCCTCCGTTCAGATTGGCCATGTGCTCGGTGATGACGAGGTGCAATGGTGGCAGCCCGAATCCAGTTCTTGTCTGCCAAAGTTTTACCTTCAGCAGATGTCAAAGCAGCCCCACTGTCTGAGCCTGGGCTATCAGGCACCGCAGGGGCTGCAAAGAAGTGGCGCAGTGCTGTGATCGTTGCAGCGGGTGCTTGTGACGGTTCTAAGACTACTCCAAGCCGCCTGGAGGAAGAATCTACCACACCGACGAGGTTCATGCCCTTGAAATGGCCCTGCAAAATCAATGTGGATCCTCACCAAGGCTTCTTGGTCGCCCCCCGTGGAAGGATAGGTGCCCTTGGTGGATTGTGCCTAGCGGCTTGACCAGGACTGCACTCAATGACTGTGTTTTCGGGGTCTGACTCAATACTGGGCCATCAGACGGCGCTCCTGGCCAATGCTTTCATGCAAACAATCCCTGGAGGAGCAGTGGTCCAGATGTGGAGACGGCCCTTGTCTGGAAGAACAACACGGTTCCCCACAGCAGACGTCCCCACTGGGCAGACATCTCATGCTGATGGTATCTGAAGGGCTTCAGTGCCTCTGGCAGTTCCTTAGCTGGCCAGCCCCTCCATCCAAGCCAGCACAGGATGTCGAGCAGTCAGCCCAGGAAACTGATCAGCCTGAAGGGGTGGTCAGGAAGGGCTCCGAGCATCAAGACTCCCATGGAAGAGGCACAACAGACTCAGGCCTTTGAAGTGGTGCCCAACTCAGTCCGTCCGCACGAGCTCTTGCCTTCCCTGGCTTGTCGACCAGGGTATAATCAAAGCGTGGAGCAGGATGCCGCAACGCTGCATGCGCGGAGAGGGTGTGCCGGGAGGAGGCTCACCAGGAGAGGAGAGCCTGAGAAGAGGCTCGTGGTCCACGCGCATTTCAAAAGCACGGCGATGCAGATGGTTGTCTATCCCTTCCTTCCTTTTCTGGATTCTGTATTTTTTTAAAACCCCAAACATAAAAAGTAGTGTCCTTGCCTTGTACCTTGGCTCCTGCCCCCGCCCTTCCCAATTCCCGTATTCCTTTCCTTCCCATTTCAACTCTTATCACTCTAAATATATATACATATAGCCCCCAGCCCCTTTTCTCTTCTGTTAGGCTTTATAGTGGACTCCCCCGCTGAGCTGGTAGGGAGTTTTCCTTTCTGTAGCTGATTTTCTTTCGCTCCCATGTTTGTGTGTGTGCTGTGTGTGTGCCCAGCACTACACACGGGTCCATACAATAGAGCTGGCAAACCGCTACAACTTACCTATACATTTTATACAATATATCGTATATATAAAGGGGAAAGCACTACCCAATTTGTTTGTATACTGTGGCGCAAAGCAAGCCCGCTACGAGGCACCTAAGGGGTCTTGGCAGGGGCAGAGGCGGGCGAGGTGCTGGTGGGGCTCAGTCAAGACTACAGACATCAATATGTTCATTTTCAATGTGCCCGCCCGGCAGGACTGCTGCGTTTGCTTCCTGCCTCAGTCGAGACAACTGTCCTCTGCGTGTTCTTTCTAGCAGGGAGGGTGGGGTGAGCTGCCTGCAGCCCCTCCCTCTCTGGCTGATGTATAGGACGTTAAGCTTTTGCTGTGAGCGCTAAGAAGCTCGTCTACGCAACCTGAGTTGCTAACCCGAGTTTCTGGGGGATTCTGTTAGTTTGCCAGGAGTTCTTTGTGCCAAGAGATGGGCCCAGGACAGAAGGCGTTACTGGAATACGTAAAGTAGGAAGGATGGTGGGCAGTGAAGAGAAATAAAAAACTAAATTTTCCATCGAGAAGGCGTGGACCTTTCTGGCCATGGTGCCTGGCAGAGTTACCTTTTCTCAGAAGGAGGTTTTTCAGAGCCTCCGGGAACTCCAAAATGTTCGTCCAAAATGTGTGCAGCTCCCAGAGGATCTTGGCTTTCACGATTGCAACCTAGCAAGGAGCAAAACACTGCCGTAGCAACAACCCTCGGGGAGGACTGGGGGTGGGCGTTTCTGCTGTCAGGCCTGCTCTCCTTCCCCTCCCCTCCCCTCCGCTCTGGGCATTCCTCCTGGCATGCCTCCTGGTGCCTTTTGGAGGAAACAACAGGCCCTGCCTTTTCCCCATTTGGAGCCTAGGTGAGCAGTTCACTCACCTCCTTCCCAGAAAAGGTCTCAGACCTGCCGAGGAGGGAATACGCCAGGACGATGGAAGCCTCCTGGCTCTTGACGCTGCTGTGGTGTGCCAGGAACAGCACCATGCTGAGGCAGGCTCTCTTCTGAGGCTCGGCGAAGATCTTCCCAAAGACCTAAACCCAAGATGTGGTGGGAACACGAAGAGAGTGTTCCAGGAAGGATCCACTGCTCTTCTCAGGGGGAGACAACCCGTGGGGACACACGCCACAACACTTGAATTGTGTAACACAAGTTTCAATTGGAAGACAACACCAGTTCCCAGAAGCCCCTGCTCCTCTGCCACAGGACAAGACAGGGCCGAGGTGTGGGGCTGGCGGCCAGCTCCTAATCAGAGCCCTTGGCGACTTTCTGTCAGGTTTCGGGCGAGTGGCCAGGGGAAGAGGTTCCCCTTTTTTCCTCCCCCCCAGTGCAGAGAAGCAGCTCCTTAACCCCATGCTTCCTCCTGAGCCTCGGGCCCAACGCCATGGCAACTTCACCCTCTCCTGCTCCAGCCAGCCAATTCCCTTCTCACCAATTCCCCTTTAAGGGACATCCCGGACCAGGGCTGACTCCAGCTGCTATCACCCGTCCCCTCATCTTTCTCCTCATGGCCCCCACTTCCATGCTGGGCAGGCAGAGAGCCGGGGAGCAAGCAGGCAGGGACATCTGCTGTCCCTGCTACTCACCCCCGTTGTCTGGGCCAGAGCGAGAACCCATGAACAAGGAGGTGGCCCCGGTGAGGAGGAGGAGTGCTCCAGGGGGATCTTGCTAGGGGCCCTCCGGGGCTGTGAGGCCCCCTGCAGGTGTCCCGCCATGCTGAGCCCTGACACTGGCCTGCCCTCACCTTGCCCTTGATCGAGTCCCTCCCACACCGGTCTCACGGGAGGACAGCAAGAGGCGTCTCCCTTGCCAGCAAGACTGCCGTGCGGCCATTCTCACAGCTGCCGGGAGGGGTCCTTACCTCGCCCACGCTGCAGGCCTCTCGGTATGCCACCAGCTCCTGGCTCCCTTGGGCTCCCCCCCTCCAGAGGTCCTCTGTCTCACACGCCCCTGACAGAGAGACACCAGATGGGATCGACTGCAATGGAGGTGGACAGTCCCATTTGGGAGAACCTGGGCCCAGCCAGAAGAGGCTGCTGGGTTCCTCCTTCCTTGCCTGCTTATCCCTCTGGAGAAAAAGGAGCCGATGGAAGGAGCCGATGGCTTCCTTGGCCTGGTCCCGCAGCTCCACTCTTTTGCCGGTCAGCAGCACGGCACATTTGGCCACCAGACGGCCCAGGACCGGGTGGTCTCCAGACAGCTAGTGGGAAAGGAGCGCAGCTGAGCCCTGCGCTCCTTTCCTGCCCTGAATCTCCCAGGCAGTTCCACGGCTGGTCGAAGCATGATTGCTTGTAGTAGGATGCCAGCCCTCACAACGTGCTCTATGGACCTCTCCACCTTCATGGAGGAGGGGAAATGGAGGAGATGCAGTTGGCCCTCTCCCACTCGCCTAGGGAGACCCCGCCCTCTGCCCTAGCAGGCTTGTGGGTTCCAGACACCACTGTCACTGTGGGGAGTGCAGCACACGCTGATTTCTAATCCTAGGCTTGAGGTCCAAAGGGGAGGGAGCAACGGATGTGTCCAGAGGATCCCCCTTTGTGTTGTTTTGGGATATCAGAACACATCCCACCATTGCATTTTGCCGACAGCTGGGGCAGCAATGCAGGGTCTGGTCTGGGCGTTGACAGAAGTCTTTGTGAAATCAGTAGATGTGACCCTCTGCAAACGGAAGGGGCGCTGGCAAGCCCAAGACCGGCTCAGAAAGCTGCAGAACCCTCCTGAGAGGAGCGGCGGCTCTGACCCCACCCAGGCAGTGAGGGCCTCTGAGGGGGCCACGCGGGATTCCCCCTGGAGCAAACCAGACCGTGGAAAGTGCCCTGGGCAGAAGGTGTCAGGAGTGTCCAGAGTGGAGAGGAAGGGGGTGGCTGTACCTGCTCTCCAGCTTGGACCTGCTGCATGAACTCTGCCACCCTTCGCAGCGGTGCGGCGAGTTCTGCCTCCGACTGGACCGGAGCTATAATTATGTATTATTTACATAATAAATTACATATTATTTAATACGTAAATAGCCTATCACGAAAAGAACAGGACAGCATTTGCAGATGCAGACTGGCAGCGGACGGAGGTCTGGCTGCGGATAGACCTGGCCGGCATCTCCACGGACTTGACGTGGAGCAGATCCGGCTGGGGAGGATTCTGGCGGGAGGGACGGATCACCTCCCCCCCTGCGGACCCCCAGGCGTAACAGTGAGTGGGGTTCATACACCCCTAGAAACCAGCAGGTTCTTGGATGGATGGATGGATGGATGGATGGATGGATGGATGGATGGATAGATGTAAATAATATTAACCTGGCATAGACAGAGGGGGAGAGTCCCCGTAGGATTCTGAACCATCACATGTAGTATGCGAACCAGAGTAGAGAAAACACTACTAACAAGCCTTGCCACTTCTTCAAGGACGTAACGTTTCCCCAACCGACTCCAACGGACTCTCCCTCACTCCCAACTCTCTGCCAATTTGTCTACTGCTCAAACTCGCTCCCGCTCTCTTCGCACCCTTCGCTTCATTGTCCCTTCATGCATCAGGCAAAATCTGTGCCTGAAAAGTCTCTTCCTTCAGGGGCCCGCAACAGGGGGGCAAAGATTGCAACGGGGGGCAAAGCTGTATGGGTCTCCGACACGGTTGTAGTTGTGAGCTTTGGCTGTTCTTGGAACTATATACTGGGGCCATAGCTCATTGCCCACAGCTATAGGATTTCTGCAATCCTGCACTCATTAATTAATTTATTTAGGGTGTTTTTACCCTACTCTTTGCTGAAAAAGGCTCCCGGAGTGGCTTACAAAGATGAATTTTAAGACAGTCCCTGCCCTCAGGCTTACAATCGAAAAGACACGACACAAAAGGAAAAGGGCCTGGGAGGGAGGAGGGGAAGGAAAGCAAATACACTAATGACAGGTGCATAGGACCAGGTTGGTCTGCCCCCTGTGATGATGTTCATCCTGGGAGGCAGGAGGTGCAGCCCCCCAGTGGCCTCGGTTCCCCAGCCGATGGATGAGGCCAGAGCCTGCGGTCCTGAGGAACTGTCAGTGTCTGTTGGAGCCGCGTGTTCTTTCTAGCGGGGGGGGGGAGCTCCCTGCAGCCCCTCCCTCTCTGGCTGATGTATAGGACCTTAAGCAAGTGTCTGTTGGAGCCGCGTGTTCTTTCTAGCGGGGGGGGGAGCTCCCTGCAGCCCCTCCCTCTCTGGCTGATGTATAGGACCTTAAGCAAGTGTCGGTTGGAGCCGCGTGTTCTTTCTAGCGGGGGGGGGAGCTCCCTGCAGCCCCTCCCTCTCTGGCTGATGTATAGGACGTTAAGGAACTGTCGGTTGGAGCCGTGTGTTCTTCCTAGCGGGGGGGGGGAGCTCCCTGCAGCCCCTCCCTCTCTGGCTGATGTATAGGACCTTAAGCTTTTGCTGTGAGCGCTAAGAAGCTCGTCTACGCAACCTGAGTTGCTAACCTGAGTTTCTGGGGGTTTCTGTTAGTTTGCCAGGAGTTCTTTGTGCCAAGAGATGGGCCCAGGACAGAAGGCGTTACTGGAATATGTAACGTCCGCAAAAGGAACGGGCATCAATGTATATCGAGTCATTCAACTGATACAGGAATCAACCATTCAAGAAACACGGTTCAATTCTATATTGCAGTCCAAGAATCTGCATTTCGTACATCACAACTATACAGGAAATGCTAAATTGCCATGCCAAATAAAGAAGCAAGAAACAAAAGTAACCCAGCTAAGCCACACCACGGTCATGATCTTGCTGCACTCCTTGGGGCCACAGCAGCCTGAACTGAGTGAGCAAGTATGAAGGATGGTGGGCAATGAAGAGAAATACAAAACTAAATTTTCCATCGAGAGGATGTGGACCTTTCTGGCCTTGGCGCCCGGCGGAGTTACCTTTTCTTGGAAGGAGGTTTTTCAGAGCCTCCAGGAGCTCCTTGTTCTTCCAAAGTGCGTGAAGCTCCGGGAGGATCTTCGCCTTCACTGTTGCAACGTAGCAGGAGCAAAACACGAAGAAACCCACCGTCAGCCTGCCGTAGCAACAACCCTCGGGGAGGACTGGGGGTGGGCGTTTCTGCTGTCAGGCCCGCTCGCCTTCCCCTCCACTCCACTTCGCATGACGCAGGGAGGCCGTCCGCTCTGGGCACTCCTCCTGACATGGCTCCTGGAGCCCTGGGGAGGAAACAACAGGCCCTGCCTTTCCCCGTTCGGAGCCCACGTGAGCAGTTCACTCACCTCCTTCCCCGAAAAGGCCTCAGACCTCCCAAGGAGGGAATAGGCAGAGAGGATGGCAGCCTCCTGGGTCGTGCTGCTGCCGTGGTGGGCCAGGACCAGCGCCGTGCCGAGGAAGGCTCTCTTTTGAGGCTTGGCGAAGATCTTCCCAAAGACCTAAACCCGAGATGTGGTCGGGACACTAAGAGAGTGTTCCAAGAAGGATCCACTGCTCTCCGCAGGAGAAGACAAGGCGTGGGGACACACGCCACAACACGTGAATTTTGTGACACAAGTTTCCATTGGAACGCAACACCGTTTCCCAGAAGCCACTCTCCTCTGCCATAGGGCAAGGCCGGGCTGAGATGTGGGGCTGGCGGCCAGCTCCAAATCGGACAGGGGGGTTTCTGGACCAGGGCTTTCTCTGGCTGCTGTTTCTCCCCCTCCTCTTTCTGACCATGGCCGCCACTTCCATGCTGGGTAGGAAGAGAGCCGGTGAGCAAGCAGGCAGGGACCTCTGCCGTCCCTGCTACTCACCCCCGTGGCCTGGGCCAGAGCGAGAAGCCCATGAACAAGGAGGTGGCCCCGGTGAGGAGGAGGAGCGCTCCAGGGGGATCTTGCTAGGGGCCCTCCGGGGCTGTGAGGCCCCCTGCAGGTGTCCCGCCATGCTGAGCCCTGACACTGGCCTTCCCTCACCTTGCCCTTGAGCAAGTCCCTCCCACACCGGTCTCACGGGAGAACGGCAAGAGGCGTCCCCCTTGCCAGCAAGACTGCCGTGCGGCCATTCTCACAGCTGCCAGGAGGGGTCCTTACCTCGCCCACGCTGCAGGCCTCTCGGTATGCCAGCAGCTCCTGGCTCCCTTGGGCTCCCCCCCTCCAGAGGTCCTCCGTCTCACACGCCCCTGACAGAGAGACACCAGATGGGATCGACTGCCACGGAGGTGGACTGTCCCCTTCGGGAGGACAAGGGGCCAGCCAGAGGAGGCTGCTGGGCTCCTCCTTCCTTGCCCGCTTACCCCTCTGGAGAAGCAGGAGCCGATGGAAGGAGCCGATGGCTGCCTTGGCCTGGTCCCGCAGCTCCGCCCTGGAGCCAGTCAGCAGCACGGTGCATTCGGCCACCAGATGGCCCAGAACCGGGTGGTCTCCAGACAGCTAGTGGGACAGGAAACCAGCGGGACCTTGACCCACACTTCTCCCTTGCTTTCTCCCTGCACCTCGTGGGCCCTGTCCTGACGACCCCCTGGGCGACAGGCCCTCCGCGCAGCTCTCCGGACTGAGCCCTGCCCTGGTGCCAGGGGCTGGGGGCTGGAGCGTGCTGCTCCGGGTTCCCTCCCGCCCCCACACCGGCCACTGAAACGGAGAACCCAGCCTCCCTCCCTGCCCAGAGCAGGCCGGGGGCCTCCCCCGAAGGCCCGGACGGTCCCGGCCCAAGGCCCCTCGCCAGGCCAGCGGCCGGGGATATGCACGTCCACTTCCGGCAGCGTCAGGGTGTAATCCACCAGGTGCGTGCCGCACGCCAGCGCCCTCCAGGCCTCCAGCGGCACACTGGACCGCACCCAGAAGTGGATGTGCTGTGGGAGGAGGCAGCCCTCAGAAGCCTGGCGGGCCCCGAGGGGGCGGGGGGCTTACCCGCCACCCCCAAGCCCTGAGCTGAGCCCTGTGTGCCGTTCCCACCCTAAATCTCCCAGTCTGCTCCACGGCTGGTTGAGGCACTGGGGAGACACTGGCCGATGAAGGCCTTGATGTGCCATTGCCTTCGGGCAGCGTCTCCATGGCCTCGCACCCCCATTTGGGGCCTCGAGCTGGGCATCCTCACCTGATTTGCCAGCACAAGCGAACTTCTCCGACGTCCCACTCACCTCCATGATGAATAGGAGATGGCTGAGGCTGGGCTCTCCGGCCAAGAAGCCCCGCAGCATGAATTTCAGGGTCTCGTAGCCATAGGGCTTGAAGAACCGCTGGAAGGAGAGAGAGTGTTAGGCCGGGGGACACACCGAAGGATCCCCTGCCACGGCTGCATGTTCTCTGCCGGCTCCTGTCCCTCCAGACGGGGGGGCAGGGAACGCCTTTCGCCTTCCCTGTGAAAGGCGATGGAGGGCCGGAAGCGCCAGGAGGCAGAGGTGTGGCGGAGCTACCAACGTTCCCCCACCAGAGGCCCTTGTCGGGGTGCCAGGGAGACAGGTGTCCCGTGTGCTGCAGGCCTGGCACGTTTGCCTGCCCCGGCTTCCCCAAGGCCAGTCTACCCCGGGATCAGCCCCCCCGAGTCCGGCATCGATGCCTTTGGCCAGGATCCACCTGCTTGTGGGGGGGTGCTGTCTCGCTGCCGGCCGTCAAGACCTCGTGGAGAGCCAGCCTCAGGATCTGCGACTCCAGCTCCCTGCTCCAGGCTGGCCTGAGTTTGCTGGAAGGAGAAGAGCAGCAGGAGGCAGCGGAGCGGGAGGGGCGGCTCTTCTCTTCCACGGGGCCGGCCTGCGCTTCCACGCTTCCCTCTCCGCTGGACCTGGAGGCACGATCCTTCCGGGCCGCCAGTCAGCTGGACAGGGAGGGGGCACAGTCCAGGACCGTGCTCCGTGGTCCCACTTCCGAAAGAAGAAGGGAAAGCAGGATAGGGGGAGCAATCCCGTGGTCCCGAGGGCAGATGTGGGCGCCGTGAGGGCGGCTTCCTGCTCCGCTGCCAAAGAAGGAGCTATGAGCTGGGGGGGGTGATCTGCCCACGGGCCCTCCATACGCCCCCCCACTTCCATCCCGCCCCCATGGAAATCTCTGCGGTGCCTCCAGTTCCTGAGCAAGACACGGCAGAGGAGAATGGGGAGGGGGAGGGGCATCCCAGAGGGAGGGGGAGGCAGGTGGAGAGGCCAGGATCTGCAAGGTCCCCCGGCCTCTTGATTCCTGGCCCAGCCCGAAAATAAGCCGGGGCTCAGAATTCACATGAGACAAGGCGAAATGAAATCCTATCTGGGCGCCTTCCTGTTCCTGCTTTGACAGGGAAGCACGGCAGCATCGGCCGGCCAGCCACGCTGGCAGAGTACAGCAGAAAAACCGGCCCTCCCCCCCCCTCCCCCTGAAGCGACACATTGTGAGCTGGAGGAGACCCTTTCGTGAGCCGGGGCAGGCCCCACACGCCCCAATACCTCAGCTGGCAAACAGCCTTCATGGCGGACGAGATGACGGCGGGGGGCAGGGCTTCCCCGGGCCTGGGAGGGAGGAGGGGAAGGAAAGCAAATACACTAATGACAGATGCATAGGACCAGGTTGGTCTGCCCCCTGTGATGATGTTCATCCTGGGAGGCAGGAGGTGCAGCCCCCCACTGGCCTCGGTTCCCCAGCCGATGGATGAGGCCAGAGCCTGCAGTCCCGAGGAACTGTCAGTGTCAGTTGGAGCTATTAAAATTATAGAAAAGGTTCTGCCACAGAACTTGTTCTTGTTGCTCAAGAGAGTTGAATAGTTTGGTATTTTAAATGTTTTAATCCCAAGGCTGATGTTGCTTTGTTTCTAAGAGTAAATGGTTTACTTTTTAAAGAACCCCTGGTGGACTAACTTGTGGATCTCTCGTGCCTCATAGCTGACCTAGTCTGCCCCGCATGTGCCATTTTATTATAGGAGTAGATAGCATGAGCAATGTGAGGGGAACCGGCATGTATACGTTATTCATGGACGCTACTTGTCACGGAACCGTGATTCTGAGGGTGTAACCAGGAAGAAGTGTGACTGGGAGGGCACTGCTCAGGCCTCAAGGGAGTGCACACGGAGATGCTGAACAGGAGTGAACCGGGAGCGAGAGCAGCAAAACAAATGCTGCTAAGCCAAGTACAAACGCTCCTGCAAGGCCTCTTCCAAACTGTCCTCCACATCAACAAACAGATTGTCACAATAATCTCTACCAAATAACCAAGATCACAGCTGTTTTAACTGGTGGCAAATACATTACCCTTTCTGGAAAGGGGGGCAACATTACGTCCTTTGCCTCGGGTAGCAATGATTAGACATTGTGTCATTGATCAGTCGGGCAAACCCATTCAGGGCAAACCCTGGAAAAAACAGATCTGATCCTGCAGTCCTGAAGTGTGTCCACCCCTGACCATCACATTACAGACTGGAATCCCCACACATCAGAATGTATTTATAAGTAAGAACTCAAAGCAACTGTAGGAAACTCCATTCTGGTTTGAGTGCAGAAGATGGTGGTGAAAGGGTGTCAGAGGAAGCTACAGCACGTTATGTGATCCTGAATATGCACCACAAGTAAATGCTAAGAGAATCCCAATATCAAGAAGTTTGCCAACCAGGCAGAATTCTATTTGCCTAAGTAGAATTTTAGCAGCACCACCAGTTGGCACAGTTGTAGGATACAATGACAGAACATCACTCTCCAGCTAAATTATTGTTGCTGTTTGTGCACATCTGTGCGCTGTCACAGGACCTGTCTATGCGCCGCTTATACAGGGGTGGGATTGGGACCTACCGTAGATCTCTGGTTGATTTGCAGTAGATCAGCAAGGGCTTTTTGTAACTCCTGCCAATTTAACAATAGGAAGTAAAATGGCAAGAATTATTTCTCTCTCCCTTTGCTGGCCTTGTGCTAATCGCTTATCAGGCTCAGTGGAAAATATGAATATATCAATATGAATATACATTGGTTGCCTTTGACCACAGCTCTGCTGACCAGTTTGAGGGGTTTGCGTTCAAACCCCTAAACTCTGTAGTTACTCAGGTGTAGATTTGTCCTCATAGTTGGTGGTTGTTTCAGTGTATGGACGACAGGATGCAGTAGTGAATGGGTTTCACCCATTTAGCCACCACTTTGCACCTCGCTCTGGTTGGAGAACTTTGGAGTTGTAGGAAAAACACAAAGTAAAGTCTTCCAGTTCTGCACAATGGAATCAAATAGGGGTGCTGACTGCATTTGTGCATGAGTTTGAAGATGGAACATTGTCAATGCAATCGTGGACAATTGGGCCACATAGAGATTCACCCCGAGGAGGATTCTGAGCTCGGCTGGCACTATTTTGCAAGCATTGTCCTCAGGAAGTTGGTTTTCCAGCTATTGTGCAGGTGAACCTGCTGAGCCTGTCTCTGCTGCTTAAGAACCTAGATTTGCAGTGTGTTGAGCACATATAAATTTTTGATTTCTGCTTCATAGCTTCTGTTGGAACTAGTCATTCCCAACTTGGTGAAGGATGGTAAACATATCCTTATCACACATCAAATCATTAACGGCAGGTTAATTTACTTGGGAGACAGGAAGAACAGGCTAGCCATTGTGAAATGTATTCATTCAAATAACTTTTGAATACTGCACTATACAGTTGGACCTCAACACGGTGTTACATGCATGAATAACATTGCGACTGGCCTATTGTAACGTGATCTATGTGGGGCTGTCCTTGAAAACCACTTGGAAACTTCAGTTGGTGCAGACTGCTGCATCAAAAGTTTTGACTGGGGTAGTATCATATGACCAATTTTTTTTATACCACAGGAATGGCAGAGGGCAATTCAATGGCGGAGGTAAGTGTTCCGTTCCGCCATGGACTCCGGCGGGGTGGGGATTCTTTAGAATCCAGACTCATTGGGATCCGTGGCAGAATTCTTCGCCATCATTGCTTACTGTTCCACAAACCGCAGCAACAAGAATGCTTTCCGAGCTAAACAACCCCAGCTGCTGTAAGCTTCCCTCATGCGGAGATGCTCAGCATCCCTGATGTTACAAACTATGCTTTAATTTACATGGAGGTGCATATCACATCCATGTAAACTAAACACATACCAGAGGGCTCTTTTTACATAGAACTCTCAGTGCTTAGGAAAACTCGATTCCCCCAAAGCTCAAGGAATCACAGACCACAACATGGTCTTTGAAAGCAATTCTTTGATTTATTAAAGAAGACTTCCAAAGGAATTAAAATCACACATCAGGGGAATTAGAACGATACATGCATTTGGGGAATCAGAATCATACTAACATTCGGAGGGTGAAATATACACGTATAAAGTCAATAGTGAAGTACACTGGGATGCATAGGAAATTGTGTGTGTGTGTGTGTGTGTGTAGTAGGGATGTACGCTGTATAGGTCACCAGACACATGCGGGCAGCGCAACTGGACTCTGCATGTGGGTGTGAGTTCTACAAAACACCGCCCCATCTCGCCACTGCAGTTGGGACTGCTTGTTTGGACAGAAATGGAACAAGACGGCTGCAGTGTGGAATGGGTGCGCTGCTGGGGGACAACCGCCACTCCGTGCGTTGCCTCTTCCACATGCACATCTGGAAATGGTGTTTCCTCCACCAGCTGAAAATGTGCATGGACTTGTGGGTCACACACACAATCACAACAAGCACGCAAAGGACTCTGCATCATTGCGCCTCAGAATTTGGGTCACACCAGCGACCGACTCGTCATCACAGGGCTGCTCCTCGTCACTTGGCGACTGCTCCGTTATCCTAATCCTAATGCACTCCTAATGCCGGTGGGGGGGGCGATGGCTCTGAGTCCACTCAAACCCATTCAGCCTGTTGGGCGTGACAGAGGCATTGAACGAGGGCGCACGGCGTTTGGCTGGCCTTCCCAGCCAGGCCCGTTCTGTCGCCTCCCACGTTCTCTGCCTCTGCTCCGGGCACATGGGTTGCCAGGCTGTTCAGAAGGCGCTTGGCCGGGTGAAACCCTCCCGCCAGCGAGGAGCACCCTGAGCGCCTGTCTCGCAGGGGAGCTGCCACGTGGCTCGTGGGCTAACCCCACTCTTATGGGACTCATCCCGCAACCTCGTCCTCAGCGGCTGGACGTTCAGAAGCTCTTGGCAGGACTGGCTGCAGCAAGGCTCTAGCTTCCCCCTCCCGCCTCCCAGTCCTTCGAACGGACATCAAGCACTCTTGGGAACCCCCAGGAAACACGGGTCGCATCCTTGCGTGCAAGATATCCCTTCCCTGGTCTCCCGCGCTTCATCGTTCTCGTTCTCTCGCGTGCTGGTGCCCGTCTCAGGCTTGCGAGAGTTCTCCCGAGGCCGCCTGCACCCGCATCACGCCAGCCCACACGAGTCCCTGCGAGGACTGCGCTCAGCGCCCTCAGAATGCTGAATGACGGTTGGGGAAGGGCTGGGACACCGAGTGCGGGGCGGCCCTGGCACAGGGCATGGCGGACCGGGTGGAACTGTCAAGAGCAGCACCGCACCACTCCTCTGCTTCATGGAGCTTTCCCCCCAGGCAGTTTGAAGGAGGATCTTCCAGCCTCATCCCTATCAAGAGGCTCCAGGTCATTTCCATTGAATCCACAATCGAGCCCCAGACTGCAGCCTTTGAAGCGTCCATGGCACTGGCATGACTGGGAAGGTCTGAAATGCAAGAAGCATTGACAAATATGTGTGCCTTTCCCCCGATAACACTTTCAAAATCACATTTGCCGCCAAAGGAGAAGAGAAAGAGATGTGGAAGAAAGGGTAACTCTCCCAACGGAGGGACGAGCTCTTGCCTTCCCTGGCTTGTAGACCAGGGTATAATCAAAGCATGGAGCAGGATGCCCAATGCTGCGTGCGCGGAGAGGGTGTGCCGGGAGGAGGCTCACCAGGAGAGGAGATGCCGAGAAGAGGCTTGTGGTCCGCATGCCTTTCAAAAGCACGGCGATACAGATGGTTGTCTATCCCTTCCTTGCTTTTCTGGATTCTGTATTTTGAAAAAGCCCCAAACATCAAGAGTAGCGTCCTTGCCTTGTTCTTTGGCTCCCACCCCCCGCCCTTCTCAATTCCCGTATTCCTTTCCTTCCTATTTCAACTCAAGTTCTTGCCTTGAAGTGGCCCTGCAGAGTCAATGTCGATTCTTGACCAAGGCTTCTTTATAATTATTGGGTCTGGCCTAAAAACCTTAGATGTGTTCATGTTTTGCATATATACTGGATGCTAGGCACCTCTCTCTGCCCCCCCCCCCCGGGCCTTACTAACAGCTATGAATATAACTATTTGCTGATTGCATAAGAGGTAGAGATGTGGGAACACGAGATCTGACAAACAAAAAGAGGTCACGCCCTCTTCCGTTCAGGGGTCACTTCCTCTGCGTCAGTGGGGGGCTCAGGCTGACCGCTCCCCACTCGTGTCCCCACCAGTGTCCCCAGCAGGTCCGATGGCCTGCTGCCTGCTGCCAGGAGGGCGCATCTGTCCCTCCTGCACGTGGCTCCGTCTGCTGCTGCGTGTTGCACAACGTCGTTCAGACACAGTGTGCCTCTCAAAAGCAGGGAGCAACCTGTTGTTCCAAACGTGGTCTGTCACAGCAGCCGATCCAGGTCCTTGGAGGCAGAGCGACCTGTCCTCCTCTTCCGGGCCATGGCCAGGCATGTGGAGGGACAGCCTGGCCACGTGGTTTGGGATGCTGGAGTCTGCACGAGGCAGAGAAACAAAGAATGGATGTCTCTTGCCTTTCTCGCAGGGTGAGCCCCCCCCCCGGACCCTGGTGTATGGAGAAGGGGAGCCCTGGGTCCATGGCAGACAAAGGCACTTCCCTGGGGGTCAGCACCCCCGGGACCGTGGCCTGTGAAGGCACATCCCTGCTTCTGGGAGGCTTCCGGGCAAGATGCTCAGAGTGGGGCCCCTCCCCGAGCAGGCCACTGTCTCCTTCCCACATTGTATGGGGGATATTTCCACAACACCCCCAAAGAGGACACAGTGTTGCATACATTTTTCATCGGCTAAGTTATATGTACAGATGCAACTTTAGAGGCAAGAACTGTAATTTCAATAGAACTGTAGCACATCTCAGCATCTTGGAGAACACCGTGAGCAGCGCACATGCCGAAGAGCTACCTCAATAAGAACATCTCTGCCTGCTGGCAAAGGATTGCGCTCTAGTCCTTACACTCCGCTGCATCCCGCGGAGGCTGGTAGGTCAGCTGTCTGTGGGGCGTGTTTAGGGGACTGCCTCATTGTGAGCAGAAAGGGGGGAGGAGAAAGGGGGGAAGCAATAGGTAGAAGCGCACACATCAGAAAAGATGTGGTGGGGAGCATGAACTCCGCAGCAGATTGCTGAGATGTGGCAAAATGGGGGTGGGGGAGCTAGAAATGGGGGACATTGCACACGTATGCACCTGCACTCAGAAGTAAGCCCCACTGGGTGCAATGGGTGCAATGGGTCTTTTTCCCCAGCAAGTGGGTGTGGAATTGCAGCAAGATGGGCAAGCTGAACTTTGACGTTGAAGACTTCTCTTGAACAGAAGTGGAATTGCCAGGAAAGTAGCAGCCGGAAGAAAGAGAAAAGGGGCAGTACAGTGAAATATCACATCTTCCACTGGGATCGAACTCAGGTCGTGGGGAGAGTTTCGGTTGCAATACTGCCGCCTACCACTCTGCGCCACACGACCGGCCTGTAATTTCCTGGATCCCCTCTGGATCCCTTTTTGCAAATTGGTGTTACGTTGGCCATCTGCCAGTCCTCTGGTATAGAGGCTGATCTTAGGGACGTGCTGCATAATTTGGTGAGAGGATCAGCAATGTCATATTTGAGTTCTTTGAGAACTCTAGGATAGATAGCATCTGGGCCCGGTGATTTATTTGCTTTCAGGTTATCAATAAGGTTGAGAACGTCATCTTTTGTCACCACTATTTGCCTCAGTTCCTCAGACTCCCTTCCTGAAAACGTCAGTGCAGGCTCGGGTATCTGTCCTATATCTTCTGCAGTGAAGACAGATGAAAAGAATGTGTTCAGCTTCTCTGCAGTCTCCTTGTCCTGCTTCAGGTGTCTTTTAAGTCCACTGTCATCCCATGGTCCAACTGCTTCCCGAGCTGGTTTTCTGCTTCTGACATATTTACAGAATTCTTTAAAATTGGCCTTGATGTTGTTGGCGATAGGCTCTTCAAAATGCTTTTGTGCATCTCTTACCGTCTGCTTGCATCGCCGTTGTGCAAGCTTGTGCTCCCTTTTGTTTTCCTCCCTTGGGCTAGACTTCCATTTTCTGAGGGAAGCTCTCTTTTCTCGAATAGCTCCCTTAACACTGCTCATGAACCGTGCTGGTGACCTTTGGGACTTGGTGCTGCCTTTCCTAACATGCGCTATACATTGTAGCCGGACTTCTGTTCTTGTGGTTTTGAGTAATCGCCACGCATTTTGAAGGGATTGAATCCTCCTGACTCCCCCTGCGAACGTCGTTTCCACCACTGCCCTCATTGGAGAGAAGTGTCCTTTTTTGAAGTCAAATGTGCCTGTGTTGGACTTCCTGGGCCATTTCCCACTTAAGTATATATGAAATCCGATAGCGCTGTGAGCACTGTTTCCAAGTGGTTCAACAACATTTGCACCTCGTCCGAGGTCCTGGGCGACACCACTTAGCATTAAATCCAAGGCTACCTCCTCTCTGGTCAGTTCCGTAAACAACTGTTTAGGGCACTGAGACACTGAACCACTTGGTCCCGGCTGGACAGCCTTGTGGCACCATCTCTATTGATTGATGGATTGATTTGCAGTATTTGTATACTGCTCCACGTCCAAAGACCTTGGAGTGGTGAACAGCAGACAGGATAAAGAATCAAAAGACCTTATGAAAGTAGTTCACATTTTTAAAAAAGAAACAGAGTTTCTTGGGTGAGAGAGTCAGGTCAAGCAGAGAGACGTGGAAAGAGCAGCCTGTCTGCAGTGGGGGCTCCGGATCACAGCTCAGGGAATGGAGTGCACGTCTTCACAAGAGCAACCCTGGAACCAGAGTAGAACACACCCCTCCCCCACCCCCAGAAGCCACCCCATCACATGGGTTTCCCTGAGCGCAGGATTCACGAACACACAGTGGAGGAGGAATGCTCTGGGATCCTGGGATCGCGGGAGTGGGTATGAAGGGGCCTCAAACTACAGTGGCCTGCATTGGGGTTCCCCCCTGGCCCCACACCTTCGAAGCGCGTGGGGGAAATACAATTCCCTGTCACTCCAAGAGCTGGTTTGGTCCATCTCTCTGAATGCACTGACATCCCAGTCCAGGGCGCCCAGCTGTGCCAGCAGGCTGGGTTCCTCACACCAGGTCTGCTGGGCGCAAGAGCACAGCAAAGCAGGGCGGTCCCACCCAGGACGGCTCTCCATTGTTAGGCCCTCCCTGGACCACATCCAGAAATGAATGGGCCGTGGAAGGAAGCGTACTCAGAATCCTATCAGCTTCTCACGTGGGGGCCGCGGCGCGGGGGGGGGGGCTGGCACACATGGGGCTTCTTCACATGGAGCTCTTATCCTGCTATTGAGGTCGCTCACTCACAGAAACCTGTGGGTCCTTTAGGTGACGTCGTGAACCTCCACTTCACTCCACGCAAGTCTCCCACATTAAATGACCTTCATTCCATTTTTCAAAGGTCAGAGATAATGAGGTATGAAATGACCCCGCTTTCTTCCGCCTGAGTTCCCTCCGAGAAGAAGGAGAAGCTGCAAGAGGAGGAGTGAGACCAAAGAAACCTATGGAAGACTCAGATAAGCGGGAGAAGGAGGGGGAAGGGGAGAGGGGAGGAAGCACCTGTAAAGGGAGTCTGAGAAGAGGAGCAGAAAGCCCCGTTTGAAATGCGGGATTTTCGGCTGGTGTGGAGAAGCTCATGGCTTCTGGCTCTCAGCCCAAAGGAAGTAACTGCATCTTACCGAAGGAAATGCCCAAATTCAGTGCTTGGCTACGAGCATTTAGAGAGGTGTTCAGACAATACACCAAGTGAAGTGTGACGGCTGTGTCCTCCAGGAGAGATGGCAGCCCCGGAACGGGCCCAGAGTGCTGACGCCCCCTCCAGGAGGAGATCCCTGTGATCCCAACTCGTCTGGCGAGGAGCCCTGTCTTGGGCCATGGGCAAAAGCAGCTCCTCCCTGCTGCCATGTGCGGGAGCCGGTGCGGTGCGGAGAGGTCCCCGAAGGCAGGGAGAGAGGGACTCCAAGGGGCTGACGGTGCAGCGAACAGGAGCCCCGAGAATGGTCCTGTGCTGAAGGCGGGCAGCACCCGTGCAAGCAGTTCCGGGAACCCAGTGTTTGGCACCTTTCCCCATTGTGTGTTCGCCGCAGAAAGTTTTCACAGTTTGGACCACCGCCGCGAGCTTTGCCTGGGAGTGGACTGGAGGTCAAGAGATGGTAGAATCCAGCATGTCTGTGGATGTAAGGGAGGGGACAGGCACAGCAGACGCCAGGAGGAACGAGTCTGTCTTTGCATCTCCAAAGGAGACCAGTCTTCTTGACCCAGAGAGCCCAGACTGCCTCCTTCCTGCCCATCCGCCTGCTGGTCTGTGCCCGCCCCACAGGTCTGCCTCAGGCCACGGCGTCGCCTCACCCGAACCCTCTGATCCAGTCCGCCTGCCCATCCCCATGGCATCCGGCCTCTGGCACGGGGAGCACAGGCCGAGGTCCTTCCTCTGCTCCTGGCCTTCGATCTGAATTGGAGCCGTGCATGCCTGCAGGGGAGTAGGGAAAACAATCACGCCTCACTCCACTATGCATGATCAGGAGGACAGCGAGATTTACCGGCATTCATGCAAACTGCAAATCTCCACTTGGTCAGAGAGGGAGCCGGCTGGAGAGAGCTGGCTGGCTAGATCTGCGTGGCCTGTGTGTTCTCCTGCAGCTTCCCATGTGGCTCGTCTCCCTGCCCACCCAGCCCTTGTCAATTCGACTATTCCCAGTAGATGTCCCTTTCTTTCTTTTCTAGAGTCTGAATTAAACACACACACACACACACACACACACAGAAACCCCTTCTCTGTTAGGCTTTATAGTGTACTCCCTGTAGCTTGTAGGTAGATTTTCTTTCTCTAGCGCTTTTTCTTTTGCTCCTGTGTGGGTGTGTGTGAGTGTGTGCTGTCTGTGCGTGCAAAGCACTACACACAATCCGTACAATATAGCTCGGAAAACACGGGGATCCATTACAAAGGCCGCTGCTATTTGAGCTGATCTCACGGGAGTTCTTTCCCCCTCCTCTCAGGGCGCAATCCTATGCGTATTTAGGCAGAAAAGAGGCCTGCAACTCCCAGCGTGACCCAGCCAGCCATGGCTGGCTGGGGAGTGCTGGCAGGTGTGGGCCGCCTTTCTGTCTCCACCGGCCCAGGATGGCGCCTTTCCTTTTTAGGGTGGGACAGCCAAGTTTGAGGAGTCTCTGCTTGGGTGTGCAGCCGGCTCTACCATTGGGCAGAGTGAGGAGGACCTTGGTGTGTGCTGTCACTTCCGTGTGTCAGCCTGAGGGCAGGGCAGGGCATGCCCCACTCCCTCCTTGTTCTTGACGGACGCCACTATGGGAGACGATACTTGCCTGAGATTTGGGATGAAAACGCTGTCAAGGAATGTGTACTTTGAGGATGGATGGGGCAGAACTGAACATGTGGATTTGATCTCTGCTGGACTCCAGGAAAGGGGGGTCTATGCCATGTCCTACTGAGAGACGCCAGCACGCATCATTCTTTGGCGGCTTGACATACGACCTCGGCAACATGGAACCCTTGGCTCGAATGTGAAAAGGGCATTAATTTCAGTGATGTTTTCATCCTGCCCTTCCTCCAAGCAGCTGGTACAAGGCTCTCCCCGCCACCACCCACGCTGGGATCCTGGGAAGAGAGCCCTCGGAGCGGGGAATCTCCGTGTCAGGTCGTCGAGGCACCTTGGCACTAGCGCACAAGTGTGGCGATGGGTGCACATGCACGCTAAAGCATCCCGCCCCATAGAGGGGACCCATTTCACCTCTTGTCTGGTCTGGAATGCCTGTGATACTTTGGAGGAGATTATCTACATGTTCTACACATGGTCGGTTTTGGTTCCTAATTGGGGCTGCCTCTTTTCTTGCCCTCCAGGCTACAAGCATGTCCCTCTCATCACCTGTGAGATCATGGTGGCTCTGCTTTAGTAAGCAGTACCACCACCTTGACCTAGGGATGTACGAAATTGGCCTGACCTGGCTCCGCCAGGTTCCTCTGGGGGGGGGATGCGCTCCGTCCCTCCCCCCAGAATCCTGGCTGGCCAGCTCCGTTCCGCAGGGATTCTGCGGAGCCACCGGCCGGCTCCGCCAGCAGCCGGACATCCGGCCGCTGGCTAGCAGGGACGCAAATGGCGGCGGCCGTAGGCACCGCCGTTTGCGTCCCTGTAGTCAGCCGTGATAGGCTACGTAAATCTTTACATAGCCTATCACGTCTGACTTTAAAAAAAAAACACACTCCTGTACGCAAATGGCGGCGGCTACGGCCGCTGCCATTTGCGTTCCTTATTTTGGCCTGTCTTAGTTTACGTAAATATTTATGTCGACTAAGACGGCGAAAATAAGGGGAACGCAAATAGCGTAGCGGACGCTAGTGGCCATAGCCGCCACCATTTGCGTACACCTTTTTCTTTTTTTTTTACTCAGACGTTTTAGGCTACGTAAAAACTTACGTAGCCTATCACGTTTATGTAAAAAAAAACAAAAAAACTGCAAATGTCTGCAGTGGCAGCCGGTCGGAAGACCAGCCGCTGCTGCCGCTGCTGAAGCCGCCGCCATCCAGAAGATCCGCCCCAGGTAAGTCTCGTCCCGAGGGGGATCTGCGGGGGGGCGGGGGGGCAGGCCGTTCCGCCACAGATTTCGGGGGGCCGAATGCATTGGCATTTGGCCTCACCGAGACCCGTGGCGGAATTCTCTGCCGTCCCTAATTCCCATCTTGTTTTCTGGCCCCCTCTCCCAGAGCAGCTGTGGAATCATTGGATCGCAGTCAGAATCTGAGCAGAAGTGGTTCGGAAGGGTAGGCAGGCTGGTTCGCTAGTGAGAAACCCGGGGCCGAAGAGTTTGCCAATGCTGACATGCATGTAACGGCAAGAGGGAGTGGGGCTGGTTTGGGCCTCCTCAGACTGCGGAATCGTTCAGGCCTCTTGCCCTCTCTTTTCAGCCATACACATTGCAACAGGGGAACAAAGCTGTATGGGTCTCCGACATGGTTATAGTGGTGGGCTTTGGCTGTCCTTGGAACTATATACTGAGGCGATAGCTCATTGCCCACACCTATACGATTTCTGGAATCCTGCACTCATTAAGCTTTTGCTGTGAGCGCTAAGAAGCTCGTCCTCGCGACCAGAGCTGCTAACCATAGGAGTTCTCAGAGTTTCTAGGGATTTCTGTTAGTTTGCCAGGAGTTCTGTGTGGGGTTGGGGGGTGGCTGTTATGCCCTTTTTTGGTTTTGTGGTGCAAGAACGATGTCTTTCTATGTCAGCTGTTCTGCACTGGGAAGCCAAACTGGTTGGGGTGCATCGGTCTAGGGAGAGTGAGTGTGTGGCATGACTGCTTTGATTCTGAATGGCATCCACCCCGTTTACGTTGGTGAGGCACAAGGGCCTTGCCAGCAGGAGCAGGCAGGGAAAGGGGTGAATGTGTAAGATGTGTGGGAGGGCTTTGCTCCTCCGAGCGCCTCTCTTGCATTTTCAAAAGGCTGTTTGTAGTCTCAGATCTGACTCGTTCCATAGCTTTGGGCAGGTAACTTTAATATTTGTATATTTACTCATCTCCTGCTCTCCTTTCCTGCTCTCCATCTCGGCTGGCTTCCTCAGCCGTCCGTGGGGATCTGGCTCGTCCCGCAGCCCTCCCTTGCTCTCTGTCTCCCTGTCACCCTCCCCGCCCTTCTCCCTTCCCCTGCCACCCATGCCCCACTTCAGGCCAGGCTCATTTGGGTTGAGGGGCCCCAGTGGAGACGCACAGCGGCTGGCGACACCCTCTGCTCAGCCTGGCTCTTTGCGTTGGTACGAGATACTCCGCATGTGCTGGGAAAACCACCCCCGGGCAATTGCGCTTGAAATGGAAGGCCCTGGAGGGCCCCGTCATTGAGGAAGGGATGGATGTGGCAGAGTGGAGGGCGCCGTTGTCAGCCCCCTGCCCACGTACTACCGGAGGGTGCGGGCAGTGTGGGTCCAGGCGGGCCAGCCTGCCTTTTCACTGAGGCCTATGCCTGGTAAGTTCTAGTTCTCCCAGCCCATCATCAGGCTTGATTGAATGTAAAAACAATGATGTGTCCGGTCTGCCAGGCCTCTTGGACACTGCCGGTCTTATTATCATTATTCCCATCCCACGTCCCTCCAGTCCCAGCCCTTTCGCAACCACCCCTCCTGCACAAGCGACTGCAAAAGCCCACCTGAAAATGAAGCGATCTCTTTGTGGTGTCATGTGGAAACAAACCAATCCTGACCCTGAGCCTGCAATCCTATGCTTGTTTGGACAGAAAGAGGTCCTGCTCCATCATCTTCCGGCCACTTCGGATGGCTGAAGAAGGGGTGCTGGGAACTGCATTACTTTTTCCTGCACAACCACATGCATAGGATTATGCGGCCCCGGCTACAAATCATATGACACACTGACACACTGTCCATTTCCGGTGAAATGCTGCCGCCGGTCTCTGCATTGCACAGCGAGAGATGGGCACCAGAAGCAGCAGGACCAACCTCTCGCTGTGTGCACGTTGTCCTTATTTGTGTAGCGATTGCTGAAGTTTTGCACCCCACCTTACTACCCAGACCTTGGCACTCAAGTCCACTGATGAGCAAGTGTTGAACTGGGAGCTGGGAGATCTGGGTATAGTCCACTCAGCCATGGAAGCTCGCTGGGTGACGTTGGCCCAGTCAGAAAGTCCCAGCCTACCTCACAGTGTTGTGGTTGTGAGGGTTAAATGGAGAGGAAGAGGATAACGTGAGCCACCTTGGGTTCCTTGCGCTAGGAGAAAAAGTGGGAAGAGTTTGCCCATGCTGACATGCATGTAACGGCAAGAGGGAGTGGGGCTGGTTTGGGCCTCCTCAGACTGCGGAATCATTCGGGCCTCTTGCCCTCTCTTTTCAGCCATACACATTGCAACAGGGGAACAAAGCTGTATGGGTCTCCGACACGGTTATAGTGGTGGGCTTTGGCTGTCCTTGGAACTATATACTGGGGCGATAGCTCATTGCCCACACCTATACGATTTCTGGAATCCTGCACTCATTAAGCTTTTGCTGTGAGCACTAAGAAGCTCGTCCCCGCGACCAGAGCTGCTAACCATAGGAGTTCTCGGAGTTTCTAGGGATTTCCGTTAGTTTGCCAGGAGTTCTGTGTGGGGTTGGGGGGTGGCTGTTATGCCCTTTTTTGGTTTTGTGGTGCAAGAACGATGTCTTCCTATGTCAGCTGTTCTGCACTGGGAAGCCAAACTGGTTGGGGTGCAGCGGTCTAGGGAGAGTGAGTGTGTGGCATGACTGCTTTGATTCTGAATGGCATCCACCCCGTTTACGTTGGTGAGGCACAAGGGCCTTGCCAGCAGGAGCAGGCAGGGAAAGGGGTGAATGTGTAAGATGTGTGGGAGGGCTTTGCTCCTCCGAGCACCTCTCTTGCATTTTCAAAAGGCTGTTTGTAGTCTCAGATCTGACTCGTTCCATAGCTTTGGGCAGGTAACTTTAATAATTGTATATTTACTCATCTCCTGCTCTCCTTTCCTGCTCTCCATCTCGGCTGGCTTCCTCAGCCGTCCGTGGGGATCTGGCTCGTCCCGCAGCCCTCCCTTGCTCTCTGTCTCCCTGTCACCCTCCCCGCCCTTCTCCCTTCCCCTGCCACCCACGCCCCACTTCAGGCCAGGCTCATTTGGGTTGAGGGGCCCCAGTGGAGACGCACAGCGGCTGGCGACACCCTCTGCTCAGCCTGGCTCTTTGCGTTGGTACGAGAGACTCCGCATGTGCTGGGAAAACCACTCCCGGGCAATTGCGCTTGAAATGGAAGGCCCTGGAGCGCCCCGTCATTGAGGAAGGGATGGATGCGGCAGAGTGGAGGGCGCCGTTGTCAGCCCCCTGCCCACGTACTACCGGAGGGTGCGGGCAGTGTGGGTCCAGGCGGGCCAGCCTGCCTTTTCACTGAGGCCTATGCCTGGTAAGTTCTAGTTCTCCCAGCCCATCATCAGGCTTGATTGAATGTGAAAACAATGATGTGTCCGGTCTGCCAGGCCTCTTGGACACTGCCGGTCTTATTATCGTTATTCCCATCCCACGTCCCTCCAGTCCCAGCCCTTTCGCAACCACCCCTCCTGCACAAGCGACTGCAAAAGCCCACCTGAAAATGAAGCGATCTCTTTGTGGTGTCATGTGGAAACAAACCAATCCTGACCCTGAGCCTGCAATCCTATGCTTGTTTGGACAGAAAGAGGTCCTGCTCCATCATCTTCCGGCCACTTCGGATGGCTGAAGAAGGGGTGCTGGGAACTGCATTACTTTTTCCTGCACAACCACATGCATAGGATTATGCGGCCCCGGCTACAAATCATATGACACACTGACACACTGTCCATTTCCGGTGAAATGCTGCCGCCGGTCTCTGCATTGCACAGCGTTAGACGGGCACCAGAAGCAGCAGGACCAACCTCTCGCTGTGTGCACGTCGTCCTTATTTGTGTAGCGATTGCTGAAGTTTTGCACCCCACCTTAATACCCAGACCTTGGCACTCAAGTCCACTGATGAGCAAGTGTTGAACTGGGAGCTGGGAGATCTGGGTATAGTCCACTCAGCCATGGAAGCTCGCTGGGTGACGTTGGCCCAGTCAGAAAGTCCCAGCCTACCTCACAGTGTTGTGGTTGTGAGGGTTAAATGGAGAGGAAGAGGATAACGTGAGCCGCCTTGGGTTCCTTGCGCTAGGAGAAAAAGTGGGAAGAGTTTGCCCATGCTGACATGCATGTAACGGCAAGAGGGAGTGGGGCTGGTTTGGGCCTCCTCAGACTGCGGAATCGTTCGGGCCTCTTGCCCTCTCTTTTCAGCCATACACATTGCAACAGGGGAACAAAGCTGTATGGGTCTCCGACACGGTTATAGTGGTGGGCTTTGGTTGTTCTTGGAACTATATACTGGGGCGATAGCTCATTGCCCACAGCTATACGATTTCTGGAATCCTGCACTCATTAAGCTTTTGCTGTGAGCGCTAAGAAGCTCGTCCACGCGGCCAGAGCTGCTAACCATAGGAGTTCTCGGAGTTTCTAGGGATTTCTGTTAGTTGGCCAGGAGTTCTTTGTGCCAAGAGATGAGCCCAGGACAGAAGGCATTACTGGAATACGTCTGCCCAGTTGCTTCCGCTGTCCAGCACCACCCTTGCCTTTCCTGCTCTTTCCTGTCATTCCTGGACAGTATTTGTGGTTCTTATGGTAGGACATGGAAAGGGTGATAGACGGATCAAGGAATGACTGTGGTTTTGTTCACTCACCGCATACAGAACTGAAATCATTCTGCTCCTGTGCCATTCCACAGCTGCGCATCGTGCACTGCTGGCACAGGAGGCCTTGAGGGCTGCCGAGAGGGAGGGGAGAGAGGAGGAGCCCGAAGGGAGCCGACAGCAGGAGGAGCAGCATCTGTGGAGAAGGCCACACTTCTTCTCCCACAGCCGAAGCCCCTCCTCTGGTCCTCCTCAGGCGTCTGCTGGGGGATGTCCAGAGGCCTCACGGGCCCTGCAAGGACTACAGAATGGCGCCTGAGCTAACAACTCCGCCTGCAAGATGCATGTTACCACTGCGGTTTATTCTTCTCTTTCCACATGCAGGTAACGACCCTCAAAGGAGGGTGGAGCCCTCGAGCAGGTGGAGCCCTCGAGCGGGTGGAGCCCTCGAGCAGGTGGAGCCCTCGAGCAGGTGGAGCCCTCGAGCGGGTGGAGCCCTCGAGCAGGCCTGCAGCCGGGGACATGGCAATGCTTTCTGCGTTTGTTTTGTCACTTCTGACCTGTTTAAAGTTCTTTCTGCCCTGCCCTGAAGAAAAAGAAGCCATTTCTTGTTTCAAGTCAAGAGATACAATTTTTAAAATCTAGATGATTTTACACAGTGATCTCTGTGTTTGCCTGCTGTTCCACAAACTGCAGCAACAAGAATGCTTTCCAAGCTCAACAATCCCAGCAGCTGTAAACTTCCCTCCTGGGGAGATGCTCAGCATCCCTGATGTTACAAAGTATGCTTTGATTTGCATGGAGCTGCATATCACAGACATGTATGCTAAAGACATCCCAGAGGGATCTTTGAACGTAGAACTCTTGGTGCTTAGGAAAACCCGATACCCCCAAAGCTGAGGGAGTCAGAGAGCACGAGACGGTCTTTGGAAGCAATTCTTTGATTTATTAAAGAAGACTTCCAAAGGAATTGAAATCACACATCAGGGGAATTAGAACGATACATACGTTTGGGGAATCAGAAGCATACTAACATTCGGAGGGTTAAAGATACACGTATAAAGCCAATAGTGAGGTACACTGGGATGCATAGGAAATGGTGTGTGTGTGTGTGTGTGTGTGTGTGTGTGTGTAGTAGGGATGTATGCTGTAAAGGCCGCCAGACACATGCGGGCAGCGCAACTGGACTCTGCATGTCGGTGCGAGTTCTGCAAAGCACTGCCCCATCTCGCCACTGCTGTGGGCTCTGCGCAGGCCAGACAGGGACTGCTGGTTTGGACAGAACTGGAGCAAGATGGCTACGGTTTGGAACGGGTGCGCTGCTGGGGGGACAAGCGCCACTCCGTGCATTGCCTCTTCTGCATGCACATCTGGAAATGGTCTTTCCTGCTGGTGATGTCGCTGCGGCGGATATTATCTGTAGGGGAAGTAGTTGTCCTACTAGCCTCACTCTTCCCCAGCACCTTCACATCCAGAACATCTCTCTTGCGGCACTCCATGGTTTTCTCTGTCAAATAGGTTTTTAGACTTCGGAAGTCAGGGTTCTGACCTTGCACCGCCTCCCTCGCTGTGCTACCCGGAACCGCGGTTCAAGGAGTGACGCAGCCATGTATTTCACGTCCCTGCGGAATCTCCTGCGGAAGGAATGTGCAAGCCTAACGGCAGGATTGGGGGCTTGACTGTCTGCAGCACTGCTGTGCTCACAAAGCCCAGCACAGCCTTTTCTCGGCACCCCCTCTGTCATCTTCAGCGCAGGCAGAACTTGGCCCAGTGTAGCATCTCAGTAGCGTTGTGCATTCATCAAAGGCTTTTACCATGTCAACCAGCTCTTGCATCAAGACCCACTGCTGTGGTGCGACCAAAAATTTGGAGTGGTGTTTTGTCTCGATAGTGTGGTCATTTATAGCAGCTCTCTGCTGACAGAGTCGCTGTAGCATATGCAATGGGCTGTTCCAGTGTGTGCACACATCCAAGATGAACTTGTGTTGTGGAAGACCACGTCTACGTTGGATGGCGCCTATTGCCGCCATCGCTGAGCAGGACTGCCTGAGGTGTGTGCAAATGGATCGGGCCATCTTCAGTAGCTTGCCTATTTTGGGAGATGGGTTGCTCAATCCCGAACGCACCACAACGATCAAACAGTGCGCAACGCACTGGACGTGGTTTCGCCCTGCAATGCGGACTGCTTTCCGGGAGTTGGAGGCATTATAGGCTTCTAAACAGCCCACTGCTGGATTTAAGGGGGGACCCAGGACGTAACAACACCATCGATTTTCGTCGTAACGCTTTCTGCTGTGTGCGTCCCCGAGAGCATTGTGAGGGCCAATGTCGCTGTCGCCCGAGTCAGTCTGCAGTTCTCACTGACGGAGACCCATTGCGCAGTGACACACAGATAAGACTTTGTTTGCTTGCTTGTCCACGGGTCTCTTGTCAGATGAATGCTTCCTCCAACCGCGCGCTTCCAATCCTGCTGGAGCGCCCTTCTGACTTCAGAAGCCAGGGCTGGAATGGCAGCGCCACTACCGTAGTGAGGAGAAGGGACATCCCACTGGGGGCACAATTCCTCCACGAAGTCCCGGAAGGCCTCCTCTTCCACTCTGGAGAAGGGCAGCGTGCATCGAGCAATGAACTCTTCCTGTCAGGGCTCCATTCCCCCTTGCTGCCTGGACGCGTCAGATGGGGATTTCGGTGTCAGCGCGAGGCATAGTTCCATTGACACCTGCCTCTTAGCTAAGTTGCCTTCTGTGCCCTTCTCAGCCAGACCACTGTGCCTTTGGTCTTTGCAAGATGAGGCAAAAAAGGCAGTAATACTCTTTTGGGATGGCTGGGAGAGGGACTTGCCTTTACTGTCTTTGGGCACAAGAAGCGCATGATGCACCTCCATGTGTCGCCTCATGGCAGATGTGCCCACTTGTCCACAGCCCCCTTCCATTCCTAGGTGCACACGACTTCTGCAAACATCACAGACCACGACGTAACGGTCATTTTTCGCATCTTTGAAGAAGCGCCACACGTAGGAACTCGCCTGGCCACCATCTTTTCTTTGGGCAACGGAGTACCAGTTTCAGATGAGGCGGCATATGGAGCTGCACGTTTCCTCTCATCTCTGCTTGTGGATGGTGTTGCTGGTGGCACTGTTGATGGTGATGACGAGCGCTTAGCAGGGCATAGTTGTTCCTGAGGTTTGGGATTGCTCCCAAAGAACCCGGCAGGCTGGACCACAGAGGCAGACTCAGTCTCCGCAGGGACATCGGTATAGAAGGACTCCTCCTCCTCATCGTTGTCTGCATCAGTGCTGAAATGAAGTCCTCTGGGCTTTTTTTCCAAATTACGTGAACCGCTGCCCACGAGGTAATTCTCAACAGGTAGCTCTGGACCGGGTTCATCTTCTGTCCCACTTTCGCTCTCCCATGCAGGGAGGACGATTGTGGGCGTTTCTGTCACGATTCCAAAGAGAAGCGGAATTTCAGGAGCAATGCACCTTGGACACAAAGAGAAAACAACGGTGTACTTCTAGAAATCGATGACACATCGCTTGGAATTGCGATCAGCCTTACACAAGGTGCAGACGTAAGCTGCTACTGCGCTAGCACTGAGAAAACAACAGACGCCACAAGGTGCAAATAAAGGTACAGACTTCAAAGCTCCACAAGAGTTGTCTGAAACTGTCCGCACTGCTAAACGCCTGAAAAGCATGGGGGGGATTGACTGAGTCTCACCAGATTCATCCTTTGGAATGACGCAGCCTTCGTGACTTTCGTTCCGCCGCTGTAGGATCTCCTCGGGAACATTTTCCTCTGCTTTGGAGACATGCCCTACCGCTCACCATCCATGAACTTCCTTCCTGTTCCTCCAGAGATGTGGCTGGCTGTGCCTGTGCCACTTTCTGTGGCCGTATTTGGTGGTGTGTGCTGCTTGCGGTTGCAGGGTGGACTGGTGCTGGGGCTGTTGGTGCTGGTTACACCTTGGGCTTCCTCCTCCGCCAAATATCGGTGAACTGCAACCTCCACGCTGAATCTCCGACGTCCATACATCTTTGGAGTCCTTGATTGACGACGGGTTCTTCTCTTCAGACTCCAGTTGCAGCCGTGCACAGACACTCTATCTGCAGAGCAGCGGCGCCTCTGGCCTCTGGAGCAACTGAAGCGACACACGACAATGACCGTCCCTGTGAAGGCGGGAAAAGTGGTCGGACTCCCTCCCCTCCCCCTCCTTGAGTTCCCCCCTCCAAATTTGGAGGGGTAGTGGATGCACCCAGCCACGTGTCCCTCGCCCAAAGGAATATGGATGGACGGCAGACAGAGGTGGCGATTTTGTCTGGCTTCAGCCCTCTGATTGACGCCATAAAACTCTTCAGCAACCAGTGAGAACGGGCTCTCCCAGAAAGCACAGTCCAGAGATATACACCTTTCAAAACATCACGATGACGCTTTGCCAGCCGAATGGATTCCGATTTGTCCGTGAATCTCAGCAGTGGGACGTTGCCGTCGTGGCCACCCTAGTCCAGGACCGCTCATGCCCCCGCATTTGGCACCAAGCGGCTGCCGGGACGCGCCCCCTCGCAGGCCTCTACATATCTCTGCCCTCCAGGTCTTCCACGATGATGACATCTGGATGGAAGAGAACAAGAGCGAGACCCCCCTTATGGCCGGGAGGCAGGGGTCGGTGTCCATGTCCCACTTAACAGCCACACGACGTAGGAGTGCTTTAGTGAGGCCTTAGGCCTGGGATCGACGGAGGAGGCTTATTGCCTCATTGGGGGAATCTCTCTCCCCAAAGAGGGAGGACCGGGGAGTCCGGGGGGCAGTGGCACAATTGGCTTGGGGCAGCTACGGCTGGGGTTCCTTCTTCCCTTTTTCACCTCATGTAGCACAGCAAAGAGCCTCTGTCATGCCCCCCCATGGGGGTTTGTGTGTGTGTGACTAAGAAGCTAGCCAGCAAAGATCCAGGAAGGATGGTAACTGAGGGCAGAGTGTCCAAGTGTGAAGGATGGTGGGCAAGGAAGTGAAATAAAAACCTAAATTTTCGATCGAGAAGATGTGGACCTTTCTGGCCATGGCGTCTGGCAGTTACCTTTTCTGGGAAGGAGGTTTTTCAGAGCCTCCGGGATCTCCTTGCTCTTCTGAAGTGCGTGCAGCTCCCGGAGGATCTTGGCTTTCACGACGGTAACCTAGCCAGGAGCAAACCCCGAAGAAACCCACCGTCAGCCTGCCATAGCAACAACCCTCGGGGAGGACTGGGGGTGGGCGTTTCTGCTGTCAGGCCCGCTCGCCTTCCCCTCCCCTCCCCTCCGCTCCGCATGACGCAGGGAGGCCGTCCGCTCTGGGCACTCCTCCTGACATGGCTCCTGGAGCCCTGGGGAGGAAACAACAGGCCCTGCCTTTCCCCGTTCGGAGCCCACGCGAGCAGTTCACTCACCTCCTTCCCCGAAAAGGCCTCAGACCTTCCGAGGAGGGAATAGGCAGAGAGGATGGCAGCCTCCTGGGTCGTGCTGCTGCCGTGGTGGGCCAGGACCAGCGCCGTGCCGAGGAAGGCTCTCTTTTGAGGCTTGGCGAAGATCTTCCCAAAGACCTAAACCCGAGATGTGGTCGGGACACTAAGAGAGTGTTCCAGGAAGGATCCACTGCTCTCCGCAGGAGAAGACAAGGCGTGGGGACACACGCCACAACACGTGAATTTTGTGACACAAGTTTCCATTGGAACGCAACACCGTTTCCCAGAAGCCACTCTCCTCTGCCATAGGGAAGGCCGGGCCGAGGTGTGGGGCTGGTGGCCAGCTCCAATTCGGACAGGGGGGTTTCTGGACCAGGGCTTTCTCCGGCTGCTGTCTCTCCCCCTCCTCTTTCTGACCATGGCCGCCACTTCCATGCTGGGCAGGAAGAGAGCCGGTGAGCAAGCAGGCAGGGACCTCTGCCGTCCCTGCTACTCACCCCCGTGGCCTGGGCCAGAGCGAGAAGCCCATGAACAAGGAGGTGGCCCCGGTGAGGAGGAGGAGCGCTCCAGGGGGATCTTGCTAGGGGCCCTCTGGGGCTGTGAGGCCCCCTGCAGGTGTCCCGCCATGCTGAGCCCTGACACTGGCCTTCCCTCACCTTGCCCTTGAGCAAGTCCCTCCCACACCGGTCTCACGGGAGAACGGCAAGAGGCGTCTCCCTTGCCAGCAAGACTGCCGTGCGGCCATTCTCACAGCTGCCGGGAGGGGTCCTTACCTCGCCCACGCTGCAGGCCTCTCGGTATGCCAGCAGCTCCTGGCTCCCCTGGGCTCCCCCCCTCCAGAGGTCCTCCGTCTCGCACGCCCCTGACAGAGAGACACCAGATGGGATCGACTGCCACGGAGGTGGACCGTCCCCTTCGGGAGGACAAGGGGCCAGCCAGAGGAGGCTGCTGGGCTCCTCCTTCCTTGCCCGCTTACCCCTCTGGAGAAGCAGGAGCCGATGGAAGGAGCCGATGGCTGCCTTGGCCTGGTCCCGCAGCTCCGCCCTGGAGCCAGTCAGCAGCACGGCGCATTCGGCCACCAGACGGCCCAGGACCGGGTGGTCTCCAGACAGCTAGTGGGACAGGAAACCAGGGGGACCTCGACCCACACTTCTCCCTTGCTTTCTCCCTGCACCTCGTGGGCCTTGTCCTGCAGACCCCCTGGGCGACAGGCCCTCCGCGGAGCTCTCCGGACTGAGCCCTGCCCTGGTGCCGGGGGCTGGGGGCTGGAGCGTGCTGCTCCGGGTTCCCTCCCGCCCCCACACCGGCCACTGAAATGGAGAACCCAGCCTCCCTCCCTGCCCAGAGCAGGCCGGGGGCCTCCCCCGAAGGCCCGGACGGTCCCGGCCCAAGGCCCCTCGCCAGGCCAGCAGCCAGGGATACGCACGTCCACTTCCGGCAGCGTCAGGGTGTAATCCATCAGGTGCGTGCCGCACGCCAGCGCCCTCCAGGCCTCCAGCGGCACGCTGGACCGCACCCAGAAGTGGATGTGCTGTGGGAGGAGGCAGCCCTCAGAAGCCTGTCGGGCCCCGAGGGGGCGGGGAGCTTACCTGCCCCCCCCAAGCCCTGAGGCTGAGCCCTGTGTGCCGTTCCCACCCTAAATCTCCCAGTCTGCTCCACGGCTGGTTGAGGCACTGGGGAGACACTGGCCGATGAAGGCCTTGATGTGCCATTGCCTTCGGGCAGCGTCTCCATGGCCTCGCACCCCCATTTGGGGCCTCGAGCTGGGCATCCTCACCTGATTTGCCAGCACAAGCGAACTTCTCCGATGTCCCACTCACCTCCATGATGAAGAGGAGATGGCTGAGGCTGGGCTCTCCGGCCAAGAAGCCCCGCAGCATGAATTTCAGGGTCTCGTAGCCATAGGGCTTGAAGAACCGCTGGAAGGAGAGAGAGCGTTAGGCCGGGGGGGACACCGAAGGATCCCCTGCCACGGCTGCGTGTTCTCCGCCGGCTCCTGTCCCTCCAGACGGGGGGGCAGGGAACGCCTTTCGCCTTCCCTGTGAAAGGCGATGGAGGGCCGGAAGCGCCAGGAGGCGGAGGCGTGGCGGAGCTCCCAACATTCCCCCACCAGAGGCCCTTGTCGGGGCGCCAGGGAGACAGGCGTCCCGTGTGCTGCAGGCCTGGCACGTTTGCCTGCCCCGGCTTCCCCAAGGCCAGTCTACCCCGGGATCAGCCCCCCCGAGTCCGGCATCGATGCCTTTGGCCAGGATCCACCTGCTTGTGGGGGGGTGCTGTCTCGCTGCCGGCCGTCAAGACCTCGTGGAGAGCCAGCCTCAGGATCCGCGACTCCAGCTCCCTGCTCCAGGCTGGCCTGAGTCTGCTGGAAGGAGAAGAGCAGCAGGAGTGAGCGGAGCGGGAGCGGGAGGGGCGGCTCTTCTCTTCCACGGGGCCGGCCTGCGCTTCCACGCTTCCCTCTCCGCTGGACCTGGAGGCACGATCCTTCCGGGCCGCCAGTCAGCTGGACGGGGAGGGGGCACAGTCCAGGACCGTGCTCCGTGGCCCCACTTCCGAAAGAAGAAGGGAAAGCGGGATAGGGGGAGCAATCCCGTGGTCCCGAGGGCAGATGTGGGCGCCGTGAGGGCGGCTTCCTGCTCCGCTGCCACAGAAGGAGCTATGAGCTGGGGGGGAGCTCTGCCCACGGGCCCTCCATACGCCCCCCCCACCTCCATCCCGCCCCCATGGAAATCTCTGCGGTGCCTCCAGTTCCCGAGCAAGACACGGCAGAGGAGAATGGGGAGGGGGAGGGGCATCCCAGAGGGAGGGGGAGGCAGGTGGAGAGGCCGGGATCTGCAGGGTCCCCCGGCCTCTCGATTCCTGGCCCAGCCCGAAAATAAGCCGGGGCTCAGAATTCACATGAGACAAGGCGAAATGAAATCCTATCTGGGCACCATCCTGTTCCTGCTTCGACAGGGAAGTGCGGCAGCATCGGCCGGCCAGCCATGCTGGCAGAGTACAGCAGAAAAACCGGCCCTCCCACCCCCCCTCCCTCCCCCCGAAGCGACACACTGTGAGCTGGAGGAGACCCTTTCGTGAGCCGGGGCAGGCCCCACACGCCCCAATACCTCAGCTGGCAAACAGCCTTCATGGCGGACGAGATGACGGCGGGGGGCAGGGCTTCCCCGGGCTGGGTCTCCATCGCCATCTGGGGAGGCCAAGAGGGCAAAGGCAGAGATGAGTGGCCGGCCCCTCGGCCCCAGCCTGCCCCGGAGGGACGCTCAGGGCTCCTCGTCCCCCGTCACTGCTGCCTTCCGCTGGGTTTCAGGGCTGCATCTCGCTCACCGCTACGGCCAGGGCCAGGTCGGCCTTGGTGCAGGGCAGACCCAGGGCCCTCCAGCTGCCCTTCCTTGCAGCCCTGCAGCAGGTCACGACATCCCGGAGGAAGGTGGCTTTGTCTTTGCCGTCGAGTGCCTGGACGTTGGTGAGGATCAGGCAGTTAGCCAGGAAGGGCACTTCGGGGCCGCCAGGCCAGGGGGCCCCCTCAGTGTGCTCTGGGTGCTGCCTGCCGTGGCATCCAGCGGTGGGCTGTGTTTCTCCGTGGACACGATTGCCAGCAGGAGGATGCCAGCCCTACCCCACCCCTCACAACATGCTTTGTGCATCTCTCCACCTTCATGGAGGAGGGGAAATGGAGGAGACGCGGTTGGCCCTGTCCCACTCGCCTAGGGCCGCCCCGCCCGCTGCCCTAGCAGGCTGGTGGGCTCCAGACACCACTGTCACTACAGCATTGCAGCACACGCTGATTTCTAATCCTAGGCTTGAGGGCGCAAGGGCAGGGAGCAAGGGGTGTGCTGTTTTGGGATCTCAGAACACATCCCACCATTGCATTTTGCCAACAGCCGGGGCAGCAATGCAGGGTCTGATCTGGGCATTGACAGAAGTCGTTGTGAAATCGGTGGATGTGACCCTCTGCCAACGGAAGGGGCACTGGCAAGCCCAAGACCGGCTCAGAACGCTGCGGACCCCTCCTGAGAGGAGCGGGGCCTCTGACCCCACCCGGGCAGGGAGGGCCTCCGAGGGGGCCACGCTGGATTCCCCCTGGAGCAACCAGACCGTGGAGAGTGCCCTGGGCGGAAGGCGTCAGGAGTGTCCGGGGTGGAGAGGAAGGGGGCTGTACCTGCTGTCCCGCTTGGAGCTGCTGCATGAACTCTGCCACCCTTCGCAGCAGTGTGGCGAGCTCTGCCTCCGACTGGACCGGAGCTATGCATGTGGCAGAATCCGGTATGCCTGTGGATGCCAAAGAGGAAAGAGAGTGGCGGCCGGCCGGAGGAAGGCGGGGGTCCTCCCATCCTGGAAAGACACCCTGCGGCTTTGCTCGGGAGCCTCCTGGACTCAGGCACCCCGGGGGTCCGGGCAGGCCTCCTCCTCCCCTGTCAGCAGGGTGCTCTGAGCGCGCCCAGCCTCCCCGGGCCCGGGCGCCACTCACCTGACCCCTCCGGTCCAGTCCGCCTGCTCGAAGCCAGGGCCTCCAACCTGCGGCGCAGGGAGGCGATGTCAAGGCCCGTCCCCTGCTCCAGAGGCCCGAGGCCGAGGGGATGGACCTTGCAGTCCCGGCAGCAGCCCCAGAGGCGCCTCAGAGCGCGTGCGGGAGCGACGGAGCCTGACGGAGTGCTGCTGCCTGCGGCCTGGGCTGGGTGAGCCCTGGCACCCCTCCGGCCCCACAGCCGCTGCAGCTTTCTCAGCCTGGAGAGAGGAGGGAGAAGGTGAGCATTGGGCTCTGCGGGGCCCTCGCGCTCCCGGCCGTGCGGTTGGCACGGGCCACCGGAACTCTCCGCCAGGGCCGCGCTGTGGGTGGCCGGGCCTCTCGCGGAAGCGCTGGACAGTCCCAACGATGGCCGCCTGCAGCCCAGTGGCGGCTGGGGAATGCTGGCCGTGGCAGGACTGTTCTCTGTCTGAACAGGCCTCGGGTGGTCCCTGACAAGGAGAAGCCCTGAGACAGCCCCCGTCCGCAGGCTTACGACGGAAAAGGCAGGACACCAACGGAACGGGGATCGGGAGCGAGAAGTTCACACGGAGCCACGCTGGAGGAGCTCTGCGGCACAGCAGTTCCTCTTCCCGCAGGGCACGCTGCGTCCAAGGACACCGTGCAAAGAGGAGGAAGCGGAGACCTCCCGGGAGACGGAAGCGAGGCGCCTGGGCCTGTGGGGCGCGGCTTTGGCCAGCCAACCCCTCGCTGCACAGGGCTCCGCCTCTTCGGGCCCATGGCCTCGGGAGGAGGGAAGGCCTCTCGCGCCGGGACCAGAGTGGGGAGGGAGCAGCTGGGCGCTGGCATCACTGGGTGCGGCTGGGCCACTACGGCCCGCCACCACGGCCCTGGACACGCCTGGCACTCAGTGGCGCTGGACCCAGGGAGGCTTCCTTTGGAGCCGCCATGCACAGGAGCGCACTTCGAAAGAGCCCCTGGGAGGAAGAAGGCCGTGTTGCGAAGCGGGGGAACAAAGAGCTGCTGCCTCCCTTCGGGCACCCGCTCGCCCCAGCCCCACAATCAGCCCTGGGCCACGTGGAGCATGTGTGCTGCTCCCAGGCCCCCCATCCTCCCAGCTGGATTTGGGACTGGAAGACCGGGACAAGTGTGGGTGCAGGGAGGGTGCTGAGCACAGCAGGACTGATCACGGGGCACGACAGACGGGCTAACCGCCATAGCTCCCGTTTCCTGGCTTGGGGGAGCTTGGATCAAGGTGAGAATGCCTTAACTTCTGGTCCCCGAAGAAAGCAGGATCTTCGATGAAGAGAGAGAGAGAATAGTAGCCTGGCCGAGAAAGAGCTGGGAGAGTCCGCATAGGATTCTGAACCAACACATGTCGTGTGAGAGCCAGAGTAGAGAAAACACTAATAACATGCCTACTCACATCTCCAAGGATGTAATGTTTCTCCGATGGATGCCAATGCACTCCAACACACTCCTAACGCACTCCAACACACTCCTAACGCACTCCAACACACTCCAACACACTGCAACACACTCCAACACACTGCAACACACTCCAACACACTCCTAATGCACTACAACGCACTCCCAACTCTCTCCCAACTCACTCCAGCTCACTCCAACTCGTCTAACACTCCAACTCTTTCCCACTCTCTAGCTCGCTATCTTTCTCTGTCTCCTTACTACCCACAAAGACCGCCGGTCACCAGAGACCTCTTGAAGGCCTTCCAGCAGGGAGACATGTCACAATGCAGGACGTGTCATTGTTGCTTAGCAACCGTGCTTGAAACTGGGCATGGCTCCTCCCAGTACAGGTGGCGGTGCCGGTGGGGGGGGCGATGGCTCTGAGTCCACTAAAACCCATTCAGCCTGTTGGGCGTGACAGAGGTATTGGACGAGGGCGCACGGCGTTTGGCTGGCCTTCCTAGCCAGGCCCGTTCTGTCGCCTCCCACGTTCTCTGCCTCTGCTCCGGGCACATGGGTTGCCAGGCTGTTCAGAAGGCGCTTGGCTGGGTGAAACCCTCCCGCCAGCGAGGAGCACCCTGAGCGCCTGTCTCGCAGGGGAGCTGCCACGTGGCTCGTGGGCTAACCCCACTCTTATGGGACTCATCCCGCAACCTCGTCCTCAGCGGCTGGACGTTCAGAAGCTCTTGGCAGGACTGGCTGCAGCAAGGCTCTAGCTTCCCCCTCCCGCCTCCCAGTCCTTCGAACGGACATCAAGCACTCTTGGAAACCCCCAGGAAACACGGGTCGCATCCTTGCGTGCAAGATATCCCTTCCCTGGTCTCCCGCGCTTCATCGTTCTCGTTTTCTCGAGTGCTGGTGCCCGTCTCAGGCTTGCGAGAGTTCTCCCGAGGCCGCCTGCACCCGCATCACGCCAGCCCACACGAGTCCCTGCGAGGACTGCGCTCCGCGTCCTCAGAATGCTGAATGACGGTTGGGGAAGGGCTGGGACACCGAGTGCGGGGCGGCCCTGGCACAGGGCATGGCGGACCGGGTGGAACTGTCAACAGCAGCACCGCACCACTCCTCTGCTTCATGGAGCTTTCCCCCCAGGCAGTTTGAAGGAGGATCTTCCAGCCTCATCCATATCAAGAGGCTCCAGGTCATTTCCATTGAATCCACAATCGAGCCCCAGACTGCAGCCTTTGAAGTGTCCATGGCACTGGCATGACTGGGAAGGTCTGAAATGCAAGAAGCATTGACATATATGTGTGCCTTTCCCCCGATAACACTTTCAAAATCACATTTGCCGCCAAAGGAGAAGAGAAAGAGATGTGGAAGAAAGGGTAACTCTCCCAACGGAGGGACGAGCTCTTGCCTTCCCTGGCTTGTAGACCAGGGTATAATCAAAGCATGGAGCAGGATGTCCAATGCTGCGTGCGCGGAGAGGGTGTGCCGGGAGGAGGCTCACCAGGAGAGGAGATGCCGAGAAGAGGCTCGTGGTCCGCGCGCATTTCAAAAGCACGGCGATACAGATGGTTGTCTATCGCTTCCTTGCTTTTCTGGATTCTGTATTTTGAAAAAGCCCCAAACATCAAGAGTAGTGTCCTTGCCTTGTTCTTTGGCTCCCACCCCCCGCCCTTCTCAATTCCCATATTCCTTTCCTTCCCATTTCAACTCAAGTTCTTGCCTTGAAGTGGCCCTGCAGAGTCAATGTCGATTCTTGACCAAGGCTTCTTTATAATGATTGGGTCTGGCCTAAAAACCTCAGATGTGTTCATGTTTTGCATCTATACTGGATGCTAGGCACCTCTCTCTGCCCCCCCCCCCCCGGGCCTTACTAACAGCTATGAATATAACTATTTGCTGATTGCATAAGAGGTAGAGATGTGGGAACACGAGATCTGACAAACAAAAAGAGGTCACGCCCTCTGCCATTCAGGGGTCACGTCCTCTGCGTCAGTGGGGGGCTCAGGCTGACCGCTCCCCACTCGTGTCCCCACCAGTGTCCCCAGCAGGTCCGATGGCCTGCTGCCTGCTGCCAGGAGGGCGCATCTGTCCCTCCTGCACGTGGCTCCGTCTGCTGCTGCGTGTTGCACAACGTCGTTCAGACACGGTGTGCCTCTCAAAAGCAGGGAGCAACCTGTTGTTCCAAACGTGGTCTGTCACAGCAGCCGATCCAGGTCCTTGGAGGCAGAGCGACCTGTCCTCCTCTTCCGGGCCGTGGCCAGGCATGTGGAGGGACAGCCTGGCCACGGGGTTTGGGATGCCGGAGTCTGCACGAGGCAGAGAAACAAAGAATGGATGTCTCTTGCCTTTCTCGCAGGGTGAGCCCCCCCGCCCCGGACCCTGGTGTATGGAGAAGGGGAGCCCTGGGTCCATGGCAGACAAAGGCACTTCCCTGGGGGTCAGCACCCCCGGGACCGTGGCCTGTGAAGGCACATCCCTGCTTCTGGGAGGCTTCCGGGCAAGACGCTCAGAGTGGGGCCCCTCCCCGAGCAGGCCACTGTCTCCTTCCCACATTTGTATGGGGGATATTTCCACAACACCCCCAAAGAGGACACAGTGTTGCATACAGTTTTCATCGGCTAAGTTATATGTACAGATGCAACTTTAGAGGCAAGAACTGTAATTTCAGTAGAACTGTAGCACATCTCAGCATCTTGGAGAAGACCGTGAGCAGCGCACATGCCGAAGACCTACCTCAATAAGAACATCTCTGCCTGCTGGCAAAGGATTGCGCTCTAGTCCTTACACTCCGCTGCATCCCGTGGAGGCTGGTGGGTCAGCTGTCCGTGGGGCGTGTTTAGGGGACTGCCTCATTGTGAGCAGAAAGGGGGGAGGAGAAAGGGGGGAAGCAATAGGTAGAAGCGCACACATCAGAGAAGATGCGGTGGGGAGCATGAACTCCGCAGCAGATTGCTGGGATGTGGCAAAATGGGGGTGGGGGAGCTAGAAATGGGGGACATTGCACTCGTATGCACCTGCACTCAGAAGTAAGCCCCGCTGGGTGCAACGGGTGCAATGGGTCTTTGTCCCCAGCAAGTGGGTGTGGAATTGCAGCCAAGATGGGCAAGCTGAACTAGAGAGCGCTGGCTGGCTAGATCTGCGCGGCCTGTGTGTTCTCCTGCAGCTTCCCGTGTCGCTCGTCTCCCTGCCCACCCAGCCCTTCTCAATTCGACTATTCCCAGTAGACGTCCCTTTCTTTCTTTTCTAGAGTCTGAATTAAAATCACACACATACAGACACACAAACCCCTTCTCTGTTAGGCTTTATAGTGTACTCCCCGTAGCTTGTAGGTAGATTTTCTTTCTCTAGCTCTTTTTCTTTTGCTCCTGTGTGGGGGTGTGTGAGTGTGCGCTGTCTGTGCGTGCAAAGCACTACACACAATCCATACAATATAGCTCGGAAAACACGGGGATCCATTACAAAGGCCGCTGCTATTTGAGCTGATCTCACGGGAGTTCTTTCCCCCTCCTCTCAGGGCGCAATCCTATGCGTATTTAGGCAGAAAAGAGGCCTGCAACTCCCAGCGTGACCCAGCCAGCCATGGCTGGCTGGGGAGTGCTGGCAGGTGTGGGCCGCCTTTCTGCCTACACCGGCCAAGGATGGCGCCTTTACTCGTCAGGGTGGGAGAGCCAAGTCTGAGGAGCCTCCACTTGGGTGTGCAGCCGGCTCTACCTTTGGGCAGAGAGAGGAGGACCTTGGTGTGTGCTGTCACTTCCGTGTGTCAGCCTGAGGGCAGGGCAGGGCATGCCCCACTCCCTCCTTGTTCTTGACGGGGGCCACTTTGGGAGACGATACTTGCCCGAGATTTGGGATGAAAACGCTGTCAAGGAATGTGTACTTTGAGGATGGACGGGACAGAACTGAACATGTGGATTTGATCTCTGCTGGACTCCAGGAAAGGGGGGTCTATGCCGTGTCCTGCTGAGAGACGCCAGCGGACATCCGGCCGCTGGCTAGCAGGGACGCAAATGGCGGCGGCCGTAGCCACCGCCGTTTGTGTCCCTGTGATAGGCTACGTAAATCTTTACGTAGCCTATCACGTCTGACTTTAAAAAACACACACACACTCGCATACGCAAATGGCGGCGGCTACGGCCGCTGCCATTTGTGTTCCTTATTTTGGCCTGTCTTAGTTTACATCCATATTTACGTAGTCTAAGACGGCGAAAATAAGGGGAACGCAAATAGCGGAGCGGACGCTATTTGCGTTCCCCTTATTTTTGCCGTTTTAGTCTATGTAATTATTTGCGTAGACCAAGACGGCCCAAAATAATGAATGCAAATGGCAGCGGCCGTAGGCGCCACCATTTGCCTACGCCTTTTTTTTTTTTTTTACCCGGACGTTTTAGGCTACGTAAAAACATACGTAGCCTATCACGTCTATGTAAAAAACCCCAAAAAACTGCAAATGGCTGCGGCAGGAGCCGGTCGGAAGACCAGCCGCCGCTGCCGCCGCTGAAGCCACCACCACCTGGAAGATCCGCCCCAGGTAATTCTCGTCCCGGGGGGGGTCCGCGGGGTGCCAGGGGGCCAGGCCGTTCCGCCACAGATTTCAGGGGGCCGAATGCACTGGCATTCGTCCCCACCGAGATCCGTGGCGGAATTCTCTGCCACCCCTAATTCCCATCTTGTTTTCTGAGCCCCTCTCCCAGAGCAGCTGTGGAATCATTGGGTCGCAGTCAGAATCCCAGCAGAAGTGGTTCGGAAGGGTGGGCAGGCTGGTTCGCTAGTGAGAAACCCGGGGCCGAAGAGTTTGCCCATGCTGACATGCACGTAAGGGCAAGAGGGAGTGGGGCTGGTTTGGGCCTCCTCAGACTGCGGAATCGTTCGGGCCTCTCGCCCTCTCTTTTCAGCCATACAGATTGCAACAGCGGAACAAAGCTGTATGGGTCTCCGACACGGTTATAGTGGTGGGCTTTGGCTGTCCTTGGAACTATATACTGAGGCGATAGCTCATTGCCCACAGCTATACGATTTCTGGAATCCTGCACTCATTCAGCTTTTGCTGTGAGCGCTAAGAAGCTCGTCCACGCACCCAGAGCTGCTAACCATAGGAGTTCTCGGAGTTCCTAGGGATTTCTGTTAGTTGGCCAGGAGTTCTTTGTGCCAAGAGATGAGCCCAGGACAGAAGACGTTACTGGAATACATCTGCCCAGTTGCTTCCGCTGTCCAGCCCCACCCTTGCCTTTCCTGCTCTTTCCTGTCTTTCCTGGACAGTATTTGTGGTTCTTATGGTAGGACATGGAAGGGGTGATAGACGGATCAAGGAATGACTGTGGTTTTGTTCACTCACCGCATACAGAACTGAAATCGTTCTGCTCCTGCGCCATTCCACAGCTGCGCATCGTGCACTGCTGGCACAGGAGGCATTGAGGGCTGCCGAGAGGGAGGGGAGAGAGGAGAGGAGGAGGAGCCCGAAGGGCAGCCGACAGCAGGAGGAGCAGCATCTGTGGAGAAGGCCACCCTTCTTCTCCCACAGATGAAGCCCCTCCTCTGGTCCTCCTCAGGCGTCTGCTGGGGGATGTCCAGAGGCCTCACGGGCCCTGCAAGGACTACAGAATGGCGCCTGAGCTAACAACTCCGCCTGCAAGATGCATGTTACCATTGTGGTTTATTCTTCTCTTTCCACACGCAGGTAACGACCCTCAAAGGAGGGTGGAGCCCTCGAGCGGGTGGAGCCCTCGAGCGGGTGGAGCCCTCGAGCAGGCCTGCAGCCGGGGACATCGCAATGCTTTCTGCGTTTGTTTTGTCACTTCTGACCTGTTTAAAGTTCTTTCTGCCCTGCCCTGAAGAAAAAGAAGCCATTTCTTGTTTCAAGTCAAGAGATACAATTTTTAAAATCTAGATGATTTTACACAGTGATCTCTGTGTTTGCTTGCTGTTCCACAAACCGCAGCAACAAGAATGCTTTCCAAGCTCAACAACCCCAGCTGCTGTAAGCTTCCCTCCTGGGGAGATGCTCAGCATCCCTCATGTTACAAAGTATTCTTTGATTTGCATGGAGCTGCATATCACAGACATGTACGCTAAAGACATCCCAGAGGGATCTTTGAACATAGAACTCTTGGTGCTTAGGAAAACCCGATACCCCCAAAGCTGAGGGAGTCAGAGAGCACGAGACGGTCTTTGGAAGCAATTCTTTGATTTATTACAGAAGACTTCCAAAGGAATTGAACTCACACATCAGGGGAATTAGAACGATACATACGTTTGGGGAATCAGAATCATACTAACATTCGGAGGGTTAAAGATACACGTATAAAGCCAATAGTGAGGTACACTGGGATGCATAGGAAATGGTGTGTGTGTGTGTGTGTGTGTGTGTGTGTGTGTGTAGTAGGGATGTATGCTGTAAAGGCCGCCAGACACATGCGGGCAGCGCAACTGGACTCTGCATGTCGGTGCGAGTTCTGCAAAGCACTGCCCCATCTCGCCACTGCTGTGGGCTCTGCGCAGGCCAGACAGGGACTGCTGGTTTGGACAGAACTGGAGCAAGATGGCTACGGTTTGGAACGGGTGCGCTGCTGGGGGGACAAGCGCCACTCCGTGCATTGCCTCTTCTGCATGCACATCTGGAAATGGTCTTTCCTGCTGGTGATGTCGCTGCGGCGGATATTATCTGTAGGGGAAGTAGTTGTCCTACTAGCCTCACTCTTCCCCAGCACCTTCACATCCAGAACATCTCTCTTGCGGCACTCCATGGTTTTCTCTGTCAAATAGGTTTTTAGACTTCGGAAGTCAGGGTTCTGACCTTGCACCGCCTCCCTCGCTGTGCTACCCGGAACCGCGGTTCAAGGAGTGACGCAGCCATGTATTTCATGTCCCTGCGGAATCTCCTGCAGAAGGAATGTGCAAGCCTAACGGCAGGATTGGGGGCTTGACTGTCTGCAGCACTGCTGTGCTCACAAAGCCCAGCACAGCCTTTTCTCGGCACCCCCTCTGTCATCTTCAGCGCAGGCAGAACTTGGCCCAGTGTAGCATCTCAGTAGCGTTGTGCATTCATCAAAGGCTTTTACCATGTCAACCAGCTCTTGCATCAAGACCCACTGCTGTGGTGCGACCAAAAATTTGGAGTGGTGTTTTGTCTCGATAGTGTGGTCATTTATAGCAGCTCTCTGCTGACAGAGTCGCTGTAGCATATGCAATGGGCTGTTCCAGTGTGTGCACACATCCAAGATGAACTTGTGTTGTGGAAGACCACGTCTACGTTGGATGGCGCCTATTGCCGCCATCGCTGAGCAGGACTGCCTGAGGTGTGTGCAAATGGATCGGGCCATCTTCAGTAGCTTGCCTATTTGGGGAGATGGGTTGCTCAATCCCGAACTCACCACAACGATCAAACAGTGCGCAACGCACTGGACGTGGTTTCGCCCTGCAATGCGGACTGCTTTCTGGGAGTTGGAGGCATTATAGGCTTCTAAACAGCCCACTGCTGGATTTAAGGGGGGGACCCAGGACGTAACAACACCATCGATTTTCGTCGTAACGCTTTCTGCTGTGTGCGTCCCCGAGAGCATTGTGAGGGCCAATGTCGCTGTCGCCCGAGTCAGTCTGCAGTTCTCACTGATGGAGACCCATTGCGCAGTGACACACAGATAAGACTTTGTTTGCTTGCTTGTCCACGGGTCTCTTGTCAGATGAATGCTTCCTCCAACCGCGCGCTTCCAATCCTGCTGGAGCGCCCTTCTGACTTCAGAAGCCAGGGCTGGAATGGCAGCGCCACTACCGTAGTGACGAGAAGGGACATCCCACTGGGGGCACAATTCCTCCACGAAGTCCCGGAAGGCCTCCTCTTCCACTCTGGAGAAGGGCAGCGTGCATCGAGCAATGAACTCTTCCTGTCAGGGCTCCATTCCCCCTTGCTGCCTGGACGCGTCAGATGGGGATTTCGGTGTCAGCGCGAGGCATAGTTCCATTGACACCTGCCTCTTAGCTAAGTTGCCTTCTGTGCCCTTCTCAGCCAGACCACTGTGCCTTTGGTCTTTGCAAGATGAGGCAAAAAAGGCAGTAATACTCTTTTGGGATGGCTGGGAGAGGGACTTGCCTTTACTGTCTTTGGGCACAAGAAGCGCATGATGCACCTCCATGTGTCGCCTCATGGCAGATGTGCCCACTTGTCCACAGCCCCCTTCCATTCCTAGGTGCACACGACTTCTGCAAACATCACAGACCACGACGTAACGGTCATTTTTCGCATCTTTGAAGAAGCGCCACACGTAGGAACTCGCCCGGCCACCATCTTTTCTTTGGGCAACGGAGTACCAGTTTCAGATGAGGCGGCATATGGAGCTGCACGTTTCCTCTCATCTCTGCTTGTGGATGGTGTTGCTGGTGGCACTGTTGATGGTGATGACGAGCGCTTAGCAGGGCATACTTGTTCCTGAGGTTTGGGATTGCTCCCAAAGAACCCGGCAGGCTGGACCACAGAGGCAGACTCAGTCTCCGCAGGGACATCGGTATAGAAGGACTCCTCCTCCTCATCGTTGTCTGCATCAGTGCTGAAATGAAGTCCTCTGGGCTTTTTTTCCAAATTACGTGAACCGCTGCCCACGAGGTAATTCTCAACAGGTAGCTCTGGACCGGGTTCATCTTCTGTCCCACTTTCGCTCTCCCATGCAGGGAGGACGATTGTGGGCATTTCTGTCACGATTCCAAAGAGAAGCGGAATTTCAGGAGCAATGCACCTTGGACACAAAGAGAAAACAACGGTGTACTTCTAGAAATCGATGACACATCGCTTGGAATTGCGATCAGCCTTACACAAGGTGCAGACGTAAGCTGCTACTGCGCTAGCACTGAGAAAACAACAGACGCCACAAGGTGCAAATAAAGGTACAGACTTCAAAGCTCCACAAGAGTTGTCTGAAACTGTCCGCACTGCTAAACGCCTGAAAAGCATGGGGGGGATTGACTGAGTCTCACCAGATTCATCCTTTGGAATGACGCAGCCTTCGTGACTTTCGTTCCGCCGCTGTAGGATCTCCTCGGGAACATTTTCCTCTGCTTTGGAGACATGCCCTACCGCTCACCATCCATGAACTTCCTTCCTGTTCCTCCAGAGATGTGGCTGGCTGTGCCTGTGCCACTTTCTGTGGCCGTATTTGGTGGTGTGTGCTGCTTGCGGTTGCAGGGTGGACTGGTGCTGGGGCTGTTGGTGCTGGTTACACCTTGGGCTTCCTCCTCCGCCAAATATCGGTGAACTGCAACCTCCACGCTGAATCTCCGACGTCCATACATCTTTGGAGTCCTTGATTGACGACGGGTTCTTCTCTTCAGACTCCAGTTTCAGCCGTGCACAGACACTCTATCTGCAGAGCAGCGGCGCCTCTGGCCTCTGGAGCAACTGAAGCGACACACGACAATGACCGTCCCTGTGAAGGCGGGAAAAGTGGTCGGACTCCCTCCCCTCCCCCTCCTTGAGTTCCCCCCTCCAAATTTGGAGGGGTAGTGGATGCACCCAGCCACGTGTCCCTCGCCCAAAGGAATATGGATGGACGGCAGACAGAGGTGGCGATTTTGTCTGGCTTCAGCCCTCTGATTGACGCCATAAAACTCTTCAGCAACCAGTGAGAACGGGCTCTCCCAGAAAGCACAGTCCAGAGATATACACCTTTCAAAACATCACGATGACGCTTTGCCAGCCGAATGGATTCCGATTTGTCCGTGAATCTCAGCAGTGGGACGTTGCCGTCGTGGCCACCCTAGTCCAGGACCGCTCATGCCCCCGCATTTGGCACCAAGCGGCTGCCGGGACGCGCCCCCTCGCAGGCCTCTACATATCTCTGCCCTCCAGGTCTTCCACGATGATGACATCTGGATGGAAGAGATCAAGAGCGAGACCCCCCTTATGGCCGGGAGGCAGGGGTCGGTGTCCATGTCCCACTTAACAGCCACACGACGTAGGAGTGCTTTAGTGAGGCCTTAGGCCTGGGATCGACGGAGGAGGCTTATTGCCTCATTGGGGGAATCTCTCTCCCCAAAGAGGGAGGACCGGGGAGTCCGGGGGGCAGTGGCACAATTGGCTTGGGGCAGCTACGGCTGGGGTTCCTTCTTCCCTTTTTCACCTCATGTAGCACAGCAAAGAGCCTCTGTCATGCCCCCCCATGGGGGTTTGTGTGTGTGTGACTAAGAAGCTAGCCAGCAAAGATCCAGGAAGGATGGTAACTGAGGGCAGAGTGTCCAAGTGTGAAGGATGGTGGGCAAGGAAGTGAAATAAAAACCTAAATTTTCGATCGAGAAGATGTGGACCTTTCTGGCCATGGCGTCTGGCAGTTACCTTTTCTGGGAAGGAGGTTTTTCAGAGCCTCCGGGATCTCCTTGCTCTTCTGAAGTGCGTGCAGCTCCCGGAGGATCTTGGCTTTCACGACGGTAACCTAGCCAGGAGCAAACCCCGAAGAAACCCACCGTCAGCCTGCCATAGCAACAACCCTCGGGGAGGACTGGGGGTGGGCGTTTCTGCTGTCAGGCCCGCTCGCCTTCCCCTCCCCTCCCCTCCGCTCCGCATGACGCAGGGAGGCCGTCCGCTCTGGGCACTCCTCCTGACATGGCTCCTGGAGCCCTGGGGAGGAAACAACAGGCCCTGCCTTTCCCCGTTCGGAGCCCACGCGAGCAGTTCACTCACCTCCTTCCCCGAAAAGGCCTCAGACCTTCCGAGGAGGGAATAGGCAGAGAGGATGGCAGCCTCCTGGGTCGTGCTGCTGCCGTGGTGGGCCAGGACCAGCGCCGTGCCGAGGAAGGCTCTCTTTTGAGGCTTGGCGAAGATCTTCCCAAAGACCTAAACCCGAGATGTGGTCGGGACACTAAGAGAGTGTTCCAGGAAGGATCCACTGCTCTCCGCAGGAGAAGACAAGGCGTGGGGACACACGCCACAACACGTGAATTTTGTGACACAAGTTTCCATTGGAACGCAACACCGTTTCCCAGAAGCCACTCTCCTCTGCCATAGGGAAGGCCGGACCGAGGTGTGGGGCTGGTGGCCAGCTCCAAATCGGACAGGGGGGTTTCTGGACCAGGGCTTTCTCCGGCTGCTGTCTCTCCCCCTCCTCTTTCTGACCATGGCCGCCACTTCCATGCTGGGCAGGAAGAGAGCCGGTGAGCAAGCAGGCAGGGACCTCTGCCGTCCCTGCTACTCACCCCCGTGGCCTGGGCCAGAGCGAGAAGCCCATGAACAAGGAGGTGGCCCCGGTGAGGAGGAGGAGCGCTCCAGGGGGATCTTGCTAGGGGCCCTCTGGGGCTGTGAGGCCCCCTGCAGGTGTCCCGCCATGCTGAGCCCTGACACTGGCCTTCCCTCACCTTGCCCTTGAGCAAGTCCCTCCCACACCGGTCTCACGGGAGAACGGCAAGAGGCGTCTCCCTTGCCAGCAAGACTGCCGTGCGGCCATTCTCACAGCTGCCGGGAGGGGTCCTTACCTCGCCCACGCTGCAGGCCTCTCGGTATGCCAGCAGCTCCTGGCTCCCCTGGGCTCCCCCCCTCCAGAGGTCCTCCGTCTCGCACGCCCCTGACAGAGAGACACCAGATGGGATCGACTGCCACGGAGGTGGACCGTCCCCTTCGGGAGGACAAGGGGCCAGCCAGAGGAGGCTGCTGGGCTCCTCCTTCCTTGCCCGCTTACCCCTCTGGAGAAGCAGGAGCCGATGGAAGGAGCCGATGGCTGCCTTGGCCTGGTCCCGCAGCTCCGCCCTGGAGCCAGTCAGCAGCACGGCGCATTCGGCCACCAGACGGCCCAGGACCGGGTGGTCTCCAGACAGCTAGTGGGACAGGAAACCAGGGGGACCTCGACCCACACTTCTCCCTTGCTTTCTCCCTGCACCTCGTGGGCCTTGTCCTGCAGACCCCCTGGGCGACAGGCCCTCCGCGGAGCTCTCCGGACTGAGCCCTGCCCTGGTGCCGGGGGCTGGGGGCTGGAGCGTGCTGCTCCGGGTTCCCTCCCGCCCCCACACCGGCCACTGAAATGGAGAACCCAGCCTCCCTCCCTGCCCAGAGCAGGCCGGGGGCCTCCCCCGAAGGCCCGGACGGTCCCGGCCCAAGGCCCCTCGCCAGGCCAGCAGCCAGGGATACGCACGTCCACTTCCGGCAGCGTCAGGGTGTAATCCATCAGGTGCGTGCCGCACGCCAGCGCCCTCCAGGCCTCCAGCGGCACGCTGGACCGCACCCAGAAGTGGATGTGCTGTGGGAGGAGGCAGCCCTCAGAAGCCTGTCGGGCCCCGAGGGGGCGGGGAGCTTACCTGCCCCCCCCAAGCCCTGAGGCTGAGCCCTGTGTGCCGTTCCCACCCTAAATCTCCCAGTCTGCTCCACGGCTGGTTGAGGCACTGGGGAGACACTGGCCGATGAAGGCCTTGATGTGCCATTGCCTTCGGGCAGCGTCTCCATGGCCTCGCACCCCCATTTGGGGCCTCGAGCTGGGCATCCTCACCTGATTTGCCAGCACAAGCGAACTTCTCCGATGTCCCACTCACCTCCATGATGAAGAGGAGATGGCTGAGGCTGGGCTCTCCGGCCAAGAAGCCCCGCAGCATGAATTTCAGGGTCTCGTAGCCATAGGGCTTGAAGAACCGCTGGAAGGAGAGAGAGCGTTAGGCCGGGGGGGACACCGAAGGATCCCCTGCCACGGCTGCGTGTTCTCCGCCGGCTCCTGTCCCTCCAGACGGGGGGGCAGGGAACGCCTTTCGCCTTCCCTGTGAAAGGCGATGGAGGGCCGGAAGCGCCAGGAGGCGGAGGCGTGGCGGAGCTCCCAACATTCCCCCACCAGAGGCCCTTGTCGGGGCGCCAGGGAGACAGGCGTCCCGTGTGCTGCAGGCCTGGCACGTTTGCCTGCCCCGGCTTCCCCAAGGCCAGTCTACCCCGGGATCAGCCCCCCCGAGTCCGGCATCGATGCCTTTGGCCAGGATCCACCTGCTTGTGGGGGGGTGCTGTCTCGCTGCCGGCCGTCAAGACCTCGTGGAGAGCCAGCCTCAGGATCCGCGACTCCAGCTCCCTGCTCCAGGCTGGCCTGAGTCTGCTGGAAGGAGAAGAGCAGCAGGAGTGAGCGGAGCGGGAGCGGGAGGGGCGGCTCTTCTCTTCCACGGGGCCGGCCTGCGCTTCCACGCTTCCCTCTCCGCTGGACCTGGAGGCACGATCCTTCCGGGCCGCCAGTCAGCTGGACGGGGAGGGGGCACAGTCCAGGACCGTGCTCCGTGGCCCCACTTCCGAAAGAAGAAGGGAAAGCGGGATAGGGGGAGCAATCCCGTGGTCCCGAGGGCAGATGTGGGCGCCGTGAGGGCGGCTTCCTGCTCCGCTGCCACAGAAGGAGCTATGAGCTGGGGGGGAGCTCTGCCCACGGGCCCTCCATACGCCCCCCCCACCTCCATCCCGCCCCCATGGAAATCTCTGCGGTGCCTCCAGTTCCCGAGCAAGACACGGCAGAGGAGAATGGGGAGGGGGAGGGGCATCCCAGAGGGAGGGGGAGGCAGGTGGAGAGGCCGGGATCTGCAGGGTCCCCCGGCCTCTCGATTCCTGGCCCAGCCCGAAAATAAGCCGGGGCTCAGAATTCACATGAGACAAGGCGAAATGAAATCCTATCTGGGCACCATCCTGTTCCTGCTTCGACAGGGAAGTGCGGCAGCATCGGCCGGCCAGCCATGCTGGCAGAGTACAGCAGAAAAACCGGCCCTCCCACCCCCCCTCCCTCCCCCCGAAGCGACACACTGTGAGCTGGAGGAGACCCTTTCGTGAGCCGGGGCAGGCCCCACACGCCCCAATACCTCAGCTGGCAAACAGCCTTCATGGCGGACGAGATGACGGCGGGGGGCAGGGCTTCCCCGGGCTGGGTCTCCATCGCCATCTGGGGAGGCCAAGAGGGCAAAGGCAGAGATGAGTGGCCGGCCCCTCGGCCCCAGCCTGCCCCGGAGGGACGCTCAGGGCTCCTCGTCCCCCGTCACTGCTGCCTTCCGCTGGGTTTCAGGGCTGCATCTCGCTCACCGCTACGGCCAGGGCCAGGTCGGCCTTGGTGCAGGGCAGACCCAGGGCCCTCCAGCTGCCCTTCCTTGCAGCCCTGCAGCAGGTCACGACATCCCGGAGGAAGGTGGCTTTGTCTTTGCCGTCGAGTGCCTGGACGTTGGTGAGGATCAGGCAGTTAGCCAGGAAGGGCACTTCGGGGCCGCCAGGCCAGGGGGCCCCCTCAGTGTGCTCTGGGTGCTGCCTGCCGTGGCATCCAGCGGTGGGCTGTGTTTCTCCGTGGACACGATTGCCAGCAGGAGGATGCCAGCCCTACCCCACCCCTCACAACATGCTTTGTGCATCTCTCCACCTTCATGGAGGAGGGGAAATGGAGGAGACGCGGTTGGCCCTGTCCCACTCGCCTAGGGCCGCCCCGCCCGCTGCCCTAGCAGGCTGGTGGGCTCCAGACACCACTGTCACTACAGCATTGCAGCACACGCTGATTTCTAATCCTAGGCTTGAGGGCGCAAGGGCAGGGAGCAAGGGGTGTGCTGTTTTGGGATCTCAGAACACATCCCACCATTGCATTTTGCCAACAGCCGGGGCAGCAATGCAGGGTCTGATCTGGGCATTGACAGAAGTCGTTGTGAAATCGGTGGATGTGACCCTCTGCCAACGGAAGGGGCACTGGCAAGCCCAAGACCGGCTCAGAACGCTGCGGACCCCTCCTGAGAGGAGCGGGGCCTCTGACCCCACCCGGGCAGGGAGGGCCTCCGAGGGGGCCACGCTGGATTCCCCCTGGAGCAACCAGACCGTGGAGAGTGCCCTGGGCGGAAGGCGTCAGGAGTGTCCGGGGTGGAGAGGAAGGGGGCTGTACCTGCTGTCCCGCTTGGAGCTGCTGCATGAACTCTGCCACCCTTCGCAGCAGTGTGGCGAGCTCTGCCTCCGACTGGACCGGAGCTATGCATGTGGCAGAATCCGGTATGCCTGTGGATGCCAAAGAGGAAAGAGAGTGGCGGCCGGCCGGAGGAAGGCGGGGGTCCTCCCATCCTGGAAAGACACCCTGCGGCTTTGCTCGGGAGCCTCCTGGACTCAGGCACCCCGGGGGTCCGGGCAGGCCTCCTCCTCCCCTGTCAGCAGGGTGCTCTGAGCGCGCCCAGCCTCCCCGGGCCCGGGCGCCACTCACCTGACCCCTCCGGTCCAGTCCGCCTGCTCGAAGCCAGGGCCTCCAACCTGCGGCGCAGGGAGGCGATGTCAAGGCCCGTCCCTTGCTCCAGAGGCCCGAGGCCGAGGGGATGGACCTTGCAGTCCCGGCAGCAGCCCCAGAGGCGCCTCGGAGCGCGTGCGGGAGCGACGGAGCCTGACGGAGTGCTGCTGCCTGCGGCCTGGGCTGGGTGAGCCCTGGCACCCCTCCGGCCCCACAGCCGCTGCAGCTTTCTCAGCCTGGAGAGAGGAGGGAGAAGGTGAGCATTGGGCTCTGCGGGGCCCTCGCGCTCCCGGCCGTGCGGTTGGCACGGGCCACCGGAACTCTCCGCCAGGGCCGCGCTGTGGGTGGCCGGGCCTCTCGCGGAAGCGCTGGACAGTCCCAACGATGGCCGCCTGCAGCCCAGTGGCGGCTGGGGAATGCTGGCCGTGGCAGGACTGTTCTCTGTCTGAACAGGCCTCGGGTGGTCCCTGACAAGGAGAAGCCCTGAGACAGCCCCCGTCCGCAGGCTTACGACGGAAAAGGCAGGACACCAACGGAACGGGGATCGGGAGCGAGAAGTTCACACGGAGCCACGCTGGAGGAGCTCTGCGGCACAGCAGTTCCCGCAGGGCACGCTGCGTCCAAGGACACCGTGCAAAGAGGAGGAAGCGGAGACCTCCCGGGAGACGGAAGCGAGGCGCCTGGGCCTGTGGGGCGCGGCTTTGGCCAGCCAACCCCTCGCTGCACAGGGCTCCGCCTCTTCGGGCCCATGGCCTCGGGAGGAGGGAAGGCCTCTCGCGCCGGGACCAGAGTGGGGAGGGAGCAGCTGGGCGCTGGCATCACTGGGTGCGGCTGGGCCACTACGGCCCGCCACCACGGCCCTGGACACGCCTGGCACTCAGTGGCGCTGGACCCAGGGAGGCTTCCTTTGGAGCCGCCATGCACAGGAGCGCACTTCGAAAGAGCCCCTGGGAGGAAGAAGGCCGTGTTGCGAAGCGGGGGAACAAAGAGCTGCTGCCTCCCTTCGGGCACCCGCTCGCCCCAGCCCCACAATCAGCCCTGGGCCACGTGGAGCATGTGTGCTGCTCCCAGGCCCCCCATCCTCCCAGCTGGATTTGGGACTGGAAGACCGGGACAAGTGTGGGTGCAGGGAGGGTGCTGAGCACAGCAGGACTGATCACGGGGCACGACAGACGGGCTAACCGCCATAGCTCCCGTTTCCTGGCTTGGGGGAGCTTGGATCAAGGTGAGAATGCCTTAACTTCTGGTCCCCGAAGAAAGCAGGATCTTCGATGAAGAGAGAGAGAGAATAGTAGCCTGGCCGAGAAAGAGCTGGGAGAGTCCGCATAGGATTCTGAACCAACACATGTCGTGTGAGAGCCAGAGTAGAGAAAACACTAATAACATGCCTACTCACATCTCCAAGGATGTAATGTTTCTCCGATGGATGCCAATGCACTCCAACACACTCCTAACGCACTCCAACACACTCCTAACGCACTCCAACACACTCCAACACACTGCAACACACTCCAACACACTGCAACACACTCCAACACACTCCTAATGCACTACAACGCACTCCCAACTCTCTCCCAACTCACTCCAGCTCACTCCAACTCGTCTAACACTCCAACTCTTTCCCACTCTCTAGCTCGCTATCTTTCTCTGTCTCCTTACTACCCACAAAGACCGCCGGTCACCAGAGACCTCTTGAAGGCCTTCCAGCAGGGAGACATGTCACAATGCAGGACGTGTCACTGTTGCTTAGCAACCGTGCTTGAAACTGGGCATGGCTCCTCCCAGTACAGGTGGCGGTGCCGGTGGGGGGGGCGATGGCTCTGAGTCCACTAAAACCCATTCAGCCTGTTGGGCGTGACAGAGGTATTGGACGAGGGCGCACGGCGTTTGGCTGGCCTTCCTAGCCAGGCCCGTTCTGTCGCCTCCCACGTTCTCTGCCTCTGCTCCGGGCACATGGGTTGCCAGGCTGTTCAGAAGGCGCTTGGCTGGGTGAAACCCTCCCGCCAGCGAGGAGCACCCTGAGCGCCTGTCTCGCAGGGGAGCTGCCACGTGGCTCGTGGGCTAACCCCACTCTTATGGGACTCATCCCGCAACCTCGTCCTCAGCGGCTGGACGTTCAGAAGCTCTTGGCAGGACTGGCTGCAGCAAGGCTCTAGCTTCCCCCTCCCGCCTCCCAGTCCTTCGAACGGACATCAAGCACTCTTGGAAACCCCCAGGAAACACGGGTCGCATCCTTGCGTGCAAGATATCCCTTCCCTGGTCTCCCGCGCTTCATCGTTCTCGTTTTCTCGAGTGCTGGTGCCCGTCTCAGGCTTGCGAGAGTTCTCCCGAGGCCGCCTGCACCCGCATCACGCCAGCCCACACGAGTCCCTGCGAGGACTGCGCTCCGCGTCCTCAGAATGCTGAATGACGGTTGGGGAAGGGCTGGGACACCGAGTGCGGGGCGGCCCTGGCACAGGGCATGGCGGACCGGGTGGAACTGTCAACAGCAGCACCGCACCACTCCTCTGCTTCATGGAGCTTTCCCCCCAGGCAGTTTGAAGGAGGATCTTCCAGCCTCATCCATATCAAGAGGCTCCAGGTCATTTCCATTGAATCCACAATCGAGCCCCAGACTGCAGCCTTTGAAGTGTCCATGGCACTGGCATGACTGGGAAGGTCTGAAATGCAAGAAGCATTGACATATATGTGTGCCTTTCCCCCGATAACACTTTCAAAATCACATTTGCCGCCAAAGGAGAAGAGAAAGAGATGTGGAAGAAAGGGTAACTCTCCCAACGGAGGGACGAGCTCTTGCCTTCCCTGGCTTGTAGACCAGGGTATAATCAAAGCATGGAGCAGGATGTCCAATGCTGCGTGCGCCGAGAGGGTGTGCCGGGAGGAGGCTCACCAGGAGAGGAGATGCCGAGAAGAGGCTCGTGGTCCGCGCGCATTTCAAAAGCACGGCGATACAGATGGTTGTCTATCGCTTCCTTGCTTTTCTGGATTCTGTATTTTGAAAAAGCCCCAAACATCAAGAGTAGTGTCCTTGCCTTGTTCTTTGGCTCCCACCCCCCGCCCTTCTCAATTCCCATATTCCTTTCCTTCCCATTTCAACTCAAGTTCTTGCCTTGAAGTGGCCCTGCAGAGTCAATGTCGATTCTTGACCAAGGCTTCTTTATAATGATTGGGTCTGGCCTAAAAACCTCAGATGTGTTCATGTTTTGCATCTATACTGGATGCTAGGCACCTCTCTCTGCCCCCCCCCCCGGGCCTTACTAACAGCTATGAATATAACTATTTGCTGATTGCATAAGAGGTAGAGATGTGGGAACACGAGATCTGACAAACAAAAAGAGGTCACGCCCTCTGCCGTTCAGGGGTCACGTCCTCTGCGTCAGTGGGGGGCTCAGGCTGACCGCTCCCCACTCGTGTCCCCACCAGTGTCCCCAGCAGGTCCGATGGCCTGCTGCCTGCTGCCAGGAGGGCGCATCTGTCCCTCCTGCACGTGGCTCCGTCTGCTGCTGCGTGTTGCACAACGTCGTTCAGACACGGTGTGCCTCTCAAAAGCAGGGAGCAACCAGCGGACATCCGGCCGCTGGCTAGCAGGGACGCAAATGGCGGCGGCCGTAGCCACCGCCGTTTGTGTCCCTGTGATAGGCTACGTAAATCTTTACGTAGCCTATCACGTCTGACTTTAAAAAACACACACACACTCGCATACGCAAATGGCGGCGGCTACGGCCGCTGCCATTTGTGTTCCTTATTTTGGCCTGTCTTAGTTTACATCCATATTTACGTAGTCTAAGACGGCGAAAATAAGGGGAACGCAAATAGCGGAGCGGACGCTATTTGCGTTCCCCTTATTTTTGCCGTTTTAGTCTATGTAATTATTTGCGTAGACCAAGACGGCCCAAAATAATGAATGCAAATGGCAGCGGCCGTAGGCGCCACCATTTGCCTACGCCTTTTTTTTTTTTTTTACCCGGACGTTTTAGGCTACGTAAAAACATACGTAGCCTATCACGTCTATGTAAAAAACCCCAAAAAACTGCAAATGGCTGCGGCAGGAGCCGGTCGGAAGACCAGCCGCCGCTGCCGCCGCTGAAGCCACCACCACCTGGAAGATCCGCCCCAGGTAATTCTCGTCCCGGGGGGGGTCCGCGGGGTGCCAGGGGGCCAGGCCGTTCCGCCACAGATTTCAGGGGGCCGAATGCACTGGCATTCGTCCCCACCGAGATCCGTGGCGGAATTCTCTGCCACCCCTAATTCCCATCTTGTTTTCTGAGCCCCTCTCCCAGAGCAGCTGTGGAATCATTGGGTCGCAGTCAGAATCCCAGCAGAAGTGGTTCGGAAGGGTGGGCAGGCTGGTTCGCTAGTGAGAAACCCGGGGCCGAAGAGTTTGCCCATGCTGACATGCACGTAAGGGCAAGAGGGAGTGGGGCTGGTTTGGGCCTCCTCAGACTGCGGAATCGTTCGGGCCTCTCGCCCTCTCTTTTCAGCCATACAGATTGCAACAGCGGAACAAAGCTGTATGGGTCTCCGACACGGTTATAGTGGTGGGCTTTGGCTGTCCTTGGAACTATATACTGAGGCGATAGCTCATTGCCCACAGCTATACGATTTCTGGAATCCTGCACTCATTCAGCTTTTGCTGTGAGCGCTAAGAAGCTCGTCCACGCACCCAGAGCTGCTAACCATAGGAGTTCTCGGAGTTCCTAGGGATTTCTGTTAGTTGGCCAGGAGTTCTTTGTGCCAAGAGATGAGCCCAGGACAGAAGACGTTACTGGAATACATCTGCCCAGTTGCTTCCGCTGTCCAGCCCCACCCTTGCCTTTCCTGCTCTTTCCTGTCTTTCCTGGACAGTATTTGTGGTTCTTATGGTAGGACATGGAAGGGGTGATAGACGGATCAAGGAATGACTGTGGTTTTGTTCACTCACCGCATACAGAACTGAAATCGTTCTGCTCCTGCGCCATTCCACAGCTGCGCATCGTGCACTGCTGGCACAGGAGGCATTGAGGGCTGCCGAGAGGGAGGGGAGAGAGGAGAGGAGGAGGAGCCCGAAGGGCAGCCGACAGCAGGAGGAGCAGCATCTGTGGAGAAGGCCACCCTTCTTCTCCCACAGATGAAGCCCCTCCTCTGGTCCTCCTCAGGCGTCTGCTGGGGGATGTCCAGAGGCCTCACGGGCCCTGCAAGGACTACAGAATGGCGCCTGAGCTAACAACTCCGCCTGCAAGATGCATGTTACCATTGTGGTTTATTCTTCTCTTTCCACACGCAGGTAACGACCCTCAAAGGAGGGTGGAGCCCTCGAGCGGGTGGAGCCCTCGAGCGGGTGGAGCCCTCGAGCAGGCCTGCAGCCGGGGACATCGCAATGCTTTCTGCGTTTGTTTTGTCACTTCTGACCTGTTTAAAGTTCTTTCTGCCCTGCCCTGAAGAAAAAGAAGCCATTTCTTGTTTCAAGTCAAGAGATACAATTTTTAAAATCTAGATGATTTTACACAGTGATCTCTGTGTTTGCTTGCTGTTCCACAAACCGCAGCAACAAGAATGCTTTCCAAGCTCAACAACCCCAGCTGCTGTAAGCTTCCCTCCTGGGGAGATGCTCAGCATCCCTCATGTTACAAAGTATTCTTTGATTTGCATGGAGCTGCATATCACAGACATGTACGCTAAAGACATCCCAGAGGGATCTTTGAACATAGAACTCTTGGTGCTTAGGAAAACCCGATACCCCCAAAGCTGAGGGAGTCAGAGAGCACGAGACGGTCTTTGGAAGCAATTCTTTGATTTATTACAGAAGACTTCCAAAGGAATTGAACTCACACATCAGGGGAATTAGAACGATACATACGTTTGGGGAATCAGAATCATACTAACATTCGGAGGGTTAAAGATACACGTATAAAGCCAATAGTGAGGTACACTGGGATGCATAGGAAATGGTGTGTGTGTGTGTGTGTGTGTGTGTGTGTGTGTAGTAGGGATGTATGCTGTAAAGGCCGCCAGACACATGCGGGCAGCGCAACTGGACTCTGCATGTCGGTGCGAGTTCTGCAAAGCACTGCCCCATCTCGCCACTGCTGTGGGCTCTGCGCAGGCCAGACAGGGACTGCTGGTTTGGACAGAACTGGAGCAAGATGGCTACGGTTTGGAACGGGTGCGCTGCTGGGGGGACAAGCGCCACTCCGTGCATTGCCTCTTCTGCATGCACATCTGGAAATGGTCTTTCCTGCTGGTGATGTCGCTGCGGCGGATATTATCTGTAGGGGAAGTAGTTGTCCTACTAGCCTCACTCTTCCCCAGCACCTTCACATCCAGAACATCTCTCTTGCGGCACTCCATGGTTTTCTCTGTCAAATAGGTTTTTAGACTTCGGAAGTCAGGGTTCTGACCTTGCACCGCCTCCCTCGCTGTGCTACCCGGAACCGCGGTTCAAGGAGTGACGCAGCCATGTATTTCATGTCCCTGCGGAATCTCCTGCAGAAGGAATGTGCAAGCCTAACGGCAGGATTGGGGGCTTGACTGTCTGCAGCACTGCTGTGCTCACAAAGCCCAGCACAGCCTTTTCTCGGCACCCCCTCTGTCATCTTCAGCGCAGGCAGAACTTGGCCCAGTGTAGCATCTCAGTAGCGTTGTGCATTCATCAAAGGCTTTTACCATGTCAACCAGCTCTTGCATCAAGACCCACTGCTGTGGTGCGACCAAAAATTTGGAGTGGTGTTTTGTCTCGATAGTGTGGTCATTTATAGCAGCTCTCTGCTGACAGAGTCGCTGTAGCATATGCAATGGGCTGTTCCAGTGTGTGCACACATCCAAGATGAACTTGTGTTGTGGAAGACCACGTCTACGTTGGATGGCGCCTATTGCCGCCATCGCTGAGCAGGACTGCCTGAGGTGTGTGCAAATGGATCGGGCCATCTTCAGTAGCTTGCCTATTTGGGGAGATGGGTTGCTCAATCCCGAACTCACCACAACGATCAAACAGTGCGCAACGCACTGGACGTGGTTTCGCCCTGCAATGCGGACTGCTTTCTGGGAGTTGGAGGCATTATAGGCTTCTAAACAGCCCACTGCTGGATTTAAGGGGGGGACCCAGGACGTAACAACACCATCGATTTTCGTCGTAACGCTTTCTGCTGTGTGCGTCCCCGAGAGCATTGTGAGGGCCAATGTCGCTGTCGCCCGAGTCAGTCTGCAGTTCTCACTGATGGAGACCCATTGCGCAGTGACACACAGATAAGACTTTGTTTGCTTGCTTGTCCATGGGTCTCTTGTCAGATGAATGCTTCCTCCAACCGCGCGCTTCCAATCCTGCTGGAGCGCCCTTCTGACTTCAGAAGCCAGGGCTGGAATGGCAGCGCCACTACCGTAGTGACGAGAAGGGACATCCCACTGGGGGCACAATTCCTCCACGAAGTCCCGGAAGGCCTCCTCTTCCACTCTGGAGAAGGGCAGCGTGCATCGAGCAATGAACTCTTCCTGTCAGGGCTCCATTCCCCCTTGCTGCCTGGACGCGTCAGATGGGGATTTCGGTGTCAGCGCGAGGCATAGTTCCATTGACACCTGCCTCTTAGCTAAGTTGCCTTCTGTGCCCTTCTCAGCCAGACCACTGTGCCTTTGGTCTTTGCAAGATGAGGCAAAAAAGGCAGTAATACTCTTTTGGGATGGCTGGGAGAGGGACTTGCCTTTACTGTCTTTGGGCACAAGAAGCGCATGATGCACCTCCATGTGTCGCCTCATGGCAGATGTGCCCACTTGTCCACAGCCCCCTTCCATTCCTAGGTGCACACGACTTCTGCAAACATCACAGACCACGACGTAACGGTCATTTTTCGCATCTTTGAAGAAGCGCCACACGTAGGAACTCGCCCGGCCACCATCTTTTCTTTGGGCAACGGAGTACCAGTTTCAGATGAGGCGGCATATGGAGCTGCACGTTTCCTCTCATCTCTGCTTGTGGATGGTGTTGCTGGTGGCACTGTTGATGGTGATGACGAGCGCTTAGCAGGGCATAGTTGTTCCTGAGGTTTGGGATTGCTCCCAAAGAACCCGGCAGGCTGGACCACAGAGGCAGACTCAGTCTCCGCAGGGACATCGGTATAGAAGGACTCCTCCTCCTCATCGTTGTCTGCATCAGTGCTGAAATGAAGTCCTCTGGGCTTTTTTTCCAAATTACGTGAACCGCTGCCCACGAGGTAATTCTCAACAGGTAGCTCTGGACCGGGTTCATCTTCTGTCCCACTTTCGCTCTCCCATGCAGGGAGGACGATTGTGGGCATTTCTGTCACGATTCCAAAGAGAAGCGGAATTTCAGGAGCAATGCACCTTGGACACAAAGAGAAAACAACGGTGTACTTCTAGAAATCGATGACACATCGCTTGGAATTGCGATCAGCCTTACACAAGGTGCAGACGTAAGCTGCTACTGCGCTAGCACTGAGAAAACAACAGACGCCACAAGGTGCAAATAAAGGTACAGACTTCAAAGCTCCACAAGAGTTGTCTGAAACTGTCCGCACTGCTAAACGCCTGAAAAGCATGGGGGGGATTGACTGAGTCTCACCAGATTCATCCTTTGGAATGACGCAGCCTTCGTGACTTTCGTTCCGCCGCTGTAGGATCTCCTCGGGAACATTTTCCTCTGCTTTGGAGACATGCCCTACCGCTCACCATCCATGAACTTCCTTCCTGTTCCTCCAGAGATGTGGCTGGCTGTGCCTGTGCCACTTTCTGTGGCCGTATTTGGTGGTGTGTGCTGCTTGCGGTTGCAGGGTGGACTGGTGCTGGGGCTGTTGGTGCTGGTTACACCTTGGGCTTCCTCCTCCGCCAAATATCGGTGAACTGCAACCTCCACGCTGAATCTCCGACGTCCATACATCTTTGGAGTCCTTGATTGACGACGGGTTCTTCTCTTCAGACTCCAGTTGCAGCCGTGCACAGACACTCTATCTGCAGAGCAGCGGCGCCTCTGGCCTCTGGAGCAACTGAAGCGACACACGACAATGACCGTCCCTGTGAAGGCGGGAAAAGTGGTCGGACTCCCTCCCCTCCCCCTCCTTGAGTTCCCCCCTCCAAATTTGGAGGGGTAGTGGATGCACCCAGCCACGTGTCCCTCGCCCAAAGGAGTATGGATGGACGGCAGACAGAGGTGGCGATTTTGTCTGGCTTCAGCCCTCTGATTGACGCCATAAAACTCTTCAGCAACCAGTGAGAACGGGCTCTCCCAGAAAGCACAGTCCAGAGATATACACCTTTCAAAACATCACGATGACGCTTTGCCAGCCGAATGGATTCCGATTTGTCCGTGAATCTCAGCAGTGGGACGTTGCCGTCGTGGCCACCCTAGTCCAGGACCGCTCATGCCCCCGCATTTGGCACCAAGCGGCTGCCGGGACGCGCCCCCTCGCAGGCCTCTACATATCTCTGCCCTCCAGGTCTTCCACGATGATGACATCTGGATGGAAGAGAACAAGAGCGAGACCCCCCTTATGGCCGGGAGGCAGGGGTCGGTGTCCATGTCCCACTTAACAGCCACACGACGTAGGAGTGCTTTAGTGAGGCCTTAGGCCTGGGATCGATGGAGGAGGCTTATTGCCTCATTGGGGGAATCTCTCTCCCCAAAGAGGGAGGACCGGGGAGTCCGGGGGGCAGTGGCACAATTGGCTTGGGGCAGCTACGGCTGGGGTTCCTTCTTCCCTTTTTCACCTCATGTAGCACAGCAAAGAGCCTCTGTCATGCCCCCCCATGGGGGTTTGTGTGTGTGTGACTAAGAAGCTAGCCAGCAAAGATCCAGGAAGGATGGTAACTGAGGGCAGAGTGTCCAAGTGTGAAGGATGGTGGGCAAGGAAGTGAAATAAAAACCTAAATTTTCGATCGAGAAGATGTGGACCTTTCTGGCCATGGCGTCTGGCAGTTACCTTTTCTGGGAAGGAGGTTTTTCAGAGCCTCCGGGATCTCCTTGCTCTTCTGAAGTGCGTGCAGCTCCCGGAGGATCTTGGCTTTCACGACGGTAACCTAGCCAGGAGCAAACCCCGAAGAAACCCACCGTCAGCCTGCCATAGCAACAACCCTCGGGGAGGACTGGGGGTGGGCGTTTCTGCTGTCAGGCCCGCTCGCCTTCCCCTCCCCTCCCCTCCGCTCCGCATGACGCAGGGAGGCCGTCCGCTCTGGGCACTCCTCCTGACATGGCTCCTGGAGCCCTGGGGAGGAAACAACAGGCCCTGCCTTTCCCCGTTCGGAGCCCACGCGAGCAGTTCACTCACCTCCTTCCCCGAAAAGGCCTCAGACCTTCCGAGGAGGGAATAGGCAGAGAGGATGGCAGCCTCCTGGGTCGTGCTGCTGCCGTGGTGGGCCAGGACCAGCGCCGTGCCGAGGAAGGCTCTCTTTTGAGGCTTGGCGAAGATCTTCCCAAAGACCTAAACCCGAGATGTGGTCGGGACACTAAGAGAGTGTTCCAGGAAGGATCCACTGCTCTCCGCAGGAGAAGACAAGGCGTGGGGACACACGCCACAACACGTGAATTTTGTGACACAAGTTTCCATTGGAACGCAACACCGTTTCCCAGAAGCCACTCTCCTCTGCCATAGGGAAGGCCGGGCCGAGGTGTGGGGCTGGTGGCCAGCTCCAAATCGGACAGGGGGGTTTCTGGACCAGGGCTTTCTCCGGCTGCTGTCTCTCCCCCTCCTCTTTCTGACCATGGCCGCCACTTCCATGCTGGGCAGGAAGAGAGCCGGTGAGCAAGCAGGCAGGGACCTCTGCCGTCCCTGCTACTCACCCCCGTGGCCTGGGCCAGAGCGAGAAGCCCATGAACAAGGAGGTGGCCCCGGTGAGGAGGAGGAGCGCTCCAGGGGGATCTTGCTAGGGGCCCTCTGGGGCTGTGAGGCCCCCTGCAGGTGTCCCGCCATGCTGAGCCCTGACACTGGCCTTCCCTCACCTTGCCCTTGAGCAAGTCCCTCCCACACCGGTCTCACGGGAGAACGGCAAGAGGCGTCTCCCTTGCCAGCAAGACTGCCGTGCGGCCATTCTCACAGCTGCCGGGAGGGGTCCTTACCTCGCCCACGCTGCAGGCCTCTCGGTATGCCAGCAGCTCCTGGCTCCCCTGGGCTCCCCCCCTCCAGAGGTCCTCCGTCTCGCACGCCCCTGACAGAGAGACACCAGATGGGATCGACTGCCACGGAGGTGGACCGTCCCCTTCGGGAGGACAAGGGGCCAGCCAGAGGAGGCTGCTGGGCTCCTCCTTCCTTGCCCGCTTACCCCTCTGGAGAAGCAGGAGCCGATGGAAGGAGCCGATGGCTGCCTTGGCCTGGTCCCGCAGCTCCGCCCTGGAGCCAGTCAGCAGCACGGCGCATTCGGCCACCAGACGGCCCAGGACCGGGTGGTCTCCAGACAGCTAGTGGGACAGGAAACCAGGGGGACCTCGACCCACACTTCTCCCTTGCTTTCTCCCTGCACCTCGTGGGCCTTGTCCTGCAGACCCCCTGGGCGACAGGCCCTCCGCGGAGCTCTCCGGACTGAGCCCTGCCCTGGTGCCGGGGGCTGGGGGCTGGAGCGTGCTGCTCCGGGTTCCCTCCCGCCCCCACACCGGCCACTGAAATGGAGAACCCAGCCTCCCTCCCTGCCCAGAGCAGGCCGGGGGCCTCCCCCGAAGGCCCGGACGGTCCCGGCCCAAGGCCCCTCGCCAGGCCAGCAGCCAGGGATACGCACGTCCACTTCCGGCAGCGTCAGGGTGTAATCCATCAGGTGCGTGCCGCACGCCAGCGCCCTCCAGGCCTCCAGCGGCACGCTGGACCGCACCCAGAAGTGGATGTGCTGTGGGAGGAGGCAGCCCTCAGAAGCCTGTCGGGCCCCGAGGGGGCGGGGAGCTTACCTGCCCCCCCCAAGCCCTGAGGCTGAGCCCTGTGTGCCGTTCCCACCCTAAATCTCCCAGTCTGCTCCACGGCTGGTTGAGGCACTGGGGAGACACTGGCCGATGAAGGCCTTGATGTGCCATTGCCTTCGGGCAGCGTCTCCATGGCCTCGCACCCCCATTTGGGGCCTCGAGCTGGGCATCCTCACCTGATTTGCCAGCACAAGCGAACTTCTCCGATGTCCCACTCACCTCCATGATGAAGAGGAGATGGCTGAGGCTGGGCTCTCCGGCCAAGAAGCCCCGCAGCATGAATTTCAGGGTCTCGTAGCCATAGGGCTTGAAGAACCGCTGGAAGGAGAGAGAGCGTTAGGCCGGGGGGGACACCGAAGGATCCCCTGCCACGGCTGCGTGTTCTCCGCCGGCTCCTGTCCCTCCAGACGGGGGGGCAGGGAACGCCTTTCGCCTTCCCTGTGAAAGGCGATGGAGGGCCGGAAGCGCCAGGAGGCGGAGGCGTGGCGGAGCTCCCAACATTCCCCCACCAGAGGCCCTTGTCGGGGCGCCAGGGAGACAGGCGTCCCGTGTGCTGCAGGCCTGGCACGTTTGCCTGCCCCGGCTTCCCCAAGGCCAGTCTACCCCGGGATCAGCCCCCCCGAGTCCGGCATCGATGCCTTTGGCCAGGATCCACCTGCTTGTGGGGGGGTGCTGTCTCGCTGCCGGCCGTCAAGACCTCGTGGAGAGCCAGCCTCAGGATCCGCGACTCCAGCTCCCTGCTCCAGGCTGGCCTGAGTCTGCTGGAAGGAGAAGAGCAGCAGGAGTGAGCGGAGCGGGAGCGGGAGGGGCGGCTCTTCTCTTCCACGGGGCCGGCCTGCGCTTCCACGCTTCCCTCTCCGCTGGACCTGGAGGCACGATCCTTCCGGGCCGCCAGTCAGCTGGACGGGGAGGGGGCACAGTCCAGGACCGTGCTCCGTGGCCCCACTTCCGAAAGAAGAAGGGAAAGCGGGATAGGGGGAGCAATCCCGTGGTCCCGAGGGCAGATGTGGGCGCCGTGAGGGCGGCTTCCTGCTCCGCTGCCACAGAAGGAGCTATGAGCTGGGGGGGAGCTCTGCCCACGGGCCCTCCATACGCCCCCCCCACCTCCATCCCGCCCCCATGGAAATCTCTGCGGTGCCTCCAGTTCCCGAGCAAGACACGGCAGAGGAGAATGGGGAGGGGGAGGGGCATCCCAGAGGGAGGGGGAGGCAGGTGGAGAGGCCGGGATCTGCAGGGTCCCCCGGCCTCTCGATTCCTGGCCCAGCCCGAAAATAAGCCGGGGCTCAGAATTCACATGAGACAAGGCGAAATGAAATCCTATCTGGGCACCATCCTGTTCCTGCTTCGACAGGGAAGTGCGGCAGCATCGGCCGGCCAGCCATGCTGGCAGAGTACAGCAGAAAAACCGGCCCTCCCACCCCCCCTCCCTCCCCCCGAAGCGACACACTGTGAGCTGGAGGAGACCCTTTCGTGAGCCGGGGCAGGCCCCACACGCCCCAATACCTCAGCTGGCAAACAGCCTTCATGGCGGACGAGATGACGGCGGGGGGCAGGGCTTCCCCGGGCTGGGTCTCCATCGCCATCTGGGGAGGCCAAGAGGGCAAAGGCAGAGATGAGTGGCCGGCCCCTCGGCCCCAGCCTGCCCCGGAGGGACGCTCAGGGCTCCTCGTCCCCCGTCACTGCTGCCTTCCGCTGGGTTTCAGGGCTGCATCTCGCTCACCGCTACGGCCAGGGCCAGGTCGGCCTTGGTGCAGGGCAGACCCAGGGCCCTCCAGCTGCCCTTCCTTGCAGCCCTGCAGCAGGTCACGACATCCCGGAGGAAGGTGGCTTTGTCTTTGCCGTCGAGTGCCTGGACGTTGGTGAGGATCAGGCAGTTAGCCAGGAAGGGCACTTCGGGGCCGCCAGGCCAGGGGGCCCCCTCAGTGTGCTCTGGGTGCTGCCTGCCGTGGCATCCAGCGGTGGGCTGTGTTTCTCCGTGGACACGATTGCCAGCAGGAGGATGCCAGCCCTACCCCACCCCTCACAACATGCTTTGTGCATCTCTCCACCTTCATGGAGGAGGGGAAATGGAGGAGACGCGGTTGGCCCTGTCCCACTCGCCTAGGGCCGCCCCGCCCGCTGCCCTAGCAGGCTGGTGGGCTCCAGACACCACTGTCACTACAGCATTGCAGCACACGCTGATTTCTAATCCTAGGCTTGAGGGCGCAAGGGCAGGGAGCAAGGGGTGTGCTGTTTTGGGATCTCAGAACACATCCCACCATTGCATTTTGCCAACAGCCGGGGCAGCAATGCAGGGTCTGATCTGGGCATTGACAGAAGTCGTTGTGAAATCGGTGGATGTGACCCTCTGCCAACGGAAGGGGCACTGGCAAGCCCAAGACCGGCTCAGAACGCTGCGGACCCCTCCTGAGAGGAGCGGGGCCTCTGACCCCACCCGGGCAGGGAGGGCCTCCGAGGGGGCCACGCTGGATTCCCCCTGGAGCAACCAGACCGTGGAGAGTGCCCTGGGCGGAAGGCGTCAGGAGTGTCCGGGGTGGAGAGGAAGGGGGCTGTACCTGCTGTCCCGCTTGGAGCTGCTGCATGAACTCTGCCACCCTTCGCAGCAGTGTGGCGAGCTCTGCCTCCGACTGGACCGGAGCTATGCATGTGGCAGAATCCGGTATGCCTGTGGATGCCAAAGAGGAAAGAGAGTGGCGGCCGGCCGGAGGAAGGCGGGGGTCCTCCCATCCTGGAAAGACACCCTGCGGCTTTGCTCGGGAGCCTCCTGGACTCAGGCACCCCGGGGGTCCGGGCAGGCCTCCTCCTCCCCTGTCAGCAGGGTGCTCTGAGCGCGCCCAGCCTCCCCGGGCCCGGGCGCCACTCACCTGACCCCTCCGGTCCAGTCCGCCTGCTCGAAGCCAGGGCCTCCAACCTGCGGCGCAGGGAGGCGATGTCAAGGCCCGTCCCTTGCTCCAGAGGCCCGAGGCCGAGGGGATGGACCTTGCAGTCCCGGCAGCAGCCCCAGAGGCGCCTCGGAGCGCGTGCGGGAGCGACGGAGCCTGACGGAGTGCTGCTGCCTGCGGCCTGGGCTGGGTGAGCCCTGGCACCCCTCCGGCCCCACAGCCGCTGCAGCTTTCTCAGCCTGGAGAGAGGAGGGAGAAGGTGAGCATTGGGCTCTGCGGGGCCCTCGCGCTCCCGGCCGTGCGGTTGGCACGGGCCACCGGAACTCTCCGCCAGGGCCGCGCTGTGGGTGGCCGGGCCTCTCGCGGAAGCGCTGGACAGTCCCAACGATGGCCGCCTGCAGCCCAGTGGCGGCTGGGGAATGCTGGCCGTGGCAGGACTGTTCTCTGTCTGAACAGGCCTCGGGTGGTCCCTGACAAGGAGAAGCCCTGAGACAGCCCCCGTCCGCAGGCTTACGACGGAAAAGGCAGGACACCAACGGAACGGGGATCGGGAGCGAGAAGTTCACACGGAGCCACGCTGGAGGAGCTCTGCGGCACAGCAGTTCCCGCAGGGCACGCTGCGTCCAAGGACACCGTGCAAAGAGGAGGAAGCGGAGACCTCCCGGGAGACGGAAGCGAGGCGCCTGGGCCTGTGGGGCGCGGCTTTGGCCAGCCAACCCCTCGCTGCACAGGGCTCCGCCTCTTCGGGCCCATGGCCTCGGGAGGAGGGAAGGCCTCTCGCGCCGGGACCAGAGTGGGGAGGGAGCAGCTGGGCGCTGGCATCACTGGGTGCGGCTGGGCCACTACGGCCCGCCACCACGGCCCTGGACACGCCTGGCACTCAGTGGCGCTGGACCCAGGGAGGCTTCCTTTGGAGCCGCCATGCACAGGAGCGCACTTCGAAAGAGCCCCTGGGAGGAAGAAGGCCGTGTTGCGAAGCGGGGGAACAAAGAGCTGCTGCCTCCCTTCGGGCACCCGCTCGCCCCAGCCCCACAATCAGCCCTGGGCCACGTGGAGCATGTGTGCTGCTCCCAGGCCCCCCATCCTCCCAGCTGGATTTGGGACTGGAAGACCGGGACAAGTGTGGGTGCAGGGAGGGTGCTGAGCACAGCAGGACTGATCACGGGGCACGACAGACGGGCTAACCGCCATAGCTCCCGTTTCCTGGCTTGGGGGAGCTTGGATCAAGGTGAGAATGCCTTAACTTCTGGTCCCCGAAGAAAGCAGGATCTTCGATGAAGAGAGAGAGAGAATAGTAGCCTGGCCGAGAAAGAGCTGGGAGAGTCCGCATAGGATTCTGAACCAACACATGTCGTGTGAGAGCCAGAGTAGAGAAAACACTAATAACATGCCTACTCACATCTCCAAGGATGTAATGTTTCTCCGATGGATGCCAATGCACTCCAACACACTCCTAACGCACTCCAACACACTCCTAACGCACTCCAACACACTCCAACACACTGCAACACACTCCAACACACTGCAACACACTCCAACACACTCCTAATGCACTACAACGCACTCCCAACTCTCTCCCAACTCACTCCAGCTCACTCCAACTCGTCTAACACTCCAACTCTTTCCCACTCTCTAGCTCGCTATCTTTCTCTGTCTCCTTACTACCCACAAAGACCGCCGGTCACCAGAGACCTCTTGAAGGCCTTCCAGCAGGGAGACATGTCACAATGCAGGACGTGTCACTGTTGCTTAGCAACCGTGCTTGAAACTGGGCATGGCTCCTCCCAGTACAGGTGGCGGTGCCGGTGGGGGGGGCGATGGCTCTGAGTCCACTAAAACCCATTCAGCCTGTTGGGCGTGACAGAGGTATTGGACGAGGGCGCACGGCGTTTGGCTGGCCTTCCTAGCCAGGCCCGTTCTGTCGCCTCCCACGTTCTCTGCCTCTGCTCCGGGCACATGGGTTGCCAGGCTGTTCAGAAGGCGCTTGGCTGGGTGAAACCCTCCCGCCAGCGAGGAGCACCCTGAGCGCCTGTCTCGCAGGGGAGCTGCCACGTGGCTCGTGGGCTAACCCCACTCTTATGGGACTCATCCCGCAACCTCGTCCTCAGCGGCTGGACGTTCAGAAGCTCTTGGCAGGACTGGCTGCAGCAAGGCTCTAGCTTCCCCCTCCCGCCTCCCAGTCCTTCGAACGGACATCAAGCACTCTTGGAAACCCCCAGGAAACACGGGTCGCATCCTTGCGTGCAAGATATCCCTTCCCTGGTCTCCCGCGCTTCATCGTTCTCGTTTTCTCGAGTGCTGGTGCCCGTCTCAGGCTTGCGAGAGTTCTCCCGAGGCCGCCTGCACCCGCATCACGCCAGCCCACACGAGTCCCTGCGAGGACTGCGCTCCGCGTCCTCAGAATGCTGAATGACGGTTGGGGAAGGGCTGGGACACCGAGTGCGGGGCGGCCCTGGCACAGGGCATGGCGGACCGGGTGGAACTGTCAACAGCAGCACCGCACCACTCCTCTGCTTCATGGAGCTTTCCCCCCAGGCAGTTTGAAGGAGGATCTTCCAGCCTCATCCATATCAAGAGGCTCCAGGTCATTTCCATTGAATCCACAATCGAGCCCCAGACTGCAGCCTTTGAAGTGTCCATGGCACTGGCATGACTGGGAAGGTCTGAAATGCAAGAAGCATTGACATATATGTGTGCCTTTCCCCCGATAACACTTTCAAAATCACATTTGCCGCCAAAGGAGAAGAGAAAGAGATGTGGAAGAAAGGGTAACTCTCCCAACGGAGGGACGAGCTCTTGCCTTCCCTGGCTTGTAGACCAGGGTATAATCAAAGCATGGAGCAGGATGTCCAATGCTGCGTGCGCCGAGAGGGTGTGCCGGGAGGAGGCTCACCAGGAGAGGAGATGCCGAGAAGAGGCTCGTGGTCCGCGCGCATTTCAAAAGCACGGCGATACAGATGGTTGTCTATCGCTTCCTTGCTTTTCTGGATTCTGTATTTTGAAAAAGCCCCAAACATCAAGAGTAGTGTCCTTGCCTTGTTCTTTGGCTCCCACCCCCCGCCCTTCTCAATTCCCATATTCCTTTCCTTCCCATTTCAACTCAAGTTCTTGCCTTGAAGTGGCCCTGCAGAGTCAATGTCGATTCTTGACCAAGGCTTCTTTATAATGATTGGGTCTGGCCTAAAAACCTCAGATGTGTTCATGTTTTGCATCTATACTGGATGCTAGGCACCTCTCTCTGCCCCCCCCCCCCGGGCCTTACTAACAGCTATGAATATAACTATTTGCTGATTGCATAAGAGGTAGAGATGTGGGAACACGAGATCTGACAAACAAAAAGAGGTCACGCCCTCTGCCGTTCAGGGGTCACGTCCTCTGCGTCAGTGGGGGGCTCAGGCTGACCGCTCCCCACTCGTGTCCCCACCAGTGTCCCCAGCAGGTCCGATGGCCTGCTGCCTGCTGCCAGGAGGGCGCATCTGTCCCTCCTGCACGTGGCTCCGTCTGCTGCTGCGTGTTGCACAACGTCGTTCAGACACGGTGTGCCTCTCAAAAGCAGGGAGCAACCTGTTGTTCCAAACGTGGTCTGTCACAGCAGCCGATCCAGGTCCTTGGAGGCAGAGCGACCTGTCCTCCTCTTCCGGGCCGTGGCCAGGCATGTGGAGGGACAGCCTGGCCACGGGGTTTGGGATGCCGGAGTCTGCACGAGGCAGAGAAACAAAGAATGGATGTCTCTTGCCTTTCTCGCAGGGTGAGCCCCCCCGCCCCGGACCCTGGTGTATGGAGAAGGGGAGCCCTGGGTCCATGGCAGACAAAGGCACTTCCCTGGGGGTCAGCACCCCCGGGACCGTGGCCTGTGAAGGCACATCCCTGCTTCTGGGAGGCTTCCGGGCAAGACGCTCAGAGTGGGGCCCCTCCCCGAGCAGGCCACTGTCTCCTTCCCACATTTGTATGGGGGATATTTCCACAACACCCCCAAAGAGGACACAGTGTTGCATACAGTTTTCATCGGCTAAGTTATATGTACAGATGCAACTTTAGAGGCAAGAACTGTAATTTCAGTAGAACTGTAGCACATCTCAGCATCTTGGAGAAGACCGTGAGCAGCGCACATGCCGAAGACCTACCTCAATAAGAACATCTCTGCCTGCTGGCAAAGGATTGCGCTCTAGTCCTTACACTCCGCTGCATCCCGTGGAGGCTGGTGGGTCAGCTGTCCGTGGGGCGTGTTTAGGGGACTGCCTCATTGTGAGCAGAAAGGGGGGAGGAGAAAGGGGGGAAGCAATAGGTAGAAGCGCACACATCAGAGAAGATGCGGTGGGGAGCATGAACTCCGCAGCAGATTGCTGGGATGTGGCAAAATGGGGGTGGGGGAGCTAGAAATGGGGGACATTGCACTCGTATGCACCTGCACTCAGAAGTAAGCCCCGCTGGGTGCAACGGGTGCAATGGGTCTTTGTCCCCAGCAAGTGGGTGTGGAATTGCAGCCAAGATGGGCAAGCTGAACTAGAGAGCGCTGGCTGGCTAGATCTGCGCGGCCTGTGTGTTCTCCTGCAGCTTCCCGTGTCGCTCGTCTCCCTGCCCACCCAGCCCTTCTCAATTCGACTATTCCCAGTAGACGTCCCTTTCTTTCTTTTCTAGAGTCTGAATTAAAATCACACACATACAGACACACAAACCCCTTCTCTGTTAGGCTTTATAGTGTACTCCCCGTAGCTTGTAGGTAGATTTTCTTTCTCTAGCTCTTTTTCTTTTGCTCCTGTGTGGGGGTGTGTGAGTGTGCGCTGTCTGTGCGTGCAAAGCACTACACACAATCCATACAATATAGCTCGGAAAACACGGGGATCCATTACAAAGGCCGCTGCTATTTGAGCTGATCTCACGGGAGTTCTTTCCCCCTCCTCTCAGGGCGCAATCCTATGCGTATTTAGGCAGAAAAGAGGCCTGCAACTCCCAGCGTGACCCAGCCAGCCATGGCTGGCTGGGGAGTGCTGGCAGGTGTGGGCCGCCTTTCTGCCTACACCGGCCAAGGATGGCGCCTTTACTCGTCAGGGTGGGAGAGCCAAGTCTGAGGAGCCTCCACTTGGGTGTGCAGCCGGCTCTACCTTTGGGCAGAGAGAGGAGGACCTTGGTGTGTGCTGTCACTTCCGTGTGTCAGCCTGAGGGCAGGGCAGGGCATGCCCCACTCCCTCCTTGTTCTTGACGGGGGCCACTTTGGGAGACGATACTTGCCCGAGATTTGGGATGAAAACGCTGTCAAGGAATGTGTACTTTGAGGATGGACGGGGCAGAACTGAACATGTGGATTTGATCTCTGCTGGACTCCAGGAAAGGGGGGTCTATGCCGTGTCCTGCTGAGAGACGCCAGCGGACATCCGGCCGCTGGCTAGCAGGGACGCAAATGGCGGCGGCCGTAGCCACCGCCGTTTGTGTCCCTGTGATAGGCTACGTAAATCTTTACGTAGCCTATCACGTCTGACTTTAAAAAACACACACACACTCGCATACGCAAATGGCGGCGGCTACGGCCGCTGCCATTTGTGTTCCTTATTTTGGCCTGTCTTAGTTTACATCCATATTTACGTAGTCTAAGACGGCGAAAATAAGGGGAACGCAAATAGCGGAGCGGACGCTATTTGCGTTCCCCTTATTTTTGCCGTTTTAGTCTATGTAATTATTTGCGTAGACCAAGACGGCCCAAAATAATGAATGCAAATGGCAGCGGCCGTAGGCGCCACCATTTGCCTACGCCTTTTTTTTTTTTTTTACCCGGACGTTTTAGGCTACGTAAAAACATACGTAGCCTATCACGTCTATGTAAAAAACCCCAAAAAACTGCAAATGGCTGCGGCAGGAGCCGGTCGGAAGACCAGCCGCCGCTGCCGCCGCTGAAGCCACCACCACCTGGAAGATCCGCCCCAGGTAATTCTCGTCCCGGGGGGGGTCCGCGGGGTGCCAGGGGGCCAGGCCGTTCCGCCACAGATTTCAGGGGGCCGAATGCACTGGCATTCGTCCCCACCGAGATCCGTGGCGGAATTCTCTGCCACCCCTAATTCCCATCTTGTTTTCTGAGCCCCTCTCCCAGAGCAGCTGTGGAATCATTGGGTCGCAGTCAGAATCCCAGCAGAAGTGGTTCGGAAGGGTGGGCAGGCTGGTTCGCTAGTGAGAAACCCGGGGCCGAAGAGTTTGCCCATGCTGACATGCACGTAAGGGCAAGAGGGAGTGGGGCTGGTTTGGGCCTCCTCAGACTGCGGAATCGTTCGGGCCTCTCGCCCTCTCTTTTCAGCCATACAGATTGCAACAGCGGAACAAAGCTGTATGGGTCTCCGACACGGTTATAGTGGTGGGCTTTGGCTGTCCTTGGAACTATATACTGAGGCGATAGCTCATTGCCCACAGCTATACGATTTCTGGAATCCTGCACTCATTCAGCTTTTGCTGTGAGCGCTAAGAAGCTCGTCCACGCACCCAGAGCTGCTAACCATAGGAGTTCTCGGAGTTCCTAGGGATTTCTGTTAGTTGGCCAGGAGTTCTTTGTGCCAAGAGATGAGCCCAGGACAGAAGACGTTACTGGAATACATCTGCCCAGTTGCTTCCGCTGTCCAGCCCCACCCTTGCCTTTCCTGCTCTTTCCTGTCTTTCCTGGACAGTATTTGTGGTTCTTATGGTAGGACATGGAAGGGGTGATAGACGGATCAAGGAATGACTGTGGTTTTGTTCACTCACCGCATACAGAACTGAAATCGTTCTGCTCCTGCGCCATTCCACAGCTGCGCATCGTGCACTGCTGGCACAGGAGGCATTGAGGGCTGCCGAGAGGGAGGGGAGAGAGGAGAGGAGGAGGAGCCCGAAGGGCAGCCGACAGCAGGAGGAGCAGCATCTGTGGAGAAGGCCACCCTTCTTCTCCCACAGATGAAGCCCCTCCTCTGGTCCTCCTCAGGCGTCTGCTGGGGGATGTCCAGAGGCCTCACGGGCCCTGCAAGGACTACAGAATGGCGCCTGAGCTAACAACTCCGCCTGCAAGATGCATGTTACCATTGTGGTTTATTCTTCTCTTTCCACACGCAGGTAACGACCCTCAAAGGAGGGTGGAGCCCTCGAGCGGGTGGAGCCCTCGAGCGGGTGGAGCCCTCGAGCAGGCCTGCAGCCGGGGACATCGCAATGCTTTCTGCGTTTGTTTTGTCACTTCTGACCTGTTTAAAGTTCTTTCTGCCCTGCCCTGAAGAAAAAGAAGCCATTTCTTGTTTCAAGTCAAGAGATACAATTTTTAAAATCTAGATGATTTTACACAGTGATCTCTGTGTTTGCTTGCTGTTCCACAAACCGCAGCAACAAGAATGCTTTCCAAGCTCAACAACCCCAGCTGCTGTAAGCTTCCCTCCTGGGGAGATGCTCAGCATCCCTCATGTTACAAAGTATGCTTTGATTTGCATGGAGCTGCATATCACAGACATGTACGCTAAAGACATCCCAGAGGGATCTTTGAACATAGAACTCTTGGTGCTTAGGAAAACCCGATACCCCCAAAGCTGAGGGAGTCAGAGAGCACGAGACGGTCTTTGGAAGCAATTCTTTGATTTATTACAGAAGACTTCCAAAGGAATTGAAATCACACATCAGGGGAATTAGAACGATACATATGTTTGGGGAATCAGAATCATACTAACATTCGGAGGGTTAAAGATACACGTATAAAGCCAATAGTGAGGTACACTGGGATGCATAGGAAATGGTGTGTGTGTGTGTGTGTGTGTGTGTGTGTGTGTGTGTAGTAGGGATGTATGCTGTAAAGGCCGCCAGACACATGCGGGCAGCGCAACTGGACTCTGCATGTCGGTGCGAGTTCTGCAAAGCACTGCCCCATCTCGCCACTGCTGTGGGCTCTGCGCAGGCCAGACAGGGACTGCTGGTTTGGACAGAACTGGAGCAAGATGGCTACGGTTTGGAACGGGTGCGCTGCTGGGGGGACAAGCGCCACTCCATGCATTGCCTCTTCTGCATGCACATCTGGAAATGGTCTTTCCTGCTGGTGATGTCGCTGCGGCGGATATTATCTGTAGGGGAAGTAGTTGTCCTACTAGCCTCACTCTTCCCCAGCACCTTCACATCCAGAACATCTCTCTTGCGGCACTCCATGGTTTTCTCTGTCAAATAGGTTTTTAGACTTCGGAAGTCAGGGTTCTGACCTTGCACCGCCTCCCTCGCTGTGCTACCCGGAACCGCGGTTCAAGGAGTGACGCAGCCATGTATTTCACGTCCCTGCGGAATCTCCTGCGGAAGGAATGTGCAAGCCTAACGGCAGGATTGGGGGCTTGACTGTCTGCAGCACTGCTGTGCTCACAAAGCCCAGCACAGCCTTTTCTCGGCACCCCCTCTGTCATCTTCAGCGCAGGCAGAACTTGGCCCAGTGTAGCATCTCAGTAGCGTTGTGCATTCATCAAAGGCTTTTACCATGTCAACCAGCTCTTGCATCAAGACCCACTGCTGTGGTGCGACCAAAAATTTGGAGTGGTGTTTTGTCTCGATAGTGTGGTCATTTATAGCAGCTCTCTGCTGACAGAGTCGCTGTAGCATATGCAATGGGCTGTTCCAGTGTGTGCACACATCCAAGATGAACTTGTGTTGTGGAAGACCACGTCTACGTTGGATGGCGCCTATTGCCGCCATCGCTGAGCAGGACTGCCTGAGGTGTGTGCAAATGGATCGGGCCATCTTCAGTAGCTTGCCTATTTTGGGAGATGGGTTGCTCAATCCCGAACGCACCACAACGATCAAACAGTGCGCAACGCACTGGACGTGGTTTCGCCCTGCAATGCGGACTGCTTTCCGGGAGTTGGAGGCATTATAGGCTTCTAAACAGCCCACTGCTGGATTTAAGGGGGGACCCAGGACGTAACAACACCATCGATTTTCGTCGTAACGCTTTCTGCTGTGTGCGTCCCCGAGAGCATTGTGAGGGCCAATGTCGCTGTCGCCCGAGTCAGTCTGCAGTTCTCACTGATGGAGACCCATTGCGCAGTGACACACAGATAAGACTTTGTTTGCTTGCTTGTCCACGGGTCTCTTGTCAGATGAATGCTTCCTCCAACCGCGCGCTTCCAATCCTGCTGGAGCGCCCTTCTGACTTCAGAAGCCAGGGCTGGAATGGCAGCGCCACTACCGTAGTGACGAGAAGGGACATCCCACTGGGGGCACAATTCCTCCACGAAGTCCCGGAAGGCCTCCTCTTCCACTCTGGAGAAGGGCAGCGTGCATCGAGCAATGAACTCTTCCTGTCAGGGCTCCATTCCCCCTTGCTGCCTGGACGCGTCAGATGGGGATTTCGGTGTCAGCGCGAGGCATAGTTCCATTGACACCTGCCTCTTAGCTAAGTTGCCTTCTGTGCCCTTCTCAGCCAGACCACTGTGCCTTTGGTCTTTGCAAGATGAGGCAAAAAAGGCAGTAATACTCTTTTGGGATGGCTGGGAGAGGGACTTGCCTTTACTGTCTTTGGGCACAAGAAGCGCATGATGCACCTCCATGTGTCGCCTCATGGCAGATGTGCCCACTTGTCCACAGCCCCCTTCCATTCCTAGGTGCACACGACTTCTGCAAACATCACAGACCACGACGTAACGGTCATTTTTCGCATCTTTGAAGAAGCGCCACACGTAGGAACTCGCCCGGCCACCATCTTTTCTTTGGGCAACGGAGTACCAGTTTCAGATGAGGCGGCATATGGAGCTGCACGTTTCCTCTCATCTCTGCTTGTGGATGGTGTTGCTGGTGGCACTGTTGATGGTGATGACGAGCGCTTAGCAGGGCATAGTTGTTCCTGAGGTTTGGGATTGCTCCCAAAGAACCCGGCAGGCTGGACCACAGAGGCAGACTCAGTCTCCGCAGGGACATCGGTATAGAAGGACTCCTCCTCCTCATCGTTGTCTGCATCAGTGCTGAAATGAAGTCCTCTGGGCTTTTTTTCCAAATTACGTGAACCGCTGCCCACGAGGTAATTCTCAACAGGTAGCTCTGGACCGGGTTCATCTTCTGTCCCACTTTCGCTCTCCCATGCAGGGAGGACGATTGTGGGCATTTCTGTCACGATTCCAAAGAGAAGCGGAATTTCAGGAGCAATGCACCTTGGACACAAAGAGAAAACAACGGTGTACTTCTAGAAATCGATGACACATCGCTTGGAATTGCGATCAGCCTTACACAAGGTGCAGACGTAAGCTGCTACTGCGCTAGCACTGAGAAAACAACAGACGCCACAAGGTGCAAATAAAGGTACAGACTTCAAAGCTCCACAAGAGTTGTCTGAAACTGTCCGCACTGCTAAACGCCTGAAAAGCATGGGGGGGATTGACTGAGTCTCACCAGATTCATCCTTTGGAATGACGCAGCCTTCGTGACTTTTGTTCCGCCGCTGTAGGATCTCCTCGGGAACATTTTCCTCTGCTTTGGAGACATGCCCTACCGCTCACCATCCATGAACTTCCTTCCTGTTCCTCCAGAGATGTGGCTGGCTGTGCCTGTGCCACTTTCTGTGGCCGTATTTGGTGGTGTGTGCTGCTTGCGGTTGCAGGGTGGACTGGTGCTGGGGCTGTTGGTGCTGGTTACACCTTGGGCTTCCTCCTCCGCCAAATATCGGTGAACTGCAACCTCCACGCTGAATCTCCGACGTCCATACATCTTTGGAGTCCTTGATTGACGACGGGTTCTTCTCTTCAGACTCCAGTTGCAGCCGTGCACAGACACTCTATCTGCAGAGCAGCGGCGCCTCTGGCCTCTGGAGCAACTGAAGCGACACACGACAATGACCGTCCCTGTGAAGGCGGGAAAAGTGGTCGGACTCCCTCCCCTCCCCCTCCTTGAGTTCCCCCCTCCAAATTTGGAGGGGTAGTGGATGCACCCAGCCACGTGTCCCTCGCCCAAAGGAGTATGGATGGACGGCAGACAGAGGTGGCGATTTTGTCTGGCTTCAGCCCTCTGATTGACGCCATAAAACTCTTCAGCAACCAGTGAGAACGGGCTCTCCCAGAAAGCACAGTCCAGAGATATACACCTTTCAAAACATCACGATGACGCTTTGCCAGCCGAATGGATTCCGATTTGTCCGTGAATCTCAGCAGTGGGACGTTGCCGTCGTGGCCACCCTAGTCCAGGACCGCTCATGCCCCCGCATTTGGCACCAAGCGGCTGCCGGGACGCGCCCCCTCGCAGGCCTCTACATATCTCTGCCCTCCAGGTCTTCCACGATGATGACATCTGGATGGAAGAGAACAAGAGCGAGACCCCCCTTATGGCCGGGAGGCAGGGGTCGGTGTCCATGTCCCACTTAACAGCCACACGACGTAGGAGTGCTTTAGTGAGGCCTTAGGCCTGGGATCGATGGAGGAGGCTTATTGCCTCATTGGGGGAATCTCTCTCCCCAAAGAGGGAGGACCGGGGAGTCCGGGGGGCAGTGGCACAATTGGCTTGGGGCAGCTACGGCTGGGGTTCCTTCTTCCCTTTTTCACCTCATGTAGCACAGCAAAGAGCCTCTGTCATGCCCCCCCATGGGGGTTTGTGTGTGTGTGACTAAGAAGCTAGCCAGCAAAGATCCAGGAAGGATGGTAACTGAGGGCAGAGTGTCCAAGTGTGAAGGATGGTGGGCAAGGAAGTGAAATAAAAACCTAAATTTTCGATCGAGAAGATGTGGACCTTTCTGGCCATGGCGTCTGGCAGTTACCTTTTCTGGGAAGGAGGTTTTTCAGAGCCTCCGGGATCTCCTTGCTCTTCTGAAGTGCGTGCAGCTCCCGGAGGATCTTGGCTTTCACGACGGTAACCTAGCCAGGAGCAAACCCCGAAGAAACCCACCGTCAGCCTGCCATAGCAACAACCCTCGGGGAGGACTGGGGGTGGGCGTTTCTGCTGTCAGGCCCGCTCGCCTTCCCCTCCCCTCCCCTCCGCTCCGCATGACGCAGGGAGGCCGTCCGCTCTGGGCACTCCTCCTGACATGGCTCCTGGAGCCCTGGGGAGGAAACAACAGGCCCTGCCTTTCCCCGTTCGGAGCCCACGCGAGCAGTTCACTCACCTCCTTCCCCGAAAAGGCCTCAGACCTTCCGAGGAGGGAATAGGCAGAGAGGATGGCAGCCTCCTGGGTCGTGCTGCTGCCGTGGTGGGCCAGGACCAGCGCCGTGCCGAGGAAGGCTCTCTTTTGAGGCTTGGCGAAGATCTTCCCAAAGACCTAAACCCGAGATGTGGTCGGGACACTAAGAGAGTGTTCCAGGAAGGATCCACTGCTCTCCGCAGGAGAAGACAAGGCGTGGGGACACACGCCACAACACGTGAATTTTGTGACACAAGTTTCCATTGGAACGCAACACCGTTTCCCAGAAGCCACTCTCCTCTGCCATAGGGAAGGCCGGGCCGAGGTGTGGGGCTGGTGGCCAGCTCCAAATCGGACAGGGGGGTTTCTGGACCAGGGCTTTCTCCGGCTGCTGTCTCTCCCCCTCCTCTTTCTGACCATGGCCGCCACTTCCATGCTGGGCAGGAAGAGAGCCGGTGAGCAAGCAGGCAGGGACCTCTGCCGTCCCTGCTACTCACCCCCGTGGCCTGGGCCAGAGCGAGAAGCCCATGAACAAGGAGGTGGCCCCGGTGAGGAGGAGGAGCGCTCCAGGGGGATCTTGCTAGGGGCCCTCTGGGGCTGTGAGGCCCCCTGCAGGTGTCCCGCCATGCTGAGCCCTGACACTGGCCTTCCCTCACCTTGCCCTTGAGCAAGTCCCTCCCACACCGGTCTCACGGGAGAACGGCAAGAGGCGTCTCCCTTGCCAGCAAGACTGCCGTGCGGCCATTCTCACAGCTGCCGGGAGGGGTCCTTACCTCGCCCACGCTGCAGGCCTCTCGGTATGCCAGCAGCTCCTGGCTCCCCTGGGCTCCCCCCCTCCAGAGGTCCTCCGTCTCGCACGCCCCTGACAGAGAGACACCAGATGGGATCGACTGCCACGGAGGTGGACCGTCCCCTTCGGGAGGACAAGGGGCCAGCCAGAGGAGGCTGCTGGGCTCCTCCTTCCTTGCCCGCTTACCCCTCTGGAGAAGCAGGAGCCGATGGAAGGAGCCGATGGCTGCCTTGGCCTGGTCCCGCAGCTCCGCCCTGGAGCCAGTCAGCAGCACGGCGCATTCGGCCACCAGACGGCCCAGGACCGGGTGGTCTCCAGACAGCTAGTGGGACAGGAAACCAGGGGGACCTCGACCCACACTTCTCCCTTGCTTTCTCCCTGCACCTCGTGGGCCTTGTCCTGCAGACCCCCTGGGCGACAGGCCCTCCGCGGAGCTCTCCGGACTGAGCCCTGCCCTGGTGCCGGGGGCTGGGGGCTGGAGCGTGCTGCTCCGGGTTCCCTCCCGCCCCCACACCGGCCACTGAAATGGAGAACCCAGCCTCCCTCCCTGCCCAGAGCAGGCCGGGGGCCTCCCCCGAAGGCCCGGACGGTCCCGGCCCAAGGCCCCTCGCCAGGCCAGCAGCCAGGGATACGCACGTCCACTTCCGGCAGCGTCAGGGTGTAATCCATCAGGTGCGTGCCGCACGCCAGCGCCCTCCAGGCCTCCAGCGGCACGCTGGACCGCACCCAGAAGTGGATGTGCTGTGGGAGGAGGCAGCCCTCAGAAGCCTGTCGGGCCCCGAGGGGGCGGGGAGCTTACCTGCCCCCCCCAAGCCCTGAGGCTGAGCCCTGTGTGCCGTTCCCACCCTAAATCTCCCAGTCTGCTCCACGGCTGGTTGAGGCACTGGGGAGACACTGGCCGATGAAGGCCTTGATGTGCCATTGCCTTCGGGCAGCGTCTCCATGGCCTCGCACCCCCATTTGGGGCCTCGAGCTGGGCATCCTCACCTGATTTGCCAGCACAAGCGAACTTCTCCGATGTCCCACTCACCTCCATGATGAAGAGGAGATGGCTGAGGCTGGGCTCTCCGGCCAAGAAGCCCCGCAGCATGAATTTCAGGGTCTCGTAGCCATAGGGCTTGAAGAACCGCTGGAAGGAGAGAGAGCGTTAGGCCGGGGGGGACACCGAAGGATCCCCTGCCACGGCTGCGTGTTCTCCGCCGGCTCCTGTCCCTCCAGACGGGTGGGCAGGGAACGCCTTTCGCCTTCCCTGTGAAAGGCGATGGAGGGCCGGAAGCGCCAGGAGGCGGAGGCGTGGCGGAGCTCCCAACATTCCCCCACCAGAGGCCCTTGTCGGGGCGCCAGGGAGACAGGCGTCCCGTGTGCTGCAGGCCTGGCACGTTTGCCTGCCCCGGCTTCCCCAAGGCCAGTCTACCCCGGGATCAGCCCCCCCGAGTCCGGCATCGATGCCTTTGGCCAGGATCCACCTGCTTGTGGGGGGGTGCTGTCTCGCTGCCGGCCGTCAAGACCTCGTGGAGAGCCAGCCTCAGGATCCGCGACTCCAGCTCCCTGCTCCAGGCTGGCCTGAGTCTGCTGGAAGGAGAAGAGCAGCAGGAGTGAGCGGAGCGGGAGCGGGAGGGGCGGCTCTTCTCTTCCACGGGGCCGGCCTGCGCTTCCACGCTTCCCTCTCCGCTGGACCTGGAGGCACGATCCTTCCGGGCCGCCAGTCAGCTGGACGGGGAGGGGGCACAGTCCAGGACCGTGCTCCGTGGCCCCACTTCCGAAAGAAGAAGGGAAAGCGGGATAGGGGGAGCAATCCCGTGGTCCCGAGGGCAGATGTGGGCGCCGTGAGGGCGGCTTCCTGCTCCGCTGCCACAGAAGGAGCTATGAGCTGGGGGGGAGCTCTGCCCACGGGCCCTCCATACGCCCCCCCCACCTCCATCCCGCCCCCATGGAAATCTCTGCGGTGCCTCCAGTTCCCGAGCAAGACACGGCAGAGGAGAATGGGGAGGGGGAGGGGCATCCCAGAGGGAGGGGGAGGCAGGTGGAGAGGCCGGGATCTGCAGGGTCCCCCGGCCTCTCGATACCTGGCCCAGCCCGAAAATAAGCCGGGGCTCAGAATTCACATGAGACAAGGCGAAATGAAATCCTATCTGGGCACCATCCTGTTCCTGCTTCGACAGGGAAGTGCGGCAGCATCGGCCGGCCAGCCATGCTGGCAGAGTACAGCAGAAAAACCGGCCCTCCCACCCCCCCTCCCTCCCCCCGAAGCGACACACTGTGAGCTGGAGGAGACCCTTTCGTGAGCCGGGGCAGGCCCCACACGCCCCAATACCTCAGCTGGCAAACAGCCTTCATGGCGGACGAGATGACGGCGGGGGGCAGGGCTTCCCCGGGCTGGGTCTCCATCGCCATCTGGGGAGGCCAAGAGGGCAAAGGCAGAGATGAGTGGCCGGCCCCTCGGCCCCAGCCTGCCCCGGAGGGACGCTCAGGGCTCCTCGTCCCCCGTCACTGCTGCCTTCCGCTGGGTTTCAGGGCTGCATCTCGCTCACCGCTACGGCCAGGGCCAGGTCGGCCTTGGTGCAGGGCAGACCCAGGGCCCTCCAGCTGCCCTTCCTTGCAGCCCTGCAGCAGGTCACGACATCCCGGAGGAAGGTGGCTTTGTCTTTGCCGTCGAGTGCCTGGACGTTGGTGAGGATCAGGCAGTTAGCCAGGAAGGGCACTTCGGGGCCGCCAGGCCAGGGGGCCCCCTCAGTGTGCTCTGGGTGCTGCCTGCCGTGGCATCCAGCGGTGGGCTGTGTTTCTCCGTGGACACGATTGCCAGCAGGAGGATGCCAGCCCTACCCCACCCCTCACAACATGCTTTGCGCATCTCTCCACCTTCATGGAGGAGGGGAAATGGAGGAGACGCGGTTGGCCCTGTCCCACTCGCCTAGGGCCGCCCCGCCCGCTGCCCTAGCAGGCTGGTGGGCTCCAGACACCACTGTCACTACAGCATTGCAGCACACGCTGATTTCTAATCCTAGGCTTGAGGGCGCAAGGGCAGGGAGCAAGGGGTGTGCTGTTTTGGGATCTCAGAACACATCCCACCATTGCATTTTGCCAACAGCCGGGGCAGCAATGCAGGGTCTGATCTGGGCATTGACAGAAGTCGTTGTGAAATCGGTGGATGTGACCCTCTGCCAACGGAAGGGGCGCTGGCAAGCCCAAGACCGGCTCAGAACGCTGCGGACCCCTCCTGAGAGGAGCGGGGCCTCTGACCCCACCCGGGCAGGGAGGGCCTCCGAGGGGGCCACGCTGGATTCCCCCTGGAGCAACCAGACCGTGGAGAGTGCCCTGGGCGGAAGGCGTCAGGAGTGTCCGGGGTGGAGAGGAAGGGGGCTGTACCTGCTGTCCCGCTTGGAGCTGCTGCATGAACTCTGCCACCCTTCGCAGCAGTGTGGCGAGCTCTGCCTCCGACTGGACCGGAGCTATGCATGTGGCAGAATCCGGTATGCCTGTGGATGCCAAAGAGGAAAGAGAGTGGCGGCCGGCCGGAGGAAGGCGGGGGTCCTCCCATCCTGGAAAGACACCCTGCGGCTTTGCTCGGGAGCCTCCTGGACTCAGGCACCCCGGGGGTCCGGGCAGGCCTCCTCCTCCCCTGTCAGCAGGGTGCTCTGAGCGCGCCCAGCCTCCCCGGGCCCGGGCGCCACTCACCTGACCCCTCCGGTCCAGTCCGCCTGCTCGAAGCCAGGGCCTCCAACCTGCGGCGCAGGGAGGCGATGTCAAGGCCCGTCCCCTGCTCCAGAGGCCCGAGGCCGAGGGGATGGACCTTGCAGTCCCGGCAGCAGCCCCAGAGGCGCCTCGGAGCGCGTGCGGGAGCGACGGAGCCTGACGGAGTGCTGCTGCCTGCGGCCTGGGCTGGGTGAGCCCTGGCACCCCTCCGGCCCCACAGCCGCTGCAGCTTTCTCAGCCTGGAGAGAGGAGGGAGAAGGTGAGCATTGGGCTCTGCGGGGCCCTCGCGCTCCCGGCCGTGCGGTTGGCGCGGGCCACCGGAACTCTCCGCCAGGGCCGCGCTGTGGGTGGCCGGGCCTCTCGCGGAAGCGCTGGACAGTCCCAACGATGGCCGCCTGCAGCCCAGTGGCGGCTGGGGAATGCTGGCCGTGGCAGGACTGTTCTCTGTCTGAACAGGCCTCGGGTGGTCCCTGACAAGGAGAAGCCCTGAGACAGCCCCCGCCCGCAGGCTTACGACGGAAAAGGCAGGACACCAACGGAACGGGGATCGGGAGCGAGAAGTTCACACGGAGCCACGCTGGAGGAGCTCTGCGGCACAGCAGTTCCTCTTCCCGCAGGGCACGCTGCGTCCAAGGACACCGTGCAAAGAGGAGGAAGCGGAGACCTCCCGGGAGACGGAAGCGAGGCGCCTGGGCCTGTGGGGCGCGGCTTTGGCCAGCCAACCCCTCGCTGCACAGGGCTCCGCCTCTTCGGGCCCATGGCCTCGGGAGGAGGGAAGGCCTCTCGCGCCGGGACCAGAGTGGGGAGGGAGCAGCTGGGCGCTGGCATCACTGGGTGCGGCTGGGCCACTACGGCCCGCCACCACGGCCCTGGACACGCCTGGCACTCAGTGGCGCTGGACCCAGGGAGGCTTCCTTTGGAGCCGCCATGCACAGGAGCGCACTTCGAAAGAGCCCCTGGGAGGAAGAAGGCCGTGTTGCGAAGCGGGGGAACAAAGAGCTGCTGCCTCCCTTCGGGCACCCGCTCGCCCCAGCCCCACAATCAGCCCTGGGCCACGTGGAGCATGTGTGCTGCTCCCAGGCCCCCCATCCTCCCAGCTGGATTTGGGACTGGAAGACCGGGACAAGTGTGGGTGCAGGGAGGGTGCTGAGCACAGCAGGACTGATCACGGGGCACGACAGACGGGCTAACCGCCATAGCTCCCGTTTCCTGGCTTGGGGGAGCTTGGATCAAGGTGAGAATGCCTTAACTTCTGGTCCCCGAAGAAAGCAGGATCTTCGATGAAGAGAGAGAGAGAATAGTAGCCTGGCCGAGAAAGAGCTGGGAGAGTCCGCATAGGATTCTGAACCAACACATGTCGTGTGAGAGCCAGAGTAGAGAAAACACTAATAACATGCCTACTCACATCTCCAAGGATGTAATGTTTCTCCGATGGATGCCAATGCACTCCAACACACTCCTAACGCACTCCAACACACTCCTAACGCACTCCAACACACTCCAACACACTGCAACACACTCCAACACACTGCAACACACTCCAACACACTCCTAATGCACTACAACGCACTCCCAACTCTCTCCCAACTCACTCCAGCTCACTCCAACTCGTCTAACACTCCAACTCTTTCCCACTCTCTAGCTCGCTATCTTTCTCTGTCTCCTTACTACCCACAAAGACCGCCGGTCACCAGAGACCTCTTGAAGGCCTTCCAGCAGGGAGACATGTCACAATGCAGGACGTGTCACTGTTGCTTAGCAACCGTGCTTGAAACTGGGCATGGCTCCTCCCAGTACAGGTGGCGGTGCCGGTGGGGGGGGCGATGGCTCTGAGTCCACTAAAACCCATTCAGCCTGTTGGGCGTGACAGAGGTATTGGACGAGGGCGCACGGCGTTTGGCTGGCCTTCCTAGCCAGGCCCGTTCTGTCGCCTCCCACGTTCTCTGCCTCTGCTCCGGGCACATGGGTTGCCAGGCTGTTCAGAAGGCGCTTGGCTGGGTGAAACCCTCCCGCCAGCGAGGAGCACCCTGAGCGCCTGTCTCGCAGGGGAGCTGCCACGTGGCTCGTGGGCTAACCCCACTCTTATGGGACTCATCCCGCAACCTCGTCCTCAGCGGCTGGACGTTCAGAAGCTCTTGGCAGGACTGGCTGCAGCAAGGCTCTAGCTTCCCCCTCCCGCCTCCCAGTCCTTCGAACGGACATCAAGCACTCTTGGAAACCCCCAGGAAACACGGGTCGCATCCTTGCGTGCAAGATATCCCTTCCCTGGTCTCCCGCGCTTCATCGTTCTCGTTTTCTCGAGTGCTGGTGCCCGTCTCAGGCTTGCGAGAGTTCTCCCGAGGCCGCCTGCACCCGCATCACGCCAGCCCACACGAGTCCCTGCGAGGACTGCGCTCCGCGTCCTCAGAATGCTGAATGACGGTTGGGGAAGGGCTGGGACACCGAGTGCGGGGCGGCCCTGGCACAGGGCATGGCGGACCGGGTGGAACTGTCAACAGCAGCACCGCACCACTCCTCTGCTTCATGGAGCTTTCCCCCCAGGCAGTTTGAAGGAGGATCTTCCAGCCTCATCCATATCAAGAGGCTCCAGGTCATTTCCATTGAATCCACAATCGAGCCCCAGACTGCAGCCTTTGAAGTGTCCATGGCACTGGCATGACTGGGAAGGTCTGAAATGCAAGAAGCATTGACATATATGTGTGCCTTTCCCCCGATAACACTTTCAAAATCACATTTGCCGCCAAAGGAGAAGAGAAAGAGATGTGGAAGAAAGGGTAACTCTCCCAACGGAGGGACGAGCTCTTGCCTTCCCTGGCTTGTAGACCAGGGTATAATCAAAGCATGGAGCAGGATGTCCAATGCTGCGTGCGCGGAGAGGGTGTGCCGGGAGGAGGCTCACCAGGAGAGGAGATGCCGAGAAGAGGCTCGTGGTCCGCGCGCATTTCAAAAGCACGGCGATACAGATGGTTGTCTATCGCTTCCTTGCTTTTCTGGATTCTGTATTTTGAAAAAGCCCCAAACATCAAGAGTAGTGTCCTTGCCTTGTTCTTTGGCTCCCACCCCCCGCCCTTCTCAATTCCCATATTCCTTTCCTTCCCATTTCAACTCAAGTTCTTGCCTTGAAGTGGCCCTGCAGAGTCAATGTCGATTCTTGACCAAGGCTTCTTTATAATGATTGGGTCTGGCCTAAAAACCTCAGATGTGTTCATGTTTTGCATCTATACTGGATGCTAGGCACCTCTCTCTGCCCCCCCCCCCCCGGGCCTTACTAACAGCTATGAATATAACTATTTGCTGATTGCATAAGAGGTAGAGATGTGGGAACACGAGATCTGACAAACAAAAAGAGGTCACGCCCTCTGCCGTTCAGGGGTCACGTCCTCTGCGTCAGTGGGGGGCTCAGGCTGACCGCTCCCCACTCGTGTCCCCACCAGTGTCCCCAGCAGGTCCGATGGCCTGCTGCCTGCTGCCAGGAGGGCGCATCTGTCCCTCCTGCACGTGGCTCCGTCTGCTGCTGCGTGTTGCACAACGTCGTTCAGACACGGTGTGCCTCTCAAAAGCAGGGAGCAACCTGTTGTTCCAAACGTGGTCTGTCACAGCAGCCGATCCAGGTCCTTGGAGGCAGAGCGACCTGTCCTCCTCTTCCGGGCCGTGGCCAGGCATGTGGAGGGACAGCCTGGCCACGGGGTTTGGGATGCCGGAGTCTGCACGAGGCAGAGAAACAAAGAATGGATGTCTCTTGCCTTTCTCGCAGGGTGAGCCCCCCCGCCCCGGACCCTGGTGTATGGAGAAGGGGAGCCCTGGGTCCATGGCAGACAAAGGCACTTCCCTGGGGGTCAGCACCCCCGGGACCGTGGCCTGTGAAGGCACATCCCTGCTTCTGGGAGGCTTCCGGGCAAGACGCTCAGAGTGGGGCCCCTCCCCGAGCAGGCCACTGTCTCCTTCCCACATTTGTATGGGGGATATTTCCACAACACCCCCAAAGAGGACACAGTGTTGCATACAGTTTTCATCGGCTAAGTTATATGTACAGATGCAACTTTAGAGGCAAGAACTGTAATTTCAGTAGAACTGTAGCACATCTCAGCATCTTGGAGAAGACCGTGAGCAGCGCACATGCCGAAGACCTACCTCAATAAGAACATCTCTGCCTGCTGGCAAAGGATTGCGCTCTAGTCCTTACACTCTGCTGCATCCCGTGGAGGCTGGTGGGTCAGCTGTCCGTGGGGCGTGTTTAGGGGACTGCCTCATTGTGAGCAGAAAGGGGGGAGGAGAAAGGGGGGAAGCAATAGGTAGAAGCGCACACATCAGAGAAGATGCGGTGGGGAGCATGAACTCCGCAGCAGATTGCTGGGATGTGGCAAAATGGGGGTGGGGGAGCTAGAAATGGGGGACATTGCACTCGTATGCACCTGCACTCAGAAGTAAGCCCCGCTGGGTGCAACGGGTGCAATGGGTCTTTGTCCCCAGCAAGTGGGTGTGGAATTGCAGCCAAGATGGGCAAGCTGAACTAGAGAGCGCTGGCTGGCTAGATCTGCGCGGCCTGTGTGTTCTCCTGCAGCTTCCCGTGTCGCTCGTCTCCCTGCCCACCCAGCCCTTCTCAATTCGACTATTCCCAGTAGACGTCCCTTTCTTTCTTTTCTAGAGTCTGAATTAAAATCACACACATACACACACACAAACCCCTTCTCTGTTAGGCTTTATAGTGTACTCCCCGTAGCTTGTAGGTAGATTTTCTTTCTCTAGCTCTTTTTCTTTTGCTCCTGTGTGGGGGTGTGTGAGTGTGCGCTGTCTGTGCGTGCAAAGCACTACACACAATCCATACAATATAGCTCGGAAAACACGGGGATCCATTACAAAGTCCGCTGCTATTTGAGCTGATCTCACGGGAGTTCTTTCCCCCTCCTCTCAGGGCGCAATCCTATGCGTATTTAGGCAGAAAAGAGGCCTGCAACTCCCAGCGTGACCCAGCCAGCCATGGCTGGCTGGGGAGTGCTGGCAGGTGTGGGCCGCCTTTCTGCCTACACCGGCCAAGGATGGCGCCTTTACTCGTCAGGGTGGGAGAGCCAAGTCTGAGGAGCCTCCACTTGGGTGTGCAGCCGGCTCTACCTTTGGGCAGAGAGAGGAGGACCTTGGTGTGTGCTGTCACTTCCGTGTGTCAGCCTGAGGGCAGGGCAGGGCATGCCCCACTCCCTCCTTGTTCTTGACGGGGGCCACTTTGGGAGACGATACTTGCCCGAGATTTGGGATGAAAACGCTGTCAAGGAATGTGTACTTTGAGGATGGACGGGGCAGAACTGAACATGTGGATTTGATCTCTGCTGGACTCCAGGAAAGGGGGGTCTATGCCGTGTCCTGCTGAGAGACGCCAGCGGACATCCGGCCGCTGGCTAGCAGGGACGCAAATGGCGGCGGCCGTAGCCACCGCCGTTTGTGTCCCTGTGATAGGCTACGTAAATCTTTACGTAGCCTATCACGTCTGACTTTAAAAAACACACACACACTCGCATACGCAAATGGCGGCGGCTACGGCCGCTGCCATTTGTGTTCCTTATTTTGGCCTGTCTTAGTTTACATCCATATTTACGTAGTCTAAGACGGCGAAAATAAGGGGAACGCAAATAGCGGAGCGGACGCTATTTGCGTTCCCCTTATTTTTGCCGTTTTAGTCTATGTAATTATTTGCGTAGACCAAGACGGCCCAAAATAATGAATGCAAATGGCAGCGGCCGTAGGCGCCACCATTTGCCTACGCCTTTTTTTTTTTTTTTTACCCGGACGTTTTAGGCTACGTAAAAACATACGTAGCCTATCACGTCTATGTAAAAAACCCCAAAAAACTGCAAATGGCTGCGGCAGGAGCCGGTCGGAAGACCAGCCGCCGCTGCCGCCGCTGAAGCCACCACCACCTGGAAGATCCGCCCCAGGTAATTCTCGTCCCAGGGGGGGTCCGCGGGGTGCCAGGGGGCCAGGCCGTTCCGCCACAGATTTCAGGGGGCCGAATGCACTGGCATTCGTCCCCACCGAGATCCGTGGCGGAATTCTCTGCCACCCCTAATTCCCATCTTGTTTTCTGAGCCCCTCTCCCAGAGCAGCTGTGGAATCATTGGGTCGCAGTCAGAATCCCAGCAGAAGTGGTTCGGAAGGGTGGGCAGGCTGGTTCGCTAGTGAGAAACCCGGGGCCGAAGAGTTTGCCCATGCTGACATGCACGTAAGGGCAAGAGGGAGTGGGGCTGGTTTGGGCCTCCTCAGACTGCGGAATCGTTCGGGCCTCTCGCCCTCTCTTTTCAGCCATACAGATTGCAACAGCGGAACAAAGCTGTATGGGTCTCCGACACGGTTATAGTGGTGGGCTTTGGCTGTCCTTGGAACTATATACTGAGGCGATAGCTCATTGCCCACAGCTATACGATTTCTGGAATCCTGCACTCATTCAGCTTTTGCTGTGAGCGCTAAGAAGCTCGTCCACGCACCCAGAGCTGCTAACCATAGGAGTTCTCGGAGTTTCTAGGGATTTCTGTTAGTTGGCCAGGAGTTCTTTGTGCCAAGAGATGAGCCCAGGACAGAAGACGTTACTGGAATACATCTGCCCAGTTGCTTCCGCTGTCCAGCCCCACCCTTGCCTTTCCTGCTCTTTCCTGTCTTTCCTGGACAGTATTTGTGGTTCTTATGGTAGGACATGGAAGGGGTGATAGACGGATCAAGGAATGACTGTGGTTTTGTTCACTCACCGCATACAGAACTGAAATCGTTCTGCTCCTGCGCCATTCCACAGCTGCGCATCGTGCACTGCTGGCACAGGAGGCATTGAGGGCTGCCGAGAGGGAGGGGAGAGAGGAGAGGAGGAGGAGCCCGAAGGGCAGCCGACAGCAGGAGGAGCAGCATCTGTGGAGAAGGCCACCCTTCTTCTCCCACAGATGAAGCCCCTCCTCTGGTCCTCCTCAGGCGTCTGCTGGGGGATGTCCAGAGGCCTCACGGGCCCTGCAAGGACTACAGAATGGCGCCTGAGCTAACAACTCCGCCTGCAAGATGCATGTTACCATTGTGGTTTATTCTTCTCTTTCCACACGCAGGTAACGACCCTCAAAGGAGGGTGGAGCCCTCGAGCGGGTGGAGCCCTCGAGCGGGTGGAGCCCTCGAGCAGGCCTGCAGCCGGGGACATCGCAATGCTTTCTGCGTTTGTTTTGTCACTTCTGACCTGTTTAAAGTTCTTTCTGCCCTGCCCTGAAGAAAAAGAAGCCATTTCTTGTTTCAAGTCAAGAGATACAATTTTTAAAATCTAGATGATTTTACACAGTGATCTCTGTGTTTGCTTGCTGTTCCACAAACCGCAGCAACAAGAATGCTTTCCAAGCTCAACAACCCCAGCTGCTGTAAGCTTCCCTCCTGGGGAGATGCTCAGCATCCCTCATGTTACAAAGTATGCTTTGATTTGCATGGAGCTGCATATCACAGACATGTACGCTAAAGACATCCCAGAGGGATCTTTGAACATAGAACTCTTGGTGCTTAGGAAAACCCGATACCCCCAAAGCTGAGGGAGTCAGAGAGCACGAGACGGTCTTTGGAAGCAATTCTTTGATTTATTACAGAAGACTTCCAAAGGAATTGAACTCACACATCAGGGGAATTAGAACGATACATACGTTTGGGGAATCAGAATCATACTAACATTCGGAGGGTTAAAGATACACGTATAAAGCCAATAGTGAGGTACACTGGGATGCATAGGAAATGGTGTGTGTGTGTGTGTGTGTGTGTGTGTGTAGTAGGGATGTATGCTGTAAAGGCCGCCAGACACATGCGGGCAGCGCAACTGGACTCTGCATGTCGGTGCGAGTTCTGCAAAGCACTGCCCCATCTCGCCACTGCTGTGGGCTCTGCGCAGGCCAGACAGGGACTGCTGGTTTGGACAGAACTGGAGCAAGATGGCTACGGTTTGGAACGGGTGCGCTGCTGGGGGGACAAGCGCCACTCCGTGCATTGCCTCTTCTGCATGCACATCTGGAAATGGTCTTTCCTGCTGGTGATGTCGCTGCGGCGGATATTATCTGTAGGGGAAGTAGTTGTCCTACTAGCCTCACTCTTCCCCAGCACCTTCACATCCAGAACATCTCTCTTGCGGCACTCCATGGTTTTCTCTGTCAAATAGGTTTTTAGACTTCGGAAGTCAGGGTTCTGACCTTGCACCGCCTCCCTCGCTGTGCTACCCGGAACCGCGGTTCAAGGAGTGACGCAGCCATGTATTTCACGTCCCTGCGGAATCTCCTGCGGAAGGAATGTGCAAGCCTAACGGCAGGATTGGGGGCTTGACTGTCTGCAGCACTGCTGTGCTCACAAAGCCCAGCACAGCCTTTTCTCGGCACCCCCTCTGTCATCTTCAGCGCAGGCAGAACTTGGCCCAGTGTAGCATCTCAGTAGCGTTGTGCATTCATCAAAGGCTTTTACCATGTCAACCAGCTCTTGCATCAAGACCCACTGCTGTGGTGCGACCAAAAATTTGGAGTGGTGTTTTGTCTCGATAGTGTGGTCATTTATAGCAGCTCTCTGCTGACAGAGTCGCTGTAGCATATGCAATGGGCTGTTCCAGTGTGTGCACACATCCAAGATGAACTTGTGTTGTGGAAGACCACGTCTACGTTGGATGGCGCCTATTGCCGCCATCGCTGAGCAGGACTGCCTGAGGTGTGTGCAAATGGATCGGGCCATCTTCAGTAGCTTGCCTATTTGGGGAGATGGGTTGCTCAATCCCGAACTCACCACAACGATCAAACAGTGCGCAACGCACTGGACGTGGTTTCGCCCTGCAATGCGGACTGCTTTCTGGGAGTTGGAGGCATTATAGGCTTCTAAACAGCCCACTGCTGGATTTAAGGGGGGGACCCAGGACGTAACAACACCATCGATTTTCGTCGTAACGCTTTCTGCTGTGTGCGTCCCCGAGAGCATTGTGAGGGCCAATGTCGCTGTCGCCCGAGTCAGTCTGCAGTTCTCACTGATGGAGACCCATTGCGCAGTGACACACAGATAAGACTTTGTTTGCTTGCTTGTCCACGGGTCTCTTGTCAGATGAATGCTTCCTCCAACCGCGCGCTTCCAATCCTGCTGGAGCGCCCTTCTGACTTCAGAAGCCAGGGCTGGAATGGCAGCGCCACTACCGTAGTGACGAGAAGGGACATCCCACTGGGGGCACAATTCCTCCACGAAGTCCCGGAAGGCCTCCTCTTCCACTCTGGAGAAGGGCAGCGTGCATCGAGCAATGAACTCTTCCTGTCAGGGCTCCATTCCCCCTTGCTGCCTGGACGCGTCAGATGGGGATTTCGGTGTCAGCGCGAGGCATAGTTCCATTGACACCTGCCTCTTAGCTAAGTTGCCTTCTGTGCCCTTCTCAGCCAGACCACTGTGCCTTTGGTCTTTGCAAGATGAGGCAAAAAAGGCAGTAATACTCTTTTGGGATGGCTGGGAGAGGGACTTGCCTTTACTGTCTTTGGGCACAAGAAGCGCATGATGCACCTCCATGTGTCGCCTCATGGCAGATGTGCCCACTTGTCCACAGCCCCCTTCCATTCCTAGGTGCACACGACTTCTGCAAACATCACAGACCACGACGTAACGGTCATTTTTCGCATCTTTGAAGAAGCGCCACACGTAGGAACTCGCCCGGCCACCATCTTTTCTTTGGGCAACGGAGTACCAGTTTCAGATGAGGCGGCATATGGAGCTGCACGTTTCCTCTCATCTCTGCTTGTGGATGGTGTTGCTGGTGGCACTGTTGATGGTGATGACGAGCGCTTAGCAGGGCATAGTTGTTCCTGAGGTTTGGGATTGCTCCCAAAGAACCCGGCAGGCTGGACCACAGAGGCAGACTCAGTCTCCGCAGGGACATCGGTATAGAAGGACTCCTCCTCCTCATCGTTGTCTGCATCAGTGCTGAAATGAAGTCCTCTGGGCTTTTTTTCCAAATTACGTGAACCGCTGCCCACGAGGTAATTCTCAACAGGTAGCTCTGGACCGGGTTCATCTTCTGTCCCACTTTCGCTCTCCCATGCAGGGAGGACGATTGTGGGCATTTCTGTCACGATTCCAAAGAGAAGCGGAATTTCAGGAGCAATGCACCTTGGACACAAAGAGAAAACAACGGTGTACTTCTAGAAATCGATGACACATCGCTTGGAATTGCGATCAGCCTTACACAAGGTGCAGACGTAAGCTGCTACTGCGCTAGCACTGAGAAAACAACAGACGCCACAAGGTGCAAATAAAGGTACAGACTTCAAAGCTCCACAAGAGTTGTCTGAAACTGTCCGCACTGCTAAACGCCTGAAAAGCATGGGGGGGATTGACTGAGTCTCACCAGATTCATCCTTTGGAATGACGCAGCCTTCGTGACTTTCGTTCCGCCGCTGTAGGATCTCCTCGGGAACATTTTCCTCTGCTTTGGAGACATGCCCTACCGCTCACCATCCATGAACTTCCTTCCTGTTCCTCCAGAGATGTGGCTGGCTGTGCCTGTGCCACTTTCTGTGGCCGTATTTGGTGGTGTGTGCTGCTTGCGGTTGCAGGGTGGACTGGTGCTGGGGCTGTTGGTGCTGGTTACACCTTGGGCTTCCTCCTCCGCCAAATATCGGTGAACTGCAACCTCCACGCTGAATCTCCGACGTCCATACATCTTTGGAGTCCTTGATTGACGACGGGTTCTTCTCTTCAGACTCCAGTTGCAGCCGTGCACAGACACTCTATCTGCAGAGCAGCGGCGCCTCTGGCCTCTGGAGCAACTGAAGCGACACACGACAATGACCGTCCCTGTGAAGGCGGGAAAAGTGGTCAGACTCCCTCCCCTCCCCCTCCTTGAGTTCCCCCCTCCAAATTTGGAGGGGTAGTGGATGCACCCAGCCACGTGTCCCTCGCCCAAAGGAATATGGATGGACGGCAGACAGAGGTGGCGATTTTGTCTGGCTTCAGCCCTCTGATTGACGCCATAAAACTCTTCAGCAACCAGTGAGAACGGGCTCTCCCAGAAAGCACAGTCCAGAGATATACACCTTTCAAAACATCACGATGACGCTTTGCCAGCCGAATGGATTCCGATTTGTCCGTGAATCTCAGCAGTGGGACGTTGCCGTCGTGGCCACCCTAGTCCAGGACCGCTCATGCCCCCGCATTTGGCACCAAGCGGCTGCCGGGACGCGCCCCCTCGCAGGCCTCTACATATCTCTGCCCTCCAGGTCTTCCACGATGATGACATCTGGATGGAAGAGAACAAGAGCGAGACCCCCCTTATGGCCGGGAGGCAGGGGTCGGTGTCCATGTCCCACTTAACAGCCACACGACGTAGGAGTGCTTTAGTGAGGCCTTAGGCCTGGGATCGACGGAGGAGGCTTATTGCCTCATTGGGGGAATCTCTCTCCCCAAAGAGGGAGGACCGGGGAGTCCGGGGGGCAGTGGCACAATTGGCTTGGGGCAGCTACGGCTGGGGTTCCTTCTTCCCTTTTTCACCTCATGTAGCACAGCAAAGAGCCTCTGTCATGCCCCCCCATGGGGGTTTGTGTGTGTGTGACTAAGAAGCTAGCCAGCAAAGATCCAGGAAGGATGGTAACTGAGGGCAGAGTGTCCAAGTGTGAAGGATGGTGGGCAAGGAAGTGAAATAAAAACCTAAATTTTCGATCGAGAAGATGTGGACCTTTCTGGCCATGGCGTCTGGCAGTTACCTTTTCTGGGAAGGAGGTTTTTCAGAGCCTCCGGGATCTCCTTGCTCTTCTGAAGTGCGTGCAGCTCCCGGAGGATCTTGGCTTTCACGACGGTAACCTAGCCAGGAGCAAACCCCGAAGAAACCCACCGTCAGCCTGCCATAGCAACAACCCTCGGGGAGGACTGGGGGTGGGCGTTTCTGCTGTCAGGCCCGCTCGCCTTCCCCTCCCCTCCCCTCCGCTCCGCATGACGCAGGGAGGCCGTCCGCTCTGGGCACTCCTCCTGACATGGCTCCTGGAGCCCTGGGGAGGAAACAACAGGCCCTGCCTTTCCCCGTTCGGAGCCCACGCGAGCAGTTCACTCACCTCCTTCCCCGAAAAGGCCTCAGACCTTCCGAGGAGGGAATAGGCAGAGAGGATGGCAGCCTCCTGGGTCGTGCTGCTGCCGTGGTGGGCCAGGACCAGCGCCGTGCCGAGGAAGGCTCTCTTTTGAGGCTTGGCGAAGATCTTCCCAAAGACCTAAACCCGAGATGTGGTCGGGACACTAAGAGAGTGTTCCAGGAAGGATCCACTGCTCTCCGCAGGAGAAGACAAGGCGTGGGGACACACGCCACAACACGTGAATTTTGTGACACAAGTTTCCATTGGAACGCAACACCGTTTCCCAGAAGCCACTCTCCTCTGCCATAGGGAAGGCCGGGCCGAGGTGTGGGGCTGGTGGCCAGCTCCAAATCGGACAGGGGGGTTTCTGGACCAGGGCTTTCTCCGGCTGCTGTCTCTCCCCCTCCTCTTTCTGACCATGGCCGCCACTTCCATGCTGGGCAGGAAGAGAGCCGGTGAGCAAGCAGGCAGGGACCTCTGCCGTCCCTGCTACTCACCCCCGTGGCCTGGGCCAGAGCGAGAAGCCCATGAACAAGGAGGTGGCCCCGGTGAGGAGGAGGAGCGCTCCAGGGGGATCTTGCTAGGGGCCCTCTGGGGCTGTGAGGCCCCCTGCAGGTGTCCCGCCATGCTGAGCCCTGACACTGGCCTTCCCTCACCTTGCCCTTGAGCAAGTCCCTCCCACACCGGTCTCACGGGAGAACGGCAAGAGGCGTCTCCCTTGCCAGCAAGACTGCCGTGCGGCCATTCTCACAGCTGCCGGGAGGGGTCCTTACCTCGCCCACGCTGCAGGCCTCTCGGTATGCCAGCAGCTCCTGGCTCCCCTGGGCTCCCCCCCTCCAGAGGTCCTCCGTCTCGCACGCCCCTGACAGAGAGACACCAGATGGGATCGACTGCCACGGAGGTGGACCGTCCCCTTCGGGAGGACAAGGGGCCAGCCAGAGGAGGCTGCTGGGCTCCTCCTTCCTTGCCCGCTTACCCCTCTGGAGAAGCAGGAGCCGATGGAAGGAGCCGATGGCTGCCTTGGCCTGGTCCCGCAGCTCCGCCCTGGAGCCAGTCAGCAGCACGGCGCATTCGGCCACCAGACGGCCCAGGACCGGGTGGTCTCCAGACAGCTAGTGGGACAGGAAACCAGGGGGACCTCGACCCACACTTCTCCCTTGCTTTCTCCCTGCACCTCGTGGGCCTTGTCCTGCAGACCCCCTGGGCGACAGGCCCTCCGCGGAGCTCTCCGGACTGAGCCCTGCCCTGGTGCCGGGGGCTGGGGGCTGGAGCGTGCTGCTCCGGGTTCCCTCCCGCCCCCACACCGGCCACTGAAATGGAGAACCCAGCCTCCCTCCCTGCCCAGAGCAGGCCGGGGGCCTCCCCCGAAGGCCCGGACGGTCCCGGCCCAAGGCCCCTCGCCAGGCCAGCAGCCAGGGATACGCACGTCCACTTCCGGCAGCGTCAGGGTGTAATCCATCAGGTGCGTGCCGCACGCCAGCGCCCTCCAGGCCTCCAGCGGCACGCTGGACCGCACCCAGAAGTGGATGTGCTGTGGGAGGAGGCAGCCCTCAGAAGCCTGTCGGGCCCCGAGGGGGCGGGGAGCTTACCTGCCCCCCCCAAGCCCTGAGGCTGAGCCCTGTGTGCCGTTCCCACCCTAAATCTCCCAGTCTGCTCCACGGCTGGTTGAGGCACTGGGGAGACACTGGCCGATGAAGGCCTTGATGTGCCATTGCCTTCGGGCAGCGTCTCCATGGCCTCGCACCCCCATTTGGGGCCTCGAGCTGGGCATCCTCACCTGATTTGCCAGCACAAGCGAACTTCTCCGATGTCCCACTCACCTCCATGATGAAGAGGAGATGGCTGAGGCTGGGCTCTCCGGCCAAGAAGCCCCGCAGCATGAATTTCAGGGTCTCGTAGCCATAGGGCTTGAAGAACCGCTGGAAGGAGAGAGAGCGTTAGGCCGGGGGGGACACCGAAGGATCCCCTGCCACGGCTGCGTGTTCTCCGCCGGCTCCTGTCCCTCCAGACGGGGGGGCAGGGAACGCCTTTCGCCTTCCCTGTGAAAGGCGATGGAGGGCCGGAAGCGCCAGGAGGCGGAGGCGTGGCGGAGCTCCCAACATTCCCCCACCAGAGGCCCTTGTCGGGGCGCCAGGGAGACAGGCGTCCCGTGTGCTGCAGGCCTGGCACGTTTGCCTGCCCCGGCTTCCCCAAGGCCAGTCTACCCCGGGATCAGCCCCCCCGAGTCCGGCATCGATGCCTTTGGCCAGGATCCACCTGCTTGTGGGGGGGTGCTGTCTCGCTGCCGGCCGTCAAGACCTCGTGGAGAGCCAGCCTCAGGATCCGCGACTCCAGCTCCCTGCTCCAGGCTGGCCTGAGTCTGCTGGAAGGAGAAGAGCAGCAGGAGTGAGCGGAGCGGGAGCGGGAGGGGCGGCTCTTCTCTTCCACGGGGCCGGCCTGCGCTTCCACGCTTCCCTCTCCGCTGGACCTGGAGGCACGATCCTTCCGGGCCGCCAGTCAGCTGGACGGGGAGGGGGCACAGTCCAGGACCGTGCTCCGTGGCCCCACTTCCGAAAGAAGAAGGGAAAGCGGGATAGGGGGAGCAATCCCGTGGTCCCGAGGGCAGATGTGGGCGCCGTGAGGGCGGCTTCCTGCTCCGCTGCCACAGAAGGAGCTATGAGCTGGGGGGGAGCTCTGCCCACGGGCCCTCCATACGCCCCCCCCACCTCCATCCCGCCCCCATGGAAATCTCTGCGGTGCCTCCAGTTCCCGAGCAAGACACGGCAGAGGAGAATGGGGAGGGGGAGGGGCATCCCAGAGGGAGGGGGAGGCAGGTGGAGAGGCCGGGATCTGCAGGGTCCCCCGGCCTCTCGATTCCTGGCCCAGCCCGAAAATAAGCCGGGGCTCAGAATTCACATGAGACAAGGCGAAATGAAATCCTATCTGGGCACCATCCTGTTCCTGCTTCGACAGGGAAGTGCGGCAGCATCGGCCGGCCAGCCATGCTGGCAGAGTACAGCAGAAAAACCGGCCCTCCCACCCCCCCTCCCTCCCCCCGAAGCGACACACTGTGAGCTGGAGGAGACCCTTTCGTGAGCCGGGGCAGGCCCCACACGCCCCAATACCTCAGCTGGCAAACAGCCTTCATGGCGGACGAGATGACGGCGGGGGGCAGGGCTTCCCCGGGCTGGGTCTCCATCGCCATCTGGGGAGGCCAAGAGGGCAAAGGCAGAGATGAGTGGCCGGCCCCTCGGCCCCAGCCTGCCCCGGAGGGACGCTCAGGGCTCCTCGTCCCCCGTCACTGCTGCCTTCCGCTGGGTTTCAGGGCTGCATCTCGCTCACCGCTACGGCCAGGGCCAGGTCGGCCTTGGTGCAGGGCAGACCCAGGGCCCTCCAGCTGCCCTTCCTTGCAGCCCTGCAGCAGGTCACGACATCCCGGAGGAAGGTGGCTTTGTCTTTGCCGTCGAGTGCCTGGACGTTGGTGAGGATCAGGCAGTTAGCCAGGAAGGGCACTTCGGGGCCGCCAGGCCAGGGGGCCCCCTCAGTGTGCTCTGGGTGCTGCCTGCCGTGGCATCCAGCGGTGGGCTGTGTTTCTCCGTGGACACGATTGCCAGCAGGAGGATGCCAGCCCTACCCCACCCCTCACAACATGCTTTGCGCATCTCTCCACCTTCATGGAGGAGGGGAAATGGAGGAGACGCGGTTGGCCCTGTCCCACTCGCCTAGGGCCGCCCCGCCCGCTGCCCTAGCAGGCTGGTGGGCTCCAGACACCACTGTCACTACAGCATTGCAGCACACGCTGATTTCTAATCCTAGGCTTGAGGGCGCAAGGGCAGGGAGCAAGGGGTGTGCTGTTTTGGGATCTCAGAACACATCCCACCATTGCATTTTGCCAACAGCCGGGGCAGCAATGCAGGGTCTGATCTGGGCATTGACAGAAGTCGTTGTGAAATCGGTGGATGTGACCCTCTGCCAACGGAAGGGGCGCTGGCAAGCCCAAGACCGGCTCAGAACGCTGCGGACCCCTCCTGAGAGGAGCGGGGCCTCTGACCCCACCCGGGCAGGGAGGGCCTCCGAGGGGGCCACGCTGGATTCCCCCTGGAGCAACCAGACCGTGGAGAGTGCCCTGGGCGGAAGGCGTCAGGAGTGTCCGGGGTGGAGAGGAAGGGGGCTGTACCTGCTGTCCCGCTTGGAGCTGCTGCATGAACTCTGCCACCCTTCGCAGCAGTGTGGCGAGCTCTGCCTCCGACTGGACCGGAGCTATGCATGTGGCAGAATCCGGTATGCCTGTGGATGCCAAAGAGGAAAGAGAGTGGCGGCCGGCCGGAGGAAGGCGGGGGTCCTCCCATCCTGGAAAGACACCCTGCGGCTTTGCTCGGGAGCCTCCTGGACTCAGGCACCCCGGGGGTCCGGGCAGGCCTCCTCCTCCCCTGTCAGCAGGGTGCTCTGAGCGCGCCCAGCCTCCCCGGGCCCGGGCGCCACTCACCTGACCCCTCCGGTCCAGTCCGCCTGCTCGAAGCCAGGGCCTCCAACCTGCGGCGCAGGGAGGCGATGTCAAGGCCCGTCCCCTGCTCCAGAGGCCCGAGGCCGAGGGGATGGACCTTGCAGTCCCGGCAGCAGCCCCAGAGGCGCCTCGGAGCGCGTGCGGGAGCGACGGAGCCTGACGGAGTGCTGCTGCCTGCGGCCTGGGCTGGGTGAGCCCTGGCACCCCTCCGGCCCCACAGCCGCTGCAGCTTTCTCAGCCTGGAGAGAGGAGGGAGAAGGTGAGCATTGGGCTCTGCGGGGCCCTCGCGCTCCCGGCCGTGCGGTTGGCACGGGCCACCGGAACTCTCCGCCAGGGCCGCGCTGTGGGTGGCCGGGCCTCTCGCGGAAGCGCTGGACAGTCCCAACGATGGCCGCCTGCAGCCCAGTGGCGGCTGGGGAATGCTGGCCGTGGCAGGACTGTTCTCTGTCTGAACAGGCCTCGGGTGGTCCCTGACAAGGAGAAGCCCTGAGACAGCCCCCGTCCGCAGGCTTACGACGGAAAAGGCAGGACACCAACGGAACGGGGATCGGGAGCGAGAAGTTCACACGGAGCCACGCTGGAGGAGCTCTGCGGCACAGCAGTTCCTCTTCCCGCAGGGCACGCTGCGTCCAAGGACACCGTGCAAAGAGGAGGAAGCGGAGACCTCCCGGGAGACGGAAGCGAGGCGCCTGGGCCTGTGGGGCGCGGCTTTGGCCAGCCAACCCCTCGCTGCACAGGGCTCCGCCTCTTCGGGCCCATGGCCTCGGGAGGAGGGAAGGCCTCTCGCGCCGGGACCAGAGTGGGGAGGGAGCAGCTGGGCGCTGGCATCACTGGGTGCGGCTGGGCCACTACGGCCCGCCACCACGGCCCTGGACACGCCTGGCACTCAGTGGCGCTGGACCCAGGGAGGCTTCCTTTGGAGCCGCCATGCACAGGAGCGCACTTCGAAAGAGCCCCTGGGAGGAAGAAGGCCGTGTTGCGAAGCGGGGGAACAAAGAGCTGCTGCCTCCCTTCGGGCACCCGCTCGCCCCAGCCCCACAATCAGCCCTGGGCCACGTGGAGCATGTGTGCTGCTCCCAGGCCCCCCATCCTCCCAGCTGGATTTGGGACTGGAAGACCGGGACAAGTGTGGGTGCAGGGAGGGTGCTGAGCACAGCAGGACTGATCACGGGGCACGACAGACGGGCTAACCGCCATAGCTCCCGTTTCCTGGCTTGGGGGAGCTTGGATCAAGGTGAGAATGCCTTAACTTCTGGTCCCCGAAGAAAGCAGGATCTTCGATGAAGAGAGAGAGAGAATAGTAGCCTGGCCGAGAAAGAGCTGGGAGAGTCCGCATAGGATTCTGAACCAACACATGTCGTGTGAGAGCCAGAGTAGAGAAAACACTAATAACATGCCTACTCACATCTCCAAGGATGTAATGTTTCTCCGATGGATGCCAATGCACTCCAACACACTCCTAACGCACTCCAACACACTCCTAACGCACTCCAACACACTCCAACACACTGCAACACACTCCAACACACTGCAACACACTCCAACACACTCCTAATGCACTACAACGCACTCCCAACTCTCTCCCAACTCACTCCAGCTCACTCCAACTCGTCTAACACTCCAACTCTTTCCCACTCTCTAGCTCGCTATCTTTCTCTGTCTCCTTACTACCCACAAAGACCGCCGGTCACCAGAGACCTCTTGAAGGCCTTCCAGCAGGGAGACATGTCACAATGCAGGACGTGTCACTGTTGCTTAGCAACCGTGCTTGAAACTGGGCATGGCTCCTCCCAGTACAGGTGGCGGTGCCGGTGGGGGGGGCGATGGCTCTGAGTCCACTAAAACCCATTCAGCCTGTTGGGCGTGACAGAGGTATTGGACGAGGGCGCACGGCGTTTGGCTGGCCTTCCTAGCCAGGCCCGTTCTGTCGCCTCCCACGTTCTCTGCCTCTGCTCCGGGCACATGGGTTGCCAGGCTGTTCAGAAGGCGCTTGGCTGGGTGAAACCCTCCCGCCAGCGAGGAGCACCCTGAGCGCCTGTCTCGCAGGGGAGCTGCCACGTGGCTCGTGGGCTAACCCCACTCTTATGGGACTCATCCCGCAACCTCGTCCTCAGCGGCTGGACGTTCAGAAGCTCTTGGCAGGACTGGCTGCAGCAAGGCTCTAGCTTCCCCCTCCCGCCTCCCAGTCCTTCGAACGGACATCAAGCACTCTTGGAAACCCCCAGGAAACACGGGTCGCATCCTTGCGTGCAAGATATCCCTTCCCTGGTCTCCCGCGCTTCATCGTTCTCGTTTTCTCGAGTGCTGGTGCCCGTCTCAGGCTTGCGAGAGTTCTCCCGAGGCCGCCTGCACCCGCATCACGCCAGCCCACACGAGTCCCTGCGAGGACTGCGCTCCGCGTCCTCAGAATGCTGAATGACGGTTGGGGAAGGGCTGGGACACCGAGTGCGGGGCGGCCCTGGCACAGGGCATGGCGGACCGGGTGGAACTGTCAACAGCAGCACCGCACCACTCCTCTGCTTCATGGAGCTTTCCCCCCAGGCAGTTTGAAGGAGGATCTTCCAGCCTCATCCATATCAAGAGGCTCCAGGTCATTTCCATTGAATCCACAATCGAGCCCCAGACTGCAGCCTTTGAAGTGTCCATGGCACTGGCATGACTGGGAAGGTCTGAAATGCAAGAAGCATTGACATATATGTGTGCCTTTCCCCCGATAACACTTTCAAAATCACATTTGCCGCCAAAGGAGAAGAGAAAGAGATGTGGAAGAAAGGGTAACTCTCCCAACGGAGGGACGAGCTCTTGCCTTCCCTGGCTTGTAGACCAGGGTATAATCAAAGCATGGAGCAGGATGTCCAATGCTGCGTGCGCCGAGAGGGTGTGCCGGGAGGAGGCTCACCAGGAGAGGAGATGCCGAGAAGAGGCTCGTGGTCCGCGCGCATTTCAAAAGCACGGCGATACAGATGGTTGTCTATCGCTTCCTTGCTTTTCTGGATTCTGTATTTTGAAAAAGCCCCAAACATCAAGAGTAGTGTCCTTGCCTTGTTCTTTGGCTCCCACCCCCCGCCCTTCTCAATTCCCATATTCCTTTCCTTCCCATTTCAACTCAAGTTCTTGCCTTGAAGTGGCCCTGCAGAGTCAATGTCGATTCTTGACCAAGGCTTCTTTATAATGATTGGGTCTGGCCTAAAAACCTCAGATGTGTTCATGTTTTGCATCTATACTGGATGCTAGGCACCTCTCTCTGCCCCCCCCCCCCGGGCCTTACTAACAGCTATGAATATAACTATTTGCTGATTGCATAAGAGGTAGAGATGTGGGAACACGAGATCTGACAAACAAAAAGAGGTCACGCCCTCTGCCGTTCAGGGGTCACGTCCTCTGCGTCAGTGGGGGGCTCAGGCTGACCGCTCCCCACTCGTGTCCCCACCAGTGTCCCCAGCAGGTCCGATGGCCTGCTGCCTGCTGCCAGGAGGGCGCATCTGTCCCTCCTGCACGTGGCTCCGTCTGCTGCTGCGTGTTGCACAACGTCGTTCAGACACGGTGTGCCTCTCAAAAGCAGGGAGCAACCTGTTGTTCCAAACGTGGTCTGTCACAGCAGCCGATCCAGGTCCTTGGAGGCAGAGCGACCTGTCCTCCTCTTCCGGGCCGTGGCCAGGCATGTGGAGGGACAGCCTGGCCACGGGGTTTGGGATGCCGGAGTCTGCACGAGGCAGAGAAACAAAGAATGGATGTCTCTTGCCTTTCTCGCAGGGTGAGCCCCCCCGCCCCGGACCCTGGTGTATGGAGAAGGGGAGCCCTGGGTCCATGGCAGACAAAGGCACTTCCCTGGGGGTCAGCACCCCCGGGACCGTGGCCTGTGAAGGCACATCCCTGCTTCTGGGAGGCTTCCGGGCAAGACGCTCAGAGTGGGGCCCTTCCCCGAGCAGGCCACTGTCTCCTTCCCACATTTGTATGGGGGATATTTCCACAACACCCCCAAAGAGGACACAGTGTTGCATACAGTTTTCATCGGCTAAGTTATATGTACAGATGCAACTTTAGAGGCAAGAACTGTAATTTCAGTAGAACTGTAGCACATCTCAGCATCTTGGAGAAGACCGTGAGCAGCGCACATGCCGAAGACCTACCTCAATAAGAACATCTCTGCCTGCTGGCAAAGGATTGCGCTCTAGTCCTTACACTCCGCTGCATCCCGTGGAGGCTGGTGGGTCAGCTGTCCGTGGGGCGTGTTTAGGGGACTGCCTCATTGTGAGCAGAAAGGGGGGAGGAGAAAGGGGGGAAGCAATAGGTAGAAGCGCACACATCAGAGAAGATGCGGTGGGGAGCATGAACTCCGCAGCAGATTGCTGGGATGTGGCAAAATGGGGGTGGGGGAGCTAGAAATGGGGGACATTGCACTCGTATGCACCTGCACTCAGAAGTAAGCCCCGCTGGGTGCAACGGGTGCAATGGGTCTTTGTCCCCAGCAAGTGGGTGTGGAATTGCAGCCAAGATGGGCAAGCTGAACTAGAGAGCGCTGGCTGGCTAGATCTGCGCGGCCTGTGTGTTCTCCTGCAGCTTCCCGTGTCGCTCGTCTCCCTGCCCACCCAGCCCTTCTCAATTCGACTATTCCCAGTAGACGTCCCTTTCTTTCTTTTCTAGAGTCTGAATTAAAATCACACACATACAGACACACAAACCCCTTCTCTGTTAGGCTTTATAGTGTACTCCCCGTAGCTTGTAGGTAGATTTTCTTTCTCTAGCTCTTTTTCTTTTGCTCCTGTGTGGGGGTGTGTGAGTGTGCGCTGTCTGTGCGTGCAAAGCACTACACACAATCCATACAATATAGCTCGGAAAACACGGGGATCCATTACAAAGGCCGCTGCTATTTGAGCTGATCTCACGGGAGTTCTTTCCCCCTCCTCTCAGGGCGCAATCCTATGCGTATTTAGGCAGAAAAGAGGCCTGCAACTCCCAGCGTGACCCAGCCAGCCATGGCTGGCTGGGGAGTGCTGGCAGGTGTGGGCCGCCTTTCTGCCTACACCGGCCAAGGATGGCGCCTTTACTCGTCAGGGTGGGAGAGCCAAGTCTGAGGAGCCTCCACTTGGGTGTGCAGCCGGCTCTACCTTTGGGCAGAGAGAGGAGGACCTTGGTGTGTGCTGTCACTTCCGTGTGTCAGCCTGAGGGCAGGGCAGGGCATGCCCCACTCCCTCCTTGTTCTTGACGGGGGCCACTTTGGGAGACGATACTTGCCCGAGATTTGGGATGAAAACGCTGTCAAGGAATGTGTACTTTGAGGATGGACGGGGCAGAACTGAACATGTGGATTTGATCTCTGCTGGACTCCAGGAAAGGGGGGTCTATGCCGTGTCCTGCTGAGAGACGCCAGCGGACATCCGGCCGCTGGCTAGCAGGGACGCAAATGGCGGCGGCCGTAGCCACCGCCGTTTGTGTCCCTGTGATAGGCTACGTAAATCTTTACGTAGCCTATCACGTCTGACTTTAAAAAACACACACACACTCGCATACGCAAATGGCGGCGGCTACGGCCGCTGCCATTTGTGTTCCTTATTTTGGCCTGTCTTAGTTTACATCCATATTTACGTAGTCTAAGACGGCGAAAATAAGGGGAACGCAAATAGCGGAGCGGACGCTATTTGCGTTCCCCTTATTTTTGCCGTTTTAGTCTATGTAATTATTTGCGTAGACCAAGACGGCCCAAAATAATGAATGCAAATGGCAGCGGCCGTAGGCGCCACCATTTGCCTACGCCTTTTTTTTTTTTTTTACCCGGACGTTTTAGGCTACGTAAAAACATACGTAGCCTATCACGTCTATGTAAAAAACCCCAAAAAACTGCAAATGGCTGCGGCAGGAGCCGGTCGGAAGACCAGCCGCCGCTGCCGCCGCTGAAGCCACCACCACCTGGAAGATCCGCCCCAGGTAATTCTCGTCCCGGGGGGGGTCCGCGGGGTGCCAGGGGGCCAGGCCGTTCCGCCACAGATTTCAGGGGGCCGAATGCACTGGCATTCGTCCCCACCGAGATCCGTGGCGGAATTCTCTGCCACCCCTAATTCCCATCTTGTTTTCTGAGCCCCTCTCCCAGAGCAGCTGTGGAATCATTGGGTCGCAGTCAGAATCCCAGCAGAAGTGGTTCGGAAGGGTGGGCAGGCTGGTTCGCTAGTGAGAAACCCGGGGCCGAAGAGTTTGCCCATGCTGACATGCACGTAAGGGCAAGAGGGAGTGGGGCTGGTTTGGGCCTCCTCAGACTGCGGAATCGTTCGGGCCTCTCGCCCTCTCTTTTCAGCCATACAGATTGCAACAGCGGAACAAAGCTGTATGGGTCTCCGACACGGTTATAGTGGTGGGCTTTGGCTGTCCTTGGAACTATATACTGAGGCGATAGCTCATTGCCCACAGCTATACGATTTCTGGAATCCTGCACTCATTCAGCTTTTGCTGTGAGCGCTAAGAAGCTCGTCCACGCACCCAGAGCTGCTAACCATAGGAGTTCTCGGAGTTCCTAGGGATTTCTGTTAGTTGGCCAGGAGTTCTTTGTGCCAAGAGATGAGCCCAGGACAGAAGGCGTTACTGGAATACATCTGCCCAGTTGCTTCCGCTGTCCAGCCCCACCCTTGCCTTTCCTGCTCTTTCCTGTCTTTCCTGGACAGTATTTGTGGTTCTTATGGTAGGACATGGAAGGGGTGATAGACGGATCAAGGAATGACTGTGGTTTTGTTCACTCACCGCATACAGAACTGAAATCGTTCTGCTCCTGCGCCATTCCACAGCTGCGCATCGTGCACTGCTGGCACAGGAGGCATTGAGGGCTGCCGAGAGGGAGGGGAGAGAGGAGAGGAGGAGGAGCCCGAAGGGCAGCCGACAGCAGGAGGAGCAGCATCTGTGGAGAAGGCCACCCTTCTTCTCCCACAGATGAAGCCCCTCCTCTGGTCCTCCTCAGGCGTCTGCTGGGGGATGTCCAGAGGCCTCACGGGCCCTGCAAGGACTACAGAATGGCGCCTGAGCTAACAACTCCGCCTGCAAGATGCATGTTACCATTGTGGTTTATTCTTCTCTTTCCACACGCAGGTAACGACCCTCAAAGGAGGGTGGAGCCCTCGAGCGGGTGGAGCCCTCGAGCGGGTGGAGCCCTCGAGCAGGCCTGCAGCCGGGGACATCGCAATGCTTTCTGCGTTTGTTTTGTCACTTCTGACCTGTTTAAAGTTCTTTCTGCCCTGCCCTGAAGAAAAAGAAGCCATTTCTTGTTTCAAGTCAAGAGATACAATTTTTAAAATCTAGATGATTTTACACAGTGATCTCTGTGTTTGCTTGCTGTTCCACAAACCGCAGCAACAAGAATGCTTTCCAAGCTCAACAACCCCAGCTGCTGTAAGCTTCCCTCCTGGGGAGATGCTCAGCATCCCTCATGTTACAAAGTATGCTTTGATTTGCATGGAGCTGCATATCACAGACATGTACGCTAAAGACATCCCAGAGGGATCTTTGAACATAGAACTCTTGGTGCTTAGGAAAACCCGATACCCCCAAAGCTGAGGGAGTCAGAGAGCACGAGACGGTCTTTGGAAGCAATTCTTTGATTTATTACAGAAGACTTCCAAAGGAATTGAAATCACACATCAGGGGAATTAGAACGATACATATGTTTGGGGAATCAGAATCATACTAACATTCGGAGGGTTAAAGATACACGTATAAAGCCAATAGTGAGGTACACTGGGATGCATAGGAAATGGTGTGTGTGTGTGTGTGTGTGTGTGTGTGTAGTAGGGATGTATGCTGTAAAGGCCGCCAGACACATGCGGGCAGCGCAACTGGACTCTGCATGTCGGTGCGAGTTCTGCAAAGCACTGCCCCATCTCGCCACTGCTGTGGGCTCTGCGCAGGCCAGACAGGGACTGCTGGTTTGGACAGAACTGGAGCAAGATGGCTACGGTTTGGAACGGGTGCGCTGCTGGGGGGACAAGCGCCACTCCGTGCATTGCCTCTTCTGCATGCACATCTGGAAATGGTCTTTCCTGCTGGTGATGTCGCTGCGGCGGATATTATCTGTAGGGGAAGTAGTTGTCCTACTAGCCTCACTCTTCCCCAGCACCTTCACATCCAGAACATCTCTCTTGCGGCACTCCATGGTTTTCTCTGTCAAATAGGTTTTTAGACTTCGGAAGTCAGGGTTCTGACCTTGCACCGCCTCCCTCGCTGTGCTACCCGGAACCGCGGTTCAAGGAGTGACGCAGCCATGTATTTCACGTCCCTGCGGAATCTCCTGCGGAAGGAATGTGCAAGCCTAACGGCAGGATTGGGGGCTTGACTGTCTGCAGCACTGCTGTGCTCACAAAGCCCAGCACAGCCTTTTCTCGGCACCCCCTCTGTCATCTTCAGCGCAGGCAGAACTTGGCCCAGTGTAGCATCTCAGTAGCGTTGTGCATTCATCAAAGGCTTTTACCATGTCAACCAGCTCTTGCATCAAGACCCACTGCTGTGGTGCGACCAAAAATTTGGAGTGGTGTTTTGTCTCGATAGTGTGGTCATTTATAGCAGCTCTCTGCTGACAGAGTCGCTGTAGCATATGCAATGGGCTGTTCCAGTGTGTGCACACATCCAAGATGAACTTGTGTTGTGGAAGACCACGTCTACGTTGGATGGCGCCTATTGCCGCCATCGCTGAGCAGGACTGCCTGAGGTGTGTGCAAATGGATCGGGCCATCTTCAGTAGCTTGCCTATTTTGGGAGATGGGTTGCTCAATCCCGAACTCACCACAACGATCAAACAGTGCGCAACGCACTGGACGTGGTTTCGCCCTGCAATGCGGACTGCTTTCTGGGAGTTGGAGGCATTATAGGCTTCTAAACAGCCCACTGCTGGATTTAAGGGGGGGACCCAGGACGTAACAACACCATCGATTTTCGTCGTAACGCTTTCTGCTGTGTGCGTCCCCGAGAGCATTGTGAGGGCCAATGTCGCTGTCGCCCGAGTCAGTCTGCAGTTCTCACTGATGGAGACCCATTGCGCAGTGACACACAGATAAGACTTTGTTTGCTTGCTTGTCCACGGGTCTCTTGTCAGATGAATGCTTCCTCCAACCGCGCGCTTCCAATCCTGCTGGAGCGCCCTTCTGACTTCAGAAGCCAGGGCTGGAATGGCAGCGCCACTACCGTAGTGATGAGAAGGGACATCCCACTGGGGGCACAATTCCTCCACGAAGTCCCGGAAGGCCTCCTCTTCCACTCTGGAGAAGGGCAGCGTGCATCGAGCAATGAACTCTTCCTGTCAGGGCTCCATTCCCCCTTGCTGCCTGGACGCGTCAGATGGGGATTTCGGTGTCAGCGCGAGGCATAGTTCCATTGACACCTGCCTCTTAGCTAAGTTGCCTTCTGTGCCCTTCTCAGCCAGACCACTGTGCCTTTGGTCTTTGCAAGATGAGGCAAAAAAGGCAGTAATACTCTTTTGGGATGGCTGGGAGAGGGACTTGCCTTTACTGTCTTTGGGCACAAGAAGCGCATGATGCACCTCCATGTGTCGCCTCATGGCAGATGTGCCCACTTGTCCACAGCCCCCTTCCATTCCTAGGTGCACACGACTTCTGCAAACATCACAGACCACGACGTAACGGTCATTTTTCGCATCTTTGAAGAAGCGCCACACGTAGGAACTCGCCCGGCCACCATCTTTTCTTTGGGCAACGGAGTACCAGTTTCAGATGAGGCGGCATATGGAGCTGCACGTTTCCTCTCATCTCTGCTTGTGGATGGTGTTGCTGGTGGCACTGTTGATGGTGATGACGAGCGCTTAGCAGGGCATAGTTGTTCCTGAGGTTTGGGATTGCTCCCAAAGAACCCGGCAGGCTGGACCACAGAGGCAGACTCAGTCTCCGCAGGGACATCGGTATAGAAGGACTCCTCCTCCTCATCGTTGTCTGCATCAGTGCTGAAATGAAGTCCTCTGGGCTTTTTTTCCAAATTACGTGAACCGCTGCCCACGAGGTAATTCTCAACAGGTAGCTCTGGACCGGGTTCATCTTCTGTCCCACTTTCGCTCTCCCATGCAGGGAGGACGATTGTGGGCGTTTCTGTCACGATTCCAAAGAGAAGCGGAATTTCAGGAGCAATGCACCTTGGACACAAAGAGAAAACAACGGTGTACTTCTAGAAATCGATGACACATCGCTTGGAATTGCGATCAGCCTTACACAAGGTGCAGACGTAAGCTGCTACTGCGCTAGCACTGAGAAAACAACAGACGCCACAAGGTGCAAATAAAGGTACAGACTTCAAAGCTCCACAAGAGTTGTCTGAAACTGTCCGCACTGCTAAACGCCTGAAAAGCATGGGGGGGATTGACTGAGTCTCACCAGATTCATCCTTTGGAATGACGCAGCCTTCGTGACTTTTGTTCCGCCGCTGTAGGATCTCCTCGGGAACATTTTCCTCTGCTTTGGAGACATGCCCGACCGCTCACCATCCATGAACTTCCTTCCTGTTCCTCCAGAGATGTGGCTGGCTGTGCCTGTGCCACTTTCTGTGGCCGTATTTGGTGGTGTGTGCTGCTTGCGGTTGCAGGGTGGACTGGTGCTGGGGCTGTTGGTGCTGGTTACACCTTGGGCTTCCTCCTCCGCCAAATATCGGTGAACTGCAACCTCCACGCTGAATCTCCGACGTCCATACATCTTTGGAGTCCTTGATTGACGACGGGTTCTTCTCTTCAGACTCCAGTTGCAGCCGTGCACAGACACTCTATCTGCAGAGCAGCGGCGCCTCTGGCCTCTGGAGCAACTGAAGCGACACACGACAATGACCGTCCCTGTGAAGGCGGGAAAAGTGGTCAGACTCCCTCCCCTCCCCCTCCTTGAGTTCCCCCCTCCAAATGTGGAGGGGTAGTGGATGCACCCAGCCACGTGTCCCTCGCCCAAAGGAATATGGATGGACGGCAGACAGAGGTGGCGATTTTGTCTGGCTTCAGCCCTCTGATTGACGCCATAAAACTCTTCAGCAACCAGTGAGAACGGGCTCTCCCAGAAAGCACAGTCCAGAGATATACACCTTTCAAAACATCACGATGACGCTTTGCCAGCCGAATGGATTCCGATTTGTCCGTGAATCTCAGCAGTGGGACGTTGCCGTCGTGGCCACCCTAGTCCAGGACCGCTCATGCCCCCGCATTTGGCACCAAGCGGCTGCCGGGACGCGCCCCCTCGCAGGCCTCTACATATCTCTGCCCTCCAGGTCTTCCACGATGATGACATCTGGATGGAAGAGAACAAGAGCGAGACCCCCCTTATGGCCGGGAGGCAGGGGTCGGTGTCCATGTCCCACTTAACAGCCACACGACGTAGGAGTGCTTTAGTGAGGCCTTAGGCCTGGGATCGACGGAGGAGGCTTATTGCCTCATTGGGGGAATCTCTCTCCCCAAAGAGGGAGGACCGGGGAGTCCGGGGGGCAGTGGCACAATTGGCTTGGGGCAGCTACGGCTGGGGTTCCTTCTTCCCTTTTTCACCTCATGTAGCACAGCAAAGAGCCTCTGTCATGCCCCCCCATGGGGGTTTGTGTGTGTGTGACTAAGAAGCTAGCCAGCAAAGATCCAGGAAGGATGGTAACTGAGGGCAGAGTGTCCAAGTGTGAAGGATGGTGGGCAAGGAAGTGAAATAAAAACCTAAATTTTCGATCGAGAAGATGTGGACCTTTCTGGCCATGGCGTCTGGCAGTTACCTTTTCTGGGAAGGAGGTTTTTCAGAGCCTCCGGGATCTCCTTGCTCTTCTGAAGTGCGTGCAGCTCCCGGAGGATCTTGGCTTTCACGACGGTAACCTAGCCAGGAGCAAACCCCGAAGAAACCCACCGTCAGCCTGCCATAGCAACAACCCTCGGGGAGGACTGGGGGTGGGCGTTTCTGCTGTCAGGCCTGCTCGCCTTCCCCTCCCCTCCCCTCCGCTCCACATGACGCAGGGAGGCCGTCCGCTCTGGGCACTCCTCCTGACATGGCTCCTGGAGCCCTGGGGAGGAAACAACAGGCCCTGCCTTTCCCCGTTCGGAGCCCACGCGAGCAGTTCACTCACCTCCTTCCCCGAAAAGGCCTCAGACCTTCCGAGGAGGGAATAGGCAGAGAGGATGGCAGCCTCCTGGGTCGTGCTGCTGCCGTGGTGGGCCAGGACCAGCGCCGTGCCGAGGAAGGCTCTCTTTTGAGGCTTGGCGAAGATCTTCCCAAAGACCTAAACCCGAGATGTGGTCGGGACACTAAGAGAGTGTTCCAGGAAGGATCCACTGCTCTCCGCAGGAGAAGACAAGGCGTGGGGACACACGCCACAACACGTGAATTTTGTGACACAAGTTTCCATTGGAACGCAACACCGTTTCCCAGAAGCCACTCTCCTCTGCCATAGGGAAGGCCGGGCCGAGGTGTGGGGCTGGTGGCCAGCTCCAAATCGGACAGGGGGGTTTCTGGACCAGGGCTTTCTCCGGCTGCTGTCTCTCCCCCTCCTCTTTCTGACCATGGCCGCCACTTCCATGCTGGGCAGGAAGAGAGCCGGTGAGCAAGCAGGCAGGGACCTCTGCCGTCCCTGCTACTCACCCCCGTGGCCTGGGCCAGAGCGAGAAGCCCATGAACAAGGAGGTGGCCCCGGTGAGGAGGAGGAGCGCTCCAGGGGGATCTTGCTAGGGGCCCTCTGGGGCTGTGAGGCCCCCTGCAGGTGTCCCGCCATGCTGAGCCCTGACACTGGCCTTCCCTCACCTTGCCCTTGAGCAAGTCCCTCCCACACCGGTCTCACGGGAGAACGGCAAGAGGCGTCTCCCTTGCCAGCAAGACTGCCGTGCGGCCATTCTCACAGCTGCCGGGAGGGGTCCTTACCTCGCCCACGCTGCAGGCCTCTCGGTATGCCAGCAGCTCCTGGCTCCCCTGGGCTCCCCCCCTCCAGAGGTCCTCCGTCTCGCACGCCCCTGACAGAGAGACACCAGATGGGATCGACTGCCACGGAGGTGGACCGTCCCCTTCGGGAGGACAAGGGGCCAGCCAGAGGAGGCTGCTGGGCTCCTCCTTCCTTGCCCGCTTACCCCTCTGGAGAAGCAGGAGCCGATGGAAGGAGCCGATGGCTGCCTTGGCCTGGTCCCGCAGCTCCGCCCTGGAGCCAGTCAGCAGCACGGCGCATTCGGCCACCAGACGGCCCAGGACCGGGTGGTCTCCAGACAGCTAGTGGGACAGGAAACCAGGGGGACCTCGACCCACACTTCTCCCTTGCTTTCTCCCTGCACCTCGTGGGCCTTGTCCTGCAGACCCCCTGGGCGACAGGCCCTCCGCGGAGCTCTCCGGACTGAGCCCTGCCCTGGTGCCGGGGGCTGGGGGCTGGAGCGTGCTGCTCCGGGTTCCCTCCCGCCCCCACACCGGCCACTGAAATGGAGAACCCAGCCTCCCTCCCTGCCCAGAGCAGGCCGGGGGCCTCCCCCGAAGGCCCGGACGGTCCCGGCCCAAGGCCCCTCGCCAGGCCAGCAGCCAGGGATACGCACGTCCACTTCCGGCAGCGTCAGGGTGTAATCCATCAGGTGCGTGCCGCACGCCAGCGCCCTCCAGGCCTCCAGCGGCACGCTGGACCGCACCCAGAAGTGGATGTGCTGTGGGAGGAGGCAGCCCTCAGAAGCCTGTCGGGCCCCGAGGGGGCGGGGAGCTTACCTGCCCCCCCCAAGCCCTGAGGCTGAGCCCTGTGTGCCGTTCCCACCCTAAATCTCCCAGTCTGCTCCACGGCTGGTTGAGGCACTGGGGAGACACTGGCCGATGAAGGCCTTGATGTGCCATTGCCTTCGGGCAGCGTCTCCATGGCCTCGCACCCCCATTTGGGGCCTCGAGCTGGGCATCCTCACCTGATTTGCCAGCACAAGCGAACTTCTCCGATGTCCCACTCACCTCCATGATGAAGAGGAGATGGCTGAGGCTGGGCTCTCCGGCCAAGAAGCCCCGCAGCATGAATTTCAGGGTCTCGTAGCCATAGGGCTTGAAGAACCGCTGGAAGGAGAGAGAGCGTTAGGCCGGGGGGGACACCGAAGGATCCCCTGCCACGGCTGCGTGTTCTCCGCCGGCTCCTGTCCCTCCAGACGGGGGGGCAGGGAACACCTTTCGCCTTCCCTGTGAAAGGCGATGGAGGGCCGGAAGCGCCAGGAGGCGGAGGCGTGGCGGAGCTCCCAACATTCCCCCACCAGAGGCCCTTGTCGGGGCGCCAGGGAGACAGGCGTCCCGTGTGCTGCAGGCCTGGCACGTTTGCCTGCCCCGGCTTCCCCAAGGCCAGTCTACCCCGGGATCAGCCCCCCCGAGTCCGGCATCGATGCCTTTGGCCAGGATCCACCTGCTTGTGGGGGGGTGCTGTCTCGCTGCCGGCCGTCAAGACCTCGTGGAGAGCCAGCCTCAGGATCCGCGACTCCAGCTCCCTGCTCCAGGCTGGCCTGAGTCTGCTGGAAGGAGAAGAGCAGCAGGAGTGAGCGGAGCGGGAGCGGGAGGGGCGGCTCTTCTCTTCCACGGGGCCGGCCTGCGCTTCCACGCTTCCCTCTCCGCTGGACCTGGAGGCACGATCCTTCCGGGCCGCCAGTCAGCTGGACGGGGAGGGGGCACAGTCCAGGACCGTGCTCCGTGGCCCCACTTCCGAAAGAAGAAGGGAAAGCGGGATAGGGGGAGCAATCCCGTGGTCCCGAGGGCAGATGTGGGCGCCGTGAGGGCGGCTTCCTGCTCCGCTGCCACAGAAGGAGCTATGAGCTGGGGGGGAGCTCTGCCCACGGGCCCTCCATACGCCCCCCCCACCTCCATCCCGCCCCCATGGAAATCTCTGCGGTGCCTCCAGTTCCCGAGCAAGACACGGCAGAGGAGAATGGGGAGGGGGAGGGGCATCCCAGAGGGAGGGGGAGGCAGGTGGAGAGGCCGGGATCTGCAGGGTCCCCCGGCCTCTCGATTCCTGGCCCAGCCCGAAAATAAGCCGGGGCTCAGAATTCACATGAGACAAGGCGAAATGAAATCCTATCTGGGCACCATCCTGTTCCTGCTTCGACAGGGAAGTGCGGCAGCATCGGCCGGCCAGCCATGCTGGCAGAGTACAGCAGAAAAACCGGCCCTCCCACCCCCCCTCCCTCCCCCCGAAGCGACACACTGTGAGCTGGAGGAGACCCTTTCGTGAGCCGGGGCAGGCCCCACACGCCCCAATACCTCAGCTGGCAAACAGCCTTCATGGCGGACGAGATGACGGCGGGGGGCAGGGCTTCCCCGGGCTGGGTCTCCATCGCCATCTGGGGAGGCCAAGAGGGCAAAGGCAGAGATGAGTGGCCGGCCCCTCGGCCCCAGCCTGCCCCGGAGGGACGCTCAGGGCTCCTCGTCCCCCGTCACTGCTGCCTTCCGCTGGGTTTCAGGGCTGCATCTCGCTCACCGCTACGGCCAGGGCCAGGTCGGCCTTGGTGCAGGGCAGACCCAGGGCCCTCCAGCTGCCCTTCCTTGCAGCCCTGCAGCAGGTCACGACATCCCGGAGGAAGGTGGCTTTGTCTTTGCCGTCGAGTGCCTGGACGTTGGTGAGGATCAGGCAGTTAGCCAGGAAGGGCACTTCGGGGCCGCCAGGCCAGGGGGCCCCCTCAGTGTGCTCTGGGTGCTGCCTGCCGTGGCATCCAGCGGTGGGCTGTGTTTCTCCGTGGACACGATTGCCAGCAGGAGGATGCCAGCCCTACCCCACCCCTCACAACATGCTTTGCGCATCTCTCCACCTTCATGGAGGAGGGGAAATGGAGGAGACGCGGTTGGCCCTGTCCCACTCGCCTAGGGCCGCCCCGCCCGCTGCCCTAGCAGGCTGGTGGGCTCCAGACACCACTGTCACTACAGCATTGCAGCACACGCTGATTTCTAATCCTAGGCTTGAGGGCGCAAGGGCAGGGAGCAAGGGGTGTGCTGTTTTGGGATCTCAGAACACATCCCACCATTGCATTTTGCCAACAGCCGGGGCAGCAATGCAGGGTCTGATCTGGGCATTGACAGAAGTCGTTGTGAAATCGGTGGATGTGACCCTCTGCCAACGGAAGGGGCGCTGGCAAGCCCAAGACCGGCTCAGAACGCTGCGGACCCCTCCTGAGAGGAGCGGGGCCTCTGACCCCACCCGGGCAGGGAGGGCCTCCGAGGGGGCCACGCTGGATTCCCCCTGGAGCAACCAGACCGTGGAGAGTGCCCTGGGCGGAAGGCGTCAGGAGTGTCCGGGGTGGAGAGGAAGGGGGCTGTACCTGCTGTCCCGCTTGGAGCTGCTGCATGAACTCTGCCACCCTTCGCAGCAGTGTGGCGAGCTCTGCCTCCGACTGGACCGGAGCTATGCATGTGGCAGAATCCGGTATGCCTGTGGATGCCAAAGAGGAAAGAGAGTGGCGGCCGGCCGGAGGAAGGCGGGGGTCCTCCCATCCTGGAAAGACACCCTGCGGCTTTGCTCGGGAGCCTCCTGGACTCAGGCACCCCGGGGATCCGGGCAGGCCTCCTCCTCCCCTGTCAGCAGGGTGCTCTGAGCGCACCCAGCCTCCCCGGGCCCGGGCGCCACTCACCTGACCCCTCCGGTCCAGTCCGCCTGCTCGAAGCCAGGGCCTCCAACCTGCGGCGCAGGGAGGCGATGTCAAGGCCCGTCCCCTGCTCCAGAGGCCCGAGGCCGAGGGGATGGACCTTGCAGTCCCGGCAGCAGCCCCAGAGGCGCCTCGGAGCGCGTGCGGGAGCGACGGAGCCTGACGGAGTGCTGCTGCCTGCGGCCTGGGCTGGGTGAGCCCTGGCACCCCTCCGGCCCCACAGCCGCTGCAGCTTTCTCAGCCTGGAGAGAGGAGGGAGAAGGTGAGCATTGGGCTCTGCGGGGCCCTCGCGCTCCCGGCCGTGCGGTTGGCACGGGCCACCGGAACTCTCCGCCAGGGCCGCGCTGTGGGTGGCCGGGCCTCTCGCGGAAGCGCTGGACAGTCCCAACGATGGCCGCCTGCAGCCCAGTGGCGGCTGGGGAATGCTGGCCGTGGCAGGACTGTTCTCTGTCTGAACAGGCCTCGGGTGGTCCCTGACAAGGAGAAGCCCTGAGACAGCCCCCGTCCGCAGGCTTACGACGGAAAAGGCAGGACACCAACGGAACGGGGATCGGGAGCGAGAAGTTCACACGGAGCCACGCTGGAGGAGCTCTGCGGCACAGCAGTTCCTCTTCCCGCAGGGCACGCTGCGTCCAAGGACACCGTGCAAAGAGGAGGAAGCGGAGACCTCCCGGGAGACGGAAGCGAGGCGCCTGGGCCTGTGGGGCGCGGCTTTGGCCAGCCAACCCCTCGCTGCACAGGGCTCCGCCTCTTCGGGCCCATGGCCTCGGGAGGAGGGAAGGCCTCTCGCGCCGGGACCAGAGTGGGGAGGGAGCAGCTGGGCGCTGGCATCACTGGGTGCGGCTGGGCCACTACGGCCCGCCACCACGGCCCTGGACACGCCTGGCACTCAGTGGCGCTGGACCCAGGGAGGCTTCCTTTGGAGCCGCCATGCACAGGAGCGCACTTCGAAAGAGCCCCTGGGAGGAAGAAGGCCGTGTTGCGAAGCGGGGGAACAAAGAGCTGCTGCCTCCCTTCAGGCACCCGCTCGCCCCAGCCCCACAATCAGCCCTGGGCCACGTGGAGCATGTGTGCTGCTCCCAGGCCCCCCATCCTCCCAGCTGGATTTGGGACTGGAAGACCGGGACAAGTGTGGGTGCAGGGAGGGTGCTGAGCACAGCAGGACTGATCACGGGGCACGACAGACGGGCTAACCGCCATAGCTCCCGTTTCCTGGCTTGGGGGAGCTTGGATCAAGGTGAGAATGCCTTAACTTCTGGTCCCCGAAGAAAGCAGGATCTTCGATGAAGAGAGAGAGAGAATAGTAGCCTGGCCGAGAAAGAGCTGGGAGAGTCCGCATAGGATTCTGAACCAACACATGTCGTGTGAGAGCCAGAGTAGAGAAAACACTAATAACATGCCTACTCACATCTCCAAGGATGTAATGTTTCTCCGATGGATGCCAATGCACTCCAACACACTCCTAACGCACTCCAACACACTCCTAACGCACTCCAACACACTCCAACACACTGCAACACACTCCAACACACTGCAACACACTCCAACACACTCCTAATGCACTACAACGCACTCCCAACTCTCTCCCAACTCACTCCAGCTCACTCCAACTCGTCTAACACTCCAACTCTTTCCCACTCTCTAGCTCGCTATCTTTCTCTGTCTCCTTACTACCCACAAAGACCGCCGGTCACCAGAGACCTCTTGAAGGCCTTCCAGCAGGGAGACATGTCACAATGCAGGACGTGTCACTGTTGCTTAGCAACCGTGCTTGAAACTGGGCATGGCTCCTCCCAGTACAGGTGGCGGTGCCGGTGGGGGGGGCGATGGCTCTGAGTCCACTAAAACCCATTCAGCCTGTTGGGCGTGACAGAGGTATTGGACGAGGGCGCACGGCGTTTGGCTGGCCTTCCTAGCCAGGCCCGTTCTGTCGCCTCCCACGTTCTCTGCCTCTGCTCCGGGCACATGGGTTGCCAGGCTGTTCAGAAGGCGCTTGGCTGGGTGAAACCCTCCCGCCAGCGAGGAGCACCCTGAGCGCCTGTCTCGCAGGGGAGCTGCCACGTGGCTCGTGGGCTAACCCCACTCTTATGGGACTCATCCCGCAACCTCGTCCTCAGCGGCTGGACGTTCAGAAGCTCTTGGCAGGACTGGCTGCAGCAAGGCTCTAGCTTCCCCCTCCCGCCTCCCAGTCCTTCGAACGGACATCAAGCACTCTTGGAAACCCCCAGGAAACACGGGTCGCATCCTTGCGTGCAAGATATCCCTTCCCTGGTCTCCCGCGCTTCATCGTTCTCGTTTTCTCGAGTGCTGGTGCCCGTCTCAGGCTTGCGAGAGTTCTCCCGAGGCCGCCTGCACCCGCATCACGCCAGCCCACACGAGTCCCTGCGAGGACTGCGCTCCGCGTCCTCAGAATGCTGAATGACGGTTGGGGAAGGGCTGGGACACCGAGTGCGGGGCGGCCCTGGCACAGGGCATGGCGGACCGGGTGGAACTGTCAACAGCAGCACCGCACCACTCCTCTGCTTCATGGAGCTTTCCCCCCAGGCAGTTTGAAGGAGGATCTTCCAGCCTCATCCATATCAAGAGGCTCCAGGTCATTTCCATTGAATCCACAATCGAGCCCCAGACTGCAGCCTTTGAAGTGTCCATGGCACTGGCATGACTGGGAAGGTCTGAAATGCAAGAAGCATTGACATATATGTGTGCCTTTCCCCCGATAACACTTTCAAAATCACATTTGCCGCCAAAGGAGAAGAGAAAGAGATGTGGAAGAAAGGGTAACTCTCCCAATGGAGGGACGAGCTCTTGCCTTCCCTGGCTTGTAGACCAGGGTATAATCAAAGCATGGAGCAGGATGTCCAATGCTGCGTGCGCGGAGAGGGTGTGCCGGGAGGAGGCTCACCAGGAGAGGAGATGCCGAGAAGAGGCTCGTGGTCCGCGCGCATTTCAAAAGCACGGCGATACAGATGGTTGTCTATCGCTTCCTTGCTTTTCTGGATTCTGTATTTTGAAAAAGCCCCAAACATCAAGAGTAGTGTCCTTGCCTTGTTCTTTGGCTCCCACCCCCCGCCCTTCTCAATTCCCATATTCCTTTCCTTCCCATTTCAACTCAAGTTCTTGCCTTGAAGTGGCCCTGCAGAGTCAATGTCGATTCTTGACCAAGGCTTCTTTATAATGATTGGGTCTGGCCTAAAAACCTCAGATGTGTTCATGTTTTGCATCTATACTGGATGCTAGGCACCTCTCTCTGCCCCCCCCCCCCCCGGGCCTTACTAACAGCTATGAATATAACTATTTGCTGATTGCATAAGAGGTAGAGATGTGGGAACACGAGATCTGACAAACAAAAAGAGGTCACGCCCTCTGCCGTTCAGGGGTCACGTCCTCTGCGTCAGTGGGGGGCTCAGGCTGACCGCTCCCCACTCGTGTCCCCACCAGTGTCCCCAGCAGGTCCGATGGCCTGCTGCCTGCTGCCAGGAGGGCGCATCTGTCCCTCCTGCACGTGGCTCCGTCTGCTGCTGCGTGTTGCACAACGTCGTTCAGACACGGTGTGCCTCTCAAAAGCAGGGAGCAACCTGTTGTTCCAAACGTGGTCTGTCACAGCAGCCGATCCAGGTCCTTGGAGGCAGAGCGACCTGTCCTCCTCTTCCGGGCCGTGGCCAGGCATGTGGAGGGACAGCCTGGCCACGGGGTTTGGGATGCCGGAGTCTGCACGAGGCAGAGAAACAAAGAATGGATGTCTCTTGCCTTTCTCGCAGGGTGAGCCCCCCCGCCCCGGACCCTGGTGTATGGAGAAGGGGAGCCCTGGGTCCATGGCAGACAAAGGCACTTCCCTGGGGGTCAGCACCCCCGGGACCGTGGCCTGTGAAGGCACATCCCTGCTTCTGGGAGGCTTCCGGGCAAGACGCTCAGAGTGGGGCCCTTCCCCGAGCAGGCCACTGTCTCCTTCCCACATTTGTATGGGGGATATTTCCACAACACCCCCAAAGAGGACACAGTGTTGCATACAGTTTTCATCGGCTAAGTTATATGTACAGATGCAACTTTAGAGGCAAGAACTGTAATTTCAGTAGAACTGTAGCACATCTCAGCATCTTGGAGAAGACCGTGAGCAGCGCACATGCCGAAGACCTACCTCAATAAGAACATCTCTGCCTGCTGGCAAAGGATTGCGCTCTAGTCCTTACACTCCGCTGCATCCCGTGGAGGCTGGTGGGTCAGCTGTCCGTGGGGCGTGTTTAGGGGACTGCCTCATTGTGAGCAGAAAGGGGGGAGGAGAAAGGGGGGAAGCAATAGGTAGAAGCGCACACATCAGAGAAGATGCGGTGGGGAGCATGAACTCCGCAGCAGATTGCTGGGATGTGGCAAAATGGGGGTGGGGGAGCTAGAAATGGGGGACATTGCACTCGTATGCACCTGCACTCAGAAGTAAGCCCCGCTGGGTGCAACGGGTGCAATGGGTCTTTGTCCCCAGCAAGTGGGTGTGGAATTGCAGCCAAGATGGGCAAGCTGAACTAGAGAGCGCTGGCTGGCTAGATCTGCGCGGCCTGTGTGTTCTCCTGCAGCTTCCCGTGTCGCTCGTCTCCCTGCCCACCCAGCCCTTCTCAATTCGACTATTCCCAGTAGACGTCCCTTTCTTTCTTTTCTAGAGTCTGAATTAAAATCACACACATACACACACACAAACCCCTTCTCTGTTAGGCTTTATAGTGTACTCCCCGTAGCTTGTAGGTAGATTTTCTTTCTCTAGCTCTTTTTCTTTTGCTCCTGTGTGGGGGTGTGTGAGTGTGCGCTGTCTGTGCGTGCAAAGCACTACACACAATCCATACAATATAGCTCGGAAAACACGGGGATCCATTACAAAGGCCGCTGCTATTTGAGCTGATCTCACGGGAGTTCTTTCCCCCTCCTCTCAGGGCGCAATCCTATGCGTATTTAGGCAGAAAAGAGGCCTGCAACTCCCAGCGTGACCCAGCCAGCCATGGCTGGCTGGGGAGTGCTGGCAGGTGTGGGCCGCCTTTCTGCCTACACCGGCCAAGGATGGCGCCTTTACTCGTCAGGGTGGGAGAGCCAAGTCTGAGGAGCCTCCACTTGGGTGTGCAGCCGGCTCTACCTTTGGGCAGAGAGAGGAGGACCTTGGTGTGTGCTGTCACTTCCGTGTGTCAGCCTGAGGGCAGGGCAGGGCATGCCCCACTCCCTCCTTGTTCTTGACGGGGGCCACTTTGGGAGACGATACTTGCCCGAGATTTGGGATGAAAACGTTGTCAAGGAATGTGTACTTTGAGGATGGACGGGGCAGAACTGAACATGTGGATTTGATCTCTGCTGGACTCCAGGAAAGGGGGGTCTATGCCGTGTCCTGCTGAGAGACGCCAGCGGACATCCGGCCGCTGGCTAGCAGGGACGCAAATGGCGGCGGCCGTAGCCACCGCCGTTTGTGTCCCTGTGATAGGCTACGTAAATCTTTACGTAGCCTATCACGTCTGACTTTAAAAAACACACACACACTCGCATACGCAAATGGCGGCGGCTACGGCCGCTGCCATTTGTGTTCCTTATTTTGGCCTGTCTTAGTTTACATCCATATTTACGTAGTCTAAGACGGCGAAAATAAGGGGAACGCAAATAGCGGAGCGGACGCTATTTGCGTTCCCCTTATTTTTGCCGTTTTAGTCTATGTAATTATTTGCGTAGACCAAGACGGCCCAAAATAATGAATGCAAATGGCAGCGGCCGTAGGCGCCACCATTTGCCTACGCCTTTTTTTTTTTTTTTACCCGGACGTTTTAGGCTACGTAAAAACATACGTAGCCTATCACGTCTATGTAAAAAACCCCAAAAAACTGCAAATGGCTGCGGCAGGAGCCGGGCGGAAGACCAGCCGCCGCTGCCGCCGCTGAAGCCACCACCACCTGGAAGATCCGCCCCAGGTAATTCTCGTCCCGGGGGGGGTCCGCGGGGTGCCAGGGGGCCAGGCCGTTCCGCCACAGATTTCAGGGGGCCGAATGCACTGGCATTCGTCCCCACCGAGATCCGTGGCGGAATTCTCTGCCACCCCTAATTCCCATCTTGTTTTCTGAGCCCCTCTCCCAGAGCAGCTGTGGAATCATTGGGTCGCAGTCAGAATCCCAGCAGAAGTGGTTCGGAAGGGTGGGCAGGCTGGTTCGCTAGTGAGAAACCCGGGGCCGAAGAGTTTGCCCATGCTGACATGCACGTAAGGGCAAGAGGGAGTGGGGCTGGTTTGGGCCTCCTCAGACTGCGGAATCGTTCGGGCCTCTCGCCCTCTCTTTTCAGCCATACAGATTGCAACAGCGGAACAAAGCTGTATGGGTCTCCGACACGGTTATAGTGGTGGGCTTTGGCTGTCCTTGGAACTATATACTGAGGCGATAGCTCATTGCCCACAGCTATACGATTTCTGGAATCCTGCACTCATTCAGCTTTTGCTGTGAGCGCTAAGAAGCTCGTCCACGCACCCAGAGCTGCTAACCATAGGAGTTCTCGGAGTTCCTAGGGATTTCTGTTAGTTGGCCAGGAGTTCTTTGTGCCAAGAGATGAGCCCAGGACAGAAGGCGTTACTGGAATACATCTGCCCAGTTGCTTCCGCTGTCCAGCCCCACCCTTGCCTTTCCTGCTCTTTCCTGTCTTTCCTGGACAGTATTTGTGGTTCTTATGGTAGGACATGGAAGGGGTGATAGACGGATCAAGGAATGACTGTGGTTTTGTTCACTCACCGCATACAGAACTGAAATCGTTCTGCTCCTGCGCCATTCCACAGCTGCGCATCGTGCACTGCTGGCACAGGAGGCATTGAGGGCTGCCGAGAGGGAGGGGAGAGAGGAGAGGAGGAGGAGCCCGAAGGGCAGCCGACAGCAGGAGGAGCAGCATCTGTGGAGAAGGCCACCCTTCTTCTCCCACAGATGAAGCCCCTCCTCTGGTCCTCCTCAGGCATCTGCTGGGGGATGTCCAGAGGCCTCACGGGCCCTGCAAGGACTACAGAATGGCGCCTGAGCTAACAACTCCGCCTGCAAGATGCATGTTACCATTGTGGTTTATTCTTCTCTTTCCACACGCAGGTAACGACCCTCAAAGGAGGGTGGAGCCCTCGAGCGGGTGGAGTCCTCGAGCGGGTGGAGCCCTCGAGCAGGCCTGCAGCCGGGGACATCGCAATGCTTTCTGCGTTTGTTTTGTCACTTCTGACCTGTTTAAAGTTCTTTCTGCCCTGCCCTGAAGAAAAAGAAGCCATTTCTTGTTTCAAGTCAAGAGATACAATTTTTAAAATCTAGATGATTTTACACAGTGATCTCTGTGTTTGCTTGCTGTTCCACAAACCGCAGCAACAAGAATGCTTTCCAAGCTCAACAACCCCAGCTGCTGTAAGCTTCCCTCCTGGGGAGATGCTCAGCATCCCTCATGTTACAAAGTATGCTTTGATTTGCATGGAGCTGCATATCACAGACATGTACGCTAAAGACATCCCAGAGGGATCTTTGAACATAGAACTCTTGGTGCTTAGGAAAACCCGATACCCCCAAAGCTGAGGGAGTCAGAGAGCACGAGACGGTCTTTGGAAGCAATTCTTTGATTTATTACAGAAGACTTCCAAAGGAATTGAAATCACACATCAGGGGAATTAGAACGATACATATGTTTGGGGAATCAGAATCATACTAACATTCGGAGGGTTAAAGATACACGTATAAAGCCAATAGTGAGGTACACTGGGATGCATAGGAAATGGTGTGTGTGTGTGTGTGTGTGTGTGTGTGTGTAGTAGGGATGTATGCTGTAAAGGCCGCCAGACACATGCGGGCAGCGCAACTGGACTCTGCATGTCGGTGCGAGTTCTGCAAAGCACTGCCCCATCTCGCCACTGCTGTGGGCTCTGCGCAGGCCAGACAGGGACTGCTGGTTTGGACAGAACTGGAGCAAGATGGCTACGGTTTGGAACGGGTGCGCTGCTGGGGGGACAAGCGCCACTCCGTGCATTGCCTCTTCTGCATGCACATCTGGAAATGGTCTTTCCTGCTGGTGATGTCGCTGCGGCGGATATTATCTGTAGGGGAAGTAGTTGTCCTACTAGCCTCACTCTTCCCCAGCACCTTCACATCCAGAACATCTCTCTTGCGGCACTCCATGGTTTTCTCTGTCAAATAGGTTTTTAGACTTCGGAAGTCAGGGTTCTGACCTTGCACCGCCTCCCTCGCTGTGCTACCCAGAACCGCGGTTCAAGGAGTGACGCAGCCATGTATTTCACGTCCCTGCGGAATCTCCTGCGGAAGGAATGTGCAAGCCTAACGGCAGGATTGGGGGCTTGACTGTCTGCAGCACTGCTGTGCTCACAAAGCCCAGCACAGCCTTTTCTCGGCACCCCCTCTGTCATCTTCAGCGCAGGCAGAACTTGGCCCAGTGTAGCATCTCAGTAGCGTTGTGCATTCATCAAAGGCTTTTACCATGTCAACCAGCTCTTGCATCAAGACCCACTGCTGTGGTGCGACCAAAAATTTGGAGTGGTGTTTTGTCTCGATAGTGTGGTCATTTATAGCAGCTCTCTGCTGACAGAGTCGCTGTAGCATATGCAATGGGCTGTTCCAGTGTGTGCACACATCCAAGATGAACTTGTGTTGTGGAAGACCACGTCTACGTTGGATGGCGCCTATTGCCGCCATCGCTGAGCAGGACTGCCTGAGGTGTGTGCAAATGGATCGGGCCATCTTCAGTAGCTTGCCTATTTTGGGAGATGGGTTGCTCAATCCCGAACTCACCACAACGATCAAACAGTGCGCAACGCACTGGACGTGGTTTCGCCCTGCAATGCGGACTGCTTTCTGGGAGTTGGAGGCATTATAGGCTTCTAAACAGCCCACTGCTGGATTTAAGGGGGGGACCCAGGACGTAACAACACCATCGATTTTCGTCGTAACGCTTTCTGCTGTGTGCGTCCCCGAGAGCATTGTGAGGGCCAATGTCGCTGTCGCCCGAGTCAGTCTGCAGTTCTCACTGATGGAGACCCATTGCGCAGTGACACACAGATAAGACTTTGTTTGCTTGCTTGTCCACGGGTCTCTTGTCAGATGAATGCTTCCTCCAACCGCGCGCTTCCAATCCTGCTGGAGCGCCCTTCTGACTTCAGAAGCCAGGGCTGGAATGGCAGCGCCACTACCGTAGTGACGAGAAGGGACATCCCACTGGGGGCACAATTCCTCCACGAAGTCCCGGAAGGCCTCCTCTTCCACTCTGGAGAAGGGCAGCGTGCATCGAGCAATGAACTCTTCCTGTCAGGGCTCCATTCCCCCTTGCTGCCTGGACGCGTCAGATGGGGATTTCGGTGTCAGCGCGAGGCATAGTTCCATTGACACCTGCCTCTTAGCTAAGTTGCCTTCTGTGCCCTTCTCAGCCAGACCACTGTGCCTTTGGTCTTTGCAAGATGAGGCAAAAAAGGCAGTAATACTCTTTTGGGATGGCTGGGAGAGGGACTTGCCTTTACTGTCTTTGGGCACAAGAAGCGCATGATGCACCTCCATGTGTCGCCTCATGGCAGATGTGCCCACTTGTCCACAGCCCCCTTCCATTCCTAGGTGCACACGACTTCTGCAAACATCACAGACCACGACGTAACGGTCATTTTTCGCATCTTTGAAGAAGCGCCACACGTAGGAACTCGCCCGGCCACCATCTTTTCTTTGGGCAACGGAGTACCAGTTTCAGATGAGGCGGCATATGGAGCTGCACGTTTCCTCTCATCTCTGCTTGTGGATGGTGTTGCTGGTGGCACTGTTGATGGTGATGACGAGCGCTTAGCAGGGCATAGTTGTTCCTGAGGTTTGGGATTGCTCCCAAAGAACCCGGCAGGCTGGACCACAGAGGCAGACTCAGTCTCCGCAGGGACATCGGTATAGAAGGACTCCTCCTCCTCATCGTTGTCTGCATCAGTGCTGAAATGAAGTCCTCTGGGCTTTTTTTCCAAATTACGTGAACCGCTGCCCACGAGGTAATTCTCAACAGGTAGCTCTGGACCGGGTTCATCTTCTGTCCCACTTTCGCTCTCCCATGCAGGGAGGACGATTGTGGGCGTTTCTGTCACGATTCCAAAGAGAAGCGGAATTTCAGGAGCAATGCACCTTGGACACAAAGAGAAAACAACGGTGTACTTCTAGAAATCGATGACACATCGCTTGGAATTGCGATCAGCCTTACACAAGGTGCAGACGTAAGCTGCTACTGCGCTAGCACTGAGAAAACAACAGACGCCACAAGGTGCAAATAAAGGTACAGACTTCAAAGCTCCACAAGAGTTGTCTGAAACTGTCCGCACTGCTAAACGCCTGAAAAGCATGGGGGGGATTGACTGAGTCTCACCAGATTCATCCTTTGGAATGACGCAGCCTTCGTGACTTTCGTTCCGCCACTGTAGGATCTCCTCGGGAACATTTTCCTCTGCTTTGGAGACATGCCCTACCGCTCACCATCCATGAACTTCCTTCCTGTTCCTCCAGAGATGTGGCTGGCTGTGCCTGTGCCACTTTCTGTGGCCGTATTTGGTGGTGTGTGCTGCTTGCGGTTGCAGGGTGGACTGGTGCTGGGGCTGTTGGTGCTGGTTACACCTTGGGCTTCCTCCTCCGCCAAATATCGGTGAACTGCAACCTCCACGCTGACTCTCCGACGTCCATACATCTTTGGAGTCCTTGATTGACGACGGGTTCTTCTCTTCAGACTCCAGTTGCAGCCGTGCACAGACACTCTATCTGCAGAGCAGCGGCGCCTCTGGCCTCTGGAGCAACTGAAGCGACACACGACAATGACCGTCCCTGTGAAGGCGGGAAAAGTGGTCGGACTCCCTCCCCTCCCCCTCCTTGAGTTCCCCCCTCCAAATTTGGAGGGGTAGTGGATGCACCCAGCCACGTGTCCCTCGCCCAAAGGAATATGGATGGACGGCAGACAGAGGTGGCGATTTTGTCTGGCTTCAGCCCTCTGATTGACGCCATAAAACTCTTCAGCAACCAGTGAGAACGGGCTCTCCCAGAAAGCACAGTCCAGAGATATACACCTTTCAAAACATCACGATGACGCTTTGCCAGCCGAATGGATTCCGATTTGTCCGTGAATCTCAGCAGTGGGACGTTGCCGTCGTGGCCACCCTAGTCCAGGACCGCTCATGCCCCCGCATTTGGCACCAAGCGGCTGCCGGGACGCGCCCCCTCGCAGGCCTCTACATATCTCTGCCCTCCAGGTCTTCCACGATGATGACATCTGGATGGAAGAGAACAAGAGCGAGACCCCCCCTTATGGCCGGGAGGCAGGGGTCGGTGTCCATGTCCCACTTAACAGCCACACGACGTAGGAGTGCTTTAGTGAGGCCTTAGGCCTGGGATCGACGGAGGAGGCTTATTGCCTCATTGGGGGAATCTCTCTCCCCAAAGAGGGAGGACCGGGGAGTCCGGGGGGCAGTGGCACAATTGGCTTGGGGCAGCTACGGCTGGGGTTCCTTCTTCCCTTTTTCACCTCATGTAGCACAGCAAAGAGCCTCTGTCATGCCCCCCCATGGGGGTTTGTGTGTGTGTGACTAAGAAGCTAGCCAGCAAAGATCCAGGAAGGATGGTAACTGAGGGCAGAGTGTCCAAGTGTGAAGGATGGTGGGCAAGGAAGTGAAATAAAAACCTAAATTTTCGATCGAGAAGATGTGGACCTTTCTGGCCATGGCGTCTGGCGTCTCCCCCCTCATGGAGGAGGGGAAATGGAGGAGACGCGGTTGGCCCTGTCCCACTCGCCTAGGGCCGCCCCGCCCGCTGCCCTAGCAGGCTGGTGGGCTCCAGACACCACTGTCACTGTGGGGACTCCAGCACACCCTGATTTCTAATCCTAGGCTTGAGGTCCAAAGGGGAGGGAGCAACGGATGTGTCCAGAGGATCCCCCTTTGTGTTGTTTTGGGATCTCAGAACACATCCCACCATTGCATTTTACTGAAAGCAAGAGCAGCAATGCAGGGTCTGGTCTGGGCGTTGACAGAAGTCTTTGTGGATGTGACCCTCTGCCAACGGAAGAGGAGCTGGCAAGCCCAAGACCGGCTCAGAAAGCTGCAGAACCCTCCTGAGAGGAGCGGTGGCTCTGACGGGCAGTGAGGGCCTCCGAGGGGGCCACGCTGGATTCCCCCGGGAGCAGACTAGACCGTGGAAGGTGTCCTGGGTGGAAGGTGTCAGGAGTGTCCAGAGTGGAGAGCAAGGGGGTGGCTGTACCTGCTCTCCAGCTTGGACCTGCTGCACGAACTCCGCCACCCTTTGCAGCAGTGCGGCCAGCTCTGCCTCCGACTGGACCGGAGCTATACATGTAGCAGAATCTGGTATGCTTGTGGATGCCAAAGAGGAAAGAACATGGTGGCCAGCCAGAGGAAGGAGGGAGTCCTTCCATCCTGGAAAGACATGCTGCTGCTTTGCTTGGAAGCCTTCCTGACTCAGACACCCTGGGAGTTCAGACAGGCCTCCTCCTCCCCCGTCGGCAGGATGCTCTGGGTGCATCCAGCCCTCCCCGGAGCCCTGGCGCCACCTCACCTGACCCCTCCGATCCGGTCTGCCTGCTCGAACCCAGGGCTTCCAACCTCCGGCTCAGGGAGGCGAGGTTGAGGCCCGTCCCCTGCTCCAGAGGTCTCAGGCCGAGGGGATGGACCTTGCACTCCCAGCAACAGCACCAGAGGCGCATCGGAGCGCGTGCGGGAGGGGCGGAGCTTGCCAGAGTGCTGCTCCCCACAGCCCGGGCTGGGTGAGTCCTGGGAACCCCCCCGGCGCCACAGCGACCGCAGCTTTCTCAGCCTGAAAGAGAGAAGGGAGAAGGTGAGCAATGGGCTCGGCAGGGCCCTTGCGCTCCCGGCTGTATGTTTGGCGCAGGCCACCGCAACTCTCCCCCACTGCCACATCTTTGGTGGCATGAGCATCTCGTGGAAAGCACTTGAACAGTCCGGACGATGGCCACCTGCATCCCAATGGCGGGCTGGGGAATGCTGGCTGGGGCAGGACTTTTCTCTGTCTCAATAGGCCTCGGATGGTGCCCTGGCAAAGAGAAGCCATTAGACAGCCCCTGCAGTGACCAGAACTGTACACAGTGGTCCCAGCGAGTTCACGCTAGATATTCATACAAAGGGAGCATGGTCTTGGCAGCATTATTCTATTCATTTCCTCGCGATGCCTTGGAGTGTGATCCATCTTGGGCAGGGGTGTTGTGGTTTGTCTGTAAGTGAACGGCAGGAGGGGATAATCTGTCAGTGCCATTGGTTCTCGATGGCTGCATGAATTTTAAGCCTTGGCTGCTGGAAAACGATCCAGTGAGCTTCTCTTCCTGCACTTTGTTGTTGTCCTCCTCTGTCTCACCTTCAAGGACATTTAAACCAAATGCTCGGTCCTGTCAGATGTGCCCCCTTTGTCCTCAGAACAACCCTGTGAGGTAGGCTAGGGGGGACTGTGACTGACCACACTCCTCCTCCTCATTCTCCCCTTCCAGGAAATGGAAACGAAATGCTTGGCTCTGTGGGGTGTGACTTTGGCCAGTCCAAAACGCACTCTGCAGGGCTCCACCTCTTCAGCAGTCATATCCTCAGGAGGAGGGAACACCTCTCAAACTGGGATTTACGTGGGAATTTAGGAGCTGGGACTCTGGAATCACTGGGTGCTGCTGGACCCCTAAGGGCTGAGACCACAGTCCTGGACGTGCCTGGCAGTAAGTGGCAGTGAACCCAAGGCGGCTTCCTTTTGAGGAGCCATGCACAGGACTGCACTTGGAATGAATCCCTTGAATGGAGGAGACTGTTTGGGGAAACGGGGTTGGCAAAGAGCTGCTGCCTCCCTTAGGGTATCCCCCCCCACCTCGCCCCCCCCCCACAGTCACTTCAGGGCAACATGGAGGGAGCATCTTTGCTGGTCCCAGGCGCCCCATCCACCCAGTCTGGATTTGGGATGAAAGACCCAGGAACAGTGTGGGTACATGGAGGGTACTGATCACGGCATGACTGATCATGGGGCATGACAGAGAAGGCATCAGCCCTAGCTTCCCATTTCCTGGCTTTGTGGAGTGTGGACCAAGGTGAGATAGCCTTAGTTTCTGGTCCTTGAAACCAGCAGGTTCTTTGATGAGTGGATGGGTAGACCGACAGACAGACAGACAGACAGACAGATAGCGTCAGGGTGGAAACTGAGCCGATAGAACCCCAGAGCAGTTCTGATTCTGAGGAGGAACAGCAAACCGTGCGAGTGGAGTGCACTCAACTCTCACAGGCACAGCAGCTGGCAGAGGTTCCTCCTGCCGGCATTCCTGAGATAAATAGCGACCCTGGCAGCGAGAGAGCACTGGAGGGGGGCTTGCTGGATGCTCAACGCCGACGCCAGGAGCGACAACAACTGGAGGGCACGGAAAGGAGGTGTAGCGCTCATTTGGCGCGCAAGCAACGGTCCTGTGGACCCAAGGGAAAGAGGGAGGAACTCTCCCTAGCCCATAAGTTCAGGGTCTTCCTGTAATTCTCCTTCAAACAGAGACCAACTGCCTAACCTGGAGCATAGGCTACTCTGCTGTTCCTTGCTTAGTCGCTGGGGATTAGCATCTGAAAGAGTCATTAAGTTGTAAAAGGATTAAAGCCTTGAAAAGAATCCTTTTGTCTGTGTCTTGAGTTAGCTATTGGAGTAGAGTGAAAGAGGCCACCAGGGTGCTCCTGACAGATAGATAGATGTAAATAATATTAACCTGGCATAGACAGAGGGGGAGAGTCCCCGTAGGATTCTGAACCATCACCTGTAGTGTGCGAACCAGAGTACAGAAAACACTAATAACAAGCCTTGTCACTTCTTCAAGGATGTAACGTTTCTCCAACGGACTCTCCCTCACTCCCAACTCTCTGCCAACTTGTCTACTGCTCAAACTCGCTCCCACTCTCTTCGCAGCCTTCGCTTCATTGTCTCTTCATGCATCAGGCATAATCTGTGCCTGAAAAGTCTCTTCCTTCAGGGGCCCGCAGAGGACCAGGGCTGCACGTAGCCTCCATTGTGCCAGCCAGCAGTCCGAACCCGCTGCTCTCCCGGGTCGCCAAATGCCCCCCTGCCCCCCGTCGCACAGGTAGGAGGAAGGACGGCAGACCCAGCAGGCCTCAAGCAGGACCGTTCTCTATTGACGCACACGTGGAAGTGACCGCTTGGCAGGCGTGCCTCCCACCCTTGCTCCTCCCAGCTCTACAGGAGCCGCCCAGGTCCCAAGCAAGGACTAAGCCACCGTACACCTCCCCCCACCCCCAGCTCAGGATACAGAACGCTGGCCAAAGCGACTCTGCTGTCTTTAGTGGGGGCAGCCGGCACTGAAGTAGGAGTCGACTCCCATTTTGGTTGGCTTCTATATATGGAGTGGGACTGTAGTACCAGCAGAACTTAATGTGATATTCAGGTTCATATGATTTGCATTCAAAGGCTTGGAAGGATGAGAGACTAATAACGGCTCCTGGGAAATGTGCCCTGGAAAGCAGTTCCACCATTCAGGGCCACCACAGAAACGTTCCCCGGCTGGTAGGCACTCGCTGAGTTTCCCAACGTGGTGATACCAGGAGTCAGGCATCGGATGAGCAAAGCAGAGGTGAAGGCTCCAATGGGAGAAGGGAGTCCCTCGGATACCTTGGTCTCAAGCACTTCGTTTTTAGGATTGGACCCACCACTCGGAATTGTGATTTGAAATAAACTGGGGAATAGCACAAGTGTCTAAGTCGTGGTGAAATACATTCATTAGGCGGGGTCATCCTGAAGGACTTGGTGTTGTATTCTGGATCATCTGCAGGGTGGTCATGTCAACGTTCAGAATAAACGTTGCGTGGTGGAGCGGGAAAGTGCTGGCCCTCGAAGTCTCTCCTGGGGATCTTCGGAGCTGACCCAGAAGTTGATGTGCTATGGGATGAAACAGTACATCTGTGCTGTGGCCACAATTCACAGCACCCCTTGCCCGGCTGTGCAACACTGAGCCCGTGCAGGGCTTTGTAACTCAGGAAAACTCACATGCTGCATGGGGGCAAAGGAGCACCTCCGAGGACACTTTCCCAGCAAGAAACTGGGTGTCCTTCGTGCAAAAAGGGTTGCTTACTCAGTGACCATCTTTGAACTCAGGGGCTCCCCAAGATGCAGCAGCTTACTCTTCTCCAAGCTCTCTCCTGCATTTAAACAAGCTTCTGAGGCCCCATCCGCATGAGCCATTTACTCTGGGGCTGCTGCGATCCGAGGACCTTCGAGACATACGATGCAGGCGCCACCTCGCAGCCTAACCGTGGTTTTCACGGGGAAAATGTGGATTTCCGCAGAGGCGTTTTGCTGTGATGTTTTAGCTTGCTGAGGGTGTACCGCGGTTGCTGAGCTGTCTGTCCCTTCCTCGAACTGACTTCGCAGTTTGCGGTGGGCATGGGGTAGGCGCGCTTAATGATTGCGTCATTCTGTGACGCCTTTTCACCCCTCCCCGTTCCTCCCCGCTCCTTTGCAGCTGCATAGTAACAGAGAGGTATCCATTCTGGAATGATGGGGAGGCACGTCCCTCTCACGTGGGCATGCCCCTTCGCACGTGCGAACCATCGAGAGAGTTACCATGCCAAACAGTTGGCATGGCAATGAAGGGGCAGACTACCCACATCTCACCAAAGAGGAATGGACAGACACAAAAGAACCCCTAAAATACAAAACAGCCATTAAAACCCAAAGTGTCGCGCCCCACCATCACGTGGTTGCACAGCTGCGCGTTTAAATATAGTGGTTAAAAAGAAAAATGAGCAGTGAAACTGCTGCAGTTTACTTTGCTTTACTGGCCATGTGTCAGGGCACAGCGGGTTTTCCCATTGGAGACGTCCCCAGTAAATCGCGTCTGTACCGCAGCGGAAGCTAATTTGCAGCTGCAGTGCTGTGCTGTTACACCAGAGTGAACGGTGAAAGTGGTGCCGTGTAGTTGGCCCCGAGTCTCCGTGATCAGGGTTCTCTCCCTCTCTCTCCCTCTCTCTGTCCATGCACTCTGTACTGAAATTGTGATTCAGGATGCTCGGGGACAGGAAGGAGGAGAACTCAGATGAATGTCTGGATTTTTTTGAGTTTGTCCCTTTTTAAAGGAAGAAGCCCAGGTTCCTGGTAGAGCATAGTATTACAGAACGGGAAGAAAGAGGCAGACACTAAACTTCAAAATGGCCACAGCCTCATTGATCGATTTACTTCATTCAGTGACCAGCTGAGATCAGTGTATATTGGGGTGAGTGGGTCAATGTCTCTCGCCCCCCCTTCCCTGTCCCTGCTCTCCTTTTCCTGAAGAACTGCTCTGCCTACCCAGACGCAATGGTCACCATGGCTTCAGCCCGAGCCACCTGACTCCAGGGAAACATGATGGGTGGGTCAAGACCACATCCCATCCAAAGCAGCTCATTACTGGAGCAGCCCCAGCTCTGGGGAGCGCCCCCCGTTCCAAGGTTACTCTCAGTCCACTCTCACCTGAGAATGAGACAGACAGACAGTGTCGTCTCACCTGGCCTGTCAGTCATCTGTCACCCAGGAGGTTTCGCCACTGATGCTGTGTTGGGCGGCGGGGGGGGGGTATGTTTGCTGAGTGAGTGTCGCCCAGGTGAGGACAACCACAAGCTCTCCCTGCCAGCATCTCCTTCAGAGCCCTGCTCCGAACATTGGGGAAACGCCCACCTGCCCACAGCACTCTCCCCTGCGGGATGGAGATGAGGGGGTCTAGGGTGGGCCCCTCTGCCAACTGATCCTCCAACACCTGGAGCATCTCCCAAGATGCTTGATAGCCTGAAAAGAAGCAGAGACTTGGAGCACACCAGCCTAAAATCCCGCATTTAAAACGGGCCTTCTGCTTCAGTTTTAAATGCAGGACCACGACAGATTCCCTTCACATGCTCTTCCTTCCCCCCTTTTCCCCCTTATCTGGGTCTTCCGTATGTCTCATTCTACAGCCACTAGGTGGTGCTGTGGTCCAGCTCCTCTCATTGCAGCTGTTCCTTTTTCATGAAGAAATTCAAGCGGAAATCAAGCTTGGAAATTTGATAGGTCATTATCTCCGACCTTTTCAAAAACGGAATAAAGGTCATTCAGTGCGGGAGAAGTCCTGGAGGTTGATGATGTCATCTAAAGGACCTGCAAACATCTGTGAGTGAGCAGTCTCAATAGCAGGAGAAAAGCTCCGTGTGAAGAAGCCCTTGTAGGCCAGTGTGCAAAGGCTGGATATCAGCACAAGGTAAGTGATGAGATGCTGCATTTGCACTGAAACTTGCAAGGCTCATAAACGTTTACCTTAGTGTGGGAATCTGCCGATCCTGTGTCCATGGTGAGGAGAGTGTGCTAAACTGAGGAGATCCTTCTGGAAGCAGCTCTGTGATTCAATGGGATAACATGGGAGGAATGGGCTGTCACTAAGAAAACTTGGGTAGCCTTTCCCTCCCTGACCTGGGCCACATCTGTCTGGGGGGGGGGGTGTCTCCAGCAGCGATTTACTCCAAGCCAAGGATACATGACGTCATGGCCATCCAGCAGCCCCCCTGGAGCTGATCAGGGAAACACTGGATTTCCTGAGGCTGCTTGAAGTCCGATTCTTTTCCTGAAGTCAGGTTCTCCTCGGTATAGTTGCTGGGTGTCCCAATTGCTTCATTGACCTCGGATATGCTAGCCCTGCCCAGGGGTGTGCCTTTCACCGTGACCCCGATCAAGGGGTGTTTCCTGTGTGTTTCCTGTCCCTTCACAAACCAGTTCGTGTCTCCTCAGAAGGAACCCCCATTGGGCTCAATGAGCCTTGTCCCCTGAATGCCCACACCAGAATTTACAGCGATCCCCCTCAACTGAAATGGCACAGTTTAAAGCACCAGGTCCCTTAATGCTCTACAGGGCGCTCTCGAGGCTCTGATTCTCCATTGTTTGGTTTATTGCCTTAGGAAGTAACTCCTTCACAGCTTCGTTGTACAGATCCTGCGCAGTATCGCTTTGGTTAGAAAGGAGGCCGGTTTCCCATCCCTGTGATCCCCCCCCCCCGCTTCCCAGCACAAGCATATGTGGGTCTACTCAGAGGTAACACCCACTGTGTTGAATGAGGCTTGGGGGGCTTGTCTTACAAATATGGTCAGGAGTGTTTCTTTCGCCCCTCCATCACTGCGATCAAGCACAGCAAAGGGCTACAAAGGGGGCTCATTGGGAGGCTTGTCTTGCAAATGCACACAAGGGGAAGTAACTACTTTGCACCTTCCTTACGGAGCCTGGGGGGGTGGGGAGCCTCTCCTGTTGGTTGAGCAGCCCCTACCGCTCAGACGACGCTCACTCCACCCCACCTGGAAGTGAGTTACGTGGAGCCACTTAGGACGGTGCGATGTGCCCCCCCATGGAGCCCTGCCCGGACCAAGGGCACTCCTCCCTCCTCCTTCCGTTGTCATGGAGACAGGGCCTCTGTTTCCAGGTGGAGCAAGCAGGACCAGGCTCCTTCCGCCTTGCGGAGAGGATGAGAGGACGAGTCCTGGGCCAGGCAGACTGCGTGTGGGGAGAGCGACACGGAGCTCCAACGTCTCTGGGCGGCCACTCTCCCGGAAAGCAGCAGTAGCAGCTGCCTGAGAGGCACCGGCCCTTCCCTGAGGGGGTGCCTCTGGGGGGGGATTGTCGGGAGGAGCGCATGTTCATGGGAGAGGGAGGCAGAGCCTTGGGGGGATGTGGGGCGGGGGGGAGTCTGTCACAGAAAAGCCGTGGGTGGGCTGAGGGCTGGCTTGGCTCTGAGGGGACAGCTTGGCGCTCAGGTGGGAGGGAGATGGGAGAGGGGTGAAAGGACTCTGTACACAAATGACACTGCATTTGCTACCAGTCCGGTTGGATCCTTGTCTGTTTCCCTTCTTCTCTTCTGAATGCTATCTCCCACAACATCCACGGGTTAGGGGTTTGAAGCACACACACGTCACCCTGAAAACATTTTTTGCAGATGCCAGAACAGATTCGGAGGTGGAAGTGAGAGAAAAGTGTACTGATGGAGGCAAGGCAAGAGATGAGGGAGTGTCACAGTAAGGGCAACAATGCACTGAGGAGAGGAGATGGATTAATTTAGTACAGTAGGATGCCAACAAAAAGCTGAGGTGACGACTATTAAAATTATAGAAAAGGTTCTGCCACAGAACTTGTTCTTGTTGCTCAAGAGAGTTGAATAGTTTGGTATTTTAAATGTTTTAATCCCAAGGCTGATGTTGCTTTGTTTCTAAGAGTAAATGGTTTACTTTTTAAAGAACCCCTGGTGGACTATCTTGTGGATCTCTCGTGCCTCATAGCTGACCTAGTCTGCCCCGCATGTGCCATTTTATTATAGGAGTAGATAGCATGAGCAATGTGAGGGGAACCGGCATGTATACGTTATTCATGGACGCTACTTGTCACGGAACCGTGATTCTGAGGGTGTAACCAGGAAGAAGTGTGACTGGGAGGGCACCGCTCAGGCCTCAAGGGAGTGCACACGGAGATGCTGAACAGGAGTGAACCGGGAGCGAGAGCAGCAAAACAAATGCTGCTAAGTGTTGCACAAAATGCTAGTTTCGCCCCCTGGAGGCTAGTCCAATTTGCCCCAAAGAGGAGAGTCAACTTCAGGCTGGGTCCAACTCGATTTTATTGTTTGCAAACAGTTCGACAAAGGAGCTCACGCTCAAAGCAGAGTCGACCCTGGGCAACCTCCGCGCTACAGTTTTATCACTTAGCTTACATTCCTCAGCCAGCGTGTTACTTTTGATTGGTTGCCAGCGGTTTGCTTAGCAACCTTATCTTAGGGTTACTGTCTGCTCATTCCAGGCATGCGCAGCTCTTACAGTACTATGTGCTGCTTAAGACACATACAATGGCTTTGAGGTTACATTTTTACTACAATTCCCCCCTCAAAAGGCTTTTCTCAAATTTATACTCTCTTTGGTCCCGCGGTGGACTATGCACTTAAAGGCGCAAACTATTATTGCTGTGGCATTGATGGTTTTCTCTAAACAGCAAGTGAGGCCTAGGATGCCTTTGTTCTAGCTACTAGAATGTTGACAACAAAAACACTTTTTTTTGAACTTTTGGAACTCAGTATTGTTCCGTTCATCAGGAACCCTTGAAACGAGAGCACCCTCTTTCTGTAGAGCTACTTGAGTCCTTTCAGGGGTTCATTATTCCAACGGTGACCTTCAGGTGGGTCAGCTTCCGGTGTGACCCTCTCTGGTGCAGGTGATGCCTTTATTCAGTGTGATGAATCCACTTCTTTTCTTTGGCAACTTTCATAGCCATGGGAGTGGTAAGTAGGATCTGAAACAGACCCTTCTGCTTCTTGGTAGGTGGTTCATCTTTCTAGGACTGGATTAGCACCCAGTCGCTGGGATTGAGATTATGCACTGGAGCATCTAAAGGCCAGGATTGGTGCGGTGTCGCAAACCTGTGAAAACAAAACAGACTGCAAAGCAGTAACATAACCTTGAATCTTAAAACTTTTACTTTTAAATTCACATTTAAGCTATCAGCCATAGGTAATATCCGAGGTGGGCACTTATGGAACGTTTAAAAGGTGTCAATTTAATACTTCCCTTGGGGGCGCACCATACTCGAGTCAAGGTGATTGGCAAGGCCTGTGGCCTTTCAACTTAATCTTTAAACAAATTTTAATGAGCATTGTCTTTAAGGTGCGGTTCATCTTCTCAACTTGACTTGTAGATTGAGGTTTCCAAGGGGGGTGTAGCTTCTAGTTAGTTTGTTATGCCTGGGCCACTACTTGCGTCACTTGTCCAACAAAATGGGTCCCCTGATTTGATTCACTCTCTTTAGGTAACAAGAGCTTAGGGATTACTTTTTAACAGGATCTTGGCTACTGTCTGAGCGGTGCAGTCAATTGCTTTTATCATTACTAGCAGGTACCGATAGCCATGAGTCTGGGGCAACTCTGAAAAGTCAATTTGAAATCTCTGAAAAGGATAGTAAGCGCATGGGCGACTTCTCATTTGAGCTGGGGGCTCAAACATCTTTGAATCATTTTTGAGGCACAAAGGGCAGTCAGCCACTGTTCTCAGGTCTTGGTCTAACCTGAAGGAGGTGCTATCTGCCTCGGGCGCACTCAAAATCGGGGTGTTAAAGGGGGATGATCCCTTTATTAACTAACCATAATTTTTGAACTTCTCAATGAGCGGCTTCAAGCCTGCACAGGTGGCTTTTTTCAGAGGATACTGCCTTACGCACACAGGGCTCTCCCTTTTTAAAGAAGATTTTAATTTGTGTTATGCATTTGGTCGGGCAGGGGTTCTGTCTGCCCACACACATGGATTAACATTCTCTAAAATCTCAGTCCCTTTGGCCTCTGACACAATCTTGATTGCTTGAAGGGCCATTCGATAATTTGAGCCCTGCATTGCTGGCAGCTGTACTACAATCTGATTATCACTGAAGAAGATTTCAGCTTGCAGTTTTGTTAACAAGTCCCGCCCCAAGAGGGCAACCAGGTATGCAGATGAAACTACAAAGGCATGTTCCAGTATGTTATTTCCAGTCTTCGTGAGGAGGGGCTTACACATGGGCAATTTAGTTTGTTTTTTTTTTCCCTTTAATTTCTTTTATAGTTACATGCTTTCCACTTTCTCTTGCCGGGGGGGCTTCACAGGGATCATAGAAAATGTGGCTCCAGTATCTACTAGGGCTTTACAGTCCTCGCCACCAACCCTTACTTTTACCTTGGGATTCTCCCGAGCGTTTGTTCGTAGGGTGGTGGCCCTTCAGCTAGACTCCCCCCCACTGGAGGACCCTGCCAGCATTTGGCAGCCTTCAGGGTGAGTCTCTTTTCTCTTTTCTTTCAGCTCTGGACAATCTTTCTTCCAATGTCTCTTCTCTCGGCAATACGCACATTTATTGAGCCCCGGTCGGCCCTTTCCTTTTCTGCCCCCCCCCCCTCTGGTCGCTTCTGTGCTCTCAAGCTGCTGTTTATATCTCCGCCCATGGTGGCTGCCAGCATTGCCTTTTCCTTTTTCCAGGAATGGCACTTTTTTATGTGCTCTCATGTGCACCATAGCTCTAAAAACTTCATGATCTGGGGTCTGATAAGGCTAAAGCAGGCGGTGATATTAAGGCTTGCTTCAATTTAAGAAAAGCCTTTTTTATTTTAATTGTCCACTTCTAGTGGGTAATATTTTTGTTAAAGCTTCATACGGGGGCTTCACCCCTTTTTATGGCTACTATAGCCTCCCTCTTGTAACAGGCACACTTATCTTTTGGCTTGCCTGTTCTGCAAATCATGTTTCAAATTCTCTGTGCCATGCACCAGTTTTAACTCTTTGTTTTCTCTGCAAGTTAGGCTGTTTGCCATTGCTTCGACAGAGACTTGCTTGCTTAGATCTTCTTACTAATCTCAATGACACACATTTGGGATAAGCTTTCTTTCTTTTTTAAGCCTTTTTGTCTGCTACTTTCTTCTGCCTTCTTTTATACCTTTTTCATATCATTAAAATCTAACACCATGACTGGAAAACATTTGTTTTGTATAGTAGGGCATGGTGGAGCAGATCTAACCATTATACTGCTCCTCTGACTGCATGGTCAGGGCCCATCAAAATCAAGGGAATGGCGTTCTCATATGTGGAAAGAGTTCCAAGCCGCCATTTTTGCATCGGCAACTCCACACTGCATGAGTTTTGGCAGAGTGTCAGGTTTGCCTCTGAGCAAATGGAACGTCAGAACAGTTCAGATTTTGAGAAAGGGCTGGAACACATGGGGCAGGAACTTTCTTAGGCTTCAGAAACACAGCTGGGCTTAGAAGTATCACGGGAGAGTGGGGGACTCTCTCTCTCTCTCTCACCTCTTAAGTTAAGAGAATTTGCTGCCCCCCTTTTTAAAGGGAAACTAACTTTCGTAGTTTCTCTTTGAACTTTTTGAAGGCTGTTTCCTTTGTAGTCTATGAATCTCTAGAAATTTGTATCTGTATGCTTCATTAGGGTAAATGAAATCAAAGCCTTGGAAATCATAGAATCATAGAATAGTAGGGTTGGAAGGGGCTTACAAGGCCATCGAGTCCAACCCCTTGCCCAGTGCAGGAATCTAAATCAGAGCATCCCTGACAGATGGCTGTCCAGCCTCGTCTTGAATGCCTCCAGGGTGGGAGAGCCCACCACCTCCCCAGGTAATTGGTTCCATTGTTGTATTGCTCTAACAGTTAGGACGTTTCTCCTGATGTTCAGCTGGAATCCAGCTTCCTGTCACTTGAGCCCATTATTCCATGTCCTGCACTCTGGGATGATTGAGAAGAGATCCTGGCCTTCCTCTCTGGGACAACCTTTTAAGTACTTGAAGAGTGCTATCAGATCTCCTCTCAGTCTTCTCTTCTCAAGGCTAAATATACCCAGTTCTTTCAGTCAAATGCAGCTTTTTATCTGAGTGTTGAAATCACAAATCAAACTGTACACTGAGCTGATCACAAACAAACACACAATCTACAACAACGGGAGTTTAAGGCTATGACAAGCCTCACAGTACTTTTTATGGCAAGTCTTTAACTGTCTAAAGTTCCAGTCCATGTGCAGAGTGCCTCTAACAAAGAAGGCTTTGGGCCATAAAGAAGGGATGTTTTTAACAAAAGCTCTGTGTCTCTTCATCAGTTCGAATGGGGAAGGTGTAACCTTACACCTCTTCTAGATTCCTCCACAGATAAGAACAGAGCAGTGCTGCTCAGCTTTCCAGCTGTGATGCTTTTCTTGTTTGTTTGTTTTTTTGCAAATCTCACTCTTTTGTCAGGTCCTCACAGACACCTTCCAGCCTCTCTGCTTGCTAAGGCTAAACCAGCCATGGCGAAGGGGGGTTAGGCAAGTCCCCCTTGGCTCTGCTCTGAGCAGGCTGACAGAGATAAGCTTACACAGACCCTGATATTTTAAGAACTTGCTCTGTCTTTGTTTCTTGATTTTGCCACAGTCTTTAAGTCGTCAAACAAATCTCTTTGTTCAGAAGTTGCAACTTTTTAAACTGCTTTTGCTTCTTCTAACAAACTTGGATACGGTGGCAGACAAACTGTCTCTGGAGGGCCCCCTCCCTCCCCCAACAACCTCTCCTCCCAACCTAACAGACCGAATCAGACCGGGGGGAGCTCAGGGCACCTTGGGCAGGGTCTCCCAGTCTTCAAGCTCCTTCTGTGGGGCTTGAATCAGGGAGAACAGGGGCTTTGGGCTTCACCTCAGAGCATACCATCATGACTTTACAATATTGAACTTTATATTCAACCTTTTCTCGCCTTCAGTGGATTTTGGTTGGCACTCATCCAAATGCTGATAACCTCACCTTCCCTGAGGCAAATTTATCTCTTACTACTTGATTCAGACACCACCCGGGGTCTCTTGCCCCGTGGTCCTTTGCCAGTAACACATTTACACTTCTGTAACTAAGGGGGATTCTTTCCGCACCAATTCAACCAACCATCAATATAGGCGAATTGATCCCATTGCCCATTATTCACCACATTTTTATATACAGCATTTACAAGATTTACACCAAAGGATCCTATGTCTGGCCAACTAATTCCAAATGCTGGCCATTCCAATTGACAGAGTGTAACCAGCTTGCCTTTCGACATCTTAGTACACGGAGTCTGACAAACCTCAGACGCTTGACTTTGCTAAAGTTCTTTAGCATGCATCCCAAGGGAGTAGCAGAGCTTTCTAAACGGGAGCTACCCGCCCCCATTGTGCCTACCTCTATTTGAAACCATACACGGAGCCTGACAAACCTCCGACACTGACACGGAGTCTGACAAACCTCAGACGCTCCGAAGGCAACTCAAACAGAAAGACAGAAGGGAAATCAAGTACTTACTCTGCCCAACACCCTAGTGCCATCTCTTCAGACCCATTCAGCCTGGTTGACTCAATCAATGGAGTCCACGCCTTTAACCTCCTGGGTGTCCCGACCCCCGTTCTCTGGTGCCGTGGCAGACCTCAAAGGCGGTCCGGCGCGCCCCACAGGCACCTTTGCCGGTTCTGTCGTTTGACCCCAGGGTGCTCCAAGGGACTCCTGACTGCTCGCCAGTTTGTTGCACAAAATGCTAGTTTCGCCCCCTGGAGGCTAGTCCAATTTGCCCCAAAGAGGAGAGTCAACTTCAGGCTGGGTCCAACTCGATTTTATTGTTTGCAAACAGTTCGACAAAGGAGCTCACGCTCAGAGCAGAGTCGACCCTGGGCAACCTCCGCGCTACAGTTTTATCACTTAGCTTGCATTCCTCAGCCAGCATGTTACTTTTGATTGGTTGCCAGCGGTTTGCTTAGCAACCTTATCTTAGGGTTACTGTCTGCTCATTCCAGGCATGCGCAGCTCTTACAGTACTATGTGCTGCTTAAGACACATACAATGGCTTTGAGGTTACATTTTTACTACATAAGCCAAGTACAAACACTCCTGCAAGGCCTCTTCCAAACTGTCCTCCACATCAACAAACGGATTGTCACAATAATCTCTACCAAATAACCAAGATCACAGCTGTTTTAACTGGTGGCAAATACATTACCCTTTCTGGAAAGGGGGGCAACATTACGTCCTTTGCCTCGGGTAGCAATGATTAGACATTGTGTCATTGATCAGTCGGGCAAACCCATTCAGGGCAAACCCTGGAAAAAACAGATCTGATCCTGCAGTCCTGAAGTGTGTCCACCCCTGACCATCACATTACAGACTGGAATCCCCACACATCAGAATGTATTTATAAGTAAGAACTCAAAGCAACTGTAGGAAACTCCATTCTGGTTTGAGTGCAGAAGATGGTGGTGAAAGGGTGTCAGAGGAAGCTACAGCACGTTATGTGATCCTGAATATGCACCACAAGTAAATGCTAAGAGAATCCCAATATCAAGAAGTTTGCCAACCAGGCAGAATTCTATTTGCCTAAGTAGAATTTTAGCAGCACCACCAGTTGGCACAGTTGTAGGATACAATGACAGAACATCACTCTCCAGCTAAATTATTGTTGCTGTTTGTGCACATCTGTGCGCTGTCACAGGACCTGTCTATGCGCCGCTTATACAGGGGTGGGATTGGGACCTACCGTAGATCTCTGGTTGATTTGCAGTAGATCAGCAAGGGCTTTTTGTAACTCCTGCCAATTTAACAATAGGAAGTAAAATGGCAAGAATTATTTCTCTCTCCCTTTGCTGGCCTTGTGCTAATCGCTTATCAGGCTCAGTGGAAAATATGAATATATCAATATGAATATACATTGGTTGCCTTTGACCACAGCTCTGCTGACCAGTTTGAGGGGTTTGCGTTCAAACCCCTAAACTCTGTAGTTACTCAGGTGTAGATTTGTCCTCATAGTTGGTGGTTGTTTCAGTGTATGGACGACAGGATGCAGTAGTGAATGGGTTTCACCCATTTAGCCACCACTTTGCACCTCGCTCTGGTTGGAGAACTTTGGAGTTGTAGGAAAAACACAAAGTAAAGTCTTCCAGTTCTGCACAATGGAATCAAATAGGGGTGCTGACTGCATTTGTACATGAGTTTGAAGATGGAACATTGTCAATGCAATCGTGGACAATTGGGCCACATAGAGATTCACCCCGAGGAGGATTCTGAGCTCGGCTGGCACTATTTTGCAAGCATTGTCCTCAGGAAGTTGGTTTTCCAGCTATTGTGCAGGTGAACCTGCTGAGCCTGTCTCTGCTGCTTAAGAACCTAGATTTGCAGTGTGTTGAGCACATATAAATTTTTGATTTCTGCTTCAAAGCTTCTGTTGGAACTAGTCATTCCCAACTTGGTGAAGGATGGTAAACATATCCTTATCACACATCAAATCATTAACGGCAGGTTAATTTACTTGGGAGACAGGAAGAACAGGCTAGCCATTGTGAAATGTATTCATTCAAATAACTTTTGAATACTGCACTATACAGTTGGACCTCAACACGGTGTTACATGCATGATTAACATTGCGACTGGCCTATTGTAACGTGATCTATGTGGGGCTGTCCTTGAAAACCACTTGGAAACTTCAGTTGATGCAGACTGCTGCATCAAAAGTTTTGACTGGGGTAGTATCATATGACCAATTTTTTTTATACCACAGGAATGGCAGAGGGCAATTCAATGGCGGAAGTAAGTGTTCCGTTCCGCCATGGACTCCGGGGGGTGGGGATTCTTTAGAATCCAGACTCATTGGGACCCGTGGCAGAATTCTCCGCCATCCCTATTGCTTACTGTTCCACAAACCGCAGCAACAAGAATGCTTTCCGAGCTAAACAATCCCAGCTGCTGTAAGCTTCCCTCATGCGGAGATGCTCAGCATCCCTGATGTTACAAACTATGCTTTAATTTACATGGAGGTGCATATCACATCCATGTAAACTAAACACATACCAGAGGGCTCTTTTTACATAGAACTCTAAGTGCTTAGGAAAACCCGATACCCCCAAAGCTGAGGGAATCAGAGACCACAACATGGTCTTTGAAAGCAATTCTTTGATTTATTAAAGAAGACTTCCAAAGGAATTGAAATCACACATCAGGGGAATTAGAACGATACATACGTTTGGGGAATCAGAATCATACTAACATTCGGAGGGTGAAAGATACACGTATAAAGTCAATAGTGAAGTACACTGGGATGCATAGGAAATTGTGTGTGTGTGTGTGTGTGTGTGTGTGTGTGTGTAGTAGGGATGTACGCTGTATAGGCCATCAGACACATGCGGGCAGCGCAACTGGACTCTGCATGTGGGTGTGAGTTCTGCAAAACACCGCCCCATCTCGCCACTGCAGTTGGGACTGCTTGTTTGGACAGAAATGGAACAAGACGGCTGCAGTGTGGAATGGGTGTGCTGCTGGGGGACAACCGCCACTCCGTGCGTTGCCTCTTCCACATGCACATCTGGAAATGGTGTTTCCTCCACCAGCTGAAAATGTGCATGGACTTGTGGGTCACACACACAATCACAACAAGCACGCACAGGACTCTGCATCATTGCGCCTCAGAACTTGGGTCACACCAGCGACCGACTCGTCATCACAGGGCTCCTCCTCGTCACTTGGCGACTGCTCCGTTATGCTGGCAGTGTCAGCTATGGGGGGGAGGTGCTGCTTAGGAATCCATTTCCAGTTGCAACGTGTACAGGCAAGGGCGGAGACAGGTGCTGGTGTGAGTCTACTTCGACGTTTGGTGACAATGTTCCCAGTGCAGAGAAAAGCCTTGCAGAGGACACACTTGAGGGAGGGCGAGATAGATGCCAAACGGCAACTTTGGTCAGATTTGGCCAAGCGCCACATTTTGCATCCCAGTACAGGAGAGAATCACTCTCTGGTCTGCTGTGCATTACTGAGAAACTGTCTCTGGCATAAGCTGCCAGTTCCTGGACAGCCACATCATAAGCAGACCCCTTCCTGGCTCTTTCTGTATGGTTCTGCTGCACAGTTACACCAAGTACCACTGCCAACGAGGAGTACAAGTAGAACTTTCCACGAGATGCCCCTGTACGTCGTGGTGGTGCAGCTGCTGTGGCGTCACCGCCCTCCCTGCTGGTGATGTCGCTGCGGCATATATTATCTTTAGGGGAGGTAGTAGTCCTACTAGCCTCACTCTTCCCCAGTGCCTTCTCCTCCAGAACATCTCTCTTGCGGCACTCCATGGTTTTCTCTGTCAAATAGGGTTTTAGACTTCGGAAGTCAGGGTTCTGGCTTTGCAGCGCCTCCCTTGTTGTGCTACCTGGAACTGCAGTTCAAGGAATGATGCAGCCATGTATTTCACGTCCCCCCTCATCAAACTGACGTGCTTGTTGGTGCCAATCTCCTGTGGAAGGAATTCGCAAGCCTACCGGCAGGATTGGCTACTTCACTGTCTACAGCACTGCTGCACTTGCAAAGCCCAGCACAGCCTTTTCTCGGCACCCCCTCTATCATCTTCAGTGCAGGCAGAACTTGGCCCAGTGTAGCATAGTCTGCACTCAGTAGCATTGTGCATTCATCAAATGCTTTTACTATGTCAACCAGCTCTTGCATCAAGACCCACTGCTGTGGTGCAGTGCAAAAATTTGGAGTGGTGTTTTGTCTCGATAGTTTGGTCATTTATAGTAGCTCTCTGCTCACCGAGTCGCTGTAGCATATGCAATGTGCTGTTCCAGTGTGTGCACACATCCAAGATGAACATGTGTTGTGGAAGACCACGGCTACGTTGGATGGCGCCTATTGCCATCATCGCTGAGCAGGACTGCCTGAGGTGTGTGCAGATGGATTGGGCCATCTTCAGTAGCTTGCCTATTTTGGGAGATGGGTTGTTCAATCCCGAACGCACCACAACGATCAAACAGTGCGCAACGCACTGGACGTGGTTTCGCCCTGCAATGCGGACTGCTTTCCGGGAGTTGGAGGCATTATAGGCTGCTAAACAGCCCACTGCTGGATTTAAGGGGGGGAACCAAGACATAACAACACCATCGATTTTCGTCATAATGCTTTCTGCTGTGTGCATCCCCGAGAGCAATGTGAGGGCCAACGTCACTGTTGCCCGAGTCAGTCTGCAGATCTCACTGACGGAGATCCATTGTGCAGTGACACACAGATAAGACCTTGTTTGATTGCTTGTCCACGGGTCCCTTGTCAGAGGAATGCTTCCTCCAACCGCACGCTTCCAGTCCTGCTGGAGCACCCTTCTGACTTCAGAAGCCAGGGCTGGAATGGCAGAGCCACTACCGTAGTGACGAGAAGGGACATCCCACTGGGGGCACAATTCCTCCACGAAGTCCCGGAAGGCCTCCTCTTCCACTCTGGAGAAGGGCAGCATGCATCGAGCAATGGACTCTTCCTGTCAGGCCTCCATTCCCCCTTGCTGCCTGGACGCGTCAGATGGGAATTTCGGTGTCAGCGCGAGGCATTGTTCCATTGACCTGTGCCCTTCTCAGGGCCATCTGTGCTCTTCTCAGCAGGACCACTTTGTCTTTGGTCTTTGCAAGGTGAGGCAAAAAAGGCGGTAATGCTCTTTCGGGATGGTCGGGAGAGGGACTTGCCTTTACTGTCTTTGGGCACAAGAAGCACATGATGCACCTCAATGTGTCGCCTCATGGCAGATATGCCCACTCATCCACAGCCCCCTTCCATTCCTAGGCGCACACGACTTCTGCAAACATCACAGACCACGACGTAACGGTCATTTTTCACATCTTTGAAGAAGCACCACACGTAGGAACTCACCCTGCCACCATCTTTTCTTTGGGGAACGGAGTACCAGTTTCAGATGAGGCGGCATCAGGAGCTGCACGTTTCCACTCATCCCTGCTTGTGGATGGTGTTGCTGGTGGCACTGTTGATGGTGATGACGAGCGCTTAGCAGGGCATAGTTGTTCCTGAGGTTTGGGATTGCTCCCAAAGAACCCGGCAGGCTGGACCACAGAGTCAGACTCAGTCTCCGCAGGGACATCGGTATAGAAGGACTCCTCCTCCTCATCGCTGTCTGCATCAGTGCGAAAATTAAGTCCTCTGGGCTTTTTTTTCCAGATTACGTGAACCGCTGCCCACAAGGTAATTCTCAACAGGTAGCTCTGGACCGGGTTCATTTTCTGTCCCACTTTCGCTCTCCGATGCAGGGAGGACGGTTGTGGGCGTTTCTGTCACGATTCCAAAGAGAAGCGGAATTTCAGGAGAAATGCACCTTTGACGCATGAATAATAGCAAAGAGAAAAAAATGGTGTACTTCTAGAAATCGATGACACATCGCTTGGAATTGCGATCAGCCTTACACAAGGTGCAGACGTAAGCTGCTACTGCGCTAGCACTGAGAAAACAACAGACGCCACAAGGTGCAAATAAAGGTACAGACTTCAAAGCTCCACAAGAGTTGTCTGAAACTCCGCACTGCTAAATGCCTGAAAAGCATGGGGGGGATTGACTGAGTCTCACCAGATTCATCCTTTGGAATGACGCAGCCTTCGTGACTTTCGTTCCGCCGCTGTAGGATCTCCTCGGGAACATTTTCATCTGCTTTGGAGACATGCCCTACCACTCACCATCCATGAACTTCCTTCCTGTTCCTCCAGAGATGTGGCTGGCTGTGCCTGTGCCACTTTCTGTGGCTGTATTTGGTGGTGTGTGCTGCTTGCGGTTGCAGGGTGGACTGGTGCTGGGGCTGTTGGTGCTGCTTACACCTTGGGCTTCCTCCTCCACCAAATATCGGTGAACTGCAACCTCCACGCTGAATCTCCGACGTCCATACATCTTTGGAGTCCTTGATTGATGACGGGTTCTTCTCTTCTCCGTGTTCATGTCTCTGTGGTGGGCAGGAGGAGACATCAATGCATGTGGTGGTGGTGAGAGAATTACTCAGGAACACATTTCACTATAGCAAAGCTGAAATCATGTAAACAGCCTGCAGACGCAGATATAGTGCAGTGTAAAAGTAGTTTGAGGGAGCTACTGGAGGATGGAGTCTATGCACCCTGAAAAACAACGGCTGCTGGAGGATGGAGTCCTTCTTAGGCCTAAACACAGGCTGCTGGTGGATGGAGTCCAGGCAGCGTGAAAAACAGAGGCTGATGGTGGATGGAGTCCCAGGAGCCCCACACAAAGCCCAAGCCCCCAAATAGAGGCACACATTTTGCATCCCATGGGGAGAAGCTCCTTAATGCAGGCTGATAGAGGACGGAGTCCTTTGCTTCTGGCCTCCCCTCCCATCCCCATCTTACATCTTAGTTTCATGTAAACTAAGTATATCAAAGAACATACTTTCACTGCAAGAAAGGTTGGACTGCAGTGCCGTTGAACAGGGACACATTCTAGTTGCAGCCATGCACGGACACTCTGTCCGCAGAGCAGCGGCACCTCTGGCCTCTGGAGCAACATGACGATGACCATCCCTGTGAAGGCGGGAAAAGTGGTTGGACTCCCTCCCCTCCCCCTCCTTGAGTCCCCCCCCCCAAATTTGGAGGGGTAGTGGATCCACCCAGCCACGTGTCCCTCGCCCAAAGGAGTATGGATGGACAGCAGACAGAGGTGGCGATTTTGTCTGGCTTCGGCCATCTGATTGACGCCATAAAACTCTTCAGCAACCAGCGAGAACGGGCTCTCCCGGAAAGCACAGTCCAGAGATATACACCTTTCAAAACATCACGATGACGCTTTGCCAGCCGAATGGATTCCAATTTGTCCGTGAATCTCAGCAGTGGGACGTTGCCGTCGTGGCCACCCTAGTCCAGGACCGCTCATGCCCCCCGCATTTGGCACCAAGCGGCTGCCGGGACGCGCCCCCTCGCAGGCCTCTACATATCTCTGTCCTCCAAGTCTTCCACGATGATGACATCTGGATGGAAGAGAACAAGAGCGAGACCCCCCTTATGGCCAGGAGGCAGGGGTCGGTGTCCATGTCCCACTTAACAGCCACACGACTTAGGAATGCTTTAGTGAGGCCTTAGGCCTGGGATCGACGGAGGAGGCTTATTGCCTCATTGGGGGAATCTCTCTCCCCAAAGAGGGAGGACTGGGGAGTCCAGGGGGGGCAGTGGCAGAATTGGCTTGCGGCAGCTACGTCTGGGGTTCCTTCTTCCCTTTTTCACCTCATGTAGCACAGCAAAGAGCTTCTGTCATGTCCCCTCCCATCCTCATGGGAGTTTGTGTTTGTGTGACTAAGTACCAGGAAGGATGCTAACTGAGGGCAGAGTGTCCAAGTGTGAAGGATGGTGGGCAAGGAAGTGAAATAAAAACCTAAATTTTCGATCGAGAAGATGTGGACCTTTCTGGCCATGGCGTCTGGCAGTTACCTTTTCTGGGAAGGAGACTTTTCAGAGCCTCCGGGATCTCCTTGCTCTTCTGAAGTGCGTGCAGCTCCCGGAGGATCTTGGCCTTCACGACGGTAACCTAGCAAAGAGGCAAACCCCGAAGAAACCCACCGTCAGCCTGCCGTAGCAACAACCCTCGAGGAGGACTGGGGGTGGGCGTTTCTGCCCGCTCGCCTTCCCCTCCCCTCCGCTCCGCATGATGCAGGGAGGCCGTCCGCTCTGGGCACTCCTCCTGACATGGCTCCCCTGGGGAGGAAACAACAGGCCCTGCCTTTCGCCGTTCGGAGCCCACGCGAGCACTTCACTCACCTCCTTCCCCGAAAAGGCCTCAGACCTCCCGAGGAGGGAATACGCAGCGAGAATGGCGGCCTCCTGGGTCGTGCTGCTGCCGTGGTGGGCCAGGACCAGCGCCGTGCCGAGGAAGGCTCTCTTTTGAGGCTTGGCGAAGATCTTCCCAAAGACCTAAACCCAAGATGCGGTCGGGACACTGGAAGAGTCACTAAAAGACACTAAAAGCGGCCAGCTCCAAATTGGACAGGGAGGTTTCTGGACCAGGGCTTTCTCCGGCTGTTGTCTCTCCCCCTCCTCTTTCTCACTATGGCTGCCACTTCCATGCTGGGCAGGAAGAGAGCCGGCGAGCAAGCAGGCAGGGACCTCTTCCGTCCCTGCTACTCACCCCCGTGGCCTGGGCCAGAGCAAGAAGCCCATGAACAAGGAGGTGGCCCCGGTGGGGAGGAGGAGCGCTCCAGGGGGGTCTTGCTAGGGGCCCTCCGGGGCTGTGAGGCCCCCTGCAGGTGTCCCGCCATGCTGAGCCCTGACACTGGCCTGCCCTCCCCTTGCCCTTGAGCAAGTCCCTCCCACACTGGTCTCACGGGAGGACGGCAAGGGGTTTCTCCCTTGCCGGCAGGACTGGTGCGCAGCCATCCTTGCGGCTGCCAGGGGGTCCTTACCTCACCCACGCTGCAGGCCTCTCAGTATGCCAGCAGCTCCTGGCTCCCTTGGGCTCCCCCCCTCCAGAGGTCCTCCGTCTCGTGCGCCCCTGACAGAGGGAACCAGATTGGATCGACTGCCATGGAGGTGGACTGTCCCCTCCGGGAGGACAAGGGGCCAGCCAGAGGAGGCTGCTGGCCTCCTCCTTCCTTGCCCGCTTACCCCTCTGGAGAAGCAGGAGCCGATGGAAGGAGCCGATGGCTGCCTTGGCCTGGTCCCGCAGCTCCGCCCTGGAGCCAGTCAGCAGCACGGCGCATTCGGCCACCAAACGGCCCAGGACCGGGTGGTCTCCAGACAGCTAGTGGGACAGGAAACCAGGGGGACCTTGACACACACTTCTCCCTTGCTTTCTCCCTGCACATCGTGGGCCCTGTCCTGCAGACCCCCTGGGCGACAGGCCCTCCGCGCAGCTCTCTGGACTGAGCCCTGCCCTGGTGCCGGGGGCTGGAGCGTGCTGCTCCGGGTTCCCTCCTGCCCCCACACTGGCCCCTGAAACAGAGAACCCAGCCTCCCTCCCTGCCCAGAGCAGGCCGGGGGCCCTCCCCCGAAGGCCCGGACGGTCCCGGCCCAAGGCCCCTCGCCAGGCCAGCAGCCGGGGTACGCACGTCCACTTCCGGCAGCGTCAGGCTGTAATCCATCCAGCGCCCTCCAGGCCTCCAGCGGCACGCTGGACTGCACACAGAAGTGGATGTGCTGTGGGAGGAGGCAGCCCTGAGAAGCCTGGCGGGCCCCGAGGGGGCGGGGGGCTTACCCGCCACCCCGAAGCCCTGAGGCTGAGCCCTGGGTGCCGTTCCTGCCCTAAATCTCCCAGGCTGCTCCACGGCTGGTCGAGGCACTGGGGAGACTGGGGAGACACTGGCGGATCAAGGCCTTGATGTGCCATTGCCTTCGGGCAACGTCTCCATGGCCTCGCACCCCCATTTGGGGCCTCGAGCTGGGCATCCTCACCTGATTTGCCAGCAAAAGCGAACTTCTCAGATGTCCCACTCACCTCCATGATGAATAGGAGATGGCTGAGGCTGGGCTCTCCAGCCAACAAGCCCCGCAGCATGAATTTCAGGGTCTCGTAGCCATAGGGCTTGAAGAACTGCTGGAAGGAGAGAGAGCGTTAGGCCGGGACACACACTGAAGAATCCCCTGCCACGGCTGCGTGGTCTCCGCCAGCTCCCATCCCTCCAGGCTGGGGGGCAGGGAACGGCTTTCGCCTTCCCAGTGAAAGGCGACGGAGGGCCGCAAGCGCCAGGAGGCAGAGGTGTGGCGGAGCTACCAACGCTCCCCCACCAGAGGCCCTTGTCGGGGCGCCAGGGAGACAGGTGTCCCGTGTGCTGCAGGCCTGGCACGTTTGCCTGCCCCAGCTTCCCCAAGGCCAGTCTACTCCGGGATCAGCCCCCCCGAGTCCGGCATCGACGCCTTTGGCCAGGATCCACCTGCTGGTGGGGGGGTGCTGTCTCGCTGCCAGCCGTCAAAACCTCGTGGAGAGCCAGCCTCCTCCACCTGGAGTAAGAATCTACCACACCGACGAGGTTCATGCCCTTGAAATGGCCCTGCAAAATCAATGTGGATCCTCACCAAGGCTTCTTGGTCGCCCCCCGTGGAAGGATAGGTGCCCTTGGTGGATTGTGCCTAGCGGCTTGACCAGGACTGCACTCAATGACTGTGTTTTCGGGGTCTGACTCAATACTGGGCCATCAGACGGCGCTCCTGGCCAATGCTTTCATGCAAACAATCCCTGGAGGAGCAGTGGTCCAGATGTTGAGACGGCCCTTGTCTGGAAGAACAACACGGTTCCCCACAGCAGACGTCCCCACTGGGCAGACATCTCATGCTGATGGTATCTGAAGGGCTTCAGTGCCTCTGGCAGTTCCTTAGCTGGCCAGCCCCTCCATCCAAGCCAGCACAGGATGTCGAGCAGTCAGCCCAGGAAACTGATCAGCCTGAAGGGGTGGTCAGGAAGGGCTCCGAGCATCAAGACTCCCATGGAAGAGGCACAACAGACTCAGGCCTTTGAAGTGGTGCCCAACTCAGTCCGTCCGCACGAGCTCTTGCCTTCCCTGGCTTGTCGACCAGGGTATAATCAAAGCATGGAGCAGGATGCTGCAACGCTGCATGTGCGGAGAGGGTGTGCCGGGAGGAGGCTCACCAGGAGAGGAGATCCTGAGAAGAGGCTCGTGGTCCACGTGCATTTCAAAAGCACGGCGATACAGATGGTTGTCTATCCCTTCCTTCCTTTTCTGGATTCTGTATTTTTTTAAAACCCCAAACATAAAAAGTAGTGTCCTTGCCTTGTACCTTGGCTCCTGCCCCCGCCCTTCCCAATTCCCGTATTCCTTTCCTTCCCATTTCAACTCTTATCACTATATATATATATATATATATATATATATATATATAGTCCACTATAAAGCCTAACAGAAGAGAAAAGGGGCTGGGGTCCTTGTATATATATATATATATATATATATATATACAAGGCCCCCAGCCCCTTTTCTCTTCTGTTAGGCTTTATAGTGGACTCCCCCGCTGAGCTGGTAGGGAGTTTTCCTTTCTGTAGCTGATTTTCTTTCGCTCCCATGTTTGTGTGTGTGCTGTGTGTGTGCCCAGCACTACACACGGGTCCATACAATAGAGCTGGCAAACCGCTACAACTTACCTATACATTTTATACAATATATCGTATATATAAAGGGGAAAGCACTACCCAATTTGTTTGTATACTGTGGCGCAAAGCAAGCCCGCTACGAGGCACCTAAGGGGTCTTGGCAGGGGCAGAGGCGGGCGAGGTGCTGGTGGGGCTCAGTCAAGACTACAGACATCAATATGTTCATTTTCAATGTGCCCGCCCGGCAGGACTGCTGCGTTTGCTTCCTGCCTCAGTCGAGACAACTGTCCTCTGCGTGTTCTTTCTAGCAGGGAGGGTGGGGTGAGCTGCCTGCAGCCCCTCCCTCTCTGGCTGATGTATAGGACGTTAAGCTTTTGCTGTGAGCGCTAAGAAGCTCGTCTACGCAACCTGAGTTGCTAACCCGAGTTTCTGGGGGATTCTGTTAGTTTGCCAGGAGTTCTTTGTGCCAAGAGATGGGCCCAGGACAGAAGGCGTTACTGGAATACGTAAAGTAGGAAGGATGGTGGGCAGTGAAGAGAAATAAAAAACTAAATTTTCCATCGAGAAGGCGTGGACCTTTCTGGCCATGGTGCCTGGCAGAGTTACCTTTTCTCAGAAGGAGGTTTTTCAGAGCCTCCGGGAACTCCAAAATGTTCGTCCAAAATGTGTGCAGCTCCCAGAGGATCTTGGCTTTCACGATTGCAACCTAGCAAGGAGCAAAACACTGCCGTAGCAACAACCCTCGGGGAGGACTGGGGGTGGGCGTTTCTGCTGTCAGGCCTGCTCTCCTTCCCCTCCCCTCCCCTCCGCTCTGGGCATTCCTCCTGGCATGCCTCCTGGTGCCTTTTGGAGGAAACAACAGGCCCTGCCTTTTCCCCATTTGGAGCCTAGGTGAGCAGTTCACTCACCTCCTTCCCAGAAAAGGTCTCAGACCTGCCGAGGAGGGAATACGCCAGGACGATGGAAGCCTCCTGGCTCTTGACGCTGCTGTGGTGTGCCAGGAACAGCACCATGCTGAGGCAGGCTCTCTTCTGAGGCTCGGCGAAGATCTTCCCAAAGACCTAAACCCAAGATGTGGTGGGAACACGAAGAGAGTGTTCCAGGAAGGATCCACTGCTCTTCTCAGGGGGAGACAACCCGTGGGGACACACGCCACAACACTTGAATTGTGTAACACAAGTTTCAATTGGAAGACAACACCTTCCAAGGTGTTGCTCCAGGGGGATCTTGCTAGGGGCCCTCCGGGGCTGTGAGGCCCCCTGCAGGTGTCCCGCCATGCTGAGCCCTGACACTGGCCTGCCCTCACCTTGCCCTTGATCGAGTCCCTCCCACACCGGTCTCACGGGAGGACAGCAAGAGGCGTCTCCCTTGCCAGCAAGACTGCCGTGCGGCCATTCTCACAGCTGCCGGGAGGGGTCCTTACCTCGCCCACGCTGCAGGCCTCTCGGTATGCCACCAGCTCCTGGCTCCCTTGGGCTCCCCCCCTCCAGAGGTCCTCTGTCTCACACGCCCCTGACAGAGAGACACCAGATGGGATCGACTGCAATGGAGGTGGACAGTCCCATTTGGGAGAACCTGGGCCCAGCCAGAAGAGGCTGCTGGGTTCCTCCTTCCTTGCCTGCTTATCCCTCTGGAGAAAAAGGAGCCGATGGAAGGAGCCGATGGCTTCCTTGGCCTGGTCCCGCAGCTCCACTCTTTTGCCGGTCAGCAGCACGGCACATTTGGCCACCAGACGGCCCAGGACCGGGTGGTCTCCAGACAGCTAGTGGGAAAGGAGCGCAGCTGAGCCCTGCGCTCCTTTCCTGCCCTGAATCTCCCAGGCAGTTCCACGGCTGGTCGAAGCATGATTGCTTGTAGTAGGATGCCAGCCCTCACAACGTGCTCTGCGGATCTCTCCACCTTCATGGAGGAGGGGAAATGGAGGAGATGCAGTTGGCCCTCTCCCACTCGCCTAGGGAGACCCCGCCCTCTGCCCTAGCAGGCTTGTGGGTTCCAGACACCACTGTCACTGTGGGGAGTGCAGCACACGCTGATTTCTAATCCTAGGCTTGAGGTCCAAAGGGGAGGGAGCAACGGATGTGTCCAGAGGATCCCCCTTTGTGTTGTTTTGGGATATCAGAACACATCCCACCATTGCATTTTGCCGACAGCTGGGGCAGCAATGCAGGGTCTGGTCTGGGCGTTGACAGAAGTCTTTGTGAAATCAGTAGATGTGACCCTCTGCAAACGGAAGGGGCGCTGGCAAGCCCAAGACCGGCTCAGAAAGCTGCAGAACCCTCCTGAGAGGAGCGGCGGCTCTGACCCCACCCAGGCAGTGAGGGCCTCTGAGGGGGCCACGCGGGATTCCCCCTGGAGCAAACCAGACCGTGGAAAGTGCCCTGGGCAGAAGGTGTCAGGAGTGTCCAGAGTGGAGAGGAAGGGGGTGGCTGTACCTGCTCTCCAGCTTGGACCTGCTGCATGAACTCTGCCACCCTTCGCAGCGGTGCGGCGAGTTCTGCCTCCGACTGGACCGGAGCTATAATTATGTATTATTTACATAATAAATTACATATTATTTAATACGTAAATAGCCTATCACGAAAAGAACAGGACAGCATTTGCAGATGCAGACTGGCAGCGGACGGAGGTCTGGCTGCGGACAGACCTGGCCGGCATCTCCACGGACTTGACGTGGAGCAGATCCGGCTGGGGAGGATTCTGGCGGGAGGGACGGATCACCTCCCCCCCTGCGGACCCCCAGGCGTAACAGTGAGTGGGGTTCATACACCCCTAGAAACCAGCAGGTTCTTGGATGGATGGATGGATGGATGGATAGATGTAAATAATATTAACCTGGCATAGACAGAGGGGGAGAGTCCCCGTAGGATTCTGAACCATCACATGTAGTATGCGAACCAGAGTAGAGAAAACACTACTAACAAGCCTTGCCACTTCTTCAAGGACGTAACGTTTCCCCAACCGACTCCAACGGACTCTCCCTCACTCCCAACTCTCTGCCAATTTGTCTACTGCTCAAACTCGCTCCCGCTCTCTTCGCACCCTTCGCTTCATTGTCCCTTCATGCATCAGGCAAAATCTGTGCCTGAAAAGTCTCTTCCTTCAGGGGCCCGCAACAGGGGGGCAAAGATTGCAACGGGGGGCAAAGCTGTATGGGTCTCCGACACGGTTGTAGTTGTGAGCTTTGGCTGTTCTTGGAACTATATACTGGGGCCATAGCTCATTGCCCACAGCTATAGGATTTCTGCAATCCTGCACTCATTAATTAATTTATTTAGGGTGTTTTTACCCTACTCTTTGCTGAAAAAGGCTCCCGGAGTGGCTTACAAAGATGAATTTTAAGACAGTCCCTGCCCTCAGGCTTACAATCGAAAAGACACGACACAAAAGGAAAAGGGCCTGGGAGGGAGGAGGGGAAGGAAAGCAAATACACTAATGACAGGTGCATAGGACCAGGTTGGTCTGCCCCCTGTGATGATGTTCATCCTGGGAGGCAGGAGGTGCAGCCCCCCAGTGGCCTCGGTTCCCCAGCCGATGGATGAGGCCAGAGCCTGCGGTCCTGAGGAACTGTCAGTGTCTGTTGGAGCCGCGTGTTCTTTCTAGCGGGGGGGGGGAGCTCCCTGCAGCCCCTCCCTCTCTGGCTGATGTATAGGACCTTAAGCAAGTGTCTGTTGGAGCCGCGTGTTCTTTCTAGCGGGGGGGGGGAGCTCCCTGCAGCCCCTCCCTCTCTGGCTGATGTATAGGACGTTAAGGAACTGTCGGTTGGAGCCGCGTGTTCTTTCTAGCGGGGGGGGGGGAGCTCCCTGCAGCCCCTCCCTCTCTGGCTGATGTATAGGACCTTAAGCAAGTGTCTGTTGGAGCCGCGTGTTCTTTCTAGCGGGGGGGGGGGAGCTCCCTGCAGCCCCTCCCTCTCTGGCTGATGTATAGGACCTTAAGCAAGTGTCTGTTGGAGCCGCGTGTTCTTTCTAGCGGGGGGGGGGAGCTCCCTGCAGCCCCTCCCTCTCTGGCTGATGTATAGGACCTTAAGCAAGTGTCTGTTGGAGCCGCGTGTTCTTTCTAGCGGGGGGGGGGGGAGCTCCCTGCAGCCCCTCCCTCTCTGGCTGATGTATAGGACGTTAAGGAACTGTCGGTTGGAGCCGCGTGTTCTTTCTAGCGGGGGGGGGGAGCTCCCTGCAGCCCCTCCCTCTCTGGCTGATGTATAGGACCTTAAGCAAGTGTCTGTTGGAGCCGCGTGTTCTTTCTAGCGGGGGGGGGGGAGCTCCCTGCAGCCCCTCCCTCTCTGGCTGATGTATAGGACCTTAAGCAAGTGTCTGTTGGAGCCGCGTGTTCTTTCTAGCGGGGGGGGGGGGAGCTCCCTGCAGCCCCTCCCTCTCTGGCTGATGTATAGGACCTTAAGCAAGTGTCTGTTGGAGCCGCGTGTTCTTTCTAGCGGGGGGGGGGAGCTCCCTGCAGCCCCTCCCTCTCTGGCTGATGTATAGGACCTTAAGCAAGTGTCTGTTGGAGCCGCGTGTTCTTTCTAGCGGGGGGGGGGAGCTCCCTGCAGCCCCTCCCTCTCTGGCTGATGTATAGGACCTTAAGCAAGTGTCTGTTGGAGCCGCGTGTTCTTTCTAGCGGGGGGGGGGGAGCTCCCTGCAGCCCCTCCCTCTCTGGCTGATGTATAGGACCTTAAGCAAGTGTCTGTTGGAGCCGCGTGTTCTTTCTAGCGGGGGGGGGGGAGCTCCCTGCAGCCCCTCCCTCTCTGGCTGATGTATAGGACCTTAAGCAAGTGTCTGTTGGAGCCGCGTGTTCTTTCTAGCGGGGGGGGGGAGCTCCCTGCAGCCCCTCCCTCTCTGGCTGATGTATAGGACCTTAAGCAAGTGTCTGTTGGAGCCGCGTGTTCTTTCTAGCGGGGGGGGGAGCTCCCTGCAGCCCCTCCCTCTCTGGCTGATGTATAGGACCTTAAGCAAGTGTCTGTTGGAGCCGCGTGTTCTTTCTAGCGGGGGGGGGGAGCTCCCTGCAGCCCCTCCCTCTCTGGCTGATGTATAGGACGTTAAGGAACTGTCGGTTGGAGCCGCGTGTTCTTTCTAGCGGGGGGGGGGGAGCTCCCTGCAGCCCCTCCCTCTCTGGCTGATGTATAGGACCTTAAGCAAGTGTCTGTTGGAGCCGCGTGTTCTTTCTAGCGGGGGGGGGGAGCTCCCTGCAGCCCCTCCCTCTCTGGCTGATGTATAGGACCTTAAGCAAGTGTCTGTTGGAGCCGCGTGTTCTTTCTAGCGGGGGGGGGGAGCTCCCTGCAGCCCCTCCCTCTCTGGCTGATGTATAGGACGTTAAGGAACTGTCGGTTGGAGCCGTGTGTTCTTCCTAGCGGGGGGGGGGGAGCTCCCTGCAGCCCCTCCCTCTCTGGCTGATGTATAGGACCTTAAGCTTTTGCCAGGAGTTCTTTGTGCCAAGAGATGGGCCCAGGACAGAAGGCGTTACTGGAATATGTAACGTCCGCAAAAGGAACGGGCATCAATGTATATCGAGTCATTCAACTGATACAGGAATCAACCATTCAAGAAACACGGTTCAATTCTATATTGCAGTCCAAGAATCTGCATTTCGTACATCACAACTATACAGGAAATGCTAAATTGCCATGCCAAATAAAGAAGCAAGAAACAAAAGTAACCCAGCTAAGCCACACCACGGTCATGATCTTGCTGCACTCCTTGGGGCCACAGCAGCCTGAACTGAGTGAGCAAGTATGAAGGATGGTGGGCAATGAAGAGAAATACAAAACTAAATTTTCCATCGAGAGGATGTGGACCTTTCTGGCCTTGGCGCCCGGCAGAGTTACCTTTTCTTGGAAGGAGGTTTTTCAGAGCCTCCAGGAGCTCCTTGTTCTTCCAAAGTGCGTGAAGCTCCGGGAGGATCTTCGCCTTCACTGTTGCAACGTAGCAGGAGCAAAACACGAAGAAACCCACCGTCAGCCTGCCGTAGCAACAACCCTCGGGGAGGACTGGGGGTGGGCGTTTCTGCTGTCAGGCCCGCTCGCCTTCCCCTCCACTCCACTTCGCATGACGCAGGGAGGCCGTCCGCTCTGGGCACTCCTCCTGACATGGCTCCTGGAGCCCTGGGGAGGAAACAACAGGCCCTGCCTTTCCCCGTTCGGAGCCCACGTGAGCAGTTCACTCACCTCCTTCCCCGAAAAGGCCTCAGACCTCCCAAGGAGGGAATAGGCAGAGAGGATGGCAGCCTCCTGGGTCGTGCTGCTGCCGTGGTGGGCCAGGACCAGCGCCGTGCCGAGGAAGGCTCTCTTTTGAGGCTTGGCGAAGATCTTCCCAAAGACCTAAACCCGAGATGTGGTCGGGACACTAAGAGAGTGTTCCAAGAAGGATCCACTGCTCTCCGCAGGAGAAGACAAGGCGTGGGGACACACGCCACAACACGTGAATTTTGTGACACAAGTTTCCATTGGAACGCAACACCGTTTCCCAGAAGCCACTCTCCTCTGCCATAGGGAAGGCCGGGCCGAGGTGTGGGGCTGGCGGCCAGCTCCAAATCGGACAGGGGGGTTTCTGGACCAGGGCTTTCTCTGGCTGCTGTTTCTCCCCCTCCTCTTTCTGACCATGGCCGCCACTTCCATGCTGGGTAGGAAGAGAGCCGGTGAGCAAGCAGGCAGGGACCTCTGCCGTCCCTGCTACTCACCCCCGTGGCCTGGGCCAGAGCGAGAAGCCCATGAACAAGGAGGTGGCCCCGGTGAGGAGGAGGAGCGCTCCAGGGGGATCTTGCTAGGGGCCCTCCGGGGCTGTGAGGCCCCCTGCAGGTGTCCCGCCATGCTGAGCCCTGACACTGGCCTTCCCTCACCTTGCCCTTGAGCAAGTCCCTCCCACACCGGTCTCACGGGAGAACGGCAAGAGGCGTCCCCCTTGCCAGCAAGACTGCCGTGCGGCCATTCTCACAGCTGCCAGGAGGGGTCCTTACCTCGCCCACGCTGCAGGCCTCTCGGTATGCCAGCAGCTCCTGGCTCCCTTGGGCTCCCCCCCTCCAGAGGTCCTCCGTCTCACACGCCCCTGACAGAGAGACACCAGATGGGATCGACTGCCACGGAGGTGGACTGTCCCCTTCGGGAGGACAAGGGGCCAGCCAGAGGAGGCTGCTGGGCTCCTCCTTCCTTGCCCGCTTACCCCTCTGGAGAAGCAGGAGCCGATGGAAGGAGCCGATGGCTGCCTTGGCCTGGTCCCGCAGCTCCGCCCTGGAGCCAGTCAGCAGCACGGTGCATTCGGCCACCAGATGGCCCAGAACCGGGTGGTCTCCAGACAGCTAGTGGGACAGGAAACCAGCGGGACCTTGACCCACACTTCTCCCTTGCTTTCTCCCTGCACCTCGTGGGCCCTGTCCTGACGACCCCCTGGGCGACAGGCCCTCCGCGCAGCTCTCCGGACTGAGCCCTGCCCTGGTGCCAGGGGCTGGGGGCTGGAGCGTGCTGCTCCGGGTTCCCTCCCGCCCCCACACCGGCCACTGAAACGGAGAACCCAGCCTCCCTCCCTGCCCAGAGCAGGCCGGGGGCCTCCCCCGAAGGCCCGGACGGTCCCGGCCCAAGGCCCCTCGCCAGGCCAGCGGCCGGGGATATGCACGTCCACTTCCGGCAGCGTCAGGGTGTAATCCACCAGGTGCGTGCCGCACGCCAGCGCCCTCCAGGCCTCCAGCGGCACACTGGACCGCACCCAGAAGTGGATGTGCTGTGGGAGGAGGCAGCCCTCAGAAGCCTGGCGGGCCCCGAGGGGGCGGGGGGCTTACCCGCCACCCCCAAGCCCTGAGCTGAGCCCTGTGTGCCGTTCCCACCCTAAATCTCCCAGTCTGCTCCACGGCTGGTTGAGGCACTGGGGAGACACTGGCCGATGAAGGCCTTGATGTGCCATTGCCTTCGGGCAGCGTCTCCATGGCCTCGCACCCCCATTTGGGGCCTCGAGCTGGGCATCCTCACCTGATTTGCCAGCACAAGCGAACTTCTCCGACGTCCCACTCACCTCCATGATGAATAGGAGATGGCTGAGGCTGGGCTCTCCGGCCAAGAAGCCCCGCAGCATGAATTTCAGGGTCTCGTAGCCATAGGGCTTGAAGAACCGCTGGAAGGAGAGAGAGTGTTAGGCCGGGGGACACACCGAAGGATCCCCTGCCACGGCTGCATGTTCTCCGCCGGCTCCTGTCCCTCCAGACGGGGGGGCAGGGAACGCCTTTCGCCTTCCCTGTGAAAGGCGATGGAGGGCCGGAAGCGCCAGGAGGCAGAGGTGTGGCGGAGCTACCAACGTTCCCCCACCAGAGGCCCTTGTCGGGGTGCCAGGGAGACAGGTGTCCCGTGTGCTGCAGGCCTGGCACGTTTGCCTGCCCCGGCTTCCCCAAGGCCAGTCTACCCCGGGATCAGCCCCCCCGAGTCCGGCATCGATGCCTTTGGCCAGGATCCACCTGCTTGTGGGGGGGTGCTGTCTCGCTGCCGGCCGTCAAGACCTCGTGGAGAGCCAGCCTCAGGATCTGCGACTCCAGCTCCCTGCTCCAGGCTGGCCTGAGTTTGCTGGAAGGAGAAGAGCAGCAGGAGGCAGCGGAGCGGGAGGGGCGGCTCTTCTCTTCCACGGGGCCGGCCTGCGCTTCCACGCTTCCCTCTCCGCTGGACCTGGAGGCACGATCCTTCCGGGCCGCCAGTCAGCTGGACAGGGAGGGGGCACAGTCCAGGACCGTGCTCCGTGGTCCCACTTCCGAAAGAAGAAGGGAAAGCAGGATAGGGGGAGCAATCCCGTGGTCCCGAGGGCAGATGTGGGCGCCGTGAGGGCGGCTTCCTGCTCCGCTGCCACAGAAGGAGCTATGAGCTGGGGGGGGTGATCTGCCCACGGGCCCTCCATACGCCCCCCCACTTCCATCCCGCCCCCATGGAAATCTCTGCGGTGCCTCCAGTTCCTGAGCAAGACACGGCAGAGGAGAATGGGGAGGGGGGAGGGGCATCCCAGAGGGAGGGGGAGGCAGGTGGAGAGGCCAGGATCTGCAAGGTCCCCCGGCCTCTTGATTCCTGGCCCAGCCCGAAAATAAGCCGGGGCTCAGAATTCACATGAGACAAGGCGAAATGAAATCCTATCTGGGCGCCTTCCTGTTCCTGCTTTGACAGGGAAGCACGGCAGCATCGGCCGGCCAGCCACGCTGGCAGAGTACAGCAGAAAAACCGGCCCTCCCCCCCCTCCCCCTGAAGCGACACATTGTGAGCTGGAGGAGACCCTTTCGTGAGCCGGGGCAGGCCCCACACGCCCCAATACCTCAGCTGGCAAACAGCCTTCATGGCGGACGAGATGACGGCGGGGGGCAGGGCTTCCCCGGGCCTGGGAGGGAGGAGGGGAAGGAAAGCAAATACACTAATGACAGATGCATAGGACCAGGTTGGTCTGCCCCCTGTGATGATGTTCATCCTGGGAGGCAGGAGGTGCAGCCCCCCACTGGCCTCGGTTCCCCAGCCGATGGATGAGGCCAGAGCCTGCAGTCCCGAGGAACTGTCAGTGTCAGTTGGAGCTATTAAAATTATAGAAAAGGTTCTGCCACAGAACTTGTTCTTGTTGCTCAAGAGAGTTGAATAGTTTGGTATTTTAAATGTTTTAATCCCAAGGCTGATGTTGCTTTGTTTCTAAGAGTAAATGGTTTACTTTTTAAAGAACCCCTGGTGGACTAACTTGTGGATCTCTCGTGCCTCATAGCTGACCTAGTCTGCCCCGCATGTGCCATTTTATTATAGGAGTAGATAGCATGAGCAATGTGAGGGGAACCGGCATGTATACGTTATTCATGGACGCTACTTGTCACGGAACCGTGATTCTGAGGGTGTAACCAGGAAGAAGTGTGACTGGGAGGGCACTGCTCAGGCCTCAAGGGAGTGCACACGGAGATGCTGAACAGGAGTGAACCGGGAGCGAGAGCAGCAAAACAAATGCTGCTAAGCCAAGTACAAACGCTCCTGCAAGGCCTCTTCCAAACTGTCCTCCACATCAACAAACAGATTGTCACAATAATCTCTACCAAATAACCAAGATCACAGCTGTTTTAACTGGTGGCAAATACATTACCCTTTCTGGAAAGGGGGGCAACATTACGTCCTTTGCCTCGGGTAGCAATGATTAGACATTGTGTCATTGATCAGTCGGGCAAACCCATTCAGGGCAAACCCTGGAAAAAACAGATCTGATCCTGCAGTCCTGAAGTGTGTCCACCCCTGACCATCACATTACAGACTGGAATCCCCACACATCAGAATGTATTTATAAGTAAGAACTCAAAGCAACTGTAGGAAACTCCATTCTGGTTTGAGTGCAGAAGATGGTGGTGAAAGGGTGTCAGAGGAAGCTACAGCACGTTATGTGATCCTGAATATGCACCACAAGTAAATGCTAAGAGAATCCCAATATCAAGAAGTTTGCCAACCAGGCAGAATTCTATTTGCCTAAGTAGAATTTTAGCAGCACCACCAGTTGGCACAGTTGTAGGATACAATGACAGAACATCACTCTCCAGCTAAATTATTGTTGCTGTTTGTGCACATCTGTGCGCTGTCACAGGACCTGTCTATGCGCCGCTTATACAGGGGTGGGATTGGGACCTACCGTAGATCTCTGGTTGATTTGCAGTAGATCAGCAAGGGCTTTTTGTAACTCCTGCCAATTTAACAATAGGAAGTAAAATGGCAAGAATTATTTCTCTCTCCCTTTGCTGGCCTTGTGCTAATCGCTTATCAGGCTCAGTGGAAAATATGAATATATCAATATGAATATACATTGGTTGCCTTTGACCACAGCTCTGCTGACCAGTTTGAGGGGTTTGCGTTCAAACCCCTAAACTCTGTAGTTACTCAGGTGTAGATTTGTCCTCATAGTTGGTGGTTGTTTCAGTGTATGGACGACAGGATGCAGTAGTGAATGGGTTTCACCCATTTAGCCACCACTTTGCACCTCGCTCTGGTTGGAGAACTTTGGAGTTGTAGGAAAAACACAAAGTAAAGTCTTCCAGTTCTGCACAATGGAATCAAATAGGGGTGCTGACTGCATTTGTGCATGAGTTTGAAGATGGAACATTGTCAATGCAATCGTGGACAATTGGGCCACATAGAGATTCACCCCGAGGAGGATTCTGAGCTCGGCTGGCACTATTTTGCAAGCATTGTCCTCAGGAAGTTGGTTTTCCAGCTATTGTGCAGGTGAACCTGCTGAGCCTGTCTCTGCTGCTTAAGAACCTAGATTTGCAGTGTGTTGAGCACATATAAATTTTTGATTTCTGCTTCATAGCTTCTGTTGGAACTAGTCATTCCCAACTTGGTGAAGGATGGTAAACATATCCTTATCACACATCAAATCATTAACGGCAGGTTAATTTACTTGGGAGACAGGAAGAACAGGCTAGCCATTGTGAAATGTATTCATTCAAATAACTTTTGAATACTGCACTATACAGTTGGACCTCAACACGGTGTTACATGCATGAATAACATTGCGACTGGCCTATTGTAACGTGATCTATGTGGGGCTGTCCTTGAAAACCACTTGGAAACTTCAGTTGGTGCAGACTGCTGCATCAAAAGTTTTGACTGGGGTAGTATCATATGACCAATTTTTTTTATACCACAGGAATGGCAGAGGGCAATTCAATGGCGGAGGTAAGTGTTCCGTTCCGCCATGGACTCCGGCGGGGTGGGGATTCTTTAGAATCCAGACTCATTGGGATCCGTGGCAGAATTCTTCGCCATCATTGCTTACTGTTCCACAAACCGCAGCAACAAGAATGCTTTCCGAGCTAAACAACCCCAGCTGCTGTAAGCTTCCCTCATGCGGAGATGCTCAGCATCCCTGATGTTACAAACTATGCTTTAATTTACATGGAGGTGCATATCACATCCATGTAAACTAAACACATACCAGAGGGCTCTTTTTACATAGAACTCTCAGTGCTTAGGAAAACTCGATTCCCCCAAAGCTCAAGGAATCACAGACCACAACATGGTCTTTGAAAGCAATTCTTTGATTTATTAAAGAAGACTTCCAAAGGAATTAAAATCACACATCAGGGGAATTAGAACGATACATACGTTTGGGGAATCAGAATCATACTAACATTCGGAGGGTGAAATATACACGTATAAAGTCAATAGTGAAGTACACTGGGATGCATAGGAAATTGTGTGTGTGTGTGTGTGTGTGTAGTAGGGATGTACGCTGTATAGGTCACCAGACACATGCGGGCAGCGCAACTGGACTCTGCATGTGGGTGTGAGTTCTACAAAACACCGCCCCATCTCGCCACTGCAGTTGGGACTGCTTGTTTGGACAGAAATGGAACAAGACGGCTGCAGTGTGGAATGGGTGCGCTGCTGGGGGACAACCGCCACTCCGTGCGTTGCCTCTTCCACATGCACATCTGGAAATGGTGTTTCCTCCACCAGCTGAAAATGTGCATGGACTTGTGGGTCACACACACAATCACAACAAGCACGCAAAGGACTCTGCATCATTGCGCCTCAGAATTTGGGTCACACCAGCGACCGACTCGTCATCACAGGGCTGCTCCTCGTCACTTGGCGACTGCTCCGTTATCCTAATCCTAATGCACTCCTAATGCCGGTGGGGGGGGCGATGGCTCTGAGTCCACTCAAACCCATTCAGCCTGTTGGGCGTGACAGAGGCATTGAACGAGGGCGCACGGCGTTTGGCTGGCCTTCCCAGCCAGGCCCGTTCCGTCGCCTCCCACGTTCTCTGCCTCTGCTCCGGGCACATGGGTTGCCAGGCTGTTCAGAAGGCGCTTGGCCGGGTGAAACCCTCCTGCCAGCGAGGAGCACCCTGAGCGCCTGTCTCGCAGGGGAGCTGCCACGTGGCTCGTGGGCTAACCCCACTCTTATGGGACTCATCCCGCAACCTCGTCCTCAGCGGCTGGACGTTCAGAAGCTCTTGGCAGGACTGGCTGCAGCAAGGCTCTAGCTTCCCCCTCCCGCCTCCCAGTCCTTCGAACGGACATCAAGCACTCTTGGGAACCCCCAGGAAACACGGGTCGCATCCTTGCGTGCAAGATATCCCTTCCCTGGTCTCCCGCGCTTCATCGTTCTCGTTCTCTCGCGTGCTGGTGCCCGTCTCAGGCTTGCGAGAGTTCTCCCGAGGCAGCCTGCACCCGCATCACGCCAGCCCACACGAGTCCCTGCGAGGACTGCGCTCAGCGCCCTCAGAATGCTGAATGACGGTTGGGGAAGGGCTGGGACACCGAGTGCGGGGCGGCCCTGGCACAGGGCATGGCGGACCGGGTGGAACTGTCAAGAGCAGCACCGCACCACTCCTCTGCTTCATGGAGCTTTCCCCCCAGGCAGTTTGAAGGAGGATCTTCCAGCCTCATCCCTATCAAGAGGCTCCAGGTCATTTCCATTGAATCCACAATCGAGCCCCAGACTGCAGCCTTTGAAGCGTCCATGGCACTGGCATGACTGGGAAGGTCTGAAATGTAAGAAGCATTGACAAATATGTGTGCCTTTCCCCCGATAACACTTTCAAAATCACATTTGCCGCCAAAGGAGAAGAGAAAGAGATGTGGAAGAAAGGGTAACTCTCCCAACGGAGGGACGAGCTCTTGCCTTCCCTGGCTTGTAGACCAGGGTATAATCAAAGCATGGAGCAGGATGCCCAATGCTGCGTGCGCGGAGAGGGTGTGCCGGGAGGAGGCTCACCAGGAGAGGAGATGCCGAGAAGAGGCTTGTGGTCCGCATGCCTTTCAAAAGCACGGCGATACAGATGGTTGTCTATCCCTTCCTTGCTTTTCTGGATTCTGTATTTTGAAAAAGCCCCAAACATCAAGAGTAGCGTCCTTGCCTTGTTCTTTGGCTCCCACCCCCCGCCCTTCTCAATTCCCGTATTCCTTTCCTTCCTATTTCAACTCAAGTTCTTGCCTTGAAGTGGCCCTGCAGAGTCAATGTCGATTCTTGACCAAGGCTTCTTTATAATTATTGGGTCTGGCCTAAAAACCTTAGATGTGTTCATGTTTTGCATATATACTGGATGCTAGGCACCTCTCTCTGCCCCCCCCCCCCGGGCCTTACTAACAGCTATGAATATAACTATTTGCTGATTGCATAAGAGGTAGAGATGTGGGAACACGAGATCTGACAAACAAAAAGAGGTCACGCCCTCTTCCGTTCAGGGGTCACTTCCTCTGCGTCAGTGGGGGGCTCAGGCTGACCGCTCCCCACTCGTGTCCCCACCAGTGTCCCCAGCAGGTCCGATGGCCTGCTGCCTGCTGCCAGGAGGGCGCATCTGTCCCTCCTGCACGTGGCTCCGTCTGCTGCTGCGTGTTGCACAACGTCGTTCAGACACAGTGTGCCTCTCAAAAGCAGGGAGCAACCTGTTGTTCCAAACGTGGTCTGTCACAGCAGCCGATCCAGGTCCTTGGAGGCAGAGCGACCTGTCCTCCTCTTCCGGGCCGTGGCCAGGCATGTGGAGGGACAGCCTGGCCACGTGGTTTGGGATGCTGGAGTCTGCACGAGGCAGAGAAACAAAGAATGGATGTCTCTTGCCTTTCTCGCAGGGTGAGCCCCCCCCCCCCGGACCCTGGTGTATGGAGAAGGGGAGCCCTGGGTCCATGGCAGACAAAGGCACTTCCCTGGGGGTCAGCACCCCTGGGACCGTGGCCTGTGAAGGCACATCCCTGCTTCTGGGAGGCTTCCGGGCAAGATGCTCAGAGTGGGGCCCCTCCCCGAGCAGGCCACTGTCTCCTTCCCACATTGTATGGGGGATATTTCCACAACACCCCCAAAGAGGACACAGTGTTGCATACAGTTTTCATCGGCTAAGTTATATGTACAGATGCAACTTTAGAGGCAAGAACTGTAATTTCAATAGAACTGTAGCACATCTCAGCATCTTGGAGAACACCGTGAGCAGCGCACATGCCGAAGAGCTACCTCAATAAGAACATCTCTGCCTGCTGGCAAAGGATTGCGCTCTAGTCCTTACACTCCGCTGCATCCCGCGGAGGCTGGTAGGTCAGCTGTCTGTGGGGCGTGTTTAGGGGACTGCCTCATTGTGAGCAGAAAGGGGGGAGGAGAAAGGGGGGAAGCAATAGGTAGAAGCGCACACATCAGAAAAGATGTGGTGGGGAGCATGAACTCCGCAGCAGATTGCTGAGATGTGGCAAAATGGGGGTGGGGGAGTTAGAAATGGTGGACATTGCACACGTATGCACCTGCACTCAGAAGTAAGCCCCACTGGGTGCAATGGGTGCAATGGGTCTTTTTCCCCAGCAAGTGGGTGTGGAATTGCAGCAAGATGGGCAAGCTGAACTTTGACGTTGAAGACTTCTCTTGAACAGAAGTGGAATTGCCAGGAAAGTAGCAGCCGGAAGAAAGAGAAAAGGGGCAGTACAGTGAAATATCACATCTTCCACTGGGATCGAACTCAGGTCGTGGGGAGAGTTTCGGTTGCAATACTGCCGCCTACCACTCTGCGCCACACGACCGGCCTGTAATTTCCTGGATCCCCTCTGGATCCCTTTTTGCAAATTGGTGTTACGTTGGCCATCTGCCAGTCCTCTGGTATAGAGGCTGATCTTAGGGACGTGCTGCATAATTTGGTGAGAGGATCAGCAATGTCATATTTGAGTTCTTTGAGAACTCTAGGATAGATAGCATCTGGGCCCGGTGATTTATTTGCTTTCAGGTTATCAATAAGGTTGAGAACGTCATCTTTTGTCACCACTATTTGCCTCAGTTCCTCAGACTCCCTTCCTGAAAACGTCAGTGCAGGCTCGGGTATCTGTCCTATATCTTCTGCAGTGAAGACGGATGAAAAGAATGTGTTCAGCTTCTCTGCAGTCTCCTTGTCCTGCTTCAGGTGTCTTTTAAGTCCACTGTCATCCCATGGTCCAACTGCTTCCCGAGCTGGTTTTCTGCTTCTGACATATTTACAGAATTCTTTAAAATTGGCCTTGATGTTGTTGGCGATAGGCTCTTCAAAATGCTTTTGTGCATCTCTTACCGTCTGCTTGCATCGCCGTTGTGCAAGCTTGTGCTCCCTTTTGTTTTCCTCCCTTGGGCTAGACTTCCATTTTCTGAGGGAAGCTCTCTTTTCTCGAATAGCTCCCTTAACACTGCTCATGAACCGTGCTGGTGACCTTTGGGACTTGGTGCTGCCTTTCCTAACATGCGCTATACATTGTAGCCGGACTTCTGTTCTTGTGGTTTTGAGTAATCGCCACGCATTTTGAAGGGATTGAATCCTCCTGACTCCCCCTGCGAACGTCGTTTCCACCACTGCCCTCATTGGAGAGAAGTGTCCTTTTTTGAAGTCAAATGTGCCTGTGTTGGACTTCCTGGGCCATTTCCCACTTAAGTATATATGAAATCCGATAGCGCTGTGAGCACTGTTTCCAAGTGGTTCAACAACATTTGCACCTCGTCCGAGGTCCTGGGCGACACCACTTAGCATTAAATCCAAGGCTACCTCCTCTCTGGTCAGTTCCGTAAACAACTGTTTAGGGCACTGAGACACTGAACCACTTGGTCCCGGCTGGACAGCCTTGTGGCACCATCTCTATTGATTGATGGATTGATTTGCAGTATTTGTATACTGCTCCACGTCCAAAGACCTTGGAGTGGTGAACAGCAGACAGGATAAAGAATCAAAAGACCTTATGAAAGTAGTTCACATTTTTAAAAAAGAAACAGAGTTTCTTGGGTGAGAGAGTCAGGTCAAGCAGAGAGACGTGGAAAGAGCAGCCTGTCTGCAGTGGGGGCTCCGGATCACAGCTCAGGGAATGGAGTGCACGTCTTCACAAGAGCAACCCTGGAACCAGAGTAGAACCCACCCCTCCCCCACCCCCAGAAGCCACCCCATCACATGGGTTTCCCTGAGCGCAGGATTCACGAACACACAGTGGAGGAGGAATGCTCTGGGATCCTGGGATCGCGGGAGTGGGTATGAAGGGGCCTCAAACTACAGTGGCCTGCATTGGGGTTCCCCCCTGGCCCCACACCTTCGAAGCGCGTGGGGGAAATACAATTCCCTGTCACTCCAAGAGCTGGTTTGGTCCATCTCTCTGAATGCACTGACATCCCAGTCCAGGGCGCCCAGCTGTGCCAGCAGGCTGGGTTCCTCACACCAGGTCTGCTGGGCGCAAGAGCACAGCAAAGCAGGGCGGTCCCACCCAGGACGGCTCTCCATTGTTAGGCCCTCCCTGGACCACATCCAGAAATGAATGGGCCGTGGAAGGAAGCGTACTCAGAATCCTATCAGCTTCTCACGTGGGGGCCGCGGCGCGGGGGGGGGGGCTGGCACACATGGGGCTTCTTCACATGGAGCTCTTATCCTGCTATTGAGGTCGCTCACTCACAGAAACCTGTGGGTCCTTTAGGTGACGTCGTGAACCTCCACTTCACTCCACGCAAGTCTCCCACAGTAAATGACCTTCATTCCATTTTTCAAAGGTCAGAGATAATGAGGTATGAAATGACCCCGCTTTCTTCCGCCTGAGTTCCCTCCGAGAAGAAGGAGAAGCTGCAAGAGGAGGAGTGAGACCAAAGAAACCTATGGAAGACTCAGATAAGCGGGAGAAGGAGGGGGAAGGGGAGAGGGGAGGAAGCACCTGTAAAGGGAGTCTGAGAAGAGGAGCAGAAAGCCCCGTTTGAAATGCGGGATTTTCGGCTGGTGTGGAGAAGCTCATGGCTTCTGGCTCTCAGCCCAAAGGAAGTAACTGCATCTTACCGAAGGAAATGCCCAAATTCAGTGCTTGGCTACAAGCATTTAGAGAGGTGTTCAGACAATACACCAAGTGAAGTGTGACGGCTGTGTCCTCCAGGAGAGATGGCAGCCCCGGAACGGGCCCAGAGTGCTGACGCCCCCTCCAGGAGGAGATCCCTGTGATCCCAACTCGTCTGGCGAGGAGCCCTGTCTTGGGCCATGGGCAAAAGCAGCTCCTCCCTGCTGCCATGTGCGGGAGCCGGTGCGGTGCGGAGAGGTCCCCGAAGGCAGGGAGAGAGGGACTCCAAGGGGCTGACGGTGCAGCGAACAGGAGCCCCGAGAATGGTCCTGTGCTGAAGGCGGGCAGCACCCGTGCAAGCAGTTCCGGGAACCCAGTGTTTGGCACCTTTCCCCATTGTGTGTTCGCCGCAGAAAGTTTTCACAGTTTGGACCACCGCCGCGAGGTTTGCCTGGGAGTGGACTGGAGGTCAAGAGATGGTAGAATCCAGCATGTCTGTGGATGTAAGGGAGGGGACAGGCACAGCAGACGCCAGGAGGAACGAGTCTGTCTTTGCATCTCCAAAGGAGACCAGTCTTCTTGACCCAGAGAGCCCAGACTGCCTCCTTCCTGCCCATCCGCCTGCTGGTCTGTGCCCGCCCCACAGGTCTGCCTCAGGCCACGGTGTCGCCTCACCCGAACCCTCTGATCCAGTCCGCCTGCCCATCCCCATGGCATCCGGCCTCTGGCACGGGGAGCACAGGCCGAGGTCCTTCCTCTGCTCCTGGCCTTCGATCTGAATTGGAGCCGTGCATGCCTGCAGGGGAGTAGGGAAAACAATCACGCCTCACTCCACTATGCATGATCAGGAGGACAGCGAGATTTACCGGCATTCATGCAAACTGCAAATCTCCACTTGGTCAGAGAGGGAGCCGGCTGGAGAGAGCTGGCTGGCTAGATCTGCGTGGCCTGTGTGTTCTCCTGCAGCTTCCCATGTGGCTCGTCTCCCTGCCCACCCAGCCCTTGTCAATTCGACTATTCCCAGTAGATGTCCCTTTCTTTCTTTTCTAGAGTCTGAATTAAACACACACACACACACACACACACACACAGAAACCCCTTCTCTGTTAGGCTTTATAGTGTACTCCCTGTAGCTTGTAGGTAGATTTTCTTTCTCTAGCGCTTTTTCTTTTGCTCCTGTGTGGGTGTGTGTGAGTGTGTGCTGTCTGTGCGTGCAAAGCACTACACACAATCCGTACAATATAGCTCGGAAAACACGGGGATCCATTACAAAGGCCGCTGCTATTTGAGCTGATCTCACGGGAGTTCTTTCCCCCTCCTCTCAGGGCGCAATCCTATGCGTATTTAGGCAGAAAAGAGGCCTGCAACTCCCAGCGTGACCCAGCCAGCCATGGCTGGCTGGGGAGTGCTGGCAGGTGTGGGCCGCCTTTCTGTCTCCACCGGCCCAGGATGGCACCTTTCCTTTTTAGGGTGGGACAGCCAAGTTTGAGGAGTCTCTGCTTGGGTGTGCAGCCGGCTCTACCATTGGGCAGAGTGAGGAGGACCTTGGTGTGTGCTGTCACTTCCGTGTGTCAGCCTGAGGGCAGGGCAGGGCATGCCCCACTCCCTCCTTGTTCTTGACGGACGCCACTATGGGAGACGATACTTGCCTGAGATTTGGGATGAAAACGCTGTCAAGGAATGTGTACTTTGAGGATGGATGGGGCAGAACTGAACATGTGGATTTGATCTCTGCTGGACTCCAGGAAAGGGGGGTCTATGCCATGTCCTACTGAGAGACGCCAGCACGCATCATTCTTTGGCGGCTTGACATACAACCTCGGCAACATGGAACCCTTGGCTCGAATGTGAAAAGGGCATTAATTTCAGTGATGTTTTCATCCTGCCCTTCCTCCAAGCAGCTGGTACAAGGCTCTCCCCGCCACCACCCACGCTGGGATCCTGGGAAGAGAGCCCTCGGAGCGGGGAATCTCCGTGTCAGGTCGTCGAGGCACCTTGGCACTAGCGCACAAGTGTGGCGATGGGTGCACATGCACGCTAAAGCATCCCGCCCCATAGAGGGGACCCATTTCACCTCTTGTCTGGTCTGGAATGCCTGTGATACTTTGGAGGAGATTATCTACATGTTCTACACATGGTCGGTTTTGGTTCCTAATTGGGGCTGCCTCTTTTCTTGCCCTCCAGGCTACAAGCATGTCCCTCTCATCACCTGTGAGATCATGGTGGCTCTGCTTTAGTAAGCAGTACCACCACCTTGACCTAGGGATGTACGAAATTGGCCTGACCTGGCTCCGCCAGGTTCCTCTGGGGGGGGGATGCGCTCCGTCCCTCCCCCCAGAATCCTGGCTGGCCAGCTCCGTTCCGCAGGGATTCTGCGGAGCCACCGGCCGGCTCCGCCAGCAGCCGGACATCCGGCCGCTGGCTAGCAGGGACGCAAATGGCGGCGGCCGTAGGCACCGCCGTTTGCGTCCCTGTAGTCAGCCGTGATAGGCTACGTAAATCTTTACATAGCCTATCACGTCTGACTTTAAAAAAAAAACACACTCCTGTACGCAAATGGCGGCGGCTACGGCCGCTGCCATTTGCGTTCCTTATTTTGGCCTGTCTTAGTTTACGTAAATATTTATGTAGACTAAGACGGCGAAAATAAGGGGAACGCAAATAGCGTAGCGGATGCTAGCGGCCATAGCCGCCACCATTTGCGTACGCCTTTTTCTTTTTTTTTTACTCGGACGTTTTAGGCTACGTAAAAACTTACGTAGCCTATCACGTTTATGTAAAAAAAAACAAAAAAACTGCAAATGTCTGCAGTGGCAGCCGGTCGGAAGACCAGCCGCCGCTGCCGCTGCTGAAGCCGCCGCCATCCAGAAGATCCGCCCCAGGTAAGTCTCGTCCCGAGGGGGATCTGCGGGGGGGCGGGGGGGCAGGCCGTTCCGCCACAGATTTCGGGGGGCCGAATGCATTGGCATTTGGCCTCACCGAGACCCGTGGCGGAATTCTCTGCCGTCCCTAATTCCCATCTTGTTTTCTGGCCCCCTCTCCCAGAGCAGCTGTGGAATCATTGGATCGCAGTCAGAATCTGAGCAGAAGTGGTTCGGAAGGGTAGGCAGGCTGGTTCGCTAGTGAGAAACCCGGGGCCGAAGAGTTTGCCAATGCTGACATGCATGTAACGGCAAGAGGGAGTGGGGCTGGTTTGGGCCTCCTCAGACTGCGGAATCGTTCAGGCCTCTTGCCCTCTCTTTTCAGCCATACACATTGCAACAGGGGAACAAAGCTGTATGGGTCTCCGACATGGTTATAGTGGTGGGCTTTGGCTGTCCTTGGAACTATATACTGAGGCGATAGCTCATTGCCCACACCTATACGATTTCTGGAATCCTGCACTCATTAAGCTTTTGCTGTGAGCGCTAAGAAGCTCGTCCTCGCGACCAGAGCTGCTAACCATAGGAGTTCTCAGAGTTTCTAGGGATTTCTGTTAGTTTGCCAGGAGTTCTGTGTGGGGTTGGGGGGTGGCTGTTATGCCCTTTTTTGGTTTTGTGGTGCAAGAACGATGTCTTCCTATGTCAGCTGTTCTGCACTGGGAAGCCAAACTGGTTGGGGTGCAGCGGTCTAGGGAGAGTGAGTGTGTGGCATGACTGCTTTGATTCTGAATGGCATCCACCCCGTTTACGTTGGTGAGGCACAAGGGCCTTGCCAGCAGGAGCAGGCAGGGAAAGGGGTGAATGTGTAAGATGTGTGGGAGGGCTTTGCTCCTCCGAGCGCCTCTCTTGCATTTTCAAAAGGCTGTTTGTAGTCTCAGATCTGACTTGTTCCATAGCTTTGGGCAGGTAACTTTAATATTTGTATATTTACTCATCTCCTGCTCTCCTTTCCTGCTCTCCATCTCGGCTGGCTTCCTCAGCCGTCCGTGGGGATCTGGCTCGTCCCGCAGCCCTCCCTTGCTCTCTGTCTCCCTGTCACCCTCCCCGCCCTTCTCCCTTCCCCTGCCACCCACGCCCCACTTCAGGCCAGGCTCATTTGGGTTGAGGGGCCCCAGTGGAGACGCACAGCAGCTGGCGACACCCTCTGCTCAGCCTGGCTCTTTGCGTTGGTACGAGAGACTCCGCATGTGCTGGGAAAACCACCCCCGGGCAATTGCGCTTGAAATGGAAGGCCCTGGAGCGCCCCGTCATTGAGGAAGGGATGGATGTGGCAGAGTGGAGGGCGCCGTTGTCAGCCCCCTGCCCACGTACTACCGGAGGGTGCGGGCAGTGTGGGTCCAGGCGGGCCAGCCTGCCTTTTCACTGAGGCCTATGCCTGGTAAGTTCTAGTTCTCCCAGCCCATCATCAGGCTTGATTGAATGTAAAACAATGATGTGTCCGGTCTGCCAGGCCTCTTGGACACTGCCGGTCTTATTATCGTTATTCCCATCCCACGTCCCTCCAGTCCCAGCCCTTTTGCAACCACCCCTCCTGCACAAGCGACTGCAAAAGCCCACCTGAAAATGAAGCGATCTCTTTGTGGTGTCATGTGGAAACAAACCAATCCTGACCCTGAGCCTGCAATCCTATGCTTGTTTGGACAGAAAGAGGTCCTGCTCCATCATCTTCCGGCCACTTCGGATGGCTGAAGAAGGGGTGCTGGGAACTGCATTACTTTTTCCTGCACAACCACATGCATAGGATTATGCGGCCCTGGCTACAAATCATATGACACACTGACACACTGTCCATTTCCGGTGAAATGCTGCCGCCGGTCTCTGCATTGCACAGCGAGAGATGGGCACCAGAAGCAGCAGGACCAACCTCTCGCTGTGTGCACGTTGTCCTTATTTGTGTAGCGATTGCTGAAGTTTTGCACCCCACCTTACTACCCAGACCTTGGCACTCAAGTCCACTGATGAGCAAGTGTTGAACTGGGAGCTGGGAGATCTGGGTATAGTCCACTCAGCCATGGAAGCTCGCTGGGTGACGTTGGCCCAGTCAGAAAGTCCCAGCCTACCTCACAGTGTTGTGGTTGTGAGGGTTAAATGGAGAGGAAGAGGATAACGTGAGCCACCTTGGGTTCCTTGCGCTAGGAGAAAAAGTGGGAAGAGTTTGCCCATGCTGACATGCATGTAACGGCAAGAGGGAGTGGGGCTGGTTTGGGCCTCCTCAGACTGCGGAATCATTCGGGCCTCTTGCCCTCTCTTTTCAGCCATACACATTGCAACAGGGGAACAAAGCTGTATGGGTCTCCGACACGGTTATAGTGGTGGGCTTTGGCTGTCCTTGGAACTATATACTGGGGCGATAGCTCATTGCCCACACCTATACGATTTCTGGAATCCTGCACTCATTAAGCTTTTGCTGTGAGCACTAAGAAGCTCGTCCCCGCGACCAGAGCTGCTAACCATAGGAGTTCTCGGAGTTTCTAGGGATTTCCGTTAGTTTGCCAGGAGTTCTGTGTGGGGTTGGGGGGTGGCTGTTATGCCCTTTTTTGGTTTTGTGGTGCAAGAAGGATGTCTTCCTATGTCAGCTGTTCTGCACTGGGAAGCCAAACTGGTTGGGGTGCAGCGGTCTAGGGAGAGTGAGTGTGTGGCATGACTGCTTTGATTCTGAATGGCATCCACCCCGTTTACGTTGGTGAGGCACAAGGGCCTTGCCAGCAGGAGCAGGCAGGGAAAGGGGTGAATGTGTAAGATGTGTGGGAGGGCTTTGCTCCTCCGAGCACCTCTCTTGCATTTTCAAAAGGCTGTTTGTAGTCTCAGATCTGACTCGTTCCATAGCTTTGGGCAGGTAACTTTAATAATTGTATATTTACTCATCTCCTGCTCTCCTTTCCTGCTCTCCATCTCGGCTGGCTTCCTCAGCCGTCCGTGGGGATCTGGCTCGTCCCGCAGCCCTCCCTTGCTCTCTGTCTCCCTGTCACCCTCCCCGCCCTTCTCCCTTCCCCTGCCACCCACGCCCCACTTCAGGCCAGGCTCATTTGGGTTGAGGGGCCCCAGTGGAGACGCACAGCGGCTGGCGACACCCTCTGCTCAGCCTGGCTCTTTGCGTTGGTACGAGAGACTCCGCATGTGCTGGGAAAACCACTCCCGGGCAATTGCGCTTGAAATGGAAGGCCCTGGAGCGCCCCGTCATTGAGGAAGGGATGGATGCGGCAGAGTGGAGGGCGCCGTTGTCAGCCCCCTGCCCACGTACTACCGGAGGGTGCGGGCAGTGTGGGTCCAGGCGGGCCAGCCTGCCTTTTCACTGAGGCCTATGCCTGGTAAGTTCTAGTTCTCCCAGCCCATCATCAGGCTTGATTGAATGTGAAAACAATGATGTGTCCGGTCTGCCAGGCCTCTTGGACACTGCCGGTCTTATTATCGTTATTCCCATCCCACGTCCCTCCAGTCCCAGCCCTTTCGCAACCACCCCTCCTGCACAAGCGACTGCAAAAGCCCACCTGAAAATGAAGCGATCTCTTTGTGGTGTCATGTGGAAACAAACCAATCCTGACCCTGAGCCTGCAATCCTATGCTTGTTTGGACAGAAAGAGGTCCTGCTCCATCATCTTCCGGCCACTTCGGATGGCTGAAGAAGGGGTGCTGGGAACTGCATTACTTTTTCCTGCACAACCACATGCATAGGATTATGCGGCCCCGGCTACAAATCATATGACACACTGACACACTGTCCATTTCCGGTGAAATGCTGCCGCCGGTCTCTGCATTGCACAGCGAGAGATGGGCACCAGAAGCAGCAGGACCAACCTCTCGCTGTGTGCACGTTGTCCTTATTTGTGTAGCGATTGCTGAAGTTTTGCACCCCACCTTACTACCCAGACCTTGGCACTCAAGTCCACTGATGAGCAAGTGTTGAACTGGGAGCTGGGAGATCTGGGTATAGTCCACTCAGCCATGGAAGCTCGCTGGGTGATGTTGGCCCAGTCAGAAAGTCCCAGCCTACCTCACAGTGTTGTGGTTGTGAGGGTTAAATGGAGAGGAAGAGGATAACGTGAGCCACCTTGGGTTCCTTGCGCTAGGAGAAAAAGTGGGAAGAGTTTGCCCATGCTGACATGCATGTAACGGCAAGAGGGAGTGGGGCTGGTTTGGGCCTCCTCAGACTGCGGAATCATTCGGGCCTCTTGCCCTCTCTTTTCAGCCATACACATTGCAACAGGGGAACAAAGCTGTATGGGTCTCCGACACGGTTATAGTGGTGGGCTTTGGCTGTCCTTGGAACTATATACTGAGGCGATAGCTCATTGCCCACACCTATACGATTTCTGGAATCCTGCACTCATTAAGCTTTTGTTGTGAGCACTAAGAAGCTCGTCCTCGCGACCAGAGCTGCTAACCATAGGAGTTCTCGGAGTTTCTAGGGATTTCTGTTAGTTTGCCAGGAGTTCTGTGTGGGGTTGGGGGGTGGCTGTTATGCCCTTTTTTGGTTTTGTGGTGCAAGAAGGATGTCTTCCTATGTCAGCTGTTCTGCACTGGGAAGCCAAACTGGTTGGGGTGCAGCGGTCTAGGGAGAGTGAGTGTGTGGCATGACTGCTTTGATTCTGAATGGCATCCACCCCGTTTACGTTGGTGAGGCACAAGGGCCTTGCCAGCAGGAGCAGGCAGGGAAAGGGGTGAATGTGTAAGATGTGTGGGAGGGCTTTGCTCCTCCGAGCACCTCTCTTGCATTTTCAAAAGGCTGTTTGTAGTCTCAGATCTGACTCGTTCCATAGCTTTGGGCAGGTAACTTTAATAATTGTATATTTACTCATCTCCTGCTCTCCTTTCCTGCTCTCCATCTCGGCTGGCTTCCTCAGCCGTCCGTGGGGATCTGGCTCGTCCCGCAGCCCTCCCTTGCTCTCTGTCTCCCTGTCACCCTCCCCGCCCTTCTCCCTTCCCCTGCCACCCACGCCCCACTTCAGGCCAGGCTCATTTGGGTTGAGGGGCCCCAGTGGAGACGCACAGCGGCTGGCGACACCCTCTGCTCAGCCTGGCTCTTTGCGTTGGTACGAGAGACTCCGCATGTGCTGGGAAAACCACTCCCGGGCAATTGCGCTTGAAATGGAAGGCCCTGGAGCGCCCCGTCATTGAGGAAGGGATGGATGCGGCAGAGTGGAGGGCGCCGTTGTCAGCCCCCTGCCCACGTACTACCGGAGGGTGCGGGCAGTGTGGGTCCAGGCGGGCCAGCCTGCCTTTTCACTGAGGCCTATGCCTGGTAAGTTCTAGTTCTCCCAGCCCATCATCAGGCTTGATTGAATGTGAAAACAATGATGTGTCCGGTCTGCCAGGCCTCTTGGACACTGCCGGTCTTATTATCGTTATTCCCATCCCACGTCCCTCCAGTCCCAGCCCTTTCGCAACCACCCCTCCTGCACAAGCGACTGCAAAAGCCCACCTGAAAATGAAGCGATCTCTTTGTGGTGTCATGTGGAAACAAACCAATCCTGACCCTGAGCCTGCAATCCTATGCTTGTTTGGACAGAAAGAGGTCCTGCTCCATCATCTTCCGGCCACTTCGGATGGCTGAAGAAGGGGTGCTGGGAACTGCATTACTTTTTCCTGCACAACCACATGCATAGGATTATGCGGCCCCGGCTACAAATCATATGACACACTGACACACTGTCCATTTCCGGTGAAATGCTGCCGCCGGTCTCTGCATTGCACAGCGAGAGATGGGCACCAGAAGCAGCAGGACCAACCTCTCGCTGTGTGCACGTTGTCCTTATTTGTGTAGCGATTGCTGAAGTTTTGCACCCCACCTTACTACCCAGACCTTGGCACTCAAGTCCACTGATGAGCAAGTGTTGAACTGGGAGCTGGGAGATCTGGGTATAGTCCACTCAGCCATGGAAGCTCGCTGGGTGATGTTGGCCCAGTCAGAAAGTCCCAGCCTACCTCACAGTGTTGTGGTTGTGAGGGTTAAATGGAGAGGAAGAGGATAACGTGAGCCACCTTGGGTTCCTTGCGCTAGGAGAAAAAGTGGGAAGAGTTTGCCCATGCTGACATGCATGTAACGGCAAGAGGGAGTGGGGCTGGTTTGGGCCTCCTCAGACTGCGGAATCATTCGGGCCTCTTGCCCTCTCTTTTCAGCCATACACATTGCAACAGGGGAACAAAGCTGTATGGGTCTCCGACACGGTTATAGTGGTGGGCTTTGGCTGTCCTTGGAACTATATACTGAGGCGATAGCTCATTGCCCACACCTATACGATTTCTGGAATCCTGCACTCATTAAGCTTTTGCTGTGAGCACTAAGAAGCTCGTCCTCGCGACCAGAGCTGCTAACCATAGGAGTTCTCGGAGTTTCTAGGGATTTCTGTTAGTTTGCCAGGAGTTCTGTGTGGGGTTGGGGGGTGGCTGTTATGCCCTTTTTTGGTTTTGTGGTACAAGAAGGATGTCTTTCTATGTCAGCTGTTCTGCACTGGGAAGCCAAACTGGTTGGGGTGCAGCGGTCTAGGGAGAGTGAGTGTGTGGCATGACTGCTTTGATTCTGAATGGCATCCACCCCGTTTACGTTGGTGAGGCACAAGGGCCTTGCCAGCAGGAGCAGGCAGGGAAAGGGGTGAATGTGTAAGATGTGTGGGAGGGCTTTGCTCCTCTGAGCACCTCTCTTGCATTTTCAAAAGGCTGTTTGTAGTCTCAGATCTGACTCGTTCCATAGCTTTGGGCAGGTAACTTTAATAATTGTATATTTACTCATCTCCTGCTCTCCTTTCCTGCTCTCCATCTCGGCTGGCTTCCTCAGCCGTCCGTGGGGATCTGGCTCGTCCCGCAGCCCTCCCTTGCTCTCTGTCTCCCTGTCACCCTCCCCGCCCTTCTCCCTTCCCCTGCCACCCACGCCCCACTTCAGGCCAGGCTCATTTGGGTTGAGGGGCCCCAGTGGAGACGCACAGCGGCTGGCGACACCCTCTGCTCAGCCTGGCTCTTTGCGTTGGTACGAGAGACTCCGCATGTGCTGGGAAAACCACTCCCGGGCAATTGCGCTTGAAATGGAAGGCCCTGGAGCGCCCCGTCATTGAGGAAGGGATGGATGCGGCAGAGTGGAGGGCGCCGTTGTCAGCCCCCTGCCCACGTACTACCGGAGGGTGCGGGCAGTGTGGGTCCAGGCGGGCCAGCCTGCCTTTTCACTGAGGCCTATGCCTGGTAAGTTCTAGTTCTCCCAGCCCATCATCAGGCTTGATTGAATGTGAAAACAATGATGTGTCCGGTCTGCCAGGCCTCTTGGACACTGCCGGTCTTATTATCGTTATTCCCATCCCACGTCCCTCCAGTCCCAGCCCTTTCGCAACCACCCCTCCTGCACAAGCGACTGCAAAAGCCCACCTGAAAATGAAGCGATCTCTTTGTGGTGTCATGTGGAAACAAACCAATCCTGACCCTGAGCTTCCAATCCTATGCTTGTTTGGACAGAAAGAGGTCCTGCTCCATCATCTTCCGGCCACTTCGGATGGCTGAAGAAGGGGTGCTGGGAACTGCATTACTTTTTCCTGCACAACCACATGCATAGGATTATGCAGCCCCGGCTACAAATCATATGACACACTGACACACTGTCCATTTCCGGTGAAATGCTGCCACCGGTCTCTGCATTGCACAGCGTTAGACGGGCACCAGAAGCAGCAGGACCAACCTCTCGCTGTGTGCACGTCGTCCTTATTTGTGTAGCGATTGCTGAAGTTTTGCACCCCACCTTACTACCCAGACCTTGGCACTCAAGTCCACTGATGAGCAAGTGTTGAACTGGGAGCTGGGAGATCTGGGTATAGTCCACTCAGCCATGGAAGCTCGCTGGGTGACGTTGGCCCAGTCAGAAAGTCCCAGCCTACCTCACAGTGTTGTGGTTGTGAGGGTTAAATGGAGAGGAAGAGGATAACGTGAGCCGCCTTGGGTTCCTTGCGCTAGGAGAAAAAGTGGGAAGAGTTTGCCCATGCTGACATGCATGTAACGGCAAGAGGGAGTGGGGCTGGTTTGGGCCTCCTCAGACTGCGGAATCATTCGGGCCTCTTGCCCTCTCTTTTCAGCCATACACATTGCAACAGGGGAACAAAGCTGTATGGGTCTCCGACACGGTTATAGTGGTGGGCTTTGGTTGTTCTTGGAACTATATACTGGGGCGATAGCTCATTGCCCACAGCTATACGATTTCTGGAATCCTGCACTCATTAAGCTTTTGCTGTGAGCGCTAAGAAGCTCGTCCACGCACCCAGAGCTGCTAACCATAGGAGTTCTCGGAGTTTCTAGGGATTTCTGTTAGTTGGCCAGGAGTTCTTTGTGCCAAGAGATGAGCCCAGGACAGAAGGCGTTACTGGAATACGTCTGCCCAGTTGCTTCCGCTGTCCAGCACCACCCTTGCCTTTCCTGCTCTTTCCTGTCTTTCCTGGACAGTATTTGTGGTTCTTATGGTAGGACATGGAAAGGGTGATAGACGGATCAAGGAATGACTGTGGTTTTGTTCACTCACCGCATACAGAACTGAAATCATTCTGCTCCTGTGCCATTCCACAGCTGCGCATCGTGCACTGCTGGCACAGGAGGCCTTGAGGGCTGCCGAGAGGGAGGGGAGAGAGGAGGAGCCCGAAGGGAGCCGACAGCAGGAGGAGCAGCATCTGTGGAGAAGGCCACACTTCTTCTCCCACAGCCGAAGCCCCTCCTCTGGTCCTCCTCAGGCGTCTGCTGGGGGATGTCCAGAGGCCTCACGGGCCCTGCAAGGACTACAGAATGGCGCCTGAGCTAACAACTCCGCCTGCAAGATGCATGTTACCACTGCGGTTTATTCTTCTCTTTCCACATGCAGGTAACGACCCTCAAAGGAGGGTGGAGCCCTCGAGCAGGTGGAGCCCTCGAGCGGGTGGAGCCCTCGAGCGGGTGGAGCCCTCGAGCAGGTGGAGCCCTCGAGCAGGTGGAGCCCTCGAGCAGGCCTGCAGCCGGGGACATCGCAATGCTTTCTGCGTTTGTTTTGTCACTTCTGACCTGTTTAAAGTTCTTTCTGCCCTGCCCTGAAGAAAAAGAAGCCATTTCTTGTTTCAAGTCAAGAGATACAATTTTTAAAATCTAGATGATTTTACACAGTGATCTCTGTGTTTGCCTGCTGTTCCACAAACTGCAGCAACAAGAATGCTTTCCAAGCTCAACAATCCCAGCAGCTGTAAACTTCCCTCCTGGGGAGATGCTCAGCATCCCTGATGTTACAAAGTATGCTTTGATTTGCATGGAGCTGCATATCACAGACATGTATGCTAAAGACATCCCAGAGGGATCTTTGAACGTAGAACTCTTGGTGCTTAGGAAAACCCGATACCCCCAAAGCTGAGGGAGTCAGAGAGCACGAGACGGTCTTTGGAAGCAATTCTTTGATTTATTAAAGAAGACTTCCAAAGGAATTGAAATCACACATCAGGGGAATTAGAACGATACATACGTTTGGGGAATCAGAAGCATACTAACATTCGGAGGGTTAAAGATACACGTATAAAGCCAATAGTGAGGTACACTGGGATGCATAGGAAATGGTGTGTGTGTGTGTGTGTGTGTGTGTGTAGTAGGGATGTATGCTGTAAAGGCCGCCAGACACATGCGGGCAGCGCAACTGGACTCTGCATGTCGGTGCGAGTTCTGCAAAGCACTGCCCCATCTCGCCACTGCTGTGGGCTCTGCGCAGGCCAGACAGGGACTGCTGGTTTGGACAGAACTGGAGCAAGATGGCTACGGTTTGGAACGGGTGCGCTGCTGGGGGGACAAGCGCCACTCCGTGCATTGCCTCTTCTGCATGCACATCTGGAAATGGTCTTTCCTGCTGGTGATGTCGCTGCGGCGGATATTATCTGTAGGGGAAGTAGTTGTCCTACTAGCCTCACTCTTCCCCAGCACCTTCACATCCAGAACATCTCTCTTGCGGCACTCCATGGTTTTCTCTGTCAAATAGGTTTTTAGACTTCGGAAGTCAGGGTTCTGACCTTGCACCGCCTCCCTCGCTGTGCTACCCGGAACCGCGGTTCAAGGAGTGACGCAGCCATGTATTTCACGTCCCTGCGGAATCTCCTGCGGAAGGAATGTGCAAGCCTAACGGCAGGATTGGGGGCTTGACTGTCTGCAGCACTGCTGTACTCACAAAGCCCAGCACAGCCTTTTCTCGGCACCCCCTCTGTCATCTTCAGCGCAGGCAGAACTTGGCCCAGTGTAGCATCTCAGTAGCGTTGTGCATTCATCAAAGGCTTTTACCATGTCAACCAGCTCTTGCATCAAGACCCACTGCTGTGGTGCGACCAAAAATTTGGAGTGGTGTTTTGTCTCGATAGTGTGGTCATTTATAGCAGCTCTCTGCTGACAGAGTCGCTGTAGCATATGCAATGGGCTGTTCCAGTGTGTGCACACATCCAAGATGAACTTGTGTTGTGGAAGACCACGTCTACGTTGGATGGCGCCTATTGCCGCCATCGCTGAGCAGGACTGCCTGAGGTGTGTGCAAATGGATCGGGCCATCTTCAGTAGCTTGCCTATTTTGGGAGATGGGTTGCTCAATCCCGAACGCACCACAACGATCAAACAGTGCGCAACGCACTGGACGTGGTTTCGCCCTGCAATGCGGGCTGCTTTCCGGGAGTTGGAGGCATTATAGGCTTCTAAACAGCCCACTGCTGGATTTAAGGGGGGACCCAGGACGTAACAACACCATCGATTTTCGTCGTAACGCTTTCTGCTGTGTGCGTCCCCGAGAGCATTGTGAGGGCCAATGTCGCTGTCGCCCGAGTCAGTCTGCAGTTCTCACTGACGGAGACCCATTGCGCAGTGACACACAGATAAGACTTTGTTTGCTTGCTTGTCCACGGGTCTCTTGTCAGATGAATGCTTCCTCCAACCGCGCGCTTCCAATCCTGCTGGAGCGCCCTTCTGACTTCAGAAGCCAGGGCTGGAATGGCAGCGCCACTACCGTAGTGACGAGAAGGGACATCCCACTGGGGGCACAATTCCTCCACGAAGTCCCGGAAGGCCTCCTCTTCCACTCTGGAGAAGGGCAGCGTGCATCGAGCAATGAACTCTTCCTGTCAGGGCTCCATTCCCCCTTGCTGCCTGGACGCGTCAGATGGGGATTTCGGTGTCAGCGCGAGGCATAGTTCCATTGACACCTGCCTCTTAGCTAAGTTGCCTTCTGTGCCCTTCTCAGCCAGACCACTGTGCCTTTGGTCTTTGCAAGATGAGGCAAAAAAGGCAGTAATACTCTTTTGGGATGGCTGGGAGAGGGACTTGCCTTTACTGTCTTTGGGCACAAGAAGCGCATGATGCACCTCCATGTGTCGCCTCATGGCAGATGTGCCCACTTGTCCACAGCCCCCTTCCATTCCTAGGTGCACACGACTTCTGCAAACATCACAGACCACGACGTAACGGTCATTTTTCGCATCTTTGAAGAAGCGCCACACGTAGGAACTCGCCCGGCCACCATCTTTTCTTTGGGCAACGGAGTACCAGTTTCAGATGAGGCGGCATCTGGAGCTGCACGTTTCCTCTCATCTCTGCTTGTGGATGGTGTTGCTGGTGGCACTGTTGATGGTGATGACGAGCGCTTAGCAGGGCATAGTTGTTCCTGAGGTTTGGGATTGCTCCCAAAGAACCCGGCAGGCTGGACCACAGAGGCAGACTCAGTCTCCGCAGGGACATCGGTATAGAAGGACTCCTCCTCCTCATCGCTGTCTGCATCAGTGCTGAAATGAAGTCCTCTGGGCTTTTTTTCCAAATTACGTGAACCGCTGCCCACGAGGTAATTCTCAACAGGTAGCTCTGGACCGGGTCCATCTTCTGTCCCACTTTCGCTCTCCCATGCAGGGAGGACGATTGTGGGCGTTTCTGTCACGATTCCAAAGAGAAGCGGAATTTCAGGAGCAATGCACCTTTGACACAAAGAGAAAACAACGGTGTACTTCTAGAAATCGATGACACATCGCTTGGAATTGCGATCAGCCTTACACAAGGTGCAGACGTAAGCTGCTACTGCGCTAGCACTGAGAAAACAACAGACGCCACAAGGTGCAAATAAAGGTACAGACTTCAAAGCTCCACAAGAGTTGTCTGAAACTGTCCGCACTGCTAAACGCCTGAAAAGCATGGGGGGGATTGACTGAGTCTCACCAGATTCATCCTTTGGAATGATGCAGCCTTCGTGACTTTCGTTCCGCCGCTGTAGGATCTCCTCGGGAACATTTTCCTCTGCTTTGGAGACATGCCCTACCGCTCACCATCCATGAACTTCCTTCCTGTTCCTCCAGAGATGTGGCTGGCTGTGCCTGTGCCACTTTCTGTGGCCGTATTTGGTGGTGTGTGCTGCTTGCGGTTGCAGGGTGGACTGGTGCTGGGGCTGTTGGTGCTGGTTACACCTTGGGCTTCCTCCTCCGCCAAATATCGGTGAACTGCAACCTCCACGCTGACTCTCCGACGTCCATACATCTTTGGAGTCCTTGATTGACGACGGGTTCTTCTCTTCAGACTCCAGTTGCAGCCGTGCACAGACACTCTATCTGCAGAGCAGCGGCGCCTCTGGCCTCTGGAGCAACTGAAGCGATACACGACAATGACCGTCCCTGTGAAGGCGGGAAAAGTGGTCGGACTCCCTCCCCTCCCCCTCCTTGAGTTCCCCCCTCCAAATTTGGAGGGGTAGTGGATGCACCCAGCCACGTGTCCCTCGCCCAAAGGAATATGGATGGACGGCAGACAGAGGTGGCGATTTTGTCTGGCTTCAGCCCTCTGATTGACGCCATAAAACTCTTCAGCAACCAGTGAGAACGGGCTCTCCCAGAAAGCACAGTCCAGAGATATACACCTTTCAAAACATCATGATGACGCTTTGCCAGCCGAATGGATTCCGATTTGTCCGTGAATCTCAGCAGTGGGACGTTGCCGTCGTGGCCACCCTAGTCCAGGACCGCTCATGCCCCCGCATTTGGCACCAAGCGGCTGCCGGAACGCGCCCCCTCGCAGGCCTCTACATATCTCTGCCCTCCAGGTCTTCCACGATGATGACATCTGGATGGAAGAGAACAAGAGCGAGACCCCCCTTATGGCCGGGAGGCAGGGGTCGGTGTCCATGTCCCACTTAACAGCCACACGACTTAGGAGTGCTTTAGTGATGCCTTAGGCCTGGGATCGACGGAGGAGGCTTATTGCCTCATTGGGGGAATCTCTCTCCCCAAAGAGGGAGGACCGGGGAGTCCGGGGGGCAGTGGCACAATTGGCTTGGGGCAGCTACGGCTGGGGTTCCTTCTTCCCTTTTTCACCTCATGTAGCACAGCAAAGAGCCTCTGTCATGCCCCCCCATGGGGGTTTGTGTGTGTGTGACTAAGAAGCTAGCCAGCAAAGATCCAGGAAGGATGCTAACTGAGGGCAGAGTGTCCAAGTGTGAAGGATGGTGGGCAAGGAAGTGAAATAAAAACCTAAATTTTCGATCGAGAAGATGTGGACCTTTCTGGCCATGGCGTCTGGCAGTTACCTTTTCTGGGAAGGAGGTTTTTCAGAGCCTCCGGGATCTCCTTGCTCTTCTGAAGTGCGTGCAGCTCCCGGAGGATCTTGGCTTTCACGACGGTAACCTAGCCAGGAGCAAACCCCGAAGAAACCCACCGTCAGCCTGCCATAGCAACAACCCTCGGGGAGGACTGGGGGTGGGCGTTTCTGCTGTCAGGCCCGCTCGCCTTCCCCTCCCCTCCCCTCCGCTCCGCATGACGCAGGGAGGCCGTCCGCTCTGGGCACTCCTCCTGACATGGCTCCTGGAGCCCTGGGGAGGAAACAACAGGCCCTGCCTTTCCCCGTTCGGAGCCCACGCGAGCAGTTCACTCACCTCCTTCCCCGAAAAGGCCTCAGACCTTCCGAGGAGGGAATAGGCAGAGAGGATGGCAGCCTCCTGGGTCGTGCTGCTGCCGTGGTGGGCCAGGACCAGCGCCGTGCCGAGGAAGGCTCTCTTTTGAGGCTTGGCGAAGATCTTCCCAAAGACCTAAACCCGAGATGTGGTCGGGACACTAAGAGAGTGTTCCAGGAAGGATCCACTGCTCTCCGCAGGAGAAGACAAGGCGTGGGGACACACGCCACAACACGTGAATTTTGTGACACAAGTTTCCATTGGAACGCAACACCGTTTCCCAGAAGCCACTCTCCTCTGCCATAGGGAAGGCCGGGCCGAGGTGTGGGGCTGGTGGCCAGCTCCAAATCGGACAGGGGGGTTTCTGGACCAGGGCTTTCTCCGGCTGCTGTCTCTCCCCCTCCTCTTTCTGACCATGGCCGCCACTTCCATGCTGGGCAGGAAGAGAGCCGGTGAGCAAGCAGGCAGGGACCTCTGCCGTCCCTGCTACTCACCCCCGTGGCCTGGGCCAGAGCGAGAAGCCCATGAACAAGGAGGTGGCCCCGGTGAGGAGGAGGAGCGCTCCAGGGGGATCTTGCTAGGGGCCCTCTGGGGCTGTGAGGCCCCCTGCAGGTGTCCCGCCATGCTGAGCCCTGACACTGGCCTTCCCTCACCTTGCCCTTGAGCAAGTCCCTCCCACACCGGTCTCACGGGAGAACGGCAAGAGGCGTCTCCCTTGCCAGCAAGACTGCCGTGCGGCCATTCTCACAGCTGCCGGGAGGGGTCCTTACCTCGCCCACGCTGCAGGCCTCTCGGTATGCCAGCAGCTCCTGGCTCCCCTGGGCTCCCCCCCTCCAGAGGTCCTCCGTCTCGCACGCCCCTGACAGAGAGACACCAGATGGGATCGACTGCCACGGAGGTGGACCGTCCCCTTCGGGAGGACAAGGGGCCAGCCAGAGGAGGCTGCTGGGCTCCTCCTTCCTTGCCCGCTTACCCCTCTGGAGAAGCAGGAGCCGATGGAAGGAGCCGATGGCTGCCTTGGCCTGGTCCCGCAGCTCCGCCCTGGAGCCAGTCAGCAGCACGGCGCATTCGGCCACCAGACGGCCCAGGACCGGGTGGTCTCCAGACAGCTAGTGGGACAGGAAACCAGGGGGACCTCGACCCACACTTCTCCCTTGCTTTCTCCCTGCACCTCGTGGGCCTTGTCCTGCAGACCCCCTGGGCGACAGGCCCTCCGCGGAGCTCTCCGGACTGAGCCCTGCCCTGGTGCCGGGGGCTGGGGGCTGGAGCGTGCTGCTCCGGGTTCCCTCCCGCCCCCACACCGGCCACTGAAATGGAGAACCCAGCCTCCCTCCCTGCCCAGAGCAGGCCGGGGGCCTCCCCCGAAGGCCCGGACGGTCCCGGCCCAAGGCCCCTCGCCAGGCCAGCAGCCAGGGATACGCACGTCCACTTCCGGCAGCGTCAGGGTGTAATCCATCAGGTGCGTGCCGCACGCCAGCGCCCTCCAGGCCTCCAGCGGCACGCTGGACCGCACCCAGAAGTGGATGTGCTGTGGGAGGAGGCAGCCCTCAGAAGCCTGTCGGGCCCCGAGGGGGCGGGGAGCTTACCTGCCCCCCCCAAGCCCTGAGGCTGAGCCCTGTGTGCCGTTCCCACCCTAAATCTCCCAGTCTGCTCCACGGCTGGTTGAGGCACTGGGGAGACACTGGCCGATGAAGGCCTTGATGTGCCATTGCCTTCGGGCAGCGTCTCCATGGCCTCGCACCCCCATTTGGGGCCTCGAGCTGGGCATCCTCACCTGATTTGCCAGCACAAGCGAACTTCTCCGATGTCCCACTCACCTCCATGATGAAGAGGAGATGGCTGAGGCTGGGCTCTCCGGCCAAGAAGCCCCGCAGCATGAATTTCAGGGTCTCGTAGCCATAGGGCTTGAAGAACCGCTGGAAGGAGAGAGAGCGTTAGGCCGGGGGGGACACCGAAGGATCCCCTGCCACGGCTGCGTGTTCTCCGCCGGCTCCTGTCCCTCCAGACGGGGGGGCAGGGAACGCCTTTCGCCTTCCCTGTGAAAGGCGATGGAGGGCCGGAAGCGCCAGGAGGCGGAGGCGTGGCGGAGCTCCCAACATTCCCCCACCAGAGGCCCTTGTCGGGGCGCCAGGGAGACAGGCGTCCCGTGTGCTGCAGGCCTGGCACGTTTGCCTGCCCCGGCTTCCCCAAGGCCAGTCTACCCCGGGATCAGCCCCCCCGAGTCCGGCATCGATGCCTTTGGCCAGGATCCACCTGCTTGTGGGGGGGTGCTGTCTCGCTGCCGGCCGTCAAGACCTCGTGGAGAGCCAGCCTCAGGATCCGCGACTCCAGCTCCCTGCTCCAGGCTGGCCTGAGTCTGCTGGAAGGAGAAGAGCAGCAGGAGTGAGCGGAGCGGGAGCGGGAGGGGCGGCTCTTCTCTTCCACGGGGCCGGCCTGCGCTTCCACGCTTCCCTCTCCGCTGGACCTGGAGGCACGATCCTTCCGGGCCGCCAGTCAGCTGGACGGGGAGGGGGCACAGTCCAGGACCGTGCTCCGTGGCCCCACTTCCGAAAGAAGAAGGGAAAGCGGGATAGGGGGAGCAATCCCGTGGTCCCGAGGGCAGATGTGGGCGCCGTGAGGGCGGCTTCCTGCTCCGCTGCCACAGAAGGAGCTATGAGCTGGGGGGGAGCTCTGCCCACGGGCCCTCCATACGCCCCCCCCACCTCCATCCCGCCCCCATGGAAATCTCTGCGGTGCCTCCAGTTCCCGAGCAAGACACGGCAGAGGAGAATGGGGAGGGGGAGGGGCATCCCAGAGGGAGGGGGAGGCAGGTGGAGAGGCCGGGATCTGCAGGGTCCCCCGGCCTCTCGATTCCTGGCCCAGCCCGAAAATAAGCCGGGGCTCAGAATTCACATGAGACAAGGCGAAATGAAATCCTATCTGGGCACCATCCTGTTCCTGCTTCGACAGGGAAGTGCGGCAGCATCGGCCGGCCAGCCATGCTGGCAGAGTACAGCAGAAAAACCGGCCCTCCCACCCCCCCTCCCTCCCCCCGAAGCGACACACTGTGAGCTGGAGGAGACCCTTTCGTGAGCCGGGGCAGGCCCCACACGCCCCAATACCTCAGCTGGCAAACAGCCTTCATGGCGGACGAGATGACGGCGGGGGGCAGGGCTTCCCCGGGCTGGGTCTCCATCGCCATCTGGGGAGGCCAAGAGGGCAAAGGCAGAGATGAGTGGCCGGCCCCTCGGCCCCAGCCTGCCCCGGAGGGACGCTCAGGGCTCCTCGTCCCCCGTCACTGCTGCCTTCCGCTGGGTTTCAGGGCTGCATCTCGCTCACCGCTACGGCCAGGGCCAGGTCGGCCTTGGTGCAGGGCAGACCCAGGGCCCTCCAGCTGCCCTTCCTTGCAGCCCTGCAGCAGGTCACGACATCCCGGAGGAAGGTGGCTTTGTCTTTGCCGTCGAGTGCCTGGACGTTGGTGAGGATCAGGCAGTTAGCCAGGAAGGGCACTTCGGGGCCGCCAGGCCAGGGGGCCCCCTCAGTGTGCTCTGGGTGCTGCCTGCCGTGGCATCCAGCGGTGGGCTGTGTTTCTCCGTGGACACGATTGCCAGCAGGAGGATGCCAGCCCTACCCCACCCCTCACAACATGCTTTGCGCATCTCTCCACCTTCATGGAGGAGGGGAAATGGAGGAGACGCGGTTGGCCCTGTCCCACTCGCCTAGGGCCGCCCCGCCCGCTGCCCTAGCAGGCTGGTGGGCTCCAGACACCACTGTCACTACAGCATTGCAGCACACGCTGATTTCTAATCCTAGGCTTGAGGGCGCAAGGGCAGGGAGCAAGGGGTGTGCTGTTTTGGGATCTCAGAACACATCCCACCATTGCATTTTGCCAACAGCCGGGGCAGCAATGCAGGGTCTGATCTGGGCATTGACAGAAGTCGTTGTGAAATCGGTGGATGTGACCCTCTGCCAACGGAAGGGGCGCTGGCAAGCCCAAGACCGGCTCAGAACGCTGCGGACCCCTCCTGAGAGGAGCGGGGCCTCTGACCCCACCCGGGCAGGGAGGGCCTCCGAGGGGGCCACGCTGGATTCCCCCTGGAGCAACCAGACCGTGGAGAGTGCCCTGGGCGGAAGGCGTCAGGAGTGTCCGGGGTGGAGAGGAAGGGGGCTGTACCTGCTGTCCCGCTTGGAGCTGCTGCATGAACTCTGCCACCCTTCGCAGCAGTGTGGCGAGCTCTGCCTCCGACTGGACCGGAGCTATGCATGTGGCAGAATCCGGTATGCCTGTGGATGCCAAAGAGGAAAGAGAGTGGCGGCCGGCCGGAGGAAGGCGGGGGTCCTCCCATCCTGGAAAGACACCCTGCGGCTTTGCTCGGGAGCCTCCTGGACTCAGGCACCCCGGGGGTCCGGGCAGGCCTCCTCCTCCCCTGTCAGCAGGGTGCTCTGAGCGCACCCAGCCTCCCCGGGCCCGGGCGCCACTCACCTGACCCCTCCGGTCCAGTCCGCCTGCTCGAAGCCAGGGCCTCCAACCTGCGGCGCAGGGAGGCGATGTCAAGGCCCGTCCCCTGCTCCAGAGGCCCGAGGCCGAGGGGATGGACCTTGCAGTCCCGGCAGCAGCCCCAGAGGCGCCTCGGAGCGCGTGCGGGAGCGACGGAGCCTGACGGAGTGCTGCTGCCTGCGGCCTGGGCTGGGTGAGCCCTGGCACCCCTCCGGCCCCACAGCCGCTGCAGCTTTCTCAGCCTGGAGAGAGGAGGGAGAAGGTGAGCATTGGGCTCTGCGGGGCCCTCGCGCTCCCGGCCGTGCGGTTGGCACGGGCCACCGGAACTCTCCGCCAGGGCCGCGCTGTGGGTGGCCGGGCCTCTCGCGGAAGCGCTGGACAGTCCCAACGATGGCCGCCTGCAGCCCAGTGGCGGCTGGGGAATGCTGGCCGTGGCAGGACTGTTCTCTGTCTGAACAGGCCTCGGGTGGTCCCTGACAAGGAGAAGCCCTGAGACAGCCCCCGTCCGCAGGCTTACGACGGAAAAGGCAGGACACCAACGGAACGGGGATCGGGAGCGAGAAGTTCACACGGAGCCACGCTGGAGGAGCTCTGCGGCACAGCAGTTCCTCTTCCCGCAGGGCACGCTGCGTCCAAGGACACCGTGCAAAGAGGAGGAAGCGGAGACCTCCCGGGAGACGGAAGCGAGGCGCCTGGGCCTGTGGGGCGCGGCTTTGGCCAGCCAACCCCTCGCTGCACAGGGCTCCGCCTCTTCGGGCCCATGGCCTCGGGAGGAGGGAAGGCCTCTCGCGCCGGGACCAGAGTGGGGAGGGAGCAGCTGGGCGCTGGCATCACTGGGTGCGGCTGGGCCACTACGGCCCGCCACCACGGCCCTGGACACGCCTGGCACTCAGTGGCGCTGGACCCAGGGAGGCTTCCTTTGGAGCCGCCATGCACAGGAGCGCACTTCGAAAGAGCCCCTGGGAGGAAGAAGGCCGTGTTGCGAAGCGGGGGAACAAAGAGCTGCTGCCTCCCTTCGGGCACCCGCTCGCCCCAGCCCCACAATCAGCCCTGGGCCACGTGGAGCATGTGTGCTGCTCCCAGGCCCCCCATCCTCCCAGCTGGATTTGGGACTGGAAGACCGGGACAAGTGTGGGTGCAGGGAGGGTGCTGAGCACAGCAGGACTGATCACGGGGCACGACAGACGGGCTAACCGCCATAGCTCCCGTTTCCTGGCTTGGGGGAGCTTGGATCAAGGTGAGAATGCCTTAACTTCTGGTCCCCGAAGAAAGCAGGATCTTCGATGAAGAGAGAGAGAGAATAGTAGCCTGGCCGAGAAAGAGCTGGGAGAGTCCGCATAGGATTCTGAACCAACACATGTCGTGTGAGAGCCAGAGTAGAGAAAACACTAATAACATGCCTACTCACATCTCCAAGGATGTAATGTTTCTCCGATGGATGCCAATGCACTCCAACACACTCCTAACGCACTCCAACACACTCCTAACGCACTCCAACACACTCCAACACACTGCAACACACTCCAACACACTGCAACACACTCCAACACACTCCTAATGCACTACAACGCACTCCCAACTCTCTCCCAACTCACTCCAGCTCACTCCAACTCGTCTAACACTCCAACTCTTTCCCACTCTCTAGCTCGCTATCTTTCTCTGTCTCCTTACTACCCACAAAGACCGCCGGTCACCAGAGACCTCTTGAAGGCCTTCCAGCAGGGAGACATGTCACAATGCAGGACGTGTCACTGTTGCTTAGCAACCGTGCTTGAAACTGGGCATGGCTCCTCCCAGTACAGGTGGCGGTGCCGGTGGGGGGGGCGATGGCTCTGAGTCCACTAAAACCCATTCAGCCTGTTGGGCGTGACAGAGGTATTGGACGAGGGCGCACGGCGTTTGGCTGGCCTTCCTAGCCAGGCCCGTTCTGTCGCCTCCCACGTTCTCTGCCTCTGCTCCGGGCACATGGGTTGCCAGGCTGTTCAGAAGGCGCTTGGCTGGGTGAAACCCTCCCGCCAGCGAGGAGCACCCTGAGCGCCTGTCTCGCAGGGGAGCTGCCACGTGGCTCGTGGGCTAACCCCACTCTTATGGGACTCATCCCGCAACCTCGTCCTCAGCGGCTGGACGTTCAGAAGCTCTTGGCAGGACTGGCTGCAGCAAGGCTCTAGCTTCCCCCTCCCGCCTCCCAGTCCTTCGAACGGACATCAAGCACTCTTGGAAACCCCCAGGAAACACGGGTCGCATCCTTGCGTGCAAGATATCCCTTCCCTGGTCTCCCGCGCTTCATCGTTCTCGTTTTCTCGAGTGCTGGTGCCCGTCTCAGGCTTGCGAGAGTTCTCCCGAGGCCGCCTGCACCCGCATCACGCCAGCCCACACGAGTCCCTGCGAGGACTGCGCTCCGCGTCCTCAGAATGCTGAATGACGGTTGGGGAAGGGCTGGGACACCGAGTGCGGGGCGGCCCTGGCACAGGGCATGGCGGACCGGGTGGAACTGTCAACAGCAGCACCGCACCACTCCTCTGCTTCATGGAGCTTTCCCCCCAGGCAGTTTGAAGGAGGATCTTCCAGCCTCATCCATATCAAGAGGCTCCAGGTCATTTCCATTGAATCCACAATCGAGCCCCAGACTGCAGCCTTTGAAGTGTCCATGGCACTGGCATGACTGGGAAGGTCTGAAATGCAAGAAGCATTGACATATATGTGTGCCTTTCCCCCGATAACACTTTCAAAATCACATTTGCCGCCAAAGGAGAAGAGAAAGAGATGTGGAAGAAAGGGTAACTCTCCCAACGGAGGGACGAGCTCTTGCCTTCCCTGGCTTGTAGACCAGGGTATAATCAAAGCATGGAGCAGGATGTCCAATGCTGCGTGCGCGGAGAGGGTGTGCCGGGAGGAGGCTCACCAGGAGAGGAGATGCCAAGAAGAGGCTCGTGGTCCGCGCGCATTTCAAAAGCACGGCGATACAGATGGTTGTCTATCGCTTCCTTGCTTTTCTGGATTCTGTATTTTGAAAAAGCCCCAAACATCAAGAGTAGTGTCCTTGCCTTGTTCTTTGGCTCCCACCCCCCGCCCTTCTCAATTCCCATATTCCTTTCCTTCCCATTTCAACTCAAGTTCTTGCCTTGAAGTGGCCCTGCAGAGTCAATGTCGATTCTTGACCAAGGCTTCTTTATAATGATTGGGTCTGGCCTAAAAACCTCAGATGTGTTCATGTTTTGCATCTATACTGGATGCTAGGCACCTCTCTCTGCCCCCCCCCCCCGGGCCTTACTAACAGCTATGAATATAACTATTTGCTGATTGCATAAGAGGTAGAGATGTGGGAACACGAGATCTGACAAACAAAAAGAGGTCACGCCCTCTGCCGTTCAGGGGTCACGTCCTCTGCGTCAGTGGGGGGCTCAGGCTGACCGCTCCCCACTCGTGTCCCCACCAGTGTCCCCAGCAGGTCCGATGGCCTGCTGCCTGCTGCCAGGAGGGCGCATCTGTCCCTCCTGCACGTGGCTCCGTCTGCTGCTGCGTGTTGCACAACGTCGTTCAGACACGGTGTGCCTCTCAAAAGCAGGGAGCAACCTGTTGTTCCAAACGTGGTCTGTCACAGCAGCCGATCCAGGTCCTTGGAGGCAGAGCGACCTGTCCTCCTCTTCCGGGCCGTGGCCAGGCATGTGGAGGGACAGCCTGGCCACGGGGTTTGGGATGCCGGAGTCTGCACGAGGCAGAGAAACAAAGAATGGATGTCTCTTGCCTTTCTCGCAGGGTGAGCCCCCCCGCCCCGGACCCTGGTGTATGGAGAAGGGGAGCCCTGGGTCCATGGCAGACAAAGGCACTTCCCTGGGGGTCAGCACCCCCGGGACCGTGGCCTGTGAAGGCACATCCCTGCTTCTGGGAGGCTTCCGGGCAAGACGCTCAGAGTGGGGCCCCTCCCCGAGCAGGCCACTGTCTCCTTCCCACATTTGTATGGGGGATATTTCCACAACACCCCCAAAGAGGACACAGTGTTGCATACAGTTTTCATCGGCTAAGTTATATGTACAGATGCAACTTTAGAGGCAAGAACTGTAATTTCAGTAGAACTGTAGCACATCTCAGCATCTTGGAGAAGACCGTGAGCAGCGCACATGCCGAAGACCTACCTCAATAAGAACATCTCTGCCTGCTGGCAAAGGATTGCGCTCTAGTCCTTACACTCCGCTGCATCCCGTGGAGGCTGGTGGGTCAGCTGTCCGTGGGGCGTGTTTAGGGGACTGCCTCATTGTGAGCAGAAAGGGGGGAGGAGAAAGGGGGGAAGCAATAGGTAGAAGCGCACACATCAGAGAAGATGCGGTGGGGAGCATGAACTCCGCAGCAGATTGCTGGGATGTGGCAAAATGGGGGTGGGGGAGCTAGAAATGGGGGACATTGCACACGTATGCACCTGCACTCAGAAGTAAGCCCCGCTGGGTGCAACGGGTGCAATGGGTCTTTGTCCCCAGCAAGTGGGTGTGGAATTGCAGCCAAGATGGGCAAGCTGAACTAGAGAGCGCTGGCTGGCTAGATCTGCGCGGCCTGTGTGTTCTCCTGCAGCTTCCCGTGTCGCTCGTCTCCCTGCCCACCCAGCCCTTCTCAATTCGACTATTCCCAGTAGACGTCCCTTTCTTTCTTTTCTAGAGTCTGAATTAAAATCACACACATACAGACACACAAACCCCTTCTCTGTTAGGCTTTATAGTGTACTCCCCGTAGCTTGTAGGTAGATTTTCTTTCTCTAGCTCTTTTTCTTTTGCTCCTGTGTGGGGGTGTGTGAGTGTGCGCTGTCTGTGCGTGCAAAGCACTACACACAATCCATACAATATAGCTCGGAAAACACGGGGATCCATTACAAAGGCCGCTGCTATTTGAGCTGATCTCACGGGAGTTCTTTCCCCCTCCTCTCAGGGTGCAATCCTATGCGTATTTAGGCAGAAAAGAGGCCTGCAACTCCCAGCGTGACCCAGCCAGCCATGGCTGGCTGGGGAGTGCTGGCAGGTGTGGGCCGCCTTTCTGCCTACACCGGCCAAGGATAGCGCCTTTACTCGTCAGGGTGGGAGAGCCAAGTCTGAGGAGCCTCCACTTGGGTGTGCAGCCGGCTCTACCTTTGGGCAGAGAGAGGAGGACCTTGGTGTGTGCTGTCACTTCCGTGTGTCAGCCTGAGGGCAGGGCAGGGCATGCCCCACTCCCTCCTTGTTCTTGACGGGGGCCACTTTGGGAGACGATACTTGCCCGAGATTTGGGATGAAAACGCTGTCAAGGAATGTGTACTTTGAGGATGGACGGGGCAGAACTGAACATGTGGATTTGATCTCTGCTGGACTCCAGGAAAGGGGGGTCTATGCCGTGTCCTGCTGAGAGACGCCAGCGGACATCCGGCCGCTGGCTAGCAGGGACGCAAATGGCGGCGGCCGTAGCCACCGCCGTTTGTGTCCCTGTGATAGGCTACGTAAATCTTTACGTAGCCTATCACGTCTGACTTTAAAAAACACACACACACTCGCATACGCAAATGGCGGCGGCTACGGCCGCTGCCATTTGTGTTCCTTATTTTGGCCTGTCTTAGTTTACATCCATATTTACGTAGTCTAAGACGGCGAAAATAAGGGGAACGCAAATAGCGGAGCGGACGCTATTTGCGTTCCCCTTATTTTTGCCGTTTTAGTCTATGTAATTATTTGCGTAGACCAAGACGGCCCAAAATAATGAATGCAAATGGCAGCGGCCGTAGGCGCCACCATTTGCCTACGCCTTTTTTTTTTTTTTTTACCCGGACGTTTTAGGCTACGTAAAAACATACGTAGCCTATCACGTCTATGTAAAAAACCCCAAAAAACTGCAAATGGCTGTGGCAGGAGCCGGTCGGAAGACCAGCCGCCGCTGCCGCCGCTGAAGCCACCACCACCTGGAAGATCCGCCCCAGGTAATTCTCGTCCCGGGGGGGGTCCGCGGGGTGCCAGGGGGCCAGGCCGTTCCGCCACAGATTTCAGGGGGCCGAATGCACTGGCATTCGTCCCCACCGAGATCCGTGGCGGAATTCTCTGCCACCCCTAATTCCCATCTTGTTTTCTGAGCCCCTCTCCCAGAGCAGCTGTGGAATCATTGGGTCGCAGTCAGAATCCCAGCAGAAGTGGTTCGGAAGGGTGGGCAGGCTGGTTCGCTAGTGAGAAACCCGGGGCCGAAGAGTTTGCCCATGCTGACATGCACGTAAGGGCAAGAGGGAGTGGGGCTGGTTTGGGCCTCCTCAGACTGCGGAATCGTTCGGGCCTCTCGCCCTCTCTTTTCAGCCATACAGATTGCAACAGCGGAACAAAGCTGTATGGGTCTCCGACACGGTTATAGTGGTGGGCTTTGGCTGTCCTTGGAACTATATACTGAGGCGATAGCTCATTGCCCACAGCTATACGATTTCTGGAATCCTGCACTCATTCAGCTTTTGCTGTGAGTGCTAAGAAGCTCGTCCACGCACCCAGAGCTGCTAACCATAGGAGTTCTCGGAGTTCCTAGGGATTTCTGTTAGTTGGCCAGGAGTTCTTTGTGCCAAGAGATGAGCCCAGGACAGAAGACGTTACTGGAATACATCTGCCCAGTTGCTTCCGCTGTCCAGCCCCACCCTTGCCTTTCCTGCTCTTTCCTGTCTTTCCTGGACAGTATTTGTGGTTCTTATGGTAGGACATGGAAGGGGTGATAGACGGATCAAGGAATGACTGTGGTTTTGTTCACTCACCGCATACAGAACTGAAATCGTTCTGCTCCTGCGCCATTCCACAGCTGCGCATCGTGCACTGCTGGCACAGGAGGCATTGAGGGCTGCCGAGAGGGAGGGGAGAGAGGAGAGGAGGAGGAGCCCGAAGGGCAGCCGACAGCAGGAGGAGCAGCATCTGTGGAGAAGGCCACCCTTCTTCTCCCACAGATGAAGCCCCTCCTCTGGTCCTCCTCAGGCGTCTGCTGGGGGATGTCCAGAGGCCTCACGGGCCCTGCAAGGACTACAGAATGGCGCCTGAGCTAACAACTCCGCCTGCAAGATGCATGTTACCATTGTGGTTTATTCTTCTCTTTCCACACGCAGGTAACGACCCTCAAAGGAGGGTGGAGCCCTCGAGCGGGTGGAGCCCTCGAGCGGGTGGAGCCCTCGAGCAGGCCTGCAGCCGGGGACATCGCAATGCTTTCTGCGTTTGTTTTGTCACTTCTGACCTGTTTAAAGTTCTTTCTGCCCTGCCCTGAAGAAAAAGAAGCCATTTCTTGTTTCAAGTCAAGAGATACAATTTTTAAAATCTAGATGATTTTACACAGTGATCTCTGTGTTTGCTTGCTGTTCCACAAACCGCAGCAACAAGAATGCTTTCCAAGCTCAACAACCCCAGCTGCTGTAAGCTTCCCTCCTGGGGAGATGCTCAGCATCCCTCATGTTACAAAGTATGCTTTGATTTGCATGGAGCTGCATATCACAGACATGTACGCTAAAGACATCCCAGAGGGATCTTTGAACATAGAACTCTTGGTGCTTAGGAAAACCCGATACCCCCAAAGCTGAGGGAGTCAGAGAGCACGAGACGGTCTTTGGAAGCAATTCTTTGATTTATTACAGAAGACTTCCAAAGGAATTGAAATCACACATCAGGGGAATTAGAACGATACATATGTTTGGGGAATCAGAATCATACTAACATTCGGAGGGTTAAAGATACACGTATAAAGCCAATAGTGAGGTACACTGGGATGCATAGGAAATGGTGTGTGTGTGTGTGTGTGTGTGTGTGTGTGTGTGTAGTAGGGATGTATGCTGTAAAGGCCGCCAGACACATGCGGGCAGCGCAACTGGACTCTGCATGTCGGTGCGAGTTCTGCAAAGCACTGCCCCATCTCGCCACTGCTGTGGGCTCTGCGCAGGCCAGACAGGGACTGCTGGTTTGGACAGAACTGGAGCAAGATGGCTACGGTTTGGAACGGGTGCGCTGCTGGGGGGACAAGCGCCACTCCGTGCATTGCCTCTTCTGCATGCACATCTGGAAATGGTCTTTCCTGCTGGTGATGTCGCTGCGGCGGATATTATCTGTAGGGGAAGTAGTTGTCCTACTAGCCTCACTCTTCCCCAGCACCTTCACATCCAGAACATCTCTCTTGCGGCACTCCATGGTTTTCTCTGTCAAATAGGTTTTTAGACTTCGGAAGTCAGGGTTCTGACCTTGCACCGCCTCCCTCGCTGTGCTACCCGGAACCGCGGTTCAAGGAGTGACGCAGCCATGTATTTCACGTCCCTGCGGAATCTCCTGCGGAAGGAATGTGCAAGCCTAACGGCAGGATTGGGGGCTTGACTGTCTGCAGCACTGCTGTGCTCACAAAGCCCAGCACAGCCTTTTCTCGGCACCCCCTCTGTCATCTTCAGCGCAGGCAGAACTTGGCCCAGTGTAGCATCTCAGTAGCGTTGTGCATTCATCAAAGGCTTTTACCATGTCAACCAGCTCTTGCATCAAGACCCACTGCTGTGGTGCGACCAAAAATTTGGAGTGGTGTTTTGTCTCGATAGTGTGGTCATTTATAGCAGCTCTCTGCTGACAGAGTCGCTGTAGCATATGCAATGGGCTGTTCCAGTGTGTGCACACATCCAAGATGAACTTGTGTTGTGGAAGACCACGTCTACGTTGGATGGCGCCTATTGCCGCCATCGCTGAGCAGGACTGCCTGAGGTGTGTGCAAATGGATCGGGCCATCTTCAGTAGCTTGCCTATTTTGGGAGATGGGTTGTTCAATCCCGAACGCACCACAACGATCAAACAGTGCGCAACGCACTGGACGTGGTTTCGCCCTGCAATGCGGGCTGCTTTCCGGGAGTTGGAGGCATTATAGGCTTCTAAACAGCCCACTGCTGGATTTAAGGGGGGGACCCAGGACGTAACAACACCATCGATTTTCGTCGTAACGCTTTCTGCTGTGTGCGTCCCCGAGAGCATTGTGAGGGCCAATGTCGCTGTCGCCCGAGTCAGTCTGCAGTTCTCACTGACGGAGACCCATTGCGCAGTGACACACAGATAAGACCTTGTTTGCTTGCTTGTCCACGGGTCTCTTGTCAGATGAATGCTTCCTCCAACCGCGCGCTTCCAATCCTGCTGGAGCGCCCTTCTGACTTCAGAAGCCAGGGCTGGAATGGCAGCGCCACTACCGTAGTGACGAGAAGGGACATCCCACTGGGGGCACAATTCCTCCACGAAGTCCCGGAAGGCCTCCTCTTCCACTCTGGAGAAGGGCAGCGTGCATCGAGCAATGAACTCTTCCTGTCAGGGCTCCATTCCCCCTTGCTGCCTGGACGCGTCAGATGGGGATTTCGGTGTCAGCGCGAGGCATAGTTCCATTGACACCTGCCTCTTAGCTAAGTTGCCTTCTGTGCCCTTCTCAGCCAGACCACTGTGCCTTTGGTCTTTGCAAGATGAGGCAAAAAAGGCAGTAATACTCTTTTGGGATGGCTGGGAGAGGGACTTGCCTTTACTGTCTTTGGGCACAAGAAGCGCATGATGCACCTCCATGTGTCGCCTCATGGCAGATGTGCCCACTTGTCCACAGCCCCCTTCCATTCCTAGGTGCACACGACTTCTGCAAACATCACAGACCACGACGTAACGGTCATTTTTCGCATCTTTGAAGAAGCGCCACACGTAGGAACTCGCCCGGCCACCATCTTTTCTTTGGGCAACGGAGTACCAGTTTCAGATGAGGCGGCATCTGGAGCTGCACGTTTCCTCTCATCTCTGCTTGTGGATGGTGTTGCTGGTGGCACTGTTGATGGTGATGACGAGCGCTTAGCAGGGCATAGTTGTTCCTGAGGTTTGGGATTGCTCCCAAAGAACCCGGCAGGCTGGACCACAGAGGCAGACTCAGTCTCCGCAGGGACATCGGTATAGAAGGACTCCTCCTCCTCATCGTTGTCTGCATCAGTGCTGAAATGAAGTCCTCTGGGCTTTTTTTCCAAATTACGTGAACCGCTGCCCACGAGGTAATTCTCAACAGGTAGCTCTGGACCGGGTTCATCTTCTGTCCCACTTTCGCTCTCCCATGCAGGGAGGACGATTGTGGGCGTTTCTGTCACGATTCCAAAGAGAAGCGGAATTTCAGGAGCAATGCACCTTGGACACAAAGAGAAAACAACGGTGTACTTCTAGAAATCGATGACACATCGCTTGGAATTGCGATCAGCCTTACACAAGGTGCAGACGTAAGCTGCTACTGCGCTAGCACTGAGAAAACAACAGACGCCACAAGGTGCAAATAAAGGTACAGACTTCAAAGCTCCACAAGAGTTGTCTGAAACTGTCCGCACTGCTAAACGCCTGAAAAGCATGGGGGGGATTGACTGAGTCTCACCAGATTCATCCTTTGGAATGACGCAGCCTTCGTGACTTTTGTTCCGCCGCTGTAGGATCTCCTCGGGAACATTTTCCTCTGCTTTGGAGACATGCCCTACCGCTCACCATCCATGAACTTCCTTCCTGTTCCTCCAGAGATGTGGCTGGCTGTGCCTGTGCCACTTTCTGTGGCCGTATTTGGTGGTGTGTGCTGCTTGTGGTTGCAGGGTGGACTGGTGCTGGGGCTGTTGGTGCTGGTTACACCTTGGGCTTCCTCCTCCGCCAAATATCGGTGAACTGCAACCTCCACGCTGAATCTCCGACGTCCATACATCTTTGGAGTCCTTGATTGACGACGGGTTCTTCTCTTCAGACTCCAGTTGCAGCCGTGCACAGACACTCTATCTGCAGAGCAGCGGCGCCTCTGGCCTCTGGAGCAACTGAAGCGACACACGACAATGACCGTCCCTGTGAAGGCGGGAAAAGTGGTCGGACTCCCTCCCCTCCCCCTCCTTGAGTTCCCCCCTCCAAATGTGGAGGGGTAGTGGATGCACCCAGCCACGTGTCCCTCGCCCAAAGGAATATGGATGGACGGCAGACAGAGGTGGCGATTTTGTCTGGCTTCAGCCCTCTGATTGACGCCATAAAACTCTTCAGCAACCAGTGAGAACGGGCTCTCCCAGAAAGCACAGTCCAGAGATATACACCTTTCAAAACATCACGATGACGCTTTGCCAGCCGAATGGATTCCGATTTGTCCGTGAATCTCAGCAGTGGGACGTTGCCGTCGTGGCCACCCTAGTCCAGGACCGCTCATGCCCCCGCATTTGGCACCAAGCGGCTGCCGGGACGCGCCCCCTCGCAGGCCTCTACATATCTCTGCCCTCCAGTTCTTCCACGATGATGACATCTGGATGGAAGAGAACAAGAGCGAGACCCCCCTTATGGCCGGGAGGCAGGGGTCGGTGTCCATGTCCCACTTAACAGCCACACGACGTAGGAGTGCTTTAGTGAGGCCTTAGGCCTGGGATCGACGGAGGAGGCTTATTGCCTCATTGGGGGAATCTCTCTCCCCAAAGAGGGAGGACCGGGGAGTCCGGGGGGCAGTGGCACAATTGGCTTGGGGCAGCTACGGCTGGGGTTCCTTCTTCCCTTTTTCACCTCATGTAGCACAGCAAAGAGCCTCTGTCATGCCCCCCCATGGGGGTTTGTGTGTGTGTGACTAAGAAGCTAGCCAGCAAAGATCCAGGAAGGATGGTAACTGAGGGCAGAGTGTCCAAGTGTGAAGGATGGTGGGCAAGGAAGTGAAATAAAAACCTAAATTTTCGATCGAGAAGATGTGGACCTTTCTGGCCATGGCGTCTGGCGTCTCCCCCCTCATGGAGGAGGGGAAATGGAGGAGACGCGGTTGGCCCTGTCCCACTCGCCTAGGGCCGCCCCGCCCGCTGCCCTAGCAGGCTGGTGGGCTCCAGACACCACTGTCACTGTGGGGACTCCAGCACACCCTGATTTCTAATCCTAGGCTTGAGGTCCAAAGGGGAGGGAGCAACGGATGTGTCCAGAGGATCCCCCTTTGTGTTGTTTTGGGATCTCAGAACACATCCCACCATTGCATTTTACTGAAAGCAAGAGCAGCAATGCAGGGTCTGGTCTGGGCGTTGACAGAAGTCTTTGTGGATGTGACCCTCTGCCAACGGAAGAGGAGCTGGCAAGCCCAAGACCGGCTCAGAAAGCTGCAGAACCCTCCTGAGAGGAGCGGTGGCTCTGACGGGCAGTGAGGGCCTCCGAGGGGGCCACGCTGGATTCCCCCGGGAGCAGACTAGACCGTGGAAGGTGTCCTGGGTGGAAGGTGTCAGGAGTGTCCAGAGTGGAGAGCAAGGGGGTGGCTGTACCTGCTCTCCAGCTTGGACCTGCTGCACGAACTCCGCCACCCTTTGCAGCAGTGCGGCCAGCTCTGCCTCCGACTGGACCGGAGCTATACATGTAGCAGAATCTGGTATGCTTGTGGATGCCAAAGAGGAAAGAACATGGTGGCCAGCCAGAGGAAGGAGGGAGTCCTTCCATCCTGGAAAGACATGCTGCTGCTTTGCTTGGAAGCCTTCCTGACTCAGACACCCTGGGAGTTCAGACAGGCCTCCTCCTCCCCCGTCGGCAGGATGCTCTGGGTGCATCCAGCCCTCCCCGGAGCCCTGGCGCCACCTCACCTGACCCCTCCGATCCGGTCTGCCTGCTCGAACCCAGGGCTTCCAACCTCCGGCTCAGGGAGGCGAGGTTGAGGCCCGTCCCCTGCTCCAGAGGTCTCAGGCCGAGGGGATGGACCTTGCACTCCCAGCAACAGCACCAGAGGCGCATCGGAGCGCGTGCGGGAGGGGCGGAGCTTGCCAGAGTGCTGCTCCCCACAGCCCGGGCTGGGTGAGTCCTGGGAACCCCCCCGGCGCCACAGCGACCGCAGCTTTCTCAGCCTGAAAGAGAGAAGGGAGAAGGTGAGCAATGGGCTCGGCAGGGCCCTTGCGCTCCCGGCTGTATGTTTGGCGCAGGCCACCGCAACTCTCCCCCACTGCCACATCTTTGGTGGCATGAGCATCTCGTGGAAAGCACTTGAACAGTCCGGACGATGGCCACCTGCATCCCAATGGCGGGCTGGGGAATGCTGGCTGGGGCAGGACTTTTCTCTGTCTCAATAGGCCTCGGATGGTGCCCTGGCAAAGAGAAGCCATTAGACAGCCCCTGCAGTGACCAGAACTGTACACAGTGGTCCCAGCGAGTTCACGCTAGGTATTCATACAAAGGGAGCATGGTCTTGGCAGCATTATTCTATTCATTTCCTCGCGATGCCTTGGAGTGTGATCCATTTTGGGCAGGGGTGTTGTGGTTTGTCTGTAAGTGAACGGCAGGAGGGGATAATCTGTCAGTGCCATTGGTTCTCGATGGCTGCATGAATTTTAAGCCTTGGCTGCTGGAAAACGATCCAGTGAGCTTCTCTTCCTGCACTTTGTTGTTGTCCTCCTCTGTCTCACCTTCAAGGACATTTAAACCAAATGCTCGGTCCTGTCAGATGTGCCCCCTTTGTCCTCAGAACAACCCTGTGAGGTAGGCTAGGGGGGACTGTGACTGACCACACTCCTCCTCCTCATTCTCCCCTTCCAGGAAATGGAAACGAAATGCTTGGCTCTGTGGGGTGTGACTTTGGCCAGTCCAAAACGCACTCTGCAGGGCTCCACCTCTTCAGCAGTCATATCCTCAGGAGGAGGGAACACCTCTCAAACTGGGATTTACGTGGGAATTTAGGAGCTGGGACTCTGGAATCACTGGGTGCTGCTGGACCCCTAAGGGCTGAGACCACAGTCCTGGACGTGCCTGGCAGTAAGTGGCAGTGAACCCAAGGCGGCTTCCTTTTGAGGAGCCATGCACAGGACTGCACTTGGAATGAATCCCTTGAATGGAGGAGACTGTTTGGGGAAACGGGGTTGGCAAAGAGCTGCTGCCTCCCTTAGGGTATCCCCCCCCACCTCGCCCCCCCCCCACAGTCACTTCAGGGCAACATGGAGGGAGCATCTTTGCTGGTCCCAGGCGCCCCATCCACCCAGTCTGGATTTGGGATGAAAGACCCAGGAACAGTGTGGGTACATGGAGGGTACTGATCACGGCATGACTGATCATGGGGCATGACAGAGAAGGCATCAGCCCTAGCTTCCCATTTCCTGGCTTTGTGGAGTGTGGACCAAGGTGAGATAGCCTTAGTTTCTGGTCCTTGAAACCAGCAGGTTCTTTGATGAGTGGATGGGTAGACCGACAGACAGACAGACAGACAGACAGATAGCGTCAGGGTGGAAACTGAGCCGATAGAACCCCAGAGCAGTTCTGATTCTGAGGAGGAACAGCAAACCGTGCGAGTGGAGTGCACTCAACTCTCACAGGCACAGCAGCTGGCAGAGGTTCCTCCTGCCGGCATTCCTGAGATAAATAGCGACCCTGGCAGCGAGAGAGCACTGGAGGGGGGCTTGCTGGATGCTCAACGCCGACGCCAGGAGCGACAACAACTGGAGGGCGCGGAAAGGAGGTGTAGCGCTCATTTGGCGCGCAAGCAACGGTCCTGTGGACCCAAGGGAAAGAGGGAGGAACTCTCCCTAGCCCATAAGTTCAGGGTCTTCCTGTAATTCTCCTTCAAACAGAGACCAACTGCCTAACCTGGAGCATAGGCTACTCTGCTGTTCCTTGCTTAGTCGCTGGGGATTAGCATCTGAAAGAGTCATTAAGTTGTAAAAGGATTAAAGCCTTGAAAAGAATCCTTTTGTCTGTGTCTTGAGTTAGCTATTGGAGTAGAGTGAAAGAGGCCACCAGGGTGCTCCTGACAGATAGATAGATGTAAATAATATTAACCTGGCATAGACAGAGGGGGAGAGTCCCCGTAGGATTCTGAACCATCACCTGTAGTGTGCGAACCAGACTACAGAAAACACTAATAACAAGCCTTGTCACTTCTTCAAGGATGTAACGTTTCTCCAACGGACTCTCCCTCACTCCCAACTCTCTGCCAACTTGTCTACTGCTCAAACTCGCTCCCACTCTCTTCGCAGCCTTCGCTTCATTGTCTCTTCATGCATCAGGCATAATCTGTGCCTGAAAAGTCTCTTCCTTCAGGGGCCCGCAGAGGACCAGGGCTGCACATAGCCTCCATTGTGCCAGCCAGCAGTCCGAACCCGCTGCTCTCCCGGGTCGCCAAATGCCCCCCTGCCCCCCGTCGCACAGGTAGGAGGAAGGACGGCAGACCCAGCAGGCCTCAAGCAGGACCGTTCTCTATTGACGCACACGCGGAAGTGACCGCTTGGCAGGCGTGCCTCCCACCCTTGCTCCTCCCAGCTCTACAGGAGCCGCCCAGGTCCCAAGCAAGGACTAAGCCACCGTACACCTCCCCCCACCCCCAGCTCAGGATACAGAACGCTGGCCAAAGCGACTCTGCTGTCTTTAGTGGGGGCAGCCGGCACTGAAGTAGGAGTCGACTCCCATTTTGGTTGGCTTCTATATATGGAGTGGGACTGTAGTACCAGCAGAACTTAATGTGATATTCAGGTTCATATGATTTGCATTCAAAGGCTTGGAAGGATGAGAGACTAATAACGGCTCCTGGGAAATGTGCCCTGGGAAGCAGTTCCACCATTCAGGGCCACCACAGAAACGTTCCCCGGCTGGTAGGCACTCGCTGAGTTTCCCAACGTGGTGATACCTGGAGTCAGGCATCGGATGAGCAAAGCAGAGGTGAAGGCTCCAATGGGAGAAGGGAGTCCCTCGGATACCTTGGTCTCAAGCACTTCGTTTTTAGGATTGGACCCACCACTCGGAATTGTGATTTGAAATAAACTGGGGAATAGCACAAGTGTCTAAGTCGTGGTGAAATACATTCATTAGGCGGGGTCATCCTGAAGGACTTGGTGTTGTATTCTGGATCATCTGCAGGGTGGTCATGTCAACGTTCAGAATAAACGTTGCGTGGTGGAGCGGGAAAGTGCTGGCCCTCGAAGTCTCTCCTGGGGATCTTCGGAGCTGACCCAGAAGTTGATGTGCTATGGGATGAAACAGTACATCTGTGCTGTGGCCACAATTCACAGCACCCCTTGCCCGGCTGTGCAACACTGAGCCCGTGCAGGGCTTTGTAACTCAGGAAAACTCACATGCTGCATGGGGGCAAAGGAGCACCTCCGAGGACACTTTCCCAGCAAGAAACTGGGTGTCCTTCGTGCAAAAAGGGTTGCTTACTCAGTGACCATCTTTGAACTCAGGGGCTCCCCAAGATGCAGCAGCTTACTCTTCTCCAAGCTCTCTCCTGCATTTAAACAAGCTTCTGAGGCCCCATCCGCATGAGCCATTTACTCTGGGGCTGCTGCGATCCGAGGACCTTCGAGACATACGATGCAGGCGCCACCTCGCAGCCTAACCGTGGTTTTCACGGGGAAAATGTGGATTTCCGCAGAGGCGTTTTGCTGTGATGTTTTAGCTTGCTGAGGGTGTACCGCGGTTGCTGAGCTGTCTGTCCCTTCCTCGAACTGACTTCGCAGTTTGCGGTGGGCATGGGGTAGGCGCGCTTAATGATTGCGTCATTCTGTGACGCCTTTTCACCCCTCCCCGTTCCTCCCCGCTCCTTTGCAGCTGCATAGTAACAGAGAGGTATCCATTCTGGAATGATGGGGAGGCACGTCCCTCTCACGTGGGCATGCCCCTTCGCACGTGCGAACCATCGAGAGAGTTACCATGCCAAACAGTTGGCATGGCAATGAAGGGGCAGACTACCCACATCTCACCAAAGAGGAATGGACAGACACAAAAGAACCCCTAAAATACAAAACAGCCATTAAAACCCAAAGTGTCGCGCCCCACCATCACGTGGTTGCACAGCTGCGCGTTTAAATATAGTGGTTAAAAAGAAAAATGAGCAGTGAAACTGCTGCAGTTTACTTTGCTTTACTGGCCATGTGTCAGGGCACAGCGGGTTTTCCCATTGGAGACGTCCCCAGTAAATCGCGTCTGTACCGCAGCGGAAGCTAATTTGCAGCTGCAGTGCTGTGCTGTTACACCAGAGTGAACGGTGAAAGTGGTGCCGTGTAGTTGGCCCCGAGTCTCCGTGATCAGGGTTCTCTCCCTCTCTCTCCCTCTCTCTGTCCATGCACTCTGTACTGAAATTGTGATTCAGGATGCTCGGGGACAGGAAGGAGGAGAACTCAGATGAATGTCTGGATTTTTTTGAGTTTGTCCCTTTTTAAAGGAAGAAGCCCAGGTTCCTGGTAGAGCATAGTATTACAGAACGGGAAGAAAGAGGCAGACACTAAACTTCAAAATGGCCACAGCCTCATTGATCGATTTACTTCATTCAGTGACCAGCTGAGATCAGTGTATATTGGGGTGAGTGGGTCAATGTCTCTCGCCCCCCCTTCCCTGTCCCTGCTCTCCTTTTCCTGAAGAACTGCTCTGCCTACCCAGACGCAATGGTCACCATGGCTTCAGCCCGAGCCACCTGACTCCAGGGAAACATGATGGGTGGGTCAAGACCACATCCCATCCAAAGCAGCTCATTACTGGAGCAGCCCCAGCTCTGGGGAGCGCCCCCCGTTCCAAGGTTACTCTCAGTCCACTCTCACCTGAGAATGAGACAGACAGACAGTGTCGTCTCACCTGGCCTGTCAGTCATCTGTCACCCAGGAGGTTTCGCCACTGATGCTGTGTTGGGCGGCGGGGGGGGGGGGGTATGTTTGCTGAGTGAGTGTCACCCAGGTGAGGACAACCACAAGCTCTCCCTGCCAGCATCTCCTTCAGAGCCCTGCTCCGAACATTGGGGAAACGCCCACCTGCCCACAGCACTCTCCCCTGCGGGATGGAGATGAGGGGGTCTAGGGTGGGCCCCTCTGCCAACTGATCCTCCAACACCTGGAGCATCTCCCAAGATGCTTGATAGCCTGAAAAGAAGCAGAGACTTGGAGCACACCAGCCTAAAATCCCGCATTTAAAACGGGCCTTCTGCTTCAGTTTTAAATGCAGGACCACGACAGATTCCCTTCACATGCTCTTCCTTCCCCCTTTTCCCCCTTATCTGGGTCTTCCGTATGTCTCATTCTACAGCCACTAGGTGGTGCTGTGGTCCAGCTCCTCTCATTGCAGCTGTTCCTTTTTCATGAAGAAATTCAAGCGGAAATCAAGCTTGGAAATTTGATAGGTCATTATCTCCGACCTTTTCAAAAACGGAATAAAGGTCATTCAGTGCGGGAGAAGTCCTGGAGGTTGATGATGTCATCTAAAGGACCTGCAAACATCTGTGAGTGAGCAGTCTCAATAGCAGGAGAAAAGCTCCGTGTGAAGAAGCCCTTGTAGGCCAGTGTGCAAAGGCTGGATATCAGCACAAGGTAAGTGATGAGATGCTGCATTTGCACTGAAACTTGCAAGGCTCATAAACGTTTACCTTAGTGTGGGAATCTGCCGATCCTGTGTCCATGGTGAGGAGAGTGTGCTAAACTGAGGAGATCCTTCTGGAAGCAGCTCTGTGATTCAATGGGATAACATGGGAGGAATGGGCTGTCACTAAGAAAACTTGGGTAGCCTTTCCCTCCCTGACCTGGGCCACATCTGTCTGGGGGGGGGGTGTCTCCAGCAGCGATTTACTCCAAGCCAAGGATACATGACGTCATGGCCATCCAGCAGCCCCCCTGGAGCTGATCAGGGAAACACTGGATTTCCTGAGGCTGCTTGAAGTCCGATTCTTTTCCTGAAGTCAGGTTCTCCTCGGTATAGTTGCTGGGTGTCCCAATTGCTTCATTGACCTCGGATATGCTAGCCCTGCCCAGGGGTGTGCCTTTCACCGTGACCCCGATCAAGGGGTGTTTCCTGTGTGTTTCCTGTCCCTTCACAAACCAGTTCGTGTCTCCTCAGAAGGAACCCCCATTGGGCTCAATGAGCCTTGTCCCCTGAATGCCCACACCAGAATTTACAGCGATCCCCCTCAACTGAAATGGCACAGTTTAAAGCACCAGGTCCCTTAATGCTCTACAGGGCGCTCTCGAGGCTCTGATTCTCCATTGTTTGGTTTATTGCCTTAGGAAGTAACTCCTTCACAGCTTCGTTGTACAGATCCTGCGCAGTATCGCTTTGGTTAGAAAGGAGGCCGGTTTCCCATCCCTGTGATCCCCCCCCCCCGCTTCCCAGCACAAGCATATGTGGGTCTACTCAGAGGTAACACCCACTGTGTTGAATGAGGCTTGGGGGGCTTGTCTTACAAATATGGTCAGGAGTGTTTCTTTCGCCCCTCCATCACTGCGATCAAGCACAGCAAAGGGCTACAAAGGGGGCTCATTGGGAGGCTTGTCTTGCAAATGCACACAAGGGGAAGTAACTACTTTGCACCTTCCTTACGGAGCCTGGGGGGGTGGGGAGCCTCTCCTGTTGGTTGAGCAGCCCCTACCGCTCAGACGACGCTCACTCCACCCCACCTGGAAGTGAGTTACGTGGAGCCACTTAGGATGGTGCGATGTGCCCCCCCATGGAGCCCTGCCCGGACCAAGGGCACTCCTCCCTCCTCCTTCCGTTGTCATGGAGACAGGGCCTCTGTTTCCAGGTGGAGCAAGCAGGACCAGGCTCCTTCCGCCTTGCGGAGAGGATGAGAGGACGAGTCCTGGGCCAGGCAGACTGCGTGTGGGGAGAGCGACACGGAGCTCCAACGTCTCTGGGCGGCCACTCTCCCGGAAAGCAGCAGTAGCAGCTGCCTGAGAGGCACCGGCCCTTCCCTGAGGGGCTGCCTCTGGGGGGGGATTGTCGGGAGGAGCGCATGTTCATGGGAGAGGGAGGCAGAGCCTTGGGGGGATGTGGGGCGGGGGGGAGTCTGTCACAGAAAAGCCGTGGGTGGGCTGAGGGCTGGCTTGGCTCTGAGGGGACAGCTTGGCGCTCAGGTGGGAGGGAGATGGGAGAGGGGTGAAAGGACTCTGTACACAAATGACACTGCATTTGCTACCAGTCCGGTTGGATCCTTGTCTGTTTCCCTTCTTCTCTTCTGAATGCTATCTCCCACAACATCCACGGGTTAGGGGTTTGAAGCACACACACGTCACCCTGAAAACATTTTTTGCAGATGCCAGAACAGATTCGGAGGTGGAAGTGAGAGAAAAGTGTACTGATGGAGGCAAGGCAAGAGATGAGGGAGTGTCACAGTAAGGGCAACAATGCACTGAGGAGAGGAGATGGATTAATTTAGTACAGTAGGATGCCAACAAAAAGCTGAGGTGACGACTATTAAAATTATAGAAAAGGTTCTGCCACAGAACTTGTTCTTGTTGCTCAAGAGAGTTGAATAGTTTGGTATTTTAAATGTTTTAATCCCAAGGCTGATGTTGCTTTGTTTCTAAGAGTAAATGGTTTACTTTTTAAAGAACCCCTGGTGGACTAACTTGTGGATCTCTCGTGCCTCATAGCTGACCTAGTCTGCCCCGCATGTGCCATTTTATTATAGGAGTAGATAGCATGAGCAATGTGAGGGGAACCGGCATGTATACGTTATTCATGGACGCTACTTGTCACGGAACCGTGATTCTGAGGGTGTAACCAGGAAGAAGTGTGACTGGGAGGGCACCGCTCAGGCCTCAAGGGAGTGCACACGGAGATGCTGAACAGGAGTGAACCGGGAGCGAGAGCAGCAAAACAAATGCTGCTAAGTGTTGCACAAAATGCTAGTTTCGCCCCCTGGAGGCTAGTCCAATTTGCCCCAAAGAGGAGAGTCAACTTCAGGCTGGGTCCAACTCGATTTTATTGTTTGCAAACAGTTCGACAAAGGAGCTCACGCTCAAAGCAGAGTCGACCCTGGGCAACCTCCGCGCTACAGTTTTATCACTTAGCTTACATTCCTCAGCCAGCGTGTTACTTTTGATTGGTTGCCAGCGGTTTGCTTAGCAACCTTATCTTAGGGTTACTGTCTGCTCATTCCAGGCATGCGCAGCTCTTACAGTACTATGTGCTGCTTAAGACACATACAATGGCTTTGAGGTTACATTTTTACTACAATTCCCCCCTCAAAAGGCTTTTCTCAAATTTATACTCTCTTTGGTCCCGCGGTGGACTATGCACTTAAAGGCGCAAACTATTATTGCTGTGGCATTGATGGTTTTCTCTAAACAGCAAGTGAGGCCTAGGATGCCTTTGTTCTAGCTACTAGAATGTTGACAACAAAAACACTTTTTTTTGAACTTTTGGAACTCAGTATTGTTCCGTTCATCAGGAACCCTTGAAACGAGAGCACCCTCTTTCTGTAGAGCTACTTGAGTCCTTTCAGGGGTTCATTATTCCAACGGTGACCTTCAGGTGGGTCAGCTTCCGGTGTGACCCTCCCTGGTGCAGGTGATGCCTTTATTCAGTGTGATGAATCCACTTCTTTTCTTTGGCAACTTTCATAGCCATGGGAGTGGTAAGTAGGATCTGAAACAGACCCTTCTGCTTCTTGGTAGGTGGTTCATCTTTCTAGGACTGGATTAGCACCCAGTCGCTGGGATTGAGATTATGCACTGGAGCATCTAAAGGCCAGGATTGGTGCGGTGTCGCAAACCTGTGAAAACAAAACAGACTGCAAAGCAGTAACATAACCTTGAATCTTAAAACTTTTACTTTTAAATTCACATTTAAGCTATCAGCCATAGGTAATATCCGAGGTGGGCACTTATGGAACGTTTAAAAGGTGTCAATTTAATACTTCCCTTGGGGGCGCACCATACTCGAGTCAAGGTGATTGGCAAGGCCTGTGGCCTTTCAACTTAATCTTTAAACAAATTTTAATGAGCATTGTCTTTAAGGTGCGGTTCATCTTCTCAACTTGACTTGTAGATTGAGGTTTCCAAGGGGGGTGTAGCTTCTAGTTAGTTTGTTATGCCTGGGCCACTACTTGCGTCACTTGTCCAACAAAATGGGTCCCCTGATTTGATTCACTCTCTTTAGGTAACAAGAGCTTAGGGATTACTTTTTAACAGGATCTTGGCTACTGTCTGAGCGGTGCAGTCAATTGCTTTTATCATTACTAGCAGGTACCGATAGCCATGAGTCTGGGGCAACTCTGAAAAGTCAATTTGAAATCTCTGAAAAGGATAGTAAGCGCATGGGCGACTTCTCATTTGAGCTGGGGGCTCAAACATCTTTGAATCATTTTTGAGGCACAAAGGGCAGTCAGCCACTGTTCTCAGGTCTTGGTCTAACCTGAAGGAGGTGCTATCTGCCTCGGGCGCACTCAAAATCGGGGTGTTAAAGGGGGATGATCCCTTTATTAACTAACCATAATTTTTGAACTTCTCAATGAGCGGCTTCAAGCCTGCACAGGTGGCTTTTTTCAGAGGATACTGCCTTACGCACACAGGGCTCTCCCTTTTTAAAGAAGATTTTAATTTGTGTTATGCATTTGGTCGGGCAGGGGTTCTGTCTGCCCACACACATGGATTAACATTCTCTAAAATCTCAGTCCCTTTGGCCTCTGACACAATCTTGATTGCTTGAAGGGCCATTCGATAATTTGAGCCCTGCATTGCTGGCAGCTGTACTACAATCTGATTATCACTGAAGAAGATTTCAGCTTGCAGTTTTGTTAACAAGTCCCGCCCCAAGAGGGCAACCAGGTATGCAGATGAAACTACAAAGGCATGTTCCAGTATGTTATTTCCAGTCTTCGTGAGGAGGGGCTTACACATGGGCAATTTAGTTTGTTTTTTTTTTCCCTTTAATTTCTTTTATAGTTACATGCTTTCCACTTTCTCTTGCCGGGGGGGCTTCACAGGGATCATAGAAAATGTGGCTCCAGTATCTACTAGGGCTTTACAGTCCTCGCCACCAACCCTTACTTTTACCTTGGGATTCTCCCGAGCGTTTGTTCGTAGGGTGGTGGCCCTTCAGCTAGACTCCCCCCCACTGGAGGACCCTGCCAGCATTTGGCAGCCTTCAGGGTGAGTCTCTTTTCTCTTTTCTTTCAGCTCTGGACAATCTTTCTTCCAATGTCTCTTCTCTCGGCAATACGCACATTTATTGAGCCCCGGTCGGCCCTTTCCTTTTCTGCCCCCCCCCCTCTGGTCGCTTCTGTGCTCTCAAGCTGCTGTTTATATCTCCGCCCATGGTGGCTGCCAGCATTGCCTTTTCCTTTTTCCAGGAATGGCACTTTTTTATGTGCTCTCATGTGCACCATAGCTCTAAAAACTTCATGATCTGGGGTCTGATAAGGCTAAAGCAGGCGGTGATATTAAGGCTTGCTTCAATTTAAGAAAAGCCTTTTTTATTTTAATTGTCCACTTCTAGTGGGTAATATTTTTGTTAAAGCTTCATACGGGGGCTTCACCCCTTTTTATGGCTACTATAGCCTCCCTCTTGTAACAGGCACACTTATCTTTTGGCTTGCCTGTTCTGCAAATCATGTTTCAAATTCTCTGTGCCATGCACCAGTTTTAACTCTTTGTTTTCTCTGCAAGTTAGGCTGTTTGCCATTGCTTCGACAGAGACTTGCTTGCTTAGATCTTCTTACTAATCTCAATGACACACATTTGGGATAAGCTTTCTTTCTTTTTTAAGCCTTTTTGTCTGCTACTTTCTTCTGCCTTCTTTTATACCTTTTTCATATCATTAAAATCTAACACCATGACTGGAAAACATTTGTTTTGTATAGTAGGGCATGGTGGAGCAGATCTAACCATTATACTGCTCCTCTGACTGCATGGTCAGGGCCCATCAAAATCAAGGGAATGGCGTTCTCATATGTGGAAAGAGTTCCAAGCCGCCATTTTTGCATCGGCAACTCCACACTGCATGAGTTTTGGCAGAGTGTCAGGTTTGCCTCTGAGCAAATGGAACGTCAGAACAGTTCAGATTTTGAGAAAGGGCTGGAACACATGGGGCAGGAACTTTCTTAGGCTTCAGAAACACAGCTGGGCTTAGAAGTATCACGGGAGAGTGGGGGACTCTCTCTCTCTCTCTCACCTCTTAAGTTAAGAGAATTTGCTGCCCCCCTTTTTAAAGGGAAACTAACTTTCGTAGTTTCTCTTTGAACTTTTTGAAGGCTGTTTCCTTTGTAGTCTATGAATCTCTAGAAATTTGTATCTGTATGCTTCATTAGGGTAAATGAAATCAAAGCCTTGGAAATCATAGAATCATAGAATAGTAGGGTTGGAAGGGGCTTACAAGGCCATCGAGTCCAACCCCTTGCCCAGTGCAGGAATCTAAATCAGAGCATCCCTGACAGATGGCTGTCCAGCCTCGTCTTGAATGCCTCCAGGGTGGGAGAGCCCACCACCTCCCCAGGTAATTGGTTCCATTGTTGTATTGCTCTAACAGTTAGGACGTTTCTCCTGATGTTCAGCTGGAATCCAGCTTCCTGTCACTTGAGCCCATTATTCCATGTCCTGCACTCTGGGATGATTGAGAAGAGATCCTGGCCTTCCTCTCTGGGACAACCTTTTAAGTACTTGAAGAGTGCTATCAGATCTCCTCTCAGTCTTCTCTTCTCAAGGCTAAATATACCCAGTTCTTTCAGTCAAATGCAGCTTTTTATCTGAGTGTTGAAATCACAAATCAAACTGTACACTGAGCTGATCACAAACAAACACACAATCTACAACAACGGGAGTTTAAGGCTATGACAAGCCTCACAGTACTTTTTATGGCAAGTCTTTAACTGTCTAAAGTTCCAGTCCATGTGCAGAGTGCCTCTAACAAAGAAGGCTTTGGGCCATAAAGAAGGGATGTTTTTAACAAAAGCTCTGTGTCTCTTCATCAGTTCGAATGGGGAAGGTGTAACCTTACACCTCTTCTAGATTCCTCCACAGATAAGAACAGAGCAGTGCTGCTCAGCTTTCCAGCTGTGATGCTTTTCTTGTTTGTTTGTTTTTTTGCAAATCTCACTCTTTTGTCAGGTCCTCACAGACACCTTCCAGCCTCTCTGCTTGCTAAGGCTAAACCAGCCATGGCGAAGGGGGGTTAGGCAAGTCCCCCTTGGCTCTGCTCTGAGCAGGCTGACAGAGATAAGCTTACACAGACCCTGATATTTTAAGAACTTGCTCTGTCTTTGTTTCTTGATTTTGCCACAGTCTTTAAGTCGTCAAACAAATCTCTTTGTTCAGAAGTTGCAACTTTTTAAACTGCTTTTGCTTCTTCTAACAAACTTGGATACGGTGGCAGACAAACTGTCTCTGGAGGGCCCCCTCCCTCCCCCAACAACCTCTCCTCCCAACCTAACAGACCGAATCAGACCGGGGGGAGCTCAGGGCACCTTGGGCAGGGTCTCCCAGTCTTCAAGCTCCTTCTGTGGGGCTTGAATCAGGGAGAACAGGGGCTTTGGGCTTCACCTCAGAGCATACCATCATGACTTTACAATATTGAACTTTATATTCAACCTTTTCTCGCCTTCAGTGGATTTTGGTTGGCACTCATCCAAATGCTGATAACCTCACCTTCCCTGAGGCAAATTTATCTCTTACTACTTGATTCAGACACCACCCGGGGTCTCTTGCCCCGTGGTCCTTTGCCAGTAACACATTTACACTTCTGTAACTAAGGGGGATTCTTTCCGCACCAATTCAACCAACCATCAATATAGGCGAATTGATCCCATTGCCCATTATTCACCACATTTTTATATACAGCATTTACAAGATTTACACCAAAGGATCCTATGTCTGGCCAACTAATTCCAAATGCTGGCCATTCCAATTGACAGAGTGTAACCAGCTTGCCTTTCGACATCTTAGTACACGGAGTCTGACAAACCTCAGACGCTTGACTTTGCTAAAGTTCTTTAGCATGCATCCCAAGGGAGTAGCAGAGCTTTCTAAACGGGAGCTACCCGCCCCCATTGTGCCTACCTCTATTTGAAACCATACACGGAGCCTGACAAACCTCCGACACTGACACGGAGTCTGACAAACCTCAGACGCTCCGAAGGCAACTCAAACAGAAAGACAGAAGGGAAATCAAGTACTTACTCTGCCCAACACCCTAGTGCCATCTCTTCAGACCCATTCAGCCTGGTTGACTCAATCAATGGAGTCCACGCCTTTAACCTCCTGGGTGTCCCGACCCCCGTTCTCTGGTGCCGTGGCAGACCTCAAAGGCGGTCCGGCGCGCCCCACAGGCACCTTTGCCGGTTCTGTCGTTTGACCCCAGGGTGGTCCAAGGGACTCCTGACTGCTCGCCAGTTTGTTGCACAAAATGCTAGTTTCGCCCCCTGGAGGCTAGTCCAATTTGCCCCAAAGAGGAGAGTCAACTTCAGGCTGGGTCCAACTCGATTTTATTGTTTGCAAACAGTTCGACAAAGGAGCTCACGCTCAGAGCAGAGTCGACCCTGGGCAACCTCCGCGCTACAGTTTTATCACTTAGCTTGCATTCCTCAGCCAGCATGTTACTTTTGATTGGTTGCCAGCGGTTTGCTTAGCAACCTTATCTTAGGGTTACTGTCTGCTCATTCCAGGCATGCGCAGCTCTTACAGTACTATGTGCTGCTTAAGACACATACAATGGCTTTGAGGTTACATTTTTACTACATAAGCCAAGTACAAACACTCCTGCAAGGCCTCTTCCAAACTGTCCTCCACATCAACAAACGGATTGTCACAATAATCTCTACCAAATAACCAAGATCACAGCTGTTTTAACTGGTGGCAAATACATTACCCTTTCTGGAAAGGGGGGCAACATTACGTCCTTTGCCTCGGGTAGCAATGATTAGACATTGTGTCATTGATCAGTCGGGCAAACCCATTCAGGGCAAACCCTGGAAAAAACAGATCTGATCCTGCAGTCCTGAAGTGTGTCCACCCCTGACCATCACATTACAGACTGGAATCCCCACACATCAGAATGTATTTATAAGTAAGAACTCAAAGCAACTGTAGGAAACTCCATTCTGGTTTGAGTGCAGAAGATGGTGGTGAAAGGGTGTCAGAGGAAGCTACAGCACGTTATGTGATCCTGAATATGCACCACAAGTAAATGCTAAGAGAATCCCAATATCAAGAAGTTTGCCAACCAGGCAGAATTCTATTTGCCTAAGTAGAATTTTAGCAGCACCACCAGTTGGCACAGTTGTAGGATACAATGACAGAACATCACTCTCCAGCTAAATTATTGTTGCTGTTTGTGCACATCTGTGCGCTGTCACAGGACCTGTCTATGCGCCGCTTATACAGGGGTGGGATTGGGACCTACCGTAGATCTCTGGTTGATTTGCAGTAGATCAGCAAGGGCTTTTTGTAACTCCTGTCAATTTAACAATAGGAAGTAAAATGGCAAGAATTATTTCTCTCTCCCTTTGCTGGCCTTGTGCTAATCGCTTATCAGGCTCAGTGGAAAATATGAATATATCAATATGAATATACATTGGTTGCCTTTGACCACAGCTCTGCTGACCAGTTTGAGGGGTTTGCGTTCAAACCCCTAAACTCTGTAGTTACTCAGGTGTAGATTTGACCTCATAGTTGGTGGTTGTTTCAGTGTATGGACGACAGGATGCAGTAGTGAATGGGTTTCACCCATTTAGCCACCACTTTGCACCTCGCTCTGGTTGGAGAACTTTGGAGTTGTAGGAAAAACACAAAGTAAAGTCTTCCAGTTCTGCACAATGGAATCAAATAGGGGTGCTGACTGCATTTGTACATGAGTTTGAAGATGGAACATTGTCAATGCAATCGTGGACAATTGGGCCACATAGAGATTCACCCCGAGGAGGATTCTGAGCTCGGCTGGCACTATTTTGCAAGCATTGTCCTCAGGAAGTTGGTTTTCCAGCTATTGTGCAGGTGAACCTGCTGAGCCTGTCTCTGCTGCTTAAGAACCTAGATTTGCAGTGTGTTGAGCACATATAAATTTTTGATTTCTGCTTCATAGCTTCTGTTGGAACTAGTCATTCCCAACTTGGTGAAGGATGGTAAACATATCCTTATCACACATCAAATCATTAACGGCAGGTTAATTTACTTGGGAGACAGGAAGAACAGGCTAGCCATTGTGAAATGTATTCATTCAAATAACTTTTGAATACTGCACTATACAGTTGGACCTCAACACGGTGTTACATGCATGATTAACATTGCGACTGGCCTATTGTAACGTGATCTATGTGGGGCTGTCCTTGAAAACCACTTGGAAACTTCAGTTGATGCAGACTGCTGCATCAAAAGTTTTGACTGGGGTAGTATCATATGACCAATTTTTTTTATACCACAGGAATGGCAGAGGGCAATTCAATGGCGGAAGTAAGTGTTCCGTTCCGCCATGGACTCCGGGGGGTGGGGATTCTTTAGAATCCAGACTCATTGGGACCCGTGGCAGAATTCTCCGCCATCCCTATTGCTTACTGTTCCACAAACCGCAGCAACAAGAATGCTTTCCGAGCTAAACAATCCCAGCTGCTGTAAGCTTCCCTCATGCGGAGATGCTCAGCATCCCTGATGTTACAAACTATGCTTTAATTTACATGGAGGTGCATATCACATCCATGTAAACTAAACACATACCAGAGGGCTCTTTTTACATAGAACTCTAAGTGCTTAGGAAAACCCGATACCCCCAAAGCTGAGGGAATCAGAGACCACAACATGGTCTTTGAAAGCAATTCTTTGATTTATTAAAGAAGACTTCCAAAGGAATTGAAATCACACATCAGGGGAATTAGAACGATACATACGTTTGGGGAATCAGAATCATACTAACATTCGGAGGGTGAAAGATACACGTATAAAGTCAATAGTGAAGTACACTGGGATGCATAGGAAATTGTGTGTGTGTGTGTGTGTGTGTGTGTGTGTGTAGTAGGGATGTACGCTGTATAGGCCATCAGACACATGCGGGCAGCGCAACTGGACTCTGCATGTGGGTGTGAGTTCTGCAAAACACCGCCCCATCTCGCCACTGCAGTTGGGACTGCTTGTTTGGACAGAAATGGAACAAGACGGCTGCAGTGTGGAATGGGTGTGCTGCTGGGGGACAACCGCCACTCCGTGCGTTGCCTCTTCCACATGCACATCTGGAAATGGTGTTTCCTCCACCAGCTGAAAATGTGCATGGACTTGTGGGTCACACACACAATCACAACAAGCACGCACAGGACTCTGCATCATTGCGCCTCAGAACTTGGGTCACACCAGCGACCGACTCGTCATCACAGGGCTCCTCCTCGTCACTTGGCGACTGCTCCGTTATGCTGGCAGTGTCAGCTATGGGGGGGAGGTGCTGCTTAGGAATCCATTTCCAGTTGCAACGTGTACAGGCAAGGGCGGAGACAGGTGCTGGTGTGAGTCTACTTCGACGTTTGGTGACAATGTTCCCAGTGCAGAGAAAAGCCTTGCAGAGGACACACTTGAGGGAGGGCGAGATAGATGCCAAACGGCAACTTTGGTCAGATTTGGCCAAGCGCCACATTTTGCATCCCAGTACAGGAGAGAATCACTCTCTGGTCTGCTGTGCATTACTGAGAAACTGTCTCTGGCATAAGCTGCCAGTTCCTGGACAGCCACATCATAAGCAGACCCCTTCCTGGCTCTTTCTGTATGGTTCTGCTGCACAGTTACACCAAGTACCACTGCCAACGAGGAGTACAAGTAGAACTTTCCACGAGATGCCCCTGTACGTCGTGGTGGTGCAGCTGCTGTGGCGTCACCGCCCTCCCTGCTGGTGATGTCGCTGCGGCATATATTATCTTTAGGGGAGGTAGTAGTCCTACTAGCCTCACTCTTCCCCAGTGCCTTCTCCTCCAGAACATCTCTCTTGCGGCACTCCATGGTTTTCTCTGTCAAATAGGGTTTTAGACTTCGGAAGTCAGGGTTCTGGCTTTGCAGCGCCTCCCTTGTTGTGCTACCTGGAACTGCAGTTCAAGGAATGATGCAGCCATGTATTTCACGTCCCCCCTCATCAAACTGACGTGCTTGTTGGTGCCAATCTCCTGTGGAAGGAATTCGCAAGCCTACCGGCAGGATTGGCTACTTCACTGTCTACAGCACTGCTGCACTTGCAAAGCCCAGCACAGCCTTTTCTCGGCACCCCCTCTATCATCTTCAGTGCAGGCAGAACTTGGCCCAGTGTAGCATAGTCTGCACTCAGTAGCATTGTGCATTCATCAAATGCTTTTACTATGTCAACCAGCTCTTGCATCAAGACCCACTGCTGTGGTGCAGTGCAAAAATTTGGAGTGGTGTTTTGTCTCGATAGTTTGGTCATTTATAGTAGCTCTCTGCTCACCGAGTCGCTGTAGCATATGCAATGTGCTGTTCCAGTGTGTGCACACATCCAAGATGAACATGTGTTGTGGAAGACCACGGCTACGTTGGATGGCGCCTATTGCCATCATCGCTGAGCAGGACTGCCTGAGGTGTGTGCAGATGGATTGGGCCATCTTCAGTAGCTTGCCTATTTTGGGAGATGGGTTGTTCAATCCCGAACGCACCACAACGATCAAACAGTGCGCAACGCACTGGACGTGGTTTCGCCCTGCAATGCGGACTGCTTTCCGGGAGTTGGAGGCATTATAGGCTGCTAAACAGCCCACTGCTGGATTTAAGGGGGGGAACCAAGACATAACAACACCATCGATTTTCGTCATAATGCTTTCTGCTGTGTGCATCCCCGAGAGCAATGTGAGGGCCAACGTCACTGTTGCCCGAGTCAGTCTGCAGATCTCACTGACGGAGATCCATTGTGCAGTGACACACAGATAAGACCTTGTTTGATTGCTTGTCCACGGGTCCCTTGTCAGAGGAATGCTTCCTCCAACCGCACGCTTCCAGTCCTGCTGGAGCACCCTTCTGACTTCAGAAGCCAGGGCTGGAATGGCAGAGCCACTACCGTAGTGACGAGAAGGGACATCCCACTGGGGGCACAATTCCTCCACGAAGTCCCGGAAGGCCTCCTCTTCCACTCTGGAGAAGGGCAGCATGCATCGAGCAATGGACTCTTCCTGTCAGGCCTCCATTCCCCCTTGCTGCCTGGACGCGTCAGATGGGAATTTCGGTGTCAGCGCGAGGCATTGTTCCATTGACCTGTGCCCTTCTCAGGGCCATCTGTGCTCTTCTCAGCAGGACCACTTTGTCTTTGGTCTTTGCAAGGTGAGGCAAAAAAGGCGGTAATGCTCTTTCGGGATGGTCGGGAGAGGGACTTGCCTTTACTGTCTTTGGGCACAAGAAGCACATGATGCACCTCAATGTGTCGCCTCATGGCAGATATGCCCACTCATCCACAGCCCCCTTCCATTCCTAGGCGCACACGACTTCTGCAAACATCACAGACCACGACGTAACGGTCATTTTTCACATCTTTGAAGAAGCACCACACGTAGGAACTCACCCTGCCACCATCTTTTCTTTGGGGAACGGAGTACCAGTTTCAGATGAGGCGGCATCAGGAGCTGCACGTTTCCACTCATCCCTGCTTGTGGATGGTGTTGCTGGTGGCACTGTTGATGGTGATGACGAGCGCTTAGCAGGGCATAGTTGTTCCTGAGGTTTGGGATTGCTCCCAAAGAACCCGGCAGGCTGGACCACAGAGTCAGACTCAGTCTCCGCAGGGACATCGGTATAGAAGGACTCCTCCTCCTCATCGCTGTCTGCATCAGTGCGAAAATTAAGTCCTCTGGGCTTTTTTTTCCAGATTACGTGAACCGCTGCCCACAAGGTAATTCTCAACAGGTAGCTCTGGACCGGGTTCATTTTCTGTCCCACTTTCGCTCTCCGATGCAGGGAGGACGGTTGTGGGCGTTTCTGTCACGATTCCAAAGAGAAGCGGAATTTCAGGAGAAATGCACCTTTGACGCATGAATAATAGCAAAGAGAAAAAAATGGTGTACTTCTAGAAATCGATGACACATCGCTTGGAATTGCGATCAGCCTTACACAAGGTGCAGACGTAAGCTGCTACTGCGCTAGCACTGAGAAAACAACAGACGCCACAAGGTGCAAATAAAGGTACAGACTTCAAAGCTCCACAAGAGTTGTCTGAAACTCCGCACTGCTAAATGCCTGAAAAGCATGGGGGGGATTGACTGAGTCTCACCAGATTCATCCTTTGGAATGACGCAGCCTTCGTGACTTTCGTTCCGCCGCTGTAGGATCTCCTCGGGAACATTTTCATCTGCTTTGGAGACATGCCCTACCACTCACCATCCATGAACTTCCTTCCTGTTCCTCCAGAGATGTGGCTGGCTGTGCCTGTGCCACTTTCTGTGGCTGTATTTGGTGGTGTGTGCTGCTTGCGGTTGCAGGGTGGACTGGTGCTGGGGCTGTTGGTGCTGCTTACACCTTGGGCTTCCTCCTCCACCAAATATCGGTGAACTGCAACCTCCACGCTGAATCTCCGACGTCCATACATCTTTGGAGTCCTTGATTGATGACGGGTTCTTCTCTTCTCCGTGTTCATGTCTCTGTGGTGGGCAGGAGGAGACATCAATGCATGTGGTGGTGGTGAGAGAATTACTCAGGAACACATTTCACTATAGCAAAGCTGAAATCATGTAAACAGCCTGCAGACGCAGATATAGTGCAGTGTAAAAGTAGTTTGAGGGAGCTACTGGAGGATGGAGTCTATGCACCCTGAAAAACAACGGCTGCTGGAGGATGGAGTCCTTCTTAGGCCTAAACACAGGCTGCTGGTGGATGGAGTCCAGGCAGCGTGAAAAACAGAGGCTGATGGTGGATGGAGTCCCAGGAGCCCCACACAAAGCCCAAGCCCCCAAATAGAGGCACACATTTTGCATCCCATGGGGAGAAGCTCCTTAATGCAGGCTGATAGAGGACGGAGTCCTTTGCTTCTGGCCTCCCCTCCCATCCCCATCTTACATCTTAGTTTCATGTAAACTAAGTATATCAAAGAACATACTTTCACTGCAAGAAAGGTTGGACTGCAGTGCCGTTGAACAGGGACACATTCTAGTTGCAGCCATGCACGGACACTCTGTCCGCAGAGCAGCGGCACCTCTGGCCTCTGGAGCAACATGACGATGACCATCCCTGTGAAGGCGGGAAAAGTGGTTGGACTCCCTCCCCTCCCCCTCCTTGAGAGCCCCCCCCCCAAATTTGGAGGGGTAGTGGATCCACCCAGCCACGTGTCCCTCGCCCAAAGGAGTATGGATGGACGGCAGACAGAGGTGGCGATTTTGTCTGGCTTCGGCCATCTGATTGACGCCATAAAACTCTTCAGCAACCAGCGAGAACGGGCTCTCCCGGAAAGCACAGTCCAGAGATATACACCTTTCAAAACATCACGATGACGCTTTGCCAGCCGAATGGATTCCAATTTGTCCGTGAATCTCAGCAGTGGGACGTTGCCGTCGTGGCCACCCTAGTCCAGGACCGCTCATGCCCCCCGCATTTGGCACCAAGCGGCTGCCGGGACGCGCCCCCTCGCAGGCCTCTACATATCTCTGTCCTCCAAGTCTTCCACGATGATGACATCTGGATGGAAGAGAACAAGAGCGAGACCCCCCTTATGGCCGGGAGGCAGGGGTCGGTGTCCATGTCCCACTTAACAGCCACACGACTTAGGAATGCTTTAGTGAGGCCTTAGGCCTGGGATCGACGGAGGAGGCTTATTGCCTCATTGGGGGAATCTCTCTCCCCAAAGAGGGAGGACTGGGGAGTCCAGGGGGGGCAGTGGCAGAATTGGCTTGCGGCAGCTACGTCTGGGGTTCCTTCTTCCCTTTTTCACCTCATGTAGCACAGCAAAGAGCTTCTGTCATGTCCCCTCCCATCCTCATGGGAGTTTGTGTTTGTGTGACTAAGTACCAGGAAGGATGCTAACTGAGGGCAGAGTGTCCAAGTGTGAAGGATGGTGGGCAAGGAAGTGAAATAAAAACCTAAATTTTCGATCGAGAAGATGTGGACCTTTCTGGCCATGGCGTCTGGCAGTTACCTTTTCTGGGAAGGAGACTTTTCAGAGCCTCCGGGATCTCCTTGCTCTTCTGAAGTGCGTGCAGCTCCCGGAGGATCTTGGCCTTCACGACGGTAACCTAGCAAAGAGGCAAACCCCGAAGAAACCCACCGTCAGCCTGCCGTAGCAACAACCCTCGAGGAGGACTGGGGGTGGGCGTTTCTGCCCGCTCGCCTTCCCCTCCCCTCCGCTCCGCATGATGCAGGGAGGCCGTCCGCTCTGGGCACTCCTCCTGACATGGCTCCCCTGGGGAGGAAACAACAGGCCCTGCCTTTCGCCGTTCGGAGCCCACGTGAGCACTTCACTCACCTCCTTCCCCGAAAAGGCCTCAGACCTCCCGAGGAGGGAATACGCAGCGAGAATGGCGGCCTCCTGGGTCGTGCTGCTGCCGTGGTGGGCCAGGACCAGCGCCGTGCCGAGGAAGGCTCTCTTTTGAGGCTTGGCGAAGATCTTCCCAAAGACCTAAACCCAAGATGCGGTCGGGACACTGGAAGAGTCACTAAAAGACACTAAAAGCGGCCAGCTCCAAATTGGACAGGGAGGTTTCTGGACCAGGGCTTTCTCCGGCTGTTGTCTCTCCCCCTCCTCTTTCTCACTATGGCTGCCACTTCCATGCTGGGCAGGAAGAGAGCCGGCGAGCAAGCAGGCAGGGACCTCTTCCGTCCCTGCTACTCACCCCCGTGGCCTGGGCCAGAGCAAGAAGCCCATGAACAAGGAGGTGGCCCCGGTGGGGAGGAGGAGCGCTCCAGGGGGGTCTTGCTAGGGGCCCTCCGGGGCTGTGAGGCCCCCTGCAGGTGTCCCGCCATGCTGAGCCCTGACACTGGCCTGCCCTCCCCTTGCCCTTGAGCAAGTCCCTCCCACACTGGTCTCACGGGAGGACGGCAAGAGGTTTCTCCCTTGCCGGCAGGACTGGTGCGCAGCCATCCTTGCGGCTGCCAGGGGGTCCTTACCTCACCCACGCTGCAGGCCTCTCGGTATGCCAGCAGCTCCTGGCTCCCTTGGGCTCCCCCCCTCCAGAGGTCCTCCGTCTCGTGCGCCCCTGACAGAGGGAACCAGATTGGATCGACTGCCATGGAGGTGGACTGTCCCCTCCGGGAGGACAAGGGGCCAGCCAGAGGAGGCTGCTGGCCTCCTCCTTCCTTGCCCGCTTACCCCTCTGGAGAAGCAGGAGCCGATGGAAGGAGCCGATGGCTGCCTTGGCCTGGTCCCGCAGCTCCGCCCTGGAGCCAGTCAGCAGCACGGCGCATTCGGCCACCAAACGGCCCAGGACTGGGTGGTCTCCAGACAGCTAGTGGGACAGGAAACCAGGGGGACCTTGACACACACTTCTCCCTTGCTTTCTCCCTGCACATCGTGGGCCCTGTCCTGCAGACCCCCTGGGCGACAGGCCCTCCGCGCAGCTCTCTGGACTGAGCCCTGCCCTGGTGCCGGGGGCTGGAGCGTGCTGCTCCGGGTTCCCTCCTGCCCCCACACTGGCCCCTGAAACAGAGAACCCAGCCTCCCTCCCTGCCCAGAGCAGGCCGGGGGCCCTCCCCCGAAGGCCCGGACGGTCCCGGCCCAAGGCCCCTCGCCAGGCCAGCAGCCGGGGTACGCACGTCCACTTCCGGCAGCGTCAGGCTGTAATCCATCCAGCGCCCTCCAGGCCTCCAGCGGCACGCTGGACTGCACACAGAAGTGGATGTGCTGTGGGAGGAGGCAGCCCTGAGAAGCCTGGCGGGCCCCGAGGGGGCGGGGGGCTTACCCGCCACCCCGAAGCCCTGAGGCTGAGCCCTGGGTGCCGTTCCTGCCCTAAATCTCCCAGGCTGCTCCACGGCTGGTCGAGGCACTGGGGAGACTGGGGAGACACTGGCGGATCAAGGCCTTGATGTGCCATTGCCTTCGGGCAACGTCTCCATGGCCTCGCACCCCCATTTGGGGCCTCGAGCTGGGCATCCTCACCTGATTTGCCAGCAAAAGCGAACTTCTCAGATGTCCCACTCACCTCCATGATGAATAGGAGATGGCTGAGGCTGGGCTCTCCAGCCAACAAGCCCCGCAGCATGAATTTCAGGGTCTCGTAGCCATAGGGCTTGAAGAACTGCTGGAAGGAGAGAGAGCGTTAGGCCGGGACACACACTGAAGAATCCCCTGCCACGGCTGCGTGGTCTCTGCCAGCTCCCATCCCTCCAGGCTGGGGGGCAGGGAACGCCTTTCGCCTTCCCAGTGAAAGGCGACGGAGGGCCGCAAGCGCCAGGAGGCAGAGGTGTGGCGGAGCTACCAACGCTCCCCCACCAGAGGCCCTTGTCGGGGCGCCAGGGAGACAGGTGTCCCGTGTGCTGCAGGCCTGGCACGTTTGCCTGCCCCAGCTTCCCCAAGGCCAGTCTACTCCGGGATCAGCCCCCCCGAGTCCGGCATCGACGCCTTTGGCCAGGATCCACCTGCTGGTGGGGGGGTGCTGTCTCGCTGCCAGCCGTCAAAACCTCGTGGAGAGCCAGCCTCCTCCACCTGGAGTAAGAATCTACCACACCGACGAGGTTCATGCCCTTGAAATGGCCCTGCAAAATCAATGTGGATCCTCACCAAGGCTTCTTGGTCGCCCCCCGTGGAAGGATAGGTGCCCTTGGTGGATTGTGCCTAGCGGCTTGACCAGGACTGCACTCAATGACTGTGTTTTCGGGGTCTGACTCAATACTGGGCCATCAGACGGCGCTCCTGGCCAATGCTTTCATGCAAACAATCCCTGGAGGAGCAGTGGTCCAGATGTTGAGACGGCCCTTGTCTGGAAGAACAACACGGTTCCCCACAGCAGACGTCCCCACTGGGCAGACATCTCATGCTGATGGTATCTGAAGGGCTTCAGTGCCTCTGGCAGTTCCTTAGCTGGCCAGCCCCTCCATCCAAGCCAGCACAGGATGTCGAGCAGTCAGCCCAGGAAACTGATCAGCCTGAAGGGGTGGTCAGGAAGGGCTCCGAGCATCAAGACTCCCATGGAAGAGGCACAACAGACTCAGGCCTTTGAAGTGGTGCCCAACTCAGTCCGTCCGCACGAGCTCTTGCCTTCCCTGGCTTGTCGACCAGGGTATAATCAAAGCATGGAGCAGGATGCTGCAATGCTGCATGTGCGGAGAGGGTGTGCCGGGAGGAGGCTCACCAGGAGAGGAGATCCTGAGAAGAGGCTCGTGGTCCACGTGCATTTCAAAAGCACGGCGATACAGATGGTTGTCTATCCCTTCCTTCCTTTTCTGGATTCTGTATTTTTTTAAAACCCCAAACATAAAAAGTAGTGTCCTTGCCTTGTACCTTGGCTCCTGCCCCCGCCCTTCCCAATTCCCGTATTCCTTTCCTTCCCATTTCAACTCTTATCACTATATATATATATATATATATATATATATATAGTCCACTATAAAGCCTAACAGAAGAGAAAAGGGGCTGGGGTCCTTGTATATATATATATATATATATATATATACAAGGCCCCCAGCCCCTTTTCTCTTCTGTTAGGCTTTATAGTGGACTCCCCCGCTGAGCTGGTAGGGAGTTTTCCTTTCTGTAGCTGATTTTCTTTCGCTCCCATGTTTGTGTGTGTGCTGTGTGTGTGCCCAGCACTACACACGGGTCCATACAATAGAGCTGGCAAACCGCTACAACTTACCTATACATTTTATACAATATATCGTATATATAAAGGGGAAAGCACTACCCAATTTGTTTGTATACTGTGGCGCAAAGCAAGCCCGCTACGAGGCACCTAAGGGGTCTTGGCAGGGGCAGAGGCGGGCGAGGTGCTGGTGGGGCTCAGTCAAGACTACAGACATCAATATGTTCATTTTCAATGTGCCCGCCCGGCAGGACTGCTGCGTTTGCTTCCTGCCTCAGTCGAGACAACTGTCCTCTGCGTGTTCTTTCTAGCAGGGAGGGTGGGGTGAGCTGCCTGCAGCCCCTCCCTCTCTGGCTGATGTATAGGACGTTAAGCTTTTGCTGTGAGCGCTAAGAAGCTCGTCTACGCAACCTGAGTTGCTAACCCGAGTTTCTGGGGGATTCTGTTAGTTTGCCAGGAGTTCTTTGTGCCAAGAGATGGGCCCAGGACAGAAGGCGTTACTGGAATACGTAAAGTAGGAAGGATGGTGGGCAGTGAAGAGAAATAAAAAACTAAATTTTCCATCGAGAAGGCGTGGACCTTTCTGGCCATGGTGCCTGGCAGAGTTACCTTTTCTCAGAAGGAGGTTTTTCAGAGCCTCCGGGAACTCCAAAATGTTCGTCCAAAATGTGTGCAGCTCCCAGAGGATCTTGGCTTTCACGACTGCAACCTAGCAAGGAGCAAAACACTGCCGTAGCAACAACCCTCGGGGAGGACTGGGGGTGGGCGTTTCTGCTGTCAGGCCTGCTCTCCTTCCCCTCCCCTCCCCTCCGCTCTGGGCATTCCTCCTGGCATGCCTCCTGGTGCCTTTTGGAGGAAACAACAGGCCCTGCCTTTTCCCCATTTGGAGCCTAGGTGAGCAGTTCACTCACCTCCTTCCCAGAAAAGGTCTCAGACCTGCCGAGGAGGGAATACGCCAGGACGATGGAAGCCTCCTGGCTCTTGACGCTGCTGTGGTGTGCCAGGAACAGCACCATGCTGAGGCAGGCTCTCTTCTGAGGCTCGGCGAAGATCTTCCCAAAGACCTAAACCCAAGATGTGGTGGGAACACGAAGAGAGTGTTCCAGGAAGGATCCACTGCTCTTCTCAGGGGGAGACAACCCGTGGGGACACACGCCACAACACTTGAATTGTGTAACACAAGTTTCAATTGGAAGACAACACCAGTTCCCAGAAGCCCCTGCTCCTCTGCCACAGGACAAGACAGGGCCGAGGTGTGGGGCTGGCGGCCAGCTCCTAATCAGAGCCCTTGGCGACTTTCTGTCAGGTTTCGGGCGAGTGGCCAGGGGAAGAGGTTCCCCTTTTTTCCTCCCCCCCAGTGCAGAGAAGCAGCTCCTTAACCCCATGCTTCCTCCTGAGCCTCGGGCCCAACGCCATGGCAACTTCACCCTCTCCTGCTCCAGCCAGCCAATTCCCTTCTCACCAATTCCCCTTTAAGGGACATCCCGGACCAGGGCTGACTCCAGCTGCTATCACCCGTCCCCTCATCTTTCTCCTCATGGCCCCCACTTCCATGCTGGGCAGGCAGAGAGCCGGGGAGCAAGCAGGCAGGGACATCTGCTGTCCCTGCTACTCACCCCCGTTGTCTGGGCCAGAGCGAGAACCCATGAACAAGGAGGTGGCCCCGGTGAGGAGGAGGAGTGCTCCAGGGGGATCTTGCTAGGGGCCCTCCGGGGCTGTGAGGCCCCCTGCAGGTGTCCCGCCATGCTGAGCCCTGACACTGGCCTGCCCTCACCTTGCCCTTGATCGAGTCCCTCCCACACCGGTCTCACGGGAGGACAGCAAGAGGCGTCTCCCTTGCCAGCAAGACTGCCGTGCGGCCATTCTCACAGCTGCCGGGAGGGGTCCTTACCTCGCCCACGCTGCAGGCCTCTCGGTATGCCACCAGCTCCTGGCTCCCTTGGGCTCCCCCCCTCCAGAGGTCCTCTGTCTCACACGCCCCTGACAGAGAGACACCAGATGGGATCGACTGCAATGGAGGTGGACAGTCCCATTTGGGAGAACCTGGGCCCAGCCAGAAGAGGCTGCTGGGTTCCTCCTTCCTTGCCTGCTTATCCCTCTGGAGAAAAAGGAGCCGATGGAAGGAGCCGATGGCTTCCTTGGCCTGGTCCCGCAGCTCCACTCTTTTGCCGGTCAGCAGCACGGCACATTTGGCCACCAGACGGCCCAGGACCGGGTGGTCTCCAGACAGCTAGTGGGAAAGGAGCGCAGCTGAGCCCTGCGCTCCTTTCCTGCCCTGAATCTCCCAGGCAGTTCCACGGCTGGTCGAAGCATGATTGCTTGTAGTAGGATGCCAGCCCTCACAACGTGCTCTGCGGATCTCTCCACCTTCATGGAGGAGGGGAAATGGAGGAGACACGGTTGGCCCTCTCCCACTCGCCTAGGGAGACCCCGCCCTCTGCCCTAGCAGGCTTGTGGGTTCCAGACACCACTGTCACTGTGGGGAGTGCAGCACACGCTGATTTCTAATCCTAGGCTTGAGGTCCAAAGGGGAGGGAGCAACGGATGTGTCCAGAGGATCCCCCTTTGTGTTGTTTTGGGATATCAGAACACATCCCACCATTGCATTTTGCCGACAGCTGGGGCAGCAATGCAGGGTCTGGTCTGGGCGTTGACAGAAGTCTTTGTGAAATCAGTAGATGTGACCCTCTGCAAACGGAAGGGGCGCTGGCAAGCCCAAGACCGGCTCAGAAAGCTGCAGAACCCTCCTGAGAGGAGCGGCGGCTCTGACCCCACCCAGGCAGTGAGGGCCTCTGAGGGGGCCACGCGGGATTCCCCCTGGAGCAAACCAGACCGTGGAAAGTGCCCTGGGCAGAAGGTGTCAGGAGTGTCCAGAGTGGAGAGGAAGGGGGTGGCTGTACCTGCTCTCCAGCTTGGACCTGCTGCATGAACTCTGCCACCCTTCGCAGCGGTGCGGCGAGTTCTGCCTCCGACTGGACCGGAGCTATAATTATGTATTATTTACATAATAAATTACATATTATTTAATACGTAAATAGCCTATCACGAAAAGAACAGGACAGCATTTGCAGATGCAGACTGGCAGCGGACGGAGGTCTGGCTGCGGACAGACCTGGCCGGCATCTCCACGGACTTGACGTGGAGCAGATCCGGCTGGGGAGGATTCTGGCGGGAGGGACGGATCACCTCCCCCCCTGCGGACCCCCAGGCGTAACAGTGAGTGGGGTTCATACACCCCTAGAAACCAGCAGGTTCTTGGATGGATGGATGGATGGATGGATGGATGGATAGATGTAAATAATATTAACCTGGCATAGACAGAGGGGGAGAGTCCCCGTAGGATTCTGAACCATCACATGTAGTATGCGAACCAGAGTAGAGAAAACACTACTAACAAGCCTTGCCACTTCTTCAAGGACGTAACGTTTCCCCAACCGACTCCAACGGACTCTCCCTCACTCCCAACTCTCTGCCAATTTGTCTACTGCTCAAACTCGCTCCCGCTCTCTTCGCACCCTTCGCTTCATTGTCCCTTCATGCATCAGGCAAAATCTGTGCCTGAAAAGTCTCTTCCTTCAGGGGCCCGCAACAGGGGGGCAAAGATTGCAACGGGGGGCAAAGCTGTATGGGTCTCCGACACGGTTGTAGTTGTGAGCTTTGGCTGTTCTTGGAACTATATACTGGGGCCATAGCTCATTGCCCACAGCTATAGGATTTCTGCAATCCTGCACTCATTAATTAATTTATTTAGGGTGTTTTTACCCTACTCTTTGCTGAAAAAGGCTCCCGGAGTGGCTTACAAAGATGAATTTTAAGACAGTCCCTGCCCTCAGGCTTACAATCGAAAAGACACGACACAAAAGGAAAAGGGCCTGGGAGGGAGGAGGGGAAGGAAAGCAAATACACTAATGACAGGTGCATAGGACCAGGTTGGTCTGCCCCCTGTGATGATGTTCATCCTGGGAGGCAGGAGGTGCAGCCCCCCAGTGGCCTCGGTTCCCCAGCCGATGGATGAGGCCAGAGCCTGCGGTCCCGAGGAACTGACAGTGTCTGTTGGAGCCGCGTGTTCTTTCTAGCGGGGGGGGGGAGCTCCCTGCAGCCCCTCCCTCTCTGGCTGATGTATAGGACGTTAAGGAACTGTCGGTTGGAGCCGCGTGTTCTTTCTAGCGGGGGGGGGGAGCTCCCTGCAGCCCCTCCCTCTCTGGCTGATGTATAGGACGTTAAGGAACTGTCGGTTGGAGCCGCGTGTTCTTTCTAGCGGGGGGGGGGAGCTCCCTGCAGCCCCTCCCTCTCTGGCTGATGTATAGGACCTTAAGCAAGTGTCTGTTGGAGCCGCGTGTTCTTTCTAGCGGGGGGGGGGAGCTCCCTGCAGCCCCTCCCTCTCTGGCTGATGTATAGGACGTTAAGGAACTGTCGGTTGGAGCCGCGTGTTCTTTCTAGCGGGGGGGGGGAGCTCCCTGCAGCCCCTCCCTCTCTGGCTGATGTATAGGACCTTAAGCAAGTGTCGGTTGGAGCCGCGTGTTCTTTCTAGCGGGGGGGGGGAGCTCCCTGCAGCCCCTCCCTCTCTGGCTGATGTATAGGACCTTAAGCAAGTGTCTGTTGGAGCCGCGTGTTCTTTCTAGCGGGGGGGGGGAGCTCCCTGCAGCCCCTCCCTCTCTGGCTGATGTATAGGACCTTAAGCAAGTGTCTGTTGGAGCCGCGTGTTCTTTCTAGCGGGGGGGGGAGCTCCCTGCAGCCCCTCCCTCTCTGGCTGATGTATAGGACCTTAAGCAAGTGTCGGTTGGAGCCGCGTGTTCTTTCTAGCGGGGGGGGGAGCTCCCTGCAGCCCCTCCCTCTCTGGCTGATGTATAGGACGTTAAGGAACTGTCGGTTGGAGCCGTGTGTTCTTCCTAGCGGGGGGGGGGGAGCTCCCTGCAGCCCCTCCCTCTCTGGCTGATGTATAGGACCTTAAGCTTTTGCTGTGAGCGCTAAGAAGCTCGTCTACGCAACCTGAGTTGCTAACCTGATTTTCTGGGGGTTTCTGTTAGTTTGCCAGGAGTTCTTTGTGCCAAGAGATGGGCCCAGGACAGAAGGCGTTACTGGAATATGTAACGTCCGCAAAAGGAACGGGCATCAATGTATATCGAGTCATTCAACTGATACAGGAATCAACCATTCAAGAAACACGGTTCAATTCTATATTGCAGTCCAAGAATCTGCATTTCGTACATCACAACTATACAGGAAATGCTAAATTGCCATGCCAAATAAAGAAGCAAGAAACAAAAGTAACCCAGCTAAGCCACACCACGGTCATGATCTTGCTGCACTCCTTGGGGCCACAGCAGCCTGAACTGAGTGAGCAAGTATGAAGGATGGTGGGCAATGAAGAGAAATACAAAACTAAATTTTCCATCGAGAGGATGTGGACCTTTCTGGCCTTGGCGCCCGGCAGAGTTACCTTTTCTTGGAAGGAGGTTTTTCAGAGCCTCCAGGAGCTCCTTGTTCTTCCAAAGTGCGTGAAGCTCCGGGAGGATCTTCGCCTTCACTGTTGCAACGTAGCAGGAGCAAAACACGAAGAAACCCACCGTCAGCCTGCCGTAGCAACAACCCTCGGGGAGGACTGGGGGTGGGCGTTTCTGCTGTCAGGCCCGCTCGCCTTCCCCTCCACTCCACTTCGCATGACGCAGGGAGGCCGTCCGCTCTGGGCACTCCTCCTGACATGGCTCCTGGAGCCCTGGGGAGGAAACAACAGGCCCTGCCTTTCCCCGTTCGGAGCCCACGTGAGCAGTTCACTCACCTCCTTCCCCGAAAAGGCCTCAGACCTCCCAAGGAGGGAATAGGCAGAGAGGATGGCAGCCTCCTGGGTCGTGCTGCTGCCGTGGTGGGCCAGGACCAGCGCCGTGCCGAGGAAGGCTCTCTTTTGAGGCTTGGCGAAGATCTTCCCAAAGACCTAAACCCGAGATGTGGTCGGGACACTAAGAGAGTGTTCCAAGAAGGATCCACTGCTCTCCGCAGGAGAAGACAAGGCGTGGGGACACACGCCACAACACGTGAATTTTGTGACACAAGTTTCCATTGGAACGCAACACCGTTTCCCAGAAGCCACTCTCCTCTGCCATAGGGAAGGCCGGGCCGAGGTGTGGGGCTGGCGGCCAGCTCCAAATCGGACAGGGGGGTTTCTGGACCAGGGCTTTCTCTGGCTGCTGTTTCTCCCCCTCCTCTTTCTGACCATGGCCGCCACTTCCATGCTGGGTAGGAAGAGAGCCGGTGAGCAAGCAGGCAGGGACCTCTGCCGTCCCTGCTACTCACCCCCGTGGCCTGGGCCAGAGCGAGAAGCCCATGAACAAGGAGGTGGCCCCGGTGAGGAGGAGGAGCGCTCCAGGGGGATCTTGCTAGGGGCCCTCCGGGGCTGTGAGGCCCCCTGCAGGTGTCCCGCCATGCTGAGCCCTGACACTGGCCTTCCCTCACCTTGCCCTTGAGCAAGTCCCTCCCACACCGGTCTCACGGGAGAACGGCAAGAGGCGTCCCCCTTGCCAGCAAGACTGCCGTGCGGCCATTCTCACAGCTGCCAGGAGGGGTCCTTACCTCGCCCACGCTGCAGGCCTCTCGGTATGCCAGCAGCTCCTGGCTCCCTTGGGCTCCCCCCCTCCAGAGGTCCTCCGTCTCACACGCCCCTGACAGAGAGACACCAGATGGGATCGACTGCCACGGAGGTGGACTGTCCCCTTCGGGAGGACAAGGGGCCAGCCAGAGGAGGCTGCTGGGCTCCTCCTTCCTTGCCCGCTTACCCCTCTGGAGAAGCAGGAGCCGATGGAAGGAGCCGATGGCTGCCTTGGCCTGGTCCCGCAGCTCCGCCCTGGAGCCAGTCAGCAGCACGGTGCATTCGGCCACCAGATGGCCCAGAACCGGGTGGTCTCCAGACAGCTAGTGGGACAGGAAACCAGCGGGACCTTGACCCACACTTCTCCCTTGCTTTCTCCCTGCACCTCGTGGGCCCTGTCCTGACGACCCCCTGGGCGACAGGCCCTCCGCGCAGCTCTCCGGACTGAGCCCTGCCCTGGTGCCAGGGGCTGGGGGCTGGAGCGTGCTGCTCCGGGTTCCCTCCCGCCCCCACACCGGCCACTGAAACGGAGAACCCAGCCTCCCTCCCTGCCCAGAGCAGGCCGGGGGCCTCCCCCGAAGGCCCGGACGGTCCCGGCCCAAGGCCCCTCGCCAGGCCAGCGGCCGGGGATATGCACGTCCACTTCCGGCAGCGTCAGGGTGTAATCCACCAGGTGCGTGCCGCACGCCAGCGCCCTCCAGGCCTCCAGCGGCACACTGGACCGCACCCAGAAGTGGATGTGCTGTGGGAGGAGGCAGCCCTCAGAAGCCTGGCGGGCCCCGAGGGGGCGGGGGGCTTACCCGCCACCCCCAAGCCCTGAGCTGAGCCCTGTGTGCCGTTCCCACCCTAAATCTCCCAGTCTGCTCCACGGCTGGTTGAGGCACTGGGGAGACACTGGCCGATGAAGGCCTTGATGTGCCATTGCCTTCGGGCAGCGTCTCCATGGCCTCGCACCCCCATTTGGGGCCTCGAGCTGGGCATCCTCACCTGATTTGCCAGCACAAGCGAACTTCTCCGACGTCCCACTCACCTCCATGATGAATAGGAGATGGCTGAGGCTGGGCTCTCCGGCCAAGAAGCCCCGCAGCATGAATTTCAGGGTCTCGTAGCCATAGGGCTTGAAGAACCGCTGGAAGGAGAGAGAGTGTTAGGCCGGGGGACACACCGAAGGATCCCCTGCCACGGCTGCATGTTCTCCGCCGGCTCCTGTCCCTCCAGACGGGGGGGCAGGGAACGCCTTTCGCCTTCCCTGTGAAAGGCGATGGAGGGCCGGAAGCGCCAGGAGGCAGAGGTGTGGCGGAGCTACCAACGTTCCCCCACCAGAGGCCCTTGTCGGGGTGCCAGGGAGACAGGTGTCCCGTGTGCTGCAGGCCTGGCACGTTTGCCTGCCCCGGCTTCCCCAAGGCCAGTCTACCCCGGGATCAGCCCCCCCGAGTCCGGCATCGATGCCTTTGGCCAGGATCCACCTGCTTGTGGGGGGGTGCTGTCTCGCTGCCGGCCGTCAAGACCTCGTGGAGAGCCAGCCTCAGGATCTGCGACTCCAGCTCCCTGCTCCAGGCTGGCCTGAGTTTGCTGGAAGGAGAAGAGCAGCAGGAGGCAGCGGAGCGGGAGGGGCGGCTCTTCTCTTCCACGGGGCCGGCCTGCGCTTCCACGCTTCCCTCTCCGCTGGACCTGGAGGCACGATCCTTCCGGGCCGCCAGTCAGCTGGACAGGGAGGGGGCACAGTCCAGGACCGTGCTCCGTGGTCCCACTTCCGAAAGAAGAAGGGAAAGCAGGATAGGGGGAGCAATCCCGTGGTCCCGAGGGCAGATGTGGGCGCCGTGAGGGCGGCTTCCTGCTCCGCTGCCACAGAAGGAGCTATGAGCTGGGGGGGGTGATCTGCCCACGGGCCCTCCATACGCCCCCCCACTTCCATCCCGCCCCCATGGAAATCTCTGCGGTGCCTCCAGTTCCTGAGCAAGACACGGCAGAGGAGAATGGGGAGGGGGGAGGGGCATCCCAGAGGGAGGGGGAGGCAGGTGGAGAGGCCAGGATCTGCAAGGTCCCCCGGCCTCTTGATTCCTGGCCCAGCCCGAAAATAAGCCGGGGCTCAGAATTCACATGAGACAAGGCGAAATGAAATCCTATCTGGGCGCCTTCCTGTTCCTGCTTTGACAGGGAAGCACGGCAGCATCGGCCGGCCAGCCACGCTGGCAGAGTACAGCAGAAAAACCGGCCCTCCCCCCCCCTCCCCCTGAAGCGACACATTGTGAGCTGGAGGAGACCCTTTCGTGAGCCGGGGCAGGCCCCACACGCCCCAATACCTCAGCTGGCAAACAGCCTTCATGGCGGACGAGATGACGGCGGGGGGCAGGGCTTCCCCGGGCCTGGGAGGGAGGAGGGGAAGGAAAGCAAATACACTAATGACAGATGCATAGGACCAGGTTGGTCTGCCCCCTGTGATGATGTTCATCCTGGGAGGCAGGAGGTGCAGCCCCCCACTGGCCTCGGTTCCCCAGCCGATGGATGAGGCCAGAGCCTGCAGTCCCGAGGAACTGTCAGTGTCAGTTGGAGCTATTAAAATTATAGAAAAGGTTCTGCCACAGAACTTGTTCTTGTTGCTCAAGAGAGTTGAATAGTTTGGTATTTTAAATGTTTTAATCCCAAGGCTGATGTTGCTTTGTTTCTAAGAGTAAATGGTTTACTTTTTAAAGAACCCCTGGTGGACTAACTTGTGGATCTCTCGTGCCTCATAGCTGACCTAGTCTGCCCCGCATGTGCCATTTTATTATAGGAGTAGATAGCATGAGCAATGTGAGGGGAACCGGCATGTATACGTTATTCATGGACGCTACTTGTCACGGAACCGTGATTCTGAGGGTGTAACCAGGAAGAAGTGTGACTGGGAGGGCACTGCTCAGGCCTCAAGGGAGTGCACACGGAGATGCTGAACAGGAGTGAACCGGGAGCGAGAGCAGCAAAACAAATGCTGCTAAGCCAAGTACAAACGCTCCTGCAAGGCCTCTTCCAAACTGTCCTCCACATCAACAAACAGATTGTCACAATAATCTCTACCAAATAACCAAGATCACAGCTGTTTTAACTGGTGGCAAATACATTACCCTTTCTGGAAAGGGGGGCAACATTACGTCCTTTGCCTCGGGTAGCAATGATTAGACATTGTGTCATTGATCAGTCGGGCAAACCCATTCAGGGCAAACCCTGGAAAAAACAGATCTGATCCTGCAGTCCTGAAGTGTGTCCACCCCTGACCATCACATTACAGACTGGAATCCCCACACATCAGAATGTATTTATAAGTAAGAACTCAAAGCAACTGTAGGAAACTCCATTCTGGTTTGAGTGCAGAAGATGGTGGTGAAAGGGTGTCAGAGGAAGCTACAGCACGTTATGTGATCCTGAATATGCACCACAAGTAAATGCTAAGAGAATCCCAATATCAAGAAGTTTGCCAACCAGGCAGAATTCTATTTGCCTAAGTAGAATTTTAGCAGCACCACCAGTTGGCACAGTTGTAGGATACAATGACAGAACATCACTCTCCAGCTAAATTATTGTTGCTGTTTGTGCACATCTGTGCGCTGTCACAGGACCTGTCTATGCGCCGCTTATACAGGGGTGGGATTGGGACCTACCGTAGATCTCTGGTTGATTTGCAGTAGATCAGCAAGGGCTTTTTGTAACTCCTGCCAATTTAACAATAGGAAGTAAAATGGCAAGAATTATTTCTCTCTCCCTTTGCTGGCCTTGTGCTAATCGCTTATCAGGCTCAGTGGAAAATATGAATATATCAATATGAATATACATTGGTTGCCTTTGACCACAGCTCTGCTGACCAGTTTGAGGGGTTTGCGTTCAAACCCCTAAACTCTGTAGTTACTCAGGTGTAGATTTGTCCTCATAGTTGGTGGTTGTTTCAGTGTATGGACGACAGGATGCAGTAGTGAATGGGTTTCACCCATTTAGCCACCACTTTGCACCTCGCTCTGGTTGGAGAACTTTGGAGTTGTAGGAAAAACACAAAGTAAAGTCTTCCAGTTCTGCACAATGGAATCAAATAGGGGTGCTGACTGCATTTGTGCATGAGTTTGAAGATGGAACATTGTCAATGCAATCGTGGACAATTGGGCCACATAGAGATTCACCCCGAGGAGGATTCTGAGCTCGGCTGGCACTATTTTGCAAGCATTGTCCTCAGGAAGTTGGTTTTCCAGCTATTGTGCAGGTGAACCTGCTGAGCCTGTCTCTGCTGCTTAAGAACCTAGATTTGCAGTGTGTTGAGCACATATAAATTTTTGATTTCTGCTTCATAGCTTCTGTTGGAACTAGTCATTCCCAACTTGGTGAAGGATGGTAAACATATCCTTATCACACATCAAATCATTAACGGCAGGTTAATTTACTTGGGAGACAGGAAGAACAGGCTAGCCATTGTGAAATGTATTCATTCAAATAACTTTTGAATACTGCACTATACAGTTGGACCTCAACACGGTGTTACATGCATGAATAACATTGCGACTGGCCTATTGTAACGTGATCTATGTGGGGCTGTCCTTGAAAACCACTTGGAAACTTCAGTTGGTGCAGACTGCTGCATCAAAAGTTTTGACTGGGGTAGTATCATATGACCAATTTTTTTTATACCACAGGAATGGCAGAGGGCAATTCAATGGCGGAGGTAAGTGTTCCGTTCCGCCATGGACTCCGGCGGGGTGGGGATTCTTTAGAATCCAGACTCATTGGGATCCGTGGCAGAATTCTTCGCCATCATTGCTTACTGTTCCACAAACCGCAGCAACAAGAATGCTTTCCGAGCTAAACAACCCCAGCTGCTGTAAGCTTCCCTCATGCGGAGATGCTCAGCATCCCTGATGTTACAAACTATGCTTTAATTTACATGGAGGTGCATATCACATCCATGTAAACTAAACACATACCAGAGGGCTCTTTTTACATAGAACTCTCAGTGCTTAGGAAAACTCGATTCCCCCAAAGCTCAAGGAATCACAGACCACAACATGGTCTTTGAAAGCAATTCTTTGATTTATTAAAGAAGACTTCCAAAGGAATTAAAATCACACATCAGGGGAATTAGAACGATACATGCATTTGGGGAATCAGAATCATACTAACATTCGGAGGGTGAAATATACACGTATAAAGTCAATAGTGAAGTACACTGGGATGCATAGGAAATTGTGTGTGTGTGTGTGTGTGTGTAGTAGGGATGTACGCTGTATAGGTCACCAGACACATGCGGGCAGCGCAACTGGACTCTGCATGTGGGTGTGAGTTCTACAAAACACCGCCCCATCTCGCCACTGCAGTTGGGACTGCTTGTTTGGACAGAAATGGAACAAGACGGCTGCAGTGTGGAATGGGTGCGCTGCTGGGGGACAACCGCCACTCCGTGCGTTGCCTCTTCCACATGCACATCTGGAAATGGTGTTTCCTCCACCAGCTGAAAATGTGCATGGACTTGTGGGTCACACACACAATCACAACAAGCACGCAAAGGACTCTGCATCATTGCGCCTCAGAATTTGGGTCACACCAGCGACCGACTCGTCATCACAGGGCTGCTCCTCGTCACTTGGCGACTGCTCCGTTATCCTAATCCTAATGCACTCCTAATGCCGGTGGGGGGGGCGATGGCTCTGAGTCCACTCAAACCCATTCAGCCTGTTGGGCGTGACAGAGGCATTGAACGAGGGCGCACGGCGTTTGGCTGGCCTTCCCAGCCAGGCCCGTTCTGTCGCCTCCCACGTTCTCTGCCTCTGCTCCGGGCACATGGGTTGCCAGGCTGTTCAGAAGGCGCTTGGCCGGGTGAAACCCTCCCGCCAGTGAGGAGCACCCTGAGCGCCTGTCTCGCAGGGGAGCTGCCACGTGGCTCGTGGGCTAACCCCACTCTTATGGGACTCATCCCGCAACCTCGTCCTCAGCGGCTGGACGTTCAGAAGCTCTTGGCAGGACTGGCTGCAGCAAGGCTCTAGCTTCCCCCTCCCGCCTCCCAGTCCTTCGAACGGACATCAAGCACTCTTGGGAACCCCCAGGAAACACGGGTCGCATCCTTGCGTGCAAGATATCCCTTCCCTGGTCTCCCGCGCTTCATCGTTCTCGTTCTCTCGCGTGCTGGTGCCCGTCTCAGGCTTGCGAGAGTTCTCCCGAGGCCGCCTGCACCCGCATCACGCCAGCCCACACGAGTCCCTGCGAGGACTGCGCTCAGCGCCCTCAGAATGCTGAATGACGGTTGGGGAAGGGCTGGGACACCGAGTGCGGGGCGGCCCTGGCACAGGGCATGGCGGACCGGGTGGAACTGTCAAGAGCAGCACCGCACCACTCCTCTGCTTCATGGAGCTTTCCCCCCAGGCAGTTTGAAGGAGGATCTTCCAGCCTCATCCCTATCAAGAGGCTCCAGGTCATTTCCATTGAATCCACAATCGAGCCCCAGACTGCAGCCTTTGAAGCGTCCATGGCACTGGCATGACTGGGAAGGTCTGAAATGCAAGAAGCATTGACAAATATGTGTGCCTTTCCCCCGATAACACTTTCAAAATCACATTTGCCGCCAAAGGAGAAGAGAAAGAGATGTGGAAGAAAGGGTAACTCTCCCAACGGAGGGACGAGCTCTTGCCTTCCCTGGCTTGTAGACCAGGGTATAATCAAAGCATGGAGCAGGATGCCCAATGCTGCGTGCGCGGAGAGGGTGTGCCGGGAGGAGGCTCACCAGGAGAGGAGATGCCGAGAAGAGGCTTGTGGTCCGCATGCCTTTCAAAAGCACGGCGATACAGATGGTTGTCTATCCCTTCCTTGCTTTTCTGGATTCTGTATTTTGAAAAAGCCCCAAACATCAAGAGTAGCGTCCTTGCCTTGTTCTTTGGCTCCCACCCCCCGCCCTTCTCAATTCCCGTATTCCTTTCCTTCCTATTTCAACTCAAGTTCTTGCCTTGAAGTGGCCCTGCAGAGTCAATGTCGATTCTTGACCAAGGCTTCTTTATAATTATTGGGTCTGGCCTAAAAACCTTAGATGTGTTCATGTTTTGCATATATACTGGATGCTAGGCACCTCTCTCTGCCCCCCCCCCCGGGCCTTACTAACAGCTATGAATATAACTATTTGCTGATTGCATAAGAGGTAGAGATGTGGGAACACGAGATCTGACAAACAAAAAGAGGTCACGCCCTCTTCCGTTCAGGGGTCACTTCCTCTGCGTCAGTGGGGGGCTCAGGCTGACCGCTCCCCACTCGTGTCCCCACCAGTGTCCCCAGCAGGTCCGATGGCCTGCTGCCTGCTGCCAGGAGGGCGCATCTGTCCCTCCTGCACGTGGCTCCGTCTGCTGCTGCGTGTTGCACAACGTCGTTCAGACACAGTGTGCCTCTCAAAAGCAGGGAGCAACCTGTTGTTCCAAACGTGGTCTGTCACAGCAGCCGATCCAGGTCCTTGGAGGCAGAGCGACCTGTCCTCCTCTTCCGGGCCGTGGCCAGGCATGTGGAGGGACAGCCTGGCCACGTGGTTTGGGATGCTGGAGTCTGCACGAGGCAGAGAAACAAAGAATGGATGTCTCTTGCCTTTCTCGCAGGGTGAGCCCCCCCCCCCCCCGGACCCTGGTGTATGGAGAAGGGGAGCCCTGGGTCCATGGCAGACAAAGGCACTTCCCTGGGGGTCAGCACCCCTGGGACCGTGGCCTGTGAAGGCACATCCCTGCTTCTGGGAGGCTTCCGGGCAAGATGCTCAGAGTGGGGCCCCTCCCCGAGCAGGCCACTGTCTCCTTCCCACATTGTATGGGGGATATTTCCACAACACCCCCAAAGAGGACACAGTGTTGCATACAGTTTTCATCGGCTAAGTTATATGTACAGATGCAACTTTAGAGGCAAGAACTGTAATTTCAATAGAATTGTAGCACATCTCAGCATCTTGGAGAACACCGTGAGCAGCGCACATGCCGAAGAGCTACCTCAATAAGAACATCTCTGCCTGCTGGCAAAGGATTGCGCTCTAGTCCTTACACTCCGCTGCATCCCGCGGAGGCTGGTAGGTCAGCTGTCTGTGGGGCGTGTTTAGGGGACTGCCTCATTGTGAGCAGAAAGGGGGGAGGAGAAAGGGGGGAAGCAATAGGTAGAAGCGCACACATCAGAAAAGATGTGGTGGGGAGCATGAACTCCGCAGCAGATTGCTGAGATGTGGCAAAATGGGGGTGGGGGAGCTAGAAATGGGGGACATTGCACACGTATGCACCTGCACTCAGAAGTAAGCCCCACTGGGTGCAATGGGTGCAATGGGTCTTTTTCCCCAGCAAGTGGGTGTGGAATTGCAGCAAGATGGGCAAGCTGAACTTTGACGTTGAAGACTTCTCTTGAACAGAAGTGGAATTGCCAGGAAAGTAGCAGCCGGAAGAAAGAGAAAAGGGGCAGTACAGTGAAATATCACATCTTCCACTGGGATTGAACTCAGGTCGTGGGGAGAGTTTCGGTTGCAATACTGCCGCCTACCACTCTGCGCCACACGACCGGCCTGTAATTTCCTGGATCCCCTCTGGATCCCTTTTTGCAAATTGGTGTTACGTTGGCCATCTGCCAGTCCTCTGGTATAGAGGCTGATCTTAGGGACGTGCTGCATAATTTGGTGAGAGGATCAGCAATGTCATATTTGAGTTCTTTGAGAACTCTAGGATAGATAGCATCTGGGCCCGGTGATTTATTTGCTTTCAGGTTATCAATAAGGTTGAGAACGTCATCTTTTGTCACCACTATTTGCCTCAGTTCCTCAGACTCCCTTCCTGAAAACGTCAGTGCAGGCTCGGGTATCTGTCCTATATCTTCTGCAGTGAAGACGGATGAAAAGAATGTGTTCAGCTTCTCTGCAGTCTCCTTGTCCTGCTTCAGGTGTCTTTTAAGTCCACTGTCATCCCATGGTCCAACTGCTTCCCGAGCTGGTTTTCTGCTTCTGACATATTTACAGAATTCTTTAAAATTGGCCTTGATGTTGTTGGCGATAGGCTCTTCAAAATGCTTTTGTGCATCTCTTACCGTCTGCTTGCATCGCCGTTGTGCAAGCTTGTGCTCCCTTTTGTTTTCCTCCCTTGGGCTAGACTTCCATTTTCTGAGGGAAGCTCTCTTTTCTCGAATAGCTCCCTTAACACTGCTCATGAACCGTGCTGGTGACCTTTGGGACTTGGTGCTGCCTTTCCTAACATGCGCTATACATTGTAGCCGGACTTCTGTTCTTGTGGTTTTGAGCATTTTGAAGGGATTGAATCCTCCTGACTCCCCCTGCGAACGTCGTTTCCACCACTGCCCTCATTGGAGAGAAGTGTCCTTTTTTGAAGTCAAATGTGCCTGTGTTGGACTTCCTGGGCCATTTCCCACTTAAGTATATATGAAATCCGATAGCGCTGTGAGCACTGTTTCCAAGTGGTTCAACAACATTTGCACCTCGTCCGAGGTCCTGGGCGACACCACTTAGCATTAAATCCAAGGCTACCTCCTCTCTGGTCAGTTCCGTAAACAACTGTTTAGGGCACTGAGACACTGAACCACTTGGTCCCGGCTGGACAGCCTTGTGGCACCATCTCTATTGATTGATGGATTGATTTGCAGTATTTGTATACTGCTCCACGTCCAAAGACCTTGGAGTGGTGAACAGCAGACAGGATAAAGAATCAAAAGACCTTATGAAAGTAGTTCACATTTTTAAAAAAGAAACAGAGTTTCTTGGGTGAGAGAGTCAGGTCAAGCAGAGAGACGTGGAAAGAGCAGCCTGTCTGCAGTGGGGGCTCCGGATCACAGCTCAGGGAATGGAGTGCACGTCTTCACAAGAGCAACCCTGGAACCAGAGTAGAACCCACCCCTCCCCCACCCCCAGAAGCCACCCCATCACATGGGTTTCCCTGAGCGCAGGATTCACGAACACACAGTGGAGGAGGAATGCTCTGGGATCCTGGGATCGCGGGAGTGGGTATGAAGGGGCCTCAAACTACAGTGGCCTGCATTGGGGTTCCCCCCTGGCCCCACACCTTCGAAGCGCGTGGGGGAAATACAATTCCCTGTCACTCCAAGAGCTGGTTTGGTCCATCTCTCTGAATGCACTGACATCCCAGTCCAGGGCGCCCAGCTGTGCCAGCAGGCTGGGTTCCTCACACCAGGTCTGCTGGGCGCAAGAGCACAGCAAAGCAGGGCGGTCCCACCCAGGACGGCTCTCCATTGTTAGGCCCTCCCTGGACCACATCCAGAAATGAATGGGCCGTGGAAGGAAGCGTACTCAGAATCCTATCAGCTTCTCACGTGGGGGGGGGGGGCTGGCACACATGGGGCTCTTATCCTGCTATTGAGGTCGCTCACTCACAGAAACCTGTGGGTCCTTTAGGTGACGTCGTGAACCTCCACTTCACTCCACGCAAGTCTCCCACATTAAATGACCTTCATTCCATTTTTCAAAGGTCAGAGATAATGAGGTATGAAATGACCCCGCTTTCTTCCGCCTGAGTTCCCTCCGAGAAGAAGGAGAAGCTGCAAGAGGAGGAGTGAGACCAAAGAAACCTATGGAAGACTCAGATAAGCGGGAGAAGGAGGGGGAAGGGGAGAGGGGAGGAAGCACCTGTAAAGGGAGTCTGAGAAGAGGAGCAGAAAGCCCCGTTTGAAATGCGGGATTTTCGGCTGGTGTGGAGAAGCTCATGGCTTCTGGCTCTCAGCCCAAAGGAAGTAACTGCATCTTACCGAAGGAAATGCCCAAATTCAGTGCTTGGCTACGAGCATTTAGAGAGGTGTTCAGACAATACACCAAGTGAAGTGTGACGGCTGTGTCCTCCAGGAGAGATGGCAGCCCCGGAACGGGCCCAGAGTGCTGACGCCCCCTCCAGGAGGAGATCCCTGTGATCCCAACTCGTCTGGCGAGGAGCCCTGTCTTGGGCCATGGGCAAAAGCAGCTCCTCCCTGCTGCCATGTGCGGGAGCCGGTGCGGTGCGGAGAGGTCCCCGAAGGCAGGGAGAGAGGGACTCCAAGGGGCTGACGGTGCAGCGAACAGGAGCCCCGAGAATGGTCCTGTGCTGAAGGCGGGCAGCACCCGTGCAAGCAGTTCCGGGAACCCAGTGTTTGGCACCTTTCCCCATTGTGTGTTCGCCGCAGAAAGTTTTCACAGTTTGGACCACCGCCGCGAGCTTTGCCTGGGAGTGGACTGGAGGTCAAGAGATGGTAGAATCCAGCATGTCTGTGGATGTAAGGGAGGGGACAGGCACAGCAGACGCCAGGAGGAACGAGTCTGTCTTTGCATCTCCAAAGGAGACCAGTCTTCTTGACCCAGAGAGCCCAGACTGCCTCCTTCCTGCCCATCCGCCTGCTGGTCTGTGCCCGCCCCACAGGTCTGCCTCAGGCCACGGCGTCGCCTCACCCGAACCCTCTGATCCAGTCCGCCTGCCCATCCCCATGGCATCCGGCCTCTGGCACGGGGAGCACAGGCCGAGGTCCTTCCTCTGCTCCTGGCCTTCGATCTGAATTGGAGCCGTGCATGCCTGCAGGGGAGTAGGGAAAACAATCACGCCTCACTCCACTATGCATGATCAGGAGGACAGCGAGATTTACCGGCATTCATGCAAACTGCAAATCTCCACTTGGTCAGAGAGGGAGCCGGCTGGAGAGAGCTGGCTGGCTAGATCTGCGTGGCCTGTGTGTTCTCCTGCAGCTTCCCATGTGGCTCGTCTCCCTGCCCACCCAGCCCTTGTCAATTCGACTATTCCCAGTAGATGTCCCTTTCTTTCTTTTCTAGAGTCTGAATTAAACACACACACACACACACACACACACACACACAGAAACCCCTTCTCTGTTAGGCTTTATAGTGTACTCCCTGTAGCTTGTAGGTAGATTTTCTTTCTCTAGCGCTTTTTCTTTTGCTCCTGTGTGGGTGTGTGTGAGTGTGTGCTGTCTGTGCGTGCAAAGCACTACACACAATCCGTACAATATAGCTCGGAAAACACGGGGATCCATTACAAAGGCCGCTGCTATTTGAGCTGATCTCACGGGAGTTCTTTCCCCCTCCTCTCAGGGCGCAATCCTATGCGTATTTAGGCAGAAAAGAGGCCTGCAACTCCCAGCGTGACCCAGCCAGCCATGGCTGGCTGGGGAGTGCTGGCAGGTGTGGGCCGCCTTTCTGTCTCCACCGGCCCAGGATGGCGCCTTTCCTTTTTAGGGTGGGACAGCCAAGTTTGAGGAGTCTCTGCTTGGGTGTGCAGCCGGCTCTACCATTGGGCAGAGTGAGGAGGACCTTGGTGTGTGCTGTCACTTCCGTGTGTCAGCCTGAGGGCAGGGCAGGGCATGCCCCACTCCCTCCTTGTTCTTGACGGACGCCACTATGGGAGACGATACTTGCCTGAGATTTGGGATGAAAACGCTGTCAAGGAATGTGTACTTTGAGGATGGATGGGGCAGAACTGAACATGTGGATTTGATCTCTGCTGGACTCCAGGAAAGGGGGGTCTATGCCGTGTCCTGCTGAGAGACGCCAGCGGACATCCGGCCGCTGGCTAGCAGGGACGCAAATGGCGGCGGCCGTAGCCACCGCCGTTTGTGTCCCTGTGATAGGCTACGTAAATCTTTACGTAGCCTATCACGTCTGACTTTAAAAAACACACACACACTCGCATACGCAAATGGCGGCGGCTACGGCCGCTGCCATTTGTGTTCCTTATTTTGGCCTGTCTTAGTTTACATCCATATTTACGTAGTCTAAGACGGCGAAAATAAGGGGAACGCAAATAGCGGAGCGGACGCTATTTGCGTTCCCCTTATTTTTGCCGTTTTAGTCTATGTAATTATTTGCGTAGACCAAGACGGCCCAAAATAATGAATGCAAATGGCAGCGGCCGTAGGCGCCACCATTTGCCTACGCCTTTTTTTTTTTTTTTACCCGGACGTTTTAGGCTACGTAAAAACATACGTAGCCTATCACGTCTACGTGAAAAACCCCAAAAAACTGCAAATGGCTGCGGCAGGAGCCGGTCGGAAGACCAGCCGCCGCTGCCGCCGCTGAAGCCACCACCACCTGGAAGATCCGCCCCAGGTAATTCTCGTCCCGGGGGGGTCCGCGGGGTGCCAGGGGGCCAGGCCGTTCCGCCACAGATTTCAGGGGGCCGAATGCACTGGCATTCGTCCCCACCGAGATCCGTGGCGGAATTCTCTGCCACCCCTAATTCCCATCTTGTTTTCTGAGCCCCTCTCCCAGAGCAGCTGTGGAATCATTGGGTCGCAGTCAGAATCCCAGCAGAAGTGGTTCGGAAGGGTGGGCAGGCTGGTTCGCTAGTGAGAAACCCGGGGCCGAAGAGTTTGCCCATGCTGACATGCACGTAAGGGCAAGAGGGAGTGGGGCTGGTTTGGGCCTCCTCAGACTGCGGAATCGTTCGGGCCTCTCGCCCTCTCTTTTCAGCCATACAGATTGCAACAGCGGAACAAAGCTGTATGGGTCTCCGACACGGTTATAGTGGTGGGCTTTGGCTGTCCTTGGAACTATATACTGAGGCGATAGCTCATTGCCCACAGCTATACGATTTCTGGAATCCTGCACTCATTCAGCTTTTGCTGTGAGCGCTAAGAAGCTCGTCCACGCACCCAGAGCTGCTAACCATAGGAGTTCTCGGAGTTCCTAGGGATTTCTGTTAGTTGGCCAGGAGTTCTTTGTGCCAAGAGATGAGCCCAGGACAGAAGGCGTTACTGGAATACATCTGCCCAGTTGCTTCCGCTGTCCAGCCCCACCCTTGCCTTTCCTGCTCTTTCCTGTCTTTCCTGGACAGTATTTGTGGTTCTTATGGTAGGACATGGAAGGGGTGATAGACGGATCAAGGAATGACTGTGGTTTTGTTCACTCACCGCATACAGAACTGAAATCGTTCTGCTCCTGCGCCATTCCACAGCTGCGCATCGTGCACTGCTGGCACAGGAGGCATTGAGGGCTGCCGAGAGGGAGGGGAGAGAGGAGAGGAGGAGGAGCCCGAAGGGCAGCCGACAGCAGGAGGAGCAGCATCTGTGGAGAAGGCCACCCTTCTTCTCCCACAGATGAAGCCCCTCCTCTGGTCCTCCTCAGGCGTCTGCTGGGGGATGTCCAGAGGCCTCACGGGCCCTGCAAGGACTACAGAATGGCGCCTGAGCTAACAACTCCGCCTGCAAGATGCACGTTACCATTGAACAGGGACACATGCTAGTTGCAGCCATGCACAGACACTCTGTCCGCAGAGCAGCGGTGCCTCTGGCCTCTGGAGCAACACGACGATGACCATCCCTGTGAAGGCGGGAAAAGTGGTTGGACTCCCTCCCCTCCCCCTCCTTGAGTTCCCCCCCCAAATTTGGAGGGGTAGTGGATCCACCCAGCCACGTGTCCCTCGCCCAAAGGAGTATGGATGGACGGCAGACAGAGGTGGCGATTTTGTCTGGCTTCAGCCATCTGATTGACGCCATAAAACTCTTCAGCAACCAGTGAGAACGGGCTCTCCCGAAAAGCACAGTCCAGAGATATACACCTTTCAAAACATCATGATGATGCTTTGCCAGCCGAATGGATTCCGATTTGTCCGTGAATCTCAGCAGTGGGATGTTGCCGTCGTGGCCACCCTAGTCCAGGACCGCTCATGCCCCCGCATTTGGCACCAAGCGGCTGCCGGGACGCGCCCCCTCGCAGGCCTCTACATATCTCTGCCCTCCAGGTCTTCCACGATGATGACATCTGGATGGAAGAGAACAAGAGCGAGACCCCCCTTATGGCCGGGAGGCAGGGGTCGGTGTCCATGTCCCACTTAACAGCCACACGACGTAGGAGTGCTTTAGTGACGCCTCAGGCCTGGGATCGACGGAGGAGGCTGATTGCCTCATTGGGGGAATCTCTCTTCCCAAAGAGGGAGGACCGGGGAGTCCGGGGGGGAAGTGGCACAATTGGCTTGGGGCAGTTACGGCTGGGGTTCTTTCTTCCCTTTTTCACCTCATGTAGCACAACAAAGAGCCTCTGTCATGCCCCCCCCCCCCATGGGGGTTTGTGTGTGTGTGACTAAGAAGCTAGCCAGCAAGGATCCAGGAAGGATGCTAACTAAGGGCAGAGTGTCCAAGTGTGAAGGATGGTGGGCAAGGAAGTGAAATAAAAACCTAAATTTTCGATCGAGAAGATGTGGACCTTTCTGGCCATGGCGTCTGGCAGTTACCTTTTCTGGGAAGGAGGTTTTTCAGAGCCTCCGGGATGTCCTTGCTCTTCTGAAGTGCGTGCAGCTCCCGGAGGATCTTGGCCTTCACGACGGTAACCTAGCCAGGAGCAAACCCCGAAGAAACCCACCGTCAGCCTGCCGTAGCAACAACCCTCGGGGAGGACTGGGGGTGGGCGTTTCTGCTGTCAGGCCCGCTCGCCTTCCCCTCGCCTCCGCTCCGCATGACGCAGGGAGGCCGTCCTCTCTGGGCACTCCTCCTGACATGGCTCCTGGAGCCCTGGGGAGGAAACAACAGGCCCTGCCTTTCCCCGTTCGGAGCCCACGCGAGCAGTTCACTCACCTCCTTCCCCGAAAAGGCCTCAGACCTCCCGAGGAGGGAATACGCAGCAAGAATGGCGGCCTCCTGGGTCGTGCTGCTGCCATGGTGGGCCAGGACCAGCGCCGTGCCGAGGAAGGCTCTCTTTTGAGGCTTGGCGAAGATCTTCCCAAAGACCTAAACCCAAGATGTGGTCGGGACACTAGAAGAGTCACTAAAAGACACTAAAAGAGGCCAGCTCCAAATCGGACAGGGGGGTTTCTGGACCAGGGCTTTCTCCGGCTGCTGTCTCTCCCCCTCCTCTTTCTCACTATGGCTGCCACTTCCATGCTGGGCAGGAAGAGAGCCGGCGAGCAAGCAGGCAGGGACCTCTGCCGTCCCTGCTACTCACCCCCGAGGTGGGGAGGAGGAGCGCTCCAGGGTGTCTTGCTAGGGGCCCTCCGGGGCTGTGAGGCCCCCTGTAGGTGTCCTGCCATGCTGAGCCCTGACACTGGCCTGCCCTCCCCTTGCCCTTGAGCAAGTCCCTCCCACACCGGTCTCACGGGAGGACGGCAAGAGGCGTCTCCCTTGCCGGCAGGACTGGTGCGCAGCCATCCTTGCGGCTGCCAGGGGGTCCTTACCTCACCCACGCTGCAGGCCTCTCGGTATGCCAGCAGCTCCTGGCTCCCTTGGGCTCCCCCCCTCCAGAGGTCCTCTGTCTCGTGCGCCCCTGACAGAGGGAACCAGATTGGATCGACTGCCATGGAGGTGGACTGTCCCCTCCGGGAGCACAAGGGGCCAGCCAGAGGAGGCTGCTGGGCTCCTCCTTCCTTGCCCGCTTACCCCTCTGGAGAAGCAGGAGCCGATGGAAGGAGCCGATGGCTGCCTTGGCCTGGTCCCGCAGCTCCGCCCTGGAGCCAGTCAGCAGCACGGCGCATTCGGCCACCAGACGGCCCAGGACCGGGTGGTCTCCAGACAGCTAGTGGGACAGGAAACCAGGGGGACCTTGACCCACACTTCTCCCTTGCTTTCTCCCTGCACATCATGGGCCCTGTCCTGCAGACCCCCTGGGCGACAGGCCCTCCGCGCAGCTCTCTGGACTGAGCCCTGCCCTGGTGCCGGGGGCTGGGGGCTGGAGCGTGCTGCTCCGGGTTCCCTCCCGCCCCCACACTGGCCACTGAAACGGAGAACCCAGCCTCCCTCCCTGCCCAGAGCAGGCCGGGGGCCCTCCCCCGAAGGCCTGGATGGTCCCGGCCCAAGGCCCCTCGCCAGGCCAGCAGCCGGGGTACGCACGTCCACTTCCGGCAGCGTCAGGCTGTAATCCATCCAGCGCCCTCCAGGCCTCCAGCGGCACGCTGGACTGCACACAGAAGTGGATGTGCTGTGGGAGGAGGCAGCCCTCAGAAGCCTGGCGGGCCCCGAGGGGGCGGGGGGCTTACCCGCCACCCCGAAGCCCTGAGGCTGAGCCCTGGGCGCCGTTCCTGCCCTAAATCTCCCAGGCTGCTCCACGGCTGGTCGAGGCACTGGGGAGACTGGGGAGACACTGGCGGATCAAGGCCTTGATGTGCCATTGCCTTCGGGCAACGTCTCCAAGGCCTCGCACCCCCATTTGGGGCCTCGAGCTGGGCATCCTCACCTGATTTGCCAGCAAAAGCGAACTTCTCAGATGTCCCACTCACCTCCATGATGAAGAGGAGATGGCTGAGGCTGGGCTCTCCAGCCAACAAGCCCCGCAGCATGAATTTCAGGGTCTCATAGCCAGGACACACACTGAAGAATCCCCTGCCACGGATGCGTGGTCTCCGCCGGCTCCCATCCCTCCAGGCTGGGGGGCAGGGAACGCCTTTCGCCTTCCCAGTGAAAGGCGACGGAGGGCCGCAAGCGCCAGGAGGTGGAGGCGTGGGGGAGCTCCCAACACTCCCCCGCCAGAGGCCCTTGTCGGGGCGCCAGGGAGACAGGCGTCCCGTGTGCTGCAGGCCTGGCACGTTTGCCTGCCCCGGCTTCCCCAAGACCAGTCTACTCCGGGATCAGCCCCCCCCGAGTCCGGCATCGATGCCTTTGGCCAGGATCCACCTGCTTGTGTGGGGGGGGTGCTGTCTACCTGCCAGCCATCAAAACCTCGTGGAGAGCCAGCCTCAGGATCCGCGACTCAAGCTCCCTGCTCCAGGCTGGCCTGAGTTTGCTGGAAGGAGAAGAGCAGCAGGAGGCAGCGGAGCGGGAGGGGCGGCTCTTCTCTTCCACGGGGCCGGCCTGCGCTTCCACACTTTCTTCTCCGCTGGACCTGGAGGCACGATCCTTCCGGGCTGCCAGTCAGCTGGACGGGGAAGGGGCAAAGTCCAGGACCGTGCTCCATGGTCCCACTTCCGAAAGAAGAAGGGAAAGCAGGATAGGGGGAGCAATCCCGTGGTCCCGAGGGCAGATGTGGGCGCTGTGAGGGCGGCTTCCTGCTCCGCTGCTACAGAAGGAGCTATGAGCTGGGGGGGGGAGATCTGCCCACGGGCCCTCCATACGCCCCCCCACCTCCATCCCGCCCCCATGGAAATCTCTGTGGTGCTTCCAGTTCCCGAGCAAGACACGGCAGAGGAGAATGGGGAGGGGGAGGGGCATCCCAGAGGGTGGGGGAGGCAGGTGGAGAGGCCGGGATCTGCAAGGTCCCCCGGCCTCTTGATTCCTGGCCCAGCCCGAAAATAAGCCGGGGCTCAGAATTCACATGAGACAAGGCGAAATGAAATCCTATCTGGGCGCCTTCCTGTTCCTGCTTTGACAGGGAGGTGCGGCAGCATCGGCCGGCCAGCCACGCTGGCAGAGTACAGCAGAAAAACCGGCCCTCCCTCCCTCCTTCGCTTCCTCCCCCCGAAGCGACACATTGTGGGCTGGAGGAGACCCTTTAGTGAGCTGGGGCAGGCCCCACACGCCCCAATACCTCAGCTGGCAAACAGCCTTCATGGCGGACGAGATGACGGCGGGGGGCAGGGCTTCCCCGGGCTGGGTCTATATCGCCATCTGGGGAGGCCAAGAGGGCAAAGGCAGAGATGAGCGGCCGGCCCCTCGGCCCCAGCCTGCCCCGGAGGGACGCTCAGGGCTCCTCGTCCCCCGTCACTGCTGCCTTCCGCTGGGTTTCGGGGCTGCGTCTCGCTCACCGCTACGGCCAGGGCCAGGTCGGCCTTGGTGCAGGGCAGACCCAGGCCCTCCAGCTGCCCTTCCTCGCAGCCCTGCAGCAGGTCACGATGGCCTGGAGGAAGGTGGCTTTGTCCTTGCCGTCGAGCGCCTGGACATTGGTGAGGATCAGGCGGTTAGCCAGGAAGGGCACTTCGGGGCCACCAGGCCAGGGTGCCCCCTCGGTGTGCTCTGGGTGCTGCCTGCCGTGGGATCCAGCCGTGGGCTGTGTTTCTCCGAGGACACGATTGCCAGCAGGAGGATGCCAGCCCTACACCACCCCTCACAATGTGCTCTGCGGGTCTCTTCGCCTACATGGAGGAGGGTACGGAGGAGGCGCGGTTGGCCCTGTCCCACTCGCCTAGGGCCGCCCCGCCCGCTGCCCTAGCAGGCTGGTGGGCTCCAGACACCACTGTCACTACAGCACTGCAGCACACGCTGATTTCTAATCCTAGGCTTGAGGGCGCAAGGGCAGGGAGCAAGGGGTGTGCTGTTTTGGGATCTCAGAACACATCCCACCATTGCATTTTGCCAACAGCCGGGGCAGCAATGCAGGGTCTGATCTGGGCATTGACAGAAGTCGTTGTGAAATCGGTGGATGTGACCCTCTGCCAACGGAAGGGGCGCTGGCAAGCCCAAGACCGGCTCAGAACGCTGCGGACCCCTCCTGAGAGGAGCGGGGCCTCTGACCCCACCCGGGCAGGGAGGGCCTCCGAGGGGGCCACGCTGGATTCCCCCTGGAGCAACCAGACCGTGGAGAGTGCCCTGGGCGGAAGGCGTCAGGAGTGTCCGGGGTGGAGAGGAAGGGGGCTGTACCTGCTGTCCCGCTTGGAGCTGCTGCATGAACTCTGCCACCCTTCGCAGCAGTGCAGCGAGCTCTGCCTCTGACTGGACCGGAGCTATGCATGTGGCAGAATCCGGTATGCCTGTGGATGCCAAAGAGGAAAGAGAGTGGCGGCCGGCCGGAGGAAGGCGGGGGTCCTCCCGTCCTGGGAAGACACCCTGCGGCTTTGCTCGGGAGCCTCCTGGACCCAGGCACCCTGGGGGTCCGGGCAGGCCTCCTCCTCCCCTGTCGGCAGGGTGCTCTGGGCGCGCCCAGCCTCCCCGGGCCCGGGCGCCACTCACCTGACCCCTCCGATCCAGTCCGCCTGCTCGAAGCCAGGGCCTCCAACTTGCGGCGCAGGGAGGCGATGTCAAGGCCCGTCCCCTGCTCCAAAGGCCTAAGGCCGAGGGGATGGACCTTGCAGTCCCGGCAGCAGCCCCAGAGGCGCCTCGGAGCGCGTGCGGGAGCGACGGAGCCTGCCGGAGTGCTGCTGCCTGCGGCCTGGGCTGGGTGAGCCCTGGCACCCCTCCGGCCCCACAGCCACTGCAGCTTTCTCAGCCTGGAGAGAGGAGGGAGAAGGTGAGCATTGGGCTCTGCAGGGCCCTCGCGCTCCCGGCTGTGCGGTTGGCGCGGGCCACCGGAACTCTCCGCCAGGGCCGCGCTGTGGGTGGCTGGGCCTCTCGCGGAAGCGCTGGACAGTCCCAACGATGGCCGCCTGCAGCCCAGTGGCGGCTGGGGAATGCTGGCCGTGGCAGGACTGTTCTCTGTCTGAACAGGCCTCGGGTGGTCCCTGACAAGGAGAAGCCCTGAGACAGCCCCCGTCCGCAGGCTTACGACGGAAAAGGCAGGACACCAACGGAACGGGGATCGGGAGCGAGACGTTCACACGCAGCCACGCTGGAGAAGCTCTGCGACACAGCAGTTCCTCTTCCCGCAGGGCACGCTGCGTCCAAGGACACCGTGCAAAGAGGAGGAAGTGGAGACCTCCCGGGAGACGGAAGCGAGGCGCCTGGGCCTGTGGGGCGCGGGTTTGGCCAGCCACCCCCTCGCTGCACAGGGCTCCGCCTCTTCGGGCCCATGGCCTCGGGAGGAGGGAAGGCCTCTCGCGCCGGGACCAGAGTGGGGAGGGAGCAGCTGGGCGTTGGGATCACTGGGTGCGGCTGGGCCACTACGGCCCGCCACCACGGCCGGGGACACGCCTGGTACTCAGTGGCGCTGGACCCAGGGAGGCTTCCTTTGGAGCCGCCATGCACAGGAGCGCGCTTCAAAAGAGCGCCTGGGAGGAAGGCGGCCGTGTTGCGAAGCAGGGGGACAAAGCGCTCCTGCCTCCCTTCGGGCACCCCGCTCGCCCCAGCCCCACAATCAGCCCTGGGCCACATGTAGCATGTGTGCTGCTCCCAGGCCCCCCATCCTCCCAGCTGGATTTGGGACTCGAAGACCGGGACAAGTGTGGGTGCAGGGAGGGTGCTGAGCACAGCAGGACTGATCATGGGGCACGACAGACGGGCTAACCGCCGTAGCTCCCGTTTCCTGGCTTGGGGGAGCTTGGACCAAGGTGAGAAAGCCTTAGCTTCTGGTCCCCGAAGAAAGCAGGATCTTCGATGAAGAGAGAGAGAGAATAGTAGCCTGGCCGTGACAGAGCTGGGAGAATCCCCCTAGGATTCTGAACCAACACACGTCGTGTGAGAACCAGAGTAGAGAAAACACTAATAACAAGCCTACTCACATCTCCAAGGATGTAATGTTTCTCCGATGGACACCATCGCACTCCAACACACTCCTAACGCACTCCAGCACACTCCTAATACACTCCAACATACTCCAATACACTCCTAATGCACTCCAACACACTCCAACGCACTCCCAACTCTCCCAACTCACTCCAGCACTCCAAACCCGCCGCTGTCCTGGGTCGGGAAATGCCTCGCATGCCCCCCGTCACACAGGGAGGAGGGAGGACTGCAGACTCCACAGGCCCCGGACAGGACTGCTCTTTACTCAGCGCATGCAGCAGTGTCCACTTGGAGGAAGCTCCCTCCACCCTGGCTACTCCCAGCTCTGTAGGAGCTGCCCAGGTTCCAAGCAAGAACTAAGCCACAGTGCCCCCCCATGGATACCCAACACTCCTCCCCCCCTTAGTTATCACAGCCTTGCAAGCAACGAGGAGGTGCACTTGAGAGGACGGCCTCTGCGCTCGACGCCTAGGCGCAGCCTGCTCAGACGACAGTCTTCCAGGAGCTGCCGTGGGTAAGGAAGGGGGGTTGCTCCCACCACTTAGTGGTTCTGGTGCTTCAGCTGGCACTGAGAGAAACTCCTCAGTTCCAGATAGATCTTCAGCAGCTTCCTCTGCTGAGGGCAACCCACTCTGGCCAGAATGCCTTCCCACCTGTCAACACGGCGATGCCACACTGACCCATCGGCACGCTGGAGCTTGTATGACACCGGTCCCGTGACTGCAATGCGAGAGGAAGGGACCCACCTCAGTCCGGCACCATAGTTCCTAGCAAAGCCCTGATCTTGTGCAGAAACGAACCGAGGGGAGGAGCTGGGAAGGCAGCATCCAGAGCTGGCTCCCGTCTGCTGAGTCAGACTTCAGCTCAATCTGGGTGGAGACGGCCAAGGCCAGGCTTGAGACGCCGCCCCCTAAGTCCCTCCACAGGACTGGCTCCTGTTGTTGCACAAGGGGGAACAGGTTGAGCAGTGAGAAAGCTGGCAAGGCGTGTGGGCCAGTCTCCTCCCGCAACGGGCTGCAGGGCATTGTTCGCGTCCGCACCCTCCGTTCAGATTGGCCATGTGCTCGGTGATGACGAGGTGCAATGGTGGCAGCCCGAATCCAGTTCTTGTCTGCCAAAGTTTTACCTTCAGCAGATGTCAAAGCAGCCCCACTGTCTGAGCCTGGGCTATCAGGCACCGCAGGGGCTGCAAAGAAGTGGCGCAGTGCTGTGATCGTTGCAGCGGGTGCTTGTGACGGTTCTAAGACTACTCCAAGCCGCCTGGAGGAAGAATCTACCACACCGACGAGGTTCATGCCCTTGAAATGGCCCTGCAAAATCAATGTGGATCCTCACCAAGGCTTCTTGGTCGCCCCCCGTGGAAGGATAGGTGCCCTTGGTGGATTGTGCCTAGCGGCTTGACCAGGACTGCACTCAATGACTGTGTTTTCGGGGTCTGACTCAATACTGGGCCATCAGACGGCGCTCCTGGCCAATGCTTTCATGCAAACAATCCCTGGAGGAGCAGTGGTCCAGATGTGGAGACGGCCCTTGTCTGGAAGAACAACACGGTTCCCCACAGCAGACGTCCCCACTGGGCAGACATCTCATGCTGATGGTATCTGAAGGGCTTCAGTGCCTCTGGCAGTTCCTTAGCTGGCCAGCCCCTCCATCCAAGCCAGCACAGGATGTCGAGCAGTCAGCCCAGGAAACTGATCAGCCTGAAGGGGTGGTCAGGAAGGGCTCCGAGCATCAAGACTCCCATGGAAGAGGCACAACAGACTCAGGCCTTTGAAGTGGTGCCCAACTCAGTCCGTCCGCACGAGCTCTTGCCTTCCCTGGCTTGTCGACCAGGGTATAATCAAAGCGTGGAGCAGGATGCCGCAACGCTGCATGCGCGGAGAGGGTGTGCCGGGAGGAGGCTCACCAGGAGAGGAGAGCCTGAGAAGAGGCTCGTGGTCCACGCGCATTTCAAAAGCACGGCGATGCAGATGGTTGTCTATCCCTTCCTTCCTTTTCTGGATTCTGTATTTTTTTAAAACCCCAAACATAAAAAGTAGTGTCCTTGCCTTGTACCTTGGCTCCTGCCCCCGCCCTTCCCAATTCCCGTATTCCTTTCCTTCCCATTTCAACTCTTATCACTCTAAATATATATACATATAGCCCCCAGCCCCTTTTCTCTTCTGTTAGGCTTTATAGTGGACTCCCCCGCTGAGCTGGTAGGGAGTTTTCCTTTCTGTAGCTGATTTTCTTTCGCTCCCATGTTTGTGTGTGTGCTGTGTGTGTGCCCAGCACTACACACGGGTCCATACAATAGAGCTGGCAAACCGCTACAACTTACCTATACATTTTATACAATATATCGTATATATAAAGGGGAAAGCACTACCCAATTTGTTTGTATACTGTGGCGCAAAGCAAGCCCGCTACGAGGCACCTAAGGGGTCTTGGCAGGGGCAGAGGCGGGCGAGGTGCTGGTGGGGCTCAGTCAAGACTACAGACATCAATATGTTCATTTTCAATGTGCCCGCCCGGCAGGACTGCTGCGTTTGCTTCCTGCCTCAGTCGAGACAACTGTCCTCTGCGTGTTCTTTCTAGCAGGGAGGGTGGGGTGAGCTGCCTGCAGCCCCTCCCTCTCTGGCTGATGTATAGGACGTTAAGCTTTTGCTGTGAGCGCTAAGAAGCTCGTCTACGCAACCTGAGTTGCTAACCCGAGTTTCTGGGGGATTCTGTTAGTTTGCCAGGAGTTCTTTGTGCCAAGAGATGGGCCCAGGACAGAAGGCGTTACTGGAATACGTAAAGTAGGAAGGATGGTGGGCAGTGAAGAGAAATAAAAAACTAAATTTTCCATCGAGAAGGCGTGGACCTTTCTGGCCATGGTGCCTGGCAGAGTTACCTTTTCTCAGAAGGAGGTTTTTCAGAGCCTCCGGGAACTCCAAAATGTTCGTCCAAAATGTGTGCAGCTCCCAGAGGATCTTGGCTTTCACGATTGCAACCTAGCAAGGAGCAAAACACTGCCGTAGCAACAACCCTCGGGGAGGACTGGGGGTGGGCGTTTCTGCTGTCAGGCCTGCTCTCCTTCCCCTCCCCTCCCCTCCGCTCTGGGCATTCCTCCTGGCATGCCTCCTGGTGCCTTTTGGAGGAAACAACAGGCCCTGCCTTTTCCCCATTTGGAGCCTAGGTGAGCAGTTCACTCACCTCCTTCCCAGAAAAGGTCTCAGACCTGCCGAGGAGGGAATACGCCAGGACGATGGAAGCCTCCTGGCTCTTGACGCTGCTGTGGTGTGCCAGGAACAGCACCATGCTGAGGCAGGCTCTCTTCTGAGGCTCGGCGAAGATCTTCCCAAAGACCTAAACCCAAGATGTGGTGGGAACACGAAGAGAGTGTTCCAGGAAGGATCCACTGCTCTTCTCAGGGGGAGACAACCCGTGGGGACACACGCCACAACACTTGAATTGTGTAACACAAGTTTCAATTGGAAGACAACACCAGTTCCCAGAAGCCCCTGCTCCTCTGCCACAGGACAAGACAGGGCCGAGGTGTGGGGCTGGCGGCCAGCTCCTAATCAGAGCCCTTGGCGACTTTCTGTCAGGTTTCGGGCGAGTGGCCAGGGGAAGAGGTTCCCCTTTTTTCCTCCCCCCCAGTGCAGAGAAGCAGCTCCTTAACCCCATGCTTCCTCCTGAGCCTCGGGCCCAACGCCATGGCAACTTCACCCTCTCCTGCTCCAGCCAGCCAATTCCCTTCTCACCAATTCCCCTTTAAGGGACATCCCGGACCAGGGCTGACTCCAGCTGCTATCACCCGTCCCCTCATCTTTCTCCTCATGGCCCCCACTTCCATGCTGGGCAGGCAGAGAGCCGGGGAGCAAGCAGGCAGGGACATCTGCTGTCCCTGCTACTCACCCCCGTTGTCTGGGCCAGAGCGAGAACCCATGAACAAGGAGGTGGCCCCGGTGAGGAGGAGGAGTGCTCCAGGGGGATCTTGCTAGGGGCCCTCCGGGGCTGTGAGGCCCCCTGCAGGTGTCCCGCCATGCTGAGCCCTGACACTGGCCTGCCCTCACCTTGCCCTTGATCGAGTCCCTCCCACACCGGTCTCACGGGAGGACAGCAAGAGGCGTCTCCCTTGCCAGCAAGACTGCCGTGCGGCCATTCTCACAGCTGCCGGGAGGGGTCCTTACCTCGCCCACGCTGCAGGCCTCTCGGTATGCCACCAGCTCCTGGCTCCCTTGGGCTCCCCCCCTCCAGAGGTCCTCTGTCTCACACGCCCCTGACAGAGAGACACCAGATGGGATCGACTGCAATGGAGGTGGACAGTCCCATTTGGGAGAACCTGGGCCCAGCCAGAAGAGGCTGCTGGGTTCCTCCTTCCTTGCCTGCTTATCCCTCTGGAGAAAAAGGAGCCGATGGAAGGAGCCGATGGCTTCCTTGGCCTGGTCCCGCAGCTCCACTCTTTTGCCGGTCAGCAGCACGGCACATTTGGCCACCAGACGGCCCAGGACCGGGTGGTCTCCAGACAGCTAGTGGGAAAGGAGCGCAGCTGAGCCCTGCGCTCCTTTCCTGCCCTGAATCTCCCAGGCAGTTCCACGGCTGGTCGAAGCATGATTGCTTGTAGTAGGATGCCAGCCCTCACAACGTGCTCTATGGACCTCTCCACCTTCATGGAGGAGGGGAAATGGAGGAGATGCAGTTGGCCCTCTCCCACTCGCCTAGGGAGACCCCGCCCTCTGCCCTAGCAGGCTTGTGGGTTCCAGACACCACTGTCACTGTGGGGAGTGCAGCACACGCTGATTTCTAATCCTAGGCTTGAGGTCCAAAGGGGAGGGAGCAACGGATGTGTCCAGAGGATCCCCCTTTGTGTTGTTTTGGGATATCAGAACACATCCCACCATTGCATTTTGCCGACAGCTGGGGCAGCAATGCAGGGTCTGGTCTGGGCGTTGACAGAAGTCTTTGTGAAATCAGTAGATGTGACCCTCTGCAAACGGAAGGGGCGCTGGCAAGCCCAAGACCGGCTCAGAAAGCTGCAGAACCCTCCTGAGAGGAGCGGCGGCTCTGACCCCACCCAGGCAGTGAGGGCCTCTGAGGGGGCCACGCGGGATTCCCCCTGGAGCAAACCAGACCGTGGAAAGTGCCCTGGGCAGAAGGTGTCAGGAGTGTCCAGAGTGGAGAGGAAGGGGGTGGCTGTACCTGCTCTCCAGCTTGGACCTGCTGCATGAACTCTGCCACCCTTCGCAGCGGTGCGGCGAGTTCTGCCTCCGACTGGACCGGAGCTATAATTATGTATTATTTACATAATAAATTACATATTATTTAATACGTAAATAGCCTATCACGAAAAGAACAGGACAGCATTTGCAGATGCAGACTGGCAGCGGACGGAGGTCTGGCTGCGGATAGACCTGGCCGGCATCTCCACGGACTTGACGTGGAGCAGATCCGGCTGGGGAGGATTCTGGCGGGAGGGACGGATCACCTCCCCCCCTGCGGACCCCCAGGCGTAACAGTGAGTGGGGTTCATACACCCCTAGAAACCAGCAGGTTCTTGGATGGATGGATGGATGGATGGATGGATGGATGGATAGATGTAAATAATATTAACCTGGCATAGACAGAGGGGGAGAGTCCCCGTAGGATTCTGAACCATCACATGTAGTATGCGAACCAGAGTAGAGAAAACACTACTAACAAGCCTTGCCACTTCTTCAAGGACGTAACGTTTCCCCAACCGACTCCAACGGACTCTCCCTCACTCCCAACTCTCTGCCAATTTGTCTACTGCTCAAACTCGCTCCCGCTCTCTTCGCACCCTTCGCTTCATTGTCCCTTCATGCATCAGGCAAAATCTGTGCCTGAAAAGTCTCTTCCTTCAGGGGCCCGCAACAGGGGGGCAAAGATTGCAACGGGGGGCAAAGCTGTATGGGTCTCCGACACGGTTGTAGTTGTGAGCTTTGGCTGTTCTTGGAACTATATACTGGGGCCATAGCTCATTGCCCACAGCTATAGGATTTCTGCAATCCTGCACTCATTAATTAATTTATTTAGGGTGTTTTTACCCTACTCTTTGCTGAAAAAGGCTCCCGGAGTGGCTTACAAAGATGAATTTTAAGACAGTCCCTGCCCTCAGGCTTACAATCGAAAAGACACGACACAAAAGGAAAAGGGCCTGGGAGGGAGGAGGGGAAGGAAAGCAAATACACTAATGACAGGTGCATAGGACCAGGTTGGTCTGCCCCCTGTGATGATGTTCATCCTGGGAGGCAGGAGGTGCAGCCCCCCAGTGGCCTCGGTTCCCCAGCCGATGGATGAGGCCAGAGCCTGCGGTCCCGAGGAACTGACAGTGTCTGTTGGAGCCGCGTGTTCTTTCTAGCGGGGGGGGGGGAGCTCCCTGCAGCCCCTCCCTCTCTGGCTGATGTATAGGACGTTAAGGAACTGTCGGTTGGAGCCGCGTGTTCTTTCTAGCGGGGGGGGGGAGCTCCCTGCAGCCCCTCCCTCTCTGGCTGATGTATAGGACCTTAAGCAAGTGTCGGTTGGAGCCGCGTGTTCTTTCTAGCGGGGGGGGGGAGCTCCCTGCAGCCCCTCCCTCTCTGGCTGATGTATAGGACGTTAAGGAACTGTCGGTTGGAGCCGTGTGTTCTTCCTAGCGGGGGGGGGGAGCTCCCTGCAGCCCCTCCCTCTCTGGCTGATGTATAGGACCTTAAGCTTTTGCTGTGAGCGCTAAGAAGCTCGTCTATGCAACCTGAGTTGCTAACCTGAGTTTCTGGGGGTTTCTGTTAGTTTGCCAGGAGTTCTTTGTGCCAAGAGATGGGCCCAGGACAGAAGGCGTTACTGGAATATGTAACGTCCGCAAAAGGAACGGGCATCAATGTATATCGAGTCATTCAACTGATACAGGAATCAACCATTCAAGAAACACGGTTCAATTCTATATTGCAGTCCAAGAATCTGCATTTCGTACATCACAACTATACAGGAAATGCTAAATTGCCATGCCAAATAAAGAAGCAAGAAACAAAAGTAACCCAGCTAAGCCACACCACGGTCATGATCTTGCTGCACTCCTTGGGGCCACAGCAGCCTGAACTGAGTGAGCAAGTATGAAGGATGGTGGGCAATGAAGAGAAATACAAAACTAAATTTTCCATCGAGAGGATGTGGACCTTTCTGGCCTTGGCGCCCGGCGGAGTTACCTTTTCTTGGAAGGAGGTTTTTCAGAGCCTCCAGGAGCTCCTTGTTCTTCCAAAGTGCGTGAAGCTCCGGGAGGATCTTCGCCTTCACTGTTGCAACGTAGCAGGAGCAAAACACGAAGAAACCCACCGTCAGCCTGCCGTAGCAACAACCCTCGGGGAGGACTGGGGGTGGGCGTTTCTGCTGTCAGGCCCGCTCGCCTTCCCCTCCACTCCACTTCGCATGACGCAGGGAGGCCGTCCGCTCTGGGCACTCCTCCTGACATGGCTCCTGGAGCCCTGGGGAGGAAACAACAGGCCCTGCCTTTCCCCGTTCGGAGCCCACGTGAGCAGTTCACTCACCTCCTTCCCCGAAAAGGCCTCAGACCTCCCAAGGAGGGAATAGGCAGAGAGGATGGCAGCCTCCTGGGTCGTGCTGCTGCCGTGGTGGGCCAGGACCAGCGCCGTGCCGAGGAAGGCTCTCTTTTGAGGCTTGGCGAAGATCTTCCCAAAGACCTAAACCCGAGATGTGGTCGGGACACTAAGAGAGTGTTCCAAGAAGGATCCACTGCTCTCCGCAGGAGAAGACAAGGCGTGGGGACACACGCCACAACACGTGAATTTTGTGACACAAGTTTCCATTGGAACGCAACACCGTTTCCCAGAAGCCACTCTCCTCTGCCATAGGGCAAGGCCGGGCTGAGATGTGGGGCTGGCGGCCAGCTCCAAATCGGACAGGGGGGTTTCTGGACCAGGGCTTTCTCTGGCTGCTGTTTCTCCCCCTCCTCTTTCTGACCATGGCCGCCACTTCCATGCTGGGTAGGAAGAGAGCCGGTGAGCAAGCAGGCAGGGACCTCTGCCGTCCCTGCTACTCACCCCCGTGGCCTGGGCCAGAGCGAGAAGCCCATGAACAAGGAGGTGGCCCCGGTGAGGAGGAGGAGCGCTCCAGGGGGATCTTGCTAGGGGCCCTCCGGGGCTGTGAGGCCCCCTGCAGGTGTCCCGCCATGCTGAGCCCTGACACTGGCCTTCCCTCACCTTGCCCTTGAGCAAGTCCCTCCCACACCGGTCTCACGGGAGAACGGCAAGAGGCGTCCCCCTTGCCAGCAAGACTGCCGTGCGGCCATTCTCACAGCTGCCAGGAGGGGTCCTTACCTCGCCCACGCTGCAGGCCTCTCGGTATGCCAGCAGCTCCTGGCTCCCTTGGGCTCCCCCCCTCCAGAGGTCCTCCGTCTCACACGCCCCTGACAGAGAGACACCAGATGGGATCGACTGCCACGGAGGTGGACTGTCCCCTTCGGGAGGACAAGGGGCCAGCCAGAGGAGGCTGCTGGGCTCCTCCTTCCTTGCCCGCTTACCCCTCTGGAGAAGCAGGAGCCGATGGAAGGAGCCGATGGCTGCCTTGGCCTGGTCCCGCAGCTCCGCCCTGGAGCCAGTCAGCAGCACGGTGCATTCGGCCACCAGATGGCCCAGAACCGGGTGGTCTCCAGACAGCTAGTGGGACAGGAAACCAGCGGGACCTTGACCCACACTTCTCCCTTGCTTTCTCCCTGCACCTCGTGGGCCCTGTCCTGACGACCCCCTGGGCGACAGGCCCTCCGCGCAGCTCTCCGGACTGAGCCCTGCCCTGGTGCCAGGGGCTGGGGGCTGGAGCGTGCTGCTCCGGGTTCCCTCCCGCCCCCACACCGGCCACTGAAACGGAGAACCCAGCCTCCCTCCCTGCCCAGAGCAGGCCGGGGGCCTCCCCCGAAGGCCCGGACGGTCCCGGCCCAAGGCCCCTCGCCAGGCCAGCGGCCGGGGATATGCACGTCCACTTCCGGCAGCGTCAGGGTGTAATCCACCAGGTGCGTGCCGCACGCCAGCGCCCTCCAGGCCTCCAGCGGCACACTGGACCGCACCCAGAAGTGGATGTGCTGTGGGAGGAGGCAGCCCTCAGAAGCCTGGCGGGCCCCGAGGGGGCGGGGGGCTTACCCGCCACCCCCAAGCCCTGAGCTGAGCCCTGTGTGCCGTTCCCACCCTAAATCTCCCAGTCTGCTCCACGGCTGGTTGAGGCACTGGGGAGACACTGGCCGATGAAGGCCTTGATGTGCCATTGCCTTCGGGCAGCGTCTCCATGGCCTCGCACCCCCATTTGGGGCCTCGAGCTGGGCATCCTCACCTGATTTGCCAGCACAAGCGAACTTCTCCGACGTCCCACTCACCTCCATGATGAATAGGAGATGGCTGAGGCTGGGCTCTCCGGCCAAGAAGCCCCGCAGCATGAATTTCAGGGTCTCGTAGCCATAGGGCTTGAAGAACCGCTGGAAGGAGAGAGAGTGTTAGGCCGGGGGACACACCGAAGGATCCCCTGCCACGGCTGCATGTTCTCCGCCGGCTCCTGTCCCTCCAGACGGGGGGGCAGGGAACGCCTTTCGCCTTCCCTGTGAAAGGCGATGGAGGGCCGGAAGCGCCAGGAGGCAGAGGTGTGGCGGAGCTACCAACGTTCCCCCACCAGAGGCCCTTGTCGGGGTGCCAGGGAGACAGGTGTCCCGTGTGCTGCAGGCCTGGCACGTTTGCCTGCCCCGGCTTCCCCAAGGCCAGTCTACCCCGGGATCAGCCCCCCCGAGTCCGGCATCGATGCCTTTGGCCAGGATCCACCTGCTTGTGGGGGGGTGCTGTCTCGCTGCCGGCCGTCAAGACCTCGTGGAGAGCCAGCCTCAGGATCTGCGACTCCAGCTCCCTGCTCCAGGCTGGCCTGAGTTTGCTGGAAGGAGAAGAGCAGCAGGAGGCAGCGGAGCGGGAGGGGCGGCTCTTCTCTTCCACGGGGCCGGCCTGCGCTTCCACGCTTCCCTCTCCGCTGGACCTGGAGGCACGATCCTTCCGGGCCGCCAGTCAGCTGGACAGGGAGGGGGCACAGTCCAGGACCGTGCTCCGTGGTCCCACTTCCGAAAGAAGAAGGGAAAGCAGGATAGGGGGAGCAATCCCGTGGTCCCGAGGGCAGATGTGGGCGCCGTGAGGGCGGCTTCCTGCTCCGCTGCCAAAGAAGGAGCTATGAGCTGGGGGGGGTGATCTGCCCACGGGCCCTCCATACGCCCCCCCACTTCCATCCCGCCCCCATGGAAATCTCTGCGGTGCCTCCAGTTCCTGAGCAAGACACGGCAGAGGAGAATGGGGAGGGGGGAGGGGCATCCCAGAGGGAGGGGGAGGCAGGTGGAGAGGCCAGGATCTGCAAGGTCCCCCGGCCTCTTGATTCCTGGCCCAGCCCGAAAATAAGCCGGGGCTCAGAATTCACATGAGACAAGGCGAAATGAAATCCTATCTGGGCGCCTTCCTGTTCCTGCTTTGACAGGGAAGCACGGCAGCATCGGCCGGCCAGCCACGCTGGCAGAGTACAGCAGAAAAACCGGCCCTCCCCCCCCCTCCCCCTGAAGCGACACATTGTGAGCTGGAGGAGACCCTTTCGTGAGCCGGGGCAGGCCCCACACGCCCCAATACCTCAGCTGGCAAACAGCCTTCATGGCGGACGAGATGACGGCGGGGGGCAGGGCTTCCCCGGGCCTGGGAGGGAGGAGGGGAAGGAAAGCAAATACACTAATGACAGATGCATAGGACCAGGTTGGTCTGCCCCCTGTGATGATGTTCATCCTGGGAGGCAGGAGGTGCAGCCCCCCACTGGCCTCGGTTCCCCAGCCGATGGATGAGGCCAGAGCCTGCAGTCCCGAGGAACTGTCAGTGTCAGTTGGAGCTATTAAAATTATAGAAAAGGTTCTGCCACAGAACTTGTTCTTGTTGCTCAAGAGAGTTGAATAGTTTGGTATTTTAAATGTTTTAATCCCAAGGCTGATGTTGCTTTGTTTCTAAGAGTAAATGGTTTACTTTTTAAAGAACCCCTGGTGGACTAACTTGTGGATCTCTCGTGCCTCATAGCTGACCTAGTCTGCCCCGCATGTGCCATTTTATTATAGGAGTAGATAGCATGAGCAATGTGAGGGGAACCGGCATGTATACGTTATTCATGGACGCTACTTGTCACGGAACCGTGATTCTGAGGGTGTAACCAGGAAGAAGTGTGACTGGGAGGGCACTGCTCAGGCCTCAAGGGAGTGCACACGGAGATGCTGAACAGGAGTGAACCGGGAGCGAGAGCAGCAAAACAAATGCTGCTAAGCCAAGTACAAACGCTCCTGCAAGGCCTCTTCCAAACTGTCCTCCACATCAACAAACAGATTGTCACAATAATCTCTACCAAATAACCAAGATCACAGCTGTTTTAACTGGTGGCAAATACATTACCCTTTCTGGAAAGGGGGGCAACATTACGTCCTTTGCCTCGGGTAGCAATGATTAGACATTGTGTCATTGATCAGTCGGGCAAACCCATTCAGGGCAAACCCTGGAAAAAACAGATCTGATCCTGCAGTCCTGAAGTGTGTCCACCCCTGACCATCACATTACAGACTGGAATCCCCACACATCAGAATGTATTTATAAGTAAGAACTCAAAGCAACTGTAGGAAACTCCATTCTGGTTTGAGTGCAGAAGATGGTGGTGAAAGGGTGTCAGAGGAAGCTACAGCACGTTATGTGATCCTGAATATGCACCACAAGTAAATGCTAAGAGAATCCCAATATCAAGAAGTTTGCCAACCAGGCAGAATTCTATTTGCCTAAGTAGAATTTTAGCAGCACCACCAGTTGGCACAGTTGTAGGATACAATGACAGAACATCACTCTCCAGCTAAATTATTGTTGCTGTTTGTGCACATCTGTGCGCTGTCACAGGACCTGTCTATGCGCCGCTTATACAGGGGTGGGATTGGGACCTACCGTAGATCTCTGGTTGATTTGCAGTAGATCAGCAAGGGCTTTTTGTAACTCCTGCCAATTTAACAATAGGAAGTAAAATGGCAAGAATTATTTCTCTCTCCCTTTGCTGGCCTTGTGCTAATCGCTTATCAGGCTCAGTGGAAAATATGAATATATCAATATGAATATACATTGGTTGCCTTTGACCACAGCTCTGCTGACCAGTTTGAGGGGTTTGCGTTCAAACCCCTAAACTCTGTAGTTACTCAGGTGTAGATTTGTCCTCATAGTTGGTGGTTGTTTCAGTGTATGGACGACAGGATGCAGTAGTGAATGGGTTTCACCCATTTAGCCACCACTTTGCACCTCGCTCTGGTTGGAGAACTTTGGAGTTGTAGGAAAAACACAAAGTAAAGTCTTCCAGTTCTGCACAATGGAATCAAATAGGGGTGCTGACTGCATTTGTGCATGAGTTTGAAGATGGAACATTGTCAATGCAATCGTGGACAATTGGGCCACATAGAGATTCACCCCGAGGAGGATTCTGAGCTCGGCTGGCACTATTTTGCAAGCATTGTCCTCAGGAAGTTGGTTTTCCAGCTATTGTGCAGGTGAACCTGCTGAGCCTGTCTCTGCTGCTTAAGAACCTAGATTTGCAGTGTGTTGAGCACATATAAATTTTTGATTTCTGCTTCATAGCTTCTGTTGGAACTAGTCATTCCCAACTTGGTGAAGGATGGTAAACATATCCTTATCACACATCAAATCATTAACGGCAGGTTAATTTACTTGGGAGACAGGAAGAACAGGCTAGCCATTGTGAAATGTATTCATTCAAATAACTTTTGAATACTGCACTATACAGTTGGACCTCAACACGGTGTTACATGCATGAATAACATTGCGACTGGCCTATTGTAACGTGATCTATGTGGGGCTGTCCTTGAAAACCACTTGGAAACTTCAGTTGGTGCAGACTGCTGCATCAAAAGTTTTGACTGGGGTAGTATCATATGACCAATTTTTTTTATACCACAGGAATGGCAGAGGGCAATTCAATGGCGGAGGTAAGTGTTCCGTTCCGCCATGGACTCCGGCGGGGTGGGGATTCTTTAGAATCCAGACTCATTGGGATCCGTGGCAGAATTCTTCGCCATCATTGCTTACTGTTCCACAAACCGCAGCAACAAGAATGCTTTCCGAGCTAAACAACCCCAGCTGCTGTAAGCTTCCCTCATGCGGAGATGCTCAGCATCCCTGATGTTACAAACTATGCTTTAATTTACATGGAGGTGCATATCACATCCATGTAAACTAAACACATACCAGAGGGCTCTTTTTACATAGAACTCTCAGTGCTTAGGAAAACTCGATTCCCCCAAAGCTCAAGGAATCACAGACCACAACATGGTCTTTGAAAGCAATTCTTTGATTTATTAAAGAAGACTTCCAAAGGAATTAAAATCACACATCAGGGGAATTAGAACGATACATGCATTTGGGGAATCAGAATCATACTAACATTCGGAGGGTGAAATATACACGTATAAAGTCAATAGTGAAGTACACTGGGATGCATAGGAAATTGTGTGTGTGTGTGTGTGTGTGTAGTAGGGATGTACGCTGTATAGGTCACCAGACACATGCGGGCAGCGCAACTGGACTCTGCATGTGGGTGTGAGTTCTACAAAACACCGCCCCATCTCGCCACTGCAGTTGGGACTGCTTGTTTGGACAGAAATGGAACAAGACGGCTGCAGTGTGGAATGGGTGCGCTGCTGGGGGACAACCGCCACTCCGTGCGTTGCCTCTTCCACATGCACATCTGGAAATGGTGTTTCCTCCACCAGCTGAAAATGTGCATGGACTTGTGGGTCACACACACAATCACAACAAGCACGCAAAGGACTCTGCATCATTGCGCCTCAGAATTTGGGTCACACCAGCGACCGACTCGTCATCACAGGGCTGCTCCTCGTCACTTGGCGACTGCTCCGTTATCCTAATCCTAATGCACTCCTAATGCCGGTGGGGGGGGCGATGGCTCTGAGTCCACTCAAACCCATTCAGCCTGTTGGGCGTGACAGAGGCATTGAACGAGGGCGCACGGCGTTTGGCTGGCCTTCCCAGCCAGGCCCGTTCTGTCGCCTCCCACGTTCTCTGCCTCTGCTCCGGGCACATGGGTTGCCAGGCTGTTCAGAAGGCGCTTGGCCGGGTGAAACCCTCCCGCCAGCGAGGAGCACCCTGAGCGCCTGTCTCGCAGGGGAGCTGCCACGTGGCTCGTGGGCTAACCCCACTCTTATGGGACTCATCCCGCAACCTCGTCCTCAGCGGCTGGACGTTCAGAAGCTCTTGGCAGGACTGGCTGCAGCAAGGCTCTAGCTTCCCCCTCCCGCCTCCCAGTCCTTCGAACGGACATCAAGCACTCTTGGGAACCCCCAGGAAACACGGGTCGCATCCTTGCGTGCAAGATATCCCTTCCCTGGTCTCCCGCGCTTCATCGTTCTCGTTCTCTCGCGTGCTGGTGCCCGTCTCAGGCTTGCGAGAGTTCTCCCGAGGCCGCCTGCACCCGCATCACGCCAGCCCACACGAGTCCCTGCGAGGACTGCGCTCAGCGCCCTCAGAATGCTGAATGACGGTTGGGGAAGGGCTGGGACACCGAGTGCGGGGCGGCCCTGGCACAGGGCATGGCGGACCGGGTGGAACTGTCAAGAGCAGCACCGCACCACTCCTCTGCTTCATGGAGCTTTCCCCCCAGGCAGTTTGAAGGAGGATCTTCCAGCCTCATCCCTATCAAGAGGCTCCAGGTCATTTCCATTGAATCCACAATCGAGCCCCAGACTGCAGCCTTTGAAGCGTCCATGGCACTGGCATGACTGGGAAGGTCTGAAATGCAAGAAGCATTGACAAATATGTGTGCCTTTCCCCCGATAACACTTTCAAAATCACATTTGCCGCCAAAGGAGAAGAGAAAGAGATGTGGAAGAAAGGGTAACTCTCCCAACGGAGGGACGAGCTCTTGCCTTCCCTGGCTTGTAGACCAGGGTATAATCAAAGCATGGAGCAGGATGCCCAATGCTGCGTGCGCGGAGAGGGTGTGCCGGGAGGAGGCTCACCAGGAGAGGAGATGCCGAGAAGAGGCTTGTGGTCCGCATGCCTTTCAAAAGCACGGCGATACAGATGGTTGTCTATCCCTTCCTTGCTTTTCTGGATTCTGTATTTTGAAAAAGCCCCAAACATCAAGAGTAGCGTCCTTGCCTTGTTCTTTGGCTCCCACCCCCCGCCCTTCTCAATTCCCGTATTCCTTTCCTTCCTATTTCAACTCAAGTTCTTGCCTTGAAGTGGCCCTGCAGAGTCAATGTCGATTCTTGACCAAGGCTTCTTTATAATTATTGGGTCTGGCCTAAAAACCTTAGATGTGTTCATGTTTTGCATATATACTGGATGCTAGGCACCTCTCTCTGCCCCCCCCCCCCCCCGGGCCTTACTAACAGCTATGAATATAACTATTTGCTGATTGCATAAGAGGTAGAGATGTGGGAACACGAGATCTGACAAACAAAAAGAGGTCACGCCCTCTTCCGTTCAGGGGTCACTTCCTCTGCGTCAGTGGGGGGCTCAGGCTGACCGCTCCCCACTCGTGTCCCCACCAGTGTCCCCAGCAGGTCCGATGGCCTGCTGCCTGCTGCCAGGAGGGCGCATCTGTCCCTCCTGCACGTGGCTCCGTCTGCTGCTGCGTGTTGCACAACGTCGTTCAGACACAGTGTGCCTCTCAAAAGCAGGGAGCAACCTGTTGTTCCAAACGTGGTCTGTCACAGCAGCCGATCCAGGTCCTTGGAGGCAGAGCGACCTGTCCTCCTCTTCCGGGCCATGGCCAGGCATGTGGAGGGACAGCCTGGCCACGTGGTTTGGGATGCTGGAGTCTGCACGAGGCAGAGAAACAAAGAATGGATGTCTCTTGCCTTTCTCGCAGGGTGAGCCCCCCCCCCGGACCCTGGTGTATGGAGAAGGGGAGCCCTGGGTCCATGGCAGACAAAGGCACTTCCCTGGGGGTCAGCACCCCCGGGACCGTGGCCTGTGAAGGCACATCCCTGCTTCTGGGAGGCTTCCGGGCAAGATGCTCAGAGTGGGGCCCCTCCCCGAGCAGGCCACTGTCTCCTTCCCACATTGTATGGGGGATATTTCCACAACACCCCCAAAGAGGACACAGTGTTGCATACATTTTTCATCGGCTAAGTTATATGTACAGATGCAACTTTAGAGGCAAGAACTGTAATTTCAATAGAACTGTAGCACATCTCAGCATCTTGGAGAACACCGTGAGCAGCGCACATGCCGAAGAGCTACCTCAATAAGAACATCTCTGCCTGCTGGCAAAGGATTGCGCTCTAGTCCTTACACTCCGCTGCATCCCGCGGAGGCTGGTAGGTCAGCTGTCTGTGGGGCGTGTTTAGGGGACTGCCTCATTGTGAGCAGAAAGGGGGGAGGAGAAAGGGGGGAAGCAATAGGTAGAAGCGCACACATCAGAAAAGATGTGGTGGGGAGCATGAACTCCGCAGCAGATTGCTGAGATGTGGCAAAATGGGGGTGGGGGAGCTAGAAATGGGGGACATTGCACACGTATGCACCTGCACTCAGAAGTAAGCCCCACTGGGTGCAATGGGTGCAATGGGTCTTTTTCCCCAGCAAGTGGGTGTGGAATTGCAGCAAGATGGGCAAGCTGAACTTTGACGTTGAAGACTTCTCTTGAACAGAAGTGGAATTGCCAGGAAAGTAGCAGCCGGAAGAAAGAGAAAAGGGGCAGTACAGTGAAATATCACATCTTCCACTGGGATCGAACTCAGGTCGTGGGGAGAGTTTCGGTTGCAATACTGCCGCCTACCACTCTGCGCCACACGACCGGCCTGTAATTTCCTGGATCCCCTCTGGATCCCTTTTTGCAAATTGGTGTTACGTTGGCCATCTGCCAGTCCTCTGGTATAGAGGCTGATCTTAGGGACGTGCTGCATAATTTGGTGAGAGGATCAGCAATGTCATATTTGAGTTCTTTGAGAACTCTAGGATAGATAGCATCTGGGCCCGGTGATTTATTTGCTTTCAGGTTATCAATAAGGTTGAGAACGTCATCTTTTGTCACCACTATTTGCCTCAGTTCCTCAGACTCCCTTCCTGAAAACGTCAGTGCAGGCTCGGGTATCTGTCCTATATCTTCTGCAGTGAAGACAGATGAAAAGAATGTGTTCAGCTTCTCTGCAGTCTCCTTGTCCTGCTTCAGGTGTCTTTTAAGTCCACTGTCATCCCATGGTCCAACTGCTTCCCGAGCTGGTTTTCTGCTTCTGACATATTTACAGAATTCTTTAAAATTGGCCTTGATGTTGTTGGCGATAGGCTCTTCAAAATGCTTTTGTGCATCTCTTACCGTCTGCTTGCATCGCCGTTGTGCAAGCTTGTGCTCCCTTTTGTTTTCCTCCCTTGGGCTAGACTTCCATTTTCTGAGGGAAGCTCTCTTTTCTCGAATAGCTCCCTTAACACTGCTCATGAACCGTGCTGGTGACCTTTGGGACTTGGTGCTGCCTTTCCTAACATGCGCTATACATTGTAGCCGGACTTCTGTTCTTGTGGTTTTGAGTAATCGCCACGCATTTTGAAGGGATTGAATCCTCCTGACTCCCCCTGCGAACGTCGTTTCCACCACTGCCCTCATTGGAGAGAAGTGTCCTTTTTTGAAGTCAAATGTGCCTGTGTTGGACTTCCTGGGCCATTTCCCACTTAAGTATATATGAAATCCGATAGCGCTGTGAGCACTGTTTCCAAGTGGTTCAACAACATTTGCACCTCGTCCGAGGTCCTGGGCGACACCACTTAGCATTAAATCCAAGGCTACCTCCTCTCTGGTCAGTTCCGTAAACAACTGTTTAGGGCACTGAGACACTGAACCACTTGGTCCCGGCTGGACAGCCTTGTGGCACCATCTCTATTGATTGATGGATTGATTTGCAGTATTTGTATACTGCTCCACGTCCAAAGACCTTGGAGTGGTGAACAGCAGACAGGATAAAGAATCAAAAGACCTTATGAAAGTAGTTCACATTTTTAAAAAAGAAACAGAGTTTCTTGGGTGAGAGAGTCAGGTCAAGCAGAGAGACGTGGAAAGAGCAGCCTGTCTGCAGTGGGGGCTCCGGATCACAGCTCAGGGAATGGAGTGCACGTCTTCACAAGAGCAACCCTGGAACCAGAGTAGAACACACCCCTCCCCCACCCCCAGAAGCCACCCCATCACATGGGTTTCCCTGAGCGCAGGATTCACGAACACACAGTGGAGGAGGAATGCTCTGGGATCCTGGGATCGCGGGAGTGGGTATGAAGGGGCCTCAAACTACAGTGGCCTGCATTGGGGTTCCCCCCTGGCCCCACACCTTCGAAGCGCGTGGGGGAAATACAATTCCCTGTCACTCCAAGAGCTGGTTTGGTCCATCTCTCTGAATGCACTGACATCCCAGTCCAGGGCGCCCAGCTGTGCCAGCAGGCTGGGTTCCTCACACCAGGTCTGCTGGGCGCAAGAGCACAGCAAAGCAGGGCGGTCCCACCCAGGACGGCTCTCCATTGTTAGGCCCTCCCTGGACCACATCCAGAAATGAATGGGCCGTGGAAGGAAGCGTACTCAGAATCCTATCAGCTTCTCACGTGGGGGCCGCGGCGCGGGGGGGGGGCTGGCACACATGGGGCTTCTTCACATGGAGCTCTTATCCTGCTATTGAGGTCGCTCACTCACAGAAACCTGTGGGTCCTTTAGGTGACGTCGTGAACCTCCACTTCACTCCACGCAAGTCTCCCACATTAAATGACCTTCATTCCATTTTTCAAAGGTCAGAGATAATGAGGTATGAAATGACCCCGCTTTCTTCCGCCTGAGTTCCCTCCGAGAAGAAGGAGAAGCTGCAAGAGGAGGAGTGAGACCAAAGAAACCTATGGAAGACTCAGATAAGCGGGAGAAGGAGGGGGAAGGGGAGAGGGGAGGAAGCACCTGTAAAGGGAGTCTGAGAAGAGGAGCAGAAAGCCCCGTTTGAAATGCGGGATTTTCGGCTGGTGTGGAGAAGCTCATGGCTTCTGGCTCTCAGCCCAAAGGAAGTAACTGCATCTTACCGAAGGAAATGCCCAAATTCAGTGCTTGGCTACGAGCATTTAGAGAGGTGTTCAGACAATACACCAAGTGAAGTGTGACGGCTGTGTCCTCCAGGAGAGATGGCAGCCCCGGAACGGGCCCAGAGTGCTGACGCCCCCTCCAGGAGGAGATCCCTGTGATCCCAACTCGTCTGGCGAGGAGCCCTGTCTTGGGCCATGGGCAAAAGCAGCTCCTCCCTGCTGCCATGTGCGGGAGCCGGTGCGGTGCGGAGAGGTCCCCGAAGGCAGGGAGAGAGGGACTCCAAGGGGCTGACGGTGCAGCGAACAGGAGCCCCGAGAATGGTCCTGTGCTGAAGGCGGGCAGCACCCGTGCAAGCAGTTCCGGGAACCCAGTGTTTGGCACCTTTCCCCATTGTGTGTTCGCCGCAGAAAGTTTTCACAGTTTGGACCACCGCCGCGAGCTTTGCCTGGGAGTGGACTGGAGGTCAAGAGATGGTAGAATCCAGCATGTCTGTGGATGTAAGGGAGGGGACAGGCACAGCAGACGCCAGGAGGAACGAGTCTGTCTTTGCATCTCCAAAGGAGACCAGTCTTCTTGACCCAGAGAGCCCAGACTGCCTCCTTCCTGCCCATCCGCCTGCTGGTCTGTGCCCGCCCCACAGGTCTGCCTCAGGCCACGGCGTCGCCTCACCCGAACCCTCTGATCCAGTCCGCCTGCCCATCCCCATGGCATCCGGCCTCTGGCACGGGGAGCACAGGCCGAGGTCCTTCCTCTGCTCCTGGCCTTCGATCTGAATTGGAGCCGTGCATGCCTGCAGGGGAGTAGGGAAAACAATCACGCCTCACTCCACTATGCATGATCAGGAGGACAGCGAGATTTACCGGCATTCATGCAAACTGCAAATCTCCACTTGGTCAGAGAGGGAGCCGGCTGGAGAGAGCTGGCTGGCTAGATCTGCGTGGCCTGTGTGTTCTCCTGCAGCTTCCCATGTGGCTCGTCTCCCTGCCCACCCAGCCCTTGTCAATTCGACTATTCCCAGTAGATGTCCCTTTCTTTCTTTTCTAGAGTCTGAATTAAACACACACACACACACACACACACACAGAAACCCCTTCTCTGTTAGGCTTTATAGTGTACTCCCTGTAGCTTGTAGGTAGATTTTCTTTCTCTAGCGCTTTTTCTTTTGCTCCTGTGTGGGTGTGTGTGAGTGTGTGCTGTCTGTGCGTGCAAAGCACTACACACAATCCGTACAATATAGCTCGGAAAACACGGGGATCCATTACAAAGGCCGCTGCTATTTGAGCTGATCTCACGGGAGTTCTTTCCCCCTCCTCTCAGGGCGCAATCCTATGCGTATTTAGGCAGAAAAGAGGCCTGCAACTCCCAGCGTGACCCAGCCAGCCATGGCTGGCTGGGGAGTGCTGGCAGGTGTGGGCCGCCTTTCTGTCTCCACCGGCCCAGGATGGCGCCTTTCCTTTTTAGGGTGGGACAGCCAAGTTTGAGGAGTCTCTGCTTGGGTGTGCAGCCGGCTCTACCATTGGGCAGAGTGAGGAGGACCTTGGTGTGTGCTGTCACTTCCGTGTGTCAGCCTGAGGGCAGGGCAGGGCATGCCCCACTCCCTCCTTGTTCTTGACGGACGCCACTATGGGAGACGATACTTGCCTGAGATTTGGGATGAAAACGCTGTCAAGGAATGTGTACTTTGAGGATGGATGGGGCAGAACTGAACATGTGGATTTGATCTCTGCTGGACTCCAGGAAAGGGGGGTCTATGCCATGTCCTACTGAGAGACGCCAGCACGCATCATTCTTTGGCGGCTTGACATACGACCTCGGCAACATGGAACCCTTGGCTCGAATGTGAAAAGGGCATTAATTTCAGTGATGTTTTCATCCTGCCCTTCCTCCAAGCAGCTGGTACAAGGCTCTCCCCGCCACCACCCACGCTGGGATCCTGGGAAGAGAGCCCTCGGAGCGGGGAATCTCCGTGTCAGGTCGTCGAGGCACCTTGGCACTAGCGCACAAGTGTGGCGATGGGTGCACATGCACGCTAAAGCATCCCGCCCCATAGAGGGGACCCATTTCACCTCTTGTCTGGTCTGGAATGCCTGTGATACTTTGGAGGAGATTATCTACATGTTCTACACATGGTCGGTTTTGGTTCCTAATTGGGGCTGCCTCTTTTCTTGCCCTCCAGGCTACAAGCATGTCCCTCTCATCACCTGTGAGATCATGGTGGCTCTGCTTTAGTAAGCAGTACCACCACCTTGACCTAGGGATGTACGAAATTGGCCTGACCTGGCTCCGCCAGGTTCCTCTGGGGGGGGGATGCGCTCCGTCCCTCCCCCCAGAATCCTGGCTGGCCAGCTCCGTTCCGCAGGGATTCTGCGGAGCCACCGGCCGGCTCCGCCAGCAGCCGGACATCCGGCCGCTGGCTAGCAGGGACGCAAATGGCGGCGGCCGTAGGCACCGCCGTTTGCGTCCCTGTAGTCAGCCGTGATAGGCTACGTAAATCTTTACATAGCCTATCACGTCTGACTTTAAAAAAAAAACACACTCCTGTACGCAAATGGCGGCGGCTACGGCCGCTGCCATTTGCGTTCCTTATTTTGGCCTGTCTTAGTTTACGTAAATATTTATGTCGACTAAGACGGCGAAAATAAGGGGAACGCAAATAGCGTAGCGGACGCTAGTGGCCATAGCCGCCACCATTTGCGTACACCTTTTTCTTTTTTTTTTACTCAGACGTTTTAGGCTACGTAAAAACTTACGTAGCCTATCACGTTTATGTAAAAAAAAACAAAAAAACTGCAAATGTCTGCAGTGGCAGCCGGTCGGAAGACCAGCCGCTGCTGCCGCTGCTGAAGCCGCCGCCATCCAGAAGATCCGCCCCAGGTAAGTCTCGTCCCGAGGGGGATCTGCGGGGGGGCGGGGGGGCAGGCCGTTCCGCCACAGATTTCGGGGGGCCGAATGCATTGGCATTTGGCCTCACCGAGACCCGTGGCGGAATTCTCTGCCGTCCCTAATTCCCATCTTGTTTTCTGGCCCCCTCTCCCAGAGCAGCTGTGGAATCATTGGATCGCAGTCAGAATCTGAGCAGAAGTGGTTCGGAAGGGTAGGCAGGCTGGTTCGCTAGTGAGAAACCCGGGGCCGAAGAGTTTGCCAATGCTGACATGCATGTAACGGCAAGAGGGAGTGGGGCTGGTTTGGGCCTCCTCAGACTGCGGAATCGTTCAGGCCTCTTGCCCTCTCTTTTCAGCCATACACATTGCAACAGGGGAACAAAGCTGTATGGGTCTCCGACATGGTTATAGTGGTGGGCTTTGGCTGTCCTTGGAACTATATACTGAGGCGATAGCTCATTGCCCACACCTATACGATTTCTGGAATCCTGCACTCATTAAGCTTTTGCTGTGAGCGCTAAGAAGCTCGTCCTCGCGACCAGAGCTGCTAACCATAGGAGTTCTCAGAGTTTCTAGGGATTTCTGTTAGTTTGCCAGGAGTTCTGTGTGGGGTTGGGGGGTGGCTGTTATGCCCTTTTTTGGTTTTGTGGTGCAAGAACGATGTCTTTCTATGTCAGCTGTTCTGCACTGGGAAGCCAAACTGGTTGGGGTGCATCGGTCTAGGGAGAGTGAGTGTGTGGCATGACTGCTTTGATTCTGAATGGCATCCACCCCGTTTACGTTGGTGAGGCACAAGGGCCTTGCCAGCAGGAGCAGGCAGGGAAAGGGGTGAATGTGTAAGATGTGTGGGAGGGCTTTGCTCCTCCGAGCGCCTCTCTTGCATTTTCAAAAGGCTGTTTGTAGTCTCAGATCTGACTCGTTCCATAGCTTTGGGCAGGTAACTTTAATAATTGTATATTTACTCATCTCCTGCTCTCCTTTCCTGCTCTCCATCTCGGCTGGCTTCCTCAGCCGTCCGTGGGGATCTGGCTCGTCCCGCAGCCCTCCCTTGCTCTCTGTCTCCCTGTCACCCTCCCCGCCCTTCTCCCTTCCCCTGCCACCCATGCCCCACTTCAGGCCAGGCTCATTTGGGTTGAGGGGCCCCAGTGGAGACGCACAGCGGCTGGCGACACCCTCTGCTCAGCCTGGCTCTTTGCGTTGGTACGAGATACTCCGCATGTGCTGGGAAAACCACCCCCGGGCAATTGCGCTTGAAATGGAAGGCCCTGGAGGGCCCCGTCATTGAGGAAGGGATGGATGTGGCAGAGTGGAGGGCGCCGTTGTCAGCCCCCTGCCCACGTACTACCGGAGGGTGCGGGCAGTGTGGGTCCAGGCGGGCCAGCCTGCCTTTTCACTGAGGCCTATGCCTGGTAAGTTCTAGTTCTCCCAGCCCATCATCAGGCTTGATTGAATGTAAAAACAATGATGTGTCCGGTCTGCCAGGCCTCTTGGACACTGCCGGTCTTATTATCATTATTCCCATCCCACGTCCCTCCAGTCCCAGCCCTTTCGCAACCACCCCTCCTGCACAAGCGACTGCAAAAGCCCACCTGAAAATGAAGCGATCTCTTTGTGGTGTCATGTGGAAACAAACCAATCCTGACCCTGAGCCTGCAATCCTATGCTTGTTTGGACAGAAAGAGGTCCTGCTCCATCATCTTCCGGCCACTTCGGATGGCTGAAGAAGGGGTGCTGGGAACTGCATTACTTTTTCCTGCACAACCACATGCATAGGATTATGCGGCCCCGGCTACAAATCATATGACACACTGACACACTGTCCATTTCCGGTGAAATGCTGCCGCCGGTCTCTGCATTGCACAGCGAGAGATGGGCACCAGAAGCAGCAGGACCAACCTCTCGCTGTGTGCACGTTGTCCTTATTTGTGTAGCGATTGCTGAAGTTTTGCACCCCACCTTACTACCCAGACCTTGGCACTCAAGTCCACTGATGAGCAAGTGTTGAACTGGGAGCTGGGAGATCTGGGTATAGTCCACTCAGCCATGGAAGCTCGCTGGGTGACGTTGGCCCAGTCAGAAAGTCCCAGCCTACCTCACAGTGTTGTGGTTGTGAGGGTTAAATGGAGAGGAAGAGGATAACGTGAGCCACCTTGGGTTCCTTGCGCTAGGAGAAAAAGTGGGAAGAGTTTGCCCATGCTGACATGCATGTAACGGCAAGAGGGAGTGGGGCTGGTTTGGGCCTCCTCAGACTGCGGAATCATTCGGGCCTCTTGCCCTCTCTTTTCAGCCATACACATTGCAACAGGGGAACAAAGCTGTATGGGTCTCCGACACGGTTATAGTGGTGGGCTTTGGCTGTCCTTGGAACTATATACTGGGGCGATAGCTCATTGCCCACACCTATACGATTTCTGGAATCCTGCACTCATTAAGCTTTTGCTGTGAGCACTAAGAAGCTCGTCCCCGCGACCAGAGCTGCTAACCATAGGAGTTCTCGGAGTTTCTAGGGATTTCCGTTAGTTTGCCAGGAGTTCTGTGTGGGGTTGGGGGGTGGCTGTTATGCCCTTTTTTGGTTTTGTGGTGCAAGAACGATGTCTTCCTATGTCAGCTGTTCTGCACTGGGAAGCCAAACTGGTTGGGGTGCAGCGGTCTAGGGAGAGTGAGTGTGTGGCATGACTGCTTTGATTCTGAATGGCATCCACCCCGTTTACGTTGGTGAGGCACAAGGGCCTTGCCAGCAGGAGCAGGCAGGGAAAGGGGTGAATGTGTAAGATGTGTGGGAGGGCTTTGCTCCTCCGAGCACCTCTCTTGCATTTTCAAAAGGCTGTTTGTAGTCTCAGATCTGACTCGTTCCATAGCTTTGGGCAGGTAACTTTAATAATTGTATATTTACTCATCTCCTGCTCTCCTTTCCTGCTCTCCATCTCGGCTGGCTTCCTCAGCCGTCCGTGGGGATCTGGCTCGTCCCGCAGCCCTCCCTTGCTCTCTGTCTCCCTGTCACCCTCCCCGCCCTTCTCCCTTCCCCTGCCACCCACGCCCCACTTCAGGCCAGGCTCATTTGGGTTGAGGGGCCCCAGTGGAGACGCACAGCGGCTGGCGACACCCTCTGCTCAGCCTGGCTCTTTGCGTTGGTACGAGAGACTCCGCATGTGCTGGGAAAACCACTCCCGGGCAATTGCGCTTGAAATGGAAGGCCCTGGAGCGCCCCGTCATTGAGGAAGGGATGGATGCGGCAGAGTGGAGGGCGCCGTTGTCAGCCCCCTGCCCACGTACTACCGGAGGGTGCGGGCAGTGTGGGTCCAGGCGGGCCAGCCTGCCTTTTCACTGAGGCCTATGCCTGGTAAGTTCTAGTTCTCCCAGCCCATCATCAGGCTTGATTGAATGTGAAAACAATGATGTGTCCGGTCTGCCAGGCCTCTTGGACACTGCCGGTCTTATTATCGTTATTCCCATCCCACGTCCCTCCAGTCCCAGCCCTTTCGCAACCACCCCTCCTGCACAAGCGACTGCAAAAGCCCACCTGAAAATGAAGCGATCTCTTTGTGGTGTCATGTGGAAACAAACCAATCCTGACCCTGAGCCTGCAATCCTATGCTTGTTTGGACAGAAAGAGGTCCTGCTCCATCATCTTCCGGCCACTTCGGATGGCTGAAGAAGGGGTGCTGGGAACTGCATTACTTTTTCCTGCACAACCACATGCATAGGATTATGCGGCCCCGGCTACAAATCATATGACACACTGACACACTGTCCATTTCCGGTGAAATGCTGCCGCCGGTCTCTGCATTGCACAGCGTTAGACGGGCACCAGAAGCAGCAGGACCAACCTCTCGCTGTGTGCACGTCGTCCTTATTTGTGTAGCGATTGCTGAAGTTTTGCACCCCACCTTAATACCCAGACCTTGGCACTCAAGTCCACTGATGAGCAAGTGTTGAACTGGGAGCTGGGAGATCTGGGTATAGTCCACTCAGCCATGGAAGCTCGCTGGGTGACGTTGGCCCAGTCAGAAAGTCCCAGCCTACCTCACAGTGTTGTGGTTGTGAGGGTTAAATGGAGAGGAAGAGGATAACGTGAGCCGCCTTGGGTTCCTTGCGCTAGGAGAAAAAGTGGGAAGAGTTTGCCCATGCTGACATGCATGTAACGGCAAGAGGGAGTGGGGCTGGTTTGGGCCTCCTCAGACTGCGGAATCGTTCGGGCCTCTTGCCCTCTCTTTTCAGCCATACACATTGCAACAGGGGAACAAAGCTGTATGGGTCTCCGACACGGTTATAGTGGTGGGCTTTGGTTGTTCTTGGAACTATATACTGGGGCGATAGCTCATTGCCCACAGCTATACGATTTCTGGAATCCTGCACTCATTAAGCTTTTGCTGTGAGCGCTAAGAAGCTCGTCCACGCGGCCAGAGCTGCTAACCATAGGAGTTCTCGGAGTTTCTAGGGATTTCTGTTAGTTGGCCAGGAGTTCTTTGTGCCAAGAGATGAGCCCAGGACAGAAGGCATTACTGGAATACGTCTGCCCAGTTGCTTCCGCTGTCCAGCACCACCCTTGCCTTTCCTGCTCTTTCCTGTCTTTCCTGGACAGTATTTGTGGTTCTTATGGTAGGACATGGAAAGGGTGATAGACGGATCAAGGAATGACTGTGGTTTTGTTCACTCACCGCATACAGAACTGAAATCATTCTGCTCCTGTGCCATTCCACAGCTGCGCATCGTGCACTGCTGGCACAGGAGGCCTTGAGGGCTGCCGAGAGGGAGGGGAGAGAGGAGGAGCCCGAAGGGAGCCGACAGCAGGAGGAGCAGCATCTGTGGAGAAGGCCACACTTCTTCTCCCACAGCCGAAGCCCCTCCTCTGGTCCTCCTCAGGCGTCTGCTGGGGGATGTCCAGAGGCCTCACGGGCCCTGCAAGGACTACAGAATGGCGCCTGAGCTAACAACTCCGCCTGCAAGATGCATGTTACCACTGCGGTTTATTCTTCTCTTTCCACATGCAGGTAACGACCCTCAAAGGAGGGTGGAGCCCTCGAGCAGGTGGAGCCCTCGAGCGGGTGGAGCCCTCGAGCAGGTGGAGCCCTCGAGCAGGTGGAGCCCTCGAGCGGGTGGAGCCCTCGAGCAGGCCTGCAGCCGGGGACATGGCAATGCTTTCTGCGTTTGTTTTGTCACTTCTGACCTGTTTAAAGTTCTTTCTGCCCTGCCCTGAAGAAAAAGAAGCCATTTCTTGTTTCAAGTCAAGAGATACAATTTTTAAAATCTAGATGATTTTACACAGTGATCTCTGTGTTTGCCTGCTGTTCCACAAACTGCAGCAACAAGAATGCTTTCCAAGCTCAACAATCCCAGCAGCTGTAAACTTCCCTCCTGGGGAGATGCTCAGCATCCCTGATGTTACAAAGTATGCTTTGATTTGCATGGAGCTGCATATCACAGACATGTATGCTAAAGACATCCCAGAGGGATCTTTGAACGTAGAACTCTTGGTGCTTAGGAAAACCCGATACCCCCAAAGCTGAGGGAGTCAGAGAGCACGAGACGGTCTTTGGAAGCAATTCTTTGATTTATTAAAGAAGACTTCCAAAGGAATTGAAATCACACATCAGGGGAATTAGAACGATACATACGTTTGGGGAATCAGAAGCATACTAACATTCGGAGGGTTAAAGATACACGTATAAAGCCAATAGTGAGGTACACTGGGATGCATAGGAAATTGTGTGTGTGTGTGTGTGTGTGTGTGTGTGTGTGTAGTAGGGATGTATGCTGTAAAGGCCGCCAGACACATGCGGGCAGCGCAACTGGACTCTGCATGTCGGTGCGAGTTCTGCAAAGCACTGCCCCATCTCGCCACTGCTGTGGGCTCTGCGCAGGCCAGACAGGGACTGCTGGTTTGGACAGAACTGGAGCAAGATGGCTACGGTTTGGAACGGGTGCGCTGCTGGGGGGACAAGCGCCACTCCGTGCATTGCCTCTTCTGCATGCACATCTGGAAATGGTCTTTCCTGCTGGTGATGTCGCTGCGGCGGATATTATCTGTAGGGGAAGTAGTTGTCCTACTAGCCTCACTCTTCCCCAGCACCTTCACATCCAGAACATCTCTCTTGCGGCACTCCATGGTTTTCTCTGTCAAATAGGTTTTTAGACTTCGGAAGTCAGGGTTCTGACCTTGCACCGCCTCCCTCGCTGTGCTACCCGGAACCGCGGTTCAAGGAGTGACGCAGCCATGTATTTCACGTCCCTGCGGAATCTCCTGCGGAAGGAATGTGCAAGCCTAACGGCAGGATTGGGGGCTTGACTGTCTGCAGCACTGCTGTGCTCACAAAGCCCAGCACAGCCTTTTCTCGGCACCCCCTCTGTCATCTTCAGCGCAGGCAGAACTTGGCCCAGTGTAGCATCTCAGTAGCGTTGTGCATTCATCAAAGGCTTTTACCATGTCAACCAGCTCTTGCATCAAGACCCACTGCTGTGGTGCGACCAAAAATTTGGAGTGGTGTTTTGTCTCGATAGTGTGGTCATTTATAGCAGCTCTCTGCTGACAGAGTCGCTGTAGCATATGCAATGGGCTGTTCCAGTGTGTGCACACATCCAAGATGAACTTGTGTTGTGGAAGACCACTTCTACGTTGGATGGCGCCTATTGCCGCCATCGCTGAGCAGGACTGCCTGAGGTGTGTGCAAATGGATCGGGCCATCTTCAGTAGCTTGCCTATTTTGGGAGATGGGTTGCTCAATCCCGAACGCACCACAACGATCAAACAGTGCGCAACGCACTGGACGTGGTTTCGCCCTGCAATGCGGACTGCTTTCCGGGAGTTGGAGGCATTATAGGCTTCTAAACAGCCCACTGCTGGATTTAAGGGGGGACCCAGGACGTAACAACACCATCGATTTTCGTCGTAACGCTTTCTGCTGTGTGCGTCCCCGAGAGCATTGTGAGGGCCAATGTCGCTGTCGCCCGAGTCAGTCTGCAGTTCTCACTGACGGAGACCCATTGCGCAGTGACACACAGATAAGACTTTGTTTGCTTGCTTGTCCACGGGTCTCTTGTCAGATGAATGCTTCCTCCAACCGCGCGCTTCCAATCCTGCTGGAGCGCCCTTCTGACTTCAGAAGCCAGGGCTGGAATGGCAGCGCCACTACCGTAGTGAGGAGAAGGGACATCCCACTGGGGGCACAATTCCTCCACGAAGTCCCGGAAGGCCTCCTCTTCCACTCTGGAGAAGGGCAGCGTGCATCGAGCAATGAACTCTTCCTGTCAGGGCTCCATTCCCCCTTGCTGCCTGGACGCGTCAGATGGGGATTTCGGTGTCAGCGCGAGGCATAGTTCCATTGACACCTGCCTCTTAGCTAAGTTGCCTTCTGTGCCCTTCTCAGCCAGACCACTGTGCCTTTGGTCTTTGCAAGATGAGGCAAAAAAGGCAGTAATACTCTTTTGGGATGGCTGGGAGAGGGACTTGCCTTTACTGTCTTTGGGCACAAGAAGCGCATGATGCACCTCCATGTGTCGCCTCATGGCAGATGTGCCCACTTGTCCACAGCCCCCTTCCATTCCTAGGTGCACACGACTTCTGCAAACATCACAGACCACGACGTAACGGTCATTTTTCGCATCTTTGAAGAAGCGCCACACGTAGGAACTCGCCTGGCCACCATCTTTTCTTTGGGCAACGGAGTACCAGTTTCAGATGAGGCGGCATATGGAGCTGCACGTTTCCTCTCATCTCTGCTTGTGGATGGTGTTGCTGGTGGCACTGTTGATGGTGATGACGAGCGCTTAGCAGGGCATAGTTGTTCCTGAGGTTTGGGATTGCTCCCAAAGAACCCGGCAGGCTGGACCACAGAGGCAGACTCAGTCTCCGCAGGGACATCGGTATAGAAGGACTCCTCCTCCTCATCGTTGTCTGCATCAGTGCTGAAATGAAGTCCTCTGGGCTTTTTTTCCAAATTACGTGAACCGCTGCCCACGAGGTAATTCTCAACAGGTAGCTCTGGACCGGGTTCATCTTCTGTCCCACTTTCGCTCTCCCATGCAGGGAGGACGATTGTGGGCGTTTCTGTCACGATTCCAAAGAGAAGCGGAATTTCAGGAGCAATGCACCTTGGACACAAAGAGAAAACAACGGTGTACTTCTAGAAATCGATGACACATCGCTTGGAATTGCGATCAGCCTTACACAAGGTGCAGACGTAAGCTGCTACTGCGCTAGCACTGAGAAAACAACAGACGCCACAAGGTGCAAATAAAGGTACAGACTTCAAAGCTCCACAAGAGTTGTCTGAAACTGTCCGCACTGCTAAACGCCTGAAAAGCATGGGGGGGATTGACTGAGTCTCACCAGATTCATCCTTTGGAATGACGCAGCCTTCGTGACTTTCGTTCCGCCGCTGTAGGATCTCCTCGGGAACATTTTCCTCTGCTTTGGAGACATGCCCTACCGCTCACCATCCATGAACTTCCTTCCTGTTCCTCCAGAGATGTGGCTGGCTGTGCCTGTGCCACTTTCTGTGGCCGTATTTGGTGGTGTGTGCTGCTTGCGGTTGCAGGGTGGACTGGTGCTGGGGCTGTTGGTGCTGGTTACACCTTGGGCTTCCTCCTCCGCCAAATATCGGTGAACTGCAACCTCCACGCTGAATCTCCGACGTCCATACATCTTTGGAGTCCTTGATTGACGACGGGTTCTTCTCTTCAGACTCCAGTTGCAGCCGTGCACAGACACTCTATCTGCAGAGCAGCGGCGCCTCTGGCCTCTGGAGCAACTGAAGCGACACACGACAATGACCGTCCCTGTGAAGGCGGGAAAAGTGGTCGGACTCCCTCCCCTCCCCCTCCTTGAGTTCCCCCCTCCAAATTTGGAGGGGTAGTGGATGCACCCAGCCACGTGTCCCTCGCCCAAAGGAATATGGATGGACGGCAGACAGAGGTGGCGATTTTGTCTGGCTTCAGCCCTCTGATTGACGCCATAAAACTCTTCAGCAACCAGTGAGAACGGGCTCTCCCAGAAAGCACAGTCCAGAGATATACACCTTTCAAAACATCACGATGACGCTTTGCCAGCCGAATGGATTCCGATTTGTCCGTGAATCTCAGCAGTGGGACGTTGCCGTCGTGGCCACCCTAGTCCAGGACCGCTCATGCCCCCGCATTTGGCACCAAGCGGCTGCCGGGACGCGCCCCCTCGCAGGCCTCTACATATCTCTGCCCTCCAGGTCTTCCACGATGATGACATCTGGATGGAAGAGAACAAGAGCGAGACCCCCCTTATGGCCGGGAGGCAGGGGTCGGTGTCCATGTCCCACTTAACAGCCACACGACGTAGGAGTGCTTTAGTGAGGCCTTAGGCCTGGGATCGACGGAGGAGGCTTATTGCCTCATTGGGGGAATCTCTCTCCCCAAAGAGGGAGGACCGGGGAGTCCGGGGGGCAGTGGCACAATTGGCTTGGGGCAGCTACGGCTGGGGTTCCTTCTTCCCTTTTTCACCTCATGTAGCACAGCAAAGAGCCTCTGTCATGCCCCCCCATGGGGGTTTGTGTGTGTGTGACTAAGAAGCTAGCCAGCAAAGATCCAGGAAGGATGGTAACTGAGGGCAGAGTGTCCAAGTGTGAAGGATGGTGGGCAAGGAAGTGAAATAAAAACCTAAATTTTCGATCGAGAAGATGTGGACCTTTCTGGCCATGGCGTCTGGCAGTTACCTTTTCTGGGAAGGAGGTTTTTCAGAGCCTCCGGGATCTCCTTGCTCTTCTGAAGTGCGTGCAGCTCCCGGAGGATCTTGGCTTTCACGACGGTAACCTAGCCAGGAGCAAACCCCGAAGAAACCCACCGTCAGCCTGCCATAGCAACAACCCTCGGGGAGGACTGGGGGTGGGCGTTTCTGCTGTCAGGCCCGCTCGCCTTCCCCTCCCCTCCCCTCCGCTCCGCATGACGCAGGGAGGCCGTCCGCTCTGGGCACTCCTCCTGACATGGCTCCTGGAGCCCTGGGGAGGAAACAACAGGCCCTGCCTTTCCCCGTTCGGAGCCCACGCGAGCAGTTCACTCACCTCCTTCCCCGAAAAGGCCTCAGACCTTCCGAGGAGGGAATAGGCAGAGAGGATGGCAGCCTCCTGGGTCGTGCTGCTGCCGTGGTGGGCCAGGACCAGCGCCGTGCCGAGGAAGGCTCTCTTTTGAGGCTTGGCGAAGATCTTCCCAAAGACCTAAACCCGAGATGTGGTCGGGACACTAAGAGAGTGTTCCAGGAAGGATCCACTGCTCTCCGCAGGAGAAGACAAGGCGTGGGGACACACGCCACAACACGTGAATTTTGTGACACAAGTTTCCATTGGAACGCAACACCGTTTCCCAGAAGCCACTCTCCTCTGCCATAGGGAAGGCCGGGCCGAGGTGTGGGGCTGGTGGCCAGCTCCAATTCGGACAGGGGGGTTTCTGGACCAGGGCTTTCTCCGGCTGCTGTCTCTCCCCCTCCTCTTTCTGACCATGGCCGCCACTTCCATGCTGGGCAGGAAGAGAGCCGGTGAGCAAGCAGGCAGGGACCTCTGCCGTCCCTGCTACTCACCCCCGTGGCCTGGGCCAGAGCGAGAAGCCCATGAACAAGGAGGTGGCCCCGGTGAGGAGGAGGAGCGCTCCAGGGGGATCTTGCTAGGGGCCCTCTGGGGCTGTGAGGCCCCCTGCAGGTGTCCCGCCATGCTGAGCCCTGACACTGGCCTTCCCTCACCTTGCCCTTGAGCAAGTCCCTCCCACACCGGTCTCACGGGAGAACGGCAAGAGGCGTCTCCCTTGCCAGCAAGACTGCCGTGCGGCCATTCTCACAGCTGCCGGGAGGGGTCCTTACCTCGCCCACGCTGCAGGCCTCTCGGTATGCCAGCAGCTCCTGGCTCCCCTGGGCTCCCCCCCTCCAGAGGTCCTCCGTCTCGCACGCCCCTGACAGAGAGACACCAGATGGGATCGACTGCCACGGAGGTGGACCGTCCCCTTCGGGAGGACAAGGGGCCAGCCAGAGGAGGCTGCTGGGCTCCTCCTTCCTTGCCCGCTTACCCCTCTGGAGAAGCAGGAGCCGATGGAAGGAGCCGATGGCTGCCTTGGCCTGGTCCCGCAGCTCCGCCCTGGAGCCAGTCAGCAGCACGGCGCATTCGGCCACCAGACGGCCCAGGACCGGGTGGTCTCCAGACAGCTAGTGGGACAGGAAACCAGGGGGACCTCGACCCACACTTCTCCCTTGCTTTCTCCCTGCACCTCGTGGGCCTTGTCCTGCAGACCCCCTGGGCGACAGGCCCTCCGCGGAGCTCTCCGGACTGAGCCCTGCCCTGGTGCCGGGGGCTGGGGGCTGGAGCGTGCTGCTCCGGGTTCCCTCCCGCCCCCACACCGGCCACTGAAATGGAGAACCCAGCCTCCCTCCCTGCCCAGAGCAGGCCGGGGGCCTCCCCCGAAGGCCCGGACGGTCCCGGCCCAAGGCCCCTCGCCAGGCCAGCAGCCAGGGATACGCACGTCCACTTCCGGCAGCGTCAGGGTGTAATCCATCAGGTGCGTGCCGCACGCCAGCGCCCTCCAGGCCTCCAGCGGCACGCTGGACCGCACCCAGAAGTGGATGTGCTGTGGGAGGAGGCAGCCCTCAGAAGCCTGTCGGGCCCCGAGGGGGCGGGGAGCTTACCTGCCCCCCCCAAGCCCTGAGGCTGAGCCCTGTGTGCCGTTCCCACCCTAAATCTCCCAGTCTGCTCCACGGCTGGTTGAGGCACTGGGGAGACACTGGCCGATGAAGGCCTTGATGTGCCATTGCCTTCGGGCAGCGTCTCCATGGCCTCGCACCCCCATTTGGGGCCTCGAGCTGGGCATCCTCACCTGATTTGCCAGCACAAGCGAACTTCTCCGATGTCCCACTCACCTCCATGATGAAGAGGAGATGGCTGAGGCTGGGCTCTCCGGCCAAGAAGCCCCGCAGCATGAATTTCAGGGTCTCGTAGCCATAGGGCTTGAAGAACCGCTAGAAGGAGAGAGAGCGTTAGGCCGGGGGGGACACCGAAGGATCCCCTGCCACGGCTGCGTGTTCTCCGCCGGCTCCTGTCCCTCCAGACGGGGGGGCAGGGAACGCCTTTCGCCTTCCCTGTGAAAGGCGATGGAGGGCCGGAAGCGCCAGGAGGCGGAGGCGTGGCGGAGCTCCCAACATTCCCCCACCAGAGGCCCTTGTCGGGGCTCCAGGGAGACAGGCGTCCCGTGTGCTGCAGGCCTGGCACGTTTGCCTGCCCCGGCTTCCCCAAGGCCAGTCTACCCCGGGATCAGCCCCCCCGAGTCCGGCATCGATGCCTTTGGCCAGGATCCACCTGCTTGTGGGGGGGTGCTGTCTCGCTGCCGGCCGTCAAGACCTCGTGGAGAGCCAGCCTCAGGATCCGCGACTCCAGCTCCCTGCTCCAGGCTGGCCTGAGTCTGCTGGAAGGAGAAGAGCAGCAGGAGTGAGCGGAGCGGGAGCGGGAGGGGCGGCTCTTCTCTTCCACGGGGCCGGCCTGCGCTTCCACGCTTCCCTCTCCGCTGGACCTGGAGGCACGATCCTTCCGGGCCGCCAGTCAGCTGGACGGGGAGGGGGCACAGTCCAGGACCGTGCTCCGTGGCCCCACTTCCGAAAGAAGAAGGGAAAGCGGGATAGGGGGAGCAATCCCGTGGTCCCGAGGGCAGATGTGGGCGCCGTGAGGGCGGCTTCCTGCTCCGCTGCCACAGAAGGAGCTATGAGCTGGGGGGGAGCTCTGCCCACGGGCCCTCCATACGCCCCCCCCACCTCCATCCCGCCCCCATGGAAATCTCTGCGGTGCCTCCAGTTCCCGAGCAAGACATGGCAGAGGAGAATGGGGAGGGGGAGGGGCATCCCAGAGGAAGGGGGAGGCAGGTGGAGAGGCCGGGATCTGCAGGGTCCCCCGGCCTCTCGATTCCTGGCCCAGCCCGAAAATAAGCCGGGGCTCAGAATTCACATGAGACAAGGCGAAATGAAATCCTATCTGGGCACCATCCTGTTCCTGCTTCGACAGGGAAGTGCGGCAGCATCGGCCGGCCAGCCATGCTGGCAGAGTACAGCAGAAAAACCGGCCCTCCCACCCCCCCTCCCTCCCCCCGAAGCGACACACTGTGAGCTGGAGGAGACCCTTTCGTGAGCCGGGGCAGGCCCCACACGCCCCAATACCTCAGCTGGCAAACAGCCTTCATGGCGGACGAGATGACGGCGGGGGGCAGGGCTTCCCCGGGCTGGGTCTCCATCGCCATCTGGGGAGGCCAAGAGGGCAAAGGCAGAGATGAGTGGCCGGCCCCTCGGCCCCAGCCTGCCCCGGAGGGACGCTCAGGGCTCCTCGTCCCCCGTCACTGCTGCCTTCCGCTGGGTTTCAGGGCTGCATCTCGCTCACCGCTACGGCCAGGGCCAGGTCGGCCTTGGTGCAGGGCAGACCCAGGGCCCTCCAGCTGCCCTTCCTTGCAGCCCTGCAGCAGGTCACGACATCCCGGAGGAAGGTGGCTTTGTCTTTGCCGTCGAGTGCCTGGACGTTGGTGAGGATCAGGCAGTTAGCCAGGAAGGGCACTTCGGGGCCGCCAGGCCAGGGGGCCCCCTCAGTGTGCTCTGGGTGCTGCCTGCCGTGGCATCCAGCGGTGGGCTGTGTTTCTCCGTGGACACGATTGCCAGCAGGAGGATGCCAGCCCTACCCCACCCCTCACAACATGCTTTGTGCATCTCTCCACCTTCATGGAGGAGGGGAAATGGAGGAGACGCGGTTGGCCCTGTCCCACTCGCCTAGGGCCGCCCCGCCCGCTGCCCTAGCAGGCTGGTGGGCTCCAGACACCACTGTCACTACAGCATTGCAGCACACGCTGATTTCTAATCCTAGGCTTGAGGGCGCAAGGGCAGGGAGCAAGGGGTGTGCTGTTTTGGGATCTCAGAACACATCCCACCATTGCATTTTGCCAACAGCCGGGGCAGCAATGCAGGGTCTGATCTGGGCATTGACAGAAGTCGTTGTGAAATCGGTGGATGTGACCCTCTGCCAACGGAAGGGGCACTGGCAAGCCCAAGACCGGCTCAGAACGCTGCGGACCCCTCCTGAGAGGAGCGGGGCCTCTGACCCCACCCGGGCAGGGAGGGCCTCCGAGGGGGCCACGCTGGATTCCCCCTGGAGCAACCAGACCGTGGAGAGTGCCCTGGGCGGAAGGCGTCAGGAGTGTCCGGGGTGGAGAGGAAGGGGGCTGTACCTGCTGTCCCGCTTGGAGCTGCTGCATGAACTCTGCCACCCTTCGCAGCAGTGTGGCGAGCTCTGCCTCCGACTGGACCGGAGCTATGCATGTGGCAGAATCCGGTATGCCTGTGGATGCCAAAGAGGAAAGAGAGTGGCGGCCGGCCGGAGGAAGGCGGGGGTCCTCCCATCCTGGAAAGACACCCTGCGGCTTTGCTCGGGAGCCTCCTGGACTCAGGCACCCCGGGGGTCCGGGCAGGCCTCCTCCTCCCCTGTCAGCAGGGTGCTCTGAGCGCGCCCAGCCTCCCCGGGCCCGGGCGCCACTCACCTGACCCCTCCGGTCCAGTCCGCCTGCTCGAAGCCAGGGCCTCCAACCTGCGGCGCAGGGAGGCGATGTCAAGGCCCGTCCCCTGCTCCAGAGGCCCGAGGCCGAGGGGATGGACCTTGCAGTCCCGGCAGCAGCCCCAGAGGCGCCTCAGAGCGCGTGCGGGAGCGACGGAGCCTGACGGAGTGCTGCTGCCTGCGGCCTGGGCTGGGTGAGCCCTGGCACCCCTCCGGCCCCACAGCCGCTGCAGCTTTCTCAGCCTGGAGAGAGGAGGGAGAAGGTGAGCATTGGGCTCTGCGGGGCCCTCGCGCTCCCGGCCGTGCGGTTGGCACGGGCCACCGGAACTCTCCGCCAGGGCCGCGCTGTGGGTGGCCGGGCCTCTCGCGGAAGCGCTGGACAGTCCCAACGATGGCCGCCTGCAGCCCAGTGGCGGCTGGGGAATGCTGGCCGTGGCAGGACTGTTCTCTGTCTGAACAGGCCTCGGGTGGTCCCTGACAAGGAGAAGCCCTGAGACAGCCCCCGTCCGCAGGCTTACGACGGAAAAGGCAGGACACCAACGGAACGGGGATCGGGAGCGAGAAGTTCACACGGAGCCACGCTGGAGGAGCTCTGCGGCACAGCAGTTCCTCTTCCCGCAGGGCACGCTGCGTCCAAGGACACCGTGCAAAGAGGAGGAAGCGGAGACCTCCCGGGAGACGGAAGCGAGGCGCCTGGGCCTGTGGGGCGCGGCTTTGGCCAGCCAACCCCTCGCTGCACAGGGCTCCGCCTCTTCGGGCCCATGGCCTCGGGAGGAGGGAAGGCCTCTCGCGCCGGGACCAGAGTGGGGAGGGAGCAGCTGGGCGCTGGCATCACTGGGTGCGGCTGGGCCACTACGGCCCGCCACCACGGCCCTGGACACGCCTGGCACTCAGTGGCGCTGGACCCAGGGAGGCTTCCTTTGGAGCCGCCATGCACAGGAGCGCACTTCGAAAGAGCCCCTGGGAGGAAGAAGGCCGTGTTGCGAAGCGGGGGAACAAAGAGCTGCTGCCTCCCTTCGGGCACCCGCTCGCCCCAGCCCCACAATCAGCCCTGGGCCACGTGGAGCATGTGTGCTGCTCCCAGGCCCCCCATCCTCCCAGCTGGATTTGGGACTGGAAGACCGGGACAAGTGTGGGTGCAGGGAGGGTGCTGAGCACAGCAGGACTGATCACGGGGCACGACAGACGGGCTAACCGCCATAGCTCCCGTTTCCTGGCTTGGGGGAGCTTGGATCAAGGTGAGAATGCCTTAACTTCTGGTCCCCGAAGAAAGCAGGATCTTCGATGAAGAGAGAGAGAGAATAGTAGCCTGGCCGAGAAAGAGCTGGGAGAGTCCGCATAGGATTCTGAACCAACACATGTCGTGTGAGAGCCAGAGTAGAGAAAACACTAATAACATGCCTACTCACATCTCCAAGGATGTAATGTTTCTCCGATGGATGCCAATGCACTCCAACACACTCCTAACGCACTCCAACACACTCCTAACGCACTCCAACACACTCCAACACACTGCAACACACTCCAACACACTGCAACACACTCCAACACACTCCTAATGCACTACAACGCACTCCCAACTCTCTCCCAACTCACTCCAGCTCACTCCAACTCGTCTAACACTCCAACTCTTTCCCACTCTCTAGCTCGCTATCTTTCTCTGTCTCCTTACTACCCACAAAGACCGCCGGTCACCAGAGACCTCTTGAAGGCCTTCCAGCAGGGAGACATGTCACAATGCAGGACGTGTCATTGTTGCTTAGCAACCGTGCTTGAAACTGGGCATGGCTCCTCCCAGTACAGGTGGCGGTGCCGGTGGGGGGGGCGATGGCTCTGAGTCCACTAAAACCCATTCAGCCTGTTGGGCGTGACAGAGGTATTGGACGAGGGCGCACGGCGTTTGGCTGGCCTTCCTAGCCAGGCCCGTTCTGTCGCCTCCCACGTTCTCTGCCTCTGCTCCGGGCACATGGGTTGCCAGGCTGTTCAGAAGGCGCTTGGCTGGGTGAAACCCTCCCGCCAGCGAGGAGCACCCTGAGCGCCTGTCTCGCAGGGGAGCTGCCACGTGGCTCGTGGGCTAACCCCACTCTTATGGGACTCATCCCGCAACCTCGTCCTCAGCGGCTGGACGTTCAGAAGCTCTTGGCAGGACTGGCTGCAGCAAGGCTCTAGCTTCCCCCTCCCGCCTCCCAGTCCTTCGAACGGACATCAAGCACTCTTGGAAACCCCCAGGAAACACGGGTCGCATCCTTGCGTGCAAGATATCCCTTCCCTGGTCTCCCGCGCTTCATCGTTCTCGTTTTCTCGAGTGCTGGTGCCCGTCTCAGGCTTGCGAGAGTTCTCCCGAGGCCGCCTGCACCCGCATCACGCCAGCCCACACGAGTCCCTGCGAGGACTGCGCTCCGCGTCCTCAGAATGCTGAATGACGGTTGGGGAAGGGCTGGGACACCGAGTGCGGGGCGGCCCTGGCACAGGGCATGGCGGACCGGGTGGAACTGTCAACAGCAGCACCGCACCACTCCTCTGCTTCATGGAGCTTTCCCCCCAGGCAGTTTGAAGGAGGATCTTCCAGCCTCATCCATATCAAGAGGCTCCAGGTCATTTCCATTGAATCCACAATCGAGCCCCAGACTGCAGCCTTTGAAGTGTCCATGGCACTGGCATGACTGGGAAGGTCTGAAATGCAAGAAGCATTGACATATATGTGTGCCTTTCCCCCGATAACACTTTCAAAATCACATTTGCCGCCAAAGGAGAAGAGAAAGAGATGTGGAAGAAAGGGTAACTCTCCCAACGGAGGGACGAGCTCTTGCCTTCCCTGGCTTGTAGACCAGGGTATAATCAAAGCATGGAGCAGGATGTCCAATGCTGCGTGCGCGGAGAGGGTGTGCCGGGAGGAGGCTCACCAGGAGAGGAGATGCCGAGAAGAGGCTCGTGGTCCGCGCGCATTTCAAAAGCACGGCGATACAGATGGTTGTCTATCGCTTCCTTGCTTTTCTGGATTCTGTATTTTGAAAAAGCCCCAAACATCAAGAGTAGTGTCCTTGCCTTGTTCTTTGGCTCCCACCCCCCGCCCTTCTCAATTCCCATATTCCTTTCCTTCCCATTTCAACTCAAGTTCTTGCCTTGAAGTGGCCCTGCAGAGTCAATGTCGATTCTTGACCAAGGCTTCTTTATAATGATTGGGTCTGGCCTAAAAACCTCAGATGTGTTCATGTTTTGCATCTATACTGGATGCTAGGCACCTCTCTCTGCCCCCCCCCCCCGGGCCTTACTAACAGCTATGAATATAACTATTTGCTGATTGCATAAGAGGTAGAGATGTGGGAACACGAGATCTGACAAACAAAAAGAGGTCACGCCCTCTGCCGTTCAGGGGTCACGTCCTCTGCGTCAGTGGGGGGCTCAGGCTGACCGCTCCCCACTCGTGTCCCCACCAGTGTCCCCAGCAGGTCCGATGGCCTGCTGCCTGCTGCCAGGAGGGCGCATCTGTCCCTCCTGCACGTGGCTCCGTCTGCTGCTGCGTGTTGCACAACGTCGTTCAGACACGGTGTGCCTCTCAAAAGCAGGGAGCAACCTGTTGTTCCAAACGTGGTCTGTCACAGCAGCCGATCCAGGTCCTTGGAGGCAGAGCGACCTGTCCTCCTCTTCCGGGCCGTGGCCAGGCATGTGGAGGGACAGCCTGGCCACGGGGTTTGGGATGCCGGAGTCTGCACGAGGCAGAGAAACAAAGAATGGATGTCTCTTGCCTTTCTCGCAGGGTGAGCCCCCCCGCCCCGGACCCTGGTGTATGGAGAAGGGGAGCCCTGGGTCCATGGCAGACAAAGGCACTTCCCTGGGGGTCAGCACCCCCGGGACCGTGGCCTGTGAAGGCACATCCCTGCTTCTGGGAGGCTTCCGGGCAAGACGCTCAGAGTGGGGCCCCTCCCCGAGCAGGCCACTGTCTCCTTCCCACATTTGTATGGGGGATATTTCCACAACACCCCCAAAGAGGACACAGTGTTGCATACAGTTTTCATCGGCTAAGTTATATGTACAGATGCAACTTTAGAGGCAAGAACTGTAATTTCAGTAGAACTGTAGCACATCTCAGCATCTTGGAGAAGACCGTGAGCAGCGCACATGCCGAAGACCTACCTCAATAAGAACATCTCTGCCTGCTGGCAAAGGATTGCGCTCTAGTCCTTACACTCCGCTGCATCCCGTGGAGGCTGGTGGGTCAGCTGTCCGTGGGGCGTGTTTAGGGGACTGCCTCATTGTGAGCAGAAAGGGGGGAGGAGAAAGGGGGGAAGCAATAGGTAGAAGCGCACACATCAGAGAAGATGCGGTGGGGAGCATGAACTCCGCAGCAGATTGCTGGGATGTGGCAAAATGGGGGTGGGGGAGCTAGAAATGGGGGACATTGCACTCGTATGCACCTGCACTCAGAAGTAAGCCCCGCTGGGTGCAACGGGTGCAATGGGTCTTTGTCCCCAGCAAGTGGGTGTGGAATTGCAGCCAAGATGGGCAAGCTGAACTAGAGAGCGCTGGCTGGCTAGATCTGCGCGGCCTGTGTGTTCTCCTGCAGCTTCCCGTGTCGCTCGTCTCCCTGCCCACCCAGCCCTTCTCAATTCGACTATTCCCAGTAGACGTCCCTTTCTTTCTTTTCTAGAGTCTGAATTAAAATCACACACATACAGACACACAAACCCCTTCTCTGTTAGGCTTTATAGTGTACTCCCCGTAGCTTGTAGGTAGATTTTCTTTCTCTAGCTCTTTTTCTTTTGCTCCTGTGTGGGGGTGTGTGAGTGTGCGCTGTCTGTGCGTGCAAAGCACTACACACAATCCATACAATATAGCTCGGAAAACACGGGGATCCATTACAAAGGCCGCTGCTATTTGAGCTGATCTCACGGGAGTTCTTTCCCCCTCCTCTCAGGGCGCAATCCTATGCGTATTTAGGCAGAAAAGAGGCCTGCAACTCCCAGCGTGACCCAGCCAGCCATGGCTGGCTGGGGAGTGCTGGCAGGTGTGGGCCGCCTTTCTGCCTACACCGGCCAAGGATGGCGCCTTTACTCGTCAGGGTGGGAGAGCCAAGTCTGAGGAGCCTCCACTTGGGTGTGCAGCCGGCTCTACCTTTGGGCAGAGAGAGGAGGACCTTGGTGTGTGCTGTCACTTCCGTGTGTCAGCCTGAGGGCAGGGCAGGGCATGCCCCACTCCCTCCTTGTTCTTGACGGGGGCCACTTTGGGAGACGATACTTGCCCGAGATTTGGGATGAAAACGCTGTCAAGGAATGTGTACTTTGAGGATGGACGGGACAGAACTGAACATGTGGATTTGATCTCTGCTGGACTCCAGGAAAGGGGGGTCTATGCCGTGTCCTGCTGAGAGACGCCAGCGGACATCCGGCCGCTGGCTAGCAGGGACGCAAATGGCGGCGGCCGTAGCCACCGCCGTTTGTGTCCCTGTGATAGGCTACGTAAATCTTTACGTAGCCTATCACGTCTGACTTTAAAAAACACACACACACTCGCATACGCAAATGGCGGCGGCTACGGCCGCTGCCATTTGTGTTCCTTATTTTGGCCTGTCTTAGTTTACATCCATATTTACGTAGTCTAAGACGGCGAAAATAAGGGGAACGCAAATAGCGGAGCGGACGCTATTTGCGTTCCCCTTATTTTTGCCGTTTTAGTCTATGTAATTATTTGCGTAGACCAAGACGGCCCAAAATAATGAATGCAAATGGCAGCGGCCGTAGGCGCCACCATTTGCCTACGCCTTTTTTTTTTTTTTTTACCCGGACGTTTTAGGCTACGTAAAAACATACGTAGCCTATCACGTCTATGTAAAAAACCCCAAAAAACTGCAAATGGCTGCGGCAGGAGCCGGTCGGAAGACCAGCCGCCGCTGCCGCCGCTGAAGCCACCACCACCTGGAAGATCCGCCCCAGGTAATTCTCGTCCCGGGGGGGGTCCGCGGGGTGCCAGGGGGCCAGGCCGTTCCGCCACAGATTTCAGGGGGCCGAATGCACTGGCATTCGTCCCCACCGAGATCCGTGGCGGAATTCTCTGCCACCCCTAATTCCCATCTTGTTTTCTGAGCCCCTCTCCCAGAGCAGCTGTGGAATCATTGGGTCGCAGTCAGAATCCCAGCAGAAGTGGTTCGGAAGGGTGGGCAGGCTGGTTCGCTAGTGAGAAACCCGGGGCCGAAGAGTTTGCCCATGCTGACATGCACGTAAGGGCAAGAGGGAGTGGGGCTGGTTTGGGCCTCCTCAGACTGCGGAATCGTTCGGGCCTCTCGCCCTCTCTTTTCAGCCATACAGATTGCAACAGCGGAACAAAGCTGTATGGGTCTCCGACACGGTTATAGTGGTGGGCTTTGGCTGTCCTTGGAACTATATACTGAGGCGATAGCTCATTGCCCACAGCTATACGATTTCTGGAATCCTGCACTCATTCAGCTTTTGCTGTGAGCGCTAAGAAGCTCGTCCACGCACCCAGAGCTGCTAACCATAGGAGTTCTCGGAGTTCCTAGGGATTTCTGTTAGTTGGCCAGGAGTTCTTTGTGCCAAGAGATGAGCCCAGGACAGAAGACGTTACTGGAATACATCTGCCCAGTTGCTTCCGCTGTCCAGCCCCACCCTTGCCTTTCCTGCTCTTTCCTGTCTTTCCTGGACAGTATTTGTGGTTCTTATGGTAGGACATGGAAGGGGTGATAGACGGATCAAGGAATGACTGTGGTTTTGTTCACTCACCGCATACAGAACTGAAATCGTTCTGCTCCTGCGCCATTCCACAGCTGCGCATCGTGCACTGCTGGCACAGGAGGCATTGAGGGCTGCCGAGAGGGAGGGGAGAGAGGAGAGGAGGAGGAGCCCGAAGGGCAGCCGACAGCAGGAGGAGCAGCATCTGTGGAGAAGGCCACCCTTCTTCTCCCACAGATGAAGCCCCTCCTCTGGTCCTCCTCAGGCGTCTGCTGGGGGATGTCCAGAGGCCTCACGGGCCCTGCAAGGACTACAGAATGGCGCCTGAGCTAACAACTCCGCCTGCAAGATGCATGTTACCATTGTGGTTTATTCTTCTCTTTCCACACGCAGGTAACGACCCTCAAAGGAGGGTGGAGCCCTCGAGCGGGTGGAGCCCTCGAGCGGGTGGAGCCCTCGAGCAGGCCTGCAGCCGGGGACATCGCAATGCTTTCTGCGTTTGTTTTGTCACTTCTGACCTGTTTAAAGTTCTTTCTGCCCTGCCCTGAAGAAAAAGAAGCCATTTCTTGTTTCAAGTCAAGAGATACAATTTTTAAAATCTAGATGATTTTACACAGTGATCTCTGTGTTTGCTTGCTGTTCCACAAACCGCAGCAACAAGAATGCTTTCCAAGCTCAACAACCCCAGCTGCTGTAAGCTTCCCTCCTGGGGAGATGCTCAGCATCCCTCATGTTACAAAGTATTCTTTGATTTGCATGGAGCTGCATATCACAGACATGTACGCTAAAGACATCCCAGAGGGATCTTTGAACATAGAACTCTTGGTGCTTAGGAAAACCCGATACCCCCAAAGCTGAGGGAGTCAGAGAGCACGAGACGGTCTTTGGAAGCAATTCTTTGATTTATTACAGAAGACTTCCAAAGGAATTGAACTCACACATCAGGGGAATTAGAACGATACATACGTTTGGGGAATCAGAATCATACTAACATTCGGAGGGTTAAAGATACACGTATAAAGCCAATAGTGAGGTACACTGGGATGCATAGGAAATGGTGTGTGTGTGTGTGTGTGTGTGTGTGTGTGTGTAGTAGGGATGTATGCTGTAAAGGCCGCCAGACACATGCGGGCAGCGCAACTGGACTCTGCATGTCGGTGCGAGTTCTGCAAAGCACTGCCCCATCTCGCCACTGCTGTGGGCTCTGCGCAGGCCAGACAGGGACTGCTGGTTTGGACAGAACTGGAGCAAGATGGCTACGGTTTGGAACGGGTGCGCTGCTGGGGGGACAAGCGCCACTCCGTGCATTGCCTCTTCTGCATGCACATCTGGAAATGGTCTTTCCTGCTGGTGATGTCGCTGCGGCGGATATTATCTGTAGGGGAAGTAGTTGTCCTACTAGCCTCACTCTTCCCCAGCACCTTCACATCCAGAACATCTCTCTTGCGGCACTCCATGGTTTTCTCTGTCAAATAGGTTTTTAGACTTCGGAAGTCAGGGTTCTGACCTTGCACCGCCTCCCTCGCTGTGCTACCCGGAACCGCGGTTCAAGGAGTGACGCAGCCATGTATTTCATGTCCCTGCGGAATCTCCTGCAGAAGGAATGTGCAAGCCTAACGGCAGGATTGGGGGCTTGACTGTCTGCAGCACTGCTGTGCTCACAAAGCCCAGCACAGCCTTTTCTCGGCACCCCCTCTGTCATCTTCAGCGCAGGCAGAACTTGGCCCAGTGTAGCATCTCAGTAGCGTTGTGCATTCATCAAAGGCTTTTACCATGTCAACCAGCTCTTGCATCAAGACCCACTGCTGTGGTGCGACCAAAAATTTGGAGTGGTGTTTTGTCTCGATAGTGTGGTCATTTATAGCAGCTCTCTGCTGACAGAGTCGCTGTAGCATATGCAATGGGCTGTTCCAGTGTGTGCACACATCCAAGATGAACTTGTGTTGTGGAAGACCACGTCTACGTTGGATGGCGCCTATTGCCGCCATCGCTGAGCAGGACTGCCTGAGGTGTGTGCAAATGGATCGGGCCATCTTCAGTAGCTTGCCTATTTGGGGAGATGGGTTGCTCAATCCCGAACTCACCACAACGATCAAACAGTGCGCAACGCACTGGACGTGGTTTCGCCCTGCAATGCGGACTGCTTTCTGGGAGTTGGAGGCATTATAGGCTTCTAAACAGCCCACTGCTGGATTTAAGGGGGGGACCCAGGACGTAACAACACCATCGATTTTCGTCGTAACGCTTTCTGCTGTGTGCGTCCCCGAGAGCATTGTGAGGGCCAATGTCGCTGTCGCCCGAGTCAGTCTGCAGTTCTCACTGATGGAGACCCATTGCGCAGTGACACACAGATAAGACTTTGTTTGCTTGCTTGTCCACGGGTCTCTTGTCAGATGAATGCTTCCTCCAACCGCGCGCTTCCAATCCTGCTGGAGCGCCCTTCTGACTTCAGAAGCCAGGGCTGGAATGGCAGCGCCACTACCGTAGTGACGAGAAGGGACATCCCACTGGGGGCACAATTCCTCCACGAAGTCCCGGAAGGCCTCCTCTTCCACTCTGGAGAAGGGCAGCGTGCATCGAGCAATGAACTCTTCCTGTCAGGGCTCCATTCCCCCTTGCTGCCTGGACGCGTCAGATGGGGATTTCGGTGTCAGCGCGAGGCATAGTTCCATTGACACCTGCCTCTTAGCTAAGTTGCCTTCTGTGCCCTTCTCAGCCAGACCACTGTGCCTTTGGTCTTTGCAAGATGAGGCAAAAAAGGCAGTAATACTCTTTTGGGATGGCTGGGAGAGGGACTTGCCTTTACTGTCTTTGGGCACAAGAAGCGCATGATGCACCTCCATGTGTCGCCTCATGGCAGATGTGCCCACTTGTCCACAGCCCCCTTCCATTCCTAGGTGCACACGACTTCTGCAAACATCACAGACCACGACGTAACGGTCATTTTTCGCATCTTTGAAGAAGCGCCACACGTAGGAACTCGCCCGGCCACCATCTTTTCTTTGGGCAACGGAGTACCAGTTTCAGATGAGGCGGCATATGGAGCTGCACGTTTCCTCTCATCTCTGCTTGTGGATGGTGTTGCTGGTGGCACTGTTGATGGTGATGACGAGCGCTTAGCAGGGCATACTTGTTCCTGAGGTTTGGGATTGCTCCCAAAGAACCCGGCAGGCTGGACCACAGAGGCAGACTCAGTCTCCGCAGGGACATCGGTATAGAAGGACTCCTCCTCCTCATCGTTGTCTGCATCAGTGCTGAAATGAAGTCCTCTGGGCTTTTTTTCCAAATTACGTGAACCGCTGCCCACGAGGTAATTCTCAACAGGTAGCTCTGGACCGGGTTCATCTTCTGTCCCACTTTCGCTCTCCCATGCAGGGAGGACGATTGTGGGCATTTCTGTCACGATTCCAAAGAGAAGTGGAATTTCAGGAGCAATGCACCTTGGACACAAAGAGAAAACAACGGTGTACTTCTAGAAATCGATGACACATCGCTTGGAATTGCGATCAGCCTTACACAAGGTGCAGACGTAAGCTGCTACTGCGCTAGCACTGAGAAAACAACAGACGCCACAAGGTGCAAATAAAGGTACAGACTTCAAAGCTCCACAAGAGTTGTCTGAAACTGTCCGCACTGCTAAACGCCTGAAAAGCATGGGGGGGATTGACTGAGTCTCACCAGATTCATCCTTTGGAATGACGCAGCCTTCGTGACTTTCGTTCCGCCGCTGTAGGATCTCCTCGGGAACATTTTCCTCTGCTTTGGAGACATGCCCTACCGCTCACCATCCATGAACTTCCTTCCTGTTCCTCCAGAGATGTGGCTGGCTGTGCCTGTGCCACTTTCTGTGGCCGTATTTGGTGGTGTGTGCTGCTTGCGGTTGCAGGGTGGACTGGTGCTGGGGCTGTTGGTGCTGGTTACACCTTGGGCTTCCTCCTCCGCCAAATATCGGTGAACTGCAACCTCCACGCTGAATCTCCGACGTCCATACATCTTTGGAGTCCTTGATTGACGACGGGTTCTTCTCTTCAGACTCCAGTTGCAGCCGTGCACAGACACTCTATCTGCAGAGCAGCGGCGCCTCTGGCCTCTGGAGCAACTGAAGCGACACACGACAATGACCGTCCCTGTGAAGGCGGGAAAAGTGGTCGGACTCCCTCCCCTCCCCCTCCTTGAGTTCCCCCCTCCAAATTTGGAGGGGTAGTGGATGCACCCAGCCACGTGTCCCTCGCCCAAAGGAATATGGATGGACGGCAGACAGAGGTGGCGATTTTGTCTGGCTTCAGCCCTCTGATTGACGCCATAAAACTCTTCAGCAACCAGTGAGAACGGGCTCTCCCAGAAAGCACAGTCCAGAGATATACACCTTTCAAAACATCACGATGACGCTTTGCCAGCCGAATGGATTCCGATTTGTCCGTGAATCTCAGCAGTGGGACGTTGCCGTCGTGGCCACCCTAGTCCAGGACCGCTCATGCCCCCGCATTTGGCACCAAGCGGCTGCCGGGACGCGCCCCCTCGCAGGCCTCTACATATCTCTGCCCTCCAGGTCTTCCACGATGATGACATCTGGATGGAAGAGATCAAGAGCGAGACCCCCCTTATGGCCGGGAGGCAGGGGTCGGTGTCCATGTCCCACTTAACAGCCACACGACGTAGGAGTGCTTTAGTGAGGCCTTAGGCCTGGGATCGACGGAGGAGGCTTATTGCCTCATTGGGGGAATCTCTCTCCCCAAAGAGGGAGGACCGGGGAGTCCGGGGGGCAGTGGCACAATTGGCTTGGGGCAGCTACGGCTGGGGTTCCTTCTTCCCTTTTTCACCTCATGTAGCACAGCAAAGAGCCTCTGTCATGCCCCCCCATGGGGGTTTGTGTGTGTGTGACTAAGAAGCTAGCCAGCAAAGATCCAGGAAGGATGGTAACTGAGGGCAGAGTGTCCAAGTGTGAAGGATGGTGGGCAAGGAAGTGAAATAAAAACCTAAATTTTCGATCGAGAAGATGTGGACCTTTCTGGCCATGGCGTCTGGCAGTTACCTTTTCTGGGAAGGAGGTTTTTCAGAGCCTCCGGGATCTCCTTGCTCTTCTGAAGTGCGTGCAGCTCCCGGAGGATCTTGGCTTTCACGACGGTAACCTAGCCAGGAGCAAACCCCGAAGAAACCCACCGTCAGCCTGCCATAGCAACAACCCTCGGGGAGGACTGGGGGTGGGCGTTTCTGCTGTCAGGCCCGCTCGCCTTCCCCTCCCCTCCCCTCCGCTCCGCATGACGCAGGGAGGCCGTCCGCTCTGGGCACTCCTCCTGACATGGCTCCTGGAGCCCTGGGGAGGAAACAACAGGCCCTGCCTTTCCCCGTTCGGAGCCCACGCGAGCAGTTCACTCACCTCCTTCCCCGAAAAGGCCTCAGACCTTCCGAGGAGGGAATAGGCAGAGAGGATGGCAGCCTCCTGGGTCGTGCTGCTGCCGTGGTGGGCCAGGACCAGCGCCGTGCCGAGGAAGGCTCTCTTTTGAGGCTTGGCGAAGATCTTCCCAAAGACCTAAACCCGAGATGTGGTCGGGACACTAAGAGAGTGTTCCAGGAAGGATCCACTGCTCTCCGCAGGAGAAGACAAGGCGTGGGGACACACGCCACAACACGTGAATTTTGTGACACAAGTTTCCATTGGAACGCAACACCGTTTCCCAGAAGCCACTCTCCTCTGCCATAGGGAAGGCCGGGCCGAGGTGTGGGGCTGGTGGCCAGCTCCAAATCGGACAGGGGGGTTTCTGGACCAGGGCTTTCTCCGGCTGCTGTCTCTCCCCCTCCTCTTTCTGACCATGGCCGCCACTTCCATGCTGGGCAGGAAGAGAGCCGGTGAGCAAGCAGGCAGGGACCTCTGCCGTCCCTGCTACTCACCCCCGTGGCCTGGGCCAGAGCGAGAAGCCCATGAACAAGGAGGTGGCCCCGGTGAGGAGGAGGAGCGCTCCAGGGGGATCTTGCTAGGGGCCCTCTGGGGCTGTGAGGCCCCCTGCAGGTGTCCCGCCATGCTGAGCCCTGACACTGGCCTTCCCTCACCTTGCCCTTGAGCAAGTCCCTCCCACACCGGTCTCACGGGAGAACGGCAAGAGGCGTCTCCCTTGCCAGCAAGACTGCCGTGCGGCCATTCTCACAGCTGCCGGGAGGGGTCCTTACCTCGCCCACGCTGCAGGCCTCTCGGTATGCCAGCAGCTCCTGGCTCCCCTGGGCTCCCCCCCTCCAGAGGTCCTCCGTCTCGCACGCCCCTGACAGAGAGACACCAGATGGGATCGACTGCCACGGAGGTGGACCGTCCCCTTCGGGAGGACAAGGGGCCAGCCAGAGGAGGCTGCTGGGCTCCTCCTTCCTTGCCCGCTTACCCCTCTGGAGAAGCAGGAGCCGATGGAAGGAGCCGATGGCTGCCTTGGCCTGGTCCCGCAGCTCCGCCCTGGAGCCAGTCAGCAGCACGGCGCATTCGGCCACCAGACGGCCCAGGACCGGGTGGTCTCCAGACAGCTAGTGGGACAGGAAACCAGGGGGACCTCGACCCACACTTCTCCCTTGCTTTCTCCCTGCACCTCGTGGGCCTTGTCCTGCAGACCCCCTGGGCGACAGGCCCTCCGCGGAGCTCTCCGGACTGAGCCCTGCCCTGGTGCCGGGGGCTGGGGGCTGGAGCGTGCTGCTCCGGGTTCCCTCCCGCCCCCACACCGGCCACTGAAATGGAGAACCCAGCCTCCCTCCCTGCCCAGAGCAGGCCGGGGGCCTCCCCCGAAGGCCCGGACGGTCCCGGCCCAAGGCCCCTCGCCAGGCCAGCAGCCAGGGATACGCACGTCCACTTCCGGCAGCGTCAGGGTGTAATCCATCAGGTGCGTGCCGCACGCCAGCGCCCTCCAGGCCTCCAGCGGCACTCTGGACCGCACCCAGAAGTGGATGTGCTGTGGGAGGAGGCAGCCCTCAGAAGCCTGTCGGGCCCCGAGGGGGCGGGGAGCTTACCTGCCCCCCCCAAGCCCTGAGGCTGAGCCCTGTGTGCCGTTCCCACCCTAAATCTCCCAGTCTGCTCCACGGCTGGTTGAGGCACTGGGGAGACACTGGCCGATGAAGGCCTTGATGTGCCATTGCCTTCGGGCAGCGTCTCCATGGCCTCGCACCCCCATTTGGGGCCTCGAGCTGGGCATCCTCACCTGATTTGCCAGCACAAGCGAACTTCTCCGATGTCCCACTCACCTCCATGATGAAGAGGAGATGGCTGAGGCTGGGCTCTCCGGCCAAGAAGCCCCGCAGCATGAATTTCAGGGTCTCGTAGCCATAGGGCTTGAAGAACCGCTGGAAGGAGAGAGAGCGTTAGGCCGGGGGGGACACCGAAGGATCCCCTGCCACGGCTGCGTGTTCTCCGCCGGCTCCTGTCCCTCCAGACGGGGGGGCAGGGAACGCCTTTCGCCTTCCCTGTGAAAGGCGATGGAGGGCCGGAAGCGCCAGGAGGCGGAGGCGTGGCGGAGCTCCCAACATTCCCCCACCAGAGGCCCTTGTCGGGGCGCCAGGGAGACAGGCGTCCCGTGTGCTGCAGGCCTGGCACGTTTGCCTGCCCCGGCTTCCCCAAGGCCAGTCTACCCCGGGATCAGCCCCCCCGAGTCCGGCATCGATGCCTTTGGCCAGGATCCACCTGCTTGTGGGGGGGTGCTGTCTCGCTGCCGGCCGTCAAGACCTCGTGGAGAGCCAGCCTCAGGATCCGCGACTCCAGCTCCCTGCTCCAGGCTGGCCTGAGTCTGCTGGAAGGAGAAGAGCAGCAGGAGTGAGCGGAGCGGGAGCGGGAGGGGCGGCTCTTCTCTTCCACGGGGCCGGCCTGCGCTTCCACGCTTCCCTCTCCGCTGGACCTGGAGGCACGATCCTTCCGGGCCGCCAGTCAGCTGGACGGGGAGGGGGCACAGTCCAGGACCGTGCTCCGTGGCCCCACTTCCGAAAGAAGAAGGGAAAGCGGGATAGGGGGAGCAATCCCGTGGTCCCGAGGGCAGATGTGGGCGCCGTGAGGGCGGCTTCCTGCTCCGCTGCCACAGAAGGAGCTATGAGCTGGGGGGGAGCTCTGCCCACGGGCCCTCCATACGCCCCCCCCACCTCCATCCCGCCCCCATGGAAATCTCTGCGGTGCCTCCAGTTCCCGAGCAAGACACGGCAGAGGAGAATGGGGAGGGGGAGGGGCATCCCAGAGGGAGGGGGAGGCAGGTGGAGAGGCCGGGATCTGCAGGGTCCCCCGGCCTCTCGATTCCTGGCCCAGCCCGAAAATAAGCCGGGGCTCAGAATTCACATGAGACAAGGCGAAATGAAATCCTATCTGGGCACCATCCTGTTCCTGCTTCGACAGGGAAGTGCGGCAGCATCGGCCGGCCAGCCATGCTGGCAGAGTACAGCAGAAAAACCGGCCCTCCCACCCCCCCTCCCTCCCCCCGAAGCGACACACTGTGAGCTGGAGGAGACCCTTTCGTGAGCCGGGGCAGGCCCCACACGCCCCAATACCTCAGCTGGCAAACAGCCTTCATGGCGGACGAGATGACGGCGGGGGGCAGGGCTTCCCCGGGCTGGGTCTCCATCGCCATCTGGGGAGGCCAAGAGGGCAAAGGCAGAGATGAGTGGCCGGCCCCTCGGCCCCAGCCTGCCCCGGAGGGACGCTCAGGGCTCCTCGTCCCCCGTCACTGCTGCCTTCCGCTGGGTTTCAGGGCTGCATCTCGCTCACCGCTACGGCCAGGGCCAGGTCGGCCTTGGTGCAGGGCAGACCCAGGGCCCTCCAGCTGCCCTTCCTTGCAGCCCTGCAGCAGGTCACGACATCCCGGAGGAAGGTGGCTTTGTCTTTGCCGTCGAGTGCCTGGACGTTGGTGAGGATCAGGCAGTTAGCCAGGAAGGGCACTTCGGGGCCGCCAGGCCAGGGGGCCCCCTCAGTGTGCTCTGGGTGCTGCCTGCCGTGGCATCCAGCGGTGGGCTGTGTTTCTCCGTGGACACGATTGCCAGCAGGAGGATGCCAGCCCTACCCCACCCCTCACAACATGCTTTGTGCATCTCTCCACCTTCATGGAGGAGGGGAAATGGAGGAGACGCGGTTGGCCCTGTCCCACTCGCCTAGGGCCGCCCCGCCCGCTGCCCTAGCAGGCTGGTGGGCTCCAGACACCACTGTCACTACAGCATTGCAGCACACGCTGATTTCTAATCCTAGGCTTGAGGGCGCAAGGGCAGGGAGCAAGGGGTGTGCTGTTTTGGGATCTCAGAACACATCCCACCATTGCATTTTGCCAACAGCCGGGGCAGCAATGCAGGGTCTGATCTGGGCATTGACAGAAGTCGTTGTGAAATCGGTGGATGTGACCCTCTGCCAACGGAAGGGGCACTGGCAAGCCCAAGACCGGCTCAGAACGCTGCGGACCCCTCCTGAGAGGAGCGGGGCCTCTGACCCCACCCGGGCAGGGAGGGCCTCCGAGGGGGCCACGCTGGATTCCCCCTGGAGCAACCAGACCGTGGAGAGTGCCCTGGGCGGAAGGCGTCAGGAGTGTCCGGGGTGGAGAGGAAGGGGGCTGTACCTGCTGTCCCGCTTGGAGCTGCTGCATGAACTCTGCCACCCTTCGCAGCAGTGTGGCGAGCTCTGCCTCCGACTGGACCGGAGCTATGCATGTGGCAGAATCCGGTATGCCTGTGGATGCCAAAGAGGAAAGAGAGTGGCGGCCGGCCGGAGGAAGGCGGGGGTCCTCCCATCCTGGAAAGACACCCTGCGGCTTTGCTCGGGAGCCTCCTGGACTCAGGCACCCCGGGGGTCCGGGCAGGCCTCCTCCTCCCCTGTCAGCAGGGTGCTCTGAGCGCGCCCAGCCTCCCCGGGCCCGGGCGCCACTCACCTGACCCCTCCGGTCCAGTCCGCCTGCTCGAAGCCAGGGCCTCCAACCTGCGGCGCAGGGAGGCGATGTCAAGGCCCGTCCCTTGCTCCAGAGGCCCGAGGCCGAGGGGATGGACCTTGCAGTCCCGGCAGCAGCCCCAGAGGCGCCTCGGAGCGCGTGCGGGAGCGACGGAGCCTGACGGAGTGCTGCTGCCTGCGGCCTGGGCTGGGTGAGCCCTGGCACCCCTCCGGCCCCACAGCCGCTGCAGCTTTCTCAGCCTGGAGAGAGGAGGGAGAAGGTGAGCATTGGGCTCTGCGGGGCCCTCGCGCTCCCGGCCGTGCGGTTGGCACGGGCCACCGGAACTCTCCGCCAGGGCCGCGCTGTGGGTGGCCGGGCCTCTCGCGGAAGCGCTGGACAGTCCCAACGATGGCCGCCTGCAGCCCAGTGGCGGCTGGGGAATGCTGGCCGTGGCAGGACTGTTCTCTGTCTGAACAGGCCTCGGGTGGTCCCTGACAAGGAGAAGCCCTGAGACAGCCCCCGTCCGCAGGCTTACGACGGAAAAGGCAGGACACCAACGGAACGGGGATCGGGAGCGAGAAGTTCACACGGAGCCACGCTGGAGGAGCTCTGCGGCACAGCAGTTCCCGCAGGGCACGCTGCGTCCAAGGACACCGTGCAAAGAGGAGGAAGCGGAGACCTCCCGGGAGACGGAAGCGAGGCGCCTGGGCCTGTGGGGCGCGGCTTTGGCCAGCCAACCCCTCGCTGCACAGGGCTCCGCCTCTTCGGGCCCATGGCCTCGGGAGGAGGGAAGGCCTCTCGCGCCGGGACCAGAGTGGGGAGGGAGCAGCTGGGCGCTGGCATCACTGGGTGCGGCTGGGCCACTACGGCCCGCCACCACGGCCCTGGACACGCCTGGCACTCAGTGGCGCTGGACCCAGGGAGGCTTCCTTTGGAGCCGCCATGCACAGGAGCGCACTTCGAAAGAGCCCCTGGGAGGAAGAAGGCCGTGTTGCGAAGCGGGGGAACAAAGAGCTGCTGCCTCCCTTCGGGCACCCGCTCGCCCCAGCCCCACAATCAGCCCTGGGCCACGTGGAGCATGTGTGCTGCTCCCAGGCCCCCCATCCTCCCAGCTGGATTTGGGACTGGAAGACCGGGACAAGTGTGGGTGCAGGGAGGGTGCTGAGCACAGCAGGACTGATCACGGGGCACGACAGACGGGCTAACCGCCATAGCTCCCGTTTCCTGGCTTGGGGGAGCTTGGATCAAGGTGAGAATGCCTTAACTTCTGGTCCCCGAAGAAAGCAGGATCTTCGATGAAGAGAGAGAGAGAATAGTAGCCTGGCCGAGAAAGAGCTGGGAGAGTCCGCATAGGATTCTGAACCAACACATGTCGTGTGAGAGCCAGAGTAGAGAAAACACTAATAACATGCCTACTCACATCTCCAAGGATGTAATGTTTCTCCGATGGATGCCAATGCACTCCAACACACTCCTAACGCACTCCAACACACTCCTAACGCACTCCAACACACTCCAACACACTGCAACACACTCCAACACACTGCAACACACTCCAACACACTCCTAATGCACTACAACGCACTCCCAACTCTCTCCCAACTCACTCCAGCTCACTCCAACTCGTCTAACACTCCAACTCTTTCCCACTCTCTAGCTCGCTATCTTTCTCTGTCTCCTTACTACCCACAAAGACCGCCGGTCACCAGAGACCTCTTGAAGGCCTTCCAGCAGGGAGACATGTCACAATGCAGGACGTGTCACTGTTGCTTAGCAACCGTGCTTGAAACTGGGCATGGCTCCTCCCAGTACAGGTGGCGGTGCCGGTGGGGGGGGCGATGGCTCTGAGTCCACTAAAACCCATTCAGCCTGTTGGGCGTGACAGAGGTATTGGACGAGGGCGCACGGCGTTTGGCTGGCCTTCCTAGCCAGGCCCGTTCTGTCGCCTCCCACGTTCTCTGCCTCTGCTCCGGGCACATGGGTTGCCAGGCTGTTCAGAAGGCGCTTGGCTGGGTGAAACCCTCCCGCCAGCGAGGAGCACCCTGAGCGCCTGTCTCGCAGGGGAGCTGCCACGTGGCTCGTGGGCTAACCCCACTCTTATGGGACTCATCCCGCAACCTCGTCCTCAGCGGCTGGACGTTCAGAAGCTCTTGGCAGGACTGGCTGCAGCAAGGCTCTAGCTTCCCCCTCCCGCCTCCCAGTCCTTCGAACGGACATCAAGCACTCTTGGAAACCCCCAGGAAACACGGGTCGCATCCTTGCGTGCAAGATATCCCTTCCCTGGTCTCCCGCGCTTCATCGTTCTCGTTTTCTCGAGTGCTGGTGCCCGTCTCAGGCTTGCGAGAGTTCTCCCGAGGCCGCCTGCACCCGCATCACGCCAGCCCACACGAGTCCCTGCGAGGACTGCGCTCCGCGTCCTCAGAATGCTGAATGACGGTTGGGGAAGGGCTGGGACACCGAGTGCGGGGCGGCCCTGGCACAGGGCATGGCGGACCGGGTGGAACTGTCAACAGCAGCACCGCACCACTCCTCTGCTTCATGGAGCTTTCCCCCCAGGCAGTTTGAAGGAGGATCTTCCAGCCTCATCCATATCAAGAGGCTCCAGGTCATTTCCATTGAATCCACAATCGAGCCCCAGACTGCAGCCTTTGAAGTGTCCATGGCACTGGCATGACTGGGAAGGTCTGAAATGCAAGAAGCATTGACATATATGTGTGCCTTTCCCCCGATAACACTTTCAAAATCACATTTGCCGCCAAAGGAGAAGAGAAAGAGATGTGGAAGAAAGGGTAACTCTCCCAACGGAGGGACGAGCTCTTGCCTTCCCTGGCTTGTAGACCAGGGTATAATCAAAGCATGGAGCAGGATGTCCAATGCTGCGTGCGCGGAGAGGGTGTGCCGGGAGGAGGCTCACCAGGAGAGGAGATGCCGAGAAGAGGCTCGTGGTCCGCGCGCATTTCAAAAGCACGGCGATACAGATGGTTGTCTATCGCTTCCTTGCTTTTCTGGATTCTGTATTTTGAAAAAGCCCCAAACATCAAGAGTAGTGTCCTTGCCTTGTTCTTTGGCTCCCACCCCCCGCCCTTCTCAATTCCCATATTCCTTTCCTTCCCATTTCAACTCAAGTTCTTGCCTTGAAGTGGCCCTGCAGAGTCAATGTCGATTCTTGACCAAGGCTTCTTTATAATGATTGGGTCTGGCCTAAAAACCTCAGATGTGTTCATGTTTTGCATCTATACTGGATGCTAGGCACCTCTCTCTGCCCCCCCCCCCCCGGGCCTTACTAACAGCTATGAATATAACTATTTGCTGATTGCATAAGAGGTAGAGATGTGGGAACACGAGATCTGACAAACAAAAAGAGGTCACGCCCTCTGCCGTTCAGGGGTCACGTCCTCTGCGTCAGTGGGGGGCTCAGGCTGACCGCTCCCCACTCGTGTCCCCACCAGTGTCCCCAGCAGGTCCGATGGCCTGCTGCCTGCTGCCAGGAGGGCGCATCTGTCCCTCCTGCACGTGGCTCCGTCTGCTGCTGCGTGTTGCACAACGTCGTTCAGACACGGTGTGCCTCTCAAAAGCAGGGAGCAACCTGTTGTTCCAAACGTGGTCTGTCACAGCAGCCGATCCAGGTCCTTGGAGGCAGAGCGACCTGTCCTCCTCTTCCGGGCCGTGGCCAGGCATGTGGAGGGACAGCCTGGCCACGGGGTTTGGGATGCCGGAGTCTGCACGAGGCAGAGAAACAAAGAATGGATGTCTCTTGCCTTTCTCGCAGGGTGAGCCCCCCCGCCCCGGACCCTGGTGTATGGAGAAGGGGAGCCCTGGGTCCATGGCAGACAAAGGCACTTCCCTGGGGGTCAGCACCCCCGGGACCGTGGCCTGTGAAGGCACATCCCTGCTTCTGGGAGGCTTCCGGGCAAGACGCTCAGAGTGGGGCCCCTCCCCGAGCAGGCCACTGTCTCCTTCCCACATTTGTATGGGGGATATTTCCACAACACCCCCAAAGAGGACACAGTGTTGCATACAGTTTTCATCGGCTAAGTTATATGTACAGATGCAACTTTAGAGGCAAGAACTGTAATTTCAGTAGAACTGTAGCACATCTCAGCATCTTGGAGAAGACCGTGAGCAGCGCACATGCCGAAGACCTACCTCAATAAGAACATCTCTGCCTGCTGGCAAAGGATTGCGCTCTAGTCCTTACACTCCGCTGCATCCCGTGGAGGCTGGTGGGTCAGCTGTCCGTGGGGCGTGTTTAGGGGACTGCCTCATTGTGAGCAGAAAGGGGGGAGGAGAAAGGGGGGAAGCAATAGGTAGAAGCGCACACATCAGAGAAGATGCGGTGGGGAGCATGAACTCCGCAGCAGATTGCTGGGATGTGGCAAAATGGGGGTGGGGGAGCTAGAAATGGGGGACATTGCACTCGTATGCACCTGCACTCAGAAGTAAGCCCCGCTGGGTGCAACGGGTGCAATGGGTCTTTGTCCCCAGCAAGTGGGTGTGGAATTGCAGCCAAGATGGGCAAGCTGAACTAGAGAGCGCTGGCTGGCTAGATCTGCGCGGCCTGTGTGTTCTCCTGCAGCTTCCCGTGTCGCTCGTCTCCCTGCCCACCCAGCCCTTCTCAATTCGACTATTCCCAGTAGACGTCCCTTTCTTTCTTTTCTAGAGTCTGAATTAAAATCACACACATACACACACACAAACCCCTTCTCTGTTAGGCTTTATAGTGTACTCCCCGTAGCTTGTAGGTAGATTTTCTTTCTCTAGCTCTTTTTCTTTTGCTCCTGTGTGGGGGTGTGTGAGTGTGCGCTGTCTGTGCGTGCAAAGCACTACACACAATCCATACAATATAGCTCGGAAAACACGGGGATCCATTACAAAGGCCGCTGCTATTTGAGCTGATCTCACGGGAGTTCTTTCCCCCTCCTCTCAGGGCGCAATCCTATGCGTATTTAGGCAGAAAAGAGGCCTGCAACTCCCAGCGTGACCCAGCCAGCCATGGCTGGCTGGGGAGTGCTGGCAGGTGTGGGCCGCCTTTCTGCCTACACCGGCCAAGGATGGCGCCTTTACTCGTCAGGGTGGGAGAGCCAAGTCTGAGGAGCCTCCACTTGGGTGTGCAGCCGGCTCTACCTTTGGGCAGAGAGAGGAGGACCTTGGTGTGTGCTGTCACTTCCGTGTGTCAGCCTGAGGGCAGGGCAGGGCATGCCCCACTCCCTCCTTGTTCTTGACGGGGGCCACTTTGGGAGACGATACTTGCCCGAGATTTGGGATGAAAACGCTGTCAAGGAATGTGTACTTTGAGGATGGACGGGACAGAACTGAACATGTGGATTTGATCTCTGCTGGACTCCAGGAAAGGGGGGTCTATGCCGTGTCCTGCTGAGAGACGCCAGCGGACATCCGGCCGCTGGCTAGCAGGGACGCAAATGGCGGCGGCCGTAGCCACCGCCGTTTGTGTCCCTGTGATAGGCTACGTAAATCTTTACGTAGCCTATCACGTCTGACTTTAAAAAACACACACACACTCGCATACGCAAATGGCGGCGGCTACGGCCGCTGCCATTTGTGTTCCTTATTTTGGCCTGTCTTAGTTTACATCCATATTTACGTAGTCTAAGACGGCGAAAATAAGGGGAACGCAAATAGCGGAGCGGACGCTATTTGCGTTCCCCTTATTTTTGCCGTTTTAGTCTATGTAATTATTTGCGTAGACCAAGACGGCCCAAAATAATGAATGCAAATGGCAGCGGCCGTAGGCGCCACCATTTGCCTACGCCTTTTTTTTTTTTTTTACCCGGACGTTTTAGGCTACGTAAAAACATACGTAGCCTATCACGTCTATGTAAAAAACCCCAAAAAACTGCAAATGGCTGCGGCAGGAGCCGGTCGGAAGACCAGCCGCCGCTGCCGCCGCTGAAGCCACCACCACCTGGAAGATCCGCCCCAGGTAATTCTCGTCCCGGGGGGGGTCCGCGGGGTGCCAGGGGGCCAGGCCGTTCCGCCACAGATTTCAGGGGGCCGAATGCACTGGCATTCGTCCCCACCGAGATCCGTGGCGGAATTCTCTGCCACCCCTAATTCCCATCTTGTTTTCTGAGCCCCTCTCCCAGAGCAGCTGTGGAATCATTGGGTCGCAGTCAGAATCCCAGCAGAAGTGGTTCGGAAGGGTGGGCAGGCTGGTTCGCTAGTGAGAAACCCGGGGCCGAAGAGTTTGCCCATGCTGACATGCACGTAAGGGCAAGAGGGAGTGGGGCTGGTTTGGGCCTCCTCAGACTGCGGAATCGTTCGGGCCTCTCGCCCTCTCTTTTCAGCCATACAGATTGCAACAGCGGAACAAAGCTGTATGGGTCTCCGACACGGTTATAGTGGTGGGCTTTGGCTGTCCTTGGAACTATATACTGAGGCGATAGCTCATTGCCCACAGCTATACGATTTCTGGAATCCTGCACTCATTCAGCTTTTGCTGTGAGCGCTAAGAAGCTCGTCCACGCACCCAGAGCTGCTAACCATAGGAGTTCTCGGAGTTCCTAGGGATTTCTGTTAGTTGGCCAGGAGTTCTTTGTGCCAAGAGATGAGCCCAGGACAGAAGACGTTACTGGAATACATCTGCCCAGTTGCTTCCGCTGTCCAGCCCCACCCTTGCCTTTCCTGCTCTTTCCTGTCTTTCCTGGACAGTATTTGTGGTTCTTATGGTAGGACATGGAAGGGGTGATAGACGGATCAAGGAATGACTGTGGTTTTGTTCACTCACCGCATACAGAACTGAAATCGTTCTGCTCCTGCGCCATTCCACAGCTGCGCATCGTGCACTGCTGGCACAGGAGGCATTGAGGGCTGCCGAGAGGGAGGGGAGAGAGGAGAGGAGGAGGAGCCCGAAGGGCAGCCGACAGCAGGAGGAGCAGCATCTGTGGAGAAGGCCACCCTTCTTCTCCCACAGATGAAGCCCCTCCTCTGGTCCTCCTCAGGCGTCTGCTGGGGGATGTCCAGAGGCCTCACGGGCCCTGCAAGGACTACAGAATGGCGCCTGAGCTAACAACTCCGCCTGCAAGATGCATGTTACCATTGTGGTTTATTCTTCTCTTTCCACACGCAGGTAACGACCCTCAAAGGAGGGTGGAGCCCTCGAGCGGGTGGAGCCCTCGAGCGGGTGGAGCCCTCGAGCAGGCCTGCAGCCGGGGACATCGCAATGCTTTCTGCGTTTGTTTTGTCACTTCTGACCTGTTTAAAGTTCTTTCTGCCCTGCCCTGAAGAAAAAGAAGCCATTTCTTGTTTCAAGTCAAGAGATACAATTTTTAAAATCTAGATGATTTTACACAGTGATCTCTGTGTTTGCTTGCTGTTCCACAAACCGCAGCAACAAGAATGCTTTCCAAGCTCAACAACCCCAGCTGCTGTAAGCTTCCCTCCTGGGGAGATGCTCAGCATCCCTCATGTTACAAAGTATTCTTTGATTTGCATGGAGCTGCATATCACAGACATGTACGCTAAAGACATCCCAGAGGGATCTTTGAACATAGAACTCTTGGTGCTTAGGAAAACCCGATACCCCCAAAGCTGAGGGAGTCAGAGAGCACGAGACGGTCTTTGGAAGCAATTCTTTGATTTATTACAGAAGACTTCCAAAGGAATTGAACTCACACATCAGGGGAATTAGAACGATACATACGTTTGGGGAATCAGAATCATACTAACATTCGGAGGGTTAAAGATACACGTATAAAGCCAATAGTAAGGTACACTGGGATGCATAGGAAATGGTGTGTGTGTGTGTGTGTGTGTGTGTGTGTGTGTAGTAGGGATGTATGCTGTAAAGGCCGCCAGACACATGCGGGCAGCGCAACTGGACTCTGCATGTCGGTGCGAGTTCTGCAAAGCACTGCCCCATCTCGCCACTGCTGTGGGCTCTGCGCAGGCCAGACAGGGACTGCTGGTTTGGACAGAACTGGAGCAAGATGGCTACGGTTTGGAACGGGTGCGCTGCTGGGGGGACAAGCGCCACTCCGTGCATTGCCTCTTCTGCATGCACATCTGGAAATGGTCTTTCCTGCTGGTGATGTCGCTGCGGCGGATATTATCTGTAGGGGAAGTAGTTGTCCTACTAGCCTCACTCTTCCCCAGCACCTTCACATCCAGAACATCTCTCTTGCGGCACTCCATGGTTTTCTCTGTCAAATAGGTTTTTAGACTTCGGAAGTCAGGGTTCTGACCTTGCACCGCCTCCCTCGCTGTGCTACCCGGAACCGCGGTTCAAGGAGTGACGCAGCCATGTATTTCATGTCCCTGCGGAATCTCCTGCAGAAGGAATGTGCAAGCCTAACGGCAGGATTGGGGGCTTGACTGTCTGCAGCACTGCTGTGCTCACAAAGCCCAGCACAGCCTTTTCTCGGCACCCCCTCTGTCATCTTCAGCGCAGGCAGAACTTGGCCCAGTGTAGCATCTCAGTAGCGTTGTGCATTCATCAAAGGCTTTTACCATGTCAACCAGCTCTTGCATCAAGACCCACTGCTGTGGTGCGACCAAAAATTTGGAGTGGTGTTTTGTCTCGATAGTGTGGTCATTTATAGCAGCTCTCTGCTGACAGAGTCGCTGTAGCATATGCAATGGGCTGTTCCAGTGTGTGCACACATCCAAGATGAACTTGTGTTGTGGAAGACCACGTCTACGTTGGATGGCGCCTATTGCCGCCATCGCTGAGCAGGACTGCCTGAGGTGTGTGCAAATGGATCGGGCCATCTTCAGTAGCTTGCCTATTTGGGGAGATGGGTTGCTCAATCCCGAACTCACCACAACGATCAAACAGTGCGCAACGCACTGGACGTGGTTTCGCCCTGCAATGCGGACTGCTTTCTGGGAGTTGGAGGCATTATAGGCTTCTAAACAGCCCACTGCTGGATTTAAGGGGGGGACCCAGGACGTAACAACACCATCGATTTTCGTCGTAACGCTTTCTGCTGTGTGCGTCCCCGAGAGCATTGTGAGGGCCAATGTCGCTGTCGCCCGAGTCAGTCTGCAGTTCTCACTGATGGAGACCCATTGCGCAGTGACACACAGATAAGACTTTGTTTGCTTGCTTGTCCACGGGTCTCTTGTCAGATGAATGCTTCCTCCAACCGCGCGCTTCCAATCCTGCTGGAGCGCCCTTCTGACTTCAGAAGCCAGGGCTGGAATGGCAGCGCCACTACCGTAGTGACGAGAAGGGACATCCCACTGGGGGCACAATTCCTCCACGAAGTCCCGGAAGGCCTCCTCTTCCACTCTGGAGAAGGGCAGCGTGCATCGAGCAATGAACTCTTCCTGTCAGGGCTCCATTCCCCCTTGCTGCCTGGACGCGTCAGATGGGGATTTCGGTGTCAGCGCGAGGCATAGTTCCATTGACACCTGCCTCTTAGCTAAGTTGCCTTCTGTGCCCTTCTCAGCCAGACCACTGTGCCTTTGGTCTTTGCAAGATGAGGCAAAAAAGGCAGTAATACTCTTTTGGGATGGCTGGGAGAGGGACTTGCCTTTACTGTCTTTGGGCACAAGAAGCGCATGATGCACCTCCATGTGTCGCCTCATGGCAGATGTGCCCACTTGTCCACAGCCCCCTTCCATTCCTAGGTGCACACGACTTCTGCAAACATCACAGACCACGACGTAACGGTCATTTTTCGCATCTTTGAAGAAGCGCCACACGTAGGAACTCGCCCGGCCACCATCTTTTCTTTGGGCAACGGAGTACCAGTTTCAGATGAGGCGGCATATGGAGCTGCACGTTTCCTCTCATCTCTGCTTGTGGATGGTGTTGCTGGTGGCACTGTTGATGGTGATGACGAGCGCTTAGCAGGGCATAGTTGTTCCTGAGGTTTGGGATTGCTCCCAAAGAACCCGGCAGGCTGGACCACAGAGGCAGACTCAGTCTCCGCAGGGACATCGGTATAGAAGGACTCCTCCTCCTCATCGTTGTCTGCATCAGTGCTGAAATGAAGTCCTCTGGGCTTTTTTTCCAAATTACGTGAACCGCTGCCCACGAGGTAATTCTCAACAGGTAGCTCTGGACCGGGTTCATCTTCTGTCCCACTTTCGCTCTCCCATGCAGGGAGGACGATTGTGGGCATTTCTGTCACGATTCCAAAGAGAAGCGGAATTTCAGGAGCAATGCACCTTGGACACAAAGAGAAAACAACGGTGTACTTCTAGAAATCGATGACACATCGCTTGGAATTGCGATCAGCCTTACACAAGGTGCAGACGTAAGCTGCTACTGCGCTAGCACTGAGAAAACAACAGACGCCACAAGGTGCAAATAAAGGTACAGACTTCAAAGCTCCACAAGAGTTGTCTGAAACTGTCCGCACTGCTAAACGCCTGAAAAGCATGGGGGGGATTGACTGAGTCTCACCAGATTCATCCTTTGGAATGACGCAGCCTTCGTGACTTTCGTTCCGCCGCTGTAGGATCTCCTCGGGAACATTTTCCTCTGCTTTGGAGACATGCCCTACCGCTCACCATCCATGAACTTCCTTCCTGTTCCTCCAGAGATGTGGCTGGCTGTGCCTGTGCCACTTTCTGTGGCCGTATTTGGTGGTGTGTGCTGCTTGCGGTTGCAGGGTGGACTGGTGCTGGGGCTGTTGGTGCTGGTTACACCTTGGGCTTCCTCCTCCGCCAAATATCGGTGAACTGCAACCTCCACGCTGAATCTCCGACGTCCATACATCTTTGGAGTCCTTGATTGACGACGGGTTCTTCTCTTCAGACTCCAGTTGCAGCCGTGCACAGACACTCTATCTGCAGAGCAGCGGCGCCTCTGGCCTCTGGAGCAACTGAAGCGACACACGACAATGACCGTCCCTGTGAAGGCGGGAAAAGTGGTCGGACTCCCTCCCCTCCCCCTCCTTGAGTTCCCCCCTCCAAATTTGGAGGGGTAGTGGATGCACCCAGCCACGTGTCCCTCGCCCAAAGGAATATGGATGGACGGCAGACAGAGGTGGCGATTTTGTCTGGCTTCAGCCCTCTGATTGACGCCATAAAACTCTTCAGCAACCAGTGAGAACGGGCTCTCCCAGAAAGCACAGTCCAGAGATATACACCTTTCAAAACATCACGATGACGCTTTGCCAGCCGAATGGATTCCGATTTGTCCGTGAATCTCAGCAGTGGGACGTTGCCGTCGTGGCCACCCTAGTCCAGGACCGCTCATGCCCCCGCATTTGGCACCAAGCGGCTGCCGGGACGCGCCCCCTCGCAGGCCTCTACATATCTCTGCCCTCCAGGTCTTCCACGATGATGACATCTGGATGGAAGAGATCAAGAGCGAGACCCCCCTTATGGCCGGGAGGCAGGGGTCGGTGTCCATGTCCCACTTAACAGCCACACGACGTAGGAGTGCTTTAGTGAGGCCTTAGGCCTGGGATCGACGGAGGAGGCTTATTGCCTCATTGGGGGAATCTCTCTCCCCAAAGAGGGAGGACCGGGGAGTCCGGGGGGCAGTGGCACAATTGGCTTGGGGCAGCTACGGCTGGGGTTCCTTCTTCCCTTTTTCACCTCATGTAGCACAGCAAAGAGCCTCTGTCATGCCCCCCCATGGGGGTTTGTGTGTGTGTGACTAAGAAGCTAGCCAGCAAAGATCCAGGAAGGATGGTAACTGAGGGCAGAGTGTCCAAGTGTGAAGGATGGTGGGCAAGGAAGTGAAATAAAAACCTAAATTTTCGATCGAGAAGATGTGGACCTTTCTGGCCATGGCGTCTGGCAGTTACCTTTTCTGGGAAGGAGGTTTTTCAGAGCCTCCGGGATCTCCTTGCTCTTCTGAAGTGCGTGCAGCTCCCGGAGGATCTTGGCTTTCACGACGGTAACCTAGCCAGGAGCAAACCCCGAAGAAACCCACCGTCAGCCTGCCATAGCAACAACCCTCGGGGAGGACTGGGGGTGGGCGTTTCTGCTGTCAGGCCCGCTCGCCTTCCCCTCCCCTCCCCTCCGCTCCGCATGACGCAGGGAGGCCGTCCGCTCTGGGCACTCCTCCTGACATGGCTCCTGGAGCCCTGGGGAGGAAACAACAGGCCCTGCCTTTCCCCGTTCGGAGCCCACGCGAGCAGTTCACTCACCTCCTTCCCCGAAAAGGCCTCAGACCTTCCGAGGAGGGAATAGGCAGAGAGGATGGCAGCCTCCTGGGTCGTGCTGCTGCCGTGGTGGGCCAGGACCAGCGCCGTGCCGAGGAAGGCTCTCTTTTGAGGCTTGGCGAAGATCTTCCCAAAGACCTAAACCCGAGATGTGGTCGGGACACTAAGAGAGTGTTCCAGGAAGGATCCACTGCTCTCCGCAGGAGAAGACAAGGCGTGGGGACACACGCCACAACACGTGAATTTTGTGACACAAGTTTCCATTGGAACGCAACACCGTTTCCCAGAAGCCACTCTCCTCTGCCATAGGGAAGGCCGGGCCGAGGTGTGGGGCTGGTGGCCAGCTCCAAATCGGACAGGGGGGTTTCTGGACCAGGGCTTTCTCCGGCTGCTGTCTCTCCCCCTCCTCTTTCTGACCATGGCCGCCACTTCCATGCTGGGCAGGAAGAGAGCCGGTGAGCAAGCAGGCAGGGACCTCTGCCGTCCCTGCTACTCACCCCCGTGGCCTGGGCCAGAGCGAGAAGCCCATGAACAAGGAGGTGGCCCCGGTGAGGAGGAGGAGCGCTCCAGGGGGATCTTGCTAGGGGCCCTCTGGGGCTGTGAGGCCCCCTGCAGGTGTCCCGCCATGCTGAGCCCTGACACTGGCCTTCCCTCACCTTGCCCTTGAGCAAGTCCCTCCCACACCGGTCTCACGGGAGAACGGCAAGAGGCGTCTCCCTTGCCAGCAAGACTGCCGTGCGGCCATTCTCACAGCTGCCGGGAGGGGTCCTTACCTCGCCCACGCTGCAGGCCTCTCGGTATGCCAGCAGCTCCTGGCTCCCCTGGGCTCCCCCCCTCCAGAGGTCCTCCGTCTCGCACGCCCCTGACAGAGAGACACCAGATGGGATCGACTGCCACGGAGGTGGACCGTCCCCTTCGGGAGGACAAGGGGCCAGCCAGAGGAGGCTGCTGGGCTCCTCCTTCCTTGCCCGCTTACCCCTCTGGAGAAGCAGGAGCCGATGGAAGGAGCCGATGGCTGCCTTGGCCTGGTCCCGCAGCTCCGCCCTGGAGCCAGTCAGCAGCACGGCGCATTCGGCCACCAGACGGCCCAGGACCGGGTGGTCTCCAGACAGCTAGTGGGACAGGAAACCAGGGGGACCTCGACCCACACTTCTCCCTTGCTTTCTCCCTGCACCTCGTGGGCCTTGTCCTGCAGACCCCCTGGGCGACAGGCCCTCCGCGGAGCTCTCCGGACTGAGCCCTGCCCTGGTGCCGGGGGCTGGGGGCTGGAGCGTGCTGCTCCGGGTTCCCTCCCGCCCCCACACCGGCCACTGAAATGGAGAACCCAGCCTCCCTCCCTGCCCAGAGCAGGCCGGGGGCCTCCCCCGAAGGCCCGGACGGTCCCGGCCCAAGGCCCCTCGCCAGGCCAGCAGCCAGGGATACGCACGTCCACTTCCGGCAGCGTCAGGGTGTAATCCATCAGGTGCGTGCCGCACGCCAGCGCCCTCCAGGCCTCCAGCGGCACGCTGGACCGCACCCAGAAGTGGATGTGCTGTGGGAGGAGGCAGCCCTCAGAAGCCTGTCGGGCCCCGAGGGGGCGGGGAGCTTACCTGCCCCCCCCAAGCCCTGAGGCTGAGCCCTGTGTGCCGTTCCCACCCTAAATCTCCCAGTCTGCTCCACGGCTGGTTGAGGCACTGGGGAGACACTGGCCGATGAAGGCCTTGATGTGCCATTGCCTTCGGGCAGCGTCTCCATGGCCTCGCACCCCCATTTGGGGCCTCGAGCTGGGCATCCTCACCTGATTTGCCAGCACAAGCGAACTTCTCCGATGTCCCACTCACCTCCATGATGAAGAGGAGATGGCTGAGGCTGGGCTCTCCGGCCAAGAAGCCCCGCAGCATGAATTTCAGGGTCTCGTAGCCATAGGGCTTGAAGAACCGCTGGAAGGAGAGAGAGCGTTAGGCCGGGGGGGACACCGAAGGATCCCCTGCCACGGCTGCGTGTTCTCCGCCGGCTCCTGTCCCTCCAGACGGGGGGGCAGGGAACGCCTTTCGCCTTCCCTGTGAAAGGCGATGGAGGGCCGGAAGCGCCAGGAGGCGGAGGCGTGGCGGAGCTCCCAACATTCCCCCACCAGAGGCCCTTGTCGGGGCGCCAGGGAGACAGGCGTCCCGTGTGCTGCAGGCCTGGCACGTTTGCCTGCCCCGGCTTCCCCAAGGCCAGTCTACCCCGGGATCAGCCCCCCCGAGTCCGGCATCGATGCCTTTGGCCAGGATCCACCTGCTTGTGGGGGGGTGCTGTCTCGCTGCCGGCCGTCAAGACCTCGTGGAGAGCCAGCCTCAGGATCCGCGACTCCAGCTCCCTGCTCCAGGCTGGCCTGAGTCTGCTGGAAGGAGAAGAGCAGCAGGAGTGAGCGGAGCGGGAGCGGGAGGGGCGGCTCTTCTCTTCCACGGGGCCGGCCTGCGCTTCCACGCTTCCCTCTCCGCTGGACCTGGAGGCACGATCCTTCCGGGCCGCCAGTCAGCTGGACGGGGAGGGGGCACAGTCCAGGACCGTGCTCCGTGGCCCCACTTCCGAAAGAAGAAGGGAAAGCGGGATAGGGGGAGCAATCCCGTGGTCCCGAGGGCAGATGTGGGCGCCGTGAGGGCGGCTTCCTGCTCCGCTGCCACAGAAGGAGCTATGAGCTGGGGGGGAGCTCTGCCCACGGGCCCTCCATACGCCCCCCCCACCTCCATCCCGCCCCCATGGAAATCTCTGCGGTGCCTCCAGTTCCCGAGCAAGACACGGCAGAGGAGAATGGGGAGGGGGAGGGGCATCCCAGAGGGAGGGGGAGGCAGGTGGAGAGGCCGGGATCTGCAGGGTCCCCCGGCCTCTCGATTCCTGGCCCAGCCCGAAAATAAGCCGGGGCTCAGAATTCACATGAGACAAGGCGAAATGAAATCCTATCTGGGCACCATCCTGTTCCTGCTTCGACAGGGAAGTGCGGCAGCATCGGCCGGCCAGCCATGCTGGCAGAGTACAGCAGAAAAACCGGCCCTCCCACCCCCCCTCCCTCCCCCCGAAGCGACACACTGTGAGCTGGAGGAGACCCTTTCGTGAGCCGGGGCAGGCCCCACACGCCCCAATACCTCAGCTGGCAAACAGCCTTCATGGCGGACGAGATGACGGCGGGGGGCAGGGCTTCCCCGGGCTGGGTCTCCATCGCCATCTGGGGAGGCCAAGAGGGCAAAGGCAGAGATGAGTGGCCGGCCCCTCGGCCCCAGCCTGCCCCGGAGGGACGCTCAGGGCTCCTCGTCCCCCGTCACTGCTGCCTTCCGCTGGGTTTCAGGGCTGCATCTCGCTCACCGCTACGGCCAGGGCCAGGTCGGCCTTGGTGCAGGGCAGACCCAGGGCCCTCCAGCTGCCCTTCCTTGCAGCCCTGCAGCAGGTCACGACATCCCGGAGGAAGGTGGCTTTGTCTTTGCCGTCGAGTGCCTGGACGTTGGTGAGGATCAGGCAGTTAGCCAGGAAGGGCACTTCGGGGCCGCCAGGCCAGGGGGCCCCCTCAGTGTGCTCTGGGTGCTGCCTGCCGTGGCATCCAGCGGTGGGCTGTGTTTCTCCGTGGACACGATTGCCAGCAGGAGGATGCCAGCCCTACCCCACCCCTCACAACATGCTTTGTGCATCTCTCCACCTTCATGGAGGAGGGGAAATGGAGGAGACGCGGTTGGCCCTGTCCCACTCGCCTAGGGCCGCCCCGCCCGCTGCCCTAGCAGGCTGGTGGGCTCCAGACACCACTGTCACTACAGCATTGCAGCACACGCTGATTTCTAATCCTAGGCTTGAGGGCGCAAGGGCAGGGAGCAAGGGGTGTGCTGTTTTGGGATCTCAGAACACATCCCACCATTGCATTTTGCCAACAGCCGGGGCAGCAATGCAGGGTCTGATCTGGGCATTGACAGAAGTCGTTGTGAAATCGGTGGATGTGACCCTCTGCCAACGGAAGGGGCACTGGCAAGCCCAAGACCGGCTCAGAACGCTGCGGACCCCTCCTGAGAGGAGCGGGGCCTCTGACCCCACCCGGGCAGGGAGGGCCTCCGAGGGGGCCACGCTGGATTCCCCCTGGAGCAACCAGACCGTGGAGAGTGCCCTGGGCGGAAGGCGTCAGGAGTGTCCGGGGTGGAGAGGAAGGGGGCTGTACCTGCTGTCCCGCTTGGAGCTGCTGCATGAACTCTGCCACCCTTCGCAGCAGTGTGGCGAGCTCTGCCTCCGACTGGACCGGAGCTATGCATGTGGCAGAATCCGGTATGCCTGTGGATGCCAAAGAGGAAAGAGAGTGGCGGCCGGCCGGAGGAAGGCGGGGGTCCTCCCATCCTGGAAAGACACCCTGCGGCTTTGCTCGGGAGCCTCCTGGACTCAGGCACCCCGGGGGTCCGGGCAGGCCTCCTCCTCCCCTGTCAGCAGGGTGCTCTGAGCGCGCCCAGCCTCCCCGGGCCCGGGCGCCACTCACCTGACCCCTCCGGTCCAGTCCGCCTGCTCGAAGCCAGGGCCTCCAACCTGCGGCGCAGGGAGGCGATGTCAAGGCCCGTCCCTTGCTCCAGAGGCCCGAGGCCGAGGGGATGGACCTTGCAGTCCCGGCAGCAGCCCCAGAGGCGCCTCGGAGCGCGTGCGGGAGCGACGGAGCCTGACGGAGTGCTGCTGCCTGCGGCCTGGGCTGGGTGAGCCCTGGCACCCCTCCGGCCCCACAGCCGCTGCAGCTTTCTCAGCCTGGAGAGAGGAGGGAGAAGGTGAGCATTGGGCTCTGCGGGGCCCTCGCGCTCCCGGCCGTGCGGTTGGCACGGGCCACCGGAACTCTCCGCCAGGGCCGCGCTGTGGGTGGCCGGGCCTCTCGCGGAAGCGCTGGACAGTCCCAACGATGGCCGCCTGCAGCCCAGTGGCGGCTGGGGAATGCTGGCCGTGGCAGGACTGTTCTCTGTCTGAACAGGCCTCGGGTGGTCCCTGACAAGGAGAAGCCCTGAGACAGCCCCCGTCCGCAGGCTTACGACGGAAAAGGCAGGACACCAACGGAACGGGGATCGGGAGCGAGAAGTTCACACGGAGCCACGCTGGAGGAGCTCTGCGGCACAGCAGTTCCCGCAGGGCACGCTGCGTCCAAGGACACCGTGCAAAGAGGAGGAAGCGGAGACCTCCCGGGAGACGGAAGCGAGGCGCCTGGGCCTGTGGGGCGCGGCTTTGGCCAGCCAACCCCTCGCTGCACAGGGCTCCGCCTCTTCGGGCCCATGGCCTCGGGAGGAGGGAAGGCCTCTCGCGCCGGGACCAGAGTGGGGAGGGAGCAGCTGGGCGCTGGCATCACTGGGTGCGGCTGGGCCACTACGGCCCGCCACCACGGCCCTGGACACGCCTGGCACTCAGTGGCGCTGGACCCAGGGAGGCTTCCTTTGGAGCCGCCATGCACAGGAGCGCACTTCGAAAGAGCCCCTGGGAGGAAGAAGGCCGTGTTGCGAAGCGGGGGAACAAAGAGCTGCTGCCTCCCTTCGGGCACCCGCTCGCCCCAGCCCCACAATCAGCCCTGGGCCACGTGGAGCATGTGTGCTGCTCCCAGGCCCCCCATCCTCCCAGCTGGATTTGGGACTGGAAGACCGGGACAAGTGTGGGTGCAGGGAGGGTGCTGAGCACAGCAGGACTGATCACGGGGCACGACAGACGGGCTAACCGCCATAGCTCCCGTTTCCTGGCTTGGGGGAGCTTGGATCAAGGTGAGAATGCCTTAACTTCTGGTCCCCGAAGAAAGCAGGATCTTCGATGAAGAGAGAGAGAGAATAGTAGCCTGGCCGAGAAAGAGCTGGGAGAGTCCGCATAGGATTCTGAACCAACACATGTCGTGTGAGAGCCAGAGTAGAGAAAACACTAATAACATGCCTACTCACATCTCCAAGGATGTAATGTTTCTCCGATGGATGCCAATGCACTCCAACACACTCCTAACGCACTCCAACACACTCCTAACGCACTCCAACACACTCCAACACACTGCAACACACTCCAACACACTGCAACACACTCCAACACACTCCTAATGCACTACAACGCACTCCCAACTCTCTCCCAACTCACTCCAGCTCACTCCAACTCGTCTAACACTCCAACTCTTTCCCACTCTCTAGCTCGCTATCTTTCTCTGTCTCCTTACTACCCACAAAGACCGCCGGTCACCAGAGACCTCTTGAAGGCCTTCCAGCAGGGAGACATGTCACAATGCAGGACGTGTCACTGTTGCTTAGCAACCGTGCTTGAAACTGGGCATGGCTCCTCCCAGTACAGGTGGCGGTGCCGGTGGGGGGGGCGATGGCTCTGAGTCCACTAAAACCCATTCAGCCTGTTGGGCGTGACAGAGGTATTGGACGAGGGCGCACGGCGTTTGGCTGGCCTTCCTAGCCAGGCCCGTTCTGTCGCCTCCCACGTTCTCTGCCTCTGCTCCGGGCACATGGGTTGCCAGGCTGTTCAGAAGGCGCTTGGCTGGGTGAAACCCTCCCGCCAGCGAGGAGCACCCTGAGCGCCTGTCTCGCAGGGGAGCTGCCACGTGGCTCGTGGGCTAACCCCACTCTTATGGGACTCATCCCGCAACCTCGTCCTCAGCGGCTGGACGTTCAGAAGCTCTTGGCAGGACTGGCTGCAGCAAGGCTCTAGCTTCCCCCTCCCGCCTCCCAGTCCTTCGAACGGACATCAAGCACTCTTGGAAACCCCCAGGAAACACGGGTCGCATCCTTGCGTGCAAGATATCCCTTCCCTGGTCTCCCGCGCTTCATCGTTCTCGTTTTCTCGAGTGCTGGTGCCCGTCTCAGGCTTGCGAGAGTTCTCCCGAGGCCGCCTGCACCCGCATCACGCCAGCCCACACGAGTCCCTGCGAGGACTGCGCTCCGCGTCCTCAGAATGCTGAATGACGGTTGGGGAAGGGCTGGGACACCGAGTGCGGGGCGGCCCTGGCACAGGGCATGGCGGACCGGGTGGAACTGTCAACAGCAGCACCGCACCACTCCTCTGCTTCATGGAGCTTTCCCCCCAGGCAGTTTGAAGGAGGATCTTCCAGCCTCATCCATATCAAGAGGCTCCAGGTCATTTCCATTGAATCCACAATCGAGCCCCAGACTGCAGCCTTTGAAGTGTCCATGGCACTGGCATGACTGGGAAGGTCTGAAATGCAAGAAGCATTGACATATATGTGTGCCTTTCCCCCGATAACACTTTCAAAATCACATTTGCCGCCAAAGGAGAAGAGAAAGAGATGTGGAAGAAAGGGTAACTCTCCCAACGGAGGGACGAGCTCTTGCCTTCCCTGGCTTGTAGACCAGGGTATAATCAAAGCATGGAGCAGGATGTCCAATGCTGCGTGCGCGGAGAGGGTGTGCCGGGAGGAGGCTCACCAGGAGAGGAGATGCCGAGAAGAGGCTCGTGGTCCGCGCGCATTTCAAAAGCACGGCGATACAGATGGTTGTCTATCGCTTCCTTGCTTTTCTGGATTCTGTATTTTGAAAAAGCCCCAAACATCAAGAGTAGTGTCCTTGCCTTGTTCTTTGGCTCCCACCCCCCGCCCTTCTCAATTCCCATATTCCTTTCCTTCCCATTTCAACTCAAGTTCTTGCCTTGAAGTGGCCCTGCAGAGTCAATGTCGATTCTTGACCAAGGCTTCTTTATAATGATTGGGTCTGGCCTAAAAACCTCAGATGTGTTCATGTTTTGCATCTATACTGGATGCTAGGCACCTCTCTCTGCCCCCCCCCCCCCGGGCCTTACTAACAGCTATGAATATAACTATTTGCTGATTGCATAAGAGGTAGAGATGTGGGAACACGAGATCTGACAAACAAAAAGAGGTCACGCCCTCTGCCGTTCAGGGGTCACGTCCTCTGCGTCAGTGGGGGGCTCAGGCTGACCGCTCCCCACTCGTGTCCCCACCAGTGTCCCCAGCAGGTCCGATGGCCTGCTGCCTGCTGCCAGGAGGGCGCATCTGTCCCTCCTGCACGTGGCTCCGTCTGCTGCTGCGTGTTGCACAACGTCGTTCAGACACGGTGTGCCTCTCAAAAGCAGGGAGCAACCTGTTGTTCCAAACGTGGTCTGTCACAGCAGCCGATCCAGGTCCTTGGAGGCAGAGCGACCTGTCCTCCTCTTCCGGGCCGTGGCCAGGCATGTGGAGGGACAGCCTGGCCACGGGGTTTGGGATGCCGGAGTCTGCACGAGGCAGAGAAACAAAGAATGGATGTCTCTTGCCTTTCTCGCAGGGTGAGCCCCCCCGCCCCGGACCCTGGTGTATGGAGAAGGGGAGCCCTGGGTCCATGGCAGACAAAGGCACTTCCCTGGGGGTCAGCACCCCCGGGACCGTGGCCTGTGAAGGCACATCCCTGCTTCTGGGAGGCTTCCGGGCAAGACGCTCAGAGTGGGGCCCCTCCCCGAGCAGGCCACTGTCTCCTTCCCACATTTGTATGGGGGATATTTCCACAACACCCCCAAAGAGGACACAGTGTTGCATACAGTTTTCATCGGCTAAGTTATATGTACAGATGCAACTTTAGAGGCAAGAACTGTAATTTCAGTAGAACTGTAGCACATCTCAGCATCTTGGAGAAGACCGTGAGCAGCGCACATGCCGAAGACCTACCTCAATAAGAACATCTCTGCCTGCTGGCAAAGGATTGCGCTCTAGTCCTTACACTCCGCTGCATCCCGTGGAGGCTGGTGGGTCAGCTGTCCGTGGGGCGTGTTTAGGGGACTGCCTCATTGTGAGCAGAAAGGGGGGAGGAGAAAGGGGGGAAGCAATAGGTAGAAGCGCACACATCAGAGAAGATGCGGTGGGGAGCATGAACTCCGCAGCAGATTGCTGGGATGTGGCAAAATGGGGGTGGGGGAGCTAGAAATGGGGGACATTGCACTCGTATGCACCTGCACTCAGAAGTAAGCCCCGCTGGGTGCAACGGGTGCAATGGGTCTTTGTCCCCAGCAAGTGGGTGTGGAATTGCAGCCAAGATGGGCAAGCTGAACTAGAGAGCGCTGGCTGGCTAGATCTGCGCGGCCTGTGTGTTCTCCTGCAGCTTCCCGTGTCGCTCGTCTCCCTGCCCACCCAGCCCTTCTCAATTCGACTATTCCCAGTAGACGTCCCTTTCTTTCTTTTCTAGAGTCTGAATTAAAATCACACACATACAGACACACAAACCCCTTCTCTGTTAGGCTTTATAGTGTACTCCCCGTAGCTTGTAGGTAGGTTTTCTTTCTCTAGCTCTTTTTCTTTTGCTCCTGTGTGGGGGTGTGTGAGTGTGCGCTGTCTGTGCGTGCAAAGCACTACACACAATCCATACAATATAGCTCGGAAAACACGGGGATCCATTACAAAGGCCGCTGCTATTTGAGCTGATCTCACGGGAGTTCTTTCCCCCTCCTCTCAGGGCGCAATCCTATGCGTATTTAGGCAGAAAAGAGGCCTGCAACTCCCAGCGTGACCCAGCCAGCCATGGCTGGCTGGGGAGTGCTGGCAGGTGTGGGCCGCCTTTCTGCCTACACCGGCCAAGGATGGCGCCTTTACTCGTCAGGGTGGGAGAGCCAAGTCTGAGGAGCCTCCACTTGGGTGTGCAGCCGGCTCTACCTTTGGGCAGAGAGAGGAGGACCTTGGTGTGTGCTGTCACTTCCGTGTGTCAGCCTGAGGGCAGGGCAGGGCATGCCCCACTCCCTCCTTGTTCTTGACGGGGGCCACTTTGGGAGACGATACTTGCCCGAGATTTGGGATGAAAACGCTGTCAAGGAATGTGTACTTTGAGGATGGACGGGGCAGAACTGAACATGTGGATTTGATCTCTGCTGGACTCCAGGAAAGGGGGGTCTATGCCGTGTCCTGCTGAGAGACGCCAGCGGACATCCGGCCGCTGGCTAGCAGGGACGCAAATGGCGGCGGCCGTAGCCACCGCCGTTTGTGTCCCTGTGATAGGCTACGTAAATCTTTACGTAGCCTATCACGTCTGACTTTAAAAAACACACACACACTCGCATACGCAAATGGCGGCGGCTACGGCCGCTGCCATTTGTGTTCCTTATTTTGGCCTGTCTTAGTTTACATCCATATTTACGTAGTCTAAGACGGCGAAAATAAGGGGAACGCAAATAGCGGAGCGGACGCTATTTGCGTTCCCCTTATTTTTGCCGTTTTAGTCTATGTAATTATTTGCGTAGACCAAGACGGCCCAAAATAATGAATGCAAATGGCAGCGGCCGTAGGCGCCACCATTTGCCTACGCCTTTTTTTTTTTTTTTACCCGGACGTTTTAGGCTACGTAAAAACATACGTAGCCTATCACGTCTATGTAAAAAACCCCAAAAAACTGCAAATGGCTGCGGCAGGAGCCGGTCGGAAGACCAGCCGCCGCTGCCGCCGCTGAAGCCACCACCACCTGGAAGATCCGCCCCAGGTAATTCTCGTCCCGGGGGGGGTCCGCGGGGTGCCAGGGGGCCAGGCCGTTCCGCCACAGATTTCAGGGGGCCGAATGCACTGGCATTCGTCCCCACCGAGATCCGTGGCGGAATTCTCTGCCACCCCTAATTCCCATCTTGTTTTCTGAGCCCCTCTCCCAGAGCAGCTGTGGAATCATTGGGTCGCAGTCAGAATCCCAGCAGAAGTGGTTCGGAAGGGTGGGCAGGCTGGTTCGCTAGTGAGAAACCCGGGGCCGAAGAGTTTGCCCATGCTGACATGCACGTAAGGGCAAGAGGGAGTGGGGCTGGTTTGGGCCTCCTCAGACTGCGGAATCGTTCGGGCCTCTCGCCCTCTCTTTTCAGCCATACAGATTGCAACAGCGGAACAAAGCTGTATGGGTCTCCGACACGGTTATAGTGGTGGGCTTTGGCTGTCCTTGGAACTATATACTGAGGCGATAGCTCATTGCCCACAGCTATACGATTTCTGGAATCCTGCACTCATTCAGCTTTTGCTGTGAGCGCTAAGAAGCTCGTCCACGCACCCAGAGCTGCTAACCATAGGAGTTCTCGGAGTTCCTAGGGATTTCTGTTAGTTGGCCAGGAGTTCTTTGTGCCAAGAGATGAGCCCAGGACAGAAGACGTTACTGGAATACATCTGCCCAGTTGCTTCCGCTGTCCAGCCCCACCCTTGCCTTTCCTGCTCTTTCCTGTCTTTCCTGGACAGTATTTGTGGTTCTTATGGTAGGACATGGAAGGGGTGATAGACGGATCAAGGAATGACTGTGGTTTTGTTCACTCACCGCATACAGAACTGAAATCGTTCTGCTCCTGCGCCATTCCACAGCTGCGCATCGTGCACTGCTGGCACAGGAGGCATTGAGGGCTGCCGAGAGGGAGGGGAGAGAGGAGAGGAGGAGGAGCCCGAAGGGCAGCCGACAGCAGGAGGAGCAGCATCTGTGGAGAAGGCCACCCTTCTTCTCCCACAGATGAAGCCCCTCCTCTGGTCCTCCTCAGGCGTCTGCTGGGGGATGTCCAGAGGCCTCACGGGCCCTGCAAGGACTACAGAATGGCGCCTGAGCTAACAACTCCGCCTGCAAGATGCATGTTACCATTGTGGTTTATTCTTCTCTTTCCACACGCAGGTAACGACCCTCAAAGGAGGGTGGAGCCCTCGAGCGGGTGGAGCCCTCGAGCGGGTGGAGCCCTCGAGCAGGCCTGCAGCCGGGGACATCGCAATGCTTTCTGCGTTTGTTTTGTCACTTCTGACCTGTTTAAAGTTCTTTCTGCCCTGCCCTGAAGAAAAAGAAGCCATTTCTTGTTTCAAGTCAAGAGATACAATTTTTAAAATCTAGATGATTTTACACAGTGATCTCTGTGTTTGCTTGCTGTTCCACAAACCGCAGCAACAAGAATGCTTTCCAAGCTCAACAACCCCAGCTGCTGTAAGCTTCCCTCCTGGGGAGATGCTCAGCATCCCTCATGTTACAAAGTATGCTTTGATTTGCATGGAGCTGCATATCACAGACATGTACGCTAAAGACATCCCAGAGGGATCTTTGAACATAGAACTCTTGGTGCTTAGGAAAACCCGATACCCCCAAAGCTGAGGGAGTCAGAGAGCACGAGACGGTCTTTGGAAGCAATTCTTTGATTTATTACAGAAGACTTCCAAAGGAATTGAAATCACACATCAGGGGAATTAGAACGATACATACGTTTGGGGAATCAGAATCATACTAACATTCGGAGGGTTAAAGATACACGTATAAAGCCAATAGTGAGGTACACTGGGATGCATAGGAAATGGTGTGTGTGTGTGTGTGTGTGTGTGTGTGTGTGTAGTAGGGATGTATGCTGTAAAGGCCGCCAGACACATGCGGGCAGCGCAACTGGACTCTGCATGTCGGTGCGAGTTCTGCAAAGCACTGCCCCATCTCGCCACTGCTGTGGGCTCTGCGCAGGCCAGACAGGGACTGCTGGTTTGGACAGAACTGGAGCAAGATGGCTACGGTTTGGAACGGGTGCGCTGCTGGGGGGACAAGCGCCACTCCGTGCATTGCCTCTTCTGCATGCACATCTGGAAATGGTCTTTCCTGCTGGTGATGTCGCTGCGGCGGATATTATCTGTAGGGGAAGTAGTTGTCCTACTAGCCTCACTCTTCCCCAGCACCTTCACATCCAGAACATCTCTCTTGCGGCACTCCATGGTTTTCTCTGTCAAATAGGTTTTTAGACTTCGGAAGTCAGGGTTCTGACCTTGCACCGCCTCCCTCGCTGTGCTACCCGGAACCGCGGTTCAAGGAGTGACGCAGCCATGTATTTCACGTCCCTGCGGAATCTCCTGCGGAAGGAATGTGCAAGCCTAACGGCAGGATTGGGGGCTTGACTGTCTGCAGCACTGCTGTGCTCACAAAGCCCAGCACAGCCTTTTCTCGGCACCCCCTCTGTCATCTTCAGCGCAGGCAGAACTTGGCCCAGTGTAGCATCTCAGTAGCGTTGTGCATTCATCAAAGGCTTTTACCATGTCAACCAGCTCTTGCATCAAGACCCACTGCTGTGGTGCGACCAAAAATTTGGAGTGGTGTTTTGTCTCGATAGTGTGGTCATTTATAGCAGCTCTCTGCTGACAGAGTCGCTGTAGCATATGCAATGGGCTGTTCCAGTGTGTGCACACATCCAAGATGAACTTGTGTTGTGGAAGACCACGTCTACGTTGGATGGCGCCTATTGCCGCCATCGCTGAGCAGGACTGCCTGAGGTGTGTGCAAATGGATCGGGCCATCTTCAGTAGCTTGCCTATTTGGGGAGATGGGTTGCTCAATCCCGAACTCACCACAACGATCAAACAGTGCGCAACGCACTGGACGTGGTTTCGCCCTGCAATGCGGACTGCTTTCTGGGAGTTGGAGGCATTATAGGCTTCTAAACAGCCCACTGCTGGATTTAAGGGGGGGACCCAGGACGTAACAACACCATCGATTTTCGTCGTAACGCTTTCTGCTGTGTGCGTCCCCGAGAGCATTGTGAGGGCCAATGTCGCTGTCGCCCGAGTCAGTCTGCAGTTCTCACTGATGGAGACCCATTGCGCAGTGACACACAGATAAGACTTTGTTTGCTTGCTTGTCCACGGGTCTCTTGTCAGATGAATGCTTCCTCCAACCGCGCGCTTCCAATCCTGCTGGAGCGCCCTTCTGACTTCAGAAGCCAGGGCTGGAATGGCAGCGCCACTACCGTAGTGACGAGAAGGGACATCCCACTGGGGGCACAATTCCTCCACGAAGTCCCGGAAGGCCTCCTCTTCCACTCTGGAGAAGGGCAGCGTGCATCGAGCAATGAACTCTTCCTGTCAGGGCTCCATTCCCCCTTGCTGCCTGGACGCGTCAGATGGGGATTTCGGTGTCAGCGCGAGGCATAGTTCCATTGACACCTGCCTCTTAGCTAAGTTGCCTTCTGTGCCCTTCTCAGCCAGACCACTGTGCCTTTGGTCTTTGCAAGATGAGGCAAAAAAGGCAGTAATACTCTTTTGGGATGGCTGGGAGAGGGACTTGCCTTTACTGTCTTTGGGCACAAGAAGCGCATGATGCACCTCCATGTGTCGCCTCATGGCAGATGTGCCCACTTGTCCACAGCCCCCTTCCATTCCTAGGTGCACACGACTTCTGCAAACATCACAGACCACGACGTAACGGTCATTTTTCGCATCTTTGAAGAAGCGCCACACGTAGGAACTCGCCCGGCCACCATCTTTTCTTTGGGCAACGGAGTACCAGTTTCAGATGAGGCGGCATATGGAGCTGCACGTTTCCTCTCATCTCTGCTTGTGGATGGTGTTGCTGGTGGCACTGTTGATGGTGATGACGAGCGCTTAGCAGGGCATAGTTGTTCCTGAGGTTTGGGATTGCTCCCAAAGAACCCGGCAGGCTGGACCACAGAGGCAGACTCAGTCTCCGCAGGGACATCGGTATAGAAGGACTCCTCCTCCTCATCGTTGTCTGCATCAGTGCTGAAATGAAGTCCTCTGGGCTTTTTTTCCAAATTACGTGAACCGCTGCCCACGAGGTAATTCTCAACAGGTAGCTCTGGACCGGGTTCATCTTCTGTCCCACTTTCGCTCTCCCATGCAGGGAGGACGATTGTGGGCGTTTCTGTCACGATTCCAAAGAGAAGCGGAATTTCAGGAGCAATGCACCTTGGACACAAAGAGAAAACAACGGTGTACTTCTAGAAATCGATGACACATCGCTTGGAATTGCGATCAGCCTTACACAAGGTGCAGACGTAAGCTGCTACTGCGCTAGCACTGAGAAAACAACAGACGCCACAAGGTGCAAATAAAGGTACAGACTTCAAAGCTCCACAAGAGTTGTCTGAAACTGTCCGCACTGCTAAACGCCTGAAAAGCATGGGGGGGATTGACTGAGTCTCACCAGATTCATCCTTTGGAATGACGCAGCCTTCGTGACTTTCGTTCCGCCGCTGTAGGATCTCCTCGGGAACATTTTCCTCTGCTTTGGAGACATGCCCTACCGCTCACCATCCATGAACTTCCTTCCTGTTCCTCCAGAGATGTGGCTGGCTGTGCCTGTGCCACTTTCTGTGGCCGTATTTGGTGGTGTGTGCTGCTTGCGGTTGCAGGGTGGACTGGTGCTGGGGCTGTTGGTGCTGGTTACACCTTGGGCTTCCTCCTCCGCCAAATATCGGTGAACTGCAACCTCCACGCTGAATCTCCGACGTCCATACATCTTTGGAGTCCTTGATTGACGACGGGTTCTTCTCTTCAGACTCCAGTTGCAGCCGTGCACAGACACTCTATCTGCAGAGCAGCGGCGCCTCTGGCCTCTGGAGCAACTGAAGCGACACACGACAATGACCGTCCCTGTGAAGGCGGGAAAAGTGGTCGGACTCCCTCCCCTCCCCCTCCTTGAGTTCCCCCCTCCAAATTTGGAGGGGTAGTGGATGCACCCAGCCACGTGTCCCTCGCCCAAAGGAATATGGATGGACGGCAGACAGAGGTGGCGATTTTGTCTGGCTTCAGCCCTCTGATTGACGCCATAAAACTCTTCAGCAACCAGTGAGAACGGGCTCTCCCAGAAAGCACAGTCCAGAGATATACACCTTTCAAAACATCACGATGACGCTTTGCCAGCCGAATGGATTCCGATTTGTCCGTGAATCTCAGCAGTGGGACGTTGCCGTCGTGGCCACCCTAGTCCAGGACCGCTCATGCCCCCGCATTTGGCACCAAGCGGCTGCCGGGACGCGCCCCCTCGCAGGCCTCTACATATCTCTGCCCTCCAGGTCTTCCACGATGATGACATCTGGATGGAAGAGATCAAGAGCGAGACCCCCCTTATGGCCGGGAGGCAGGGGTCGGTGTCCATGTCCCACTTAACAGCCACACGACGTAGGAGTGCTTTAGTGAGGCCTTAGGCCTGGGATCGACGGAGGAGGCTTATTGCCTCATTGGGGGAATCTCTCTCCCCAAAGAGGGAGGACCGGGGAGTCCGGGGGGCAGTGGCACAATTGGCTTGGGGCAGCTACGGCTGGGGTTCCTTCTTCCCTTTTTCACCTCATGTAGCACAGCAAAGAGCCTCTGTCATGCCCCCCCATGGGGGTTTGTGTGTGTGTGACTAAGAAGCTAGCCAGCAAAGATCCAGGAAGGATGGTAACTGAGGGCAGAGTGTCCAAGTGTGAAGGATGGTGGGCAAGGAAGTGAAATAAAAACCTAAATTTTCGATCGAGAAGATGTGGACCTTTCTGGCCATGGCGTCTGGCAGTTACCTTTTCTGGGAAGGAGGTTTTTCAGAGCCTCCGGGATCTCCTTGCTCTTCTGAAGTGCGTGCAGCTCCCGGAGGATCTTGGCTTTCACGACGGTAACCTAGCCAGGAGCAAACCCCGAAGAAACCCACCGTCAGCCTGCCATAGCAACAACCCTCGGGGAGGACTGGGGGTGGGCGTTTCTGCTGTCAGGCCCGCTCGCCTTCCCCTCCCCTCCCCTCCGCTCCGCATGACGCAGGGAGGCCGTCCGCTCTGGGCACTCCTCCTGACATGGCTCCTGGAGCCCTGGGGAGGAAACAACAGGCCCTGCCTTTCCCCGTTCGGAGCCCACGCGAGCAGTTCACTCACCTCCTTCCCCGAAAAGGCCTCAGACCTTCCGAGGAGGGAATAGGCAGAGAGGATGGCAGCCTCCTGGGTCGTGCTGCTGCCGTGGTGGGCCAGGACCAGCGCCGTGCCGAGGAAGGCTCTCTTTTGAGGCTTGGCGAAGATCTTCCCAAAGACCTAAACCCGAGATGTGGTCGGGACACTAAGAGAGTGTTCCAGGAAGGATCCACTGCTCTCCGCAGGAGAAGACAAGGCGTGGGGACACACGCCACAACACGTGAATTTTGTGACACAAGTTTCCATTGGAACGCAACACCGTTTCCCAGAAGCCACTCTCCTCTGCCATAGGGAAGGCCGGGCCGAGGTGTGGGGCTGGTGGCCAGCTCCAAATCGGACAGGGGGGTTTCTGGACCAGGGCTTTCTCCGGCTGCTGTCTCTCCCCCTCCTCTTTCTGACCATGGCCGCCACTTCCATGCTGGGCAGGAAGAGAGCCGGTGAGCAAGCAGGCAGGGACCTCTGCCGTCCCTGCTACTCACCCCCGTGGCCTGGGCCAGAGCGAGAAGCCCATGAACAAGGAGGTGGCCCCGGTGAGGAGGAGGAGCGCTCCAGGGGGATCTTGCTAGGGGCCCTCTGGGGCTGTGAGGCCCCCTGCAGGTGTCCCGCCATGCTGAGCCCTGACACTGGCCTTCCCTCACCTTGCCCTTGAGCAAGTCCCTCCCACACCGGTCTCACGGGAGAACGGCAAGAGGCGTCTCCCTTGCCAGCAAGACTGCCGTGCGGCCATTCTCACAGCTGCCGGGAGGGGTCCTTACCTCGCCCACGCTGCAGGCCTCTCGGTATGCCAGCAGCTCCTGGCTCCCCTGGGCTCCCCCCCTCCAGAGGTCCTCCGTCTCGCACGCCCCTGACAGAGAGACACCAGATGGGATCGACTGCCACGGAGGTGGACCGTCCCCTTCGGGAGGACAAGGGGCCAGCCAGAGGAGGCTGCTGGGCTCCTCCTTCCTTGCCCGCTTACCCCTCTGGAGAAGCAGGAGCCGATGGAAGGAGCCGATGGCTGCCTTGGCCTGGTCCCGCAGCTCCGCCCTGGAGCCAGTCAGCAGCACGGCGCATTCGGCCACCAGACGGCCCAGGACCGGGTGGTCTCCAGACAGCTAGTGGGACAGGAAACCAGGGGGACCTCGACCCACACTTCTCCCTTGCTTTCTCCCTGCACCTCGTGGGCCTTGTCCTGCAGACCCCCTGGGCGACAGGCCCTCCGCGGAGCTCTCCGGACTGAGCCCTGCCCTGGTGCCGGGGGCTGGGGGCTGGAGCGTGCTGCTCCGGGTTCCCTCCCGCCCCCACACCGGCCACTGAAATGGAGAACCCAGCCTCCCTCCCTGCCCAGAGCAGGCCGGGGGCCTCCCCCGAAGGCCCGGACGGTCCCGGCCCAAGGCCCCTCGCCAGGCCAGCAGCCAGGGATACGCACGTCCACTTCCGGCAGCGTCAGGGTGTAATCCATCAGGTGCGTGCCGCACGCCAGCGCCCTCCAGGCCTCCAGCGGCACGCTGGACCGCACCCAGAAGTGGATGTGCTGTGGGAGGAGGCAGCCCTCAGAAGCCTGTCGGGCCCCGAGGGGGCGGGGAGCTTACCTGCCCCCCCCAAGCCCTGAGGCTGAGCCCTGTGTGCCGTTCCCACCCTAAATCTCCCAGTCTGCTCCACGGCTGGTTGAGGCACTGGGGAGACACTGGCCGATGAAGGCCTTGATGTGCCATTGCCTTCGGGCAGCGTCTCCATGGCCTCGCACCCCCATTTGGGGCCTCGAGCTGGGCATCCTCACCTGATTTGCCAGCACAAGCGAACTTCTCCGATGTCCCACTCACCTCCATGATGAAGAGGAGATGGCTGAGGCTGGGCTCTCCGGCCAAGAAGCCCCGCAGCATGAATTTCAGGGTCTCGTAGCCATAGGGCTTGAAGAACCGCTGGAAGGAGAGAGAGCGTTAGGCCGGGGGGGACACCGAAGGATCCCCTGCCACGGCTGCGTGTTCTCCGCCGGCTCCTGTCCCTCCAGACGGGGGGGCAGGGAACGCCTTTCGCCTTCCCTGTGAAAGGCGATGGAGGGCCGGAAGCGCCAGGAGGCGGAGGCGTGGCGGAGCTCCCAACATTCCCCCACCAGAGGCCCTTGTCGGGGCGCCAGGGAGACAGGCGTCCCGTGTGCTGCAGGCCTGGCACGTTTGCCTGCCCCGGCTTCCCCAAGGCCAGTCTACCCCGGGATCAGCCCCCCCGAGTCCGGCATCGATGCCTTTGGCCAGGATCCACCTGCTTGTGGGGGGGTGCTGTCTCGCTGCCGGCCGTCAAGACCTCGTGGAGAGCCAGCCTCAGGATCCGCGACTCCAGCTCCCTGCTCCAGGCTGGCCTGAGTCTGCTGGAAGGAGAAGAGCAGCAGGAGTGAGCGGAGCGGGAGCGGGAGGGGCGGCTCTTCTCTTCCACGGGGCCGGCCTGCGCTTCCACGCTTCCCTCTCCGCTGGACCTGGAGGCACGATCCTTCCGGGCCGCCAGTCAGCTGGACGGGGAGGGGGCACAGTCCAGGACCGTGCTCCGTGGCCCCACTTCCGAAAGAAGAAGGGAAAGCGGGATAGGGGGAGCAATCCCGTGGTCCCGAGGGCAGATGTGGGCGCCGTGAGGGCGGCTTCCTGCTCCGCTGCCACAGAAGGAGCTATGAGCTGGGGGGGAGCTCTGCCCACGGGCCCTCCATACGCCCCCCCCACCTCCATCCCGCCCCCATGGAAATCTCTGCGGTGCCTCCAGTTCCCGAGCAAGACACGGCAGAGGAGAATGGGGAGGGGGAGGGGCATCCCAGAGGGAGGGGGAGGCAGGTGGAGAGGCCGGGATCTGCAGGGTCCCCCGGCCTCTCGATTCCTGGCCCAGCCCGAAAATAAGCCGGGGCTCAGAATTCACATGAGACAAGGCGAAATGAAATCCTATCTGGGCACCATCCTGTTCCTGCTTCGACAGGGAAGTGCGGCAGCATCGGCCGGCCAGCCATGCTGGCAGAGTACAGCAGAAAAACCGGCCCTCCCACCCCCCCTCCCTCCCCCCGAAGCGACACACTGTGAGCTGGAGGAGACCCTTTCGTGAGCCGGGGCAGGCCCCACACGCCCCAATACCTCAGCTGGCAAACAGCCTTCATGGCGGACGAGATGACGGCGGGGGGCAGGGCTTCCCCGGGCTGGGTCTCCATCGCCATCTGGGGAGGCCAAGAGGGCAAAGGCAGAGATGAGTGGCCGGCCCCTCGGCCCCAGCCTGCCCCGGAGGGACGCTCAGGGCTCCTCGTCCCCCGTCACTGCTGCCTTCCGCTGGGTTTCAGGGCTGCATCTCGCTCACCGCTACGGCCAGGGCCAGGTCGGCCTTGGTGCAGGGCAGACCCAGGGCCCTCCAGCTGCCCTTCCTTGCAGCCCTGCAGCAGGTCACGACATCCCGGAGGAAGGTGGCTTTGTCTTTGCCGTCGAGTGCCTGGACGTTGGTGAGGATCAGGCAGTTAGCCAGGAAGGGCACTTCGGGGCCGCCAGGCCAGGGGGCCCCCTCAGTGTGCTCTGGGTGCTGCCTGCCGTGGCATCCAGCGGTGGGCTGTGTTTCTCCGTGGACACGATTGCCAGCAGGAGGATGCCAGCCCTACCCCACCCCTCACAACATGCTTTGTGCATCTCTCCACCTTCATGGAGGAGGGGAAATGGAGGAGACGCGGTTGGCCCTGTCCCACTCGCCTAGGGCCGCCCCGCCCGCTGCCCTAGCAGGCTGGTGGGCTCCAGACACCACTGTCACTACAGCATTGCAGCACACGCTGATTTCTAATCCTAGGCTTGAGGGCGCAAGGGCAGGGAGCAAGGGGTGTGCTGTTTTGGGATCTCAGAACACATCCCACCATTGCATTTTGCCAACAGCCGGGGCAGCAATGCAGGGTCTGATCTGGGCATTGACAGAAGTCGTTGTGAAATCGGTGGATGTGACCCTCTGCCAACGGAAGGGGCACTGGCAAGCCCAAGACCGGCTCAGAACGCTGCGGACCCCTCCTGAGAGGAGCGGGGCCTCTGACCCCACCCGGGCAGGGAGGGCCTCCGAGGGGGCCACGCTGGATTCCCCCTGGAGCAACCAGACCGTGGAGAGTGCCCTGGGCGGAAGGCGTCAGGAGTGTCCGGGGTGGAGAGGAAGGGGGCTGTACCTGCTGTCCCGCTTGGAGCTGCTGCATGAACTCTGCCACCCTTCGCAGCAGTGTGGCGAGCTCTGCCTCCGACTGGACCGGAGCTATGCATGTGGCAGAATCCGGTATGCCTGTGGATGCCAAAGAGGAAAGAGAGTGGCGGCCGGCCGGAGGAAGGCGGGGGTCCTCCCATCCTGGAAAGACACCCTGCGGCTTTGCTCGGGAGCCTCCTGGACTCAGGCACCCCGGGGGTCCGGGCAGGCCTCCTCCTCCCCTGTCAGCAGGGTGCTCTGAGCGCGCCCAGCCTCCCCGGGCCCGGGCGCCACTCACCTGACCCCTCCGGTCCAGTCCGCCTGCTCGAAGCCAGGGCCTCCAACCTGCGGCGCAGGGAGGCGATGTCAAGGCCCGTCCCTTGCTCCAGAGGCCCGAGGCCGAGGGGATGGACCTTGCAGTCCCGGCAGCAGCCCCAGAGGCGCCTCGGAGCGCGTGCGGGAGCAACGGAGCCTGACGGAGTGCTGCTGCCTGCGGCCTGGGCTGGGTGAGCCCTGGCACCCCTCCGGCCCCACAGCCGCTGCAGCTTTCTCAGCCTGGAGAGAGGAGGGAGAAGGTGAGCATTGGGCTCTGCGGGGCCCTCGCGCTCCCGGCCGTGCGGTTGGCACGGGCCACCGGAACTCTCCGCCAGGGCCGCGCTGTGGGTGGCCGGGCCTCTCGCGGAAGCGCTGGACAGTCCCAACGATGGCCGCCTGCAGCCCAGTGGCGGCTGGGGAATGCTGGCCGTGGCAGGACTGTTCTCTGTCTGAACAGGCCTCGGGTGGTCCCTGACAAGGAGAAGCCCTGAGACAGCCCCCGTCCGCAGGCTTACGACGGAAAAGGCAGGACACCAACGGAACGGGGATCGGGAGCGAGAAGTTCACACGGAGCCACGCTGGAGGAGCTCTGCGGCACAGCAGTTCCCGCAGGGCACGCTGCGTCCAAGGACACCGTGCAAAGAGGAGGAAGCGGAGACCTCCCGGGAGACGGAAGCGAGGCGCCTGGGCCTGTGGGGCGCGGCTTTGGCCAGCCAACCCCTCGCTGCACAGGGCTCCGCCTCTTCGGGCCCATGGCCTCGGGAGGAGGGAAGGCCTCTCGCGCCGGGACCAGAGTGGGGAGGGAGCAGCTGGGCGCTGGCATCACTGGGTGCGGCTGGGCCACTACGGCCCGCCACCACGGCCCTGGACACGCCTGGCACTCAGTGGCGCTGGACCCAGGGAGGCTTCCTTTGGAGCCGCCATGCACAGGAGCGCACTTCGAAAGAGCCCCTGGGAGGAAGAAGGCCGTGTTGCGAAGCGGGGGAACAAAGAGCTGCTGCCTCCCTTCGGGCACCCGCTCGCCCCAGCCCCACAATCAGCCCTGGGCCACGTGGAGCATGTGTGCTGCTCCCAGGCCCCCCATCCTCCCAGCTGGATTTGGGACTGGAAGACCGGGACAAGTGTGGGTGCAGGGAGGGTGCTGAGCACAGCAGGACTGATCACGGGGCACGACAGACGGGCTAACCGCCATAGCTCCCGTTTCCTGGCTTGGGGGAGCTTGGATCAAGGTGAGAATGCCTTAACTTCTGGTCCCCGAAGAAAGCAGGATCTTCGATGAAGAGAGAGAGAGAATAGTAGCCTGGCCGAGAAAGAGCTGGGAGAGTCCGCATAGGATTCTGAACCAACACATGTCGTGTGAGAGCCAGAGTAGAGAAAACACTAATAACATGCCTACTCACATCTCCAAGGATGTAATGTTTCTCCGATGGATGCCAATGCACTCCAACACACTCCTAACGCACTCCAACACACTCCTAACGCACTCCAACACACTCCAACACACTGCAACACACTCCAACACACTGCAACACACTCCAACACACTCCTAATGCACTACAACGCACTCCCAACTCTCTCCCAACTCACTCCAGCTCACTCCAACTCGTCTAACACTCCAACTCTTTCCCACTCTCTAGCTCGCTATCTTTCTCTGTCTCCTTACTACCCACAAAGACCGCCGGTCACCAGAGACCTCTTGAAGGCCTTCCAGCAGGGAGACATGTCACAATGCAGGACGTGTCACTGTTGCTTAGCAACCGTGCTTGAAACTGGGCATGGCTCCTCCCAGTACAGGTGGCGGTGCCGGTGGGGGGGGCGATGGCTCTGAGTCCACTAAAACCCATTCAGCCTGTTGGGCGTGACAGAGGTATTGGACGAGGGCGCACGGCGTTTGGCTGGCCTTCCTAGCCAGGCCCGTTCTGTCGCCTCCCACGTTCTCTGCCTCTGCTCCGGGCACATGGGTTGCCAGGCTGTTCAGAAGGCGCTTGGCTGGGTGAAACCCTCCCGCCAGCGAGGAGCACCCTGAGCGCCTGTCTCGCAGGGGAGCTGCCACGTGGCTCGTGGGCTAACCCCACTCTTATGGGACTCATCCCGCAACCTCGTCCTCAGCGGCTGGACGTTCAGAAGCTCTTGGCAGGACTGGCTGCAGCAAGGCTCTAGCTTCCCCCTCCCGCCTCCCAGTCCTTCGAACGGACATCAAGCACTCTTGGAAACCCCCAGGAAACACGGGTCGCATCCTTGCGTGCAAGATATCCCTTCCCTGGTCTCCCGCGCTTCATCGTTCTCGTTTTCTCGAGTGCTGGTGCCCGTCTCAGGCTTGCGAGAGTTCTCCCGAGGCCGCCTGCACCCGCATCACGCCAGCCCACACGAGTCCCTGCGAGGACTGCGCTCCGCGTCCTCAGAATGCTGAATGACGGTTGGGGAAGGGCTGGGACACCGAGTGCGGGGCGGCCCTGGCACAGGGCATGGCGGACCGGGTGGAACTGTCAACAGCAGCACCGCACCACTCCTCTGCTTCATGGAGCTTTCCCCCCAGGCAGTTTGAAGGAGGATCTTCCAGCCTCATCCATATCAAGAGGCTCCAGGTCATTTCCATTGAATCCACAATCGAGCCCCAGACTGCAGCCTTTGAAGTGTCCATGGCACTGGCATGACTGGGAAGGTCTGAAATGCAAGAAGCATTGACATATATGTGTGCCTTTCCCCCGATAACACTTTCAAAATCACATTTGCCGCCAAAGGAGAAGAGAAAGAGATGTGGAAGAAAGGGTAACTCTCCCAACGGAGGGACGAGCTCTTGCCTTCCCTGGCTTGTAGACCAGGGTATAATCAAAGCATGGAGCAGGATGTCCAATGCTGCGTGCGCGGAGAGGGTGTGCCGGGAGGAGGCTCACCAGGAGAGGAGATGCCGAGAAGAGGCTCGTGGTCCGCGCGCATTTCAAAAGCACGGCGATACAGATGGTTGTCTATCGCTTCCTTGCTTTTCTGGATTCTGTATTTTGAAAAAGCCCCAAACATCAAGAGTAGTGTCCTTGCCTTGTTCTTTGGCTCCCACCCCCCGCCCTTCTCAATTCCCATATTCCTTTCCTTCCCATTTCAACTCAAGTTCTTGCCTTGAAGTGGCCCTGCAGAGTCAATGTCGATTCTTGACCAAGGCTTCTTTATAATGATTGGGTCTGGCCTAAAAACCTCAGATGTGTTCATGTTTTGCATCTATACTGGATGCTAGGCACCTCTCTCTGCCCCCCCCCCCCGGGCCTTACTAACAGCTATGAATATAACTATTTGCTGATTGCATAAGAGGTAGAGATGTGGGAACACGAGATCTGACAAACAAAAAGAGGTCACGCCCTCTGCCGTTCAGGGGTCACGTCCTCTGCGTCAGTGGGGGGCTCAGGCTGACCGCTCCCCACTCGTGTCCCCACCAGTGTCCCCAGCAGGTCCGATGGCCTGCTGCCTGCTGCCAGGAGGGCGCATCTGTCCCTCCTGCACGTGGCTCCGTCTGCTGCTGCGTGTTGCACAACGTCGTTCAGACACGGTGTGCCTCTCAAAAGCAGGGAGCAACCTGTTGTTCCAAACGTGGTCTGTCACAGCAGCCGATCCAGGTCCTTGGAGGCAGAGCGACCTGTCCTCCTCTTCCGGGCCGTGGCCAGGCATGTGGAGGGACAGCCTGGCCACGGGGTTTGGGATGCCGGAGTCTGCACGAGGCAGAGAAACAAAGAATGGATGTCTCTTGCCTTTCTCGCAGGGTGAGCCCCCCCGCCCCGGACCCTGGTGTATGGAGAAGGGGAGCCCTGGGTCCATGGCAGACAAAGGCACTTCCCTGGGGGTCAGCACCCCCGGGACCGTGGCCTGTGAAGGCACATCCCTGCTTCTGGGAGGCTTCCGGGCAAGACGCTCAGAGTGGGGCCCCTCCCCGAGCAGGCCACTGTCTCCTTCCCACATTTGTATGGGGGATATTTCCACAACACCCCCAAAGAGGACACAGTGTTGCATACAGTTTTCATCGGCTAAGTTATATGTACAGATGCAACTTTAGAGGCAAGAACTGTAATTTCAGTAGAACTGTAGCACATCTCAGCATCTTGGAGAAGACCGTGAGCAGCGCACATGCCGAAGACCTACCTCAATAAGAACATCTCTGCCTGCTGGCAAAGGATTGCGCTCTAGTCCTTACACTCCGCTGCATCCCGTGGAGGCTGGTGGGTCAGCTGTCCGTGGGGCGTGTTTAGGGGACTGCCTCATTGTGAGCAGAAAGGGGGGAGGAGAAAGGGGGGAAGCAATAGGTAGAAGCGCACACATCAGAGAAGATGCGGTGGGGAGCATGAACTCCGCAGCAGATTGCTGGGATGTGGCAAAATGGGGGTGGGGGAGCTAGAAATGGGGGACATTGCACTCGTATGCACCTGCACTCAGAAGTAAGCCCCGCTGGGTGCAACGGGTGCAATGGGTCTTTGTCCCCAGCAAGTGGGTGTGGAATTGCAGCCAAGATGGGCAAGCTGAACTAGAGAGCGCTGGCTGGCTAGATCTGCGCGGCCTGTGTGTTCTCCTGCAGCTTCCCGTGTCGCTCGTCTCCCTGCCCACCCAGCCCTTCTCAATTCGACTATTCCCAGTAGACGTCCCTTTCTTTCTTTTCTAGAGTCTGAATTAAAATCACACACATACAGACACACAAACCCCTTCTCTGTTAGGCTTTATAGTGTACTCCCCGTAGCTTGTAGGTAGATTTTCTTTCTCTAGCTCTTTTTCTTTTGCTCCTGTGTGGGGGTGTGTGAGTGTGCGCTGTCTGTGCGTGCAAAGCACTACACACAATCCATACAATATAGCTCGGAAAACACGGGGATCCATTACAAAGGCCGCTGCTATTTGAGCTGATCTCACGGGAGTTCTTTCCCCCTCCTCTCAGGGCGCAATCCTATGCGTATTTAGGCAGAAAAGAGGCCTGCAACTCCCAGCGTGACCCAGCCAGCCATGGCTGGCTGGGGAGTGCTGGCAGGTGTGGGCCGCCTTTCTGCCTACACCGGCCAAGGATGGCGCCTTTACTCGTCAGGGTGGGAGAGCCAAGTCTGAGGAGCCTCCACTTGGGTGTGCAGCCGGCTCTACCTTTGGGCAGAGAGAGGAGGACCTTGGTGTGTGCTGTCACTTCCGTGTGTCAGCCTGAGGGCAGGGCAGGGCATGCCCCACTCCCTCCTTGTTCTTGACGGGGGCCACTTTGGGAGACGATACTTGCCCGAGATTTGGGATGAAAACGCTGTCAAGGAATGTGTACTTTGAGGATGGACGGGGCAGAACTGAACATGTGGATTTGATCTCTGCTGGACTCCAGGAAAGGGGGGTCTATGCCGTGTCCTGCTGAGAGACGCCAGCGGACATCCGGCCGCTGGCTAGCAGGGACGCAAATGGCGGCGGCCGTAGCCACCGCCGTTTGTGTCCCTGTGATAGGCTACGTAAATCTTTACGTAGCCTATCACGTCTGACTTTAAAAAACACACACACACTCGCATACGCAAATGGCGGCGGCTACGGCCGCTGCCATTTGTGTTCCTTATTTTGGCCTGTCTTAGTTTACATCCATATTTACGTAGTCTAAGACGGCGAAAATAAGGGGAACGCAAATAGCGGAGCGGACGCTATTTGCGTTCCCCTTATTTTTGCCGTTTTAGTCTATGTAATTATTTGCGTAGACCAAGACGGCCCAAAATAATGAATGCAAATGGCAGCGGCCGTAGGCGCCACCATTTGCCTACGCCTTTTTTTTTTTTTTTACCCGGACGTTTTAGGCTACGTAAAAACATACGTAGCCTATCACGTCTATGTAAAAAACCCCAAAAAACTGCAAATGGCTGCGGCAGGAGCCGGTCGGAAGACCAGCCGCCGCTGCCGCCGCTGAAGCCACCACCACCTGGAAGATCCGCCCCAGGTAATTCTCGTCCCGGGGGGGGTCCGCGGGGTGCCAGGGGGCCAGGCCGTTCCGCCACAGATTTCAGGGGGCCGAATGCACTGGCATTCGTCCCCACCGAGATCCGTGGCGGAATTCTCTGCCACCCCTAATTCCCATCTTGTTTTCTGAGCCCCTCTCCCAGAGCAGCTGTGGAATCATTGGGTCGCAGTCAGAATCCCAGCAGAAGTGGTTCGGAAGGGTGGGCAGGCTGGTTCGCTAGTGAGAAACCCGGGGCCGAAGAGTTTGCCCATGCTGACATGCACGTAAGGGCAAGAGGGAGTGGGGCTGGTTTGGGCCTCCTCAGACTGCGGAATCGTTCGGGCCTCTCGCCCTCTCTTTTCAGCCATACAGATTGCAACAGCGGAACAAAGCTGTATGGGTCTCCGACACGGTTATAGTGGTGGGCTTTGGCTGTCCTTGGAACTATATACTGAGGCGATAGCTCATTGCCCACAGCTATACGATTTCTGGAATCCTGCACTCATTCAGCTTTTGCTGTGAGCGCTAAGAAGCTCGTCCACGCACCCAGAGCTGCTAACCATAGGAGTTCTCGGAGTTCCTAGGGATTTCTGTTAGTTGGCCAGGAGTTCTTTGTGCCAAGAGATGAGCCCAGGACAGAAGACGTTACTGGAATACATCTGCCCAGTTGCTTCCGCTGTCCAGCCCCACCCTTGCCTTTCCTGCTCTTTCCTGTCTTTCCTGGACAGTATTTGTGGTTCTTATGGTAGGACATGGAAGGGGTGATAGACGGATCAAGGAATGACTGTGGTTTTGTTCACTCACCGCATACAGAACTGAAATCGTTCTGCTCCTGCGCCATTCCACAGCTGCGCATCGTGCACTGCTGGCACAGGAGGCATTGAGGGCTGCCGAGAGGGAGGGGAGAGAGGAGAGGAGGAGGAGCCCGAAGGGCAGCCGACAGCAGGAGGAGCAGCATCTGTGGAGAAGGCCACCCTTCTTCTCCCACAGATGAAGCCCCTCCTCTGGTCCTCCTCAGGCGTCTGCTGGGGGATGTCCAGAGGCCTCACGGGCCCTGCAAGGACTACAGAATGGCGCCTGAGCTAACAACTCCGCCTGCAAGATGCATGTTACCATTGTGGTTTATTCTTCTCTTTCCACACGCAGGTAACGACCCTCAAAGGAGGGTGGAGCCCTCGAGCGGGTGGAGCCCTCGAGCGGGTGGAGCCCTCGAGCAGGCCTGCAGCCGGGGACATCGCAATGCTTTCTGCGTTTGTTTTGTCACTTCTGACCTGTTTAAAGTTCTTTCTGCCCTGCCCTGAAGAAAAAGAAGCCATTTCTTGTTTCAAGTCAAGAGATACAATTTTTAAAATCTAGATGATTTTACACAGTGATCTCTGTGTTTGCTTGCTGTTCCACAAACCGCAGCAACAAGAATGCTTTCCAAGCTCAACAACCCCAGCTGCTGTAAGCTTCCCTCCTGGGGAGATGCTCAGCATCCCTCATGTTACAAAGTATGCTTTGATTTGCATGGAGCTGCATATCACAGACATGTACGCTAAAGACATCCCAGAGGGATCTTTGAACATAGAACTCTTGGTGCTTAGGAAAACCCGATACCCCCAAAGCTGAGGGAGTCAGAGAGCACGAGACGGTCTTTGGAAGCAATTCTTTGATTTATTACAGAAGACTTCCAAAGGAATTGAAATCACACATCAGGGGAATTAGAACGATACATATGTTTGGGGAATCAGAATCATACTAACATTCGGAGGGTTAAAGATACACGTATAAAGCCAATAGTGAGGTACACTGGGATGCATAGGAAATGGTGTGTGTGTGTGTGTGTGTGTGTGTGTGTGTGTGTGTAGTAGGGATGTATGCTGTAAAGGCCGCCAGACACATGCGGGCAGCGCAACTGGACTCTGCATGTCGGTGCGAGTTCTGCAAAGCACTGCCCCATCTCGCCACTGCTGTGGGCTCTGCGCAGGCCAGACAGGGACTGCTGGTTTGGACAGAACTGGAGCAAGATGGCTACGGTTTGGAACGGGTGCGCTGCTGGGGGGACAAGCGCCACTCCGTGCATTGCCTCTTCTGCATGCACATCTGGAAATGGTCTTTCCTGCTGGTGATGTCGCTGCGGCGGATATTATCTGTAGGGGAAGTAGTTGTCCTACTAGCCTCACTCTTCCCCAGCACCTTCACATCCAGAACATCTCTCTTGCGGCACTCCATGGTTTTCTCTGTCAAATAGGTTTTTAGACTTCGGAAGTCAGGGTTCTGACCTTGCACCGCCTCCCTCGCTGTGCTACCCGGAACCGCGGTTCAAGGAGTGACGCAGCCATGTATTTCACGTCCCTGCGGAATCTCCTGCGGAAGGAATGTGCAAGCCTAACGGCAGGATTGGGGGCTTGACTGTCTGCAGCACTGCTGTGCTCACAAAGCCCAGCACAGCCTTTTCTCGGCACCCCCTCTGTCATCTTCAGCGCAGGCAGAACTTGGCCCAGTGTAGCATCTCAGTAGCGTTGTGCATTCATCAAAGGCTTTTACCATGTCAACCAGCTCTTGCATCAAGACCCACTGCTGTGGTGCGACCAAAAATTTGGAGTGGTGTTTTGTCTCGATAGTGTGGTCATTTATAGCAGCTCTCTGCTGACAGAGTCGCTGTAGCATATGCAATGGGCTGTTCCAGTGTGTGCACACATCCAAGATGAACTTGTGTTGTGGAAGACCACGTCTACGTTGGATGGCGCCTATTGCCGCCATCGCTGAGCAGGACTGCCTGAGGTGTGTGCAAATGGATCGGGCCATCTTCAGTAGCTTGCCTATTTTGGGAGATGGGTTGCTCAATCCCGAACGCACCACAACGATCAAACAGTGCGCAACGCACTGGACGTGGTTTCGCCCTGCAATGCGGACTGCTTTCCGGGAGTTGGAGGCATTATAGGCTTCTAAACAGCCCACTGCTGGATTTAAGGGGGGACCCAGGACGTAACAACACCATCGATTTTCGTCGTAACGCTTTCTGCTGTGTGCATCCCCGAGAGCATTGTGAGGGCCAATGTCGCTGTCGCCCGAGTCAGTCTGCAGTTCTCACTGATGGAGACCCATTGCGCAGTGACACACAGATAAGACTTTGTTTGCTTGCTTGTCCACGGGTCTCTTGTCAGATGAATGCTTCCTCCAACCGCGCGCTTCCAATCCTGCTGGAGCGCCCTTCTGACTTCAGAAGCCAGGGCTGGAATGGCAGCGCCACTACCGTAGTGACGAGAAGGGACATCCCACTGGGGGCACAATTCCTCCACGAAGTCCCGGAAGGCCTCCTCTTCCACTCTGGAGAAGGGCAGCGTGCATCGAGCAATGAACTCTTCCTGTCAGGGCTCCATTCCCCCTTGCTGCCTGGACGCGTCAGATGGGGATTTCGGTGTCAGCGCGAGGCATAGTTCCATTGACACCTGCCTCTTAGCTAAGTTGCCTTCTGTGCCCTTCTCAGCCAGACCACTGTGCCTTTGGTCTTTGCAAGATGAGGCAAAAAAGGCAGTAATACTCTTTTGGGATGGCTGGGAGAGGGACTTGCCTTTACTGTCTTTGGGCACAAGAAGCGCATGATGCACCTCCATGTGTCGCCTCATGGCAGATGTGCCCACTTGTCCACAGCCCCCTTCCATTCCTAGGTGCACACGACTTCTGCAAACATCACAGACCACGACGTAACGGTCATTTTTCGCATCTTTGAAGAAGCGCCACACGTAGGAACTCGCCCGGCCACCATCTTTTCTTTGGGCAACGGAGTACCAGTTTCAGATGAGGCGGCATATGGAGCTGCACGTTTCCTCTCATCTCTGCTTGTGGATGGTGTTGCTGGTGGCACTGTTGATGGTGATGACGAGCGCTTAGCAGGGCATAGTTGTTCCTGAGGTTTGGGATTGCTCCCAAAGAACCCGGCAGGCTGGACCACAGAGGCAGACTCAGTCTCCGCAGGGACATCGGTATAGAAGGACTCCTCCTCCTCATCGTTGTCTGCATCAGTGCTGAAATGAAGTCCTCTGGGCTTTTTTTCCAAATTACGTGAACCGCTGCCCACGAGGTAATTCTCAACAGGTAGCTCTGGACCGGGTTCATCTTCTGTCCCACTTTCGCTCTCCCATGCAGGGAGGACGATTGTGGGCATTTCTGTCACGATTCCAAAGAGAAGCGGAATTTCAGGAGCAATGCACCTTGGACACAAAGAGAAAACAACGGTGTACTTCTAGAAATCGATGACACATCGCTTGGAATTGCGATCAGCCTTACACAAGGTGCAGACGTAAGCTGCTACTGCGCTAGCACTGAGAAAACAACAGACGCCACAAGGTGCAAATAAAGGTACAGACTTCAAAGCTCCACAAGAGTTGTCTGAAACTGTCCGCACTGCTAAACGCCTGAAAAGCATGGGGGGGATTGACTGAGTCTCACCAGATTCATCCTTTGGAATGACGCAGCCTTCGTGACTTTTGTTCCGCCGCTGTAGGATCTCCTCGGGAACATTTTCCTCTGCTTTGGAGACATGCCCTACCGCTCACCATCCATGAACTTCCTTCCTGTTCCTCCAGAGATGTGGCTGGCTGTGCCTGTGCCACTTTCTGTGGCCGTATTTGGTGGTGTGTGCTGCTTGCGGTTGCAGGGTGGACTGGTGCTGGGGCTGTTGGTGCTGGTTACACCTTGGGCTTCCTCCTCCGCCAAATATCGGTGAACTGCAACCTCCACGCTGACTCTCCGACGTCCATACATCTTTGGAGTCCTTGATTGACGACGGGTTCTTCTCTTCAGACTCCAGTTGCAGCCGTGCACAGACACTCTATCTGCAGAGCAGCGGCGCCTCTGGCCTCTGGAGCAACTGAAGCGACACACGACAATGACCGTCCCTGTGAAGGCGGGAAAAGTGGTCGGACTCCCTCCCCTCCCCCTCCTTGAGTTCCCCCCTCCAAATTTGGAGGGGTAGTGGATGCACCCAGCCACGTGTCCCTCGCCCAAAGGAGTATGGATGGACGGCAGACAGAGGTGGCGATTTTGTCTGGCTTCAGCCCTCTGATTGACGCCATAAAACTCTTCAGCAACCAGTGAGAACGGGCTCTCCCAGAAAGCACAGTCCAGAGATATACACCTTTCAAAACATCACGATGACGCTTTGCCAGCCGAATGGATTCCGATTTGTCCGTGAATCTCAGCAGTGGGACGTTGCCGTCGTGGCCACCCTAGTCCAGGACCGCTCATGCCCCCGCATTTGGCACCAAGCGGCTGCCGGGACGCGCCCCCTCGCAGGCCTCTACATATCTCTGCCCTCCAGGTCTTCCACGATGATGACATCTGGATGGAAGAGAACAAGAGCGAGACCCCCCTTATGGCCGGGAGGCAGGGGTCGGTGTCCATGTCCCACTTAACAGCCACACGACGTAGGAGTGCTTTAGTGAGGCCTTAGGCCTGGGATCGATGGAGGAGGCTTATTGCCTCATTGGGGGAATCTCTCTCCCCAAAGAGGGAGGACCGGGGAGTCCGGGGGGCAGTGGCACAATTGGCTTGGGGCAGCTACGGCTGGGGTTCCTTCTTCCCTTTTTCACCTCATGTAGCACAGCAAAGAGCCTCTGTCATGCCCCCCCATGGGGGTTTGTGTGTGTGTGACTAAGAAGCTAGCCAGCAAAGATCCAGGAAGGATGGTAACTGAGGGCAGAGTGTCCAAGTGTGAAGGATGGTGGGCAAGGAAGTGAAATAAAAACCTAAATTTTCGATCGAGAAGATGTGGACCTTTCTGGCCATGGCGTCTGGCAGTTACCTTTTCTGGGAAGGAGGTTTTTCAGAGCCTCCGGGATCTCCTTGCTCTTCTGAAGTGCGTGCAGCTCCCGGAGGATCTTGGCTTTCACGACGGTAACCTAGCCAGGAGCAAACCCCGAAGAAACCCACCGTCAGCCTGCCATAGCAACAACCCTCGGGGAGGACTGGGGGTGGGCGTTTCTGCTGTCAGGCCCGCTCGCCTTCCCCTCCCCTCCCCTCCGCTCCGCATGACGCAGGGAGGCCGTCCGCTCTGGGCACTCCTCCTGACATGGCTCCTGGAGCCCTGGGGAGGAAACAACAGGCCCTGCCTTTCCCCGTTCGGAGCCCACGCGAGCAGTTCACTCACCTCCTTCCCCGAAAAGGCCTCAGACCTTCCGAGGAGGGAATAGGCAGAGAGGATGGCAGCCTCCTGGGTCGTGCTGCTGCCGTGGTGGGCCAGGACCAGCGCCGTGCCGAGGAAGGCTCTCTTTTGAGGCTTGGCGAAGATCTTCCCAAAGACCTAAACCCGAGATGTGGTCGGGACACTAAGAGAGTGTTCCAGGAAGGATCCACTGCTCTCCGCAGGAGAAGACAAGGCGTGGGGACACACGCCACAACACGTGAATTTTGTGACACAAGTTTCCATTGGAACGCAACACCGTTTCCCAGAAGCCACTCTCCTCTGCCATAGGGAAGGCCGGGCCGAGGTGTGGGGCTGGTGGCCAGCTCCAAATCGGACAGGGGGGTTTCTGGACCAGGGCTTTCTCCGGCTGCTGTCTCTCCCCCTCCTCTTTCTGACCATGGCCGCCACTTCCATGCTGGGCAGGAAGAGAGCCGGTGAGCAAGCAGGCAGGGACCTCTGCCGTCCCTGCTACTCACCCCCGTGGCCTGGGCCAGAGCGAGAAGCCCATGAACAAGGAGGTGGCCCCGGTGAGGAGGAGGAGCGCTCCAGGGGGATCTTGCTAGGGGCCCTCTGGGGCTGTGAGGCCCCCTGCAGGTGTCCCGCCATGCTGAGCCCTGACACTGGCCTTCCCTCACCTTGCCCTTGAGCAAGTCCCTCCCACACCGGTCTCACGGGAGAACGGCAAGAGGCGTCTCCCTTGCCAGCAAGACTGCCGTGCGGCCATTCTCACAGCTGCCGGGAGGGGTCCTTACCTCGCCCACGCTGCAGGCCTCTCGGTATGCCAGCAGCTCCTGGCTCCCCTGGGCTCCCCCCCTCCAGAGGTCCTCCGTCTCGCACGCCCCTGACAGAGAGACACCAGATGGGATCGACTGCCACGGAGGTGGACCGTCCCCTTCGGGAGGACAAGGGGCCAGCCAGAGGAGGCTGCTGGGCTCCTCCTTCCTTGCCCGCTTACCCCTCTGGAGAAGCAGGAGCCGATGGAAGGAGCCGATGGCTGCCTTGGCCTGGTCCCGCAGCTCCGCCCTGGAGCCAGTCAGCAGCACGGCGCATTCGGCCACCAGACGGCCCAGGACCGGGTGGTCTCCAGACAGCTAGTGGGACAGGAAACCAGGGGGACCTCGACCCACACTTCTCCCTTGCTTTCTCCCTGCACCTCGTGGGCCTTGTCCTGCAGACCCCCTGGGCGACAGGCCCTCCGCGGAGCTCTCCGGACTGAGCCCTGCCCTGGTGCCGGGGGCTGGGGGCTGGAGCGTGCTGCTCCGGGTTCCCTCCCGCCCCCACACCGGCCACTGAAATGGAGAACCCAGCCTCCCTCCCTGCCCAGAGCAGGCCGGGGGCCTCCCCCGAAGGCCCGGACGGTCCCGGCCCAAGGCCCCTCGCCAGGCCAGCAGCCAGGGATACGCACGTCCACTTCCGGCAGCGTCAGGGTGTAATCCATCAGGTGCGTGCCGCACGCCAGCGCCCTCCAGGCCTCCAGCGGCACGCTGGACCGCACCCAGAAGTGGATGTGCTGTGGGAGGAGGCAGCCCTCAGAAGCCTGTCGGGCCCCGAGGGGGCGGGGAGCTTACCTGCCCCCCCCAAGCCCTGAGGCTGAGCCCTGTGTGCCGTTCCCACCCTAAATCTCCCAGTCTGCTCCACGGCTGGTTGAGGCACTGGGGAGACACTGGCCGATGAAGGCCTTGATGTGCCATTGCCTTCGGGCAGCGTCTCCATGGCCTCGCACCCCCATTTGGGGCCTCGAGCTGGGCATCCTCACCTGATTTGCCAGCACAAGCGAACTTCTCCGATGTCCCACTCACCTCCATGATGAAGAGGAGATGGCTGAGGCTGGGCTCTCCGGCCAAGAAGCCCCGCAGCATGAATTTCAGGGTCTCGTAGCCATAGGGCTTGAAGAACCGCTGGAAGGAGAGAGAGCGTTAGGCCGGGGGGGACACCGAAGGATCCCCTGCCACGGCTGCGTGTTCTCCGCCGGCTCCTGTCCCTCCAGACGGGGGGGCAGGGAACGCCTTTCGCCTTCCCTGTGAAAGGCGATGGAGGGCCGGAAGCGCCAGGAGGCGGAGGCGTGGCGGAGCTCCCAACATTCCCCCACCAGAGGCCCTTGTCGGGGCGCCAGGGAGACAGGCGTCCCGTGTGCTGCAGGCCTGGCACGTTTGCCTGCCCCGGCTTCCCCAAGGCCAGTCTACCCCGGGATCAGCCCCCCCGAGTCCGGCATCGATGCCTTTGGCCAGGATCCACCTGCTTGTGGGGGGGTGCTGTCTCGCTGCCGGCCGTCAAGACCTCGTGGAGAGCCAGCCTCAGGATCCGCGACTCCAGCTCCCTGCTCCAGGCTGGCCTGAGTCTGCTGGAAGGAGAAGAGCAGCAGGAGTGAGCGGAGCGGGAGCGGGAGGGGCGGCTCTTCTCTTCCACGGGGCCGGCCTGCGCTTCCACGCTTCCCTCTCCGCTGGACCTGGAGGCACGATCCTTCCGGGCCGCCAGTCAGCTGGACGGGGAGGGGGCACAGTCCAGGACCGTGCTCCGTGGCCCCACTTCCGAAAGAAGAAGGGAAAGCGGGATAGGGGGAGCAATCCCGTGGTCCCGAGGGCAGATGTGGGCGCCGTGAGGGCGGCTTCCTGCTCCGCTGCCACAGAAGGAGCTATGAGCTGGGGGGGAGCTCTGCCCACGGGCCCTCCATACGCCCCCCCCACCTCCATCCCGCCCCCATGGAAATCTCTGCGGTGCCTCCAGTTCCCGAGCAAGACACGGCAGAGGAGAATGGGGAGGGGGAGGGGCATCCCAGAGGGAGGGGGAGGCAGGTGGAGAGGCCGGGATCTGCAGGGTCCCCCGGCCTCTCGATACCTGGCCCAGCCCGAAAATAAGCCGGGGCTCAGAATTCACATGAGACAAGGCGAAATGAAATCCTATCTGGGCACCATCCTGTTCCTGCTTCGACAGGGAAGTGCGGCAGCATCGGCCGGCCAGCCATGCTGGCAGAGTACAGCAGAAAAACCGGCCCTCCCACCCCCCCTCCCTCCCCCCGAAGCGACACACTGTGAGCTGGAGGAGACCCTTTCGTGAGCCGGGGCAGGCCCCACACGCCCCAATACCTCAGCTGGCAAACAGCCTTCATGGCGGACGAGATGACGGCGGGGGGCAGGGCTTCCCCGGGCTGGGTCTCCATCGCCATCTGGGGAGGCCAAGAGGGCAAAGGCAGAGATGAGTGGCCGGCCCCTCGGCCCCAGCCTGCCCCGGAGGGACGCTCAGGGCTCCTCGTCCCCCGTCACTGCTGCCTTCCGCTGGGTTTCAGGGCTGCATCTCGCTCACCGCTACGGCCAGGGCCAGGTCGGCCTTGGTGCAGGGCAGACCCAGGGCCCTCCAGCTGCCCTTCCTTGCAGCCCTGCAGCAGGTCACGACATCCCGGAGGAAGGTGGCTTTGTCTTTGCCGTCGAGTGCCTGGACGTTGGTGAGGATCAGGCAGTTAGCCAGGAAGGGCACTTCGGGGCCGCCAGGCCAGGGGGCCCCCTCAGTGTGCTCTGGGTGCTGCCTGCCGTGGCATCCAGCGGTGGGCTGTGTTTCTCCGTGGACACGATTGCCAGCAGGAGGATGCCAGCCCTACCCCACCCCTCACAACATGCTTTGCGCATCTCTCCACCTTCATGGAGGAGGGGAAATGGAGGAGACGCGGTTGGCCCTGTCCCACTCGCCTAGGGCCGCCCCGCCCGCTGCCCTAGCAGGCTGGTGGGCTCCAGACACCACTGTCACTACAGCATTGCAGCACACGCTGATTTCTAATCCTAGGCTTGAGGGCGCAAGGGCAGGGAGCAAGGGGTGTGCTGTTTTGGGATCTCAGAACACATCCCACCATTGCATTTTGCCAACAGCCGGGGCAGCAATGCAGGGTCTGATCTGGGCATTGACAGAAGTCGTTGTGAAATCGGTGGATGTGACCCTCTGCCAACGGAAGGGGCGCTGGCAAGCCCAAGACCGGCTCAGAACGCTGCGGACCCCTCCTGAGAGGAGCGGGGCCTCTGACCCCACCCGGGCAGGGAGGGCCTCCGAGGGGGCCACGCTGGATTCCCCCTGGAGCAACCAGACCGTGGAGAGTGCCCTGGGCGGAAGGCGTCAGGAGTGTCCGGGGTGGAGAGGAAGGGGGCTGTACCTGCTGTCCCGCTTGGAGCTGCTGCATGAACTCTGCCACCCTTCGCAGCAGTGTGGCGAGCTCTGCCTCCGACTGGACCGGAGCTATGCATGTGGCAGAATCCGGTATGCCTGTGGATGCCAAAGAGGAAAGAGAGTGGCGGCCGGCCGGAGGAAGGCGGGGGTCCTCCCATCCTGGAAAGACACCCTGCGGCTTTGCTCGGGAGCCTCCTGGACTCAGGCACCCCGGGGGTCCGGGCAGGCCTCCTCCTCCCCTGTCAGCAGGGTGCTCTGAGCGCGCCCAGCCTCCCCGGGCCCGGGCGCCACTCACCTGACCCCTCCGGTCCAGTCCGCCTGCTCGAAGCCAGGGCCTCCAACCTGCGGCGCAGGGAGGCGATGTCAAGGCCCGTCCCCTGCTCCAGAGGCCCGAGGCCGAGGGGATGGACCTTGCAGTCCCGGCAGCAGCCCCAGAGGCGCCTCGGAGCGCGTGCGGGAGCGACGGAGCCTGACGGAGTGCTGCTGCCTGCGGCCTGGGCTGGGTGAGCCCTGGCACCCCTCCGGCCCCACAGCCGCTGCAGCTTTCTCAGCCTGGAGAGAGGAGGGAGAAGGTGAGCATTGGGCTCTGCGGGGCCCTCGCGCTCCCGGCCGTGCGGTTGGCGCGGGCCACCGGAACTCTCCGCCAGGGCCGCGCTGTGGGTGGCCGGGCCTCTCGCGGAAGCGCTGGACAGTCCCAACGATGGCCGCCTGCAGCCCAGTGGCGGCTGGGGAATGCTGGCTGTGGCAGGACTGTTCTCTGTCTGAACAGGCCTCGGGTGGTCCCTGACAAGGAGAAGCCCTGAGACAGCCCCCGCCCGCAGGCTTACGACGGAAAAGGCAGGACACCAACGGAACGGGGATCGGGAGCGAGAAGTTCACACGGAGCCACGCTGGAGGAGCTCTGCGGCACAGCAGTTCCTCTTCCCGCAGGGCACGCTGCGTCCAAGGACACCGTGCAAAGAGGAGGAAGCGGAGACCTCCCGGGAGACGGAAGCGAGGCGCCTGGGCCTGTGGGGCGCGGCTTTGGCCAGCCAACCCCTCGCTGCACAGGGCTCCGCCTCTTCGGGCCCATGGCCTCGGGAGGAGGGAAGGCCTCTCGCGCCGGGACCAGAGTGGGGAGGGAGCAGCTGGGCGCTGGCATCACTGGGTGCGGCTGGGCCACTACGGCCCGCCACCACGGCCCTGGACACGCCTGGCACTCAGTGGCGCTGGACCCAGGGAGGCTTCCTTTGGAGCCGCCATGCACAGGAGCGCACTTCGAAAGAGCCCCTGGGAGGAAGAAGGCCGTGTTGCGAAGCGGGGGAACAAAGAGCTGCTGCCTCCCTTCGGGCACCCGCTCGCCCCAGCCCCACAATCAGCCCTGGGCCACGTGGAGCATGTGTGCTGCTCCCAGGCCCCCCATCCTCCCAGCTGGATTTGGGACTGGAAGACCGGGACAAGTGTGGGTGCAGGGAGGGTGCTGAGCACAGCAGGACTGATCACGGGGCACGACAGACGGGCTAACCGCCATAGCTCCCGTTTCCTGGCTTGGGGGAGCTTGGATCAAGGTGAGAATGCCTTAACTTCTGGTCCCCGAAGAAAGCAGGATCTTCGATGAAGAGAGAGAGAGAATAGTAGCCTGGCCGAGAAAGAGCTGGGAGAGTCCGCATAGGATTCTGAACCAACACATGTCGTGTGAGAGCCAGAGTAGAGAAAACACTAATAACATGCCTACTCACATCTCCAAGGATGTAATGTTTCTCCGATGGATGCCAATGCACTCCAACACACTCCTAACGCACTCCAACACACTCCTAACGCACTCCAACACACTCCAACACACTGCAACACACTCCAACACACTGCAACACACTCCAACACACTCCTAATGCACTACAACGCACTCCCAACTCTCTCCCAACTCACTCCAGCTCACTCCAACTCGTCTAACACTCCAACTCTTTCCCACTCTCTAGCTCGCTATCTTTCTCTGTCTCCTTACTACCCACAAAGACCGCCGGTCACCAGAGACCTCTTGAAGGCCTTCCAGCAGGGAGACATGTCACAATGCAGGACGTGTCACTGTTGCTTAGCAACCGTGCTTGAAACTGGGCATGGCTCCTCCCAGTACAGGTGGCGGTGCCGGTGGGGGGGGCGATGGCTCTGAGTCCACTAAAACCCATTCAGCCTGTTGGGCGTGACAGAGGTATTGGACGAGGGCGCACGGCGTTTGGCTGGCCTTCCTAGCCAGGCCCGTTCTGTCGCCTCCCACGTTCTCTGCCTCTGCTCCGGGCACATGGGTTGCCAGGCTGTTCAGAAGGCGCTTGGCTGGGTGAAACCCTCCCGCCAGCGAGGAGCACCCTGAGCGCCTGTCTCGCAGGGGAGCTGCCACGTGGCTCGTGGGCTAACCCCACTCTTATGGGACTCATCCCGCAACCTCGTCCTCAGCGGCTGGACGTTCAGAAGCTCTTGGCAGGACTGGCTGCAGCAAGGCTCTAGCTTCCCCCTCCCGCCTCCCAGTCCTTCGAACGGACATCAAGCACTCTTGGAAACCCCCAGGAAACACGGGTCGCATCCTTGCGTGCAAGATATCCCTTCCCTGGTCTCCCGCGCTTCATCGTTCTCGTTTTCTCGAGTGCTGGTGCCCGTCTCAGGCTTGCGAGAGTTCTCCCGAGGCCGCCTGCACCCGCATCACGCCAGCCCACACGAGTCCCTGCGAGGACTGCGCTCCGCGTCCTCAGAATGCTGAATGACGGTTGGGGAAGGGCTGGGACACCGAGTGCGGGGCGGCCCTGGCACAGGGCATGGCGGACCGGGTGGAACTGTCAACAGCAGCACCGCACCACTCCTCTGCTTCATGGAGCTTTCCCCCCAGGCAGTTTGAAGGAGGATCTTCCAGCCTCATCCATATCAAGAGGCTCCAGGTCATTTCCATTGAATCCACAATCGAGCCCCAGACTGCAGCCTTTGAAGTGTCCATGGCACTGGCATGACTGGGAAGGTCTGAAATGCAAGAAGCATTGACATATATGTGTGCCTTTCCCCCGATAACACTTTCAAAATCACATTTGCCGCCAAAGGAGAAGAGAAAGAGATGTGGAAGAAAGGGTAACTCTCCCAACGGAGGGACGAGCTCTTGCCTTCCCTGGCTTGTAGACCAGGGTATAATCAAAGCATGGAGCAGGATGTCCAATGCTGCGTGCGCGGAGAGGGTGTGCCGGGAGGAGGCTCACCAGGAGAGGAGATGCCGAGAAGAGGCTCGTGGTCCGCGCGCATTTCAAAAGCACGGCGATACAGATGGTTGTCTATCGCTTCCTTGCTTTTCTGGATTCTGTATTTTGAAAAAGCCCCAAACATCAAGAGTAGTGTCCTTGCCTTGTTCTTTGGCTCCCACCCCCCGCCCTTCTCAATTCCCATATTCCTTTCCTTCCCATTTCAACTCAAGTTCTTGCCTTGAAGTGGCCCTGCAGAGTCAATGTCGATTCTTGACCAAGGCTTCTTTATAATGATTGGGTCTGGCCTAAAAACCTCAGATGTGTTCATGTTTTGCATCTATACTGGATGCTAGGCACCTCTCTCTGCCCCCCCCCCCCCGGGCCTTACTAACAGCTATGAATATAACTATTTGCTGATTGCATAAGAGGTAGAGATGTGGGAACACGAGATCTGACAAACAAAAAGAGGTCACGCCCTCTGCCGTTCAGGGGTCACGTCCTCTGCGTCAGTGGGGGGCTCAGGCTGACCGCTCCCCACTCGTGTCCCCACCAGTGTCCCCAGCAGGTCCGATGGCCTGCTGCCTGCTGCCAGGAGGGCGCATCTGTCCCTCCTGCACGTGGCTCCGTCTGCTGCTGCGTGTTGCACAACGTCGTTCAGACACGGTGTGCCTCTCAAAAGCAGGGAGCAACCTGTTGTTCCAAACGTGGTCTGTCACAGCAGCCGATCCAGGTCCTTGGAGGCAGAGCGACCTGTCCTCCTCTTCCGGGCCGTGGCCAGGCATGTGGAGGGACAGCCTGGCCACGGGGTTTGGGATGCCGGAGTCTGCACGAGGCAGAGAAACAAAGAATGGATGTCTCTTGCCTTTCTCGCAGGGTGAGCCCCCCCGCCCCGGACCCTGGTGTATGGAGAAGGGGAGCCCTGGGTCCATGGCAGACAAAGGCACTTCCCTGGGGGTCAGCACCCCCGGGACCGTGGCCTGTGAAGGCACATCCCTGCTTCTGGGAGGCTTCCGGGCAAGACGCTCAGAGTGGGGCCCCTCCCCGAGCAGGCCACTGTCTCCTTCCCACATTTGTATGGGGGATATTTCCACAACACCCCCAAAGAGGACACAGTGTTGCATACAGTTTTCATCGGCTAAGTTATATGTACAGATGCAACTTTAGAGGCAAGAACTGTAATTTCAGTAGAACTGTAGCACATCTCAGCATCTTGGAGAAGACCGTGAGCAGCGCACATGCCGAAGACCTACCTCAATAAGAACATCTCTGCCTGCTGGCAAAGGATTGCGCTCTAGTCCTTACACTCTGCTGCATCCCGTGGAGGCTGGTGGGTCAGCTGTCCGTGGGGCGTGTTTAGGGGACTGCCTCATTGTGAGCAGAAAGGGGGGAGGAGAAAGGGGGGAAGCAATAGGTAGAAGCGCACACATCAGAGAAGATGCGGTGGGGAGCATGAACTCCGCAGCAGATTGCTGGGATGTGGCAAAATGGGGGTGGGGGAGCTAGAAATGGGGGACATTGCACTCGTATGCACCTGCACTCAGAAGTAAGCCCCGCTGGGTGCAACGGGTGCAATGGGTCTTTGTCCCCAGCAAGTGGGTGTGGAATTGCAGCCAAGATGGGCAAGCTGAACTAGAGAGCGCTGGCTGGCTAGATCTGCGCGGCCTGTGTGTTCTCCTGCAGCTTCCCGTGTCGCTCGTCTCCCTGCCCACCCAGCCCTTCTCAATTCGACTATTCCCAGTAGACGTCCCTTTCTTTCTTTTCTAGAGTCTGAATTAAAATCACACACATACACACACACAAACCCCTTCTCTGTTAGGCTTTATAGTGTACTCCCCGTAGCTTGTAGGTAGATTTTCTTTCTCTAGCTCTTTTTCTTTTGCTCCTGTGTGGGGGTGTGTGAGTGTGCGCTGTCTGTGCGTGCAAAGCACTACACACAATCCATACAATATAGCTCGGAAAACACGGGGATCCATTACAAAGGCCGCTGCTATTTGAGCTGATCTCACGGGAGTTCTTTCCCCCTCCTCTCAGGGCGCAATCCTATGCGTATTTAGGCAGAAAAGAGGCCTGCAACTCCCAGCGTGACCCAGCCAGCCATGGCTGGCTGGGGAGTGCTGGCAGGTGTGGGCCGCCTTTCTGCCTACACCGGCCAAGGATGGCGCCTTTACTCGTCAGGGTGGGAGAGCCAAGTCTGAGGAGCCTCCACTTGGGTGTGCAGCCGGCTCTACCTTTGGGCAGAGAGAGGAGGACCTTGGTGTGTGCTGTCACTTCCGTGTGTCAGCCTGAGGGCAGGGCAGGGCATGCCCCACTCCCTCCTTGTTCTTGACGGGGGCCACTTTGGGAGACGATACTTGCCCGAGATTTGGGATGAAAACGCTGTCAAGGAATGTGTACTTTGAGGATGGACGGGGCAGAACTGAACATGTGGATTTGATCTCTGCTGGACTCCAGGAAAGGGGGGTCTATGCCGTGTCCTGCTGAGAGACGCCAGCGGACATCCGGCCGCTGGCTAGCAGGGACGCAAATGGCGGCGGCCGTAGCCACCGCCGTTTGTGTCCCTGTGATAGGCTACGTAAATCTTTACGTAGCCTATCACGTCTGACTTTAAAAAACACACACACACTCGCATACGCAAATGGCAGCGGCTACGGCCGCTGCCATTTGTGTTCCTTATTTTGGCCTGTCTTAGTTTACATCCATATTTACGTAGTCTAAGACGGCGAAAATAAGGGGAACGCAAATAGCGGAGCGGACGCTATTTGCGTTCCCCTTATTTTTGCCGTTTTAGTCTATGTAATTATTTGCGTAGACCAAGACGGCCCAAAATAATGAATGCAAATGGCAGCGGCCGTAGGCGCCACCATTTGCCTACGCCTTTTTTTTTTTTTTTACCCGGACGTTTTAGGCTACGTAAAAACATACGTAGCCTATCACGTCTATGTAAAAAACCCCAAAAAACTGCAAATGGCTGCGGCAGGAGCCGGTCGGAAGACCAGCCGCCGCTGCCGCCGCTGAAGCCACCACCACCTGGAAGATCCGCCCCAGGTAATTCTCGTCCCGGGGGGGGTCCGCGGGGTGCCAGGGGGCCAGGCCGTTCCGCCACAGATTTCAGGGGGCCGAATGCACTGGCATTCGTCCCCACCGAGATCCGTGGCGGAATTCTCTGCCACCCCTAATTCCCATCTTGTTTTCTGAGCCCCTCTCCCAGAGCAGCTGTGGAATCATTGGGTCGCAGTCAGAATCCCAGCAGAAGTGGTTCGGAAGGGTGGGCAGGCTGGTTCGCTAGTGAGAAACCCGGGGCCGAAGAGTTTGCCCATGCTGACATGCACGTAAGGGCAAGAGGGAGTGGGGCTGGTTTGGGCCTCCTCAGACTGCGGAATCGTTCGGGCCTCTCGCCCTCTCTTTTCAGCCATACAGATTGCAACAGCGGAACAAAGCTGTATGGGTCTCCGACACGGTTATAGTGGTGGGCTTTGGCTGTCCTTGGAACTATATACTGAGGCGATAGCTCATTGCCCACAGCTATACGATTTCTGGAATCCTGCACTCATTCAGCTTTTGCTGTGAGCGCTAAGAAGCTCGTCCACGCACCCAGAGCTGCTAACCATAGGAGTTCTCGGAGTTCCTAGGGATTTCTGTTAGTTGGCCAGGAGTTCTTTGTGCCAAGAGATGAGCCCAGGACAGAAGGCGTTACTGGAATACATCTGCCCAGTTGCTTCCGCTGTCCAGCCCCACCCTTGCCTTTCCTGCTCTTTCCTGTCTTTCCTGGACAGTATTTGTGGTTCTTATGGTAGGACATGGAAGGGGTGATAGACGGATCAAGGAATGACTGTGGTTTTGTTCACTCACCGCATACAGAACTGAAATCGTTCTGCTCCTGCGCCATTCCACAGCTGCGCATCGTGCACTGCTGGCACAGGAGGCATTGAGGGCTGCCGAGAGGGAGGGGAGAGAGGAGAGGAGGAGGAGCCCGAAGGGCAGCCGACAGCAGGAGGAGCAGCATCTGTGGAGAAGGCCACCCTTCTTCTCCCACAGATGAAGCCCCTCCTCTGGTCCTCCTCAGGCGTCTGCTGGGGGATGTCCAGAGGCCTCACGGGCCCTGCAAGGACTACAGAATGGCGCCTGAGCTAACAACTCCGCCTGCAAGATGCATGTTACCATTGTGGTTTATTCTTCTCTTTCCACACGCAGGTAACGACCCTCAAAGGAGGGTGGAGCCCTCGAGCGGGTGGAGCCCTCGAGCGGGTGGAGCCCTCGAGCAGGCCTGCAGCCGGGGACATCGCAATGCTTTCTGCGTTTGTTTTGTCACTTCTGACCTGTTTAAAGTTCTTTCTGCCCTGCCCTGAAGAAAAAGAAGCCATTTCTTGTTTCAAGTCAAGAGATACAATTTTTAAAATCTAGATGATTTTACACAGTGATCTCTGTGTTTGCTTGCTGTTCCACAAACCGCAGCAACAAGAATGCTTTCCAAGCTCAACAACCCCAGCTGCTGTAAGCTTCCCTCCTGGGGAGATGCTCAGCATCCCTCATGTTACAAAGTATGCTTTGATTTGCATGGAGCTGCATATCACAGACATGTACGCTAAAGACATCCCAGAGGGATCTTTGAACATAGAACTCTTGGTGCTTAGGAAAACCCGATACCCCCAAAGCTGAGGGAGTCAGAGAGCACGAGACGGTCTTTGGAAGCAATTCTTTGATTTATTACAGAAGACTTCCAAAGGAATTGAACTCACACATCAGGGGAATTAGAACGATACATACGTTTGGGGAATCAGAATCATACTAACATTCGGAGGGTTAAAGATACACGTATAAAGCCAATAGTGAGGTACACTGGGATGCATAGGAAATGGTGTGTGTGTGTGTGTGTGTGTGTGTGTGTAGTAGGGATGTATGCTGTAAAGGCCGCCAGACACATGCGGGCAGCGCAACTGGACTCTGCATGTCGGTGCGAGTTCTGCAAAGCACTGCCCCATCTCGCCACTGCTGTGGGCTCTGCGCAGGCCAGACAGGGACTGCTGGTTTGGACAGAACTGGAGCAAGATGGCTACGGTTTGGAACGGGTGCGCTGCTGGGGGGACAAGCGCCACTCCGTGCATTGCCTCTTCTGCATGCACATCTGGAAATGGTCTTTCCTGCTGGTGATGTCGCTGCGGCGGATATTATCTGTAGGGGAAGTAGTTGTCCTACTAGCCTCACTCTTCCCCAGCACCTTCACATCCAGAACATCTCTCTTGCGGCACTCCATGGTTTTCTCTGTCAAATAGGTTTTTAGACTTCGGAAGTCAGGGTTCTGACCTTGCACCGCCTCCCTCGCTGTGCTACCCGGAACCGCGGTTCAAGGAGTGACGCAGCCATGTATTTCACGTCCCTGCGGAATCTCCTGCGGAAGGAATGTGCAAGCCTAACGGCAGGATTGGGGGCTTGACTGTCTGCAGCACTGCTGTGCTCACAAAGCCCAGCACAGCCTTTTCTCGGCACCCCCTCTGTCATCTTCAGCGCAGGCAGAACTTGGCCCAGTGTAGCATCTCAGTAGCGTTGTGCATTCATCAAAGGCTTTTACCATGTCAACCAGCTCTTGCATCAAGACCCACTGCTGTGGTGCGACCAAAAATTTGGAGTGGTGTTTTGTCTCGATAGTGTGGTCATTTATAGCAGCTCTCTGCTGACAGAGTCGCTGTAGCATATGCAATGGGCTGTTCCAGTGTGTGCACACATCCAAGATGAACTTGTGTTGTGGAAGACCACGTCTACGTTGGATGGCGCCTATTGCCGCCATCGCTGAGCAGGACTGCCTGAGGTGTGTGCAAATGGATCGGGCCATCTTCAGTAGCTTGCCTATTTGGGGAGATGGGTTGCTCAATCCCGAACTCACCACAACGATCAAACAGTGCGCAACGCACTGGACGTGGTTTCGCCCTGCAATGCGGACTGCTTTCTGGGAGTTGGAGGCATTATAGGCTTCTAAACAGCCCACTGCTGGATTTAAGGGGGGGACCCAGGACGTAACAACACCATCGATTTTCGTCGTAACGCTTTCTGCTGTGTGCGTCCCCGAGAGCATTGTGAGGGCCAATGTCGCTGTCGCCCGAGTCAGTCTGCAGTTCTCACTGATGGAGACCCATTGCGCAGTGACACACAGATAAGACTTTGTTTGCTTGCTTGTCCACGGGTCTCTTGTCAGATGAATGCTTCCTCCAACCGCGCGCTTCCAATCCTGCTGGAGCGCCCTTCTGACTTCAGAAGCCAGGGCTGGAATGGCAGCGCCACTACCGTAGTGACGAGAAGGGACATCCCACTGGGGGCACAATTCCTCCACGAAGTCCCGGAAGGCCTCCTCTTCCACTCTGGAGAAGGGCAGTGTGCATCGAGCAATGAACTCTTCCTGTCAGGGCTCCATTCCCCCTTGCTGCCTGGACGCGTCAGATGGGGATTTCGGTGTCAGCGCGAGGCATAGTTCCATTGACACCTGCCTCTTAGCTAAGTTGCCTTCTGTGCCCTTCTCAGCCAGACCACTGTGCCTTTGGTCTTTGCAAGATGAGGCAAAAAAGGCAGTAATACTCTTTTGGGATGGCTGGGAGAGGGACTTGCCTTTACTGTCTTTGGGCACAAGAAGCGCATGATGCACCTCCATGTGTCGCCTCATGGCAGATGTGCCCACTTGTCCACAGCCCCCTTCCATTCCTAGGTGCACACGACTTCTGCAAACATCACAGACCACGACGTAACGGTCATTTTTCGCATCTTTGAAGAAGCGCCACACGTAGGAACTCGCCCGGCCACCATCTTTTCTTTGGGCAACGGAGTACCAGTTTCAGATGAGGCGGCATATGGAGCTGCACGTTTCCTCTCATCTCTGCTTGTGGATGGTGTTGCTGGTGGCACTGTTGATGGTGATGACGAGCGCTTAGCAGGGCATAGTTGTTCCTGAGGTTTGGGATTGCTCCCAAAGAACCCGGCAGGCTGGACCACAGAGGCAGACTCAGTCTCCGCAGGGACATCGGTATAGAAGGACTCCTCCTCCTCATCGTTGTCTGCATCAGTGCTGAAATGAAGTCCTCTGGGCTTTTTTTCCAAATTACGTGAACCGCTGCCCACGAGGTAATTCTCAACAGGTAGCTCTGGACCGGGTTCATCTTCTGTCCCACTTTCGCTCTCCCATGCAGGGAGGACGATTGTGGGCATTTCTGTCACGATTCCAAAGAGAAGCGGAATTTCAGGAGCAATGCACCTTGGACACAAAGAGAAAACAACGGTGTACTTCTAGAAATCGATGACACATCGCTTGGAATTGCGATCAGCCTTACACAAGGTGCAGACGTAAGCTGCTACTGCGCTAGCACTGAGAAAACAACAGACGCCACAAGGTGCAAATAAAGGTACAGACTTCAAAGCTCCACAAGAGTTGTCTGAAACTGTCCGCACTGCTAAACGCCTGAAAAGCATGGGGGGGATTGACTGAGTCTCACCAGATTCATCCTTTGGAATGACGCAGCCTTCGTGACTTTCGTTCCGCCGCTGTAGGATCTCCTCGGGAACATTTTCCTCTGCTTTGGAGACATGCCCTACCGCTCACCATCCATGAACTTCCTTCCTGTTCCTCCAGAGATGTGGCTGGCTGTGCCTGTGCCACTTTCTGTGGCCGTATTTGGTGGTGTGTGCTGCTTGCGGTTGCAGGGTGGACTGGTGCTGGGGCTGTTGGTGCTGGTTACACCTTGGGCTTCCTCCTCCGCCAAATATCGGTGAACTGCAACCTCCACGCTGAATCTCCGACGTCCATACATCTTTGGAGTCCTTGATTGACGACGGGTTCTTCTCTTCAGACTCCAGTTGCAGCCGTGCACAGACACTCTATCTGCAGAGCAGCGGCGCCTCTGGCCTCTGGAGCAACTGAAGCGACACACGACAATGACCGTCCCTGTGAAGGCGGGAAAAGTGGTCAGACTCCCTCCCCTCCCCCTCCTTGAGTTCCCCCCTCCAAATTTGGAGGGGTAGTGGATGCACCCAGCCACGTGTCCCTCGCCCAAAGGAATATGGATGGACGGCAGACAGAGGTGGCGATTTTGTCTGGCTTCAGCCCTCTGATTGACGCCATAAAACTCTTCAGCAACCAGTGAGAACGGGCTCTCCCAGAAAGCACAGTCCAGAGATATACACCTTTCAAAACATCACGATGACGCTTTGCCAGCCGAATGGATTCCGATTTGTCCGTGAATCTCAGCAGTGGGACGTTGCCGTCGTGGCCACCCTAGTCCAGGACCGCTCATGCCCCCGCATTTGGCACCAAGCGGCTGCCGGGACGCGCCCCCTCGCAGGCCTCTACATATCTCTGCCCTCCAGGTCTTCCACGATGATGACATCTGGATGGAAGAGAACAAGAGCGAGACCCCCCTTATGGCCGGGAGGCAGGGGTCGGTGTCCATGTCCCACTTAACAGCCACACGACGTAGGAGTGCTTTAGTGAGGCCTTAGGCCTGGGATCGACGGAGGAGGCTTATTGCCTCATTGGGGGAATCTCTCTCCCCAAAGAGGGAGGACCGGGGAGTCCGGGGGGCAGTGGCACAATTGGCTTGGGGCAGCTACGGCTGGGGTTCCTTCTTCCCTTTTTCACCTCATGTAGCACAGCAAAGAGCCTCTGTCATGCCCCCCCATGGGGGTTTGTGTGTGTGTGACTAAGAAGCTAGCCAGCAAAGATCCAGGAAGGATGCTAACTGAGGGCAGAGTGTCCAAGTGTGAAGGATGGTGGGCAAGGAAGTGAAATAAAAACCTAAATTTTCGATCGAGAAGATGTGGACCTTTCTGGCCATGGCGTCTGGCAGTTACCTTTTCTGGGAAGGAGGTTTTTCAGAGCCTCCGGGATCTCCTTGCTCTTCTGAAGTGCGTGCAGCTCCCGGAGGATCTTGGCTTTCACGACGGTAACCTAGCCAGGAGCAAACCCCGAAGAAACCCACCGTCAGCCTGCCATAGCAACAACCCTCGGGGAGGACTGGGGGTGGGCGTTTCTGCTGTCAGGCCCGCTCGCCTTCCCCTCCCCTCCCCTCCGCTCCACATGACGCAGGGAGGCCGTCCGCTCTGGGCACTCCTCCTGACATGGCTCCTGGAGCCCTGGGGAGGAAACAACAGGCCCTGCCTTTCCCCGTTCGGAGCCCACGCGAGCAGTTCACTCACCTCCTTCCCCGAAAAGGCCTCAGACCTTCCGAGGAGGGAATAGGCAGAGAGGATGGCAGCCTCCTGGGTCGTGCTGCTGCCGTGGTGGGCCAGGACCAGCGCCGTGCCGAGGAAGGCTCTCTTTTGAGGCTTGGCGAAGATCTTCCCAAAGACCTAAACCCGAGATGTGGTCGGGACACTAAGAGAGTGTTCCAGGAAGGATCCACTGCTCTCCGCAGGAGAAGACAAGGCGTGGGGACACACGCCACAACACGTGAATTTTGTGACACAAGTTTCCATTGGAACGCAACACCGTTTCCCAGAAGCCACTCTCCTCTGCCATAGGGAAGGCCGGGCCGAGGTGTGGGGCTGGTGGCCAGCTCCAAATCGGACAGGGGGGTTTCTGGACCAGGGCTTTCTCCGGCTGCTGTCTCTCCCCCTCCTCTTTCTGACCATGGCCGCCACTTCCATGCTGGGCAGGAAGAGAGCCGGTGAGCAAGCAGGCAGGGACCTCTGCCGTCCCTGCTACTCACCCCCGTGGCCTGGGCCAGAGCGAGAAGCCCATGAACAAGGAGGTGGCCCCGGTGAGGAGGAGGAGCGCTCCAGGGGGATCTTGCTAGGGGCCCTCTGGGGCTGTGAGGCCCCCTGCAGGTGTCCCGCCATGCTGAGCCCTGACACTGGCCTTCCCTCACCTTGCCCTTGAGCAAGTCCCTCCCACACCGGTCTCACGGGAGAACGGCAAGAGGCGTCTCCCTTGCCAGCAAGACTGCCGTGCGGCCATTCTCACAGCTGCCGGGAGGGGTCCTTACCTCGCCCACGCTGCAGGCCTCTCGGTATGCCAGCAGCTCCTGGCTCCCCTGGGCTCCCCCCCTCCAGAGGTCCTCCGTCTCGCACGCCCCTGACAGAGAGACACCAGATGGGATCGACTGCCACGGAGGTGGACCGTCCCCTTCGGGAGGACAAGGGGCCAGCCAGAGGAGGCTGCTGGGCTCCTCCTTCCTTGCCCGCTTACCCCTCTGGAGAAGCAGGAGCCGATGGAAGGAGCCGATGGCTGCCTTGGCCTGGTCCCGCAGCTCCGCCCTGGAGCCAGTCAGCAGCACGGCGCATTCGGCCACCAGACGGCCCAGGACCGGGTGGTCTCCAGACAGCTAGTGGGACAGGAAACCAGGGGGACCTCGACCCACACTTCTCCCTTGCTTTCTCCCTGCACCTCGTGGGCCTTGTCCTGCAGACCCCCTGGGCGACAGGCCCTCCGCGGAGCTCTCCGGACTGAGCCCTGCCCTGGTGCCGGGGGCTGGGGGCTGGAGCGTGCTGCTCCGGGTTCCCTCCCGCCCCCACACCGGCCACTGAAATGGAGAACCCAGCCTCCCTCCCTGCCCAGAGCAGGCCGGGGGCCTCCCCCGAAGGCCCGGACGGTCCCGGCCCAAGGCCCCTCGCCAGGCCAGCAGCCAGGGATACGCACGTCCACTTCCGGCAGCGTCAGGGTGTAATCCATCAGGTGCGTGCCGCACGCCAGCGCCCTCCAGGCCTCCAGCGGCACGCTGGACCGCACCCAGAAGTGGATGTGCTGTGGGAGGAGGCAGCCCTCAGAAGCCTGTCGGGCCCCGAGGGGGCGGGGAGCTTACCTGCCCCCCCCAAGCCCTGAGGCTGAGCCCTGTGTGCCGTTCCCACCCTAAATCTCCCAGTCTGCTCCACGGCTGGTTGAGGCACTGGGGAGACACTGGCCGATGAAGGCCTTGATGTGCCATTGCCTTCGGGCAGCGTCTCCATGGCCTCGCACCCCCATTTGGGGCCTCGAGCTGGGCATCCTCACCTGATTTGCCAGCACAAGCGAACTTCTCCGATGTCCCACTCACCTCCATGATGAAGAGGAGATGGCTGAGGCTGGGCTCTCCGGCCAAGAAGCCCCGCAGCATGAATTTCAGGGTCTCGTAGCCATAGGGCTTGAAGAACCGCTGGAAGGAGAGAGAGCGTTAGGCCGGGGGGGACACCGAAGGATCCCCTGCCACGGCTGCGTGTTCTCCGCCGGCTCCTGTCCCTCCAGACGGGGGGGCAGGGAACGCCTTTCGCCTTCCCTGTGAAAGGCGATGGAGGGCCGGAAGCGCCAGGAGGCGGAGGCGTGGCGGAGCTCCCAACATTCCCCCACCAGAGGCCCTTGTCGGGGCGCCAGGGAGACAGGCGTCCCGTGTGCTGCAGGCCTGGCACGTTTGCCTGCCCCGGCTTCCCCAAGGCCAGTCTACCCCAGGATCAGCCCCCCCGAGTCCGGCATCGATGCCTTTGGCCAGGATCCACCTGCTTGTGGGGGGGTGCTGTCTCGCTGCCGGCCGTCAAGACCTCGTGGAGAGCCAGCCTCAGGATCCGCGACTCCAGCTCCCTGCTCCAGGCTGGCCTGAGTCTGCTGGAAGGAGAAGAGCAGCAGGAGTGAGCGGAGCGGGAGCGGGAGGGGCGGCTCTTCTCTTCCACGGGGCCGGCCTGCGCTTCCACGCTTCCCTCTCCGCTGGACCTGGAGGCACGATCCTTCCGGGCCGCCAGTCAGCTGGACGGGGAGGGGGCACAGTCCAGGACCGTGCTCCGTGGCCCCACTTCCGAAAGGAGAAGGGAAAGCGGGATAGGGGGAGCAATCCCGTGGTCCCGAGGGCAGATGTGGGCGCCGTGAGGGCGGCTTCCTGCTCCGCTGCCACAGAAGGAGCTATGAGCTGGGGGGGAGCTCTGCCCACGGGCCCTCCATACGCCCCCCCCACCTCCATCCCGCCCCCATGGAAATCTCTGCGGTGCCTCCAGTTCCTGAGCAAGACACGGCAGAGGAGAATGGGGAGGGGGAGGGGCATCCCAGAGGGAGGGGGAGGCAGGTGGAGAGGCCGGGATCTGCAGGGTCCCCCGGCCTCTCGATTCCTGGCCCAGCCCGAAAATAAGCCGGGGCTCAGAATTCACATGAGACAAGGCGAAATGAAATCCTATCTGGGCACCATCCTGTTCCTGCTTCGACAGGGAAGTGCGGCAGCATCGGCCGGCCAGCCATGCTGGCAGAGTACAGCAGAAAAACCGGCCCTCCCACCCCCCCTCCCTCCCCCCGAAGCGACACACTGTGAGCTGGAGGAGACCCTTTCGTGAGCCGGGGCAGGCCCCACACGCCCCAATACCTCAGCTGGCAAACAGCCTTCATGGCGGACGAGATGACGGCGGGGGGCAGGGCTTCCCCGGGCTGGGTCTCCATCGCCATCTGGGGAGGCCAAGAGGGCAAAGGCAGAGATGAGTGGCCGGCCCCTCGGCCCCAGCCTGCCCCGGAGGGACGCTCAGGGCTCCTCGTCCCCCGTCACTGCTGCCTTCCGCTGGGTTTCAGGGCTGCATCTCGCTCACCGCTACGGCCAGGGCCAGGTCGGCCTTGGTGCAGGGCAGACCCAGGGCCCTCCAGCTGCCCTTCCTTGCAGCCCTGCAGCAGGTCACGACATCCCGGAGGAAGGTGGCTTTGTCTTTGCCGTCGAGTGCCTGGACGTTGGTGAGGATCAGGCAGTTAGCCAGGAAGGGCACTTCGGGGCCGCCAGGCCAGGGGGCCCCCTCAGTGTGCTCTGGGTGCTGCCTGCCGTGGCATCCAGCGGTGGGCTGTGTTTCTCCGTGGACACGATTGCCAGCAGGAGGATGCCAGCCCTACCCCACCCCTCACAACATGCTTTGCGCATCTCTCCACCTTCATGGAGGAGGGGAAATGGAGGAGACGCGGTTGGCCCTGTCCCACTCGCCTAGGGCCGCCCCGCCCGCTGCCCTAGCAGGCTGGTGGGCTCCAGACACCACTGTCACTACAGCATTGCAGCACACGCTGATTTCTAATCCTAGGCTTGAGGGCGCAAGGGCAGGGAGCAAGGGGTGTGCTGTTTTGGGATCTCAGAACACATCCCACCATTGCATTTTGCCAACAGCCGGGGCAGCAATGCAGGGTCTGATCTGGGCATTGACAGAAGTCGTTGTGAAATCGGTGGATGTGACCCTCTGCCAACGGAAGGGGCGCTGGCAAGCCCAAGACCGGCTCAGAACGCTGCGGACCCCTCCTGAGAGGAGCGGGGCCTCTGACCCCACCCGGGCAGGGAGGGCCTCCGAGGGGGCCACGCTGGATTCCCCCTGGAGCAACCAGACCGTGGAGAGTGCCCTGGGCGGAAGGCGTCAGGAGTGTCCGGGGTGGAGAGGAAGGGGGCTGTACCTGCTGTCCCGCTTGGAGCTGCTGCATGAACTCTGCCACCCTTCGCAGCAGTGTGGCGAGCTCTGCCTCCGACTGGACCGGAGCTATGCATGTGGCAGAATCCGGTATGCCTGTGGATGCCAAAGAGGAAAGAGAGTGGCGGCCGGCCGGAGGAAGGCGGGGGTCCTCCCATCCTGGAAAGACACCCTGCGGCTTTGCTCGGGAGCCTCCTGGACTCAGGCACCCCGGGGGTCCGGGCAGGCCTCCTCCTCCCCTGTCAGCAGGGTGCTCTGAGCGCGCCCAGCCTCCCCGGGCCCGGGCGCCACTCACCTGACCCCTCCGGTCCAGTCCGCCTGCTCGAAGCCAGGGCCTCCAACCTGCGGCGCAGGGAGGCGATGTCAAGGCCCGTCCCCTGCTCCAGAGGCCCGAGGCCGAGGGGATGGACCTTGCAGTCCCGGCAGCAGCCCCAGAGGCGCCTCGGAGCGCGTGCGGGAGCGACGGAGCCTGACGGAGTGCTGCTGCCTGCGGCCTGGGCTGGGTGAGCCCTGGCACCCCTCCGGCCCCACAGCCGCTGCAGCTTTCTCAGCCTGGAGAGAGGAGGGAGAAGGTGAGCATTGGGCTCTGCGGGGCCCTCGCGCTCCCGGCCGTGCGGTTGGCACGGGCCACCGGAACTCTCCGCCAGGGCCGCGCTGTGGGTGGCCGGGCCTCTCGCGGAAGCGCTGGACAGTCCCAACGATGGCCGCCTGCAGCCCAGTGGCGGCTGGGGAATGCTGGCCGTGGCAGGACTGTTCTCTGTCTGAACAGGCCTCGGGTGGTCCCTGACAAGGAGAAGCCCTGAGACAGCCCCCGTCCGCAGGCTTACGACGGAAAAGGCAGGACACCAACGGAACGGGGATCGGGAGCGAGAAGTTCACACGGAGCCACGCTGGAGGAGCTCTGCGGCACAGCAGTTCCTCTTCCCGCAGGGCACGCTGCGTCCAAGGACACCGTGCAAAGAGGAGGAAGCGGAGACCTCCCGGGAGACGGAAGCGAGGCGCCTGGGCCTGTGGGGCGCGGCTTTGGCCAGCCAACCCCTCGCTGCACAGGGCTCCGCCTCTTCGGGCCCATGGCCTCGGGAGGAGGGAAGGCCTCTCGCGCCGGGACCAGAGTGGGGAGGGAGCAGCTGGGCGCTGGCATCACTGGGTGCGGCTGGGCCACTACGGCCCGCCACCACGGCCCTGGACACGCCTGGCACTCAGTGGCGCTGGACCCAGGGAGGCTTCCTTTGGAGCCGCCATGCACAGGAGCGCACTTCGAAAGAGCCCCTGGGAGGAAGAAGGCCGTGTTGCGAAGCGGGGGAACAAAGAGCTGCTGCCTCCCTTCGGGCACCCGCTCGCCCCAGCCCCACAATCAGCCCTGGGCCACGTGGAGCATGTGTGCTGCTCCCAGGCCCCCCATCCTCCCAGCTGGATTTGGGACTGGAAGACCGGGACAAGTGTGGGTGCAGGGAGGGTGCTGAGCACAGCAGGACTGATCACGGGGCACGACAGACGGGCTAACCGCCATAGCTCCCGTTTCCTGGCTTGGGGGAGCTTGGATCAAGGTGAGAATGCCTTAACTTCTGGTCCCCGAAGAAAGCAGGATCTTCGATGAAGAGAGAGAGAGAATAGTAGCCTGGCCGAGAAAGAGCTGGGAGAGTCCGCATAGGATTCTGAACCAACACATGTCGTGTGAGAGCCAGAGTAGAGAAAACACTAATAACATGCCTACTCACATCTCCAAGGATGTAATGTTTCTCCGATGGATGCCAATGCACTCCAACACACTCCTAACGCACTCCAACACACTCCTAACGCACTCCAACACACTCCAACACACTGCAACACACTCCAACACACTGCAACACACTCCAACACACTCCTAATGCACTACAACGCACTCCCAACTCTCTCCCAACTCACTCCAGCTCACTCCAACTCGTCTAACACTCCAACTCTTTCCCACTCTCTAGCTCGCTATCTTTCTCTGTCTCCTTACTACCCACAAAGACCGCCGGTCACCAGAGACCTCTTGAAGGCCTTCCAGCAGGGAGACATGTCACAATGCAGGACGTGTCACTGTTGCTTAGCAACCGTGCTTGAAACTGGGCATGGCTCCTCCCAGTACAGGTGGCGGTGCCGGTGGGGGGGGCGATGGCTCTGAGTCCACTAAAACCCATTCAGCCTGTTGGGCGTGACAGAGGTATTGGACGAGGGCGCACGGCGTTTGGCTGGCCTTCCTAGCCAGGCCCGTTCTGTCGCCTCCCACGTTCTCTGCCTCTGCTCCGGGCACATGGGTTGCCAGGCTGTTCAGAAGGCGCTTGGCTGGGTGAAACCCTCCCGCCAGCGAGGAGCACCCTGAGCGCCTGTCTCGCAGGGGAGCTGCCACGTGGCTCGTGGGCTAACCCCACTCTTATGGGACTCATCCCGCAACCTCGTCCTCAGCGGCTGGACGTTCAGAAGCTCTTGGCAGGACTGGCTGCAGCAAGGCTCTAGCTTCCCCCTCCCGCCTCCCAGTCCTTCGAACGGACATCAAGCACTCTTGGAAACCCCCAGGAAACACGGGTCGCATCCTTGCGTGCAAGATATCCCTTCCCTGGTCTCCCGCGCTTCATCGTTCTCGTTTTCTCGAGTGCTGGTGCCCGTCTCAGGCTTGCGAGAGTTCTCCCGAGGCCGCCTGCACCCGCATCACGCCAGCCCACACGAGTCCCTGCGAGGACTGCGCTCCGCGTCCTCAGAATGCTGAATGACGGTTGGGGAAGGGCTGGGACACCGAGTGCGGGGCGGCCCTGGCACAGGGCATGGCGGACCGGGTGGAACTGTCAACAGCAGCACCGCACCACTCCTCTGCTTCATGGAGCTTTCCCCCCAGGCAGTTTGAAGGAGGATCTTCCAGCCTCATCCATATCAAGAGGCTCCAGGTCATTTCCATTGAATCCACAATCGAGCCCCAGACTGCAGCCTTTGAAGTGTCCATGGCACTGGCATGACTGGGAAGGTCTGAAATGCAAGAAGCATTGACATATATGTGTGCCTTTCCCCCGATAACACTTTCAAAATCACATTTGCCGCCAAAGGAGAAGAGAAAGAGATGTGGAAGAAAGGGTAACTCTCCCAACGGAGGGACGAGCTCTTGCCTTCCCTGGCTTGTAGACCAGGGTATAATCAAAGCATGGAGCAGGATGTCCAATGCTGCGTGCGCCGAGAGGGTGTGCCGGGAGGAGGCTCACCAGGAGAGGAGATGCCGAGAAGAGGCTCGTGGTCCGCGCGCATTTCAAAAGCACGGCGATACAGATGGTTGTCTATCGCTTCCTTGCTTTTCTGGATTCTGTATTTTGAAAAAGCCCCAAACATCAAGAGTAGTGTCCTTGCCTTGTTCTTTGGCTCCCACCCCCCGCCCTTCTCAATTCCCATATTCCTTTCCTTCCCATTTCAACTCAAGTTCTTGCCTTGAAGTGGCCCTGCAGAGTCAATGTCGATTCTTGACCAAGGCTTCTTTATAATGATTGGGTCTGGCCTAAAAACCTCAGATGTGTTCATGTTTTGCATCTATACTGGATGCTAGGCACCTCTCTCTGCCCCCCCCCCCGGGCCTTACTAACAGCTATGAATATAACTATTTGCTGATTGCATAAGAGGTAGAGATGTGGGAACACGAGATCTGACAAACAAAAAGAGGTCACGCCCTCTGCCGTTCAGGGGTCACGTCCTCTGCGTCAGTGGGGGGCTCAGGCTGACCGCTCCCCACTCGTGTCCCCACCAGTGTCCCCAGCAGGTCCGATGGCCTGCTGCCTGCTGCCAGGAGGGCGCATCTGTCCCTCCTGCACGTGGCTCCGTCTGCTGCTGCGTGTTGCACAACGTCGTTCAGACACGGTGTGCCTCTCAAAAGCAGGGAGCAACCTGTTGTTCCAAACGTGGTCTGTCACAGCAGCCGATCCAGGTCCTTGGAGGCAGAGCGACCTGTCCTCCTCTTCCGGGCCGTGGCCAGGCATGTGGAGGGACAGCCTGGCCACGGGGTTTGGGATGCCGGAGTCTGCACGAGGCAGAGAAACAAAGAATGGATGTCTCTTGCCTTTCTCGCAGGGTGAGCCCCCCCGCCCCGGACCCTGGTGTATGGAGAAGGGGAGCCCTGGGTCCATGGCAGACAAAGGCACTTCCCTGGGGGTCAGCACCCCCGGGACCGTGGCCTGTGAAGGCACATCCCTGCTTCTGGGAGGCTTCCGGGCAAGACGCTCAGAGTGGGGCCCTTCCCCGAGCAGGCCACTGTCTCCTTCCCACATTTGTATGGGGGATATTTCCACAACACCCCCAAAGAGGACACAGTGTTGCATACAGTTTTCATCGGCTAAGTTATATGTACAGATGCAACTTTAGAGGCAAGAACTGTAATTTCAGTAGAACTGTAGCACATCTCAGCATCTTGGAGAAGACCGTGAGCAGCGCACATGCCGAAGACCTACCTCAATAAGAACATCTCTGCCTGCTGGCAAAGGATTGCGCTCTAGTCCTTACACTCCGCTGCATCCCGTGGAGGCTGGTGGGTCAGCTGTCCGTGGGGCGTGTTTAGGGGACTGCCTCATTGTGAGCAGAAAGGGGGGAGGAGAAAGGGGGGAAGCAATAGGTAGAAGCGCACACATCAGAGAAGATGCGGTGGGGAGCATGAACTCCGCAGCAGATTGCTGGGATGTGGCAAAATGGGGGTGGGGGAGCTAGAAATGGGGGACATTGCACTCGTATGCACCTGCACTCAGAAGTAAGCCCCGCTGGGTGCAACGGGTGCAATGGGTCTTTGTCCCCAGCAAGTGGGTGTGGAATTGCAGCCAAGATGGGCAAGCTGAACTAGAGAGCGCTGGCTGGCTAGATCTGCGCGGCCTGTGTGTTCTCCTGCAGCTTCCCGTGTCGCTCGTCTCCCTGCCCACCCAGCCCTTCTCAATTCGACTATTCCCAGTAGACGTCCCTTTCTTTCTTTTCTAGAGTCTGAATTAAAATCACACACATACAGACACACAAACCCCTTCTCTGTTAGGCTTTATAGTGTACTCCCCGTAGCTTGTAGGTAGATTTTCTTTCTCTAGCTCTTTTTCTTTTGCTCCTGTGTGGGGGTGTGTGAGTGTGCGCTGTCTGTGCGTGCAAAGCACTACACACAATCCATACAATATAGCTCGGAAAACACGGGGATCCATTACAAAGGCCGCTGCTATTTGAGCTGATCTCACGGGAGTTCTTTCCCCCTCCTCTCAGGGCGCAATCCTATGCGTATTTAGGCAGAAAAGAGGCCTGCAACTCCCAGCGTGACCCAGCCAGCCATGGCTGGCTGGGGAGTGCTGGCAGGTGTGGGCCGCCTTTCTGCCTACACCGGCCAAGGATGGCGCCTTTACTCGTCAGGGTGGGAGAGCCAAGTCTGAGGAGCCTCCACTTGGGTGTGCAGCCGGCTCTACCTTTGGGCAGAGAGAGGAGGACCTTGGTGTGTGCTGTCACTTCCGTGTGTCAGCCTGAGGGCAGGGCAGGGCATGCCCCACTCCCTCCTTGTTCTTGACGGGGGCCACTTTGGGAGACGATACTTGCCCGAGATTTGGGATGAAAACGCTGTCAAGGAATGTGTACTTTGAGGATGGACGGGGCAGAACTGAACATGTGGATTTGATCTCTGCTGGACTCCAGGAAAGGGGGGTCTATGCCGTGTCCTGCTGAGAGACGCCAGCGGACATCCGGCCGCTGGCTAGCAGGGACGCAAATGGCGGCGGCCGTAGCCACCGCCGTTTGTGTCCCTGTGATAGGCTACGTAAATCTTTACGTAGCCTATCACGTCTGACTTTAAAAAACACACACACACTCGCATACGCAAATGGCGGCGGCTACGGCCGCTGCCATTTGTGTTCCTTATTTTGGCCTGTCTTAGTTTACATCCATATTTACGTAGTCTAAGACGGCGAAAATAAGGGGAACGCAAATAGCGGAGCGGACGCTATTTGCGTTCCCCTTATTTTTGCCGTTTTAGTCTATGTAATTATTTGCGTAGACCAAGACGGCCCAAAATAATGAATGCAAATGGCAGCGGCCGTAGGCGCCACCATTTGCCTACGCCTTTTTTTTTTTTTTTTACCCGGACGTTTTAGGCTACGTAAAAACATACGTAGCCTATCACGTCTATGTAAAAAACCCCAAAAAACTGCAAATGGCTGCGGCAGGAGCCGGTCGGAAGACCAGCCGCCGCTGCCGCCGCTGAAGCCACCACCACCTGGAAGATCCGCCCCAGGTAATTCTCGTCCCGGGGGGGGTCCGCGGGGTGCCAGGGGGCCAGGCCGTTCCGCCACAGATTTCAGGGGGCCGAATGCACTGGCATTCGTCCCCACCGAGATCCGTGGCGGAATTCTCTGCCACCCCTAATTCCCATCTTGTTTTCTGAGCCCCTCTCCCAGAGCAGCTGTGGAATCATTGGGTCGCAGTCAGAATCCCAGCAGAAGTGGTTCGGAAGGGTGGGCAGGCTGGTTCGCTAGTGAGAAACCCGGGGCCGAAGAGTTTGCCCATGCTGACATGCACGTAAGGGCAAGAGGGAGTGGGGCTGGTTTGGGCCTCCTCAGACTGCGGAATCGTTCGGGCCTCTCGCCCTCTCTTTTCAGCCATACAGATTTCAACAGCGGAACAAAGCTGTATGGGTCTCCGACACGGTTATAGTGGTGGGCTTTGGCTGTCCTTGGAACTATATACTGAGGCGATAGCTCATTGCCCACAGCTATACGATTTCTGGAATCCTGCACTCATTCAGCTTTTGCTGTGAGCGCTAAGAAGCTCGTCCACGCACCCAGAGCTGCTAACCATAGGAGTTCTCGGAGTTCCTAGGGATTTCTGTTAGTTGGCCAGGAGTTCTTTGTGCCAAGAGATGAGCCCAGGACAGAAGGCGTTACTGGAATACATCTGCCCAGTTGCTTCCGCTGTCCAGCCCCACCCTTGCCTTTCCTGCTCTTTCCTGTCTTTCCTGGACAGTATTTGTGGTTCTTATGGTAGGACATGGAAGGGGTGATAGACGGATCAAGGAATGACTGTGGTTTTGTTCACTCACCGCATACAGAACTGAAATCGTTCTGCTCCTGCGCCATTCCACAGCTGCGCATCGTGCACTGCTGGCACAGGAGGCATTGAGGGCTGCCGAGAGGGAGGGGAGAGAGGAGAGGAGGAGGAGCCCGAAGGGCAGCCGACAGCAGGAGGAGCAGCATCTGTGGAGAAGGCCACCCTTCTTCTCCCACAGATGAAGCCCCTCCTCTGGTCCTCCTCAGGCGTCTGCTGGGGGATGTCCAGAGGCCTCACGGGCCCTGCAAGGACTACAGAATGGCGCCTGAGCTAACAACTCCGCCTGCAAGATGCATGTTACCATTGTGGTTTATTCTTCTCTTTCCACACGCAGGTAACGACCCTCAAAGGAGGGTGGAGCCCTCGAGCGGGTGGAGCCCTCGAGCGGGTGGAGCCCTCGAGCAGGCCTGCAGCCGGGGACATCGCAATGCTTTCTGCGTTTGTTTTGTCACTTCTGACCTGTTTAAAGTTCTTTCTGCCCTGCCCTGAAGAAAAAGAAGCCATTTCTTGTTTCAAGTCAAGAGATACAATTTTTAAAATCTAGATGATTTTACACAGTGATCTCTGTGTTTGCTTGCTGTTCCACAAACCGCAGCAACAAGAATGCTTTCCAAGCTCAACAACCCCAGCTGCTGTAAGCTTCCCTCCTGGGGAGATGCTCAGCATCCCTCATGTTACAAAGTATGCTTTGATTTGCATGGAGCTGCATATCACAGACATGTACGCTAAAGACATCCCAGAGGGATCTTTGAACATAGAACTCTTGGTGCTTAGGAAAACCCGATACCCCCAAAGCTGAGGGAGTCAGAGAGCACGAGACGGTCTTTGGAAGCAATTCTTTGATTTATTACAGAAGACTTCCAAAGGAATTGAAATCACACATCAGGGGAATTAGAACGATACATATGTTTGGGGAATCAGAATCATACTAACATTCGGAGGGTTAAAGATACACGTATAAAGCCAATAGTGAGGTACACTGGGATGCATAGGAAATGGTGTGTGTGTGTGTGTGTGTGTGTGTGTGTAGTAGGGATGTATGCTGTAAAGGCCGCCAGACACATGCGGGCAGCGCAACTGGACTCTGCATGTCGGTGCGAGTTCTGCAAAGCACTGCCCCATCTCGCCACTGCTGTGGGCTCTGCGCAGGCCAGACAGGGACTGCTGGTTTGGACAGAACTGGAGCAAGATGGCTACGGTTTGGAACGGGTGCGCTGCTGGGGGGACAAGCGCCACTCCGTGCATTGCCTCTTCTGCATGCACATCTGGAAATGGTCTTTCCTGCTGGTGATGTCGCTGCGGCGGATATTATCTGTAGGGGAAGTAGTTGTCCTACTAGCCTCACTCTTCCCCAGCACCTTCACATCCAGAACATCTCTCTTGCGGCACTCCATGGTTTTCTCTGTCAAATAGGTTTTTAGACTTCGGAAGTCAGGGTTCTGACCTTGCACCGCCTCCCTCGCTGTGCTACCCGGAACCGCGGTTCAAGGAGTGACGCAGCCATGTATTTCACGTCCCTGCGGAATCTCCTGCGGAAGGAATGTGCAAGCCTAACGGCAGGATTGGGGGCTTGACTGTCTGCAGCACTGCTGTGCTCACAAAGCCCAGCACAGCCTTTTCTCGGCACCCCCTCTGTCATCTTCAGCGCAGGCAGAACTTGGCCCAGTGTAGCATCTCAGTAGCGTTGTGCATTCATCAAAGGCTTTTACCATGTCAACCAGCTCTTGCATCAAGACCCACTGCTGTGGTGCGACCAAAAATTTGGAGTGGTGTTTTGTCTCGATAGTGTGGTCATTTATAGCAGCTCTCTGCTGACAGAGTCGCTGTAGCATATGCAATGGGCTGTTCCAGTGTGTGCACACATCCAAGATGAACTTGTGTTGTGGAAGACCACGTCTACGTTGGATGGCGCCTATTGCCGCCATCGCTGAGCAGGACTGCCTGAGGTGTGTGCAAATGGATCGGGCCATCTTCAGTAGCTTGCCTATTTTGGGAGATGGGTTGCTCAATCCCGAACTCACCACAACGATCAAACAGTGCGCAACGCACTGGACGTGGTTTCGCCCTGCAATGCGGACTGCTTTCTGGGAGTTGGAGGCATTATAGGCTTCTAAACAGCCCACTGCTGGATTTAAGGGGGGGACCCAGGACGTAACAACACCATCGATTTTCGTCGTAACGCTTTCTGCTGTGTGCGTCCCCGAGAGCATTGTGAGGGCCAATGTCGCTGTCGCCCGAGTCAGTCTGCAGTTCTCACTGATGGAGACCCATTGCGCAGTGACACACAGATAAGACTTTGTTTGCTTGCTTGTCCACGGGTCTCTTGTCAGATGAATGCTTCCTCCAACCGCGCGCTTCCAATCCTGCTGGAGCGCCCTTCTGACTTCAGAAGCCAGGGCTGGAATGGCAGCGCCACTACCGTAGTGATGAGAAGGGACATCCCACTGGGGGCACAATTCCTCCACGAAGTCCCGGAAGGCCTCCTCTTCCACTCTGGAGAAGGGCAGCGTGCATCGAGCAATGAACTCTTCCTGTCAGGGCTCCATTCCCCCTTGCTGCCTGGACGCGTCAGATGGGGATTTCGGTGTCAGCGCGAGGCATAGTTCCATTGACACCTGCCTCTTAGCTAAGTTGCCTTCTGTGCCCTTCTCAGCCAGACCACTGTGCCTTTGGTCTTTGCAAGATGAGGCAAAAAAGGCAGTAATACTCTTTTGGGATGGCTGGGAGAGGGACTTGCCTTTACTGTCTTTGGGCACAAGAAGCGCATGATGCACCTCCATGTGTCGCCTCATGGCAGATGTGCCCACTTGTCCACAGCCCCCTTCCATTCCTAGGTGCACACGACTTCTGCAAACATCACAGACCACGACGTAACGGTCATTTTTCGCATCTTTGAAGAAGCGCCACACGTAGGAACTCGCCCGGCCACCATCTTTTCTTTGGGCAACGGAGTACCAGTTTCAGATGAGGCGGCATATGGAGCTGCACGTTTCCTCTCATCTCTGCTTGTGGATGGTGTTGCTGGTGGCACTGTTGATGGTGATGACGAGCGCTTAGCAGGGCATAGTTGTTCCTGAGGTTTGGGATTGCTCCCAAAGAACCCGGCAGGCTGGACCACAGAGGCAGACTCAGTCTCCGCAGGGACATCGGTATAGAAGGACTCCTCCTCCTCATCGTTGTCTGCATCAGTGCTGAAATGAAGTCCTCTGGGCTTTTTTTCCAAATTACGTGAACCGCTGCCCACGAGGTAATTCTCAACAGGTAGCTCTGGACCGGGTTCATCTTCTGTCCCACTTTCGCTCTCCCATGCAGGGAGGACGATTGTGGGCGTTTCTGTCACGATTCCAAAGAGAAGCGGAATTTCAGGAGCAATGCACCTTGGACACAAAGAGAAAACAACGGTGTACTTCTAGAAATCGATGACACATCGCTTGGAATTGCGATCAGCCTTACACAAGGTGCAGACGTAAGCTGCTACTGCGCTAGCACTGAGAAAACAACAGACGCCACAAGGTGCAAATAAAGGTACAGACTTCAAAGCTCCACAAGAGTTGTCTGAAACTGTCCGCACTGCTAAACGCCTGAAAAGCATGGGGGGGATTGACTGAGTCTCACCAGATTCATCCTTTGGAATGACGCAGCCTTCGTGACTTTTGTTCCGCCGCTGTAGGATCTCCTCGGGAACATTTTCCTCTGCTTTGGAGACATGCCCGACCGCTCACCATCCATGAACTTCCTTCCTGTTCCTCCAGAGATGTGGCTGGCTGTGCCTGTGCCACTTTCTGTGGCCGTATTTGGTGGTGTGTGCTGCTTGCGGTTGCAGGGTGGACTGGTGCTGGGGCTGTTGGTGCTGGTTACACCTTGGGCTTCCTCCTCCGCCAAATATCGGTGAACTGCAACCTCCACGCTGACTCTCCGACGTCCATACATCTTTGGAGTCCTTGATTGACGACGGGTTCTTCTCTTCAGACTCCAGTTGCAGCCGTGCACAGACACTCTATCTGCAGAGCAGCGGCGCCTCTGGCCTCTGGAGCAACTGAAGCGACACACGACAATGACCGTCCCTGTGAAGGCGGGAAAAGTGGTCAGACTCCCTCCCCTCCCCCTCCTTGAGTTCCCCCCTCCAAATGTGGAGGGGTAGTGGATGCACCCAGCCACGTGTCCCTCGCCCAAAGGAATATGGATGGACGGCAGACAGAGGTGGCGATTTTGTCTGGCTTCAGCCCTCTGATTGACGCCATAAAACTCTTCAGCAACCAGTGAGAACGGGCTCTCCCAGAAAGCACAGTCCAGAGATATACACCTTTCAAAACATCACGATGACGCTTTGCCAGCCGAATGGATTCCGATTTGTCCGTGAATCTCAGCAGTGGGACGTTGCCGTCGTGGCCACCCTAGTCCAGGACCGCTCATGCCCCCGCATTTGGCACCAAGCGGCTGCCGGGACGCGCCCCCTCGCAGGCCTCTACATATCTCTGCCCTCCAGGTCTTCCACGATGATGACATCTGGATGGAAGAGAACAAGAGCGAGACCCCCCTTATGGCCGGGAGGCAGGGGTCGGTGTCCATGTCCCACTTAACAGCCACACGACGTAGGAGTGCTTTAGTGAGGCCTTAGGCCTGGGATCGACGGAGGAGGCTTATTGCCTCATTGGGGGAATCTCTCTCCCCAAAGAGGGAGGACCGGGGAGTCCGGGGGGCAGTGGCACAATTGGCTTGGGGCAGCTACGGCTGGGGTTCCTTCTTCCCTTTTTCACCTCATGTAGCACAGCAAAGAGCCTCTGTCATGCCCCCCCATGGGGGTTTGTGTGTGTGTGACTAAGAAGCTAGCCAGCAAAGATCCAGGAAGGATGGTAACTGAGGGCAGAGTGTCCAAGTGTGAAGGATGGTGGGCAAGGAAGTGAAATAAAAACCTAAATTTTCGATCGAGAAGATGTGGACCTTTCTGGCCATGGCGTCTGGCAGTTACCTTTTCTGGGAAGGAGGTTTTTCAGAGCCTCCGGGATCTCCTTGCTCTTCTGAAGTGCGTGCAGCTCCCGGAGGATCTTGGCTTTCACGACGGTAACCTAGCCAGGAGCAAACCCCGAAGAAACCCACCGTCAGCCTGCCATAGCAACAACCCTCGGGGAGGACTGGGGGTGGGCGTTTCTGCTGTCAGGCCCGCTCGCCTTCCCCTCCCCTCCCCTCCGCTCCACATGACGCAGGGAGGCCGTCCGCTCTGGGCACTCCTCCTGACATGGCTCCTGGAGCCCTGGGGAGGAAACAACAGGCCCTGCCTTTCCCCGTTCGGAGCCCACGCGAGCAGTTCACTCACCTCCTTCCCCGAAAAGGCCTCAGACCTTCCGAGGAGGGAATAGGCAGAGAGGATGGCAGCCTCCTGGGTCGTGCTGCTGCCGTGGTGGGCCAGGACCAGCGCCGTGCCGAGGAAGGCTCTCTTTTGAGGCTTGGCGAAGATCTTCCCAAAGACCTAAACCCGAGATGTGGTCGGGACACTAAGAGAGTGTTCCAGGAAGGATCCACTGCTCTCCGCAGGAGAAGACAAGGCGTGGGGACACACGCCACAACACGTGAATTTTGTGACACAAGTTTCCATTGGAACGCAACACCGTTTCCCAGAAGCCACTCTCCTCTGCCATAGGGAAGGCCGGGCCGAGGTGTGGGGCTGGTGGCCAGCTCCAAATCGGACAGGGGGGTTTCTGGACCAGGGCTTTCTCCGGCTGCTGTCTCTCCCCCTCCTCTTTCTGACCATGGCCGCCACTTCCATGCTGGGCAGGAAGAGAGCCGGTGAGCAAGCAGGCAGGGACCTCTGCCGTCCCTGCTACTCACCCCCGTGGCCTGGGCCAGAGCGAGAAGCCCATGAACAAGGAGGTGGCCCCGGTGAGGAGGAGGAGCGCTCCAGGGGGATCTTGCTAGGGGCCCTCTGGGGCTGTGAGGCCCCCTGCAGGTGTCCCGCCATGCTGAGCCCTGACACTGGCCTTCCCTCACCTTGCCCTTGAGCAAGTCCCTCCCACACCGGTCTCACGGGAGAACGGCAAGAGGCGTCTCCCTTGCCAGCAAGACTGCCGTGCGGCCATTCTCACAGCTGCCGGGAGGGGTCCTTACCTCGCCCACGCTGCAGGCCTCTCGGTATGCCAGCAGCTCCTGGCTCCCCTGGGCTCCCCCCCTCCAGAGGTCCTCCGTCTCGCACGCCCCTGACAGAGAGACACCAGATGGGATCGACTGCCACGGAGGTGGACCGTCCCCTTCGGGAGGACAAGGGGCCAGCCAGAGGAGGCTGCTGGGCTCCTCCTTCCTTGCCCGCTTACCCCTCTGGAGAAGCAGGAGCCGATGGAAGGAGCCGATGGCTGCCTTGGCCTGGTCCCGCAGCTCCGCCCTGGAGCCAGTCAGCAGCACGGCGCATTCGGCCACCAGACGGCCCAGGACCGGGTGGTCTCCAGACAGCTAGTGGGACAGGAAACCAGGGGGACCTCGACCCACACTTCTCCCTTGCTTTCTCCCTGCACCTCGTGGGCCTTGTCCTGCAGACCCCCTGGGCGACAGGCCCTCCGCGGAGCTCTCCGGACTGAGCCCTGCCCTGGTGCCGGGGGCTGGGGGCTGGAGCGTGCTGCTCCGGGTTCCCTCCCGCCCCCACACCGGCCACTGAAATGGAGAACCCAGCCTCCCTCCCTGCCCAGAGCAGGCCGGGGGCCTCCCCCGAAGGCCCGGACGGTCCCGGCCCAAGGCCCCTCGCCAGGCCAGCAGCCAGGGATACGCACGTCCACTTCCGGCAGCGTCAGGGTGTAATCCATCAGGTGCGTGCCGCACGCCAGCGCCCTCCAGGCCTCCAGCGGCACGCTGGACCGCACCCAGAAGTGGATGTGCTGTGGGAGGAGGCAGCCCTCAGAAGCCTGTCGGGCCCCGAGGGGGCGGGGAGCTTACCTGCCCCCCCCAAGCCCTGAGGCTGAGCCCTGTGTGCCGTTCCCACCCTAAATCTCCCAGTCTGCTCCACGGCTGGTTGAGGCACTGGGGAGACACTGGCCGATGAAGGCCTTGATGTGCCATTGCCTTCGGGCAGCGTCTCCATGGCCTCGCACCCCCATTTGGGGCCTCGAGCTGGGCATCCTCACCTGATTTGCCAGCACAAGCGAACTTCTCCGATGTCCCACTCACCTCCATGATGAAGAGGAGATGGCTGAGGCTGGGCTCTCCGGCCAAGAAGCCCCGCAGCATGAATTTCAGGGTCTCGTAGCCATAGGGCTTGAAGAACCGCTGGAAGGAGAGAGAGCGTTAGGCCGGGGGGGACACCGAAGGATCCCCTGCCACGGCTGCGTGTTCTCCGCCGGCTCCTGTCCCTCCAGACGGGGGGGCAGGGAACACCTTTCGCCTTCCCTGTGAAAGGCGATGGAGGGCCGGAAGCGCCAGGAGGCGGAGGCGTGGCGGAGCTCCCAACATTCCCCCACCAGAGGCCCTTGTCGGGGCGCCAGGGAGACAGGCGTCCCGTGTGCTGCAGGCCTGGCACGTTTGCCTGCCCCGGCTTCCCCAAGGCCAGTCTACCCCGGGATCAGCCCCCCCGAGTCCGGCATCGATGCCTTTGGCCAGGATCCACCTGCTTGTGGGGGGGTGCTGTCTCGCTGCCGGCCGTCAAGACCTCGTGGAGAGCCAGCCTCAGGATCCGCGACTCCAGCTCCCTGCTCCAGGCTGGCCTGAGTCTGCTGGAAGGAGAAGAGCAGCAGGAGTGAGCGGAGCGGGAGCGGGAGGGGCGGCTCTTCTCTTCCACGGGGCCGGCCTGCGCTTCCACGCTTCCCTCTCCGCTGGACCTGGAGGCACGATCCTTCCGGGCCGCCAGTCAGCTGGACGGGGAGGGGGCACAGTCCAGGACCGTGCTCCGTGGCCCCACTTCCGAAAGAAGAAGGGAAAGCGGGATAGGGGGAGCAATCCCGTGGTCCCGAGGGCAGATGTGGGCGCCGTGAGGGCGGCTTCCTGCTCCGCTGCCACAGAAGGAGCTATGAGCTGGGGGGGAGCTCTGCCCACGGGCCCTCCATACGCCCCCCCCACCTCCATCCCGCCCCCATGGAAATCTCTGCGGTGCCTCCAGTTCCCGAGCAAGACACGGCAGAGGAGAATGGGGAGGGGGAGGGGCATCCCAGAGGGAGGGGGAGGCAGGTGGAGAGGCCGGGATCTGCAGGGTCCCCCGGCCTCTCGATTCCTGGCCCAGCCCGAAAATAAGCCGGGGCTCAGAATTCACATGAGACAAGGCGAAATGAAATCCTATCTGGGCACCATCCTGTTCCTGCTTCGACAGGGAAGTGCGGCAGCATCGGCCGGCCAGCCATGCTGGCAGAGTACAGCAGAAAAACCGGCCCTCCCACCCCCCCTCCCTCCCCCCGAAGCGACACACTGTGAGCTGGAGGAGACCCTTTCGTGAGCCGGGGCAGGCCCCACACGCCCCAATACCTCAGCTGGCAAACAGCCTTCATGGCGGACGAGATGACGGCGGGGGGCAGGGCTTCCCCGGGCTGGGTCTCCATCGCCATCTGGGGAGGCCAAGAGGGCAAAGGCAGAGATGAGTGGCCGGCCCCTCGGCCCCAGCCTGCCCCGGAGGGACGCTCAGGGCTCCTCGTCCCCCGTCACTGCTGCCTTCCGCTGGGTTTCAGGGCTGCATCTCGCTCACCGCTACGGCCAGGGCCAGGTCGGCCTTGGTGCAGGGCAGACCCAGGGCCCTCCAGCTGCCCTTCCTTGCAGCCCTGCAGCAGGTCACGACATCCCGGAGGAAGGTGGCTTTGTCTTTGCCGTCGAGTGCCTGGACGTTGGTGAGGATCAGGCAGTTAGCCAGGAAGGGCACTTCGGGGCCGCCAGGCCAGGGGGCCCCCTCAGTGTGCTCTGGGTGCTGCCTGCCGTGGCATCCAGCGGTGGGCTGTGTTTCTCCGTGGACACGATTGCCAGCAGGAGGATGCCAGCCCTACCCCACCCCTCACAACATGCTTTGCGCATCTCTCCACCTTCATGGAGGAGGGGAAATGGAGGAGACGCGGTTGGCCCTGTCCCACTCGCCTAGGGCCGCCCCGCCCGCTGCCCTAGCAGGCTGGTGGGCTCCAGACACCACTGTCACTACAGCATTGCAGCACACGCTGATTTCTAATCCTAGGCTTGAGGGCGCAAGGGCAGGGAGCAAGGGGTGTGCTGTTTTGGGATCTCAGAACACATCCCACCATTGCATTTTGCCAACAGCCGGGGCAGCAATGCAGGGTCTGATCTGGGCATTGACAGAAGTCGTTGTGAAATCGGTGGATGTGACCCTCTGCCAACGGAAGGGGCGCTGGCAAGCCCAAGACCGGCTCAGAACGCTGCGGACCCCTCCTGAGAGGAGCGGGGCCTCTGACCCCACCCGGGCAGGGAGGGCCTCCGAGGGGGCCACGCTGGATTCCCCCTGGAGCAACCAGACCGTGGAGAGTGCCCTGGGCGGAAGGCGTCAGGAGTGTCCGGGGTGGAGAGGAAGGGGGCTGTACCTGCTGTCCCGCTTGGAGCTGCTGCATGAACTCTGCCACCCTTCGCAGCAGTGTGGCGAGCTCTGCCTCCGACTGGACCGGAGCTATGCATGTGGCAGAATCCGGTATGCCTGTGGATGCCAAAGAGGAAAGAGAGTGGCGGCCAGCCGGAGGAAGGCGGGGGTCCTCCCATCCTGGAAAGACACCCTGCGGCTTTGCTCGGGAGCCTCCTGGACTCAGGCACCCCGGGGGTCCGGGCAGGCCTCCTCCTCCCCTGTCAGCAGGGTGCTCTGAGCGCACCCAGCCTCCCCGGGCCCGGGCGCCACTCACCTGACCCCTCCGGTCCAGTCCGCCTGCTCGAAGCCAGGGCCTCCAACCTGCGGCGCAGGGAGGCGATGTCAAGGCCCGTCCCCTGCTCCAGAGGCCCGAGGCCGAGGGGATGGACCTTGCAGTCCCGGCAGCAGCCCCAGAGGCGCCTCGGAGCGCGTGCGGGAGCGACGGAGCCTGACGGAGTGCTGCTGCCTGCGGCCTGGGCTGGGTGAGCCCTGGCACCCCTCCGGCCCCACAGCCGCTGCAGCTTTCTCAGCCTGGAGAGAGGAGGGAGAAGGTGAGCATTGGGCTCTGCGGGGCCCTCGCGCTCCCGGCCGTGCGGTTGGCACGGGCCACCGGAACTCTCCGCCAGGGCCGCGCTGTGGGTGGCCGGGCCTCTCGCGGAAGCGCTGGACAGTCCCAACGATGGCCGCCTGCAGCCCAGTGGCGGCTGGGGAATGCTGGCCGTGGCAGGACTGTTCTCTGTCTGAACAGGCCTCGGGTGGTCCCTGACAAGGAGAAGCCCTGAGACAGCCCCCGTCCGCAGGCTTACGACGGAAAAGGCAGGACACCAACGGAACGGGGATCGGGAGCGAGAAGTTCACACGGAGCCACGCTGGAGGAGCTCTGCGGCACAGCAGTTCCTCTTCCCGCAGGGCACGCTGCGTCCAAGGACACCGTGCAAAGAGGAGGAAGCGGAGACCTCCCGGGAGACGGAAGCGAGGCGCCTGGGCCTGTGGGGCGCGGCTTTGGCCAGCCAACCCCTCGCTGCACAGGGCTCCGCCTCTTCGGGCCCATGGCCTCGGGAGGAGGGAAGGCCTCTCGCGCCGGGACCAGAGTGGGGAGGGAGCAGCTGGGCGCTGGCATCACTGGGTGCGGCTGGGCCACTACGGCCCGCCACCACGGCCCTGGACACGCCTGGCACTCAGTGGCGCTGGACCCAGGGAGGCTTCCTTTGGAGCCGCCATGCACAGGAGCGCACTTCGAAAGAGCCCCTGGGAGGAAGAAGGCCGTGTTGCGAAGCGGGGGAACAAAGAGCTGCTGCCTCCCTTCAGGCACCCGCTCGCCCCAGCCCCACAATCAGCCCTGGGCCACGTGGAGCATGTGTGCTGCTCCCAGGCCCCCCATCCTCCCAGCTGGATTTGGGACTGGAAGACCGGGACAAGTGTGGGTGCAGGGAGGGTGCTGAGCACAGCAGGACTGATCACGGGGCACGACAGACGGGCTAACCGCCATAGCTCCCGTTTCCTGGCTTGGGGGAGCTTGGATCAAGGTGAGAATGCCTTAACTTCTGGTCCCCGAAGAAAGCAGGATCTTCGATGAAGAGAGAGAGAGAATAGTAGCCTGGCCGAGAAAGAGCTGGGAGAGTCCGCATAGGATTCTGAACCAACACATGTCGTGTGAGAGCCAGAGTAGAGAAAACACTAATAACATGCCTACTCACATCTCCAAGGATGTAATGTTTCTCCGATGGATGCCAATGCACTCCAACACACTCCTAACGCACTCCAACACACTCCTAACGCACTCCAACACACTCCAACACACTGCAACACACTCCAACACACTGCAACACACTCCAACACACTCCTAATGCACTACAACGCACTCCCAACTCTCTCCCAACTCACTCCAGCTCACTCCAACTCGTCTAACACTCCAACTCTTTCCCACTCTCTAGCTCGCTATCTTTCTCTGTCTCCTTACTACCCACAAAGACCGCCGGTCACCAGAGACCTCTTGAAGGCCTTCCAGCAGGGAGACATGTCACAATGCAGGACGTGTCACTGTTGCTTAGCAACCGTGCTTGAAACTGGGCATGGCTCCTCCCAGTACAGGTGGCGGTGCCGGTGGGGGGGGCGATGGCTCTGAGTCCACTAAAACCCATTCAGCCTGTTGGGCGTGACAGAGGTATTGGACGAGGGCGCACGGCGTTTGGCTGGCCTTCCTAGCCAGGCCCGTTCTGTCGCCTCCCACGTTCTCTGCCTCTGCTCCGGGCACATGGGTTGCCAGGCTGTTCAGAAGGCGCTTGGCTGGGTGAAACCCTCCCGCCAGCGAGGAGCACCCTGAGCGCCTGTCTCGCAGGGGAGCTGCCACGTGGCTCGTGGGCTAACCCCACTCTTATGGGACTCATCCCGCAACCTCGTCCTCAGCGGCTGGACGTTCAGAAGCTCTTGGCAGGACTGGCTGCAGCAAGGCTCTAGCTTCCCCCTCCCGCCTCCCAGTCCTTCGAACGGACATCAAGCACTCTTGGAAACCCCCAGGAAACACGGGTCGCATCCTTGCGTGCAAGATATCCCTTCCCTGGTCTCCCGCGCTTCATCGTTCTCGTTTTCTCGAGTGCTGGTGCCCGTCTCAGGCTTGCGAGAGTTCTCCCGAGGCCGCCTGCACCCGCATCACGCCAGCCCACACGAGTCCCTGCGAGGACTGCGCTCCGCGTCCTCAGAATGCTGAATGACGGTTGGGGAAGGGCTGGGACACCGAGTGCGGGGCGGCCCTGGCACAGGGCATGGCGGACCGGGTGGAACTGTCAACAGCAGCACCGCACCACTCCTCTGCTTCATGGAGCTTTCCCCCCAGGCAGTTTGAAGGAGGATCTTCCAGCCTCATCCATATCAAGAGGCTCCAGGTCATTTCCATTGAATCCACAATCGAGCCCCAGACTGCAGCCTTTGAAGTGTCCATGGCACTGGCATGACTGGGAAGGTCTGAAATGCAAGAAGCATTGACATATATGTGTGCCTTTCCCCCGATAACACTTTCAAAATCACATTTGCCGCCAAAGGAGAAGAGAAAGAGATGTGGAAGAAAGGGTAACTCTCCCAACGGAGGGACGAGCTCTTGCCTTCCCTGGCTTGTAGACCAGGGTATAATCAAAGCATGGAGCAGGATGTCCAATGCTGCGTGCGCGGAGAGGGTGTGCCGGGAGGAGGCTCACCAGGAGAGGAGATGCCGAGAAGAGGCTCGTGGTCCGCGCGCATTTCAAAAGCACGGCGATACAGATGGTTGTCTATCGCTTCCTTGCTTTTCTGGATTCTGTATTTTGAAAAAGCCCCAAACATCAAGAGTAGTGTCCTTGCCTTGTTCTTTGGCTCCCACCCCCCGCCCTTCTCAATTCCCATATTCCTTTCCTTCCCATTTCAACTCAAGTTCTTGCCTTGAAGTGGCCCTGCAGAGTCAATGTCGATTCTTGACCAAGGCTTCTTTATAATGATTGGGTCTGGCCTAAAAACCTCAGATGTGTTCATGTTTTGCATCTATACTGGATGCTAGGCACCTCTCTCTGCCCCCCCCCCCCGGGCCTTACTAACAGCTATGAATATAACTATTTGCTGATTGCATAAGAGGTAGAGATGTGGGAACACGAGATCTGACAAACAAAAAGAGGTCACGCCCTCTGCCGTTCAGGGGTCACGTCCTCTGCGTCAGTGGGGGGCTCAGGCTGACCGCTCCCCACTCGTGTCCCCACCAGTGTCCCCAGCAGGTCCGATGGCCTGCTGCCTGCTGCCAGGAGGGCGCATCTGTCCCTCCTGCACGTGGCTCCGTCTGCTGCTGCGTGTTGCACAACGTCGTTCAGACACGGTGTGCCTCTCAAAAGCAGGGAGCAACCTGTTGTTCCAAACGTGGTCTGTCACAGCAGCCGATCCAGGTCCTTGGAGGCAGAGCGACCTGTCCTCCTCTTCCGGGCCGTGGCCAGGCATGTGGAGGGACAGCCTGGCCACGGGGTTTGGGATGCCGGAGTCTGCACGAGGCAGAGAAACAAAGAATGGATGTCTCTTGCCTTTCTCGCAGGGTGAGCCCCCCCGCCCCGGACCCTGGTGTATGGAGAAGGGGAGCCCTGGGTCCATGGCAGACAAAGGCACTTCCCTGGGGGTCAGCACCCCCGGGACCGTGGCCTGTGAAGGCACATCCCTGCTTCTGGGAGGCTTCCGGGCAAGACGCTCAGAGTGGGGCCCTTCCCCGAGCAGGCCACTGTCTCCTTCCCACATTTGTATGGGGGATATTTCCACAACACCCCCAAAGAGGACACAGTGTTGCATACAGTTTTCATCGGCTAAGTTATATGTACAGATGCAACTTTAGAGGCAAGAACTGTAATTTCAGTAGAACTGTAGCACATCTCAGCATCTTGGAGAAGACCGTGAGCAGCGCACATGCCGAAGACCTACCTCAATAAGAACATCTCTGCCTGCTGGCAAAGGATTGCGCTCTAGTCCTTACACTCCGCTGCATCCCGTGGAGGCTGGTGGGTCAGCTGTCCGTGGGGCGTGTTTAGGGGACTGCCTCATTGTGAGCAGAAAGGGGGGAGGAGAAAGGGGGGAAGCAATAGGTAGAAGCGCACACATCAGAGAAGATGCGGTGGGGAGCATGAACTCCGCAGCAGATTGCTGGGATGTGGCAAAATGGGGGTGGGGGAGCTAGAAATGGGGGACATTGCACTCGTATGCACCTGCACTCAGAAGTAAGCCCCGCTGGGTGCAACGGGTGCAATGGGTCTTTGTCCCCAGCAAGTGGGTGTGGAATTGCAGCCAAGATGGGCAAGCTGAACTAGAGAGCGCTGGCTGGCTAGATCTGCGCGGCCTGTGTGTTCTCCTGCAGCTTCCCGTGTCGCTCGTCTCCCTGCCCACCCAGCCCTTCTCAATTCGACTATTCCCAGTAGACGTCCCTTTCTTTCTTTTCTAGAGTCTGAATTAAAATCACACACATACACACACACAAACCCCTTCTCTGTTAGGCTTTATAGTGTACTCCCCGTAGCTTGTAGGTAGATTTTCTTTCTCTAGCTCTTTTTCTTTTGCTCCTGTGTGGGGGTGTGTGAGTGTGCGCTGTCTGTGCGTGCAAAGCACTACACACAATCCATACAATATAGCTCGGAAAACACGGGGATCCATTACAAAGGCCGCTGCTATTTGAGCTGATCTCACGGGAGTTCTTTCCCCCTCCTCTCAGGGCGCAATCCTATGCGTATTTAGGCAGAAAAGAGGCCTGCAACTCCCAGCGTGACCCAGCCAGCCATGGCTGGCTGGGGAGTGCTGGCAGGTGTGGGCCGCCTTTCTGCCTACACCGGCCAAGGATGGCGCCTTTACTCGTCAGGGTGGGAGAGCCAAGTCTGAGGAGCCTCCACTTGGGTGTGCAGCCGGCTCTACCTTTGGGCAGAGAGAGGAGGACCTTGGTGTGTGCTGTCACTTCCGTGTGTCAGCCTGAGGGCAGGGCAGGGCATGCCCCACTCCCTCCTTGTTCTTGACGGGGGCCACTTTGGGAGACGATACTTGCCCGAGATTTGGGATGAAAACGTTGTCAAGGAATGTGTACTTTGAGGATGGACGGGGCAGAACTGAACATGTGGATTTGATCTCTGCTGGACTCCAGGAAAGGGGGGTCTATGCCGTGTCCTGCTGAGAGACGCCAGCGGACATCCGGCCGCTGGCTAGCAGGGACGCAAATGGCGGCGGCCGTAGCCACCGCCGTTTGTGTCCCTGTGATAGGCTACGTAAATCTTTACGTAGCCTATCACGTCTGACTTTAAAAAACACACACACACTCGCATACGCAAATGGCGGCGGCTACGGCCGCTGCCATTTGTGTTCCTTATTTTGGCCTGTCTTAGTTTACATCCATATTTACGTAGTCTAAGACGGCGAAAATAAGGGGAACGCAAATAGCGGAGCGGACGCTATTTGCGTTCCCCTTATTTTTGCCGTTTTAGTCTATGTAATTATTTGCGTAGACCAAGACGGCCCAAAATAATGAATGCAAATGGCAGCGGCCGTAGGCGCCACCATTTGCCTACGCCTTTTTTTTTTTTTTTACCCGGACGTTTTAGGCTACGTAAAAACATACGTAGCCTATCACGTCTATGTAAAAAACCCCAAAAAACTGCAAATGGCTGCGGCAGGAGCCGGGCGGAAGACCAGCCGCCGCTGCCGCCGCTGAAGCCACCACCACCTGGAAGATCCGCCCCAGGTAATTCTCGTCCCGGGGGGGGTCCGCGGGGTGCCAGGGGGCCAGGCCGTTCCGCCACAGATTTCAGGGGGCCGAATGCACTGGCATTCGTCCCCACCGAGATCCGTGGCGGAATTCTCTGCCACCCCTAATTCCCATCTTGTTTTCTGAGCCCCTCTCCCAGAGCAGCTGTGGAATCATTGGGTCGCAGTCAGAATCCCAGCAGAAGTGGTTCGGAAGGGTGGGCAGGCTGGTTCGCTAGTGAGAAACCCGGGGCCGAAGAGTTTGCCCATGCTGACATGCACGTAAGGGCAAGAGGGAGTGGGGCTGGTTTGGGCCTCCTCAGACTGCGGAATCGTTCGGGCCTCTCGCCCTCTCTTTTCAGCCATACAGATTGCAACAGCGGAACAAAGCTGTATGGGTCTCCGACACGGTTATAGTGGTGGGCTTTGGCTGTCCTTGGAACTATATACTGAGGCGATAGCTCATTGCCCACAGCTATACGATTTCTGGAATCCTGCACTCATTCAGCTTTTGCTGTGAGCGCTAAGAAGCTCGTCCACGCACCCAGAGCTGCTAACCATAGGAGTTCTCGGAGTTCCTAGGGATTTCTGTTAGTTGGCCAGGAGTTCTTTGTGCCAAGAGATGAGCCCAGGACAGAAGGCGTTACTGGAATACATCTGCCCAGTTGCTTCCGCTGTCCAGCCCCACCCTTGCCTTTCCTGCTCTTTCCTGTCTTTCCTGGACAGTATTTGTGGTTCTTATGGTAGGACATGGAAGGGGTGATAGACGGATCAAGGAATGACTGTGGTTTTGTTCACTCACCGCATACAGAACTGAAATCGTTCTGCTCCTGCGCCATTCCACAGCTGCGCATCGTGCACTGCTGGCACAGGAGGCATTGAGGGCTGCCGAGAGGGAGGGGAGAGAGGAGAGGAGGAGGAGCCCGAAGGGCAGCCGACAGCAGGAGGAGCAGCATCTGTGGAGAAGGCCACCCTTCTTCTCCCACAGATGAAGCCCCTCCTCTGGTCCTCCTCAGGCGTCTGCTGGGGGATGTCCAGAGGCCTCACGGGCCCTGCAAGGACTACAGAATGGCGCCTGAGCTAACAACTCCGCCTGCAAGATGCATGTTACCATTGTGGTTTATTCTTCTCTTTCCACACGCAGGTAACGACCCTCAAAGGAGGGTGGAGCCCTCGAGCGGGTGGAGTCCTCGAGCGGGTGGAGCCCTCGAGCAGGCCTGCAGCCGGGGACATCGCAATGCTTTCTGCGTTTGTTTTGTCACTTCTGACCTGTTTAAAGTTCTTTCTGCCCTGCCCTGAAGAAAAAGAAGCCATTTCTTGTTTCAAGTCAAGAGATACAATTTTTAAAATCTAGATGATTTTACACAGTGATCTCTGTGTTTGCTTGCTGTTCCACAAACCGCAGCAACAAGAATGCTTTCCAAGCTCAACAACCCCAGCTGCTGTAAGCTTCCCTCCTGGGGAGATGCTCAGCATCCCTCATGTTACAAAGTATGCTTTGATTTGCATGGAGCTGCATATCACAGACATGTACGCTAAAGACATCCCAGAGGGATCTTTGAACATAGAACTCTTGGTGCTTAGGAAAACCCGATACCCCCAAAGCTGAGGGAGTCAGAGAGCACGAGACGGTCTTTGGAAGCAATTCTTTGATTTATTACAGAAGACTTCCAAAGGAATTGAAATCACACATCAGGGGAATTAGAACGATACATATGTTTGGGGAATCAGAATCATACTAACATTCGGAGGGTTAAAGATACACGTATAAAGCCAATAGTGAGGTACACTGGGATGCATAGGAAATGGTGTGTGTGTGTGTGTGTGTGTGTGTGTGTGTAGTAGGGATGTATGCTGTAAAGGCCGCCAGACACATGCGGGCAGCGCAACTGGACTCTGCATGTCGGTGCGAGTTCTGCAAAGCACTGCCCCATCTCGCCACTGCTGTGGGCTCTGCGCAGGCCAGACAGGGACTGCTGGTTTGGACAGAACTGGAGCAAGATGGCTACGGTTTGGAACGGGTGCGCTGCTGGGGGGACAAGCGCCACTCCGTGCATTGCCTCTTCTGCATGCACATCTGGAAATGGTCTTTCCTGCTGGTGATGTCGCTGCGGCGGATATTATCTGTAGGGGAAGTAGTTGTCCTACTAGCCTCACTCTTCCCCAGCACCTTCACATCCAGAACATCTCTCTTGCGGCACTCCATGGTTTTCTCTGTCAAATAGGTTTTTAGACTTCGGAAGTCAGGGTTCTGACCTTGCACCGCCTCCCTCGCTGTGCTACCCGGAACCGCGGTTCAAGGAGTGACGCAGCCATGTATTTCACGTCCCTGCGGAATCTCCTGCGGAAGGAATGTGCAAGCCTAACGGCAGGATTGGGGGCTTGACTGTCTGCAGCACTGCTGTGCTCACAAAGCCCAGCACAGCCTTTTCTCGGCACCCCCTCTGTCATCTTCAGCGCAGGCAGAACTTGGCCCAGTGTAGCATCTCAGTAGCGTTGTGCATTCATCAAAGGCTTTTACCATGTCAACCAGCTCTTGCATCAAGACCCACTGCTGTGGTGCGACCAAAAATTTGGAGTGGTGTTTTGTCTCGATAGTGTGGTCATTTATAGCAGCTCTCTGCTGACAGAGTCGCTGTAGCATATGCAATGGGCTGTTCCAGTGTGTGCACACATCCAAGATGAACTTGTGTTGTGGAAGACCACGTCTACGTTGGATGGCGCCTATTGCCGCCATCGCTGAGCAGGACTGCCTGAGGTGTGTGCAAATGGATCGGGCCATCTTCAGTAGCTTGCCTATTTTGGGAGATGGGTTGCTCAATCCCGAACTCACCACAACGATCAAACAGTGCGCAACGCACTGGACGTGGTTTCGCCCTGCAATGCGGACTGCTTTCTGGGAGTTGGAGGCATTATAGGCTTCTAAACAGCCCACTGCTGGATTTAAGGGGGGGACCCAGGACGTAACAACACCATCGATTTTCGTCGTAACGCTTTCTGCTGTGTGCGTCCCCGAGAGCATTGTGAGGGCCAATGTCGCTGTCGCCCGAGTCAGTCTGCAGTTCTCACTGATGGAGACCCATTGCGCAGTGACACACAGATAAGACTTTGTTTGCTTGCTTGTCCACGGGTCTCTTGTCAGATGAATGCTTCCTCCAACCGCGCGCTTCCAATCCTGCTGGAGCGCCCTTCTGACTTCAGAAGCCAGGGCTGGAATGGCAGCGCCACTACCGTAGTGACGAGAAGGGACATCCCACTGGGGGCACAATTCCTCCACGAAGTCCCGGAAGGCCTCCTCTTCCACTCTGGAGAAGGGCAGCGTGCATCGAGCAATGAACTCTTCCTGTCAGGGCTCCATTCCCCCTTGCTGCCTGGACGCGTCAGATGGGGATTTCGGTGTCAGCGCGAGGCATAGTTCCATTGACACCTGCCTCTTAGCTAAGTTGCCTTCTGTGCCCTTCTCAGCCAGACCACTGTGCCTTTGGTCTTTGCAAGATGAGGCAAAAAAGGCAGTAATACTCTTTTGGGATGGCTGGGAGAGGGACTTGCCTTTACTGTCTTTGGGCACAAGAAGCGCATGATGCACCTCCATGTGTCGCCTCATGGCAGATGTGCCCACTTGTCCACAGCCCCCTTCCATTCCTAGGTGCACACGACTTCTGCAAACATCACAGACCACGACGTAACGGTCATTTTTCGCATCTTTGAAGAAGCGCCACACGTAGGAACTCGCCCGGCCACCATCTTTTCTTTGGGCAACGGAGTACCAGTTTCAGATGAGGCGGCATATGGAGCTGCACGTTTCCTCTCATCTCTGCTTGTGGATGGTGTTGCTGGTGGCACTGTTGATGGTGATGACGAGCGCTTAGCAGGGCATAGTTGTTCCTGAGGTTTGGGATTGCTCCCAAAGAACCCGGCAGGCTGGACCACAGAGGCAGACTCAGTCTCCGCAGGGACATCGGTATAGAAGGACTCCTCCTCCTCATCGTTGTCTGCATCAGTGCTGAAATGAAGTCCTCTGGGCTTTTTTTCCAAATTACGTGAACCGCTGCCCACGAGGTAATTCTCAACAGGTAGCTCTGGACCGGGTTCATCTTCTGTCCCACTTTCGCTCTCCCATGCAGGGAGGACGATTGTGGGCGTTTCTGTCACGATTCCAAAGAGAAGCGGAATTTCAGGAGCAATGCACCTTGGACACAAAGAGAAAACAACGGTGTACTTCTAGAAATCGATGACACATCGCTTGGAATTGCGATCAGCCTTACACAAGGTGCAGACGTAAGCTGCTACTGCGCTAGCACTGAGAAAACAACAGACGCCACAAGGTGCAAATAAAGGTACAGACTTCAAAGCTCCACAAGAGTTGTCTGAAACTGTCCGCACTGCTAAACGCCTGAAAAGCATGGGGGGGATTGACTGAGTCTCACCAGATTCATCCTTTGGAATGACGCAGCCTTCGTGACTTTCGTTCCGCCGCTGTAGGATCTCCTCGGGAACATTTTCCTCTGCTTTGGAGACATGCCCTACCGCTCACCATCCATGAACTTCCTTCCTGTTCCTCCAGAGATGTGGCTGGCTGTGCCTGTGCCACTTTCTGTGGCCGTATTTGGTGGTGTGTGCTGCTTGCGGTTGCAGGGTGGACTGGTGCTGGGGCTGTTGGTGCTGGTTACACCTTGGGCTTCCTCCTCCGCCAAATATCGGTGAACTGCAACCTCCACGCTGACTCTCCGACGTCCATACATCTTTGGAGTCCTTGATTGACGACGGGTTCTTCTCTTCAGACTCCAGTTGCAGCCGTGCACAGACACTCTATCTGCAGAGCAGCGGCGCCTCTGGCCTCTGGAGCAACTGAAGCGACACACGACAATGACCGTCCCTGTGAAGGCGGGAAAAGTGGTCGGACTCCCTCCCCTCCCCCTCCTTGAGTTCCCCCCTCCAAATTTGGAGGGGTAGTGGATGCACCCAGCCACGTGTCCCTCGCCCAAAGGAATATGGATGGACGGCAGACAGAGGTGGCGATTTTGTCTGGCTTCAGCCCTCTGATTGACGCCATAAAACTCTTCAGCAACCAGTGAGAACGGGCTCTCCCAGAAAGCACAGTCCAGAGATATACACCTTTCAAAACATCACGATGACGCTTTGCCAGCCGAATGGATTCCGATTTGTCCGTGAATCTCAGCAGTGGGACGTTGCCGTCGTGGCCACCCTAGTCCAGGACCGCTCATGCCCCCGCATTTGGCACCAAGCGGCTGCCGGGACGCGCCCCCTCGCAGGCCTCTACATATCTCTGCCCTCCAGGTCTTCCACGATGATGACATCTGGATGGAAGAGAACAAGAGCGAGACCCCCCCTTATGGCCGGGAGGCAGGGGTCGGTGTCCATGTCCCACTTAACAGCCACACGACGTAGGAGTGCTTTAGTGAGGCCTTAGGCCTGGGATCGACGGAGGAGGCTTATTGCCTCATTGGGGGAATCTCTCTCCCCAAAGAGGGAGGACCGGGGAGTCCGGGGGGCAGTGGCACAATTGGCTTGGGGCAGCTACGGCTGGGGTTCCTTCTTCCCTTTTTCACCTCATGTAGCACAGCAAAGAGCCTCTGTCATGCCCCCCCATGGGGGTTTGTGTGTGTGTGACTAAGAAGCTAGCCAGCAAAGATCCAGGAAGGATGGTAACTGAGGGCAGAGTGTCCAAGTGTGAAGGATGGTGGGCAAGGAAGTGAAATAAAAACCTAAATTTTCGATCGAGAAGATGTGGACCTTTCTGGCCATGGCGTCTGGCGTCTCCCCCCTCATGGAGGAGGGGAAATGGAGGAGACGCGGTTGGCCCTGTCCCACTCGCCTAGGGCCGCCCCGCCCGCTGCCCTAGCAGGCTGGTGGGCTCCAGACACCACTGTCACTGTGGGGACTCCAGCACACCCTGATTTCTAATCCTAGGCTTGAGGTCCAAAGGGGAGGGAGCAACGGATGTGTCCAGAGGATCCCCCTTTGTGTTGTTTTGGGATCTCAGAACACATCCCACCATTGCATTTTACTGAAAGCAAGAGCAGCAATGCAGGGTCTGGTCTGGGCGTTGACAGAAGTCTTTGTGGATGTGACCCTCTGCCAACGGAAGAGGAGCTGGCAAGCCCAAGACCGGCTCAGAAAGCTGCAGAACCCTCCTGAGAGGAGCGGTGGCTCTGACGGGCAGTGAGGGCCTCCGAGGGGGCCACGCTGGATTCCCCCGGGAGCAGACTAGACCGTGGAAGGTGTCCTGGGTGGAAGGTGTCAGGAGTGTCCAGAGTGGAGAGCAAGGGGGTGGCTGTACCTGCTCTCCAGCTTGGACCTGCTGCACGAACTCCGCCACCCTTTGCAGCAGTGCGGCCAGCTCTGCCTCCGACTGGACCGGAGCTATACATGTAGCAGAATCTGGTATGCTTGTGGATGCCAAAGAGGAAAGAACATGGTGGCCAGCCAGAGGAAGGAGGGAGTCCTTCCATCCTGGAAAGACATGCTGCTGCTTTGCTTGGAAGCCTTCCTGACTCAGACACCCTGGGAGTTCAGACAGGCCTCCTCCTCCCCCGTCGGCAGGATGCTCTGGGTGCATCCAGCCCTCCCCGGAGCCCTGGCGCCACCTCACCTGACCCCTCCGATCCGGTCTGCCTGCTCGAACCCAGGGCTTCCAACCTCCGGCTCAGGGAGGCGAGGTTGAGGCCCGTCCCCTGCTCCAGAGGTCTCAGGCCGAGGGGATGGACCTTGCACTCCCAGCAACAGCACCAGAGGCGCATCGGAGCGCGTGCGGGAGGGGCGGAGCTTGCCAGAGTGCTGCTCCCCACAGCCCGGGCTGGGTGAGTCCTGGGAACCCCCCCGGCGCCACAGCGACCGCAGCTTTCTCAGCCTGAAAGAGAGAAGGGAGAAGGTGAGCAATGGGCTCGGCAGGGCCCTTGCGCTCCCGGCTGTATGTTTGGCGCAGGCCACCGCAACTCTCCCCCACTGCCACATCTTTGGTGGCATGAGCATCTCGTGGAAAGCACTTGAACAGTCCGGACGATGGCCACCTGCATCCCAATGGCGGGCTGGGGAATGCTGGCTGGGGCAGGACTTTTCTCTGTCTCAATAGGCCTCGGATGGTGCCCTGGCAAAGAGAAGCCATTAGACAGCCCCTGCAGTGACCAGAACTGTACACAGTGGTCCCAGCGAGTTCACGCTAGATATTCATACAAAGGGAGCATGGTCTTGGCAGCATTATTCTATTCATTTCCTCGCGATGCCTTGGAGTGTGATCCATCTTGGGCAGGGGTGTTGTGGTTTGTCTGTAAGTGAACGGCAGGAGGGGATAATCTGTCAGTGCCATTGGTTCTCGATGGCTGCATGAATTTTAAGCCTTGGCTGCTGGAAAACGATCCAGTGAGCTTCTCTTCCTGCACTTTGTTGTTGTCCTCCTCTGTCTCACCTTCAAGGACATTTAAACCAAATGCTCGGTCCTGTCAGATGTGCCCCCTTTGTCCTCAGAACAACCCTGTGAGGTAGGCTAGGGGGGACTGTGACTGACCACACTCCTCCTCCTCATTCTCCCCTTCCAGGAAATGGAAACGAAATGCTTGGCTCTGTGGGGTGTGACTTTGGCCAGTCCAAAACGCACTCTGCAGGGCTCCACCTCTTCAGCAGTCATATCCTCAGGAGGAGGGAACACCTCTCAAACTGGGATTTACGTGGGAATTTAGGAGCTGGGACTCTGGAATCACTGGGTGCTGCTGGACCCCTAAGGGCTGAGACCACAGTCCTGGACGTGCCTGGCAGTAAGTGGCAGTGAACCCAAGGCGGCTTCCTTTTGAGGAGCCATGCACAGGACTGCACTTGGAATGAATCCCTTGAATGGAGGAGACTGTTTGGGGAAACGGGGTTGGCAAAGAGCTGCTGCCTCCCTTAGGGTATCCCCCCCCACCTCGCCCCCCCCCCACAGTCACTTCAGGGCAACATGGAGGGAGCATCTTTGCTGGTCCCAGGCGCCCCATCCACCCAGTCTGGATTTGGGATGAAAGACCCAGGAACAGTGTGGGTACATGGAGGGTACTGATCACGGCATGACTGATCATGGGGCATGACAGAGAAGGCATCAGCCCTAGCTTCCCATTTCCTGGCTTTGTGGAGTGTGGACCAAGGTGAGATAGCCTTAGTTTCTGGTCCTTGAAACCAGCAGGTTCTTTGATGAGTGGATGGGTAGACCGACAGACAGACAGACAGACAGACAGATAGCGTCAGGGTGGAAACTGAGCCGATAGAACCCCAGAGCAGTTCTGATTCTGAGGAGGAACAGCAAACCGTGCGAGTGGAGTGCACTCAACTCTCACAGGCACAGCAGCTGGCAGAGGTTCCTCCTGCCGGCATTCCTGAGATAAATAGCGACCCTGGCAGCGAGAGAGCACTGGAGGGGGGCTTGCTGGATGCTCAACGCCGACGCCAGGAGCGACAACAACTGGAGGGCACGGAAAGGAGGTGTAGCGCTCATTTGGCGCGCAAGCAACGGTCCTGTGGACCCAAGGGAAAGAGGGAGGAACTCTCCCTAGCCCATAAGTTCAGGGTCTTCCTGTAATTCTCCTTCAAACAGAGACCAACTGCCTAACCTGGAGCATAGGCTACTCTGCTGTTCCTTGCTTAGTCGCTGGGGATTAGCATCTGAAAGAGTCATTAAGTTGTAAAAGGATTAAAGCCTTGAAAAGAATCCTTTTGTCTGTGTCTTGAGTTAGCTATTGGAGTAGAGTGAAAGAGGCCACCAGGGTGCTCCTGACAGATAGATAGATGTAAATAATATTAACCTGGCATAGACAGAGGGGGAGAGTCCCCGTAGGATTCTGAACCATCACCTGTAGTGTGCGAACCAGAGTACAGAAAACACTAATAACAAGCCTTGTCACTTCTTCAAGGATGTAACGTTTCTCCAACGGACTCTCCCTCACTCCCAACTCTCTGCCAACTTGTCTACTGCTCAAACTCGCTCCCACTCTCTTCGCAGCCTTCGCTTCATTGTCTCTTCATGCATCAGGCATAATCTGTGCCTGAAAAGTCTCTTCCTTCAGGGGCCCGCAGAGGACCAGGGCTGCACGTAGCCTCCATTGTGCCAGCCAGCAGTCCGAACCCGCTGCTCTCCCGGGTCGCCAAATGCCCCCCTGCCCCCCGTCGCACAGGTAGGAGGAAGGACGGCAGACCCAGCAGGCCTCAAGCAGGACCGTTCTCTATTGACGCACACGTGGAAGTGACCGCTTGGCAGGCGTGCCTCCCACCCTTGCTCCTCCCAGCTCTACAGGAGCCGCCCAGGTCCCAAGCAAGGACTAAGCCACCGTACACCTCCCCCCACCCCCAGCTCAGGATACAGAACGCTGGCCAAAGCGACTCTGCTGTCTTTAGTGGGGGCAGCCGGCACTGAAGTAGGAGTCGACTCCCATTTTGGTTGGCTTCTATATATGGAGTGGGACTGTAGTACCAGCAGAACTTAATGTGATATTCAGGTTCATATGATTTGCATTCAAAGGCTTGGAAGGATGAGAGACTAATAACGGCTCCTGGGAAATGTGCCCTGGAAAGCAGTTCCACCATTCAGGGCCACCACAGAAACGTTCCCCGGCTGGTAGGCACTCGCTGAGTTTCCCAACGTGGTGATACCAGGAGTCAGGCATCGGATGAGCAAAGCAGAGGTGAAGGCTCCAATGGGAGAAGGGAGTCCCTCGGATACCTTGGTCTCAAGCACTTCGTTTTTAGGATTGGACCCACCACTCGGAATTGTGATTTGAAATAAACTGGGGAATAGCACAAGTGTCTAAGTCGTGGTGAAATACATTCATTAGGCGGGGTCATCCTGAAGGACTTGGTGTTGTATTCTGGATCATCTGCAGGGTGGTCATGTCAACGTTCAGAATAAACGTTGCGTGGTGGAGCGGGAAAGTGCTGGCCCTCGAAGTCTCTCCTGGGGATCTTCGGAGCTGACCCAGAAGTTGATGTGCTATGGGATGAAACAGTACATCTGTGCTGTGGCCACAATTCACAGCACCCCTTGCCCGGCTGTGCAACACTGAGCCCGTGCAGGGCTTTGTAACTCAGGAAAACTCACATGCTGCATGGGGGCAAAGGAGCACCTCCGAGGACACTTTCCCAGCAAGAAACTGGGTGTCCTTCGTGCAAAAAGGGTTGCTTACTCAGTGACCATCTTTGAACTCAGGGGCTCCCCAAGATGCAGCAGCTTACTCTTCTCCAAGCTCTCTCCTGCATTTAAACAAGCTTCTGAGGCCCCATCCGCATGAGCCATTTACTCTGGGGCTGCTGCGATCCGAGGACCTTCGAGACATACGATGCAGGCGCCACCTCGCAGCCTAACCGTGGTTTTCACGGGGAAAATGTGGATTTCCGCAGAGGCGTTTTGCTGTGATGTTTTAGCTTGCTGAGGGTGTACCGCGGTTGCTGAGCTGTCTGTCCCTTCCTCGAACTGACTTCGCAGTTTGCGGTGGGCATGGGGTAGGCGCGCTTAATGATTGCGTCATTCTGTGACGCCTTTTCACCCCTCCCCGTTCCTCCCCGCTCCTTTGCAGCTGCATAGTAACAGAGAGGTATCCATTCTGGAATGATGGGGAGGCACGTCCCTCTCACGTGGGCATGCCCCTTCGCACGTGCGAACCATCGAGAGAGTTACCATGCCAAACAGTTGGCATGGCAATGAAGGGGCAGACTACCCACATCTCACCAAAGAGGAATGGACAGACACAAAAGAACCCCTAAAATACAAAACAGCCATTAAAACCCAAAGTGTCGCGCCCCACCATCACGTGGTTGCACAGCTGCGCGTTTAAATATAGTGGTTAAAAAGAAAAATGAGCAGTGAAACTGCTGCAGTTTACTTTGCTTTACTGGCCATGTGTCAGGGCACAGCGGGTTTTCCCATTGGAGACGTCCCCAGTAAATCGCGTCTGTACCGCAGCGGAAGCTAATTTGCAGCTGCAGTGCTGTGCTGTTACACCAGAGTGAACGGTGAAAGTGGTGCCGTGTAGTTGGCCCCGAGTCTCCGTGATCAGGGTTCTCTCCCTCTCTCTCCCTCTCTCTGTCCATGCACTCTGTACTGAAATTGTGATTCAGGATGCTCGGGGACAGGAAGGAGGAGAACTCAGATGAATGTCTGGATTTTTTTGAGTTTGTCCCTTTTTAAAGGAAGAAGCCCAGGTTCCTGGTAGAGCATAGTATTACAGAACGGGAAGAAAGAGGCAGACACTAAACTTCAAAATGGCCACAGCCTCATTGATCGATTTACTTCATTCAGTGACCAGCTGAGATCAGTGTATATTGGGGTGAGTGGGTCAATGTCTCTCGCCCCCCCTTCCCTGTCCCTGCTCTCCTTTTCCTGAAGAACTGCTCTGCCTACCCAGACGCAATGGTCACCATGGCTTCAGCCCGAGCCACCTGACTCCAGGGAAACATGATGGGTGGGTCAAGACCACATCCCATCCAAAGCAGCTCATTACTGGAGCAGCCCCAGCTCTGGGGAGCGCCCCCCGTTCCAAGGTTACTCTCAGTCCACTCTCACCTGAGAATGAGACAGACAGACAGTGTCGTCTCACCTGGCCTGTCAGTCATCTGTCACCCAGGAGGTTTCGCCACTGATGCTGTGTTGGGCGGCGGGGGGGGGGTATGTTTGCTGAGTGAGTGTCGCCCAGGTGAGGACAACCACAAGCTCTCCCTGCCAGCATCTCCTTCAGAGCCCTGCTCCGAACATTGGGGAAACGCCCACCTGCCCACAGCACTCTCCCCTGCGGGATGGAGATGAGGGGGTCTAGGGTGGGCCCCTCTGCCAACTGATCCTCCAACACCTGGAGCATCTCCCAAGATGCTTGATAGCCTGAAAAGAAGCAGAGACTTGGAGCACACCAGCCTAAAATCCCGCATTTAAAACGGGCCTTCTGCTTCAGTTTTAAATGCAGGACCACGACAGATTCCCTTCACATGCTCTTCCTTCCCCCTTTTCCCCCTTATCTGGGTCTTCCGTATGTCTCATTCTACAGCCACTAGGTGGTGCTGTGGTCCAGCTCCTCTCATTGCAGCTGTTCCTTTTTCATGAAGAAATTCAAGCGGAAATCAAGCTTGGAAATTTGATAGGTCATTATCTCCGACCTTTTCAAAAACGGAATAAAGGTCATTCAGTGCGGGAGAAGTCCTGGAGGTTGATGATGTCATCTAAAGGACCTGCAAACATCTGTGAGTGAGCAGTCTCAATAGCAGGAGAAAAGCTCCGTGTGAAGAAGCCCTTGTAGGCCAGTGTGCAAAGGCTGGATATCAGCACAAGGTAAGTGATGAGATGCTGCATTTGCACTGAAACTTGCAAGGCTCATAAACGTTTACCTTAGTGTGGGAATCTGCCGATCCTGTGTCCATGGTGAGGAGAGTGTGCTAAACTGAGGAGATCCTTCTGGAAGCAGCTCTGTGATTCAATGGGATAACATGGGAGGAATGGGCTGTCACTAAGAAAACTTGGGTAGCCTTTCCCTCCCTGACCTGGGCCACATCTGTCTGGGGGGGGGGTGTCTCCAGCAGCGATTTACTCCAAGCCAAGGATACATGACGTCATGGCCATCCAGCAGCCCCCCTGGAGCTGATCAGGGAAACACTGGATTTCCTGAGGCTGCTTGAAGTCCGATTCTTTTCCTGAAGTCAGGTTCTCCTCGGTATAGTTGCTGGGTGTCCCAATTGCTTCATTGACCTCGGATATGCTAGCCCTGCCCAGGGGTGTGCCTTTCACCGTGACCCCGATCAAGGGGTGTTTCCTGTGTGTTTCCTGTCCCTTCACAAACCAGTTCGTGTCTCCTCAGAAGGAACCCCCATTGGGCTCAATGAGCCTTGTCCCCTGAATGCCCACACCAGAATTTACAGCGATCCCCCTCAACTGAAATGGCACAGTTTAAAGCACCAGGTCCCTTAATGCTCTACAGGGCGCTCTCGAGGCTCTGATTCTCCATTGTTTGGTTTATTGCCTTAGGAAGTAACTCCTTCACAGCTTCGTTGTACAGATCCTGCGCAGTATCGCTTTGGTTAGAAAGGAGGCCGGTTTCCCATCCCTGTGATCCCCCCCCCCGCTTCCCAGCACAAGCATATGTGGGTCTACTCAGAGGTAACACCCACTGTGTTGAATGAGGCTTGGGGGGCTTGTCTTACAAATATGGTCAGGAGTGTTTCTTTCGCCCCTCCATCACTGCGATCAAGCACAGCAAAGGGCTACAAAGGGGGCTCATTGGGAGGCTTGTCTTGCAAATGCACACAAGGGGAAGTAACTACTTTGCACCTTCCTTACGGAGCCTGGGGGGGTGGGGAGCCTCTCCTGTTGGTTGAGCAGCCCCTACCGCTCAGACGACGCTCACTCCACCCCACCTGGAAGTGAGTTACGTGGAGCCACTTAGGACGGTGCGATGTGCCCCCCCATGGAGCCCTGCCCGGACCAAGGGCACTCCTCCCTCCTCCTTCCGTTGTCATGGAGACAGGGCCTCTGTTTCCAGGTGGAGCAAGCAGGACCAGGCTCCTTCCGCCTTGCGGAGAGGATGAGAGGACGAGTCCTGGGCCAGGCAGACTGCGTGTGGGGAGAGCGACACGGAGCTCCAACGTCTCTGGGCGGCCACTCTCCCGGAAAGCAGCAGTAGCAGCTGCCTGAGAGGCACCGGCCCTTCCCTGAGGGGGTGCCTCTGGGGGGGGATTGTCGGGAGGAGCGCATGTTCATGGGAGAGGGAGGCAGAGCCTTGGGGGGATGTGGGGCGGGGGGGAGTCTGTCACAGAAAAGCCGTGGGTGGGCTGAGGGCTGGCTTGGCTCTGAGGGGACAGCTTGGCGCTCAGGTGGGAGGGAGATGGGAGAGGGGTGAAAGGACTCTGTACACAAATGACACTGCATTTGCTACCAGTCCGGTTGGATCCTTGTCTGTTTCCCTTCTTCTCTTCTGAATGCTATCTCCCACAACATCCACGGGTTAGGGGTTTGAAGCACACACACGTCACCCTGAAAACATTTTTTGCAGATGCCAGAACAGATTCGGAGGTGGAAGTGAGAGAAAAGTGTACTGATGGAGGCAAGGCAAGAGATGAGGGAGTGTCACAGTAAGGGCAACAATGCACTGAGGAGAGGAGATGGATTAATTTAGTACAGTAGGATGCCAACAAAAAGCTGAGGTGACGACTATTAAAATTATAGAAAAGGTTCTGCCACAGAACTTGTTCTTGTTGCTCAAGAGAGTTGAATAGTTTGGTATTTTAAATGTTTTAATCCCAAGGCTGATGTTGCTTTGTTTCTAAGAGTAAATGGTTTACTTTTTAAAGAACCCCTGGTGGACTATCTTGTGGATCTCTCGTGCCTCATAGCTGACCTAGTCTGCCCCGCATGTGCCATTTTATTATAGGAGTAGATAGCATGAGCAATGTGAGGGGAACCGGCATGTATACGTTATTCATGGACGCTACTTGTCACGGAACCGTGATTCTGAGGGTGTAACCAGGAAGAAGTGTGACTGGGAGGGCACCGCTCAGGCCTCAAGGGAGTGCACACGGAGATGCTGAACAGGAGTGAACCGGGAGCGAGAGCAGCAAAACAAATGCTGCTAAGTGTTGCACAAAATGCTAGTTTCGCCCCCTGGAGGCTAGTCCAATTTGCCCCAAAGAGGAGAGTCAACTTCAGGCTGGGTCCAACTCGATTTTATTGTTTGCAAACAGTTCGACAAAGGAGCTCACGCTCAAAGCAGAGTCGACCCTGGGCAACCTCCGCGCTACAGTTTTATCACTTAGCTTACATTCCTCAGCCAGCGTGTTACTTTTGATTGGTTGCCAGCGGTTTGCTTAGCAACCTTATCTTAGGGTTACTGTCTGCTCATTCCAGGCATGCGCAGCTCTTACAGTACTATGTGCTGCTTAAGACACATACAATGGCTTTGAGGTTACATTTTTACTACAATTCCCCCCTCAAAAGGCTTTTCTCAAATTTATACTCTCTTTGGTCCCGCGGTGGACTATGCACTTAAAGGCGCAAACTATTATTGCTGTGGCATTGATGGTTTTCTCTAAACAGCAAGTGAGGCCTAGGATGCCTTTGTTCTAGCTACTAGAATGTTGACAACAAAAACACTTTTTTTTGAACTTTTGGAACTCAGTATTGTTCCGTTCATCAGGAACCCTTGAAACGAGAGCACCCTCTTTCTGTAGAGCTACTTGAGTCCTTTCAGGGGTTCATTATTCCAACGGTGACCTTCAGGTGGGTCAGCTTCCGGTGTGACCCTCTCTGGTGCAGGTGATGCCTTTATTCAGTGTGATGAATCCACTTCTTTTCTTTGGCAACTTTCATAGCCATGGGAGTGGTAAGTAGGATCTGAAACAGACCCTTCTGCTTCTTGGTAGGTGGTTCATCTTTCTAGGACTGGATTAGCACCCAGTCGCTGGGATTGAGATTATGCACTGGAGCATCTAAAGGCCAGGATTGGTGCGGTGTCGCAAACCTGTGAAAACAAAACAGACTGCAAAGCAGTAACATAACCTTGAATCTTAAAACTTTTACTTTTAAATTCACATTTAAGCTATCAGCCATAGGTAATATCCGAGGTGGGCACTTATGGAACGTTTAAAAGGTGTCAATTTAATACTTCCCTTGGGGGCGCACCATACTCGAGTCAAGGTGATTGGCAAGGCCTGTGGCCTTTCAACTTAATCTTTAAACAAATTTTAATGAGCATTGTCTTTAAGGTGCGGTTCATCTTCTCAACTTGACTTGTAGATTGAGGTTTCCAAGGGGGGTGTAGCTTCTAGTTAGTTTGTTATGCCTGGGCCACTACTTGCGTCACTTGTCCAACAAAATGGGTCCCCTGATTTGATTCACTCTCTTTAGGTAACAAGAGCTTAGGGATTACTTTTTAACAGGATCTTGGCTACTGTCTGAGCGGTGCAGTCAATTGCTTTTATCATTACTAGCAGGTACCGATAGCCATGAGTCTGGGGCAACTCTGAAAAGTCAATTTGAAATCTCTGAAAAGGATAGTAAGCGCATGGGCGACTTCTCATTTGAGCTGGGGGCTCAAACATCTTTGAATCATTTTTGAGGCACAAAGGGCAGTCAGCCACTGTTCTCAGGTCTTGGTCTAACCTGAAGGAGGTGCTATCTGCCTCGGGCGCACTCAAAATCGGGGTGTTAAAGGGGGATGATCCCTTTATTAACTAACCATAATTTTTGAACTTCTCAATGAGCGGCTTCAAGCCTGCACAGGTGGCTTTTTTCAGAGGATACTGCCTTACGCACACAGGGCTCTCCCTTTTTAAAGAAGATTTTAATTTGTGTTATGCATTTGGTCGGGCAGGGGTTCTGTCTGCCCACACACATGGATTAACATTCTCTAAAATCTCAGTCCCTTTGGCCTCTGACACAATCTTGATTGCTTGAAGGGCCATTCGATAATTTGAGCCCTGCATTGCTGGCAGCTGTACTACAATCTGATTATCACTGAAGAAGATTTCAGCTTGCAGTTTTGTTAACAAGTCCCGCCCCAAGAGGGCAACCAGGTATGCAGATGAAACTACAAAGGCATGTTCCAGTATGTTATTTCCAGTCTTCGTGAGGAGGGGCTTACACATGGGCAATTTAGTTTGTTTTTTTTTTCCCTTTAATTTCTTTTATAGTTACATGCTTTCCACTTTCTCTTGCCGGGGGGGCTTCACAGGGATCATAGAAAATGTGGCTCCAGTATCTACTAGGGCTTTACAGTCCTCGCCACCAACCCTTACTTTTACCTTGGGATTCTCCCGAGCGTTTGTTCGTAGGGTGGTGGCCCTTCAGCTAGACTCCCCCCCACTGGAGGACCCTGCCAGCATTTGGCAGCCTTCAGGGTGAGTCTCTTTTCTCTTTTCTTTCAGCTCTGGACAATCTTTCTTCCAATGTCTCTTCTCTCGGCAATACGCACATTTATTGAGCCCCGGTCGGCCCTTTCCTTTTCTGCCCCCCCCCCCTCTGGTCGCTTCTGTGCTCTCAAGCTGCTGTTTATATCTCCGCCCATGGTGGCTGCCAGCATTGCCTTTTCCTTTTTCCAGGAATGGCACTTTTTTATGTGCTCTCATGTGCACCATAGCTCTAAAAACTTCATGATCTGGGGTCTGATAAGGCTAAAGCAGGCGGTGATATTAAGGCTTGCTTCAATTTAAGAAAAGCCTTTTTTATTTTAATTGTCCACTTCTAGTGGGTAATATTTTTGTTAAAGCTTCATACGGGGGCTTCACCCCTTTTTATGGCTACTATAGCCTCCCTCTTGTAACAGGCACACTTATCTTTTGGCTTGCCTGTTCTGCAAATCATGTTTCAAATTCTCTGTGCCATGCACCAGTTTTAACTCTTTGTTTTCTCTGCAAGTTAGGCTGTTTGCCATTGCTTCGACAGAGACTTGCTTGCTTAGATCTTCTTACTAATCTCAATGACACACATTTGGGATAAGCTTTCTTTCTTTTTTAAGCCTTTTTGTCTGCTACTTTCTTCTGCCTTCTTTTATACCTTTTTCATATCATTAAAATCTAACACCATGACTGGAAAACATTTGTTTTGTATAGTAGGGCATGGTGGAGCAGATCTAACCATTATACTGCTCCTCTGACTGCATGGTCAGGGCCCATCAAAATCAAGGGAATGGCGTTCTCATATGTGGAAAGAGTTCCAAGCCGCCATTTTTGCATCGGCAACTCCACACTGCATGAGTTTTGGCAGAGTGTCAGGTTTGCCTCTGAGCAAATGGAACGTCAGAACAGTTCAGATTTTGAGAAAGGGCTGGAACACATGGGGCAGGAACTTTCTTAGGCTTCAGAAACACAGCTGGGCTTAGAAGTATCACGGGAGAGTGGGGGACTCTCTCTCTCTCTCTCACCTCTTAAGTTAAGAGAATTTGCTGCCCCCCTTTTTAAAGGGAAACTAACTTTCGTAGTTTCTCTTTGAACTTTTTGAAGGCTGTTTCCTTTGTAGTCTATGAATCTCTAGAAATTTGTATCTGTATGCTTCATTAGGGTAAATGAAATCAAAGCCTTGGAAATCATAGAATCATAGAATAGTAGGGTTGGAAGGGGCTTACAAGGCCATCGAGTCCAACCCCTTGCCCAGTGCAGGAATCTAAATCAGAGCATCCCTGACAGATGGCTGTCCAGCCTCGTCTTGAATGCCTCCAGGGTGGGAGAGCCCACCACCTCCCCAGGTAATTGGTTCCATTGTTGTATTGCTCTAACAGTTAGGACGTTTCTCCTGATGTTCAGCTGGAATCCAGCTTCCTGTCACTTGAGCCCATTATTCCATGTCCTGCACTCTGGGATGATTGAGAAGAGATCCTGGCCTTCCTCTCTGGGACAACCTTTTAAGTACTTGAAGAGTGCTATCAGATCTCCTCTCAGTCTTCTCTTCTCAAGGCTAAATATACCCAGTTCTTTCAGTCAAATGCAGCTTTTTATCTGAGTGTTGAAATCACAAATCAAACTGTACACTGAGCTGATCACAAACAAACACACAATCTACAACAACGGGAGTTTAAGGCTATGACAAGCCTCACAGTACTTTTTATGGCAAGTCTTTAACTGTCTAAAGTTCCAGTCCATGTGCAGAGTGCCTCTAACAAAGAAGGCTTTGGGCCATAAAGAAGGGATGTTTTTAACAAAAGCTCTGTGTCTCTTCATCAGTTCGAATGGGGAAGGTGTAACCTTACACCTCTTCTAGATTCCTCCACAGATAAGAACAGAGCAGTGCTGCTCAGCTTTCCAGCTGTGATGCTTTTCTTGTTTGTTTGTTTTTTTGCAAATCTCACTCTTTTGTCAGGTCCTCACAGACACCTTCCAGCCTCTCTGCTTGCTAAGGCTAAACCAGCCATGGCGAAGGGGGGTTAGGCAAGTCCCCCTTGGCTCTGCTCTGAGCAGGCTGACAGAGATAAGCTTACACAGACCCTGATATTTTAAGAACTTGCTCTGTCTTTGTTTCTTGATTTTGCCACAGTCTTTAAGTCGTCAAACAAATCTCTTTGTTCAGAAGTTGCAACTTTTTAAACTGCTTTTGCTTCTTCTAACAAACTTGGATACGGTGGCAGACAAACTGTCTCTGGAGGGCCCCCTCCCTCCCCCAACAACCTCTCCTCCCAACCTAACAGACCGAATCAGACCGGGGGGAGCTCAGGGCACCTTGGGCAGGGTCTCCCAGTCTTCAAGCTCCTTCTGTGGGGCTTGAATCAGGGAGAACAGGGGCTTTGGGCTTCACCTCAGAGCATACCATCATGACTTTACAATATTGAACTTTATATTCAACCTTTTCTCGCCTTCAGTGGATTTTGGTTGGCACTCATCCAAATGCTGATAACCTCACCTTCCCTGAGGCAAATTTATCTCTTACTACTTGATTCAGACACCACCCGGGGTCTCTTGCCCCGTGGTCCTTTGCCAGTAACACATTTACACTTCTGTAACTAAGGGGGATTCTTTCCGCACCAATTCAACCAACCATCAATATAGGCGAATTGATCCCATTGCCCATTATTCACCACATTTTTATATACAGCATTTACAAGATTTACACCAAAGGATCCTATGTCTGGCCAACTAATTCCAAATGCTGGCCATTCCAATTGACAGAGTGTAACCAGCTTGCCTTTCGACATCTTAGTACACGGAGTCTGACAAACCTCAGACGCTTGACTTTGCTAAAGTTCTTTAGCATGCATCCCAAGGGAGTAGCAGAGCTTTCTAAACGGGAGCTACCCGCCCCCATTGTGCCTACCTCTATTTGAAACCATACACGGAGCCTGACAAACCTCCGACACTGACACGGAGTCTGACAAACCTCAGACGCTCCGAAGGCAACTCAAACAGAAAGACAGAAGGGAAATCAAGTACTTACTCTGCCCAACACCCTAGTGCCATCTCTTCAGACCCATTCAGCCTGGTTGACTCAATCAATGGAGTCCACGCCTTTAACCTCCTGGGTGTCCCGACCCCCGTTCTCTGGTGCCGTGGCAGACCTCAAAGGCGGTCCGGCGCGCCCCACAGGCACCTTTGCCGGTTCTGTCGTTTGACCCCAGGGTGCTCCAAGGGACTCCTGACTGCTCGCCAGTTTGTTGCACAAAATGCTAGTTTCGCCCCCTGGAGGCTAGTCCAATTTGCCCCAAAGAGGAGAGTCAACTTCAGGCTGGGTCCAACTCGATTTTATTGTTTGCAAACAGTTCGACAAAGGAGCTCACGCTCAGAGCAGAGTCGACCCTGGGCAACCTCCGCGCTACAGTTTTATCACTTAGCTTGCATTCCTCAGCCAGCATGTTACTTTTGATTGGTTGCCAGCGGTTTGCTTAGCAACCTTATCTTAGGGTTACTGTCTGCTCATTCCAGGCATGCGCAGCTCTTACAGTACTATGTGCTGCTTAAGACACATACAATGGCTTTGAGGTTACATTTTTACTACATAAGCCAAGTACAAACACTCCTGCAAGGCCTCTTCCAAACTGTCCTCCACATCAACAAACGGATTGTCACAATAATCTCTACCAAATAACCAAGATCACAGCTGTTTTAACTGGTGGCAAATACATTACCCTTTCTGGAAAGGGGGGCAACATTACGTCCTTTGCCTCGGGTAGCAATGATTAGACATTGTGTCATTGATCAGTCGGGCAAACCCATTCAGGGCAAACCCTGGAAAAAACAGATCTGATCCTGCAGTCCTGAAGTGTGTCCACCCCTGACCATCACATTACAGACTGGAATCCCCACACATCAGAATGTATTTATAAGTAAGAACTCAAAGCAACTGTAGGAAACTCCATTCTGGTTTGAGTGCAGAAGATGGTGGTGAAAGGGTGTCAGAGGAAGCTACAGCACGTTATGTGATCCTGAATATGCACCACAAGTAAATGCTAAGAGAATCCCAATATCAAGAAGTTTGCCAACCAGGCAGAATTCTATTTGCCTAAGTAGAATTTTAGCAGCACCACCAGTTGGCACAGTTGTAGGATACAATGACAGAACATCACTCTCCAGCTAAATTATTGTTGCTGTTTGTGCACATCTGTGCGCTGTCACAGGACCTGTCTATGCGCCGCTTATACAGGGGTGGGATTGGGACCTACCGTAGATCTCTGGTTGATTTGCAGTAGATCAGCAAGGGCTTTTTGTAACTCCTGCCAATTTAACAATAGGAAGTAAAATGGCAAGAATTATTTCTCTCTCCCTTTGCTGGCCTTGTGCTAATCGCTTATCAGGCTCAGTGGAAAATATGAATATATCAATATGAATATACATTGGTTGCCTTTGACCACAGCTCTGCTGACCAGTTTGAGGGGTTTGCGTTCAAACCCCTAAACTCTGTAGTTACTCAGGTGTAGATTTGTCCTCATAGTTGGTGGTTGTTTCAGTGTATGGACGACAGGATGCAGTAGTGAATGGGTTTCACCCATTTAGCCACCACTTTGCACCTCGCTCTGGTTGGAGAACTTTGGAGTTGTAGGAAAAACACAAAGTAAAGTCTTCCAGTTCTGCACAATGGAATCAAATAGGGGTGCTGACTGCATTTGTACATGAGTTTGAAGATGGAACATTGTCAATGCAATCGTGGACAATTGGGCCACATAGAGATTCACCCCGAGGAGGATTCTGAGCTCGGCTGGCACTATTTTGCAAGCATTGTCCTCAGGAAGTTGGTTTTCCAGCTATTGTGCAGGTGAACCTGCTGAGCCTGTCTCTGCTGCTTAAGAACCTAGATTTGCAGTGTGTTGAGCACATATAAATTTTTGATTTCTGCTTCAAAGCTTCTGTTGGAACTAGTCATTCCCAACTTGGTGAAGGATGGTAAACATATCCTTATCACACATCAAATCATTAACGGCAGGTTAATTTACTTGGGAGACAGGAAGAACAGGCTAGCCATTGTGAAATGTATTCATTCAAATAACTTTTGAATACTGCACTATACAGTTGGACCTCAACACGGTGTTACATGCATGATTAACATTGCGACTGGCCTATTGTAACGTGATCTATGTGGGGCTGTCCTTGAAAACCACTTGGAAACTTCAGTTGATGCAGACTGCTGCATCAAAAGTTTTGACTGGGGTAGTATCATATGACCAATTTTTTTTATACCACAGGAATGGCAGAGGGCAATTCAATGGCGGAAGTAAGTGTTCCGTTCCGCCATGGACTCCGGGGGGTGGGGATTCTTTAGAATCCAGACTCATTGGGACCCGTGGCAGAATTCTCCGCCATCCCTATTGCTTACTGTTCCACAAACCGCAGCAACAAGAATGCTTTCCGAGCTAAACAATCCCAGCTGCTGTAAGCTTCCCTCATGCGGAGATGCTCAGCATCCCTGATGTTACAAACTATGCTTTAATTTACATGGAGGTGCATATCACATCCATGTAAACTAAACACATACCAGAGGGCTCTTTTTACATAGAACTCTAAGTGCTTAGGAAAACCCGATACCCCCAAAGCTGAGGGAATCAGAGACCACAACATGGTCTTTGAAAGCAATTCTTTGATTTATTAAAGAAGACTTCCAAAGGAATTGAAATCACACATCAGGGGAATTAGAACGATACATACGTTTGGGGAATCAGAATCATACTAACATTCGGAGGGTGAAAGATACACGTATAAAGTCAATAGTGAAGTACACTGGGATGCATAGGAAATTGTGTGTGTGTGTGTGTGTGTGTGTGTGTGTGTGTAGTAGGGATGTACGCTGTATAGGCCATCAGACACATGCGGGCAGCGCAACTGGACTCTGCATGTGGGTGTGAGTTCTGCAAAACACCGCCCCATCTCGCCACTGCAGTTGGGACTGCTTGTTTGGACAGAAATGGAACAAGACGGCTGCAGTGTGGAATGGGTGTGCTGCTGGGGGACAACCGCCACTCCGTGCGTTGCCTCTTCCACATGCACATCTGGAAATGGTGTTTCCTCCACCAGCTGAAAATGTGCATGGACTTGTGGGTCACACACACAATCACAACAAGCACGCACAGGACTCTGCATCATTGCGCCTCAGAACTTGGGTCACACCAGCGACCGACTCGTCATCACAGGGCTCCTCCTCGTCACTTGGCGACTGCTCCGTTATGCTGGCAGTGTCAGCTATGGGGGGGAGGTGCTGCTTAGGAATCCATTTCCAGTTGCAACGTGTACAGGCAAGGGCGGAGACAGGTGCTGGTGTGAGTCTACTTCGACGTTTGGTGACAATGTTCCCAGTGCAGAGAAAAGCCTTGCAGAGGACACACTTGAGGGAGGGCGAGATAGATGCCAAACGGCAACTTTGGTCAGATTTGGCCAAGCGCCACATTTTGCATCCCAGTACAGGAGAGAATCGCTCTCTGGTCTGCTGTGCATTACTGAGAAACTGTCTCTGGCATAAGCTGCCAGTTCCTGGACAGCCACATCATAAGCAGACCCCTTCCTGGCTCTTTCTGTATGGTTCTGCTGCACAGTTACACCAAGTACCACTGCCAACGAGGAGTACAAGTAGAACTTTCCACGAGATGCCCCTGTACGTCGTGGTGGTGCAGCTGCTGTGGCGTCACCGCCCTCCCTGCTGGTGATGTCGCTGCGGCATATATTATCTTTAGGGGAGGTAGTAGTCCTACTAGCCTCACTCTTCCCCAGTGCCTTCTCCTCCAGAACATCTCTCTTGCGGCACTCCATGGTTTTCTCTGTCAAATAGGGTTTTAGACTTCGGAAGTCAGGGTTCTGGCTTTGCAGCGCCTCCCTTGTTGTGCTACCTGGAACTGCAGTTCAAGGAATGATGCAGCCATGTATTTCACGTCCCCCCTCATCAAACTGACGTGCTTGTTGGTGCCAATCTCCTGTGGAAGGAATTCGCAAGCCTACCGGCAGGATTGGCTACTTCACTGTCTACAGCACTGCTGCACTTGCAAAGCCCAGCACAGCCTTTTCTCGGCACCCCCTCTATCATCTTCAGTGCAGGCAGAACTTGGCCCAGTGTAGCATAGTCTGCACTCAGTAGCATTGTGCATTCATCAAATGCTTTTACTATGTCAACCAGCTCTTGCATCAAGACCCACTGCTGTGGTGCAGTGCAAAAATTTGGAGTGGTGTTTTGTCTCGATAGTTTGGTCATTTATAGTAGCTCTCTGCTCACCGAGTCGCTGTAGCATATGCAATGTGCTGTTCCAGTGTGTGCACACATCCAAGATGAACATGTGTTGTGGAAGACCACGGCTACGTTGGATGGCGCCTATTGCCATCATCGCTGAGCAGGACTGCCTGAGGTGTGTGCAGATGGATTGGGCCATCTTCAGTAGCTTGCCTATTTTGGGAGATGGGTTGTTCAATCCCGAACGCACCACAACGATCAAACAGTGCGCAACGCACTGGACGTGGTTTCGCCCTGCAATGCGGACTGCTTTCCGGGAGTTGGAGGCATTATAGGCTGCTAAACAGCCCACTGCTGGATTTAAGGGGGGGAACCAAGACATAACAACACCATCGATTTTCGTCATAATGCTTTCTGCTGTGTGCATCCCCGAGAGCAATGTGAGGGCCAACGTCACTGTTGCCCGAGTCAGTCTGCAGATCTCACTGACGGAGATCCATTGTGCAGTGACACACAGATAAGACCTTGTTTGATTGCTTGTCCACGGGTCCCTTGTCAGAGGAATGCTTCCTCCAACCGCACGCTTCCAGTCCTGCTGGAGCACCCTTCTGACTTCAGAAGCCAGGGCTGGAATGGCAGAGCCACTACCGTAGTGACGAGAAGGGACATCCCACTGGGGGCACAATTCCTCCACGAAGTCCCGGAAGGCCTCCTCTTCCACTCTGGAGAAGGGCAGCATGCATCGAGCAATGGACTCTTCCTGTCAGGCCTCCATTCCCCCTTGCTGCCTGGACGCGTCAGATGGGAATTTCGGTGTCAGCGCGAGGCATTGTTCCATTGACCTGTGCCCTTCTCAGGGCCATCTGTGCTCTTCTCAGCAGGACCACTTTGTCTTTGGTCTTTGCAAGGTGAGGCAAAAAAGGCGGTAATGCTCTTTCGGGATGGTCGGGAGAGGGACTTGCCTTTACTGTCTTTGGGCACAAGAAGCACATGATGCACCTCAATGTGTCGCCTCATGGCAGATATGCCCACTCATCCACAGCCCCCTTCCATTCCTAGGCGCACACGACTTCTGCAAACATCACAGACCACGACGTAACGGTCATTTTTCACATCTTTGAAGAAGCACCACACGTAGGAACTCACCCTGCCACCATCTTTTCTTTGGGGAACGGAGTACCAGTTTCAGATGAGGCGGCATCAGGAGCTGCACGTTTCCACTCATCCCTGCTTGTGGATGGTGTTGCTGGTGGCACTGTTGATGGTGATGACGAGCGCTTAGCAGGGCATAGTTGTTCCTGAGGTTTGGGATTGCTCCCAAAGAACCCGGCAGGCTGGACCACAGAGTCAGACTCAGTCTCCGCAGGGACATCGGTATAGAAGGACTCCTCCTCCTCATCGCTGTCTGCATCAGTGCGAAAATTAAGTCCTCTGGGCTTTTTTTTCCAGATTACGTGAACCGCTGCCCACAAGGTAATTCTCAACAGGTAGCTCTGGACCGGGTTCATTTTCTGTCCCACTTTCGCTCTCCGATGCAGGGAGGACGGTTGTGGGCGTTTCTGTCACGATTCCAAAGAGAAGCGGAATTTCAGGAGAAATGCACCTTTGACGCATGAATAATAGCAAAGAGAAAAAAATGGTGTACTTCTAGAAATCGATGACACATCGCTTGGAATTGCGATCAGCCTTACACAAGGTGCAGACGTAAGCTGCTACTGCGCTAGCACTGAGAAAACAACAGACGCCACAAGGTGCAAATAAAGGTACAGACTTCAAAGCTCCACAAGAGTTGTCTGAAACTCCGCACTGCTAAATGCCTGAAAAGCATGGGGGGGATTGACTGAGTCTCACCAGATTCATCCTTTGGAATGACGCAGCCTTCGTGACTTTCGTTCCGCCGCTGTAGGATCTCCTCGGGAACATTTTCATCTGCTTTGGAGACATGCCCTACCACTCACCATCCATGAACTTCCTTCCTGTTCCTCCAGAGATGTGGCTGGCTGTGCCTGTGCCACTTTCTGTGGCTGTATTTGGTGGTGTGTGCTGCTTGCGGTTGCAGGGTGGACTGGTGCTGGGGCTGTTGGTGCTGGTTACACCTTGGGCTTCCTCCTCCACCAAATATCGGTGAACTGCAACCTCCACGCTGAATCTCCGACGTCCATACATCTTTGGAGTCCTTGATTGATGACGGGTTCTTCTCTTCTCCGTGTTCATGTCTCTGTGGTGGGCAGGAGGAGACATCAATGCATGTGGTGGTGGTGAGAGAATTACTCAGGAACACATTTCACTATAGCAAAGCTGAAATCATGTAAACAGCCTGCAGACGCAGATATAGTGCAGTGTAAAAGTAGTTTGAGGGAGCTACTGGAGGATGGAGTCTATGCACCCTGAAAAACAACGGCTGCTGGAGGATGGAGTCCTTCTTAGGCCTAAACACAGGCTGCTGGTGGATGGAGTCCAGGCAGCGTGAAAAACAGAGGCTGATGGTGGATGGAGTCCCAGGAGCCCCACACAAAGCCCAAGCCCCCAAATAGAGGCACACATTTTGCATCCCATGGGGAGAAGCTCCTTAATGCAGGCTGATAGAGGACGGAGTCCTTTGCTTCTGGCCTCCCCTCCCATCCCCATCTTACATCTTAGTTTCATGTAAACTAAGTATATCAAAGAACATACTTTCACTGCAAGAAAGGTTGGACTGCAGTGCCGTTGAACAGGGACACATTCTAGTTGCAGCCATGCACGGACACTCTGTCCGCAGAGCAGCGGCACCTCTGGCCTCTGGAGCAACATGACGATGACCATCCCTGTGAAGGCGGGAAAAGTGGTTGGACTCCCTCCCCTCCCCCTCCTTGAGTCCCCCCCCCCAAATTTGGAGGGGTAGTGGATCCACCCAGCCACGTGTCCCTCGCCCAAAGGAGTATGGATGGACAGCAGACAGAGGTGGCGATTTTGTCTGGCTTCGGCCATCTGATTGACGCCATAAAACTCTTCAGCAACCAGCGAGAACGGGCTCTCCCGGAAAGCACAGTCCAGAGATATACACCTTTCAAAACATCACGATGACGCTTTGCCAGCCGAATGGATTCCAATTTGTCCGTGAATCTCAGCAGTGGGACGTTGCCGTCGTGGCCACCCTAGTCCAGGACCGCTCATGCCCCCCGCATTTGGCACCAAGCGGCTGCCGGGACGCGCCCCCTCGCAGGCCTCTACATATCTCTGTCCTCCAAGTCTTCCACGATGATGACATCTGGATGGAAGAGAACAAGAGCGAGACCCCCCTTATGGCCAGGAGGCAGGGGTCGGTGTCCATGTCCCACTTAACAGCCACACGACTTAGGAATGCTTTAGTGAGGCCTTAGGCCTGGGATCGACGGAGGAGGCTTATTGCCTCATTGGGGGAATCTCTCTCCCCAAAGAGGGAGGACTGGGGAGTCCAGGGGGGGCAGTGGCAGAATTGGCTTGCGGCAGCTACGTCTGGGGTTCCTTCTTCCCTTTTTCACCTCATGTAGCACAGCAAAGAGCTTCTGTCATGTCCCCTCCCATCCTCATGGGAGTTTGTGTTTGTGTGACTAAGTACCAGGAAGGATGCTAACTGAGGGCAGAGTGTCCAAGTGTGAAGGATGGTGGGCAAGGAAGTGAAATAAAAACCTAAATTTTCGATCGAGAAGATGTGGACCTTTCTGGCCATGGCGTCTGGCAGTTACCTTTTCTGGGAAGGAGACTTTTCAGAGCCTCCGGGATCTCCTTGCTCTTCTGAAGTGCGTGCAGCTCACGGAGGATCTTGGCCTTCACGACGGTAACCTAGCAAAGAGGCAAACCCCGAAGAAACCCACCGTCAGCCTGCCGTAGCAACAACCCTCGAGGAGGACTGGGGGTGGGCGTTTCTGCCCGCTCGCCTTCCCCTCCCCTCCGCTCCGCATGATGCAGGGAGGCCGTCCGCTCTGGGCACTCCTCCTGACATGGCTCCCCTGGGGAGGAAACAACAGGCCCTGCCTTTCGCCGTTCGGAGCCCACGCGAGCACTTCACTCACCTCCTTCCCCGAAAAGGCCTCAGACCTCCCGAGGAGGGAATACGCAGCGAGAATGGCGGCCTCCTGGGTCGTGCTGCTGCCGTGGTGGGCCAGGACCAGCGCCGTGCCGAGGAAGGCTCTCTTTTGAGGCTTGGCGAAGATCTTCCCAAAGACCTAAACCCAAGATGCGGTCGGGACACTGGAAGAGTCACTAAAAGACACTAAAAGCGGCCAGCTCCAAATTGGACAGGGAGGTTTCTGGACCAGGGCTTTCTCCGGCTGTTGTCTCTCCCCCTCCTCTTTCTCACTATGGCTGCCACTTCCATGCTGGGCAGGAAGAGAGCCGGCGAGCAAGCAGGCAGGGACCTCTTCCGTCCCTGCTACTCACCCCCGTGGCCTGGGCCAGAGCAAGAAGCCCATGAACAAGGAGGTGGCCCCGGTGGGGAGGAGGAGCGCTCCAGGGGGGTCTTGCTAGGGGCCCTCCGGGGCTGTGAGGCCCCCTGCAGGTGTCCCGCCATGCTGAGCCCTGACACTGGCCTGCCCTCCCCTTGCCCTTGAGCAAGTCCCTCCCACACTGGTCTCACGGGAGGACGGCAAGGGGTTTCTCCCTTGCCGGCAGGACTGGTGCGCAGCCATCCTTGCGGCTGCCAGGGGGTCCTTACCTCACCCACGCTGCAGGCCTCTCAGTATGCCAGCAGCTCCTGGCTCCCTTGGGCTCCCCCCCTCCAGAGGTCCTCCGTCTCGTGCGCCCCTGACAGAGGGAACCAGATTGGATCGACTGCCATGGAGGTGGACTGTCCCCTCCGGGAGGACAAGGGGCCAGCCAGAGGAGGCTGCTGGCCTCCTCCTTCCTTGCCCGCTTACCCCTCTGGAGAAGCAGGAGCCGATGGAAGGAGCCGATGGCTGCCTTGGCCTGGTCCCGCAGCTCCGCCCTGGAGCCAGTCAGCAGCACGGCGCATTCGGCCACCAAACGGCCCAGGACCGGGTGGTCTCCAGACAGCTAGTGGGACAGGAAACCAGGGGGACCTTGACACACACTTCTCCCTTGCTTTCTCCCTGCACATCGTGGGCCCTGTCCTGCAGACCCCCTGGGCGACAGGCCCTCCGCGCAGCTCTCTGGACTGAGCCCTGCCCTGGTGCCGGGGGCTGGAGCGTGCTGCTCCGGGTTCCCTCCTGCCCCCACACTGGCCCCTGAAACAGAGAACCCAGCCTCCCTCCCTGCCCAGAGCAGGCCGGGGGCCCTCCCCCGAAGGCCCGGACGGTCCCGGCCCAAGGCCCCTCGCCAGGCCAGCAGCCGGGGTACGCACGTCCACTTCCGGCAGCGTCAGGCTGTAATCCATCCAGCGCCCTCCAGGCCTCCAGCGGCACGCTGGACTGCACACAGAAGTGGATGTGCTGTGGGAGGAGGCAGCCCTGAGAAGCCTGGCGGGCCCCGAGGGGGCGGGGGGCTTACCCGCCACCCCGAAGCCCTGAGGCTGAGCCCTGGGTGCCGTTCCTGCCCTAAATCTCCCAGGCTGCTCCACGGCTGGTCGAGGCACTGGGGAGACTGGGGAGACACTGGCGGATCAAGGCCTTGATGTGCCATTGCCTTCGGGCAACGTCTCCATGGCCTCGCACCCCCATTTGGGGCCTCGAGCTGGGCATCCTCACCTGATTTGCCAGCAAAAGCGAACTTCTCAGATGTCCCACTCACCTCCATGATGAATAGGAGATGGCTGAGGCTGGGCTCTCCAGCCAACAAGCCCCGCAGCATGAATTTCAGGGTCTCGTAGCCATAGGGCTTGAAGAACTGCTGGAAGGAGAGAGAGCGTTAGGCCGGGACACACACTGAAGAATCCCCTGCCACGGCTGCGTGGTCTCTGCCAGCTCCCATCCCTCCAGGCTGGGGGGCAGGGAACGCCTTTCGCCTTCCCAGTGAAAGGCGACGGAGGGCCGCAAGCGCCAGGAGGCAGAGGTGTGGCGGAGCTACCAACGCTCCCCCACCAGAGGCCCTTGTCGGGGCGCCAGGGAGACAGGTGTCCCGTGTGCTGCAGGCCTGGCACGTTTGCCTGCCCCAGCTTCCCCAAGGCCAGTCTACTCCGGGATCAGCCCCCCCGAGTCCGGCATCGACGCCTTTGGCCAGGATCCACCTGCTGGTGGGGGGGTGCTGTCTCGCTGCCAGCCGTCAAAACCTCGTGGAGAGCCAGCCTCCTCCACCTGGAGTAAGAATCTACCACACCGACGAGGTTCATGCCCTTGAAATGGCCCTGCAAAATCAATGTGGATCCTCACCAAGGCTTCTTGGTCGCCCCCCGTGGAAGGATAGGTGCCCTTGGTGGATTGTGCCTAGCGGCTTGACCAGGACTGCACTCAATGACTGTGTTTTCGGGGTCTGACTCAATACTGGGCCATCAGACGGCGCTCCTGGCCAATGCTTTCATGCAAACAATCCCTGGAGGAGCAGTGGTCCAGATGTTGAGACGGCCCTTGTCTGGAAGAACAACACGGTTCCCCACAGCAGACGTCCCCACTGGGCAGACATCTCATGCTGATGGTATCTGAAGGGCTTCAGTGCCTCTGGCAGTTCCTTAGCTGGCCAGCCCCTCCATCCAAGCCAGCACAGGATGTCGAGCAGTCAGCCCAGGAAACTGATCAGCCTGAAGGGGTGGTCAGGAAGGGCTCCGAGCATCAAGACTCCCATGGAAGAGGCACAACAGACTCAGGCCTTTGAAGTGGTGCCCAACTCAGTCCGTCCGCACGAGCTCTTGCCTTCCCTGGCTTGTCGACCAGGGTATAATCAAAGCATGGAGCAGGATGCTGCAACGCTGCATGTGCGGAGAGGGTGTGCCGGGAGGAGGCTCACCAGGAGAGGAGATCCTGAGAAGAGGCTCGTGGTCCACGTGCATTTCAAAAGCACGGCGATACAGATGGTTGTCTATCCCTTCCTTCCTTTTCTGGATTCTGTATTTTTTTAAAACCCCAAACATAAAAAGTAGTGTCCTTGCCTTGTACCTTGGCTCCTGCCCCCGCCCTTCCCAATTCCCGTATTCCTTTCCTTCCCATTTCAACTCTTATCACTATATATATATATATATATATATATATATATATATAGTCCACTATAAAGCCTAACAGAAGAGAAAAGGGGCTGGGGTCCTTGTATATATATATATATATATATATATATATATATATATATATATATATACAAGGCCCCCAGCCCCTTTTCTCTTCTGTTAGGCTTTATAGTGGACTCCCCCGCTGAGCTGGTAGGGAGTTTTCCTTTCTGTAACTGATTTTCTTTCGCTCCCATGTTTGTGTGTGTGCTGTGTGTGTGCCCAGCACTACACACGGGTCCATACAATAGAGCTGGCAAACCGCTACAACTTACCTATACATTTTATACAATATATCGTATATATAAAGGGGAAAGCACTACCCAATTTGTTTGTATACTGTGGCGCAAAGCAAGCCCGCTACGAGGCACCTAAGGGGTCTTGGCAGGGGCAGAGGCGGGCGAGGTGCTGGTGGGGCTCAGTCAAGACTACAGACATCAATATGTTCATTTTCAATGTGCCCGCCCGGCAGGACTGCTGCGTTTGCTTCCTGCCTCAGTCGAGACAACTGTCCTCTGCGTGTTCTTTCTAGCAGGGAGGGTGGGGTGAGCTGCCTGCAGCCCCTCCCTCTCTGGCTGATGTATAGGACGTTAAGCTTTTGCTGTGAGTGCTAAGAAGCTCGTCTACGCAACCTGAGTTGCTAACCCGAGTTTCTGGGGGATTCTGTTAGTTTGCCAGGAGTTCTTTGTGCCAAGAGATGGGCCCAGGACAGAAGGCGTTACTGGAATACGTAAAGTAGGAAGGATGGTGGGCAGTGAAGAGAAATAAAAAACTAAATTTTCCATCGAGAAGGCGTGGACCTTTCTGGCCATGGTGCCTGGCAGAGTTACCTTTTCTCAGAAGGAGGTTTTTCAGAGCCTCCGGGAACTCCAAAATGTTCGTCCAAAATGTGTGCAGCTCCCAGAGGATCTTGGCTTTCACGATTGCAACCTAGCAAGGAGCAAAACACTGCCGTAGCAACAACCCTCGGGGAGGACTGGGGGTGGGCGTTTCTGCTGTCAGGCCTGCTCTCCTTCCCCTCCCCTCCCCTCCGCTCTGGGCATTCCTCCTGGCATGCCTCCTGGTGCCTTTTGGAGGAAACAACAGGCCCTGCCTTTTCCCCATTTGGAGCCTAGGTGAGCAGTTCACTCACCTCCTTCCCAGAAAAGGTCTCAGACCTGCCGAGGAGGGAATACGCCAGGACGATGGAAGCCTCCTGGCTCTTGACGCTGCTGTGGTGTGCCAGGAACAGCACCATGCTGAGGCAGGCTCTCTTCTGAGGCTCGGCGAAGATCTTCCCAAAGACCTAAACCCAAGATGTGGTGGGAACACGAAGAGAGTGTTCCAGGAAGGATCCACTGCTCTTCTCAGGGGGAGACAACCCGTGGGGACACACGCCACAACACTTGAATTGTGTAACACAAGTTTCAATTGGAAGACAACACCAGTTCCCAGAAGCCCCTGCTCCTCTGCCACAGGACAAGACAGGGCCGAGGTGTGGGGCTGGCGGCCAGCTCCTAATCAGAGCCCTTGGCGACTTTCTGTCAGGTTTCGGGCGAGTGGCCAGGGGAAGAGGTTCCCCTTTTTTCCTCCCCCCCAGTGCAGAGAAGCAGCTCCTTAACCCCATGCTTCCTCCTGAGCCTCGGGCCCAACGCCATGGCAACTTCACCCTCTCCTGCTCCAGCCAGCCAATTCCCTTCTCACCAATTCCCCTTTAAGGGACATCCCGGACCAGGGCTGACTCCAGCTGCTATCACCCGTCCCCTCATCTTTCTCCTCATGGCCCCCACTTCCATGCTGGGCAGGCAGAGAGCCGGGGAGCAAGCAGGCAGGGACATCTGCTGTCCCTGCTACTCACCCCCGTTGTCTGGGCCAGAGCGAGAACCCATGAACAAGGAGGTGGCCCCGGTGAGGAGGAGGAGTGCTCCAGGGGGATCTTGCTAGGGGCCCTCTGGGGCTGTGAGGCCCCCTGCAGGTGTCCCGCCATGCTGAGCCCTGACACTGGCCTGCCCTCACCTTGCCCTTGATCGAGTCCCTCCCACACCGGTCTCACGGGAGGACAGCAAGAGGCGTCTCCCTTGCCAGCAAGACTGCCGTGCGGCCATTCTCACAGCTGCCGGGAGGGGTCCTTACCTCGCCCACGCTGCAGGCCTCTCGGTATGCCACCAGCTCCTGGCTCCCTTGGGCTCCCCCCCTCCAGAGGTCCTCTGTCTCACACGCCCCTGACAGAGAGACACCAGATGGGATCGACTGCAATGGAGGTGGACAGTCCCATTTGGGAGAACCTGGGCCCAGCCAGAAGAGGCTGCTGGGTTCCTCCTTCCTTGCCTGCTTATCCCTCTGGAGAAAAAGGAGCCGATGGAAGGAGCCGATGGCTTCCTTGGCCTGGTCCCGCAGCTCCACTCTTTTGCCGGTCAGCAGCACGGCACATTTGGCCACCAGACGGCCCAGGACCGGGTGGTCTCCAGACAGCTAGTGGGAAAGGAGCGCAGCTGAGCCCTGCGCTCCTTTCCTGCCCTGAATCTCCCAGGCAGTTCCACGGCTGGTCGAAGCATGATTGCTTGTAGTAGGATGCCAGCCCTCACAACGTGCTCTGCGGATCTCTCCACCTTCATGGAGGAGGGGAAATGGAGGAGACACGGTTGGCCCTCTCCCACTCGCCTAGGGAGACCCCGCCCTCTGCCCTAGCAGGCTTGTGGGTTCCAGACACCACTGTCACTGTGGGGAGTGCAGCACACGCTGATTTCTAATCCTAGGCTTGAGGTCCAAAGGGGAGGGAGCAACGGATGTGTCCAGAGGATCCCCCTTTGTGTTGTTTTGGGATATCAGAACACATCCCACCATTGCATTTTGCCGACAGCTGGGGCAGCAATGCAGGGTCTGGTCTGGGCGTTGACAGAAGTCTTTGTGAAATCAGTAGATGTGACCCTCTGCAAACGGAAGGGGCGCTGGCAAGCCCAAGACCGGCTCAGAAAGCTGCAGAACCCTCCTGAGAGGAGCGGCGGCTCTGACCCCACCCAGGCAGTGAGGGCCTCTGAGGGGGCCACGCGGGATTCCCCCTGGAGCAAACCAGACCGTGGAAAGTGCCCTGGGCAGAAGGTGTCAGGAGTGTCCAGAGTGGAGAGGAAGGGGGTGGCTGTACCTGCTCTCCAGCTTGGACCTGCTGCATGAACTCTGCCACCCTTCGCAGCGGTGCGGCGAGTTCTGCCTCCGACTGGACCGGAGCTATAATTATGTATTATTTACATAATAAATTACATATTATTTAATACGTAAATAGCCTATCACGAAAAGAACAGGACAGCATTTGCAGATGCAGACTGGCAGCGGACGGAGGTCTGGCTGCGGACAGACCTGGCCGGCATCTCCACGGACTTGACGTGGAGCAGATCCGGCTGGGGAGGATTCTGGCGGGAGGGACGGATCACCTCCCCCCCTGCGGACCCCCAGGCGTAACAGTGAGTGGGGTTCATACACCCCTAGAAACCAGCAGGTTCTTGGATGGATGGATGGATGGATGGATGGATAGATGTAAATAATATTAACCTGGCATAGACAGAGGGGGAGAGTCCCCGTAGGATTCTGAACCATCACATGTAGTATGCGAACCAGAGTAGAGAAAACACTACTAACAAGCCTTGCCACTTCTTCAAGGACGTAACGTTTCCCCAACCGACTCCAACGGACTCTCCCTCACTCCCAACTCTCTGCCAATTTGTCTACTGCTCAAACTCGCTCCCGCTCTCTTCGCACCCTTCGCTTCATTGTCCCTTCATGCATCAGGCAAAATCTGTGCCTGAAAAGTCTCTTCCTTCAGGGGCCCGCAACAGGGGGGCAAAGATTGCAACGGGGGGCAAAGCTGTATGGGTCTCCGACACGGTTGTAGTTGTGAGCTTTGGCTGTTCTTGGAACTATATACTGGGGCCATAGCTCATTGCCCACAGCTATAGGATTTCTGCAATCCTGCACTCATTAATTAATTTATTTAGGGTGTTTTTACCCTACTCTTTGCTGAAAAAGGCTCCCGGAGTGGCTTACAAAGATGAATTTTAAGACAGTCCCTGCCCTCAGGCTTACAATCGAAAAGACACGACACAAAAGGAAAAGGGCCTGGGAGGGAGGAGGGGAAGGAAAGCAAATACACTAATGACAGGTGCATAGGACCAGGTTGGTCTGCCCCCTGTGACGATGTTCATCCTGGGAGGCAGGAGGTGCAGCCCCCCAGTGGCCTCGGTTCCCCAGCCGATGGATGAGGCCAGAGCCTGCGGTCCCGAGGAACTGTCAGTGTCTGTTGGAGCCGCGTGTTCTTTCTAGCGGGGGGGGGGGAGCTCCCTGCAGCCCCTCCCTCTCTGGCTGATGTATAGGACCTTAAGCAAGTGTCGGTTGGAGCCGCGTGTTCTTTCTAGCGGGGGGGGGGAGCTCCCTGCAGCCCCTCCCTCTCTGGCTGATGTATAGGACGTTAAGGAACTGTCGGTTGGAGCCGCGTGTTCTTTCTAGCGGGGGGGGGAGCTCCCTGCAGCCCCTCCCTCTCTGGCTGATGTATAGGACCTTAAGCAAGTGTCGGTTGGAGCCGCGTGTTCTTTCTAGCGGGGGGGGGAGCTCCCTGCAGCCCCTCCCTCTCTGGCTGATGTATAGGACGTTAAGGAACTGTCGGTTGGAGCCGTGTGTTCTTCCTAGCGGGGGGGGGGGAGCTCCCTGCAGCCCCTCCCTCTCTGGCTGATGTATAGGACCTTAAGCTTTTGCTGTGAGCGCTAAGAAGCTCGTCTACGCAACCTGAGTTGCTAACCTGAGTTTCTGGGGGTTTCTGTTAGTTTGCCAGGAGTTCTTTGTGCCAAGAGATGGGCCCAGGACAGAAGGCGTTACTGGAATATGTAACGTCCGCAAAAGGAACGGGCATCAATGTATATCGAGTCATTCAACTGATACAGGAATCAACCATTCAAGAAACACGGTTCAATTCTATATTGCAGTCCAAGAATCTGCATTTCGTACATCACAACTATACAGGAAATGCTAAATTGCCATGCCAAATAAAGAAGCAAGAAACAAAAGTAACCCAGCTAAGCCACACCACGGTCATGATCTTGCTGCACTCCTTGGGGCCACAGCAGCCTGAACTGAGTGAGCAAGTATGAAGGATGGTGGGCAATGAAGAGAAATACAAAACTAAATTTTCCATCGAGAGGATGTGGACCTTTCTGGCCTTGGCGCCCGGCAGAGTTACCTTTTCTTGGAAGGAGGTTTTTCAGAGCCTCCAGGAGCTCCTTGTTCTTCCAAAGTGCGTGAAGCTCCGGGAGGATCTTCGCCTTCACTGTTGCAACGTAGCAGGAGCAAAACACGAAGAAACCCACCGTCAGCCTGCCATAGCAACAACCCTCGGGGAGGACTGGGGGTGGGCGTTTCTGCTGTCAGGCCCGCTCGCCTTCCCCTCCACTCCACTTCGCATGACGCAGGGAGGCCGTCCGCTCTGGGCACTCCTCCTGACATGGCTCCTGGAGCCCTGGGGAGGAAACAACAGGCCCTGCCTTTCCCCGTTCGGAGCCCACGTGAGCAGTTCACTCACCTCCTTCCCCGAAAAGGCCTCAGACCTCCCAAGGAGGGAATAGGCAGAGAGGATGGCAGCCTCCTGGGTCGTGCTGCTGCCGTGGTGGGCCAGGACCAGCGCCGTGCCGAGGAAGGCTCTCTTTTGAGGCTTGGCGAAGATCTTCCCAAAGACCTAAACCCGAGATGTGGTCGGGACACTAAGAGAGTGTTCCAAGAAGGATCCACTGCTCTCCGCAGGAGAAGACAAGGCGTGGGGACACACGCCACAACACGTGAATTTTGTGACACAAGTTTCCATTGGAACGCAACACCATTTCCCAGAAGCCACTCTCCTCTGCCATAGGGCAAGGCCGGGCTGAGATGTGGGGCTGGCGGCCAGCTCCAAATCGGACAGGGGGGTTTCTGGACCAGGGCTTTCTCTGGCTGCTGTTTCTCCCCCTCCTCTTTCTGACCATGGCCGCCACTTCCATGCTGGGTAGGAAGAGAGCCGGTGAGCAAGCAGGCAGGGACCTCTGCCGTCCCTTCTACTCACCCCCGTGGCCTGGGCCAGAGCGAGAAGCCCATGAACAAGGAGGTGGCCCCGGTGAGGAGGAGGAGCGCTCCAGGGGGATCTTGCTAGGGGCCCTCCGGGGCTGTGAGGCCCCCTGCAGGTGTCCCGCCATGCTGAGCCCTGACACTGGCCTTCCCTCACCTTGCCCTTGAGCAAGTCCCTCCCACACCGGTCTCACGGGAGAACGGCAAGAGGCGTCCCCCTTGCCAGCAAGACTGCCGTGCGGCCATTCTCACAGCTGCCAGGAGGGGTCCTTACCTCGCCCACGCTGCAGGCCTCTCGGTATGCCAGCAGCTCCTGGCTCCCTTGGGCTCCCCCCCTCCAGAGGTCCTCCGTCTCACACGCCCCTGACAGAGAGACACCAGATGGGATCGACTGCCACGGAGGTGGACTGTCCCCTTCGGGAGGACAAGGGGCCAGCCAGAGGAGGCTGCTGGGCTCCTCCTTCCTTGCCCGCTTACCCCTCTGGAGAAGCAGGAGCCGATGGAAGGAGCCGATGGCTGCCTTGGCCTGGTCCCGCAGCTCCGCCCTGGAGCCAGTCAGCAGCACGGTGCATACGGCCACCAGATGGCCCAGAACCGGGTGGTCTCCAGACAGCTAGTGGGACAGGAAACCAGCGGGACCTTGACCCACACTTCTCCCTTGCTTTCTCCCTGCACCTCGTGGGCCCTGTCCTGACGACCCCCTGGGCGACAGGCCCTCCGCGGAGCTCTCCGGACTGAGCCCTGCCCTGGTGCCAGGGGCTGGGGGCTGGAGCGTGCTGCTCCGGGTTCCCTCCCGCCCCCACACCGGCCACTGAAACGGAGAACCCAGCCTCCCTCCCTGCCCAGAGCAGGCCGGGGGCCTCCCCCGAAGGCCCGGACGGTCCCGGCCCAAGGCCCCTCGCCAGGCCAGCGGCCGGGGATATGCACGTCCACTTCCGGCAGCGTCAGGGTGTAATCCACCAGGTGCGTGCCGCACGCCAGCGCCCTCCAGGCCTCCAGCGGCACACTGGACCGCACCCAGAAGTGGATGTGCTGTGGGAGGAGGCAGCCCTCAGAAGCCTGGCGGGCCCCGAGGGGGCGGGGGGCTTACCCGCCACCCCCAAGCCCTGAGCTGAGCCCTGTGTGCCGTTCCCACCCTAAATCTCCCAGTCTGCTCCACGGCTGGTTGAGGCACTGGGGAGACACTGGCCGATGAAGGCCTTGATGTGCCATTGCCTTCGGGCAGCGTCTCCATGGCCTCGCACCCCCATTTGGGGCCTCGAGCTGGGCATCCTCACCTGATTTGCCAGCACAAGCGAACTTCTCCGACGTCCCACTCACCTCCATGATGAATAGGAGATGGCTGAGGCTGGGCTCTCCGGCCAAGAAGCCCCGCAGCATGAATTTCAGGGTCTCGTAGCCATAGGGCTTGAAGAACCGCTGGAAGGAGAGAGAGTGTTAGGCCGGGGGACACACCGAAGGATCCCCTGCCACGGCTGCATGTTCTCCGCCGGCTCCTGTCCCTCCAGACGGGGGGGCAGGGAACGCCTTTCGCCTTCCCTGTGAAAGGCGATGGAGGGCCGGAAGCGCCAGGAGGCAGAGGTGTGGCGGAGCTACCAACGTTCCCCCACCAGAGGCCCTTGTCGGGGTGCCAGGGAGACAGGTGTCCCGTGTGCTGCAGGCCTGGCACGTTTGCCTGCCCCGGCTTCCCCAAGGCCAGTCTACCCCGGGATCAGCCCCCCCGAGTCCGGCATCGATGCCTTTGGCCAGGATCCACCTGCTTGTGGGGGGGTGCTGTCTCGCTGCCGGCTGTCAAGACCTCGTGGAGAGCCAGCCTCAGGATCTGCGACTCCAGCTCCCTGCTCCAGGCTGGCCTGAGTTTGCTGGAAGGAGAAGAGCAGCAGGAGGCAGCGGAGCGGGAGCGGGAGGGGCGGCTCTTCTCTTCCACGGGGCCGGCCTGCGCTTCCACGCTTCCCTCTCCGCTGGACCTGGAGGCACGATCCTTCCGGGCCGCCAGTCAGCTGGACAGGGAGGGGGCACAGTCCAGGACCGTGCTCCGTGGTCCCACTTCCGAAAGAAGAAGGGAAAGCAGGATAGGGGGAGCAATCCCGTGGTCCCGAGGGCAGATGTGGGCGCCGTGAGGGCGGCTTCCTGCTCCGCTGCCACAGAAGGAGCTATGAGCTGGGGGGGGTGATCTGCCCACGGGCCCTCCATACGCCCCCCCACTTCCATCCCGCCCCCATGGAAATCTCTGCGGTGCCTCCAGTTCCTGAGCAAGACACGGCAGAGGAGAATGGGGAGGGGGGAGGGGCATCCCAGAGGGAGGGGGAGGCAGGTGGAGAGGCCAGGATCTGCAAGGTCCCCCGGCCTCTTGATTCCTGGCCCAGCCCGAAAATAAGCCGGGGCTCAGAATTCACATGAGACAAGGCGAAATGAAATCCTATCTGGGCGCCTTCCTGTTCCTGCTTTGACAGGGAAGCACGGCAGCATCGGCCGGCCAGCCACGCTGGCAGAGTACAGCAGAAAAACCGGCCCTCCCCCCCCCTCCCCCTGAAGCGACACATTGTGAGCTGGAGGAGACCCTTTCGTGAGCCGGGGCAGGCCCCACACGCCCCAATACCTCAGCTGGCAAACAGCCTTCATGGCGGACGAGATGACGGCGGGGGGCAGGGCTTCCCCGGGCCTGGGAGGGAGGAGGGGAAGGAAAGCAAATACACTAATGACAGATGCATAGGACCAGGTTGGTCTGCCCCCTGTGATGATGTTCATCCTGGGAGGCAGGAGGTGCAGCCCCCCACTGGCCTCGGTTCCCCAGCCGATGGATGAGGCCAGAGCCTGCAGTCCCGAGGAACTGTCAGTGTCAGTTGGAGCTATTAAAATTATAGAAAAGGTTCTGCCACAGAACTTGTTCTTGTTGCTCAAGAGAGTTGAATAGTTTGGTATTTTAAATGTTTTAATCCCAAGGCTGATGTTGCTTTGTTTCTAAGAGTAAATGGTTTACTTTTTAAAGAACCCCTGGTGGACTAACTTGTGGATCTCTCGTGCCTCATAGCTGACCTAGTCTGCCCCGCATGTGCCATTTTATTATAGGAGTAGATAGCATGAGCAATGTGAGGGGAACCGGCATGTATACGTTATTCATGGACGCTACTTGTCACGGAACCGTGATTCTGAGGGTGTAACCAGGAAGAAGTGTGACTGGGAGGGCACTGCTCAGGCCTCAAGGGAGTGCACACGGAGATGCTGAACAGGAGTGAACCGGGAGCGAGAGCAGCAAAACAAATGCTGCTAAGCCAAGTACAAACGCTCCTGCAAGGCCTCTTCCAAACTGTCCTCCACATCAACAAACGGATTGTCACAATAATCTCTACCAAATAACCAAGATCACAGCTGTTTTAACTGGTGGCAAATACATTACCCTTTCTGGAAAGGGGGGCAACATTACGTCCTTTGCCTCGGGTAGCAATGATTAGACATTGTGTCATTGATCAGTCGGGCAAACCCATTCAGGGCAAACCCTGGAAAAAACAGATCTGATCCTGCAGTCCTGAAGTGTGTCCACCCCTGACCATCACATTACAGACTGGAATCCCCACACATCAGAATGTATTTATAAGTAAGAACTCAAAGCAACTGTAGGAAACTCCATTCTGGTTTGAGTGCAGAAGATGGTGGTGAAAGGGTGTCAGAGGAAGCTACAGCACGTTATGTGATCCTGAATATGCACCACAAGTAAATGCTAAGAGAATCCCAATATCAAGAAGTTTGCCAACCAGGCAGAATTCTATTTGCCTAAGTAGAATTTTAGCAGCACCACCAGTTGGCACAGTTGTAGGATACAATGACAGAACATCACTCTCCAGCTAAATTATTGTTGCTGTTTGTGCACATCTGTGCGCTGTCACAGGACCTGTCTATGCGCCGCTTATACAGGGGTGGGATTGGGACCTACCGTAGATCTCTGGTTGATTTGCAGTAGATCAGCAAGGGCTTTTTGTAACTCCTGCCAATTTAACAATAGGAAGTAAAATGGCAAGAATTATTTCTCTCTCCCTTTGCTGGCCTTGTGCTAATCGCTTATCAGGCTCAGTGGAAAATATGAATATATCAATATGAATATACATTGGTTGCCTTTGACCACAGCTCTGCTGACCAGTTTGAGGGGTTTGCGTTCAAACCCCTAAACTCTGTAGTTACTCAGGTGTAGATTTGTCCTCATAGTTGGTGGTTGTTTCAGTGTATGGACGACAGGATGCAGTAGTGAATGGGTTTCACCCATTTAGCCACCACTTTGCACCTCGCTCTGGTTGGAGAACTTTGGAGTTGTAGGAAAAACACAAAGTAAAGTCTTCCAGTTCTGCACAATGGAATCAAATAGGGGTGCTGACTGCATTTGTGCATGAGTTTGAAGATGGAACATTGTCAATGCAATCGTGGACAATTGGGCCACATAGAGATTCACCCCGAGGAGGATTCTGAGCTCGGCTGGCACTATTTTGCAAGCATTGTCCTCAGGAAGTTGGTTTTCCAGCTATTGTGCAGGTGAACCTGCTGAGCCTGTCTCTGCTGCTTAAGAACCTAGATTTGCAGTGTGTTGAGCACATATAAATTTTTGATTTCTGCTTCATAGCTTCTGTTGGAACTAGTCATTCCCAACTTGGTGAAGGATGGTAAACATATCCTTATCACACATCAAATCATTAACGGCAGGTTAATTTACTTGGGAGACAGGAAGAACAGGCTAGCCATTGTGAAATGTATTCATTCAAATAACTTTTGAATACTGCACTATACAGTTGGACCTCAACACGGTGTTACATGCATGAATAACATTGCGACTGGCCTATTGTAACGTGATCTATGTGGGGCTGTCCTTGAAAACCACTTGGAAACTTCAGTTGGTGCAGACTGCTGCATCAAAAGTTTTGACTGGGGTAGTATCATATGACCAATTTTTTTTATACCACAGGAATGGCAGAGGGCAATTCAATGGCGGAGGTAAGTGTTCCGTTCCGCCATGGACTCCGGCGGGGTGGGGATTCTTTAGAATCCAGACTCATTGGGATCCGTGGCAGAATTCTTCGCCATCATTGCTTACTGTTCCACAAACCGCAGCAACAAGAATGCTTTCCGAGCTAAACAACCCCAGCTGCTGTAAGCTTCCCTCATGCGGAGATGCTCAGCATCCCTGATGTTACAAACTATGCTTTAATTTACATGGAGGTGCATATCACATCCATGTAAACTAAACACATACCAGAGGGCTCTTTTTACATAGAACTCTCAATGCTTAGGAAAACTCGATTCCCCCAAAGCTCAAGGAATCACAGACCACAACATGGTCTTTGAAAGCAATTCTTTGATTTATTAAAGAAGACTTTAAAAGGAATTAAAATCACACATCAGGGGAATTAGAACGATACATACATTTGGGGAATCAGAATCATACTAACATTCGGAGGGTGAAATATACACGTATAAAGTCAATAGTGAAGTACACTGGGATGCATAGGAAATTGTGTGTGTGTGTGTGTGTGTGTGTAGTAGGGATGTACGCTGTATAGGTCACCAGACACATGCGGGCAGCGCAACTGGACTCTGCATGTGGGTGTGAGTTCTACAAAACACCGCCCCATCTCGCCACTGCAGTTGGGACTGCTTGTTTGGACAGAAATGGAACAAGACGGCTGCAGTGTGGAATGGGTGCGCTGCTGGGGGACAACCGCCACTCCGTGCGTTGCCTCTTCCACATGCACATCTGGAAATGGTGTTTCCTCCACCAGCTGAAAATGTGCATGGACTTGTGGGTCACACACACAATCACAACAAGCACGCAAAGGACTCTGCATCATTGCGCCTCAGAATTTGGGTCACACCAGCGACCGACTCGTCATCACAGGGCTGCTCCTCGTCACTTGGCGACTGCTCCGTTATCCTAATCCTAATGCACTCCTAATGCCGGTGGGGGGGGCGATGGCTCTGAGTCCACTCAAACCCATTCAGCCTGTTGGGCGTGACAGAGGCATTGAACGAGGGCGCACGGCGTTTGGCTGGCCTTCCCAGCCAGGCCCGTTCTGTCGCCTCCCACGTTCTCTGCCTCTGCTCCGGGCACATGGGTTGCCAGGCTGTTCAGAAGGCGCTTGGCCGGGTGAAACCCTCCCGCCAGCGAGGAGCACCCTGAGCGCCTGTCTCGCAGGGGAGCTGCCACGTGGCTCGTGGGCTAACCCCACTCTTATGGGACTCATCCCGCAACCTCGTCCTCAGCGGCTGGACGTTCAGAAGCTCTTGGCAGGACTGGCTGCAGCAAGGCTCTAGCTTCCCCCTCCCGCCTCCCAGTCCTTCGAACGGACATCAAGCACTCTTGGGAACCCCCAGGAAACACGGGTCGCATCCTTGCGTGCAAGATATCCCTTCCCTGGTCTCCCGCGCTTCATCGTTCTCGTTCTCTCGCGTGCTGGTGCCCGTCTCAGGCTTGCGAGAGTTCTCCCGAGGCCGCCTGCACCCGCATCACGCCAGCCCACACGAGTCCCTGCGAGGACTGCGCTCAGCGCCCTCAGAATGCTGAATGACGGTTGGGGAAGGGCTGGGACACCGAGTGCGGGGCGGCCCTGGCACAGGGCATGGCGGACCGGGTGGAACTGTCAAGAGCAGCACCGCACCACTCCTCTGCTTCATGGAGCTTTCCCCCCAGGCAGTTTGAAGGAGGATCTTCCAGCCTCATCCCTATCAAGAGGCTCCAGGTCATTTCCATTGAATCCACAATCGAGCCCCAGACTGCAGCCTTTGAAGCGTCCATGGCACTGGCATGACTGGGAAGGTCTGAAATGCAAGAAGCATTGACAAATATGTGTGCCTTTCCCCCGATAACACTTTCAAAATCACATTTGCCGCCAAAGGAGAAGAGAAAGAGATGTGGAAGAAAGGGTAACTCTCCCAACGGAGGGACGAGCTCTTGCCTTCCCTGGCTTGTAGACCAGGGTATAATCAAAGCATGGAGCAGGATGCCCAATGCTGCGTGCGCGGAGAGGGTGTGCCGGGAGGAGGCTCACCAGGAGAGGAGATGCCGAGAAGAGGCTTGTGGTCCGCATGCCTTTCAAAAGCACGGCGATACAGATGGTTGTCTATCCCTTCCTTGCTTTTCTGGATTCTGTATTTTGAAAAAGCCCCAAACATCAAGAGTAGCGTCCTTGCCTTGTTCTTTGGCTCCCACCCCCCGCCCTTCTCAATTCCCGTATTCCTTTCCTTCCTATTTCAACTCAAGTTCTTGCCTTGAAGTGGCCCTGCAGAGTCAATGTCGATTCTTGACCAAGGCTTCTTTATAATTATTGGGTCTGGCCTAAAAACCTTAGATGTGTTCATGTTTTGCATATATACTGGATGCTAGGCACCTCTCTCTGCCCCCCCCCCCCGGGCCTTACTAACAGCTATGAATATAACTATTTGCTGATTGCATAAGAGGTAGAGATGTGGGAACACGAGATCTGACAAACAAAAAGAGGTCACGCCCTCTTCCGTTCAGGGGTCACTTCCTCTGCGTCAGTGGGGGGCTCAGGCTGACCGCTCCCCACTCGTGTCCCCACCAGTGTCCCCAGCAGGTCCGATGGCCTGCTGCCTGCTGCCAGGAGGGCGCATCTGTCCCTCCTGCACGTGGCTCCGTCTGCTGCTGCGTGTTGCACAACGTCGTTCAGACACAGTGTGCCTCTCAAAAGCAGGGAGCAACCTGTTGTTCCAAACGTGGTCTGTCACAGCAGCCGATCCAGGTCCTTGGAGGCAGAGCGACCTGTCCTCCTCTTCCGGGCCGTGGCCAGGCATGTGGAGGGACAGCCTGGCCACGTGGTTTGGGATGCTGGAGTCTGCACGAGGCAGAGAAACAAAGAATGGATGTCTCTTGCCTTTCTCGCAGGGTGAGCCCCCCCCCCCCGGACCCTGGTGTATGGAGAAGGGGAGCCCTGGGTCCATGGCAGACAAAGGCACTTCCCTGGGGGTCAGCACCCCTGGGACCGTGGCCTGTGAAGGCACATCCCTGCTTCTGGGAGGCTTCCGGGCAAGATGCTCAGAGTGGGGCCCCTCCCCGAGCAGGCCACTGTCTCCTTCCCACATTGTATGGGGGATATTTCCACAACACCCCCAAAGAGGACACAGTGTTGCATACAGTTTTCATCGGCTAAGTTATATGTACAGATGCAACTTTAGAGGCAAGAACTGTAATTTCAATAGAACTGTAGCACATCTCAGCATCTTGGAGAAGACCGTGAGCAGCGCACATGCCGAAGACCTACCTCAATAAGAACATCTCTGCCTGCTGGCAAAGGATTGCGCTCTAGTCCTTACACTCCGCTGCATCCCGCGGAGGCTGGTAGGTCAGCTGTCTGTGGGGCGTGTTTAGGGGACTGCCTCATTGTGAGCAGAAAGGGGGGAGGAGAAAGGGGGGAAGCAATAGGTAGAAGCGCACACATCAGAAAAGATGTGGTGGGGAGCATGAACTCCGCAGCAGATTGCTGAGATGTGGCAAAATGGGGGTGGGGGAGCTAGAAATGGGGGACATTGCACACGTATGCACCTGCACTCAGAAGTAAGCCCCACTGGGTGCAATGGGTGCAATGGGTCTTTTTCCCCAGCAAGTGGGTGTGGAATTGCAGCAAGATGGGCAAGCTGAACTTTGACGTTGAAGACTTCTCTTGAACAGAAGTGGAATTGCCAGGAAAGTAGCAGCCGGAAGAAAGAGAAAAGGGGCAGTACAGTGAAATATCACATCTTCCACTGGGATCGAACTCAGGTCGTGGGGAGAGTTTCGGTTGCAATACTGCCGCCTACCACTCTGCGCCACACGACCGGCCTGTAATTTCCTGGATCCCCTCTGGATCCCTTTTTGCAAATTGGTGTTACGTTGGCCATCTGCCAGTCCTCTGGTATAGAGGCTGATCTTAGGGACGTGCTGCATAATTTGGTGAGAGGATCAGCAATGTCATATTTGAGTTCTTTGAGAACTCTAGGATAGATAGCATCTGGGCCCGGTGATTTATTTGCTTTCAGGTTATCAATAAGGTTGAGAACGTCATCTTTTGTCACCACTATTTGCCTCAGTTCCTCAGACTCCCTTCCTGAAAACGTCAGTGCAGGCTCGGGTATCTGTCCTATATCTTCTGCAGTGAAGACGGATGAAAAGAATGTGTTCAGCTTCTCTGCAGTCTCCTTGTCCTGCTTCAGGTGTCTTTTAAGTCCACTGTCATCCCATGGTCCAACTGCTTCCCGAGCTGGTTTTCTGCTTCTGACATATTTACAGAATTCTTTAAAATTGGCCTTGATGTTGTTGGCGATAGGCTCTTCAAAATGCTTTTGTGCATCTCTTACCGTCTGCTTGCATCGCCGTTGTGCAAGCTTGTGCTCCCTTTTGTTTTCCTCCCTTGGGCTAGACTTCCATTTTCTGAGGGAAGCTCTCTTTTCTCGAATAGCTCCCTTAACACTGCTCATGAACCGTGCTGGTGACCTTTGGGACTTGGTGCTGCCTTTCCTAACATGCGCTATACATTGTAGCCGGACTTCTGTTCTTGTGGTTTTGAGTAATCGCCACGCATTTTGAAGGGATTGAATCCTCCTGACTCCCCCTGCGAACGTCGTTTCCACCACTGCCCTCATTGGAGAGAAGTGTCCTTTTTTGAAGTCAAATGTGCCTGTGTTGGACTTCCTGGGCCATTTCCCACTTAAGTATATATGAAATCCGATAGCGCTGTGAGCACTGTTTCCAAGTGGTTCAACAACATTTGCACCTCGTCCGAGGTCCTGGGCGACACCACTTAGCATTAAATCCAAGGCTACCTCCTCTCTGGTCAGTTCCGTAAACAACTGTTTAGGGCACTGAGACACTGAACCACTTGGTCCCGGCTGGACAGCCTTGTGGCACCATCTCTATTGATTGATGGATTGATTTGCAGTATTTGTATACTGCTCCACGTCCAAAGACCTTGGAGTGGTGAACAGCAGACAGGATAAAGAATCAAAAGACCTTATGAAAGTAGTTCACATTTTTAAAAAAGAAACAGAGTTTCTTGGGTGAGAGAGTCAGGTCAAGCAGAGAGACGTGGAAAGAGCAGCCTGTCTGCAGTGGGGGCTCCGGATCACAGCTCAGGGAATGGAGTGCACGTCTTCACAAGAGCAACCCTGGAACCAGAGTAGAACACACCCCTCCCCCACCCCCAGAAGCCACCCCATCACATGGGTTTCCCTGAGCGCAGGATTCACGAACACACAGTGGAGGAGGAATGCTCTGGGATCCTGGGATCGCGGGAGTGGGTATGAAGGGGCCTCAAACTACAGTGGCCTGCATTGGGGTTCCCCCCTGCCCCCACACCTTCGAAGCGCGTGGGGGAAATACAATTCCCTGTCACTCCAAGAGCTGGTTTGGTCCATCTCTCTGAATGCACTGACATCCCAGTCCAGGGCGCCCAGCTGTGCCAGCAGGCTGGGTTCCTCACACCAGGTCTGCTGGGCGCAAGAGCACAGCAAAGCAGGGCGGTCCCACCCAGGACGGCTCTCCATTGTTAGGCCCTCCCTGGACCACATCCAGAAATGAATGGGCCGTGGAAGGAAGCGTACTCAGAATCCTATCAGCTTCTCACGTGGGGGCCGCGGCGCGGGGGGGGGGGGCTGGCACACATGGGGCTTCTTCACATGGAGCTCTTATCCTGCTATTGAGGTCGCTCACTCACAGAAACCTGTGGGTCCTTTAGGTGACGTCGTGAACCTCCACTTCACTCCACGCAAGTCTCCCACATTAAATGACCTTCATTCCATTTTTCAAAGGTCAGAGATAATGAGGTATGAAATGACCCCGCTTTCTTCCGCCTGAGTTCCCTCCGAGAAGAAGGAGAAGCTGCAAGAGGAGGAGTGAGACCAAAGAAACCTATGGAAGACTCAGATAAGCGGGAGAAGGAGGGGGAAGGGGAGAGGGGAGGAAGCACCTGTAAAGGGAGTCTGAGAAGAGGAGCAGAAAGCCCCGTTTGAAATGCGGGATTTTCAGCTGGTGTGGAGAAGCTCATGGCTTCTGGCTCTCAGCCCAAAGGAAGTAACTGCATCTTACCGAAGGAAATGCCCAAATTCAGTGCTTGGCTACGAGCATTTAGAGAGGTGTTCAGACAATACACCAAGTGAAGTGTGACGGCTGTGTCCTCCAGGAGAGATGGCAGCCCCGGAACGGGCCCAGAGTGCTGACGCCCCCTCCAGGAGGAGATCCCTGTGATCCCAACTCGTCTGGCGAGGAGCCCTGTCTTGGGCCATGGGCAAAAGCAGCTCCTCCCTGCTGCCATGTGCGGGAGCCGGTGCGGTGCGGAGAGGTCCCCGAAGGCAGGGAGAGAGGGACTCCAAGGGGCTGACGGTGCAGCGAACAGGAGCCCCGAGAATGGTCCTGTGCTGAAGGCGGGCAGCACCCGTGCAAGCAGTTCCGGGAACCCAGTGTTTGGCACCTTTCCCCATTGTGTGTTCGCCGCAGAAAGTTTTCACAGTTTGGACCACCGCCGCGAGGTTTGCCTGGGAGTGGACTGGAGGTCAAGAGATGGTAGAATCCAGCATGTCTGTGGATGTAAGGGAGGGGACAGGCACAGCAGACGCCAGGAGGAACGAGTCTGTCTTTGCATCTCCAAAGGAGACCAGTCTTCTTGACCCAGAGAGCCCAGACTGCCTCCTTCCTGCCCATCCGCCTGCTGGTCTGTGCCCGCCCCACAGGTCTGCCTCAGGCCACGGCGTCGCCTCACCCGAACCCTCTGATCCAGTCCGCCTGCCCATCCCCATGGCATCCGGCCTCTGGCACGGGGAGCACAGGCCGAGGTCCTTCCTCTGCTCCTGGCCTTCGATCTGAATTGGAGCCGTGCATGCCTGCAGGGGAGTAGGGAAAACAATCACGCCTCACTCCACTATGCATGATCAGGAGGACAGCGAGATTTACCGGCATTCATGCAAACTGCAAATCTCCACTTGATCAGAGAGGGAGCCGGCTGGAGAGAGCTGGCTGGCTAGATCTGCGTGGCCTGTGTGTTCTCCTGCAGCTTCCCATGTGGCTCGTCTCCCTGCCCACCCAGCCCTTGTCAATTCGACTATTCCCAGTAGATGTCCCTTTCTTTCTTTTCTAGAGTCTGAATTAAACACACACACACACACACACACACACAGAAACCCCTTCTCTGTTAGGCTTTATAGTGTACTCCCTGTAGCTTGTAGGTAGATTTTCTTTCTCTAGCGCTTTTTCTTTTGCTCCTGTGTGGGTGTGTGTGAGTGTGTGCTGTCTGTGCGTGCAAAGCACTACACACAATCCGTACAATATAGCTCGGAAAACACGGGGATCCATTACAAAGGCCGCTGCTATTTGAGCTGATCTCACGGGAGTTCTTTCCCCCTCCTCTCAGGGCGCAATCCTATGCGTATTTAGGCAGAAAAGAGGCCTGCAACTCCCAGCGTGACCCAGCCAGCCATGGCTGGCTGGGGAGTGCTGGCAGGTGTGGGCCGCCTTTCTGTCTCCACCGGCCCAGGATGGCGCCTTTCCTTTTTAGGGTGGGACAGCCAAGTTTGAGGAGTCTCTGCTTGGGTGTGCAGCCGGCTCTACCATTGGGCAGAGTGAGGAGGACCTTGGTGTGTGCTGTCACTTCCGTGTGTCAGCCTGAGGGCAGGGCAGGGCATGCCCCACTCCCTCCTTGTTCTTGACGGACGCCACTATGGGAGACGATACTTGCCTGAGATTTGGGATGAAAACGCTGTCAAGGAATGTGTACTTTGAGGATGGATGGGGCAGAACTGAACATGTGGATTTGATCTCTGCTGGACTCCAGGAAAGGGGGGTCTATGCCATGTCCTACTGAGAGACGCCAGCACGCATCATTCTTTGGCGGCTTGACATACGACCTCGGCAACATGGAACCCTTGGCTCGAATGTGAAAAGGGCATTAATTTCAGTGATGTTTTCATCCTGCCCTTCCTCCAAGCAGCTGGTACAAGGCTCTCCCCGCCACCACCCACGCTGGGATCCTGGGAAGAGAGCCCTCGGAGCGGGGAATCTCCGTGTCAGGTCGTCGAGGCACCTTGGCACTAGCGCACAAGTGTGGCGATGGGTGCACATGCACGCTAAAGCATCCCGCCCCATAGAGGGGACCCATTTCACCTCTTGTCTGGTCTGGAATGCCTGTGATACTTTGGAGGAGATTATCTACATGTTCTACACATGGTCGGTTTTGGTTCCTAATTGGGGCTGCCTCTTTTCTTGCCCTCCAGGCTACAAGCATGTCCCTCTCATCACCTGTGAGATCATGGTGGCTCTGCTTTAGTAAGCAGTACCACCACCTTGACCTAGGGATGTACGAAATTGGCCTGACCTGGCTCCGCCAGGTTCCTCTGGGGGGGGGATGCGCTCCGTCCCTCCCCCCAGAATCCTGGCTGGCCAGCTCCGTTCCGCAGGGATTCTGCGGAGCCACCGGCCGGCTCCGCCAGCAGCCGGACATCCGGCCGCTGGCTAGCAGGGACGCAAATGGCGGCGGCCGTAGGCACCGCCGTTTGCGTCCCTGTAGTCAGCCGTGATAGGCTACGTAAATCTTTACATAGCCTATCACGTCTGACTTTAAAAAAAAAACACACTCCTGTACGCAAATGGCGGCGGCTACGGCCGCTGCCATTTGCGTTCCTTATTTTGGCCTGTCTTAGTTTACGTAAATATTTATGTAGACTAAGACGGCGAAAATAAGGGGAACGCAAATAGCGTAGCAGACGCTAGCGGCCATAGCCGCCACCATTTGCATACGCCTTTTTCTTTTTTTTTTACTCGGACGTTTTAGGCTACGTAAAAACTTACGTAGCCTATCACGTTTATGTAAAAAAAAACAAAAAAACTGCAAATGTCTGCAGTGGCAGCCGGTCGGAAGACCAGCCGCCGCTGCCGCTGCTGAAGCCGCCGCCATCCAGAAGATCCGCCCCAGGTAAGTCTCGTCCCGAGGGGGATCTGCGGGGGGGCGGGGGGGCAGGCCGTTCCGCCACAGATTTCGGGGGGCCGAATGCATTGGCATTTGGCCTCACCGAGACCCGTGGCGGAATTCTCTGCCGTCCCTAATTCCCATCTTGTTTTCTGGCCCCCTCTCCCAGAGCAGCTGTGGAATCATTGGATCGCAGTCAGAATCTGAGCAGAAGTGGTTCGGAAGGGTAGGCAGGCTGGTTCGCTAGTGAGAAACCCGGGGCCGAAGAGTTTGCCAATGCTGACATGCATGTAAGGGCAAGAGGGAGTGGGGCTGGTTTGGGCCTCCTCAGACTGCGGAATCGTTCGGGCCTCTTGCCCTCTTTTCAGCCATACACATTGCAACAGGGGAACAAAGCTGTATGGGTCTCCGACATGGTTATAGTGGTGGGCTTTGGCTGTCCTTGGAACTATATACTGAGGCGATAGCTCATTGCCCACAGCTATACGATTTCAGGAATCCTGCACTCATTAAGCTTTTGCTGTGAGCGCTAAGAAGCTCGTCCTCGCGACCAGAGCTGCTAACCATAGGAGTTCTCAGAGTTTCTAGGGATTTCTGTTAGTTTGCCAGGAGTTCTGTGTGGGGTTGGGGGGTGGCTGTTATGCCCTTTTTTGGTTTTGTGGTGCAAGAACGATGTCTTTCTATGTCAGCTGTTCTGCACTGGGAAGCCAAACTGGTTGGGGTGCAGCGGTCTAGGGAGAGTGAGTGTGTGGCATGACTGCTTTGATTCTGAATGGCATCCACCCCGTTTACGTTGGTGAGGCACAAGGGCCTTGCCAGCAGGAGCAGGCAGGGAAAGGGGTGAATGTGTAAGATGTGTGGGAGGGCTTTGCTCCTCCGAGCGCCTCTCTTGCATTTTCAAAAGGCTGTTTGTAGTCTCAGATCTGACTCGTTCCATAGCTTTGGGCAGGTAACTTTAATATTTGTATATTTACTCATCTCCTGCTCTCCTTTCCTGCTCTCCATCTCGGCTGGCTTCCTCAGCCGTCCGTGGGGATCTGGCTCGTCCCGCAGCCCTCCCTTGCTCTCTGTCTCCCTGTCACCCTCCCCGCCCTTCTCCCTTCCCCTGCCACCCACGCCCCACTTCAGGCCAGGCTCATTTGGGTTGAGGGGCCCCAGTGGAGACGCACAGCGGCTGGCGACACCCTCTGCTCAGCCTGGCTCTTTGCGTTGGTACGAGAGACTCCGCATGTGCTGGGAAAACCACCCCCGGGCAATTGCGCTTGAAATGGAAGGCCCTGGAGCGCCCCGTCATTGAGGAAGGGATGGATGCGGCAGAGTGGAGGGCGCCGTTGTCAGCCCCCTGCCCACGTACTACCGGAGGGTGCGGGCAGTGTGGGTCCAGGCGGGCCAGCCTGCCTTTTCACTGAGGCCTATGCCTGGTAAGTTCTAGTTCTCCCAGCCCATCATCAGGCTTGATTGAATGTAAAAACAATGATGTGTCCGGTCTGCCAGGCCTCTTGGACACTGCCGGTCTTATTATCGTTATTCCCATCCCACGTCCCTCCAGTCCCAGCCCTTTTGCAACCACCCCTCCTGCACAAGCGACTGCAAAAGCCCACCTGAAAATGAAGCGATCTCTTTGTGGTGTCATGTGGAAACAAACCAATCCTGACCCTGAGCCTGCAATCCTATGCTTGTTTGGACAGAAAGAGGTCCTGCTCCATCATCTTCCGGCCACTTCGGATGGCTGAAGAAGGGGTGCTGGGAACTGCATTACTTTTTCCTGCACAACCACATGCATAGGATTATGCGGCCCCGGCTACAAATCATATGACACACTGACACACTGTCCATTTCCGGTGAAATGCTGCCACCGGTCTCTGCATTGCACAGCGAGAGATGGGCACCAGAAGCAGCAGGACCAACCTCTCGCTGTGTGCACGTTGTCCTTATTTGTGTAGCGATTGCTGAAGTTTTGCACCCCACCTTACTACCCAGACCTTGGCACTCAAGTCCACTGATGAGCAAGTGTTGAACTGGGAGCTGGGAGATCTGGGTATAGTCCACTCAGCCATGGAAGCTCGCTGGGTGACGTTGGCCCAGTCAGAAAGTCCCAGCCTACCTCACAGTGTTGTGGTTGTGAGGGTTAAATGGAGAGGAAGAGGATAACGTGAGCCACCTTGGGTTCCTTGCGCTAGGAGAAAAAGTGGGAAGAGTTTGCCCATGCTGACATGCATGTAACGGCAAGAGGGAGTGGGGCTGGTTTGGGCCTCCTCAGACTGCGGAATCATTCGGGCCTCTTGCCCTCTCTTTTCAGCCATACACATTGCAACAGGGGAACAAAGCTGTATGGGTCTCCGACACGGTTATAGTGGTGGGCTTTGGCTGTCCTTGGAACTATATACTGAGGCGATAGCTCATTGCCCACACCTATACGATTTCTGGAATCCTGCACTCATTAAGCTTTTGCTGTGAGCACTAAGAAGCTCGTCCCCGCGACCAGAGCTGCTAACCATAGGAGTTCTCGGAGTTTCTAGGGATTTCCGTTAGTTTGCCAGGAGTTCTGTGTGGGGTTGGGGGGTGGCTGTTATGCCCTTTTTTGGTTTTGTGGTGCAAGAAGGATGTCTTCCTATGTCAGCTGTTCTGCACTGGGAAGCCAAACTGGTTGGGGTGCAGCGGTCTAGGGAGAGTGAGTGTGTGGCATGACTGCTTTGATTCTGAATGGCATCCACCCCGTTTACGTTGGTGAGGCACAAGGGCCTTGCCAGCAGGAGCAGGCAGGGAAAGGGGTGAATGTGTAAGATGTGTGGGAGGGCTTTGCTCCTCCGAGCGCCTCTCTTGCATTTTCAAAAGGCTGTTTGTAGTCTCAGATCTGACTCGTTCCATAGCTTTGGGCAGGTAACTTTAATATTTGTATATTTACTCATCTCCTGCTCTCCTTTCCTGCTCTCCATCTCGGCTGGCTTCCTCAGCCGTCCGTGGGGATCTGGCTCGTCCCGCAGCCCTCCCTTGCTCTCTGTCTCCCTGTCACCCTCCCCGCCCTTCTCCCTTCCCCTGCCACCCACGCCCCACTTCAGGCCAGGCTCATTTGGGTTGAGGGGCCCCAGTGGAGACGCACAGCGGCTGGCGACACCCTCTGCTCAGCCTGGCTCTTTGCGTTGGTACGAGAGACTCCGCATGTGCTGGGAAAACCACCCCCGGGCAATTGCGCTTGAAATGGAAGGCCCTGGAGCGCCCCGTCATTGAGGAAGGGATGGATGCGGCAGAGTGGAGGGCGCCGTTGTCAGCCCCCTGCCCACGTACTACCGGAGGGTGCGGGCAGTGTGGGTCCAGGCGGGCCAGCCTGCCTTTTCACTGAGGCCTATGCCTGGTAAGTTCTAGTTCTCCCAGCCCATCATCAGGCTTGATTGAATGTAAAAACAATGATGTGTCCGGTCTGCCAGGCCTCTTGGACACTGCCGGTCTTATTATCGTTATTCCCATCCCACGTCCCTCCAGTCCCAGCCCTTTTGCAACCACCCCTCCTGCACAAGCGACTGCAAAAGCCCACCTGAAAATGAAGCGATCTCTTTGTGGTGTCATGTGGAAACAAACCAATCCTGACCCTGAGCCTGCAATCCTATGCTTGTTTGGACAGAAAGAGGTCCTGCTCCATCATCTTCCGGCCACTTCGGATGGCTGAAGAAGGGGTGCTGGGAACTGCATTACTTTTTCCTGCACAACCACATGCATAGGATTATGCGGCCCCGGCTACAAATCATATGACACACTGACACACTGTCCATTTCCGGTGAAATGCTGCCACCGGTCTCTGCATTGCACAGCGAGAGATGGGCACCAGAAGCAGCAGGACCAACCTCTCGCTGTGTGCACGTTGTCCTTATTTGTGTAGCGATTGCTGAAGTTTTGCACCCCACCTTACTACCCAGACCTTGGCACTCAAGTCCACTGATGAGCAAGTGTTGAACTGGGAGCTGGGAGATCTGGGTATAGTCCACTCAGCCATGGAAGCTCGCTGGGTGACGTTGGCCCAGTCAGAAAGTCCCAGCCTACCTCACAGTGTTGTGGTTGTGAGGGTTAAATGGAGAGGAAGAGGATAACGTGAGCCACCTTGGGTTCCTTGCGCTAGGAGAAAAAGTGGGAAGAGTTTGCCCATGCTGACATGCATGTAACGGCAAGAGGGAGTGGGGCTGGTTTGGGCCTCCTCAGACTGCGGAATCATTCGGGCCTCTTGCCCTCTCTTTTCAGCCATACACATTGCAACAGGGGAACAAAGCTGTATGGGTCTCCGACACGGTTATAGTGGTGGGCTTTGGCTGTCCTTGGAACTATATACTGAGGCGATAGCTCATTGCCCACACCTATACGATTTCTGGAATCCTGCACTCATTAAGCTTTTGCTGTGAGCACTAAGAAGCTCGTCCCCGCGACCAGAGCTGCTAACCATAGGAGTTCTCGGAGTTTCTAGGGATTTCCGTTAGTTTGCCAGGAGTTCTGTGTGGGGTTGGGGGGTGGCTGTTATGCCCTTTTTTGGTTTTGTGGTGCAAGAAGGATGTCTTCCTATGTCAGCTGTTCTGCACTGGGAAGCCAAACTGGTTGGGGTGCAGCGGTCTAGGGAGAGTGAGTGTGTGGCATGACTGCTTTGATTCTGAATGGCATCCACCCCGTTTACGTTGGTGAGGCACAAGGGCCTTGCCAGCAGGAGCAGGCAGGGAAAGGGGTGAATGTGTAAGATGTGTGGGAGGGCTTTGCTCCTCCGAGCACCTCTCTTGCATTTTCAAAAGGCTGTTTGTAGTCTCAGATCTGACTCGTTCCATAGCTTTGGGCAGGTAACTTTAATAATTGTATATTTACTCATCTCCTGCTCTCCTTTCCTGCTCTCCATCTCGGCTGGCTTCCTCAGCCGTCCGTGGGGATCTGGCTCATCCCGCAGCCCTCCCTTGCTCTCTGTCTCCCTGTCACCCTCCCCGCCCTTCTCCCTTCCCCTGCCACCCACGCCCCACTTCAGGCCAGGCTCATTTGGGTTGAGGGGCCCCAGTGGAGACGCACAGCGGCTGGCGACACCCTCTGCTCAGCCTGGCTCTTTGCGTTGGTACGAGAGACTCCGCATGTGCTGGGAAAACCACTCCCGGGCAATTGCGCTTGAAATGGAAGGCCCTGGAGCGCCCCGTCATTGAGGAAGGGATGGATGCGGCAGAGTGGAGGGCGCCGTTGTCAGCCCCCTGCCCACGTACTACCGGAGGGTGCGGGCAGTGTGGGTCCAGGCGGGCCAGCCTGCCTTTTCACTGAGGCCTATGCCTGGTAAGTTCTAGTTCTCCCAGCCCATCATCAGGCTTGATTGAATGTGAAAACAATGATGTGTCCGGTCTGCCAGGCCTCTTGGACACTGCCGGTCTTATTATCGTTATTCCCATCCCACGTCCCTCCAGTCCCAGCCCTTTCGCAACCACCCCTCCTGCACAAGCGACTGCAAAAGCCCACCTGAAAATGAAGCGATCTCTTTGTGGTGTCATGTGGAAACAAACCAATCCTGACCCTGAGCCTGCAATCCTATGCTTGTTTGGACAGAAAGAGGTCCTGCTCCATCATCTTCCGGCCACTTCGGATGGCTGAAGAAGGGGTGCTGGGAACTGCATTACTTTTTCCTGCACAACCACATGCATAGGATTATGCGGCCCCGGCTACAAATCATATGACACACTGACACACTGTCCATTTCCGGTGAAATGCTGCCGCCGGTCTCTGCATTGCACAGCGAGAGATGGGCACCAGAAGCAGCAGGACCAACCTCTCGCTGTGTGCACGTTGTCCTTATTTGTGTAGCGATTGCTGAAGTTTTGCACCCCCCCTTACTACCCAGACCTTGGCACTCAAGTCCACTGATGAGCAAGTGTTGAACTGGGAGCTGGGAGATCTGGGTATAGTCCACTCAGCCATGGAAGCTCGCTGGGTGACGTTGGCCCAGTCAGAAAGTCCCAGCCTACCTCACAGTGTTGTGGTTGTGAGGGTTAAATGGAGAGGAAGAGGATAACGTGAGCCACCTTGGGTTCCTTGCGCTAGGAGAAAAAGTGGGAAGAGTTTGCCCATGCTGACATGCATGTAACGGCAAGAGGGAGTGGGGCTGGTTTGGGCCTCCTCAGACTGCGGAATCATTCGGGCCTCTTGCCCTCTCTTTTCAGCCATACACATTGCAACAGGGGAACAAAGCTGTATGGGTCTCCGACACGGTTATAGTGGTGGGCTTTGGCTGTCCTTGGAACTATATACTGAGGCGATAGCTCATTGCCCACACCTATACGATTTCTGGAATCCTGCACTCATTAAGCTTTTGCTGTGAGCACTAAGAAGCTCGTCCTCGCGACCAGAGCTGCTAACCATAGGAGTTCTCGGAGTTTCTAGGGATTTCTGTTAGTTTGCCAGGAGTTCTGTGTGGGGTTGGGGGGTGGCTGTTATGCCCTTTTTTGGTTTTGTGGTACAAGAAGGATGTCTTTCTATGTCAGCTGTTCTGCACTGGGAAGCCAAACTGGTTGGGGTGCAGCGGTCTAGGGAGAGTGAGTGTGTGGCATGACTGCTTTGATTCTGAATGGCATCCACCCCGTTTACGTTGGTGAGGCACAAGGGCCTTGCCAGCAGGAGCAGGCAGGGAAAGGGGTGAATGTGTAAGATGTGTGGGAGGGCTTTGCTCCTCCGAGCACCTCTCTTGCATTTTCAAAAGGCTGTTTGTAGTCTCAGATCTGACTCGTTCCATAGCTTTGGGCAGGTAACTTTAATAATTGTATATTTACTCATCTCCTGCTCTCCTTTCCTGCTCTCCATCTCGGCTGGCTTCCTCAGCCGTCCGTGGGGATCTGGCTCGTCCCGCAGCCCTCCCTTGCTCTCTGTCTCCCTGTCACCCTCCCCGCCCTTCTCCCTTCCCCTGCCACCCACGCCCCACTTCAGGCCAGGCTCATTTGGGTTGAGGGGCCCCAGTGGAGACGCACAGCGGCTGGCGACACCCTCTGCTCAGCCTGGCTCTTTGCGTTGGTACGAGAGACTCCGCATGTGCTGGGAAAACCACTCCCGGGCAATTGCGCTTGAAATGGAAGGCCCTGGAGCGCCCCGTCATTGAGGAAGGGATGGATGCGGCAGAGTGGAGGGCGCCGTTGTCAGCCCCCTGCCCACGTACTACCGGAGGGTGCGGGCAGTGTGGGTCCAGGCGGGCCAGCCTGCCTTTTCACTGAGGCCTATACCTGGTAAGTTCTAGTTCTCCCAGCCCATCATCAGGCTTGATTGAATGTGAAAACAATGATGTGTCCGGTCTGCCAGGCCTCTTGGACACTGCCGGTCTTATTATCGTTATTCCCATCCCACGTCCCTCCAGTCCCAGCCCTTTCGCAACCACCCCTCCTGCACAAGCGACTGCAAAAGCCCACCTGAAAATGAAGCGATCTCTTTGTGGTGTCATGTGGAAACAAACCAATCCTGACACTGAGCTTCCAATCCTATGCTTGTTTGGACAGAAAGAGGTCCTGCTCCATCATCTTCCGGCCACTTCGGATGGCTGAAGAAGGGGTGCTGGGAACTGCATTACTTTTTCCTGCACAACCACATGCATAGGATTATGCAGCCCCGGCTACAAATCATATGACACACTGACACACTGTCCATTTCCGGTGAAATGCTGCCGCCGGTCTCTGCATTGCACAGCGTTAGACGGGCACCAGAAGCAGCAGGACCAACCTCTCGCTGTGTGCACGTTGTCCTTATTTGTGTAGCGATTGCTGAAGTTTTGCACCCCACCTTACTACCCAGACCTTGGCACTCAAGTCCACTGATGAGCAAGTGTTGAACTGGGAGCTGGGAGATCTGGGTATAGTCCACTCAGCCATGGAAGCTCGCTGGGTGACGTTGGCCCAGTCAGAAAGTCCCAGCCTACCTCACAGTGTTGTGGTTGTGAGGGTTAAATGGAGAGGAAGAGGATAACGTGAGCCGCCTTGGGTTCCTTGCGCTAGGAGAAAAAGTGGGAAGAGTTTGCCCATGCTGACATGCATGTAACGGCAAGAGGGAGTGGGGCTGGTTTGGGCCTCCTCAGACTGCGGAATCGTTCGGGCCTCTTGCCCTCTCTTTTCAGCCATACACATTGCAACAGGGGAACAAAGCTGTATGGGTCTCCGACACGGTTATAGTGGTGGGCTTTGGTTGTTCTTGGAACTATATACTGGGGCGATAGCTCATTGCCCACAGCTATACGATTTCTGGAATCCTGCACTCATTAAGCTTTTGCTGTGAGCGCTAAGAAGCTCGTCCACGCGGCCAGAGCTGCTAACCATAGGAGTTCTCGGAGTTTCTAGGGATTTCTGTTAGTTGGCCAGGAGTTCTTTGTGCCAAGAGATGAGCCCAGGACAGAAGGCGTTACTGGAATACGTCTGCCCAGTTGCTTCCGCTGTCCAGCACCACCCTTGCCTTTCCTGCTCTTTCCTGTCTTTCCTGGACAGTATTTGTGGTTCTTATGGTAGGACATGGAAAGGGTGATAGACGGATCAAGGAATGACTGTGGTTTTGTTCACTCACCGCATACAGAACTGAAATCATTCTGCTCCTGTGCCATTCCACAGCTGCGCATCGTGCACTGCTGGCACAGGAGGCCTTGAGGGCTGCCGAGAGGGAGGGGAGAGAGGAGGAGCCCGAAGGGAGCCGACAGCAGGAGGAGCAGCATCTGTGGAGAAGGCCACACTTCTTCTCCCACAGATGAAGCCCCTCCTCTGGTCCTCCTCAGGCGTCTGCTGGGGGATGTCCAGAGGCCTCACGGGCCCTGCAAGGACTACAGAATGGCGCCTGAGCTAACAACTCCGCCTGCAAGATGCATGTTACCACTGCGGTTTATTCTTCTCTTTCCACATGCAGGTAACGACCCTCAAAGGAGGGTGGAGCCCTCGAGCAGGTGGAGCCCTCGAGCGGGTGGAGCCCTCGAGCGGGTGGAGCCCTCGAGCAGGCCTGCAGCCGGGGACATCGCAATGCTTTCTGCATTTGTTTTGTCACTTCTGACCTGTTTAAAGTTCTTTCTGCCCTGCCCTGAAGAAAAAGAAGCCATTTCTTGTTTCAAGTCAAGAGATACAATTTTTAAAATCTAGATGATTTTACACAGTGATCTCTGTGTTTGCCTGCTGTTCCACAAACTGCAGCAACAAGAATGCTTTCCAAGCTCAACAATCCCAGCAGCTGTAAACTTCCCTCCTGGGGAGATGCTCAGCATCCCTGATGTTACAAAGTATGCTTTGATTTGCATGGAGCTGCATATCACAGACATGTATGCTAAAGACATCCCAGAGGGATCTTTGAACGTAGAACTCTTGGTGCTTAGGAAAACCCGATACCCCCAAAGCTGAGGGAGTCAGAGAGCACGAGACGGTCTTTGGAAGCAATTCTTTGATTTATTAAAGAAGACTTCCAAAGGAATTGAAATCACACATCAGGGGAATTAGAACGATACATACGTTTGGGGAATCAGAAGCATACTAACATTCGGAGGGTTAAAGATACACGTATAAAGCCAATAGTGAGGTACACTGGGATGCATAGGAAATGGTGTGTGTGTGTGTGTGTGTGTGTGTGTAGTAGGGATGTATGCTGTAAAGGCCGCCAGACACATGCGGGCAGCGCAACTGGACTCTGCATGTCGGTGCGAGTTCTGCAAAGCACTGCCCCATCTCGCCACTGCTGTGGGCTCTGCGCAGGCCAGACAGGGACTGCTGGTTTGGACAGAACTGGAGCAAGATGGCTACGGTTTGGAACGGGTGCGCTGCTGGGGGGACAAGCGCCACTCCGTGCATTGCCTCTTCTGCATGCACATCTGGAAATGGTCTTTCCTGCTGGTGATGTCGCTGCGGCGGATATTATCTGTAGGGGAAGTAGTTGTCCTACTAGCCTCACTCTTCCCCAGCACCTTCACATCCAGAACATCTCTCCTGCGGCACTCCATGGTTTTCTCTGTCAAATAGGTTTTTAGACTTCGGAAGTCAGGGTTCTGACCTTGCACCGCCTCCCTCGCTGTGCTACCCGGAACCGCGGTTCAAGGAGTGACGCAGCCATGTATTTCACGTCCCTGCGGAATCTCCTGCGGAAGGAATGTGCAAGCCTAACGGCAGGATTGGGGGCTTGACTGTCTGCAGCACTGCTGTGCTCACAAAGCCCAGCACAGCCTTTTCTCGGCACCCCCTCTGTCATCTTCAGCGCAGGCAGAACTTGGCCCAGTGTAGCATCTCAGTAGCGTTGTGCATTCATCAAAGGCTTTTACCATGTCAACCAGCTCTTGCATCAAGACCCACTGCTGTGGTGCGACCAAAAATTTGGAGTGGTGTTTTGTCTCGATAGTGTGGTCATTTATAGCAGCTCTCTGCTGACAGAGTCGCTGTAGCATATGCAATGGGCTGTTCCAGTGTGTGCACACATCCAAGATGAACTTGTGTTGTGGAAGACCACGTCTACGTTGGATGGCGCCTATTGCCGCCATCGCTGAGCAGGACTGCCTGAGGTGTGTGCAAATGGATCGGGCCATCTTCAGTAGCTTGCCTATTTTGGGAGATGGGTTGCTCAATCCCGAACTCACCACAACGATCAAACAGTGCGCAACGCACTGGACGTGGTTTCGCCCTGCAATGCGGACTGCTTTCTGGGAGTTGGAGGCATTATAGGCTTCTAAACAGCCCACTGCTGGATTTAAGGGGGGGACCCAGGACGTAACAACACCATCGATTTTCGTCGTAACGCTTTCTGCTGTGTGCGTCCCCGAGAGCATTGTGAGGGCCAATGTCGCTGTCGCCCGAGTCAGTCTGCAGTTCTCACTGATGGAGACCCATTGCGCAGTGACACACAGATAAGACTTTGTTTGCTTGCTTGTCCACGGGTCTCTTGTCAGATGAATGCTTCCTCCAACCGCGCGCTTCCAATCCTGCTGGAGCGCCCTTCTGACTTCAGAAGCCAGGGCTGGAATGGCAGCGCCACTACCGTAGTGACGAGAAGGGACATCCCACTGGGGGCACAATTCCTCCACGAAGTCCCGGAAGGCCTCCTCTTCCACTCTGGAGAAGGGCAGCGTGCATCGAGCAATGAACTCTTCCTGTCAGGGCTCCATTCCCCCTTGCTGCCTGGACGCGTCAGATGGGGATTTCGGTGTCAGCGCGAGGCATAGTTCCATTGACACCTGCCTCTTAGCTAAGTTGCCTTCTGTGCCCTTCTCAGCCAGACCACTGTGCCTTTGGTCTTTGCAAGATGAGGCAAAAAAGGCAGTAATACTCTTTTGGGATGGCTGGGAGAGGGACTTGCCTTTACTGTCTTTGGGCACAAGAAGCGCATGATGCACCTCCATGTGTCGCCTCATGGCAGATGTGCCCACTTGTCCACAGCCCCCTTCCATTCCTAGGTGCACACGACTTCTGCAAACATCACAGACCACGACGTAACGGTCATTTTTCGCATCTTTGAAGAAGCGCCACACGTAGGAACTCGCCCGGCCACCATCTTTTCTTTGGGCAACGGAGTACCAGTTTCAGATGAGGCGGCATATGGAGCTGCACGTTTCCTCTCATCTCTGCTTGTGGATGGTGTTGCTGGTGGCACTGTTGATGGTGATGACGAGCGCTTAGCAGGGCATAGTTGTTCCTGAGGTTTGGGATTGCTCCCAAAGAACCCGGCAGGCTGGACCACAGAGGCAGACTCAGTCTCCGCAGGGACATCGGTATAGAAGGACTCCTCCTCCTCATCGTTGTCTGCATCAGTGCTGAAATGAAGTCCTCTGGGCTTTTTTTCCAAATTACGTGAACCGCTGCCCACGAGGTAATTCTCAACAGGTAGCTCTGGACCGGGTTCATCTTCTGTCCCACTTTCGCTCTCCCATGCAGGGAGGACGATTGTGGGCATTTCTGTCACGATTCCAAAGAGAAGCGGAATTTCAGGAGCAATGCACCTTGGACACAAAGAGAAAACAACGGTGTACTTCTAGAAATCGATGACACATCGCTTGGAATTGCGATCAGCCTTACACAAGGTGCAGACGTAAGCTGCTACTGCGCTAGCACTGAGAAAACAACAGACGCCACAAGGTGCAAATAAAGGTACAGACTTCAAAGCTCCACAAGAGTTGTCTGAAACTGTCCGCACTGCTAAATGCCTGAAAAGCATGGGGGGGATTGACTGAGTCTCACCAGATTCATCCTTTGGAATGACGCAGCCTTCGTGACTTTTGTTCCGCCGCTGTAGGATCTCCTCGGGAACATTTTCCTCTGCTTTGGAGACATGCCCTACCGCTCACCATCCATGAACTTCCTTCCTGTTCCTCCAGAGATGTGGCTGGCTGTGCCTGTGCCACTTTCTGTGGCCGTATTTGGTGGTGTGTGCTGCTTGCGGTTGCAGGGTGGACTGGTGCTGGGGCTGTTGGTGCTGGTTACACCTTGGGCTTCCTCCTCCGCCAAATATCGGTGAACTGCAACCTCCACGCTGACTCTCCGACGTCCATACATCTTTGGAGTCCTTGATTGACGACGGGTTCTTCTCTTCAGACTCCAGTTGCAGCCGTGCACAGACACTCTATCTGCAGAGCAGCGGCGCCTCTGGCCTCTGGAGCAACTGAAGCGACACACGACAATGACCGTCCCTGTGAAGGCGGGAAAAGTGGTCGGACTCCCTCCCCTCCCCCTCCTTGAGTTCCCCCCTCCAAATTTGGAGGGGTAGTGGATGCACCCAGCCACGTGTCCCTCGCCCAAAGGAATATGGATGGACAGCAGACAGAGGTGGCGATTTTGTCTGGCTTCAGCCCTCTGATTGACGCCATAAAACTCTTCAGCAACCAGTGAGAACGGGCTCTCCCAGAAAGCACAGTCCAGAGATATACACCTTTCAAAACATCACGATGACGCTTTGCCAGCCGAATGGATTCCGATTTGTCCGTGAATCTCAGCAGTGGGACGTTGCCGTCGTGGCCACCCTAGTCCAGGACCGCTCATGCCCCCGCATTTGGCACCAAGCGGCTGCCGGGACGCGCCCCCTCGCAGGCCTCTACATATCTCTGCCCTCCAGGTCTTCCACGATGATGACATCTGGATGGAAGAGAACAAGAGCGAGACCCCCCTTATGGCCGGGAGGCAGGGGTCGGTGTCCATGTCCCACTTAACAGCCACACGACGTAGGAGTGCTTTAGTGAGGCCTTAGGCCTGGGATCGACGGAGGAGGCTTATTGCCTCATTGGGGGAATCTCTCTCCCCAAAGAGGGAGGACCGGGGAGTCCGGGGGGCAGTGGCACAATTGGCTTGGGGCAGCTACGGCTGGGGTTCCTTCTTCCCTTTTTCACCTCATGTAGCACAGCAAAGAGCCTCTGTCATGCCCCCCCATGGGGGTTTGTGTGTGTGTGACTAAGAAGCTAGCCAGCAAAGATCCAGGAAGGATGGTAACTGAGGGCAGAGTGTCCAAGTGTGAAGGATGGTGGGCAAGGAAGTGAAATAAAAACCTAAATTTTCGATCGAGAAGATGTGGACCTTTCTGGCCATGGCGTCTGGCAGTTACCTTTTCTGGGAAGGAGGTTTTTCAGAGCCTCCGGGATCTCCTTGCTCTTCTGAAGTGCGTGCAGCTCCCGGAGGATCTTGGCTTTCACGACGGTAACCTAGCCAGGAGCAAACCCCGAAGAAACCCACCGTCAGCCTGCCATAGCAACAACCCTCGGGGAGGACTGGGGGTGGGCGTTTCTGCTGTCAGGCCCGCTCGCCTTCCCCTCCCCTCCCCTCCGCTCCGCATGACGCAGGGAGGCCGTCCGCTCTGGGCACTCCTCCTGACATGGCTCCTGGAGCCCTGGGGAGGAAACAACAGGCCCTGCCTTTCCCCGTTCGGAGCCCACGCGAGCAGTTCACTCACCTCCTTCCCCGAAAAGGCCTCAGACCTTCCGAGGAGGGAATAGGCAGAGAGGATGGCAGCCTCCTGGGTCGTGCTGCTGCCGTGGTGGGCCAGGACCAGCGCCGTGCCGAGGAAGGCTCTCTTTTGAGGCTTGGCGAAGATCTTCCCAAAGACCTAAACCCGAGATGTGGTCGGGACACTAAGAGAGTGTTCCAGGAAGGATCCACTGCTCTCCGCAGGAGAAGACAAGGCGTGGGGACACACGCCACAACACGTGAATTTTGTGACACAAGTTTCCATTGGAACGCAACACCGTTTCCCAGAAGCCACTCTCCTCTGCCATAGGGAAGGCCGGGCCGAGGTGTGGGGCTGGTGGCCAGCTCCAAATCGGACAGGGGGGTTTCTGGACCAGGGCTTTCTCCGGCTGCTGTCTCTCCCCCTCCTCTTTCTGACCATGGCCGCCACTTCCATGCTGGGCAGGAAGAGAGCCGGTGAGCAAGCAGGCAGGGACCTCTGCCGTCCCTGCTACTCACCCCCGTGGCCTGGGCCAGAGCGAGAAGCCCATGAACAAGGAGGTGGCCCCGGTGAGGAGGAGGAGCGCTCCAGGGGGATCTTGCTAGGGGCCCTCTGGGGCTGTGAGGCCCCCTGCAGGTGTCCCGCCATGCTGAGCCCTGACACTGGCCTTCCCTCACCTTGCCCTTGAGCAAGTCCCTCCCACACCGGTCTCACGGGAGAACGGCAAGAGGCGTCTCCCTTGCCAGCAAGACTGCCGTGCGGCCATTCTCACAGCTGCCGGGAGGGGTCCTTACCTCGCCCACGCTGCAGGCCTCTCGGTATGCCAGCAGCTCCTGGCTCCCCTGGGCTCCCCCCCTCCAGAGGTCCTCCGTCTCGCACGCCCCTGACAGAGAGACACCAGATGGGATCGACTGCCACGGAGGTGGACCGTCCCCTTCGGGAGGACAAGGGGCCAGCCAGAGGAGGCTGCTGGGCTCCTCCTTCCTTGCCCGCTTACCCCTCTGGAGAAGCAGGAGCCGATGGAAGGAGCCGATGGCTGCCTTGGCCTGGTCCCGCAGCTCCGCCCTGGAGCCAGTCAGCAGCACGGCGCATTCGGCCACCAGACGGCCCAGGACCGGGTGGTCTCCAGACAGCTAGTGGGACAGGAAACCAGCGGGACCTCGACCCACACTTCTCCCTTGCTTTCTCCCTGCACCTCGTGGGCCTTGTCCTGCAGACCCCCTGGGCGACAGGCCCTCCGCGGAGCTCTCCGGACTGAGCCCTGCCCTGGTGCCGGGGGCTGGGGGCTGGAGCGTGCTGCTCCGGGTTCCCTCCCGCCCCCACACCGGCCACTGAAATGGAGAACCCAGCCTCCCTCCCTGCCCAGAGCAGGCCGGGGGCCTCCCCCGAAGGCCCGGACGGTCCCGGCCCAAGGCCCCTCGCCAGGCCAGCAGCCAGGGATACGCACGTCCACTTCCGGCAGCGTCAGGGTGTAATCCATCAGGTGCGTGCCGCACGCCAGCGCCCTCCAGGCCTCCAGCGGCACGCTGGACCGCACCCAGAAGTGGATGTGCTGTGGGAGGAGGCAGCCCTCAGAAGCCTGTCGGGCCCCGAGGGGGCGGGGAGCTTACCTGCCCCCCCCAAGCCCTGAGGCTGAGCCCTGTGTGCCGTTCCCACCCTAAATCTCCCAGTCTGCTCCACGGCTGGTTGAGGCACTGGGGAGACACTGGCCGATGAAGGCCTTGATGTGCCATTGCCTTCGGGCAGCGTCTCCATGGCCTCGCACCCCCATTTGGGGCCTCGAGCTGGGCATCCTCACCTGATTTGCCAGCACAAGCGAACTTCTCCGATGTCCCACTCACCTCCATGATGAAGAGGAGATGGCTGAGGCTGGGCTCTCCGGCCAAGAAGCCCCGCAGCATGAATTTCAGGGTCTCGTAGCCATAGGGCTTGAAGAACCGCTGGAAGGAGAGAGAGCGTTAGGCCGGGGGGGACACCGAAGGATCCCCTGCCACGGCTGCGTGTTCTCCGCCGGCTCCTGTCCCTCCAGACGGGGGGGCAGGGAACGCCTTTCGCCTTCCCTGTGAAAGGCGATGGAGGGCCGGAAGCGCCAGGAGGCGGAGGCGTGGCGGAGCTCCCAACGTTCCCCCACCAGAGGCCCTTGTCGGGGCGCCAGGGAGACAGGCGTCCCGTGTGCTGCAGGCCTGGCACGTTTGCCTGCCCCGGCTTCCCCAAGGCCAGTCTACCCCGGGATCAGCCCCCCCGAGTCCGGCATCGATGCCTTTGGCCAGGATCCACCTGCTTGTGGGGGGGTGCTGTCTCGCTGCCGGCCGTCAAGACCTCGTGGAGAGCCAGCCTCAGGATCCGCGACTCCAGCTCCCTGCTCCAGGCTGGCCTGAGTCTGCTGGAAGGAGAAGAGCAGCAGGAGTGAGCGGAGCGGGAGCGGGAGGGGCGGCTCTTCTCTTCCACGGGGCCGGCCTGCGCTTCCACGCTTCCCTCTCCGCTGGACCTGGAGGCACGATCCTTCCGGGCCGCCAGTCAGCTGGACGGGGAGGGGGCACAGTCCAGGACCGTGCTCCGTGGCCCCACTTCCGAAAGAAGAAGGGAAAGCGGGATAGGGGGAGCAATCCCGTGGTCCCGAGGGCAGATGTGGGCGCCGTGAGGGCGGCTTCCTGCTCCGCTGCCACAGAAGGAGCTATGAGCTGGGGGGGAGCTCTGCCCACGGGCCCTCCATACGCCCCCCCCACCTCCATCCCGCCCCCATGGAAATCTCTGCGGTGCCTCCAGTTCCCGAGCAAGACACGGCAGAGGAGAATGGGGAGGGGGAGGGGCATCCCAGAGGGAGGGGGAGGCAGGTGGAGAGGCCGGGATCTGCAGGGTCCCCCGGCCTCTCGATTCCTGGCCCAGCCCGAAAATAAGCCGGGGCTCAGAATTCACATGAGACAAGGCGAAATGAAATCCTATCTGGGCACCATCCTGTTCCTGCTTCGACAGGGAAGTGCGGCAGCATCGGCCGGCCAGCCATGCTGGCAGAGTACAGCAGAAAAACCGGCCCTCCCACCCCCCCTCCCTCCCCCCGAAGCGACACACTGTGAGCTGGAGGAGACCCTTTCGTGAGCCGGGGCAGGCCCCACACGCCCCAATACCTCAGCTGGCAAACAGCCTTCATGGCGGACGAGATGACGGCGGGGGGCAGGGCTTCCCCGGGCTGGGTCTCCATCGCCATCTGGGGAGGCCAAGAGGGCAAAGGCAGAGATGAGTGGCCGGCCCCTCGGCCCCAGCCTGCCCCGGAGGGACGCTCAGGGCTCCTCGTCCCCCGTCACTGCTGCCTTCCGCTGGGTTTCAGGGCTGCATCTCGCTCACCGCTACGGCCAGGGCCAGGTCGGCCTTGGTGCAGGGCAGACCCAGGGCCCTCCAGCTGCCCTTCCTTGCAGCCCTGCAGCAGGTCACGACATCCCGGAGGAAGGTGGCTTTGTCTTTGCCGTCGAGTGCCTGGACGTTGGTGAGGATCAGGCAGTTAGCCAGGAAGGGCACTTCGGGGCCGCCAGGCCAGGGGGCCCCCTCAGTGTGCTCTGGGTGCTGCCTGCCGTGGCATCCAGCGGTGGGCTGTGTTTCTCCATGGACACGATTGCCAGCAGGAGGATGCCAGCCCTACCCCACCCCTCACAACATGCTTTGCGCATCTCTCCACCTTCATGGAGGAGGGGAAATGGAGGAGACGCGGTTGGCCCTGTCCCACTCGCCTAGGGCCGCCCCGCCCGCTGCCCTAGCAGGCTGGTGGGCTCCAGACACCACTGTCACTACAGCATTGCAGCACACGCTGATTTCTAATCCTAGGCTTGAGGGCGCAAGGGCAGGGAGCAAGGGGTGTGCTGTTTTGGGATCTCAGAACACATCCCACCATTGCATTTTGCCAACAGCCGGGGCAGCAATGCAGGGTCTGATCTGGGCATTGACAGAAGTCGTTGTGAAATCGGTGGATGTGACCCTCTGCCAACGGAAGGGGCGCTGGCAAGCCCAAGACCGGCTCAGAACGCTGCGGACCCCTCCTGAGAGGAGCGGGGCCTCTGACCCCACCCGGGCAGGGAGGGCCTCCGAGGGGGCCACGCTGGATTCCCCCTGGAGCAACCAGACCGTGGAGAGTGCCCTGGGCGGAAGGCGTCAGGAGTGTCCGGGGTGGAGAGGAAGGGGGCTGTACCTGCTGTCCCGCTTGGAGCTGCTGCATGAACTCTGCCACCCTTCGCAGCAGTGTGGCGAGCTCTGCCTCCGACTGGACCGGAGCTATGCATGTGGCAGAATCCGGTATGCCTGTGGATGCCAAAGAGGAAAGAGAGTGGCGGCCGGCCGGAGGAAGGCGGGGGTCCTCCCATCCTGGAAAGACACCCTGCGGCTTTGCTCGGGAGCCTCCTGGACTCAGGCACCCCGGGGGTCCGGGCAGGCCTCCTCCTCCCCTGTCAGCAGGGTGCTCTGAGCGCGCCCAGCCTCCCCGGGCCCGGGCGCCACTCACCTGACCCCTCCGGTCCAGTCCGCCTGCTCGAAGCCAGGGCCTCCAACCTGCGGTGCAGGGAGGCGATGTCAAGGCCCGTCCCCTGCTCCAGAGGCCCGAGGCCGAGGGGATGGACCTTGCAGTCCCGGCAGCAGCCCCAGAGGCGCCTCGGAGCGCGTGCGGGAGCGACGGAGCCTGACGGAGTGCTGCTGCCTGCGGCCTGGGCTGGGTGAGCCCTGGCACCCCTCCGGCCCCACAGCCGCTGCAGCTTTCTCAGCCTGGAGAGAGGAGGGAGAAGGTGAGCATTGGGCTCTGCGGGGCCCTCGCGCTCCCGGCCGTGCGGTTGGCACGGGCCACCGGAACTCTCCGCCAGGGCCGCGCTGTGGGTGGCCGGGCCTCTCGCGGAAGCGCTGGACAGTCCCAACGATGGCCGCCTGCAGCCCAGTGGCGGCTGGGGAATGCTGGCCGTGGCAGGACTGTTCTCTGTCTGAACAGGCCTCGGGTGGTCCCTGACAAGGAGAAGCCCTGAGACAGCCCCCGTCCGCAGGCTTACGACGGAAAAGGCAGGACACCAACGGAACGGGGATCGGGAGCGAGAAGTTCACACGGAGCCACGCTGGAGGAGCTCTGCGGCACAGCAGTTCCTCTTCCCGCAGGGCACGCTGCGTCCAAGGACACCGTGCAAAGAGGAGGAAGCGGAGACCTCCCGGGAGACGGAAGCGAGGCGCCTGGGCCTGTGGGGCGCGGCTTTGGCCAGCCAACCCCTCGCTGCACAGGGCTCCGCCTCTTCGGGCCCATGGCCTCGGGAGGAGGGAAGGCCTCTCGCGCCGGGACCAGAGTGGGGAGGGAGCAGCTGGGCGCTGGCATCACTGGGTGCGGCTGGGCCACTACGGCCCGCCACCACGGCCCTGGACACGCCTGGCACTCAGTGGCGCTGGACCCAGGGAGGCTTCCTTTGGAGCCGCCATGCACAGGAGCACACTTCGAAAGAGCCCCTGGGAGGAAGAAGGCCGTGTTGCGAAGCGGGGGAACAAAGAGCTGCTGCCTCCTTTCGGGCACCCGCTCGCCCCAGCCCCACAATCAGCCCTGGGCCACGTGGAGCATGTGTGCTGCTCCCAGGCCCCCCATCCTCCCAGCTGGATTTGGGACTGGAAGACCGGGACAAGTGTGGGTGCAGGGAGGGTGCTGAGCACAGCAGGACTGATCACGGGGCACGACAGACGGGCTAACCGCCATAGCTCCCGTTTCCTGGCTTGGGGGAGCTTGGATCAAGGTGAGAATGCCTTAACTTCTGGTCCCCGAAGAAAGCAGGATCTTCGATGAAGAGAGAGAGAGAATAGTAGCCTGGCCGAGAAAGAGCTGGGAGAGTCCGCATAGGATTCTGAACCAACACATGTCGTGTGAGAGCCAGAGTAGAGAAAACACTAATAACATGCCTACTCACATCTCCAAGGATGTAATGTTTCTCCGATGGATGCCAATGCACTCCAACACACTCCTAACGCACTCCAACACACTCCTAACGCACTCCAACACACTCCAACACACTGCAACACACTCCAACACACTGCAACACACTCCTAATGCACTACAACGCACTCCCAACTCTCTCCCAACTCACTCCAGCTCACTCCAACTCGTCTAACACTCCAACTCTTTCCCACTCTCTAGCTCGCTATCTTTCTCTGTCTCCTTACTACCCACAAAGACCGCCGGTCACCAGAGACCTCTTGAAGGCCTTCCAGCAGGGAGACATGTCACAATGCAGGACGTGTCACTGTTGCTTAGCAACCGTGCTTGAAACTGGGCATGGCTCCTCCCAGTACAGGTGGCGGTGCCGGTGGGGGGGGCGATGGCTCTGAGTCCACTAAAACCCATTCAGCCTGTTGGGCGTGACAGAGGTATTGGACGAGGGCGCACGGCGTTTGGCTGGCCTTCCTAGCCAGGCCCGTTCTGTCGCCTCCCACGTTCTCTGCCTCTGCTCCGGGCACATGGGTTGCCAGGCTGTTCAGAAGGCGCTTGGCTGGGTGAAACCCTCCCGCCAGCGAGGAGCACCCTGAGCGCCTGTCTCGCAGGGGAGCTGCCACGTGGCTCGTGGGCTAACCCCACTCTTATGGGACTCATCCCGCAACCTCGTCCTCAGCGGCTGGACGTTCAGAAGCTCTTGGCAGGACTGGCTGCAGCAAGGCTCTAGCTTCCCCCTCCCGCCTCCCAGTCCTTCGAACGGACATCAAGCACTCTTGGAAACCCCCAGGAAACACGGGTCGCATCCTTGCGTGCAAGATATCCCTTCCCTGGTCTCCCGCGCTTCATCGTTCTCGTTTTCTCGAGTGCTGGTGCCCGTCTCAGGCTTGCGAGAGTTCTCCCGAGGCCGCCTGCACCCGCATCACGCCAGCCCACACGAGTCCCTGCGAGGACTGCGCTCCGCGTCCTCAGAATGCTGAATGACGGTTGGGGAAGGGCTGGGACACCGAGTGCGGGGCGGCCCTGGCACAGGGCATGGCGGACCGGGTGGAACTGTCAAGAGCAGCACCGCACCACTCCTCTGCTTCATGGAGCTTTCCCCCCAGGCAGTTTGAAGGAGGATCTTCCAGCCTCATCCATATCAAGAGGCTCCAGGTCATTTCCATTGAATCCACAATCGAGCCCCAGACTGCAGCCTTTGAAGTGTCCATGGCACTGGCATGACTGGGAAGGTCTGAAATGCAAGAAGCATTGACATATATGTGTGCCTTTCCCCCGATAACACTTTCAAAATCACATTTGCCGCCAAAGGAGAAGAGAAAGAGATGTGGAAGAAAGGGTAACTCTCCCAACGGAGGGACGAGCTCTTGCCTTCCCTGGCTTGTAGACCAGGGTATAATCAAAGCATGGAGCAGGATGTCCAATGCTGCGTGCGCGGAGAGGGTGTGCCGGGAGGAGGCTCACCAGGAGAGGAGATGCCGAGAAGAGGCTCGTGGTCCGCGCGCATTTCAAAAGCACGGCGATACAGATGGTTGTCTATCGCTTCCTTGCTTTTCTGGATTCTGTATTTTGAAAAAGCCCCAAACATCAAGAGTAGTGTCCTTGCCTTGTTCTTTGGCTCCCACCCCCCGCCCTTCTCAATTCCCATATTCCTTTCCTTCCCATTTCAACTCAAGTTCTTGCCTTGAAGTGGCCCTGCAGAGTCAATGTCGATTCTTGACCAAGGCTTCTTTATAATGATTGGGTCTGGCCTAAAAACCTCAGATGTGTTCATGTTTTGCATCTATACTGGATGCTAGGCACCTCTCTCTGCCCCCCCCCCCCCGGGCCTTACTAACAGCTATGAATATAACTATTTGCTGATTGCATAAGAGGTAGAGATGTGGGAACACGAGATCTGACAAACAAAAAGAGGTCACGCCCTCTGCCGTTCAGGGGTCACGTCCTCTGCGTCAGTGGGGGGCTCAGGCTGACCGCTCCCCACTCGTGTCCCCACCAGTGTCCCCAGCAGGTCCGATGGCCTGCTGCCTGCTGCCAGGAGGGCGCATCTGTCCCTCCTGCACGTGGCTCCGTCTGCTGCTGCGTGTTGCACAACGTCGTTCAGACACGGTGTGCCTCTCAAAAGCAGGGAGCAACCTGTTGTTCCAAACGTGGTCTGTCACAGCAGCCGATCCAGGTCCTTGGAGGCAGAGCGACCTGTCCTCCTCTTCCGGGCCGTGGCCAGGCATGTGGAGGGACAGCCTGGCCACGGGGTTTGGGATGCCGGAGTCTGCACGAGGCAGAGAAACAAAGAATGGATGTCTCTTGCCTTTCTCGCAGGGTGAGCCCCCCCGCCCCGGACCCTGGTGTATGGAGAAGGGGAGCCCTGGGTCCATGGCAGACAAAGGCACTTCCCTGGGGGTCAGCACCCCCAGGACCGTGGCCTGTGAAGGCACATCCCTGCTTCTGGGAGGCTTCCGGGCAAGACGCTCAGAGTGGGGCCCCTCCCCGAGCAGGCCACTGTCTCCTTCCCACATTTGTATGGGGGATATTTCCACAACACCCCCAAAGAGGACACAGTGTTGCATACAGTTTTCATCGGCTAAGTTATATGTACAGATGCAACTTTAGAGGCAAGAACTGTAATTTCAGTAGAACTGTAGCACATCTCAGCATCTTGGAGAAGACCGTGAGCAGCGCACATGCCGAAGACCTACCTCAATAAGAACATCTCTGCCTGCTGGCAAAGGATTGCGCTCTAGTCCTTACACTCCGCTGCATCCCGTGGAGGCTGGTGGGTCAGCTGTCCGTGGGGCGTGTTTAGGGGACTGCCTCATTGTGAGCAGAAAGGGGGGAGGAGAAAGGGGGGAAGCAATAGGTAGAAGCGCACACATCAGAGAAGATGCGGTGGGGAGCATGAACTCCGCAGCAGATTGCTGGGATGTGGCAAAATGGGGGTGGGGGAGCTAGAAATGGGGGACATTGCACTCGTATGCACCCGCACTCAGAAGTAAGCCCCGCTGGGTGCAACGGGTGCAATGGGTCTTTGTCCCCAGCAAGTGGGTGTGGAATTGCAGCCAAGATGGGCAAGCTGAACTGGAGAGCGCTGGCTGGCTAGATCTGCGCGGCCTGTGTGTTCTCCTGCAGCTTCCCGTGTCGCTCGTCTCCCTGCCCACCCAGCCCTTCTCAATTCGACTATTCCCAGTAGACGTCCCTTTCTTTCTTTTCTAGAGTCTGAATTAAAATCACACACATACACACACACAAACCCCTTCTCTGTTAGGCTTTATAGTGTACTCCCCGTAGCTTGTAGGTAGATTTTCTTTCTCTAGCTCTTTTTCTTTTGCTCCTGTGTGGGGGTGTGTGAGTGTGCGCTGTCTGTGCGTGCAAAGCACTACACACAATCCATACAATATAGCTCGGAAAACACGGGGATCCATTACAAAGGCCGCTGCTATTTGAGCTGATCTCACGGGAGTTCTTTCCCCCTCCTCTCAGGGCGCAATCCTATGCGTATTTAGGCAGAAAAGAGGCCTGCAACTCCCAGCGTGACCCAGCCAGCCATGGCTGGCTGGGGAGTGCTGGCAGGTGTGGGCCGCCTTTCTGCCTACACCGGCCAAGGATGGCGCCTTTACTCGTCAGGGTGGGAGAGCCAAGTCTGAGGAGCCTCCACTTGGGTGTGCAGCCGGCTCTACCTTTGGGCAGAGAGAGGAGGACCTTGGTGTGTGCTGTCACTTCCGTGTGTCAGCCTGAGGGCAGGGCAGGGCATGCCCCACTCCCTCCTTGTTCTTGACGGGGGCCACTTTGGGAGACGATACTTGCCCGAGATTTGGGATGAAAACGTTGTCAAGGAATGTGTACTTTGAGGATGGACGGGGCAGAACTGAACATGTGGATTTGATCTCTGCTGGACTCCAGGAAAGGGGGGTCTATGCCGTGTCCTGCTGAGAGACGCCAGCGGACATCCGGCCGCTGGCTAGCAGGGACGCAAATGGCGGCGGCCGTAGCCACCGCCGTTTGTGTCCCTGTGATAGGCTACGTAAATCTTTACGTAGCCTATCACGTCTGACTTTAAAAAACACACACACACTCGCATACGCAAATGGCGGCGGCTACGGCCGCTGCCATTTGTGTTCCTTATTTTGGCCTGTCTTAGTTTACATCCATATTTACGTAGTCTAAGACGGCGAAAATAAGGGGAACGCAAATAGCGGAGCGGACGCTATTTGCGTTCCCCTTATTTTTGCCGTTTTAGTCTATGTAATTATTTGCGTAGACCAAGACGGCCCAAAATAATGAATGCAAATGGCAGCGGCCGTAGGCGCCACCATTTGCCTACGCCTTTTTTTTTTTTTTTACCCGGACGTTTTAGGCTACGTAAAAACATACGTAGCCTATCACGTCTATGTAAAAAACCCCAAAAAACTGCAAATGGCTGCGGCAGGAGCCGGTCGGAAGACCAGCCGCCGCTGCCGCCGCTGAAGCCACCACCACCTGGAAGATCCGCCCCAGGTAATTCTCGTCCCGGGGGGGGTCCGCGGGGTGCCAGGGGGCCAGGCCGTTCCGCCACAGATTTCAGGGGGCCGAATGCACTGGCATTCGTCCCCACCGAGATCCGTGGCGGAATTCTCTGCCACCCCTAATTCCCATCTTGTTTTCTGAGCCCCTCTCCCAGAGCAGCTGTGGAATCATTGGGTCGCAGTCAGAATCCCAGCAGAAGTGGTTCGGAAGGGTGGGCAGGCTGGTTCGCTAGTGAGAAACCCGGGGCCGAAGAGTTTGCCCATGCTGACATGCACGTAAGGGCAAGAGGGAGTGGGGCTGGTTTGGGCCTCCTCAGACTGCGGAATCGTTCGGGCCTCTCGCCCTCTCTTTTCAGCCATACAGATTGCAACAGCGGAACAAAGCTGTATGGGTCTCCGACACGGTTATAGTGGTGGGCTTTGGCTGTCCTTGGAACTATATACTGAGGCGATAGCTCATTGCCCACAGCTATACGATTTCTGGAATCCTACACTCATTCAGCTTTTGCTGTGAGCGCTAAGAAGCTCGTCCACGCACCCAGAGCTGCTAACCATAGGAGTTCTCGGAGTTCCTAGGGATTTCTGTTAGTTGGCCAGGAGTTCTTTGTGCCAAGAGATGAGCCCAGGACAGAAGGCGTTACTGGAATACATCTGCCCAGTTGCTTCCGCTGTCCAGCCCCACCCTTGCCTTTCCTGCTCTTTCCTGTCTTTCCTGGACAGTATTTGTGGTTCTTATGGTAGGACATGGAAGGGGTGATAGACGGATCAAGGAATGACTATGGTTTTGTTCACTCACCGCATACAGAACTGAAATCGTTCTGCTCCTGCGCCATTCCACAGCTGCGCATCGTGCACTGCTGGCACAGGAGGCATTGAGGGCTGCCGAGAGGGAGGGGAGAGAGGAGAGGAGGAGGAGCCCGAAGGGCAGCCGACAGCAGGAGGAGCAGCATCTGTGGAGAAGGCCACCCTTCTTCTCCCACAGATGAAGCCCCTCCTCTGGTCCTCCTCAGGCGTCTGCTGGGGGATGTCCAGAGGCCTCACGGGCCCTGCAAGGACTACAGAATGGCGCCTGAGCTAACAACTCCGCCTGCAAGATGCATGTTACCATTGTGGTTTATTCTTCTCTTTCCACACGCAGGTAACGACCCTCAAAGGAGGGTGGAGCCCTCGAGCGGGTGGAGCCCTCGAGCGGGTGGAGCCCTCGAGCAGGCCTGCAGCCGGGGACATCGCAATGCTTTCTGCGTTTGTTTTGTCACTTCTGACCTGTTTAAAGTTCTTTCTGCCCTGCCCTGAAGAAAAAGAAGCCATTTCTTGTTTCAAGTCAAGAGATACAATTTTTAAAATCTAGATGATTTTACACAGTGATCTCTGTGTTTGCTTGCTGTTCCACAAACCGCAGCAACAAGAATGCTTTCCAAGCTCAACAACCCCAGCTGCTGTAAGCTTCCCTCCTGGGGAGATGCTCAGCATCCCTCATGTTACAAAGTATGCTTTGATTTGCATGGAGCTGCATATCACAGACATGTACGCTAAAGACATCCCAGAGGGATCTTTGAACATAGAACTCTTGGTGCTTAGGAAAACCCGATACCCCCAAAGCTGAGGGAGTCAGAGAGCACGAGACGGTCTTTGGAAGCAATTCTTTGATTTATTACAGAAGACTTCCAAAGGAATTGAAATCACACATCAGGGGAATTAGAACGATACATACGTTTGGGGAATCAGAATCATACTAACATTCGGAGGGTTAAAGATACACGTATAAAGCCAATAGTGAGGTACACTGGGATGCATAGGAAATGGTGTGTGTGTGTGTGTGTGTGTGTGTGTAGTAGGGATGTATGCTGTAAAGGCCGCCAGACACATGCGGGCAGCGCAACTGGACTCTGCATGTCGGTGCGAGTTCTGCAAAGCACTGCCCCATCTCGCCACTGCTGTGGGCTCTGCGCAGGCCAGACAGGGACTGCTGGTTTGGACAGAACTGGAGCAAGATGGCTACGGTTTGGAACGGGTGCGCTGCTGGGGGGACAAGCGCCACTCCGTGCATTGCCTCTTCTGCATGCACATCTGGAAATGGTCTTTCCTGCTGGTGATGTCGCTGCGGCGGATATTATCTGTAGGGGAAGTAGTTGTCCTACTAGCCTCACTCTTCCCCAGCACCTTCACATCCAGAACATCTCTCTTGCGGCACTCCATGGTTTTCTCTGTCAAATAGGTTTTTAGACTTCGGAAGTCAGGGTTCTGACCTTGCAGCGCCTCCCTCACTGTGCTACCCGGAACCGCGGTTCAAGGAGTGACGCAGCCATGTATTTCACGTCCCTGCGGAATCTCCTGCGGAAGGAATGTGCAAGCCTAACGGCAGGATTGGGGGCTTGACTGTCTGCAGCACTGCTGTGCTCACAAAGCCCAGCACAGCCTTTTCTCGGCACCCCCTCTGTCATCTTCAGCGCAGGCAGAACTTGGCCCAGTGTAGCATCTCAGTAGCGTTGTGCATTCATCAAAGGCTTTTACCATGTCAACCAGCTCTTGCATCAAGACCCACTGCTGTGGTGCGACCAAAAATTTGGAGTGGTGTTTTGTCTCGATAGTGTGGTCATTTATAGCAGCTCTCTGCTGACAGAGTCGCTGTAGCATATGCAATGGGCTGTTCCAGTGTGTGCACACATCCAAGATGAACTTGTGTTGTGGAAGACCACGTCTACGTTGGATGGCGCCTATTGCCGCCATCGCTGAGCAGGACTGCCTGAGGTGTGTGCAAATGGATCGGGCCATCTTCAGTAGCTTGCCTATTTTGGGAGATGGGTTGCTCAATCCCGAACGCACCACAACGATCAAACAGTGCGCAACGCACTGGACGTGGTTTCGCCCTGCAATGCGGACTGCTTTCCGGGAGTTGGAGGCATTAGAGGCTTCTAAACAGCCCACTGCTGGATTTAAGGGGGGGACCCAGGACGTAACAACACCATCAATTTTCGTCGTAACGCTTTCTGCTGTGTGCGTCCCCGAGAGCATTGTGAGGGCCAATGTCGCTGTCGCCCGAGTCAGTCTGCATTTCTCACTGACGGAGACCCATTGCGCAGTGACACACAGATAAGACCTTGTTTGCTTGCTTGTCCACGGGTCTCTTGTCAGATGAATGCTTCCTCCAACCGCGCGCTTCCAATCCTGCTGGAGCGCCCTTCTGACTTCAGAAGCCAGGGCTGGAATGGCAGCGCCACTACCGTAGTGACGAGAAGGGACATCCCACTGGGGGCACAATTCCTCCACGAAGTCCCGGAAGGCCTCCTCTTCCACTCTGGAGAAGGGCAGCGTGCATCGAGCAATGAACTCTTCCTGTCAGGGCTCCATTCCCCCTTGCTGCCTGGACGCGTCAGATGGGGATTTCGGTGTCAGCGCGAGGCATAGTTCCATTGACACCTGCCTCTTAGCTAAGTTGCCTTCTGTGCCCTTCTCAGCCAGACCACTGTGCCTTTGGTCTTTGCAAGATGAGGCAAAAAAGGCAGTAATACTCTTTTGGGATGGCTGGGAGAGGGACTTGCCTTTACTGTCTTTGGGCACAAGAAGCGCATGATGCACCTCCATGTGTCGCCTCATGGCAGATGTGCCCACTTGTCCACAGCCCCCTTCCATTCCTAGGTGCACACGACTTCTGCAAACATCACAGACCACGACGTAACGGTCATTTTTCGCATCTTTGAAGAAGCGCCACACGTAGGAACTCGCCCGGCCACCATCTTTTCTTTGGGCAACGGAGTACCAGTTTCAGATGAGGCGGCATATGGAGCTGCACGTTTCCTCTCATCTCTGCTTGTGGATGGTGTTGCTGGTGGCACTGTTGATGGTGATGACGAGCGCTTAGCAGGGCATAGTTGTTCCTGAGGTTTGGGATTGCTCCCAAAGAACCCGGCAGGCTGGACCACAGAGGCAGACTCAGTCTCAGCAGGGACATCGGTATAGAAGGACTCCTCCTCCTCATCGCTGTCTGCATCAGTGCTGAAATGAAGTCCTCTGGGCTTTTTTTCCAAATTACGTGAACCGCTGCCCACGAGGTAATTCTCAACAGGTAGCTCTGGACCGGGTTCATCTTCTGTCCCACTTTCGCTCTCCCATGCAGGGAGGACGGTTGTGGGCGTTTCTGTCACGATTCCAAAGAGAAGCGGAATTTCAGGAGAAATGCACCTTTGACACATGAATAATAGCAAAGAGAAAACAATCTGCTGGGTAGGGATGGCGGATAATTTCTCCCGAATCTTCGGGGGGCCGAGCACCAATTCATTCGGCCCCCCGAAATCGGCAGTGAAATTCTCCGCCACACCCCTGCCCCCCCGCCCCCCCCCCCGGGATGGGACTTACCGTAGCCGAATGTCCCTCCCGGCGGCGGGTCCCGGCGGCGGTTCGTTACATTTTTTTGTAATTTGGCGGTTTTTACTTCATTACAGCTGAAGTAAAAAAACAAACAAACCCGTGATAGGCTACGTAACGATTAATGTAGCCTATCACGGCTAGATCTCCAAAGTCAGCCGTGATAGGCTACGTTAATCGTTACATAGCCTATCATGGGTGACTTTGAAAAAAAAAAAAAGCTCATATGCAATTGGCGGCCCCCTTGGGGGCCACCATTTGCGTACGCGCTTTTTTTTCCCCCCCCCCAAAGTCACCCATGATAGGCTACGTAACAATTAACGTAGCCTATCACGGCTGGCTTTGCAAATCTAGCCGTGATAGGCTGCGTAAATCATTACGTAGCCTATCACGGGATTTTTGTTTGTTTGTTTGTTTTTTACTTTCGTAGTTCACGGCCGGGGAGACGGGGCGCTTCTCCCCGGCCTGAATTTCGGCTGGGCGAGGCGGGGCGCCTCCCCCCCCGGCCTGAACTTCGGGGGGAGAACCAAAGCGCCTCCCCCCCACCGCAAAGCAAGCTGCGAGACCAGGTAAGTGACTTTCGTACATCCCTACTGCTGGGACATGCCCCCTCGCAGGCCTCTACATATCTCTGTCCTCCAGTTTTCCACGATGATGACATCTGGATGGAAGAGAACAAGAGCGAGACACCCCTTATGGCCGGGAGGCAGGGGTCGGTGTCCAAGTCCCATTTAACAGCGACACGACTTAGGAGTGCTTTAGTGACGTCTTAGGCCTGGTATCGACGGAGGAGGCTGATTGCCTCATTGGGGGAATCTCTCTCCCCAAAGAGGGAGGACTGGGGAGTCCGGGGGGGCAGTGGCAAGAATTTTAGGCTTGCGGCAGCTACGGCTGGGGTTCCTTCTTCCCTTTTTCACCTGATGTAGCACAGCAGAGAGCCCCTGTCATGCCCCCTGCCTTCCTCATGGTGTAGTAAAAATGTAACCTAAAAGCCATTGTATGTGTCTTAAGCAGCACGTAGTATTGTAAGAGCTGCGCATGCCTGGAATGAGCAGACAGTAACCCTAAGATAAGGTTGCCAAGCAAACTGCTAGCAACCAATCAAAGTGACACGCTGGCTAAGGAATGCAAGCTGAGGTGATAAAACTGTAGCGCGGGGGTCGCCCAGGGTCGACTCTGCTTTTGAGCGTGAGCTCCTTTGTCGAACTGTTTGCAAACAATAAAATCGAGTTGGACCCAGCCTGAAGTTGACTCTCCTCTTTGGGGCAAATTGGACTAGCGTCCAAGGGGCGAAACTAGCATTTTGTGCAACAAATTGGCGAGTTAGTCAGGGGTCCCTTGGACCACCCTGGGGTCAAACGACAGAACCGGCAAAGGTGCCTGTGGGGCGCGCCGGACCGCCTTTGAGGTCTGCCACGGCACCAGAGAACGGGGGTCGGGACACCCAGGAGGTTAAAGGCGTGGACTCCATTGATTGAGTCAACCAGGCTGAACGGGTCTGAAGAGACGGCACTAGGGTGTTGGGCAGAGTAAGTACTTGATTTCCCTTCTGTCTTTCTGTTTGAGTTGCCTTCGGAGCGTCTGAGGTTTGTCAGACTCTGTGTCAGTGTCGGAGGTTTGTCAGGCTCCGTGTATGGTTTCAAATAGAGGTAGGCACAATGGGGGCGGGTAGCTCCCATTTAGAAAGCTCTGCCACTCCCTTGGGATGCATGCTAAAGAACTTTAGCAAAGTCAAGCGTCTGAGGTTTGTCAGACTCCGTGTACTAAGATGTCGAAAGGCAAGCTGGTTACACTCTGTCAATTGGAATGGCCAGCATTTGGAATTAGTTGGCCAGACATAGGATCCTTTGGTGTAAATCTTGTAAATGCTGTATATAAAAATGTGGTGAATAATGGGCAATGGGATCAATTCGCCTATATTGATGGTTGGTTGAATTGGTGCGGAAAGAATCCCCCTTAGTTACAGAAGTATAAATGTGTAAATGTGTTACTGGCAAAGGACCACAGGGGCAAGAGACCCCGGGTGGTGTCTGAATCAAGTAGTAAGAGATAAATTTGCCTCAGGGAAGGTGAGGTTATCAGCATTTGGATGAGTGCCAACCAAAATCCACTGAAGGCGAGAAAAGGTTGAATATAAAGTTCAATATTGTAAAGTCATGATGGTATGCTCCGAGGTGAAGCCCAAAGCCCCTGTTCTCCCTGATTCAAGCCCCACAGAAGGAGCTTGAAGACTGGGAGACCCTGCCCAAGGTGCCCTGAGCTCCCCCCGGTCTGATTCGGTCTGTTAGGTTGGGAGGAGAGGTTGTTGGGGGAGGGAGGGGGCCCTCCAGAGACAGTTTGTCTGCCACCGTATCCAAGTTTGTTAGAAGAAGCAAAAGCAGTTAAAAAAGTTGCAACTTCTGAACAAAGAGATTTGTTTGACGACTTAAAGACTGTGGCAAAATCAAGAAACAAAGACAGAGCAAGTTCTTAAAATATCAGGGTCTGTGTAAGCTTATCTCTGTCAGCCTGCTCAGAGCAGAGCCAAGGGGGACTTGCCTAACCCCCCTTCACCATGGCTGGTTTAGCCTTAGCAAGCAGAGAGGCTGGAAGGTGTCTGTGAGGACCTGACAAAAGAGTGAGATTTGCAAAAAAACAAACAAACAAGAAAAGCATCACAGCTGGAAAGCTGAGCAGCACTGCTCTGTTCTTATCTGTGGAGGAATCTAGAAGAGGTGTAAGGTTACACCTTCCCCATTCGAACTGATGAAGAGACACAGAGCTTTTGTTAAAAACATCCCTTCTTTATGGCCCAAAGCCTTCTTTGTTAGAGGCACTCTGCACATGGACTGGAACTTTAGACAGTTAAAGACTTGCCATAAAAAGTACTGTGAGGCTTGTCATAGCCTTAAACTCCCGTTGTTGTAGATTGTGTGTTTGTTTGTGATCAGCTCAGTGTACAGTTTGATTTGTGATTTCAACACTCAGATAAAAAGCTGCATTTGACTGAAAGAACTGGGTATATTTAGCTTTGAGAAGAGAAGACTGAGAGGAGATCTGATAGCACTCTTCAAGTACTTAAAAGGTTGTCCCAGAGAGGAAGGCCAGGATCTCTTCTCAATCATCCCAGAGTGCAGGACATGGAATAATGGGCTCAAGTGACAGGAAGCTGGATTCCAGCTGAACATCAGGAGAAACGTCCTAACTGTTAGAGCAATACAACAATGGAACCAATTACCTGGGGAGGTGGTGGGCTCTCCCACCCTGGAGGCATTCAAGACGAGGCTGGACAGCCATCTGTCAGGGATGCTCTGATTTAGATTCCTGCACTGGGCAAGGGGTTGGACTCGATGGCCTTGTAAGCCCCTTCCAACCCTACTATTCTATGATTCTATGATTTCCAAGGCTTTGATTTCATTTACCCTAATGAAGCATACAGATACAAATTTGATAGAGATTCATAGACTACAAAGGAAACAGCCTTCAAAAAGTTCAAAGAGAAACTACGAAAGTTAGTTTCCCTTTAAAAAGGGGGGCAGCAAATTCTCTTAACTTAAGAGGTGAGAGAGAGAGAGAGAGCCCCCACTCTCCCGTGATACTTCTAAGCCCAGCTGTGTTTCTGAAGCCTAAGAAAGTTCCTGCCCCATGTGTTCCAGCCCTTTCTCAAAATCTGAACTGTTCTGACGTTCCATTTGCTCAGAGGCAAACCTGACACTCTGCCAAAACTCATGCAGTGTGGAGTTGCCGATGCAAAAATGGCGGCTTGGAACTCTTTCCACATATGAGAACGCCCTTCCCTTGATTTTGATGGGCCCTGACCATGCAGTCAGAGGAGCAGTATAATGGTTAGATCTGCTCCACCATGCCCTACTATACAAAACAAATGTTTTCCAGTCATGGTGTTAGATTTTAATGATATGAAAAAGGTATAAAAGAAGGCAGAAGAAAGTAGCAGACAAAAAGGCTTAAAAAAGAAAGAAAGCTTATCCCAAATGTGTGTCGTTGAGATTAGTAAGAAGATCTAAGCAAGCGAGTCTCTGTCGAAGCAATGGCAAACAGCCTAAGTTGCAAAGAAGACAAAGAGTTAAAATTGGTGCATGGCACAGAAAATTTGAAACATGATCTGCAGAACAGGCAAGCCAAAAGATAAGTGTGCCTGTTACAAGAGGGAGGCTATAGTAGCCATAAAAAGGGGCGAAGCCCCCGTATGAAGCTCTAACAAAAATATTACCCACTAGAAGTGGACAATTAAAATAAAAAAGGCTTTTCTTAAATTGAAGCAAGCCTTAATATCACTGCCTGCTTTAGCCTTATCAGACCCCAGATCATGAAGTTTTTAGAGCTATGGTGCACATGAGAGCACATGAAAAGAGTGCCATTCCTGAAAAAAGGAAAAGGCAATGCTGGCAGCCACCATGGGCGGAGATTTAAACCGCGGCTGGAGAGCACAAAAGCGACGGGGGGGGGGCGGAAAAGGAAAGGGCCGACCGGGGCGCAATAAATGTGCGTATTGTCAAGAGAAGAGACACTAAAAAAGATTTTCCAGAGTTGAAAGAGAAGAGAAAAGAAACTCACCCTGAAGGCTGCCAAACGCGGGCAGGGTCCTCCGGAGTTGGGGGGGAGTCTAGCTGAAGGGCCACCACCCTACAAACAAATGCTGTGGAGAATCCCAAGGTAAAAGTAAGGGTTGGTGGCAGAGACTGTGAGGCCCTAGTAGATACTGGAGCCACATTTTCTATGATCCCTGTGAAGCCCCCCCGGCGAGAGAAAGTGGAAAGCATGTAACTGTAAAAGGAATTAAAGAGAAAAAAAAACTAAATTGCCCGTGTGTAAGCCTCTCCTCACGAAAACTGGAAATAACATACTGGAACATGCCTTTGTAGTTTCATCTGCATACCTGGTTGCCCTCTTGGAGCGGGACTTATTAACAAAACTGCAAGCTAAAATCTTCTTCCGTGATAATCAGATTGTAGTACAGCTGCCAGCAATGCAGGGCTCAAATTAGCAGATGGCCCTTCAAGCAATCGAGATTGTGTCAGAGGCCAAAGGGACTGAAATTTTAGAAAATGTTGATCCATGTGTGTGGGCAGACAGAACCCCTGCCCGAGCAAATGCATAACACCAGTTAAAATCTTCTTTTAAAAAGGGAGAGCCCTGTGTGCGTGAGGCAGTATCCTCTGAAGAAAGCCACCTGTGCAGGCTTGAAGCCGCTCATTGAGAAGTTCAAAAGTTATGGTTAGCTAATAAAGGGATCATCCCCCTTTAACACCCCAATTTTGGGTGTGCCCGAGGCAGATAGCACCTCCTTCAGGTTAGACCAAGACCTGAGAACAGTGGCTGACTGCCCTTTGTGCCTCAAAAACAATTCAAAAATGTTTGAGCCCCCAGCTCAAATGAGAAGTCGCCCATGCGCTTACTATCCTTTTCAGAGATTTCAAATTGACTTTTCAGAGTTGCCCCAGACTCATGGCTATCGGTACCTGCTAGTAATGATAAAACCAATTGACCGCACCTTAAAGACAATGCTCACTAGAATTTGTTTAAAGATTAAGTTGAAAGGCCACAGGCCTTGCCAGTCACCTTGACTCGAGTACGGTACACCCCCAAGGGAAGTATTAAATTGACATCTTTTAAACGTTCCATAAGCGCCCACCTCAGATATTACCTATGGCTGATAGCTTAAATGTGAATTTAAAAGTAAACGTTTTAAGATTCAAGGTTATGTTACTGCTTTGCAGTCTGTTTTGTTTTCACAGGTTTGCGACACCGCACCAATCCTGGCCTTTAGATGCTCCAGTGCATAATCTCAATCCCAGCGATTGGGTGCTAATCCAGTCCTGGAAAGATGAACCACTTACTGAGAAATGAAAGGGTCCATTCCAGGTTCTACTCACCACTCACACGGCTATAAAAGTCGCGGAAGGAAAGAAGTGGATCCATCACACTGAATAAAGGCATCACCTGCACCAGAGAGGGTCACACTGGAAGCTGACCCACCTGAAGGTCATCATTAGAATAATGAACCCCTGAAAGGACCCAAGTAGGTCTACAGAAAGAGGGCGCTCTCGTTTCAAGGGTTCCTGATGAACGGAACAAAACTGAGTTCCAAAAGTTCAAAAAAACTGTGTTTTTGTTGTCAACATTCTAGTAGCTAGAACAAAGGCGTCCTAGGACTCACTTGCTGTTTAGAGAAAACCGTCAATGCCACAGCGATAATAGTTTGCGCCTTTAAGTGCGTAGTCCACCGCTGGACCAAAGAGAGTATAAATTTGAGAAAAGCCTTTTGAGGGGGGAATTGTAGTAAAAATGTAACCTAAAAGCCATTGTATGTGTCTTAAGCAGCACGTAGTATTGTAAGAGCTGTGCATGCCTGGAACGAGCAGACAGTAACCCTAAGATAAGGTTGCCAAGCAAACTGCTAGCAACCAATCAAAGTGACACGCTGGCTAAGGAATGCAAGCTGAGGTGATAAAACTGTAGCGCGGGGGTCGCCCAGGGTCGACTCTGCTTTTGAGCGTGAGCTCCTTTGTCGAACTGTTTGCAAACAATAAAATCGAGGTGGACCCAGCCTGAAGTTGACTCTCCTCTTTGGGGCAAATTGGACTAGCGTCCAAGGGGCGAAACTAGCATTTTGTGCAACAATGGGAGTTTGTGTGTGTGTGACTAAGTACCAGGAAGGATGCTAACTGAGGGCAGAGTGTCCAAGTGTGAAGGATGGCGGGCAAGGAAGTGAAATAAAAACCTAAATTTTCGATCGAGAAGATGTGGACCTTTCTGGCCATGGCGTCTGGCAGTTACCTTTTCTGGGAAGGAGGTTTTTCAGAGCCTCCGGGAGCTCCTTGTTCTTCTGAAGTGTGTGCAGCTCCTGGAGGATCTTGGCCTTCACAACTGTAACCTAACCAGGAGCAAACTCCGAAGAAACCCACCATCAGCCTGCCGTAGCAACAACCCTCGAGGAGGACTGGGGGTGGGCGTTTCTGCTGTCAGGCCCGCTCGCCTTCCCCTCCCCTCCACTCCGCATGACGCAGGGAGGCCGTCCGCTCTGGGCACTCCTCCTGACATGGCTCCTGGAGTCCTGGGGAGGAAACAACAGGCCCTGCCTTTCCCCGTTGGGAGCCTACACGAGCAGTTCACTCACCTCCTTCCCCGAAAAGGCCTCAGACCTCCCAAGGAGGGAATATGCACTGAGAATGGGGGCCTCCTGGGTCTTGCTGCTGTCGTGGTGGGCCAGGACCAGTGCTGTGCCGAGGAAGGCCCTCTTTTAAGGCCCTCTTTCAAGCCACAACACGTGAATTTTGTGACACAAGTTTCCATTGGAACGCAACACCGTTTCCCAGAAGCCACTCTCCCCTGCCATAGGGCAAGGCCGGGCCGAGCTGTGGGGCTGGCAGCCAGCTCCAAATCGGACAGGGAGGTTTCTGGACCAGGGCTTTCTCCGGCTGCTGTGTGTCCCCCTCCTCTTTCTCACCATGGCCCCCTCTTCCATGCTGAGCAGGCATGGAGCTGGTGAACAAGCAGGCAGGGACCTCTGCCGTCCCTGCTACTCACCCCCGTGGCCTGGGCCAGAGCGAGAAGCCCGTAAACAGGGAGGTGGCCCCGGTGAGGAGGAGGAGTGCTCCAGGGGGATCTTGCTAGGGGCCCTCTGGGGCTGTGAGGCCCCCTGCAGGTGTCCCGCCATGCTGAGCCCTGACACTGGCCTTCCCTCACCTTGCCCTTGAGCGAGGCCCTCCCACACCGGTCTGACGGGAGGACGGCAAGAGGCGTCTCCCTTGCCGGCAGGACTGCAGCGCAGCCATCCTTGCAGCTGCCGGGGGGTCTTTACCTCGCCCACGCTGCAGGCCTCTCGGTATGCCAGCAGCTTCTGGCTCCCTAGGGCTCCCCCCCACCAGAGGTCCTCTGTCTCGCGCGCCCCTGACAGAGAGACACCAGATGGGATCGACTGCCACGGAGGTGGACCGTCCCCTTCGGGAGGACAAGGGGCCAGCCAGAGGAGGCTGCTGGGCTCCTCCTTCCTTGCCCGCTTACCCCTCTGGAGAAGCAGGAGCCGATGGAAGGAGCTGATGGCTGCCTTGGCCTGGTCCCGCAGATTCGCCCTGGAGCCAGTCAGCAGCATGGCGCATTCGGCCACCAGACGGCCCAGGACCAGGTGGTCTCCAGACAGCTAGTGGGACAGGAAACCAGGGGGACCTCGACCCACACTTCTCCCTTGCTTTCTCCCTGCACCTCGTGGGCCCTGTCCTGCAGACCCCATGGGCGACACGCCCTCCGCGGAGCTCTCCGGATTGAGCCCTGCCCTGGTGCCGGGGGCTGGGGGCTGGTGCGTGCTGCTCCGGGTTCCCTCCCGCCCCCACACCGGCCACTGAAACAGAGAACCCAGCCTCTCTCCCTGCCCAGAGCAGGCCGGGGGCCCTCCCCCGAAGGCTCGGACGGTCCCAGCCCAAGGCCCCTCGCCAGGCCAGCAGCCAGGGATACGCACGTCCACTTCTGGCAGCATCAGGCTGTAGTCCACGAGGTGCATGCCGCACGCCAGCGCCCTCCAGGCCTCCAGCGGCACACTGGACCGCATCCAGAAGGGGACATCCTGTGGGAGGAGGCAGCCCTCAGAAGCCTGGCAGGGCCCGAGGGGGGCGGGGGGCTTACCCGCCACACCCAAGCCCTGAGGCAGAGCCCTGCGCACCGTTCCCGCCCGGACCCTCACGGGCTGCTCCAGGCTGCTCGGGGCACTAGGGAGACCCTGGTGGGTCCAGGCCTCGAGGTGCCATTGCCTTTGGGCAGCATCTCCATGGCCTCGCACCGCCCTCCGGGGCCTCGAGCTGGGCAACCTCGCCTGTTTTGCCAGCAAAAGTGAACTTCTCAGATGTCCATTCACCTCCACAATGAATAGGAGATGGCTGAGGCTGGGCTCGCCGGCCAACAAGCCCTGCAGCATGAATTGCAGGGTCTCGTAGCCATAGGGCTTGGAGAACTGCTGGAAGGACAGACAGCGTTAGGCTGGGGGGGACACTGAAGGAACCCCTGCCACGGCTGCGTGGTCTCCACCGGCTCCCGTCCCTTCAGGCGGGGGGGCAGGGAACGCCCCTAAGGCGGGGGGGGAGCAGGGAACGCTGGAAGGAGAAGAGCAGCAGGAGTGAGCGGAGCGGGAGCGGGAGGGGCGGCTCTTCTCTTCCACGGGGCCGGCCTGCGCTTCCACGCTTCCCTCTCCGCTGGACCTGGAGGCACGATCCTTCCGGGCCGCCAGTCAGCTGGACGGGGAGGGGGCACAGTCCAGGACCGTGCTCCGTGGCCCCACTTCCGAAAGAAGAAGGGAAAGCGGGATAGGGGGAGCAATCCCGTGGTCCCGAGGGCAGATGTGGGCGCCGTGAGGGCGGCTTCCTGCTCCGCTGCCACAGAAGGAGCTATGAGCTGGGGGGGAGCTCTGCCCACGGGCCCTCCATACGCCCCCCCACCTCCATCCCGCCCCCATGGAAATCTCTGCGGTTCCTCCAGTTCCCGAGCAAGATGCGGCAGAGGAGAATGGGGAGGGGGAGGGGCATCCCAGAGGGAGGGGGAGGCAGGTGGAGAGGCCGGGATCTGCAGGGTCCTCCGGCCTCTCGATTCCTGGCCCAGCCCGAAAATAAGCCGGGGCTCAGAATTCACATGAGACAAGGCGAAATGAAATCCTATCTGGGCACCATCCTGTTCCTGCTTCGACAGGGAAGTGCGGCAGCATCGGCCGGCCAGCCACGCTGGCAGAGGGTACAGCAGAAAAACCAGCCCTCCCTCCCCCCGCAGCGACACATTGTGACCTGGAGGAGACCCTTTCATGAGCCGGGGCAGGTCCCACACGCCCCAATACCTCAGCTGGCAAACAGCCTTCATGGCGGATGAGACGACAGCGGGGGGCAGGGCTTCCCCGGGCTGGGTCTCCATCGCCATCTGGGGAGGCCAAGAGGGCAAAGGCAGAGATGAGCGGCCGGCCCCTCGGCCCCAGCCTTCCCCGGAGGGACGCTCAGGGCTCTTCATCCCCCGTCACTGCTGCCTTCCGCTGGGGTTCGGGGCCGCGTCTTGCTCACCGCTACGGCCAGGGCTAGGTCAGCCTTGGTGCAGGGCAGACCCAGGGCCCTCCAGCTGCCCTTCCTCGCAGCTCTGCAGCAGGTCACGACGGCCAGGAGGAAGGTGGCTTTGTCCTTGCCGTCGAGCACCTGGATGTTGGCGAGGATCAGGCGGTTAGCCAGGAAGGGCATTTCGGGGCCGCCAGGCCAGGGTGCCCCCTCGGTGTGCTCTGGGTGCTGTCTGCCGTGGCATCCAGCGGTGGGCTGTGTTTCTCCGAGGACACGATGGCCAGCAGGAGGATGCCAGCCCTACCCCACCCCTCACAACATGCTCTGCGGGTCTCTCCACCTCCATGGAGGAGGGGACGGAGGAGGCGCGGTTGGCCCTGTCCCAGTCGCCTAGGGCCGCCCCGCCCTCTGCCCTAGCAGGCTGGTGGGCTCCAGACACGACTGTCACTACAGCACTGCAGCACATGCTGATTTCTAATCCTAGGCTTGAGGGCCAAAGGGGAGGGAGCAAGGGATGTGTCCAGAGGATCCCCCTTTGTGCTGTTTTGGGATCTCAGAACACATCCCACCGTTGCATTGTGCCGACAGCCGGGGCAGCAATGCAGGGTCTGATCTGGGCGTTGTCAAAATTCGTTGTGAAATCGGTGGATGTGACCCTCTGCAAACGGAAGGGGCGCTGGCAAGCCCAAGACCAGCTCAGAACGCTGTGGACCCCTCATGAGAGGAGTGGGGCCTCTGACCCCACCCGGGCAGTGAGGTCCTCCGAGGGGGCCACGCGGGATTCCCCCTAGAGCAAACCAGACCGTGGAGAGTGCCCTGGGTGGAAGGCATCAGGAGTGTCCGGAGGGGAGAGGAAGGGTCTGTACCTGCTGTCCCGCTTGGAGCTGCTGCATGAACTCTGCCACCCTTTGCAGCAGTGCGGCCACCTCTGCCTCCGACTGGACCGGAGCTATACATGTAGCAGAATCTGGTATGCTTGTGGATGCCAAAGAGGAAAGAACATGGTGGACAGCCAGAGGAAGGAGGGCTTTACTGAGCCCATGCAGGGCTTTTTAACTCAGGAAAACTCACATGCTGCATGGGGGCAAAGGAGCACCTCCGAGGACACTTCCCCAGCAAGAAACTGGGTGTCCTTCGTGCAAAAAGGGTTGCTTACTCAGTGACCATCTTTGAACTCAGGGGCTCCCCAAGATGCAGCAGCTTACTCTTCTCCAAGCTCTCTCCTGCATTTAAACAAGCTTCTGAGGCCCCATCCGCATGAGCCATTTACTCTGGGGCTGCTGCGATCCGAGGACCTTCGAGACATACGATGCAGGCGCCACCTCGCAGCCTAACCGTGGTTTTCACGGGGAAAATGTGGATTTCCGCAGAGGCGTTTTGCTGTGATGTTTTAGCTTGCTGAGGGTGTACCGCGGTTGCTGAGCTGTCTGTCCCTTCCTCGAACTGACTTCGCAGTTTGCGGTGGGCATGGGGTAGGCGCGCTTAATGATTGCGTCATTCTGTGACGCCTTTTCACCCCTCCCCGTTCCTCCCCGCTCCTTTGCAGCTGCATAGTAACAGAGAGGTATCCATTCTGGAATGATGGGGAGGCACGTCCCTCTCACGTGGGCATGCCCCTTCGCACGTGCGAACCATCGAGAGAGTTACCATGCCAAACAGTTGGCATGGCAATGAAGGGGCAGACTACCCACATCTCACCAAAGAGGAATGGACAGACACAAAAGAACCCCTAAAATACAAAACAGCCATTAAAACCCAAAGTGTCGCGCCCCACCATCACGTGGTTGCACAGCTGCGCGTTTAAATATAGTGGTTAAAAAGAAAAATGAGCAGTGAAACTGCTGCAGTTTACTTTGCTTTACTGGCCATGTGTCAGGGCACAGCGGGTTTTCCCATTGGAGACGTCCCCAGTAAATCGCGTCTGTACCGCAGCGGAAGCTAATTTGCAGCTGCAGTGCTGTGCTGTTACACCAGAGTGAACGGTGAAAGTGGTGCCGTGTAGTTGGCCCCGAGTCTCCGTGATCAGGGTTCTCTCCCTCTCTCTCCCTCTCTCTGTCCATGCACTCTGTACTGAAATTGTGATTCAGGATGCTCGGGGACAGGAAGGAGGAGAACTCAGATGAATGTCTGGATTTTTTTGAGTTTGTCCCTTTTTAAAGGAAGAAGCCCAGGTTCCTGGTAGAGCATAGTATTACAGAACGGGAAGAAAGAGGCAGACACTAAACTTCAAAATGGCCACAGCCTCATTGATCGATTTACTTCATTCAGTGACCAGCTGAGATCAGTGTATATTGGGGTGAGTGGGTCAATGTCTCTCGCCCCCCCTTCCCTGTCCCTGCTCTCCTTTTCCTGAAGAACTGCTCTGCCTACCCAGACGCAATGGTCACCATGGCTTCAGCCCGAGCCACCTGACTCCAGGGAAACATGATGGGTGGGTCAAGACCACATCCCATCCAAAGCAGCTCATTACTGGAGCAGCCCCAGCTCTGGGGAGCGCCCCCCGTTCCAAGGTTACTCTCAGTCCACTCTCACCTGAGAATGAGACAGACAGACAGTGTCGTCTCACCTGGCCTGTCAGTCATCTGTCACCCAGGAGGTTTCGCCACTGATGCTGTGTTGGGCGGCGGGGGGGGGGGGGTATGTTTGCTGAGTGAGTGTCGCCCAGGTGAGGACAACCACAAGCTCTCCCTGCCAGCATCTCCTTCAGAGCCCTGCTCCGAACATTGGGGAAACGCCCACCTGCCCACAGCACTCTCCCCTGCGGGATGGAGATGAGGGGGTCTAGGGTGGGCCCCTCTGCCAACTGATCCTCCAACACCTGGAGCATCTCCCAAGATGCTTGATAGCCTGAAAAGAAGCAGAGACTTGGAGCACACCAGCCTAAAATCCCGCATTTAAAACGGGCCTTCTGCTTCAGTTTTAAATGCAGGACCACGACAGATTCCCTTCACATGCTCTTCCTTCCCCCCTTTTCCCCCTTATCTGGGTCTTCCGTATGTCTCATTCTACAGCCACTAGGTGGTGCTGTGGTCCAGCTCCTCTCATTGCAGCTGTTCCTTTTTCATGAAGAAATTCAAGCGGAAATCAAGCTTGGAAATTTGATAGGTCATTATCTCCGACCTTTTCAAAAACGGAATAAAGGTCATTCAGTGCGGGAGAAGTCCTGGAGGTTGATGATGTCATCTAAAGGACCTGCAAACATCTGTGAGTGAGCAGTCTCAATAGCAGGAGAAAAGCTCCGTGTGAAGAAGCCCTTGTAGGCCAGTGTGCAAAGGCTGGATATCAGCACAAGGTAAGTGATGAGATGCTGCATTTGCACTGAAACTTGCAAGGCTCATAAACGTTTACCTTAGTGTGGGAATCTGCCGATCCTGTGTCCATGGTGAGGAGAGTGTGCTAAACTGAGGAGATCCTTCTGGAAGCAGCTCTGTGATTCAATGGGATAACATGGGAGGAATGGGCTGTCACTAAGAAAACTTGGGTAGCCTTTCCCTCCCTGACCTGGGCCACATCTGTCTGCCCACCAGCGCCGGAAGATGGGAGATGTACAAGTTCCATCATAGGTGATCTTAATGTCGGAGTCTTCCAGTGAGGACAGCATGCAGATCGAACAGTAGCATGGAGGATTCCAGTCCAGGATGGAGAGGAGGACTGGAAAGTGTTTGGAACTAGCATATAGGCCTGCCCCACAGAGAACTAACAGGTATACCCACTGTGCAGAGGCACTGCTGCAGCAGGGGCAGGAAACCATTTGGCTCAATGGGCACATCTGGACATGGGAGAAACTGTCTTGGGCAACCATAGCACGGCTGCCACTTTCACAGGCGTCCATTTGAAACCGGGTGCATTTGGGGCCCGGCTCCCTGGGACAGATGAAATGAAGCAGCAGGGTAGATTTGGCCCATGAACCATAGGCTTCCTGCCCATGATATAATCCACATTGTCAAAGGCTCCGGTTATCATCGAAGAACTCTCTTGAGCAACCCTTGGAGATACAGTGGCACTATATCAGCTCTCTTTTCCTTCATTTTTGATTCAAATCTTCCTGAGTTTGTGGAGCAGGAGCCAGGAACACACTACCCATGCGCAAGCAGGACTGGGATAACCACGAAGTCTGTAGATACAAACAGAAACACCTTCGTGTGACCCCCGTCCCCGCCATCAGCGCTATAAGGACTCAAAGGCATGGAACGTGGAGAGGCTGAGAGGGAAAAACTGACAACCATCGGTAGGGTGTGGAATGCAAAGGAGTAGCTGGAACTTTGAACACAAGCACCGAAGCCACTCCACAACAAACTGAAATCGGCCCCTCCGCTTTTTCCTTTTCTTTTAGCTGCTGTGGAAAGAACAGCTCTAAAGAACCATCTCTGGGGGGGGGGGTGTCTCGAGCAGCAGGACAGGAAGGCCTGGCGTGCTATGGTCCATGGGGTCACAAAGAGTCGGACACGACTGAACGACTGAACAACAACAACAAAGGATACATGACGTCATGGCCATCCAGCAGCCCCCCTGGAGCTGATCAGGGAAACACTGGATTTCCTGAGGCTGCTTGAAGTCCGATTCTTTTCCTGAAGTCAGGTTCTCCTCGGTATAGTTGCTGGGTGTCCCAACTGCCGCATTGACCTCGGGTATGCTAGCCCTGCCCAGGGGTGTGCCTTTCACCGTGACCCCGATCAAGGGGTGTTTCCTGTGTGTTTCCTGTCCCTTCACAAACCAGTTCGTGTCTCCTCAGAAGGAACCCCCATTGGGCTCAATGAGCCTTGTCCCCTGAATGCCCACACCAGAATTTACAGCGATCCCCCTCAACTGAAATGGCACAGTTTAAAGCACCAGGTCCCTAAATGCTCTACAGGGCGCTCTCGAGGCTCCGATTCTCCGTTGTTTGGTTTATTGCCTTAGGAAGTAACTCCTTCACAGCTTCGTTGTACAGATCCTGCGCAGTATCGCTTTGGTTAGAAAGGAGGCCGGTTTCCCATCCCTGTGATCTCCCCCCCCCCGCTTCCCAGCACAAGCATATGTGGGTCTACTCAGAGGTAACACCCACTGTGTTGAATGAGGCTTGGGGGGCTTGTCTTACAAATATGCACGTCAGGAGTGTTTCTTTCGCCCCTCCATCACTGCGATCAAGCACAGCAAAGGGCTACAAAGGGGGCTCATTGGGAGGCTTGTCTTGCAAATGCGCACAAGGGGAAGTAACTACTTTGCACCTTCCTTACGGAGCCTGGGGGGGGGAGCCTCTCCTGTTGGTTGAGCAGCCCCTACCGCTCAGACGACGCTCACTCCACCCCACCTGGAAGTGAGTTACGTGGAGCCACTTAGGACGGTGCGATGTGCCCCCCCATGGAGCCCTGCCCGGACCAAGGGCACTCCTCCCTCCTCCTTCCGTTGTCATGGAGACAGGGCCTCTGTTCCCAGGTGGAGCAAGCAGGGCCAGGCTCCTTCCGCCTTGTGGAGAGGATAAGAGGACGAGTCCTGGGCCAGGCAGACTGCGTGTGGGGAGAGCGACACGGAGCTCCAGCGTCTCTTGGCGGCCACTCTCCCGGAAAGCAGCAGTAGCAGCTGCCTGAGAGGCACCGGCCCTTCCCTGAGGGGCTGCCTCTGGGGGGGGGGGATTGTCAGGAGGAGCCACCATTTGCGTGCGCCTTTTTTTTTTTTTTACTCGGACGTTTTAGGCTACGTAAAAACTTACGTAGCCTATCACGTCTATGTAAAAAAAACACAAAAAAATGCAAATGTCTGCGGCGGCAGCCGGTCGAAAACCAGCCAGTCGAAGACCAGCCGCCCCTGCCGCTGCTGAAGCTGCCGCCACCCAGAAGATCCTCCCCAGGTAAGTCTCGTCCCGAGGGGGATCTGCGGGGGGGCGGGGGGGCAGGCCGTTCCGCCACAGATTTTGGGGGGCCGAATGCACTGGCATTTGGCCTCACCGAGACGCGTGGTGGAATTCTCTGCCGTCCCTAATTCCCATCTTGTTTTCTGGCCCCCTCTCCCAGAGCAGCTGTGGAATCATTGGGTCGCAGTCAGAATCCGAGCAGAAGTGGTTCGGAAGGGTAGGCAGGCTGGTTCGCTAGTGAGAAACCCGGGGCCAAAGAGTTTGCCCATGCTGACATGCATGTAAGGGCAAGAGGGAGTGGGGCTGGTTTGGGCCTCCTGAGACTGCGGAATCGTTCGGGCCTCTTGCCCTCTTTTCAGCCATACACATTGCAACAGGGGAACAAAGCTGTATGGGTCTCCGACACGGTTATAGTGGTGGGCTTTGGCTGTCCTTGGAACTATATACTGAGGCGATAGCTCATTGCCCACACCTATACGATTTCTGGAATCCTGCACTCATTAAGCTTTTGCTGTGAGCACTAAGAAGCTCGTCCTCGCGACCAGAGCTGCTAACCATAGGAGTTCTCGGAGTTTCTAGGGATTTCTGTTAGTTTGCCAGGAGTTCTGTGTGGGGTTGGGGGGTGGCTGTTATGCCCTTTTTTGGTTTTGTGGTGCAAGAAGGATGTCTTTCTATGTCAGCTGTTCTGCACTGGGAAGCCAAACTGGTTGGGGTGCATCGGTCTAGGGAGAGTGAGTGTGTGGCATGACTGCTTTGATTCTGAATGGCATCCACCCCGTTTACGTTGGTGAGGCACAAGGGCCTTGCCAGCAGGAGCAGGCAGGGAAAGGGGTGAATGTGTAAGATATGTGGGAGGGCTTTGCTCCTCCGAGCACCTCTCTTGCATTTTCAAAAGGCTGTTTGTAGTCTCAGATCTGACTCGTTCCATAGCTTTGGGCAGGTAACTTTAATATTTGTATATTTACTCATCTCCTGCTCTCCTTTCCTGCTCTCCATCTCGGCTGGCTTCCTCAGCCGTCCGTGGGGATCTGGCTCATCCCGCAGCCCTCCCTTGCTCTCTGCCTCCCTGTCACCCTCCCCGCCCTTCTCCCTTCCCCTGCCACCCACGCCCCACTTCAGGCCAGGCTCATTTGGGTTGAGGGGCCCCAGTGGAGATGCACAGCGGCTGGCGACACCCTCTGCTCAGCCTGGCTCTTTGCGTTGGTACGAGAGACTCCGCATGTGCTGGGAAAACCACCCCCGGGCAATTGCGCTTGAAATGGAAGGCCCTGGAGCGCCCCGTCATTGAGGAAGGGATGGATGCGGCAGAGTGGAGGGCGCCGTTGTCAGCCCCCTGCCCACGTACTACCGGAGGGTGCGGGCAGTGTGGGTCCAGGCGGGCCAGCCTGCCTTTTCACTGAGGCCTATGCCTGGTAAGTTCTAGTTCTCCCAGCCCATCATCAGGCTTGATTGAATGTAAAAACAATGATGTGTCCGGTCTGCCAGGCCTCTTGGACACTGCCGGTCTTATTATCGCTATTCCCATCCCACGTCCCTCCAGTCCCAGCCCTTTCGCAACCACCCCTCCTGCACAAGCGACTGCAAAAGCCCACCTGAAAATGAAGCGATCTCTTTGTGGTGTCATGTGGAAACAAACCAATCCTGACCCTGAGCCTGCAATCCTATGCTTGTTTGGACAGAAAGAGGTCCTGCTCCATCATCTTCCGGCCACTTCGGATGGCTGAAGAAGGGGTGCTGGGAACTGCATTACTTTTTCCTGCACAACCACATGCATAGGATTATGCGGCCCCGGCTACAAATCATATGACACACTGACACACTGTCCATTTCCGGTGAAATGCTGCCGCCGGTCTCTGCATTGCACAGCGAGAGATGGGCACCAGAAGCAGCAGGACCAACCTCTCGCTGTGTGCACGTTGTCCTTATTTGTGTAGCGATTGCTGAAGTTTTGCACCCCACCTTACTACCCAGACCTTGGCACTCAAGTCCACTGATGAGCAAGTGTTGAACTGGGAGCTGGGAGATCTGGGTATAGCCCACTCAGCCATGGAAGCTCGCTGGGTGACGTTGGCCCAGTCAGAAAGTCCCAGCCTACCTCACAGTGTTGTGGTTGTGAGGGTTAAATGGAGAGGAAGAGGATAACGTGAGCCGCCTTGGGTTCCTTGCGCTAGGAGAAAAAGTGGGAAGAGTTTGCCCACGCTGACATGCATGTAACGGCAAGAGGGAGTGGGGCTGGTTTGGGCCTCTTCAGACTGCGGAATCATTCGGGCCTCTTGCCCTCTCTTTTCAGCCATACACATTGCAACAGGGGAACAAAGCTGTATGGGTCTCCGACACGGTTATAGTGGTGGGCTTTGGCTGTCCTTGGAACTATATACTGAGGCGATAGCTCATTGCCCACACCTATACGATTTCTGGAATCCTGCACTCATTAAGCTTTTGCTGTGAGCACTAAGAAGCTCGTCCTCGCGACCAGAGCTGCTAACCATAGGAGTTCTCGGAGTTTCTAGGGATTTCTGTTAGTTTGCCAGGAGTTCTGTGTGGGGTTGGGGGGTGGCTGTTATGCCCTTTTTTGGTTTTGTGGTGCAAGAAGGATGTCTTTCTATGTCAGCTGTTCTGCACTGGGAAGCCAAACTGGTTGGGGTGCATCGGTCTAGGGAGAGTGAGTGTGTGGCATGACTGCTTTGATTCTGAATGGCATCCACCCCGTTTACGTTGGTGAGGCACAAGGGCCTTGCCAGCAGGAGCAGGCAGGGAAAGGGGTGAATGTGTAAGATGTGTGGGAGGGCTTTGCTCCTCCGAGCGCCTCTCTTGCATTTTCAAAAGGCTGTTTGTAGTCTCAGATCTGACTCGTTCCATAGCTTTGGGCAGGTAACTTTAATATTTGTATATTTACTCATCTCCTGCTCTCCTTTCCTGCTCTCCATCTCGGCTGGCTTCCTCAGCCGTCCGTGGGGATCTGGCTCGTCCCGCAGCCCTCCCTTGCTCTCTGCCTCCCTGTCACCCTCCCCGCCCTTCTCCCTTCCCCTGCCACCCACGCCCCACTTCAGGCGAGGCTCATTTGGGTTGAGGGGCCCCAGTGGAGACGCACAGCGGCTGGCGACACCCTCTGCTCAGCCTGGCTCTTTGCGTTGGTACGAGAGACTCCGCATGTGCTGGGAAAACCACCCCCGGGCAATTGCGCTTGAAATGGAAGGCCCTGGAGCGCCCCGTCATTGAGGAAGGGATGGATGCGGCAGAGTGGAGGGCGCCGTTGTCAGCCCCCTGCCCACGTACTACCGGAGGGTGCGGGCAGTGTGGGTCCAGGCGGGCCAGCCTGCCTTTTCACTGAGGCCTATGCCTGGTAAGTTCTAGTTCTCCCAGCCCATCATCAGGCTTGATTGAATGTGAAAACAATGATGTGTCCGGTCTGCCAGGCCTCTTGGACACTGCCGGTCTTATTATCGTTATTCCCATCCCACGTCCCTCCAGTCCCAGCCCTTTCGCAACCACCCCTCCTGCACAAGCGACTGCAAAAGCCCACCTGAAAATGAAGCGATCTCTTTGTGGTGTCATGTGGAAACAAACCAATCCTGACACTGAGCTTCCAATCCTATGCTTGTTTGGACAGAAAGAGGTCCTGCTCCATCATCTTCTGGCCACTTCAGATGGCTGAAGAAGGGGTGCTGGGAACTGCATTACTTTTTCCTGCACAACCACATGCATAGGATTATGCAGCCCCGGCTACAAATCATATGACACACTGACACACTGTCCATTTCCGGTGAAATGCTGCCGCCGGTCTCTGCATTGCACAGCGTTAGACGGGCACCAGAAGCAGCAGGACCAACCTCTCGCTGTGTGCACGTTGTCCTTATTTGTGTAGCGATTGCTGAAGTTTTCCTGTCTTTCCTGGACAGTATTTGTGGTTCTTATGGTAGGACATGGAAAGGGTGATAGACGGATCAAGGAATGACTGTGGTTTTGTTCACTCACCGCATACAGAACTGAAATCATTCTGCTCCTGTGCCATTCCACAGCTGCGCATCGTGCACTGCTGGCACAGGAGGCCTTGAGGGCTGCCGAGAGGGAGGGGAGAGAGGAGGAGCCCGAAGGGCAGCCGACAGCAGGAGGAGCAGCATCTGTGGAGAAGGCCACCCTTCTTCTCCCACAGATGAAGCCCCTCCTCTGGTCCTCCTCAGGCGTCTGCTGGGGGATGTCCAGAGGCCTCACGGGCCCTGCAAGGACTACAGAATGGCGCCTGAGCTAACAACTCCGCCTGCAAGATGCATGTTACCACTGCGGTTTATTCTTCTCTTTCCACATGCAGGTAACGACCCTCAAAGGAGGGTGGAGCCCTCAAGCAGGTGGAGCCCTCGAGCGGGTGGAGCCCTCGAGCAGGTGGAGCCCTCGAGCAGGTGGAGCCCTCGAGCAGGCCTGCAGCCGGGGACATCGCAATGCTTTCTGCGTTTGTTTTGTCACTTCTGACCTGTTTAAAGTTCTTTCTGCCCTGCCCTGAAGAAAAAGAAACCATTTCTTGTTTCAAGTCAAGAGATACAATTTTTAAAATCTAGATGATTTTACACAGTGATCTCTGTGTTTGCTTGCTGTTCCACAAACCGCAGCAACAAGAATGCTTTCCAAGCTCAACAATCCCAGCTGCTGTAAGCTTCCCTCCTGGGGAGATGCTCAGCATCCCTCATGTTACAAAGTATGCTTTGATTTGCATGGAGCTGCATATCACAGACATGTATGCTAAAGACATCCCAGAGGGATCTTTGAACGTAGAACTCTTGGTGCTTAGGAAAACCCGATACCCCCCAAAGCTGAGGGAGTCAGAGAGCACGAGACGGTCTTTGGAAGCAATTCTTTGATTTATTAAAGAAGACTTCCAAAGGAATTGAAATCACACATCAGGGGAATTAGAACGATACATACGTTTGGGGAATCAGAAGCATACTAACATTCGGAGGGTTAAAGATACACGTATAAAGCCAATAGTGAGGTACACTGGGATGCATAGGAAATTGTGTGTGTGTGTGTGTGTGTGTGTGTAGTAGGGATGTATGCTGTAAAGGCCGCCAGACACATGTGGGCAGCGCAACTGACCTCTGCATGTCGGTGCGAGTTCTGCAAAGCACTGCCCCATCTCGCCACTGCTGTGGGCTCTGCGCAGGCCAGACAGGGACTGCTGGTTTGGACAGAACTGGAGCAAGATGGCTACGGTTTGGAACGGGTGCGCTGCTGGGGGGACAAGCGCCACTCCGTGCATTGCCTCTTCTGCATGCACATCTGGAAATGGTCTTTCCTGCTGGTGATGTCGCTGCGGCGGATATTATCTGTAGGGGAAGTAGTTGTCCTACTAGCCTCACTCTTCCCCAGCACCTTCACATCCAGAACATCTCTCTTGCGGCACTCCATGGTTTTCTCTGTCAAATAGGTTTTTAGACTTCGGAAGTCAGGGTTCTGACCTTGCAGCGCCTCCCTCACTGTGCTACCCGGAACCGCGGTTCAAGGAGTGACGCAGCCATGTATTTCACGTCCCTGCGGAATCTCCTGCGGAAGGAATGTGCAAGCCTAACGGCAGGATTGGGGGCTTGACTGTCTGCAGCACTGCTGTGCTCACAAAGCCCAGCACAGCCTTTTCTCGGCACCCCCTCTGTCATCTTCAGCGCAGGCAGAACTTGGCCCAGTGTAGCATCTCAGTAGCGTTGTGCATTCATCAAAGGCTTTTACTATGTCCACCAGCTCTTGCATCAAGACCCACTGCTGTGGTGCGACCAAAAATTTGGAGTGGTGTTTTGTCTCGATAGTGTGGTCATTTATAGCAGCTCTCTGCTCACAGAGTCGCTGTAGCATATGCAATGGGCTGTTCCAGTGTGTGCACACATCCAAGATGAACTTGTGTTGTGGAAGACCACGTCTACGTTGGATGGCGCCTATTGCCGCCATCGCTGAGCAGGACTGCCTGAGGTGTGTGCAAATGGATCGGGCCATCTTCAGTAGCTTGTCTATTTTGGGAGATGGGTTGCTCAATCCCGAATGCACCACAACGATCAAACAGTGCGCAACGCACTGGACGTGGTTTCGCCCTGCAATGCGGACTGCTTTCTGGGAGTTGGAGGCATTAGAGGCTGCTAAACTGCCCACTGCTGGATTTAAGGGGGGGGGGCCAGGACGTAACAACACCATCGATTTTCGTCGTAACGCTTTCTGCTGTGTGCGTCCCCGAGAGCATTGTGAGGGCCAATGTCGCTGTCGCCCGAGTCAGTCTGCAGATCTCACTGACGGAGACCCATTGCGCAGTGACACACAGATAAGACCTTGTTTGCTTGCTTGTCCACGGGTCTCTTGTCAGATGAATGCTTCCTCCAACCGCGTGCTTCCAATCCTGCTGGAGCGCCCTTCTGACTTCAGAAGCCAGGGCTGGAATGGCAGCGCCACTACCGTAGTGAGGAGAAGGGACATCCCACTGGGGGCACAATTCCTCCACGAAGTCCCGGAAGGCCTCCTCTTCCACTCTGGGGAAGGGCAGCGTGCATCGAGCAATGAACTCTTCCTGTCAGGGCTCCATTCCCCCTTGCTGTCTGGACGCGTCAGATGGGGATTTCGGTGTCAGCACGAGTCATAGTTCCATTGACACCTGCCTCTTAGCTAAGTTGCCTTCTGTGCCCTTCTCAGCCAGACCACTGTGCCTTTGGTCTTTGCAAGATGAGGCAAAAAAGGCAGTAATACTCTTTTGGGATGGCTGGGAGAGGGACTTGCCTTTACTGTCTTTGGGCACAAGAAGCGCATGATGCACCTCCATGTGTCGCCTCATGGCAGATGTGCCCACTTGTCCACAGCTCCCTTCCATTCCTAGGTGCACACGACTTCTGCAAACATCACAGACCACGACACGGTCATGACCACGGTCATTTTTCGCATCTTTGAAGAAGCGCCACACGTAGGAACTCGCCCGGCCACCATCTTTTCTTTGGGCAACGGAGTACCAGTTTCAGATGAGGCGGCATCTGGAGCTGCACGTTTCCTCTCATCTCTGCTTGTGGATGGTGTTGCTGGTGGCACTGTTGATGGTGATGACGAGCGCTTAGCAGGGCATAGTTGTTCCTGAGGTTTGGGATTGCTCCCAAAGAACCCGGCAGGCTGGACCACAGAGGCAGACTCAGTCTCCGCAGGGACATCGGTATAGAAGGACTCCTCCTCCTCATCGCTGTCTGCATCAGTGCTGAAATGAAGTCCTCTGGGCTTTTTTTCCAAATTACGTGAACCGCTGCCCACGAGGTAATTCTCAACAGGTAGCTCTGGACCGGGTCCATCTTCTGTCCCACTTTCGCTCTCCCATGCAGGGAGGACGATTGTGGGCGTTTCTGTCACGATTCCAAAGAGAAGCGGAATTTCAGGAGCAATGCACCTTGGACACAAAGAGAAAACAACGGTGTACTTCTAGAAATCGATGACACATCGCTTGGAATTGCAATCAGCCTTACACAAGGTGCAGACGTAAGCTGCTACTGCGCTAGCACTGAGAAAACAACAGACGCCACAAGGTGCAAATAAAGGTACAGACTTCAAAGCTCCACAAGAGTTGTCTGAAACTGTCCGCACTGCTAAACGCCTGAAAAGCATGGGGGGGATTGACTGAGTCTCACCAGATTCATCCTTTGGAATGACGCAGCCTTCGTGACTTTCGTTCCGCCGCTGTAGGATCTCCTCGGGAACATTTTCATCTGCTTTGGAGACATGCCCTACTGCTCACCATCCATGAACTTCCTTCCTGTTCCTCCAGAGATGTGGCTGGCTGTGCCTGTGCCACTTTCTGTGGCCGTATTTGGTGGTGTGTGCTGCTTGCGGTTGCAGGGTGGACTGGTGCTGGGGCTGTTGGTGCTGGTTACACCTTGGGCTTCCTCCTCCGCCAAATATCGGTGAACTGCAACCTCCACGCTGACTCTCCGACGTCCATACATCTTTGGAGTCCTTGATTGACGACGGGTTCTTCTCTTCAGACTCCAGTTGCAGCCGCGCACAGACACTCTATCTGCAGAGCAGCGGCGCCTCTGGCCTCTGGAGCAACTGAAGCGACACACGACAATGACCGTCCCTGTGAAGGCGGGAAAAGTGGTCGGACTCCCTCCCCTCCCCCCTCCATGAAATAGGGGCACATTCATGTAAACTAAGTATATCAAAGAACATACCTTCGCTGCAAGAAAGGTTGGACTGCAGTGCCGTCGAACAGGGACACACTCCTCTGGCCTCTGGAGCAACACGACGATGACCATCCCTGTGAAGGCGGGGAAAGTGGTCGGACTCCCTCCCCTCCTCCTCCTTGAGTTCCCCCCCCCCAAATTTGGAGGGGTAGTGGATCCACCCAGCCACGTGTCCCTCGCCCAAAGGAGTATGGATGGACAGCAGACAGAGGTGGCGATTTTGTCTGGCTTCGGCCATCTGATTGACGCCATAAAACTCTTCAGCAACCAGTGAGAACGGGCTCTCCCAGAAAGCACAGTCCAGAGATATACACCTTTCAAAACATCACGATGACGCTTTGCCAGCCGAATGGATTCCGATCTGTCCGTGAATCTCAGCAGTGGGACGTTGCCGTCGTGGCCACCCTAGTCCAGGACCGCTCATGCCCCCGCATTTTGCACCAAGCGGCTACTGGGACGCGCCCCCTCGCAGGCCTCTACATATCTCTGTCCTCCAAGTCTTCCACGATGATGACATCTGGATGGAAGAGAACAAGAGCGAGACCCCCCTTATGGCCGGGAGGCAGGGGTCGATGTCCATGTCCCACTTAACAGCCACATGACTTAGGAGTGCTTTAGTGAGGCCTTAGGCCTGGGATCGACGGAGGAGGCTGATTGCCTCATTGGGGGAATCTCTCTCCCCAAAGAGGGAGGACCGGGGAGTCCGGGGGGGCAGTGGCAGAATTGGCTTGGGGCAGCTACGGCTGGGGTTCCTTCTTCCCTTTTTCACCTCATGTAGCACAGCAAAGAGCCTCTGTTATGCCCCCCCATGGGGGTTTGTGTGTGTGTGACTAAGAAGCTAGCCAGCAAGGTTCCAGGAAGGATGCTAACTGAGGGCAGAGTGTCCAAGTGTGAAGGATGGTGGGCAAGGAAGTGAAATAAAAACCTAAATTTTCGATCAAGAAGATGTGGACCTTTCTGGCCATGGCATCTGGCAGTTACCTTTTCTGGGAAGGAGGTTTTTCAGAGCCTCCGGGATCTCCTTGCTCTTCTGAAGTGCGTGCAGCTCCCGGAGGATCTTGGCTTTCACGACGGTAACCTAGCCAGGAGCAAACCCCGAAGAAACCCACCGTCAGCCTGCCGTAGCAACAACCCTCGGGGAGGACTGGGGGTGGGCGTTTCTGCTGTCAGGCCCGCTCGCCTTCCCCTCGCCTCCGCTCCGCATGACGCAGGGAGGCCGTCTGCTCTGGGCACTCCTCCTGACATGGCTCCTGGAGCCCTGGGGAGGAAACAACAGGCCCTGCCTTTCCCCGTTCGGAGCCCACGCGAGCAGTTCACTCACCTCCTTCCCCGAAAAGGCCTCAGACCTCTCGAGGTGGGAACAGGCAGTGAGGATGGCGGCCTCCTGGGTCTTGCTGTTGCCATGGTGGGCCAGGACCAGCGCTGTGCCGAGGAAGGCTCTCTTTTGAGGCTTGGCGAAGATCTTCCCAAAGACCTAAACCCGAGATGTGGTCGGGACACTAAGAGAGTGTTCCAGGAAGGATCCACTGCTCTCCGCAGGAGAAGACACACGCCACAACACATGAATTTTGTGACACAAGTTTCCATTGGAACGCAACACCGTTTCCCAGAAGCCACTCTCCCCTGCCATAGGGCAAGGCCGGGCCGAGGTGTGGGGCTGGCGGCCAGCTCCAAAGCGGACAGGAGGGTTTCTGGACCAGGGCTTTCTCCGGCTGCTGTCTCTCCCCCTCCTCTTTCTGACCATGGCTGCCACTTCCATGCTGGGCAGGAAGAGAGCCGGTGAGCAAGCAGGCAGGGACCTCTGCCGTCCCTGCCACTCACCCCCGTGGCCTGGGCCAGAGCGAGAAGCCCATGAACAAGGAGGTGGCCCCGGTGAGGAGGAGGAGCGCTCCAGGGGGGTCTTGCTAGGGGCCCTCCAGGGCTGTGAGGCCCCCTGCAGGTGCCCCACCATGCTGAGCCCTGACACTGGCCTGCCCTCACCTTGCCCTTGAGCGAGTCCCTCCCACACCGGTCTCACGGGAGAACGGCAAGAGGCATCTCCCTTGCCGGCAGGACTGCAGCACAGCCATCCTTGCGGCTGCCGGGGGGTCCTTACCTCGCCCACGCTGCAGGCCTCTCGGTATGCCAGCAGCTCCTGGCTCCCTTGGGCTCCCCCCCTCCAGAGGTCCTCCGTCTCGCACGCCCCTGACAGAGAGACACCAGATGGGATCGACTGCCACGGAGGTGGACCGTCCCCTTCGGGAGGACACGGGGCCAGCCAGAGGAGGCTGCTGGGCTCCTCCTTCCTTGCCCGCTTACCCCTCTGGAGAAGCAGGAGCCGATGGAAGGAGCCGATGGCTGCCTTGGCCTGGTCCCGCAGCTCCGCCCTGGAGCCAGTCAGCAGCACGGCGCATTCGGCCACCAGACGGCCCAGGACCGGGTGGTCTCCAGACAGCTAGTGGGACAGGAAACCAGGGGGACCTTGACCCACACTTCTCCCTTGCTTTCTCCCTGCACCTCGTGGGCCCTGTCCTGCAGACCCCCTGGGCGACAGGCCCTCTGCGCAGCTCTCCGGACTGAGCCCTGCCCTGGTGCCGGGGGCTGGGGGCTGGAGCGTGCTGCTCCGGGTTCCCTTCCGCCCCCACACCGGCCACTGAAACGGAGAACCCAGCCTCCCTCCCTGCCCAGAGCAGGCCGGGGGCCTCCCCCGAAGGCCCAGACGGTCCTGGCCCAAGGCCCCTCGCCAGGCCAGCAGCCGGGGATACGCACGTCCACTTCCGGCAGCGTCAGGCTGTCATCCATCAGGTGCGTGCCGCACGCCAGCGCCCTCCAGGCCTCCAGCGGTACGCTGGACCGCACCCAGAAGTGGATGTGCTGTGGGAGGAGGCAGCCCTCAGAAGCCTGGCAGGCCCCGAGGGGGGCGGGGGGCTTCCCCACCACCCCCAAGCCCTGAGGCTGAGCCCTGCCGCCATTCCCGCCCTGAGCCTCCCGGGCGGCTCCACGGCTGCTCGAGGCACTGGGGAGACACTGGTGGGTCCAGGCCTTGAGGTGCCATTGCCTTCGGGCAACGTCTCCATGGCCTTGCACCCCCGTTCGGGGCCTCGAGCTGGGCATCCTCGCCTGTTTTGCCAGCACAAGCGAACTTCTCAAGAGCGAAAGCGTAGGCTGCTCTACAGCTGGTTGAAGCACGATTGCCTGTAGTAGGATGCCAGCCCTACCCCACCCCTCACAACATTTTTTGCGGATCTCTCCGCCCTCATGCAGGAGGAGGAATGGAGGAGACACAGTTGGCCCTGTCCCACTCGCCTAGGGCGACCCCGCCCTCTACCCTAGCAGGCTTGTAGGTTCCAGACACCACTGTCATTGTGGGGGCTGCAGCACACCCTGATTTCCAATCCAGAGACTTCAGGTCCAAAGGGGAGGGAGCAATGGATGTGTCCAGTGGATCTCCCTTCATGTTGTTTTGGGATCTCAGAACACATCCTACCATTGCATTTTACCAAAAGCAAGAGCAGCAATGCAGGGTCTGGTCTGAGCATTGACACAAGTCTTTGTGAAATCAATGTATGTGACGCTCTGCAAACTGAAGGGGAGCTGGCAAGCCCAAAGCTGGCTCAGAAAGCTGCAGAACCCTCCTGAGAAGAGACCCCTGCCATGAGGAGCCCTTCTTGGGACATGCGGGAAAGCAGCTCCCGTATGCTGCCCTGAGCGAGGTCTCTGACCCCACCCGGGCAGTGAGGGACTCCGAGGGGGCCATGCTGGATTCCCCCTGGAGCAAACCAGACCATGAAAAGTGCCCTGGGCAGAAGGCGTCAGGAGTGTCCAGAGTGGAGAGGAAGGGGGCAGCTGCACCTGCTGTCAAGCTTGGACCTGCTGCATGAACTCTGCCACCCTTTGCAGCAGTGTGGCCAGCTCTGCCTCCGACTGGACCAGAGCTATGCATGTTGCAGAATCCGGTATGCCTGTGGATGCCAAAGAAGAAAGAACGTGGCGGACGGCCAGAGGAAGGACGGGGTCCTCCCCTCCTGGAAAGACATGCTGCTGCTTTGCTCGAAGCCTTCTTGACTGGCTGGGGCATGCTGGGAGATGTAGGATTTTTTCCTGTCTAAACATGCATAGGATTGCACCCTTACTTTCTTACAAGCAAGAAACAAGCTTTTGCTTTGAGCTCATTGAGCTCATTTCTGAGTAGACACGTAAGAGATTGTGTTGTTAATCAATCGTGGGGCCTCTGGACAGGGTCATCTGCTTAATATCTAGCCATTTTTAGGCATGTAATAAGGTGTTCTGATAGAAGGAAGTCATACAAAACAACCGCATGAAAATTTCTTGATTTCGCATTATCTCTAAGGTTGCAGACGCCAGTTATTTTTCCTGCAGAGCTGGGCTATCTTGGGGAGGACTTTTCCTTTTGGGTGTCAGACATTTTGTGATTGTGGTAGGGCTGCCCACAAAGTATTGGAAAGGAGCCCTAAGTCACTTGTGATATTTTTGAAGTACTTCAAGGAAATAGCACTAGATTGCTTTGAATAATGAAGAGGGGAAAATCAGAGGAAATCAGTGATTAAGCATCCCCCATGGAAACAGAAGCTGGAGCAATTAAGAGAGGCCATTCAAGGAGCAATTAACAGGTGATGTATCCTTATTCCCCCACTTGCACTTATCACGAAACATTGAAACAGACAGGGAGGAAACTTTGAATTCACATTGTTGGGCACCTTCTCTGAAGGGGATTTATTTGTGAGAACCTTAGCCACTGGTACTTGAAGAACCTTAGCCACTGAAGGAGCATGGTTGGACATTGTAGGGCTACGTTAACTTTTTGTTAGGAGCGTCCATTTTAATTCCATTTCCAGCTAATTGTGGGAAAGGAATGCCACAACAATGCCAGATGACTCCAGTGTGGAAGCGACTCTATGGCAAAGCAGAACCAAGCGCGATTTCAAAAGATCTAAAATACTGTAAATGCATAACTCGCCCTCCACGGTTTGTTTTATGTGGCTGCAATATTCACTGGATGTGATAAGGCTACACTGCAGCAATAGGAACTCCCTTCGTATGCTACAGCAACCCATTCCTTATGCTTTGGCTGCTACCTTGTGGAAACATGCAGCTCTTACTCGGTTGGAGAAATGGACGCTTACTATTTGAACTCTGAACACTCAGACAAGGTTTTAAGCTCCCCACTCATTCCACGTTATGTCTCCAGAAGTGCAGGGCCTGCACAGAGAATGACATCCACCCTCATAGCCATTATGGCAGGAGATTTCACCTGAGATTCCTATGTCTTTTCAAAATGCACGGAGCCAGTGTGGTGTAGTGGTTAGAATGTTGGGCTGGGACTGGAGAAACACAGGTTGAAGTCCCCACTCTGGCATGAAACTCACTGGGTGACTTTGGGCCAGTCACTGAGTCTCAGCCTAACTTACCCCATAGGGTTGTTGTGAGGATAAAATGGAGAGCAGAAGGAGGACCATGTGAGCTGCCTTGGGTTCCTGCACTTGATGCTCATAAGCCTCTGAACTCGGAGGCTTATGAGCATCCAAATGCAGAGCAGGAGGCGTGGAGGAGGCGATCTTTGCCTTCCCATCCTCCCGCTCTGCATTTTCGCTAGATGGGCTTTTTCACACTTCGGAGCGGGAGGGATAACTCATATCCTGGCCTCTCCAGTCTGCCTGCCTCCTGCCCACTGGTTGAGTTCCTGACCTCGGAGAGGCAGTCAGCATGGTTCTTTCTGCGCTGGCTGCAAGGGGGAGGGAGAGGGGTGGAGAGGGCGGATTCCAAGATCCAAGGTCAGAGTGCCATCTCCAACCTCGGATCCAGGAATCCAAAATATCCTATGGCCCCCAGACGCTGTCTAGGGGCCATAGGATTTTCCCCTTATACCATTAAATAAAAACTGATCCACCAAATCCACTACCCTTGCCCATGTGGGATCTAAATATTATGAAGTCCCCATGGAAATCATTCCTGCAGTTTCCATTTAAAATAATTCAGTCTAGCCTCCTTACTAATTGAATAAATTGTGTTCCTAAATTCCTGTATTACTAAATTCCTGAATTTAGTATTCCAGTTTATATTATTAGATAGTTCATTTCTGTTCTCTCTGGGTTTTCCCCACATATTACTTGCCTAGTAATATTTCTCCTTCTATTCTGTTTATCCCAGCTATCAGGTTCATTTGAAGCCGCTAATTGATTTATATTTTTAGCAATGTTGTCCAGATCCTGTAAATTAATTGTAAGGTCTTAGCAACAAGGAAGCCATGCTCTGCAAGAAGTTCTAACTCATCTTTATCTCTTTGTTTGATTCTAGTACCCTTATCCCTATATTGGGGGTGTTCGGATGATCGCGGCAGGGCAAGAAGCCATCACAGCTTCACTGCATGTGCTATTTGCATTATTCCCCAAACTGCAGGGTGGGCTGACGTCTCGTCCAAACCCAGCGCACGGCGCAGCACGGGTAGCTTCATACCCGCCCTACAACTTCTACTACAAAACCACCCCCACCTCGCCGCACACCAGGTTCGGACAAAATGCCAGCCTGTGCTGCAGTGTAGGGAATAATGCAAATGGGAGTCGCGCACACAGGGGTGAGGGGAGAAACCATGATGGCTTCTTCCCCTGCCATGATCGTCCAAACCCAGTTACTGTGTTGGTACGCTGTCCAGCTTTGGTTTCTCATTTAAATTTAATAGTGCTGGTTGATCTAATTTTAATAGGGAGAGCTTATTTGAGAGGGGAATACTAAATTCCTCTGCATCATTTTTGTTTTTTAAGAAATTGCTCCATTTTCCTTTGTTTTAAATTTGCTGGGGGAAATGGGTCTAGAAAATTACATGGGCATTTCCCGTTAACATCCCCTTAGAGTCAGTTTCTACCCAAGAGGGAAGCCCACCCTTAAAGCCAGCTCTCTTTGACCTGCAAATCACCAATCCTGGAGCAGCCCCAAAACTCTTTAGCCTTTGATGCAATTTCTGAGAGAGTCCTGTAGATGGCAGCAGAACACTGTGGAGATGTACACAAGCCCTGGTCCAGTAGGGCAAAGCTGAACCCAGGCTGGCTGGTCAAAGCCGGCATTGCGCGCGCGAACTCCTCAGTGCCAGGATGGAGTCAGGGCCACAATTTGCAAGACAGGTTGGTGCAGATGGGATGTGGAGGCATCTGCCCATGCACATTGAGACACAATGCACATATCTGCAGGCGATCCCCACTGCCGTTAGGGAGTATGCACAGAGATGCACTGTTTCATCTTCCATCTCGTGATGTGAATGGGGCATGTGTTCCTGGCAAAGAAAACCAAAAACTCTGTAGAGCCTACGAGCTTAGACACAAGACTGCCATCTTACTCCTGGCATCTACTTTTGAAATATTCTTATTTTGCCCATGACAGCTTCCGAGTCTCTGTTTGATTTGTTCACACGAGTGGAAGCTGATTGTATTCAGCCCACACCAGTTGACCCAAAACGAGGTGGTTCATGGTGGCATCCAGAGCTACATCTTCTCCTCATGAGTAAGTCAGATGTCTTGCCATGTTGCTACCAGCACACTGCTACAACCAGCACAAAAGAGAATCTGTCACAAGCAGGCGGTGGTGTGCATTTCCTGAGGAGTCATGCCCATAGGTGGACATCATGGCTGAGTGCATAGCCAACCTTTTCAAGAAGGACATCACAAGTCTAAAGAATGAGACCATGTCACTGATATTCACCATGACACAATCACTCCCTCCCCCCCCCTTCCAATTACTTTAGGCAGGTTTTATCTTTAGTTGATTGAGTTGTGAGCAATACAGTAGATATATGAAAATGGCAGCGTGCCCTTCTCTCTTCCTCTGCTTTCCAGGCATACACAGAGATAATGCTTTTCTTAGGATCTCAACAGAGGATAAGGGTGTTGCTTTTAGTCAATTATGTCCATTAACCATTTAGCATTTAGCCAATTAATTGGTTTATTCACCGTTAAAATGTAATGCAGACTGCCAGCAAAAGGTACCGTGGCACAGAAGAACTGGATTTGAACTGAAAAAAGTCATTTTTTTTTTGCCAGGCTTCTGGGTTTGCCAATTCAACAGGAGGCCACAACAGGTCCAGCAGTATGTATTAGGCCCTCCAGTTCCAAGACTTTCCCAACACAGTCAGTTTCAGAACAAACAGTACAAGCGGAAAGATGGAAGTGTGTTTTTTTCCCCCTAGAACAAAATGAAGTTAGCATAATTAATTCCCTCTTCTCTTTCCTCCAGGTGACCTGACTCTTTCTTCCCATGACCATACTATTTCAAGTGCCAAGCCTTTGTCCAAAGTCCAAGGTGGGGAACCTTCTTTGTGTCAAGGGCTGCATTCCCTTGGGGGTAACCTTTCTGGGGCTGAATTCTGATGAATGCCGCTTCAAACAGGATCCCAGACTTTGTGGAATCCCCATTCCTGGGAAAACTACACCCACTGAATTCTTAAGGGTGCAATCCTTTGCATGTTTAGACAGAAAAAAATCCTACAACTCCCAGCATGCCAGCTGTGCTGACTGGGAATGGTAGGACTTTTGCTGTCTAAAAATGCATAGAATTGCACTCTAAGTGTACTTAGGGTCTTTGCAGAGAAGGAGGATTGGGAGAAAACAACTGGATCTAGTTGGCTCTGCCTACAGGGCCCCCCCACTCTATGCCCCAACAGTCCCAAGGCACCAGGTAGATGAGAAGACAACTGATACCACTTCCCAAATTTTACTCCCAGAGTGCTACTTCCATTTCTTGCATCATTTCATGCATCATTTCATGAACATTTTCCATGACTATTATTATTTGGGGGAAAACCATACAGTCCGTCCACAGTTGCACACATTGGTCTGTAACTTGAGGAGAAACGAAGTAATCACAGGGACAAAGAATTTTGGGGGCAAAATTGTTCTCAAGATCAAAACAGCTACCTAATTCTCAATGTGTACATTTCCAAACAGATTCAATCAAAGTGCACAACTAGGCCATAACATATCTTGACAAATGGTATGACTTTGAGAATGTGCCCTTATAGGACATGACAGCCTTTGATCTTGATCTAGAGTCAGAGAAGCTAGGCCTTGAACACGGCCATAACGTTAACACCAGTAAAATGGTTCAGTCTCTAACCACTTATAATCACCAAAACAAAGGAAAAATTATGTTAAAGGAAAGTTATGTATATCAAAATATAACAAGATTTTAATATAAATACTAATATTTCACAAAGAATTAAAACAATTGATTAGCAGTCAAAACATGGCCATCAATATATCACATGTACATAATCACAATTCTGATTTCCAAATCCAAGGCTGCACAAATGCTCAATACCAATGTCCCAAACACATTTCAACCAATCTTCAGTGGGAAAACATATAAACGATAATTGCCAAGTTTCTGGACATGGAGGTTAATGTAGAGGGTTGTTCTGATGAGCTCAATCTAATTCATAAATTCCTGTCAGAAATGAGAAAACTGGTTCTTCCTGTGGACCAGAAATGGGTGCAATTACTGCATATGTATGTTTGTTGTAAGCCACCTTTGGCACTACCACAGAAAGGTGAGGTAAACGTTTAAATAAATAAATAAATAAATAATTTATAAAGCATGTGTAAATATACCCAGTGTGTTAAGTTAGAGCAATGATGGAGAGTCTCTGGTTCACAGCCCAAATCTGGCCCGCCAGGCCTCTCCATCCAGCACATTGAGTGTTTGAATTCCTACTTCTCAGAGAAGGTTGAGGGGTAAGAGAAGCTGGCTCAGTTGGCAGCTGTTGCCTCAAGACAACTGGAGAGCCTTGGAACAGCAATTCCCAAAGGCTTCTCTTGCCTGTCACCTTTCCTAACCAAGGCCTCTCCCCATCTCCGAAGCCCTGCCCCTCAGAGAAGGGCAAAAGGAGAAGGAAGCTGGCCCGGTTGGAAGCCAACATAAGGCACCTGGAGTACTTTGAAATGTCGCATCCTGAAGGAGCAGCTCCCTCCCTTTCCTCTCCACTGAGCAGCAGTGAAGACTCTCCGGGCTTTGAGAAAGGGACACCCATTTCTCAGTGCACAGAGAGGAAATGCAGCCACCTAGCAAAAGAGCAATCTCTTCCTGGATCACCCACTTGGATTCCTCTCTGTGCACTGTGTTAGAAGGACCTTTGTTCTAAGCCAACATGGAAATCTTTAGATCTTTGTTAGAATTTGGGAGGTGGGGTGGAATGAGGTATTTACGTGAATTTATCTTTTGAAAGATAAATTTTGGAGATGGCTACGAACATTAACATCACTTCTTATCTGTTGAATACCCAGTACACTCACACCATTACAATCTGCTTTGTGATAGAAATATCATTATATAAAATGGCTGTTATTTCACTAGATACACTAAGTAAATTTCCTAATTTAACAAGAAAATCATTTCAGCAAAATAACACGGTGATGTTAATAGTAGCAATTATTTCAGACAGTTCTTTAGTCGCTGTAATTGACATTGGTAGCTGCATTAAATATTCAATTAATCAACACAATGGGCAGTTTTTGACTAAAAGGAGACAGCGTGCTATTTTAACTGCCAAATTTGTGGGTTGGTTGTTATTTAGCAATTTTTCGCTTGGAAAATGTCTTTGTTTACATATGATAAGACTTAGATTTATGGCTTTAAAAATCCTCCATGTTACTATACAGAACATACAAATACATGTTATTTATAGCATCATAGCTGCTGATAGAATTAGAGCCATTCCAGCTTCCAACCAACTTAGCAGAAAAAAAATGACACTTTGTTTTCCACTCCAACCCCCTCCATGTATTAGGTTTTAACTAGATGTTACTAGCAATCTTGCATGTGTGTGTGTGTGTGTGTGTGTGTGTGTGTAGGGAAAATACTCCAATGTATATGTCAATTAACAGTACAATCCTATACATGCCTATCAGAAGTAAGCCCCATTGAGTTTAACAGGACTTACTTCCAGGTAGGAAAGTACAAGATTGTGCCCTAAAAACAAATATTTATTGATAATCAAAACCTTATGATATGGCTTTGGTGGGAACTTGTTCATAATAGAGCTTCCCCAGGTCTGGAGGCTGTGGTCTATTTGTTACCACATTTTGGGAAATCCACCATCTTCTAGACTAGTGTTTACTGAAACATTATTCCATTTCCCATGTGACGGTTTGTGAAAACTAACTGAAACCAGTGTCCTGAAATCTGAGGAAGAGAACTGTTCCCCTTAAAATTAAGTGGGTTTAGATTTTTCTCAAAACTACCTGTCTTCTAGCTCCAGAGAAGATGGGCCCAATCTACACAGCCGATTTAATGCAGAGGGAGGGCACATTGGGGTCATTTGCAACAGATGATGCTGTTGCCAATCTGCAGCAACCCTGCAGTTTCTCTCCAGAAAAGGCACATTTCTAGAAAGTCATTTTAGTGTGTTGTTTTCCTTAAGTATGGCTCCGAAGCGGTTCCACAGGAGTGTGCCCTGTCCCCCTGCATTAAATTCTGGGAGTGCCTGTGAGACCTAGCTGTGACCTGCAAGTGACGTGGTCAAGGGGTGGGGCGTTCCCCCCTTCCCTCTGTTTCCCCCATTTGCTGTAGGGCTGCTTTCACAATAAGTAGCCTCCTTTTCCCATTCATAATAGCTGTAGCCCTGTTTCATTCACAACAGTGGAGTAGCCGGTTTATATGTAGTGCACAATAAAGAATCCACAGAGGGGAAAGAGAAAGGGCAGCCAGTAGCAATAGCCTGCAACAGAAGGAATTTGGCAATACACTTACAACTAAGGAAAACTCGGGGGGGGGGGGGAGAAAGGGTGGCCAGTACAGGTGCCTGCTGTCGGCTCGCCTGTCAGTCTGTCCCTGGCCTTCAATATTGCTGGTTCACAGTCTGGGGGTGCAAGGGGGAGAGGTGTAGGGTAAACTATCTGACATTACTCATCTCTTCCATTAAACTTCCCTGAGCAGTGGAGCAGGGAGAGGGGCAGGGAGCTGAGCAGCATCTATGGGGTTGATGACATTCAGTTCTACTAGCAGGATTCCGCCCACCCAACTGCAAAGTAAGGTGGGTTAAAGTGCAGTTTGACCTGTGAAAAGCAGGTTTTAAGGTAGCATTTGTGCCACATTTTTTGCTTCGTGCACCCCTGATGGACTAAAGCGGAAATCCCAATAATACACGGAAGCGCTTCTCCTTCCATTTTCATGTAGATGACCCCATGGATGGAATTCAGGAAAAGCCTCCTTGCCCCTCAAGGTGTCAGAAGTAGACATTTCATTTCACATTCTCCCTCCACCAAGTGGTGCGAAGTTCAAAGCAGTATTTAGAAGGTAAGTTTCCTTTGGAGAAGAGAGCTGGAAATGTGTGGAGACTAACTGATCATAGGAAAGAGCCTTATATTGACTGGGTTTGGACAACATGAGAACCCACCATGGGTTAAATAAGCCACAATGACTTATTTAGCCCATCGTGGGGTATTGTCTGTTGGGAACTAATCCATAATGGCTTATTTAGCCAAAATGACCCACTTTTGATAACCCACGGTCTGCAATAGGGGTTGTTTAACCCGCCATGGCTTATCATGTCATCTGTCAGGCACCGTGGGTCATTTGGGTCACTTACAGAGTTGTGCAGCAAGAGCGATTCAGATCGCTGCTGCTCTGCTCTTCACAGGCATTCTCCGTGTAATGGAAATACCTGAAATCGTCTATCTTGGCACTGTCTAGGGGGGGAAATAAGCGATCACTCACCAAGGAGTAAAAATCCTGAGTGCCCCTTGGCGAGTGATCGCGCAGGGTTTTGATGGTGCATCAGGTGCCTCCCGCCTAGGGGAGGCTGTGTGTGAAGTTTGGTCCTGATCCTGCAAATCTCCAAGGTGTTATAGCCACCCCCCCCCCGTTTTGGTGCACCTGGGATTTTTGCTCCTGGGTGAGTGATCGCGCAGGGTTTTGATGGTGCATCAGGTGCCTCCCGCCTAGGGGAGGCTGTGTGTGAAGTTTGGTCCTGATCCTGCAAATCTCCAAGGTGTTATAGCCACCCCCCCCCCCGTTTTGGTGCACCTGGGATTTTTGCTCCTGGGTGAGTGATCGCGCAGGGTTTTGATGGTGCATCAGGTGCCTCCCGCCTAGGGGAGGCTGTGTGTGAAGTTTGGTCCTGATCCTGCAAATCTCCAAGGTGTTATAGCCACCACACACACCCCCCCCGTTTTGGTGCACCTGGGATTTTTGCTCCTGGGTGAGTGATCGCCCAGGGTTTTGATGGTGCATCAGGTGCCTCCCGCCTAGGGGAGGCTGTGTGTGAAGTTTGGTCCTGATCCTGCAAATCTCCAAGGTGTTATAGCCACACACACACACCCCCGTTTTGGTGCACCTGGGATTTTTGCTCCTGGGTGAGTGATCGTGCAGGGTTTTGATGGTGCATCAGGTGCCTCCCGCCTAGGGGAGACCCTTTCGGTGCCCCCGAGATTTTTGCTCCTTTGTCAGTGGGTGAAACAGCGCCGCTGCTCAGGGAGGAGGACTGCAGCAGGACAGGGGGCTAGCAAACTGGGTCAGATTAAGCACAATAGCTTATTAGCCCGGTTGCGTGTCCGGGCATCGTGGACTATTTCAAAAATAAGCTACTGTGAGTAGCTTATTAGACCACCGTGGCTTAGAGTGGCAGCTGAATGTGGGCACTGAGTCAGACTAATGGTCTGTATCCTGGCTGCCCGTATATCTCAGGGGGCTCAGGCAGAGGTCTTCACAGCCCTGCCACCTGAAACCTTCGTAACTAGCCATCTCACAGATTAATCCTAGGAGCTTCTGCCTACCAAGCATGTGCTCTGCCCCCCCTCCACACACACACAATTCTTTTCAATAATCTGTTCCTTTAAAACATACCAGCTAAGCAAGAATTACAGAGCCACAGAAGTAAAGGCAGGTTAAATCCCAAAGCAGCAACAGCATCCTGGAATCCCAAAACAGCTACTTCCTCAGTCACCTGTCAAGATGATTCACTTACACCAAGCGTGGACAATTTGTGTGTCCCCCCAGATGTTTTGGCCTACAACTCTCATCAGCAAAGCCAGTGGTGAGGGATCTTGGGAGTTGTAGGCCAAAACATTTGCAGGCCTAAATTCTAGCATCTCAGGCTGACTTAACCACCATTCACTTCTTTGCAGGACCCAGGGGGACTGGGGCAGTGGTCTCCCTGCAGAACTGTGGGCCTTGGGAGGTGCCCAACCATGCCAACTTCTGATTCCAGCTGTGCATGAGTCTATGAATTATAATACTCCAGAATCTGGTCCATAGATTTATCAAGAATTCAAGGTCAAGAAGAAAATCTTGGCCTCGATACTAATCAGAGAGAAATATTATGTTTACACAAGATGTGTTTAAGCTGGTTGGGTGTAGGGGTGAAGAGTGTGCCCTGTGAATTGGGATGTTCCTGGTTCACATCTCATCCCAGACACAAACTCAACAGATGATTTTATGTGAGGCACCATTCTTCCAGTTTCAGCCTCCACCTGCAGTATTGAGGATAATAATATAAACCCCAGAAGGTTGTGGAAAGGGTTGCAGAAATAATACATATGAAAACCTTTGAGCACTTGAAAAGTGTTGTACTAAGCAAGCAGTTCAGTATCTATGATTCAGCCTTTCCTAATTATCACCTCTGTGCAACATAATACCATTTATGAAGCAGCCTTTAGAACTGGGAATCCTGGGGCCGATCTACACTTATGGGTTTTTTCACTTCCAATGAGGTTTCACCACCCATCTTTCACACTACGCAGTATCTGCCTCAAATTGGAACTGGAATTTCCCGCTTCCGTGCTCCCGCTTTCAATACCCTGATATCCCGGTATTTCCCCTTAATGTGCTCTGATTTTCCACCTTCGCTACCGTATCTGGTCGTAGTCCCCTCCCCTGCCTGTCCATATATGGCAGTGTTTGTATTTCCCTCCTGTCCAATCACAGCTCTCGATGGCCCCATGTCATCTTCCGGCTACTGATCGCATAGCTTCCTCAGCACTCAATGTTTCCTCAGCAACAAGCAAAGGGCTGGATGTGCGCGTGCTTGTCTGATCTCAGAAGCTAAGCAGGGTCGGCCCCAGTCAGTAGTGGGATGGGTGACCGCCTGGGAATCAGGCTTCCTGAACTGAGCAGGGGGTTGTTCTATCCCTTCAAATGAGACTAAGGTTTACCTCCTTCTATCCCCCGCTTCAGCTTTAAAAAAAAAAAAATTAAGGCGTTATCTTCGAAGAATCTTGGCTTCTCCGCGAATTTTTTTTTTCTAATTCAGGCATGATCTTTGAAGATTTGAAGATTCAAGAGCAGGAAAACAGCACAGCGCTCGAGTGTGAACCAAGCTCGTGCATTTGATGAAGCACCGCAGTGGGGAAAATGGCTGAGTGTGGATAATCACGTTTTAATGCGAGAGCGTTTAACCCAACAGGACACCGAATTCGTTGCGATGGTGGGCGCAATGTAGATCGGCCCCTGGAGTTCAAATTCCATTTCAGTCATGACCACTTTGGCCATCTGGAGCAACAAAATAACAGTGACTGGATTCTGGATACAGAAAATGGACATCAATGTATTCCTGGTCCTTTTTCATGAGATTGTTGGGAGGATGAATGAGATAAGCTGTACAACACTGGGGCTGCAGGGGTGGGGGTGGGGATGCTATATTAATTATTATTTTGTATTTCTGCAAGTGGCAGTTATTACCACTGTCAACTTCAAGCAAGTGTTTTGGAGCCATCTCAGAAAAAACTATTCTTTCTAATACCAACTTCTATTTTCTCATAAGTGGGTGGAAACTAAAATCCCATCAAGCTGAGCAATAAAATAGTTGGCTACATAGAATGACTCCAAGCTATATGCCTAAATAATGCTTCTGTCTTTTGAGACTGATATGCATATTAGAGGAAAAGGTTTGCTTTTTCTGTTAAAGTGTTCTTTTGATCACGTGGCAAGCAGCACATTTGAACTTAACTATGCTCTACAGATTTGCCCAAAGCTGGCTGCGTGTTGACAAGTGTTTTTAGCTATTTGGGAAACAAACACATGGATTTTCTAGAAGAGAATTCTCTGATAAAGCCAATGCAAGCAATTATCCAAGAAATAATCATCTAAATGGCAGATTAATTACCAGCACTCAAAAGGTAAGGTTTCTGTCATGGATGAGGCAGTCTGTTTTCAGTACTGTTCTTGCATAATGCCATTACGTGTGGTATTATTATCAGCCCCTGAACTTTTACTTGCTGATATGCATAACTTCAGCATGCTATCACATCAGCCATATTAGTACAGAATGTGGTCAGAACTTAAGTGGCACCTACATTACTTCTAGCTTGTCGTTGGAAGGAAAGAGGAAACCTCCAAACTTACCCCCTGCTAACCTCATGTATTATACATAATCAAATCACTAGATATATCCAAGGGTACCAAGTGATGTATCCTTTAGTGACCAACATTTATTTGACGAAATGAGTACACTTCTACAAGAAAGAGAAGGTCATCATATTGGGAGAACAAGAATGTCTTGGAAGAAGTCACTTCCATTGGTGGCTGGTGGTTGACACACTTCAGGAACACATTTTGGAGACCCCATAGTCAAACATACTATGTTTGTTTGCATTGCTGTACATTGCCTTGGGGCCACCTCCAAGCCCTGTGAGGTGGGGCAGAGGTAGTACAACTTGCCCCCTGCATGAAGAAGACTATACCTGACTAGCCCTTACAACATAAAGGTGAGATCTGGGATGAATTTTCCATTCACACGAGGAGCTGGCCATGCCAGAAGCAGCTTGTTGTTTCCAACATGGTGGACAGCGCTTAAACTATGCCATCCCAGGTAACTGTATGGTTTTACATGATTTCCCTGCAAGTAATATTGTTACATTTTTAAAAAGCATAGGCCTGCATATTTGTCCTTGGCATGCAAATCTGGCTCCTCCTGGATACTAGAGCTGGGATTTCAAAACGAAGCCTCTGCTAACCAAAGGCAAAAGGGGCAGGGCCAAAAATACAAAAATACCAGCCTATTGTAGCTGAAAGCTCTGACTGCCGGTAATGAAGCCTTAGGAGGGGCATTTCAACCTTTTAGAATGGGGGGGGGGCAACAAAAGCCAGGAAACCACCAACTGATCAGTGGGGGGGAGGTCCCAGACCTGAGGTTCCTCACCCCTGGTTTAGGAGATAGGATGTTCTGTGTTGAAGGGTTCCATATAAAAAGAAGTGTTCACACCAATAACATGATGCTTGCTAATGGATTGCTTGCTTCCTGGGAGAGCCAGCTATGCTCACAAATCTGTGTTAAAAGAGCTGCCCTGGCTGCCTATTCGTTTCCAAGTCATCCTCATGGTTATATCATTGACATACAAAGCCCTAAACGACTTGGGACCATGACATCCAGCAGACCACCTTCCCCTATGTATATACATGGATATATATATATATATATATATCTCCAGCCGACCTTTAAGATCATCAGAGGAGGTCTTGCTGGTCATTCCGAAATTAATGGAACGTGGCCATGTAATACCTCAGCAGCGGGCCTCCTTGGTAGCGGTGCCCACCGTCTGGAAAACTCTCCCTCGTGCAGTTCAGGGGGCAGAAAATGCGTCATCTTTCGAACGCCTGCTGAAAACACACGTGTCCACCCCGGCTTTCCCCAGCTTGTACTGAGATTAACCGTGCTGCTCCACCCTACTGCTCCTTGTATTGCTCTTATTGAAATCGGAACTGTTTTTAATATTGTATTTTCAGTGCGATTTTAATATTGATATGTGAACTGATCAGTTCGTTTTATTAAGTTTAGCAGTATATCAATATAATAAATAAATAAATAAATTTAATGAGCTTCCGTCGTGCATTAAAAACGTGGTTGTTCAGGCAGGCATTTGGGGTGGGTTAGGGTATTTTAGAAAATGTTTTTATTGTAGAATTTTATTGTTTTAAACTGTTTTATTGTATGTTGCACATCGCCCAGAGTGGCTGGGTGACCAGCCAGATGGGCGATTAATAAATTTAATAATAAATAATAAATAAATAAATAACATTATAGTTTGATATTTGTTTCTTTCACTATCTTATAAATAAAATCAGAGTGAGGAACTGAGCAATGGGCAGGGGAAGGGAGGGAAAGTGATGTCAGCTTTGGAGAATATAGGAGCTATCTATCATGTTAATTCTGCTTTGAGCAGAACAACCTGTGCTGTTTTGGTTAAAGTGAGTTGTTTTCATCTTCCTTGTTCACCCAAAAATATTCTGATCTTGTTATTTGTAAAATAAACCCTGCTCCTGTTTTTGAGAAAAGTCCAGGTGTGTGTTCTAGACTGAACCCACATTTGTAGGGTTTAAACATCCTCACCACCACCACCACCACCACCACCACCAAGAAATATTTCTTTTACAATTGCCCTTCCTTAATTTCCTAGAGCATCAAACCCACAACTCTCCCTTTCTTTTTGCTGTCCCTGGGTGGTAAAAGAACAAGTGGCTATAGGTGGTTCAAACATCACAAGTTGAAAGCAAGGGTGTTGTTGGCTTCTGAAGTCTGTCTTGTTTAACCCATGGCTTGTCATGATGTCTGAACCCAGAACTGTGGCTTACCCGGCTTGTTTGTGCTGCTATCTGTCCTGAAACAGAGGTACCCAGTAAGAGCAGGCTAAAAATGAAGGTTGGCAAAATGGCTTGGAGAGAAACAAACCAGAAATAGAGAAAATAAGCTGCAGTTTGTGTGCTCCTCTGCTACACAATTCATGGCTAAAGCAACAAACCATGGTTAACATAAACCATGTTTTAGCGTTATGTGCAAATGTAGCCACAGTCTATCAGTAACAGATACATTCAATCAGTGTCTCCAACCTAGTGTCCTCTAGAAGTTTTGGACAACTCCTAGTATTCCTGACCATTGGCAAGGCTGGCTGAAACTGATGAGAGCGGACCTCCAAAATATCTGAGTGCACCAGGTTGGAGAAAGCTGCATTAGATCGATACTTTTAATAAGGAATGTAAGAAATAAGTATGATAGAAATTTTACAGAGATGATTAAAAAAAAACATCCCTCCCACTTCCAATTATTCGGGAATTTACACCTCTTATCTTCCTATAAAGGATTTCTATTTCATCAGTTTCAAAAATTATTTTGGGTGAATAAAGATCGGTAGGAGCGCAGGACAGGAAGGCCTGGCGTGCTATAGTCCATGGGGTCACGAAGAGTCGGACACGACTGAACGACTGAACAACAACAACAACAAAGATCGGTAGAAAGAAGTGAACACCGTATTTTAAACATTTTATTCATAATTCTAAAAGAAAATATTTCATAATATTTTTTCCATTTTTCCAGAAAAACAGAAAAAGGTCCTTGGGGAAAACAGAGAACCCTGGGTTTTTTCTAGGGTTTTTTTTTTAAGCCTTCACATCTCGAGATTTGACTGAATCTCTCCGTTATGAAGAGAGATTCCTTCGTATTGTTTCTACAGCATAATTGCTGTCCCTTTCTAAAGTGCAGCTAATGCTCAAATAATAGTAAAGCTACGCACTACTCTAAACACATACCAAAGGATCTAGTGCATTTACCTAAAACGCTATTGGGATGGATGACTTTTTGCTTCTAGCTGCACTGGATTTTACTGCAGTGTCTTCCAACCTTCCAGGTTATCTTTCAGAGCTGCACACAAGACATAGGGCAGAAAAAGCTTGGCATGTAGAAGGCTCTGCCCAGCTTTTGGGATCCCAGCTTGCTTGCTCTAACTAAAACACCCACTATAAAAATGCTGAGTGGATGCAAGAATAAGCAGCATGCATACTGCATTATGCTTCTGGAAAATATGCTTCAGTATATCCCATGTGGAATAAGCCTTTGATATAAATGGGAAGTATTACTCCTTTTCCCCATTATAGTGTAAATACTTTTATTTAGCAAACTAAGGGCACAATCCTATGCATGTTTAGATGGTGGGGGGAGTCTTACAACTCCCAGTATTCCCCAGCCAACCAGACTTCTTTCTATCTAAATATGTCTAGCATTGTGCCCCAAGAACCTAAAAGATTGGAGTTGAAGAATATTATTAGGCTCCTGCTGCTTTCCTTGCTCTTATTCTTTTCTTTTTCACGTTTTTAGCAAACAATTTTGGTGACTCATGACTCATTAGAGATATTCAACAGAATATATTTCAAGTGTGTTCATTAATTCAGTATATTCCCTGAAGATGGCTGTCTGTGTATATTAAGGACAAATCTTCAACAGAAAATTTAGAACATTTCTTTTGTTGTTTTAGAGAAAATTGAAGCTGCACTCATATCACCGAAATTATGTTAATTAAGTAATCTGCAGAAACCAATGGAATGACACCAGTCAAACTCAGAGCAATATTATCCAAGTTTCCTCCATATTTGGAAATAGCTTCAGCCTTTGATTAACCTCCTGAGTATCTAAACAAAGCAGAGTTAAGAGGATTTTCTCATCTCAGAATAACTGATAATCCTGAGGAGACCAGTGGGTCCATGATCCAGCTTTGGCTCATATAAAGCGATGGAAAAATAGGAGACGCATGGGCTTGTTGTTGGTCCCACTTTCTTTAGTTTCAGGCAGGACTGAGGACTGATTCACACATGCCACTTCAGTGTCTGACTGTCTGATGACTCAGCCAAAGAAATGCTGCAACTGGAAAAATGTTGCACTGGAGTTGACATCAGGATAGGGTGATATGAAAATTCTGTCTCTGCTGATGTAATCCGTGACAGCTGACTCACAGATGGAGTCATCAATGGATGGTGAACATGCCTATGTGGTCCAGCCCTAAGAACGGAGAGACTGTGTTCCTTGCAGTATTGTAGAACAATACTGTTCTACATGGTCACTGTTTCGTGACCATGTAGAACAGCTTAGAAACTCAAGCACCATTTGATTCAGAAATCTAGCTCAGGGTACAATCCTATGCATGTTTAGACAGAGTTGTAGGCCTTTTCTCTGTCTAAACATGCATAGGATTGCACCCTCAGTGAATGATATTGTTTGGTCTGCCTTGATGGCTAACTGAAACCATCACTGTGCATGGGCAAGTAACCGAAGTAGAATTCAGAGTTGGCCTGGGTAGGCCTACCTAGTTATGTTAAAGGATGGAAACAGTCTATCTTGTTTTTATTATCTGGGGGGAGGGGTTGTCTCAGTATTTCTTTTAACCTTTAACTTGTGTTAGAGAAAACAGAAATATTTAGAAAATTAAACATGTTCTTTATTTTAATAAAAAGTGTGTGCCCTCACAAATAAATAAATACACACATATCCACACACCACTGAATAGACTACAGCAGGCTTCAGAACACCTCAGTTTTTTTGTCATATGTTTCTTTGGTGCTGTGGGTGTTTGATGCTGAATGGTGGCCTGTAAGCAGACATAAAGAGCTTTTCTACAGAAGAATCATTGTATCTACTTTCAATTTCATTGCAGAATTAAGATCCGAGCTCTGCACAAAGAGCTTTTCCTTTCCTGCTTTTCTGCTACATAACCTTTAGGTGGAGCTGTGCTATAATGGAATAGCAGAAATACAGAAGTAGAAACAGTGCTTTCGGAAATAATACCCCATTTTCCCTGCTCTAAAAAACCCTCAAGAAAGAGTTCTTAAAAAGTAGAAGCAAAAACAGAGACTCGGGACATCATCTAAACAACCATGAGTAAGGAATCACGAGTGCACAATAAATGCCTCGTGTAGAAAAGCTCAGAGAGAGAGAGAGAAAGTGCATGTACCAAGTGTTTAGCTGGAGCTAGCTAAACCAAGGTTTCAGCCTGGGGGAGGCTGAAACACTGGTTTTCTGGGAATCTAATATAGGATGGGTAGTTTTGCTGGCTGTTTGGGGGAGTCTGTTTCCTTCCAGTTGATTCTGTGTGTATCGTATGTAAACAAAACAAACATTAAAGACATGGTAAGTCTCCAATACTCTCTCATCCAAAGGAAATTATATTCCTCCTGGACTTCTCATTGCTCAGCAAAGTGGGGAGAATGTAATAATAACTGTCTGCTCTCGTTTTTAATTGAAGCAACATTCATATATTCAGCATGTGAAGTACTTTGAAAAAGTAATTGACTGTGATTTGGCCACCATCACTTTCTGAACAAAAAAAATCTCATTCCTTGTGTTGCGATTGCTCTGATTTTTATACATTAGACAGGATTCAGAAACAGATGATCTGTCTCCTTCTCTTCCCTGGCCTCTCTCTGATTCTCTTCCCCGGCCTCTCTGATTCTCTCACAGGATTGTCAAGAGTATTAGATCTGCCTTTCGCCAAGATAATTGGAATGACTGAAATGTCCTCATAATGAGAGATGATACCACATTCTTAACAGCCTGCCAATACATACTTACTAAGTGATGAAGCTGTTCTTGCTGCGTCCCAATACTGATCCATTTATCCAGTCTTGATTATAGTTGAGGCTTGTATTAAGTAAATGCTGCAAATACGGATGTACGAAAGTCACTTACCTTTTCGAAGGGTGACATTCGCGGAGGGGGGGAGGCGCTCTGTCCCTCCCCCCAAAATTCTCCCCAGCCAGCTCCATTACGCAGCGACTCTGCAGAGCCGCCAGCTGGGGCCACCCACAGCCAGACATCCAGCCACTGGGCAGCCTGCACAGGGACGCAAATGGCGGCCGCCGTAGCTGCCACCATTGGCATCCCTGTATTTTGCCGTGATAGGCTATGTAAATATTTACGTAGCCTATCACAGCCTCCGCAGGGACGCAAATGGCTATAAAGCTATAATGAAGAAGCGAATGGCAGCCACAGACGTGGCCGCCATTCGCAAAGCAGCGCGAACGGCAGCAGGTAAGTGCTCCGTTTCGCGCGCCTTTCGCGGGGGGGCGGGGGGCTTCATTCCACCATGGATTTCGGGGGGCCGAATGCACTGGCATTCGGCCTCACCGAGATCCGTGGCGGAATTCTCTGACATCCCTAGCTGCAAACCCAGTGCACATTCAGTGTCTCTGGGGGGTTTCAGTGCAGATGGGGAGTGGGCAGACATCTAGCATCCTTAAGTTTGCTCAATGGCCAGGCTCAGCATCCTGGGCAAGCTAGTAGTGTCCCCCCGTTAGGTGGTGAAAAGATGCATACTTTTATGCTATAGCTGTTCTTGATAGACAGATCTTGAGAATTTGAAAATGTATATTTTTCTCTCAGCCTCCCCCAAAGAGGCCAGGGTGGTGTACATGGTTTCCCTTGTTTAACTCTCACAATAACCCTGTGAAGTGGATTAGAGACATTGTCCTGATTTGCGCATCTTGCTAGGGATGGCAGAGAATTCTGCCACGGATCTCAGTGAGGCCAAATGCCAGTGCATTCGGCCCCCGAAATCTGTGGCGGAACAGCCTGCCCCCCCGCCCCTCCCCGTGGATCCCCCCCGGGATGAGACTTACCTGGGGCGGATCTTCCGGGCGGCGGCGGCTCCGGCAGCGGCTTTGGCGGCGGCTGCGGCAGCTGGTCTTCCGACCGGCTGCCGCCGCCTCCATTTGCAGTCTTGTTGCTTTGTTGTTTTTTTACAAGACGTGATAGGCTACGTAAAGACTTACATAGCCTATCACATCTGGTTTAAAAAAAAATGCATACGCTATTTGCATTCCCCCTTATTTTCGCCATCTTAGTCTACATAAATATTTACATAGACTAAGACAGCCAAAAATAAGGAACGCAAATGGCGGCGGCCATAGCCGCCACCATTTGCATACGCACGTTTTGGGGCAGGGGGTTAAACCAGACGTGATAGGCTACGTACGTCTTTACGTAGCCTATCACAGCTGACTACAGGGACGCAAACGGCGGCGGCTATGGCCGCCGCCATTGTGTTCCTGCTAGCCAGCGGCCGGAGGTCCAGCTGCTGGCGGAGCCGACCGGCGGCTCCGCAGAATCCCCACGGAGCAGAACCGGCCAGCCAGGATTCCGGGGGGAGGGACGGAGTGCCTCCCCCCCCCCAGCGGAACCCGGCAGAGGCAGGTAAGGGGACTTTCGTACATCCCTACATCTTGCTAAGCCATGGCAGTTACTGAGTTCTATTGATGCAAAGTTATGGACTTCTTAACCTAAACAAGGTATTTCACTGAAAGCAATCTTGGAAGAAATACTCAGGACAAACATGCCAGTCTCTACACAAAAGAATGGACACAAATCTGACATCAGGAATGGCAATATTCAGAAACTGGTGCAGTAATATTTCAACCTCCCAGGACAATGACTTTAAGGTGGCTGTTCTTGAACAAAGACATTTCAAAGGCATATGTCCCACTTTAAACTGAGTCCTGGCTCTTTGCTAGTAGGGACGGACGGACCTATCTCCGTCCAGGGCATGGGGGAGCTCAATGAGCTGCCCCCCCTGCTCACACGGCCCGGACCTGCTCAGCAAGCCTCCCTGCTTGCCCCACCCATCAAGCCACCCCTCCTCTCTGCACACAGCACTTCAGATACACCTCTGACACAACAATATAATGAGCTATGTGATGGGGTTTAATATAGAGAAACTGAGGCCTGGTTCGTACATAATGCTAACCCATGGTTTATTTAACCCATGGTTTGTTGCCCTACCCAGGGTTGTTTGAAAGACAATCAAACCATGTTTGTTTTCTCACTCCCTGGGATATTGGTTTCCCTATCCTTCACCCAGTCCTTCCCTGTATGCCAAATGTCTTCGCAGCACTGTAGTACTGGCATGTAGAACATCTGGGTTTGTTTGTTTGTTTTACCACTCTTACCCAATACCTTTGTAGCCTGGTGAAACAACCCATGAATAAGCTATGGCAACAACCCATCATTTAAACAACCCAGAATTCACAACACAACAACAAATAATGGGCTCTCTTTCTGGGTTGTTCGTGGGTGACAAACCATGGTTTGTTAGTGCAGCCACGTTCACACATCACAACAACCCAAAATTCAACAACCCAAACCATTGTTAGCATTATGTGTGAACCAGGCCTGTGAGAGAGCTGCAATAGAATGTTCCTAGCATGGCATCTTAGACATATTCAGGGCAAATGAAAAAAGGTAGAATAAATATTTTCTCATTTCTGAGTCTCCACAGCCACGTTTCTCTCCACAGCAATAAGTGTTAATTCTAGAAATACCTTCTAAAATGCAGTTCGTGTATTGTCAGCAAGTAGGGCTCTAAAGAAACACAATGGATTAATGAGATTTGAACACAAGAAAAACTTTGATAAACATGATCTTCAAAGACTGGACCTAGAAAGTCACAAACAAGCTATAATTTATGGATCAAATTGCTGCGCTGCTGTGAAAAATGATTGCCAGGATGATACTTGTCATCTCTCTACTCTGTGCATCCCTGTTGTGTGCAGCCTTAATATGGAATGCTTGTGATTTTACTTTGTAACAAAAGTTTCTAGAAGATGCTGGTCTGATGCAAAATGTTGCTGCTCATGCAAAATATTTAAATATACCTCCCAAGGTTTTAAAATGTGATGGATGGGATTTAGGTTCCATTCACATGCCTGCCCCAATTCTTATTTATTTTTATTTATTTATTTACAATATTTATATACTGCTCCTCATCAGAAGGAGGAGCTGCCACCACTGCCATTATTTATATACTGCTCCTCATCAGAAGATATCGGAGCAGTGAAAAACATAAGAATAAAACAATGGTTAAAAGAGTTTAAAAAGTTAAAACATTTTAAAAACATTTAAAAAAATACAAATCCCAACAAAGTGGAATTCAACAACCGACGGCTGGTCATGCAAGGAAGGCCTCTTGAAAGAACAACGTCTTCAGGAGGCGCCGGAAAGAACACAGTGTTAGCGCCTGCCTGACCTCTAAAGGCAGGGAATTCCACAGGAAGGGGGCCACCACACTGAAGGATCTTCTCCTGGTGGACTCCAACCGGGCCATAGGTCCATGCGGAACCACCAGGAACATGCCCTCTGATGACCTCAATGACCAAGCAGGTTGGTAGGGAAGGAGGCGCTCTCTCAGGTATCCTGGTCCCAAGTTGTTTAGGGCTTTGTACACTAATACTAATACCTTAAACCTGGCCGGGTAGCGAATAGGCAGCCAGTGCAGTTCCCTCAGCAGAGAAGTTACACGCTGAAAAGGGGCAGCTCCCGACAACAGCCGAGCTGCTGCATTCTGCACTAGCTCCAGCTTCTGGACCAGCCTTAAGGGCAGCCCCACATAGAGCGCATTGCAGTAATCCAGTCTTGAGGTTACTAATGCCTGTACCACCGTGGTCAAGCTATCCCTGTCCAGGAGAGGCCGTAGCTGGTGAACCAGCCGAAGTTGGTAAAAGGCACTCCGATCTGCCGCGACCACTTCCATCCAGCAACAATGATGGATCTAGGAGTAGGGATGGCGAAGAATTTCTGAGAATTTCTCCACGAATCTTGGTGAGGCTGAATGCCAATGCATTCGGCCCCCCGAAATTGGCGGTGAAATTCTCTGCCACTCCCCCGCCACCCCCCCGGGATGGGACTTACCTCCTGCGAATGTCCCTCTCGGCGGCGGGTCCCGGCGGCAGTTCAGCGGCAGTTCGGCGGGGGCGGGGGCAGCAGCCGGTCTTCCGACCGGCTGCCGCCACCGCCATTACAAAATAAAGTAAAACAAAAAACAAAAACGTGATAGGCTACGTAACAATTAACGTAGCCTATCACGGCTAGATTTCCAAAGTCAGCCGTGATAGGCTATGTTAATCGTCATGTAGCCTATCACGGGTGACTTTGGGGGGAAAAAAAAGAAAAAAAAGCGCGTACGCAAATGGCAGCGGCCCATGGGGCGCCGCCATTTGCATTCCTTATTTTGGCACGTCTAGTCTACGTAAAGATTTACGTAGACTATGGCGAAAATAAGGGCAACACAAATAGCACAAATAAGGCTACCCGGGCCCAAATAAGGAACACAAATGGCGGCGCCCATGGGCCACCGCCATTTGCGTATGCGCTTTTTTGTTTGTTTGTTTCCAAAGTCACCCATGATAGGCTACGTGATGATTAATGTAGCCTATCACGGCTGACTTTGGAAATCTAGCCGTGATAGGCTACGTTAATCGTTACGTAGCCTATCACGGGGTTTTGTTTTGTTTTTCACTTTTTGTTTCGCGGCCGGGGAGACGGGGCGCTTCTCCCCAGCCTGAATTTTGGCCGGGCGAGGCGGGGCGCCTCCCCCCCCTCGCCTGAACTTCAGAGGGAGAAGTGAAGCGCCTCCCCCCCACCGCGAAAAAAGCTGCAGGACAAGGTAAGTCCCTTTCGTACATCCCTATCTAGGAGTACCCCCAGACTACAGACCTGATCTTTCAGAGGGAGTGCAACCCCATCCAGAACAGGCAATGAGCCTATCTCCTGGACCCGGGAACCACTCACCCACAGGGCTTCCGTCTTGCCAGGATTCAGCTTCAGTTTATTGGCCCTCGTCCAGCTCATCACTGAGTCTAGGCACTGATCCAGGACTTGCACAGCCTCTCCTGATTCAGATGTCACAGGGAGATAGAGCTGCGTGTCATCAGCATACTGATGGCATTTAGCTCCAAATCCCCTAATGACTGCTCCCAGCGGCTTCATATAGATGTTAAACAACATTGGGGACAGGATGGTACCCTGCGACACCCCATAGCTCAATTGCCAAGGGGCCGAGGAATAGTCACCCAATGTTACTCTCTGAAATCGGCCCCGTAGGTAGGACCAGAACCACTGTAGCACAGTGCCTCCAATACCCATCCCACGTAGTCGATCCAGGAGGATATCACGGTCAGTGATATCAAAAGCCGATGAGAGATGGAGCAGAATTAACAGGGTTGCACTCCCCCTGTCCCTCTCTCAATGAAGGTCATCCATCAGGGCGACCAAGGCTGATTCAGTCCCATAACCAGAACAAAACCCAGACTGAAATGGGTCTAGATAATCAGTATCCTCCAAGAGTGCCTGCAATTGGTTCACCACAACCCTCTCAAGTACCATCCCTAGAAAAGGGGTATTTGCGACTGGGTGGTAGTTGCCTAATACCATTGGGTCCAGGGTGGGCTTCTTCAGAAGTGGCCACACTACTGCCTCCTTAAGGACAACAGGGACCACCCCTTCCCATAGGGAAGCATTTATCACTCCCTGGACCCACCCAGTCATACCCGTTCGGCTAGTTTTTATTAGCCAGGAGGGACAGGGATCAAGAGGTCACGTGGTTGGTCGCATTATTGAAAGCATCTTGTTCACATCATCAGGCCGTAACAACTGGAACTGATCCCACAAAATCGGGCAGATGGTGGCATCAGACACCTCGACTGGTACTGCACTAACAACAGCATCAAGGTCGCTGCAGAGACAAGCGATTTTGTGCTCAAAGTGCGATGCAAAAAGGTCACAGCGGGTCCTCGACGGGGCCAGGGCCCCATTTACTGGGGAAGATGTTTACAACAGCTGGACCACCCAGAAGAGCTCCGCTGGATGGCTACTTGAGGATGCAATGGAGGCAGCAAAATAAACTTTCTTTGCTGCCTGCACTGCCATGAAATAGGCACGATTATGCACTCTGGAGCGTGCTCGGTCATCTTCACTTCGAGTCTTGCACCATTTGCACTCCAGCCGACGTCCAGCCTGTTTCAGTGACTGCAGCTCCCCAGTATACCAGGGAGCAGAACGGGCTCCACAGTGCCGGAGAGGGCACTCAGGTGCGATCATGTCGATGGCCCTCTCCATCTCACTGTCCACAGTGAGGCTAGGGCCTCAGTTGGATCACCAGCTCTCTCCACTGGAAAATCCCCAAGAGCATTCAGAAACCCATTGGATTCCATCAATCTCTTAGGGCAGACCATCCAAATAGGCCCCCCCACCCCCGCGGGAGAAGAGTAATGCCATAAGTTCAAATCTCACCAGGAAATGATGTGACCATGACAATGGGGTTACTCGGAGCCCCCCAATCTTCAGGCTACCCATCTCACAACTTGGAGTAAAAACTAAATCAAGGGTGTGCCCTGCTTCATGTGTTGGGCCAATGACATACTGAGACAGCCCCATGGTTGTCATGGAAGCCATGAAGTCCTGAGCTGGAACTCCGGGGACAGCCTCAGCATGGAAGTTGAAGTCACCCAGAACCACCATCCTGGGTTCCTCCAACACCACACTTGCAACTGCCTCCACCAGCTCAGTCAGGGAGGATGCTGGGCAGCAGGGTAGGCAGCACCAGCAGCATCCCCAATCTGTCTCTATGGCCCAACACCAGGTGCAACCCCTCAAGGCCCACTCCAAGATGGAGTGGTCTCCTGGTGATAGAGATGGAAGTTCTATGAACCACGGCAACTCCCTCCTGCCGGCCCTCCAACCTATGTTGGTGCTGCACTGAGTACCCAGGCGGGCAGAGCTGAGTCAGGTTGACTCCACCCAGCTCACCCACCCAAGTCTCAGTGATACACACCAGGTCGGCCCTCTCATCCACGATTAAATCATGAATGAGTGCGGTCTTATCCGATCTGGCATTAAATAGTAGCACCGCAAGACAGGAGGGCACAGTGGCTTGCTTCCCAACCACTACTACCAGCACTGCCCACTTTTGATGATGCCTAATGACTCCAGCCCCTTCATGGATCACTGCCTTGTTGTGGTGAAGGGGCTTGCGCAACTCAGTGAAGCCATAAGCTATGCCGTGCAGGGCCACCCAAGACAGACAGGTCATGGTGGAGAGTTCTGACAAAATGTGGTCCACTAGAGAAGGAAATGGCAACCCACTCCAGTATTCTTGCTAAGAAAACCCCCATGGAACGTATCACAAGGCTAAAAGATATTACACCGGAAGATGAGCCCCTCAGGTCGGAAGGTGTCCGATATACTACTGGGGAAGAGCAGAGGGAATTTCCAAGTAGCGCCAGAAAGAGTGAAGCGGCTGGGCCAAAGCTGAAAGGACACTCAGCTATGGATGTGTCTGGTGGTGAAAAGAAAGTCCGATGCTGTAAAGAACAATAGTGTTTAGGAACCTGGAATGTAAGATCAATGAATCAAGGTAAGCTGGAGGTGGTCAAACATGAGATGGCAAGATTGAACATCGATATCTTGGGAATCAGCGAACTAAAATGGACAGGCATAGACGAATTTAATTCAGGTGACCATTATATCTACTACTGTGGGCAAGAATGCCTTAGAAGAAATGGAGTAGCACTCATAGTCAACAAAAGGGTGGGAAAAGCAGTACTGGGGTACAATCTTAAAAACGATAGAATGATCTCAGTACAAATCCAAGGCAAACCATTCAACATCACAGTAATTCAAGTCTATGCCCCAACCACTGAGGCCGAAGAAACTGAGGTTGATCGGTTCTATGAAGACCTACAACACCTTCTAGAACTAACACCAAAAAAAAGATGTCCTCTTCATCATAGGGGACTGGAATGCTAAAGTAGGAAGTCAAGAAATCACCGGGATAACAGGCAAGCATGGCCTTGGTGTACAAAATGATGCAGGACAAAGGCTAATAGAGTTTTGCCAAGAGAACACACTGATCATAGCAAACACGTTTTTCCAACAGCACAAGAGGCAACTCTACACAAGGACATCACCAGATGGTCAATATCAAAATCAGATGGATTATGTACTTTGCAGCCAAAGATGGAGAAGCTCCATACAGTCAGTCAAAACAAGACCTGGAGCTGACTGTGGCTCAGATCATGAGCTTCTTGTTGCAAAATTCCAGCTTAAATTGAAGAACATAGGGAAAACCACTAAACCATTCAGGTATGACCTAAATCATACCCCTTATGAATATATAGTGGAGGTGAGGAATAGATTTAAGGGATTAGACCTGATAGACAGAGTGCCTGAGGAACTATGGACAGAGGTCCGTAACATTGTTCAGGAGGCAGCAATTCAATCCATCCCAAAGAAAAAGAAATGCAAGAAAGCAAAGTGGCTGTCTGATGAGGCTTTACAAGTAGCTCACGAAAGAAGGGAAGCAAAAAGCAAGGGAGAAAGGGGAAGATATACCCAACCGAATGCAGATTTCCAGAGAATAGCAAGGAGAGACAAGAAGGCCTTCTTAAATGAACAATGCGAAGAAATCAAAGAAAACAATAGAATGGGAAAGACTAGAGATCTCTTCAAGAAAATTGGAGATCTCAAGGGAACGTTTTGTGCAAAGACGGGCATGAGAAAGGACAAAGAAGGCAGGGACCTAACAGAAGCAGATGAGATTAAGAAGAGGTGGCAAGAATACACAGAAGAACTATACAGGAAAGATCTTAATGTCCCTGATAGCCATGATAGTGCAGTCACTGAACTTCAGTCAGACATCCTAGAGAGTGAAGTCAAGCGGGCTTTAGGACGCATTAGTAACAACAAAGCTAACGGAGATGACAGTATTCCAGCTGAGCGATTTAAAATCCTAAAAGATGATGCTGTTAAAGTGCTGCACTCAATATGCCAACAAATTTGGAACACTCAACAGTGGCCACAAGAATGGAAAAGGTCAGTTTATGTTCCAGTTCCAAAGAAGGGCAATGCCAAAGAGTGTTCAAACTACAGTACGATTGCGCTCATTTCACATGCCAGCAAGGTGATGCTCAAAATTCTACAAGCTAGGCTTCAGCAGTATGTGAACTGAGAACTCCCGGAAGTACAAGCTGGGTTTCGAAGAGGCAGAGGAACTAGAGATCAAATCGCCAACATTCGCTGCATCATGGAGAAAGCAAGAGAATTCCAGAAAAACGTCTATTTCTGCTTCATTAACTACGCTAAAGCCTTTGATTGTGTGGATCACAACAAACTGTGGCAAATTCTTAAAGAGATGGGAGTACCAGACCACCTTACCTGTCTCCTGAGAAACCTGTACGAGGGTCAAGAAGCAACAGTAAGAACCGGACATGGAACAACCGATTGGTTCCAAATTGGGAAAGGAGTACGACAAGGCTGTATATTGTCGCCCTGCTTATTTAACTTATATGCAGAGTACATCATGAGAAATGTCGGGTTGGATGAATCACAGGTCGGAATTAAGATTGCCAGGAGAATTTTCAACAACCTCAGATACGCAGATGATACCACCCTAATGGCAGAAAGCGAAGAGGATCTCAAGAGGCTCTTGTTGAGGGTGAAAGTGGAGAGTGCAAAAGCTGGTTTGAAACTCAACATTAAAAAAACGAAGATCATGGCATCTGGCCCCATCACTTCCTGGCATATAGAAGGGGAAGAACTAGAAGCAGTGACAGATTTTATTTTCTTGGGCTCCAAGATCACCGCAGATGGTGACTGTAGCCATGAAATTAAAAGATGCTTGCTCCTTGGGAGGAAAGCTATGGCACACCTAGACAGCATAGTAAGAAGCAGAGACATCACCTTGCCGACAAAGGTTCGTATAATCAAAGCTATGGTTTTCCCAGTAGTAATATATGGCTGTGAGAGCTGGACTATAAGGAAGGCTGAGCGCCAAAGAATCGACGCTTTCGAACTGTGGTGCTGGAGAAGACTCTTACGAGTCCCCTGGACTGCAAGGAGGTCAAATCAGTCAATCCTAAAGGAAATCAACCCTGACTGCTCATTGGAAGGACAGATACTGAAGCTGAAGCTCCAATATTTTGGCCACCTAATGCGAAGAGAAAAGTCACTGGAAAAGACCCTGATGCTGGGGAAGATTGAAGGCAAAAGGAGAAGGGGGCAGCAGAGGATGAGATGGCTAGATAGCATCACCGATGCAATGAATATGGACTTGAGCACACTCCGGGAGAGAGCGCAGGACAGGAAGGCCTGGCGTGCTATGGTCCATGGGGTCACGAAGAGTCGGACACGACTGAACGACTGAACAACAACAACGACGACGACGACTCCAGCGCTGTTGTGAGCTTTCCATGTTTATTGACCTCATTGGGTTTGGAACAAAGCATGCAACATGAGCATCTGTAATAAAAAGCAAGCACATGAATTATGGAATTTTAATTCCTCAGTGCAACATTTGAGGGAATGTGGCTGGCACAGAACATGAGCAGGAGTGTTGGTCATAATTGCTGAGCCAAGCCTGGGTGAGTTTGCCTATCAATGGAAAGGAAAGGTTCCTCCTGTGCAAGCACCGAGTCATTGCTGACTCCTAGAGGGATGCCGCTTTTGCTGGCATTTTCATGGCAGACTGTAGCGGGGTGGTTTGCCATTGCCCTCCCCAGTCGTGACTACCTTTCCCCCAGCAAGCTGGATACTCATTTTACTGACCTCGGAAGGATGGAAGGCTGAGTCGACCTGAGCTGGCTACCCGAGACCCGGCTTCTGCTGGGATCGAACTCAGGTCATGGGGAGAGTTTCGGTTGCAATACTGCCGCCTACCGCTCTGTGCCACACGAGGCTCTTTTGCCTTTCAATAGTTGCCTTCAAATTGTACCCATTCCTGTCTGAGGACAGAAATGCTTGTCAGAATATAAGTACATTAGGACAGTTTACTGGAAAATATTGTAAAATTGGATTTTACTTATTTTTAACAGTTTCTTAAAAGCATTAAAATATAGCCATTTTCACACCTGAAGCAAGATCACATGTTCTCTGCTGATTAAATAAAATGCGTGGAGAACATGTGATCTTGCTTCAGGTGTGAAAGTGACTACATGTGTCGGTGTAGATCAGGGGCGGGCACCTTGTGGTCCTCCTGATGTTTTGTTCTACAAATGCCATCAGCACTAGCAAGCATGGTCAGTGGTGAGGGAGCATGGGAGTTGTAGGCCAAAACATCTGGAGGGGCCCAGGTTGCCCACCCCTGCTGTAGATGAGGAGGTTCGAGTCAAGAAAATGACATCCCCTCTGGAAATCTTGCCACTTGAAGCAGACCATTGCGACACTTCATGGCAAAGCTGTCCTGGTAAACTAAACAGGCACCCAAGTGAATGAAAAGACATTTCTGCAAGCCTTTGATTATCTAGTGATAGTGTGTGTGCACAAGACACTGCAGGGGACCTTTGGCTTTCTGTACCGTTCCACAATACTTTTCCCAAAGGATGTTTCCAGCTTTGTCTCATTAGTGTAATTGTGTTGATGTATTCTCATCTCTGCCGATTATTTTTCACAGCTTGCTGAAAAACGCACGTCCCAGTTTTCTTTCAAAGACAATCTTGAAGAAAAAGATTTTTCTTCACTGTCTGAACAAAACAAACTCAGTGCTTGGTCATGGGTAAAAGTTCTGGCTCAGTAGTCTTCATTTATTCCTCCATTTTACTAGTGGGTGTTCTCCATGAAAGAGATTTTGTATTACTCCATCCACAGATAGAACAGGACAAGGGACAATCATTTTCCTCCCAACATTTCTGTGGTCATGAGGGTTGCATGAACAGCTATTAATAACAGTAGGCTACAGATAATTTCCTATTTAGCACCTCCTAAAGCCAAATATGAGTTTACATGATTTTAATGGTTGACATCAGCATGGGGTGAGAAATCAGTGCCCTCTTTTATGGCTTTATGGTGATAAAACACACTCCCTCGTGGCAAAACTGATACAATGGTTTTAAGAACAAGTAAGCAAGGGGGAAACTACCGCACAATTGCGCTCATTTCACATGCCAGCAAGGTGATGCTCAAAATCCTACAAGCTAGGCTTCAGCAGTATGCGAACCGAGAACTACCGGAAGTACAAGCTGGGTTTAGAAGAGGCAGGGGAACTAGAGATCAAATCGCCAACATTCGCTGCATCATGGAGAAAGCAAGAGAATTCCAGAAAAACGTCTATTTCTGCTTCATTGACTACGCTAAAGCCTTTGATTGTGTGGATCACAACAAACTGTGGCAAATTCTTAAAGTGATGGGAGTACCAGACCACCTTACCTGTCTCCTGAGAAACCTGTACGAGGGTCAAGAAGCAACAGTAAGAACCAGACATGGAACAACCAATTGGTTCAAAATTGGGAAAGGAGTACGACAAGGCTGCATATTGTCACCCTGCTTATTTAACTAATATGCAGAGTACATCATGAGAAATGCCGGGTTGGATGAATCAGAGGTCGGAATTAAGATTGCTGGGAGAATTATCAACAACCTCCGATATGCAGACGATACCACCCTAATGGCAGAAAGCGAAGAGGATCTAAAGAGCCTCTTGTTGAGGGTGAAAGAGGAGAGTGCAAAAGCTGGTTTGAAACTCAACATTCAAAAAACGAAGATCATGGCATCTGGCCCCATCACTTCCTGGCATATAGAAGGGGAAGAAATGGAAGCAGTGACAGATTTTACTTTCTTGGGCTCCAAGATCACCGCAGACGGTGACTGTAGCCATGAAATTAAAAGACGCTTGCTCCTTGGGAGGAAAGCTATGGCCAACCTAGACAGCATAGTAAGAAGCAGAGACATCACCTTGCCGACAAAGGTCCATCTAATCAAAGCTATGGTTTTCCCAGTAGTAATGTATGGCTGTGAGAGCTGGACTATAAGGAAGGCTGAGCGCCGAAGAATTGATGCTTTCGAACTGTGGTGCTGGAGAAGACTCTTACGAGTCCCCTGGACTGCAAGGAGGTCAAATCAGTCAATCCTAAAGGAAATCAACCCTGAGTGCTCATTGGAAGGACAGATAATGAAGCTGAAGCTCCAATATTTTGGCCACCTAATGCGAAGAGAAAACTCTCTGGAAAAGACCCTGATGCTGGGAAAGACTGAAGGCAAAAGGAGAAGGGGACGGCAGAGGATGAGATGGCTAGATAGCATCACGGATGCAATGAATATGAACTTGAGCACGCTCCGGGAGAGAGCGCAGGACAGGAAGGCCTGGCGTGCTATGGTCCATGGGGTCACGAAGAGTCGGACACGACTGAACGACTGAACAACAACAACAAGCAAGGGGGGGAGATAGGTGACTTTCTCAATCCATAGTGACATTTACTTGCAAAAAACAACCCTATATAAACTCACCCGAAGGTTGGTATTTATTTATTATCTTTGGAAAAAAGAGTTAGTGCTAGTCTGTCTTGTAAAATACAGCTCCATTTACTCAGACCTTACTCAAAAATATAGATAAGTTTCATTTAACACATTGTTAACTCCTGTGTTGTCCCCAGAAGTTAAAAAGCTATTCTAGATGAGGATATTTAACCTGCAGTTTTTAATTCCAGTTTCACTGCAGAATTAAGTTCAGAGCTCTATATGGATTAGGGTGCAATCCTATGACTCATAGACATCGTTTGAGGGGCCATAGGATACTGGGGATTCTCCCCCCGAGGTCGGAGACAGTGCTAAAAATGGGGAGATCCATCCCTCCCAACCCTGCACCCTCACAACCAGCGCAGAAAGAACTGCATCAGCTGTCCTCTGAGGTTGGAAAAGCAACCTTGGAGGAGGGAAGCGGGTGTTCCAGTGGGCAGGAAAGGGAGGAGACAGGAGAGGCCAGGTTACGAGTTATCCTGAGCCTCTTCCGGCCTCTTTCCTTCCCTCTCCAAAGTGCCCTTGCTAGACTGTCTAAAAAACCTGTCTAGCAAAATCTGAAGGGTGGGAGAACGGGGAGGTGAAGACTGCCTCCACTGCTCCTCCTGCCCTGCATTGGATGATTGGATGCCTCCGAGTTTGGGGGCTTCCAATCATCGAGGCTGCCATCAATATTATTGTGCCCTCATTTTTCCTTTCCTGCCTTTCTCTACTTTCTGCTACATAACCTCTAGGTAGCGCTGAGCCACCTAGAAGTTAGTTTGAGCAGAAAAACACATTTCAATCTGGTTTCAGGCCTGGATATGGGACGGAGACAACTTTGGTCGCCTTGGTGGATGACCTATGCCGGGAACTGGACAGGGGGAGTGTGCCCCTGTTAGTTCTGCTGGACCTCTCAGCAGCATTCGATACCATCGACCATGGTATTCTTCTGGGACGCCTCGCTGGGATGGGACTTGGGGGTACTGTTTTGCAGTGGCTCCGTTCCTTCCTAGCGGGGCGAACTCAGAAGGTGGTATTGGGGGATGCCTGTTCAACTCCATGGCAGTTAGCTTGCGGGGTCCCTCAGGTTTCTGTTCTGTCCCCCATGCTATTTAACATCTACATGAAACCGCTGGGAGAGGTTGTCCGGAGTTTTGGAGTTCGGTGCCACCAATATGCTGATGACGCCCAGCTCTACTACTACTTTCCACCAGATTCCAAGGATGCTGTTTCTGTCCTTAACCAGTGTTTGGCATCAGTAATGGACTGGATGGGGGGGAACAAATTGAAACTTAATCCAGACAAGACAAAGGTGCTCCTGGTCAGTCAAAAGGCAGATCAGGGAATAGGGATTCAGCCTGTGTTGGATGAGGTTACACTCCCCCTGAAGACTCAGGTTCGCAGTTTGGGGTGCTCCTGGATTCAGCCCTAAGCCTGGTTGCTCAGGTTTCAGCGGTGGCCAGGACTGCTTTTGCACAGTTAAAACTAGTGCACCAACTCCGCCCGTTCCTGGAGATGTCTGATCTGGCCACAGTGACACATGCCGTATTTACATCCCATTTGGATTACTGCAACGCGCTCTACATGGGGCTTCCTATGAAGAGTGTTCGGAAATTGCACTTGGTTCAAAGAGCTGCTGCCAGACTGTTGACTGGGGCTGGTTACAGGGAGCATACAAACCCTTGTTATAACAGCTTCACCAGCTTCCAGTCTGTTTCTGGGAATAATTCATAGTGCTGGCTATGACCTATAAAACCCTATACGGCTCCGGTCCAGGTTTTCTGAAAGACGGTATCCTCCCTTATGAACCTGCCCGTGTCCTGAGATCTTCTGGGGAGGCCCTTCTCTCGGTCCCACCACTGTCACTGGCACGTTTGGTGGGAACCCGAGAGAAGGCCTTCTCGGTGGCTGCCCCACAGCTGTGGAACACCCTTCCCAGGGAGGCTAGGATGGCTCCCTCCTTGATGTGTTTCCAGAGGCAGACTAAAACATTCTTGTTCCAGCAGGCCTTTGGGACATAGTTGGAACCTGGGGGGAAGCTGCTAAAATGCTGTTTTAAAATGCTGTTTTAATTTTTTAATATGATTTTAATTGTACTGTTGTTTACTTTATATTTTAACTTTTGTATATTTTCATATGTTTTAATTGTATATGTTTTAATTTTTTTAAGCCACCTTGTGTCCCAGTGCTGGGGAAAAGGTGGGGTATAAATATAATAATAACAATAATAATAATAATCACTACTACTACTACTACTACACAATAATAGAACTAAACTAGTGGGGACTAGCGCTTTGTCTTGCTTTCACGAAAAATACTGGATTTTCCATGCTCCGAGAACCCTGTGAAATTGCTTTTAAAACCCAGGAGCAAAAATGTCATTTAAGGCACCTATAAACATGAGTGAGGCACAACGAGCGCACAATAAATGCCTGATCTAGAAAACCTCAAAATGAGAAGAAAGCTGGCTTATGTGATCCTCTTTAAATGAGAATATATGAACTGTTTATGTGAGATTTAACAGGGCAAGGACAACTTTACTCCACCATTCCCACAGTCCCTCTGACCTCCATGAAGAGAAGAACTATCTCCTCTCTAGAAAAGATTAGAATATCCTCACATGATTTTAATTTACTGGTGCCCAGGTGGTAAGTCTTCCCTGTGCCCTTCTAAAATCTTTTTTCAAAGAGTCAGAAATAATGTGACTGTAAGTGGGTGTGGGCCAAGCCTACGTTTTCACTTAAGTCCATCTGGCTTGTGAAGAAGATAAGAAGTATGAGAAGAATGTGCTACTCATAAAACAACCAGAATGTGGCACATTAATAACTCTCAGTGTTATTAAAAGGGGCCACCTTTCCTTATAGAGAGTGGCTCAAGAGTCTATGCTTGAAAAAGCTTCACCTGTTGATTCCAGCCTGTTGCGTCGCAATAAAAGGGCATCGCCTCTATCAGTAAAAAAAGGCAAACTTAAATTTGCTACACTGTGCGCTTTTTCTAGCAAATCATGTTGCCTCATAAGGCAGATGTTACTAGGGCAGTGTAGGGCATATATGAGTCATGTTATGTATCCCACAGACTGGATGCATCCAGGCGGAGGAACCAACCTGCTGAAATGTGGAAGAGGAACCACCACTTCACTACAGAACTTCATCCTGTAAGAGATTTTTCTTCTGAGAAATCTCTTTTCTACTACATCTACATTTCCTAAATTGGATGCCTGATTTCTTAAAGCTTAAGAGACAAAATAGCTGGTGGGGAAGGGTTTAAGTAACACCTACCCACCCACCCTGCTTTTTTTCTGCTGCAGAGCATCCCCTCCCAAGAGCACTTTGCAAAAGAAAAGGGGTCATTGAACTGACAGTGCATGTGAGTCTGTGGTGACATGTAGTCTTTCCTGAGATGCTTCAAGAATTCTGGAGACATCTATGTGGAACAAAGCTATGTGGAAGACTGTGGGTTGAATCCACATGAAAGCATTCATAATGGGGCTAGCGCAGGGGCAGGCAACATGCTGTCCACAGACCTATGTGCCCCCAGAGGCCTTCCTTAGTGCCCACTGAGACACAGTATTCCTCCAATTTTTATTTCTACACATATATTTTCTTACTGGCGGCTAGGATTGCTTCAAAGCAAAATGGGAACTTCTCGCTGCTGCCATCTTAATTTCCCATGGATACCCCTGGGCAGGTTACTTGTCCTTTGTGACTAGCAATTCCCACCCATGGCAGCCATTTTATGGATGTGCCCAGGACAGTTTCTCAAATGTCCAAATATGCCCATGGGCCTGGCTAGTGGGAACTGAGTTCCCCATCTCCTCATCCCCAGAGCAGCCCCTGTAGCCTCCCGACAAGGCTTCCCTGAAGGTCATGGGATGCTGCTGAATGTGGTGTGCTGTGGTACAGGGAGCTGAGGGGGATTTGGGGGGGTCCCCCCTTTCCCCCTCAGCTTCCTGCACCACAGGCACCCTGTTCAATCGGGACCCCCCAACCCTCAGGGGAGCCTTGTCAGGTGGCTGTGGGGGCTCCGGTAGGAAGGAGAGGGTGGGAAGTCAGCCTCCACAAGCTCTGTTATTGTGCTTTTCTCTGGATCCAACCCCATGTTAGGACAGGCAGTATTGACTTACCTAGTTCAGTCACATCAATAAATCCAGAACAGGAGGGCAGAGTATATTGTAGGATTGTGTGGTCATTTTTCGACCTCTCGAGTAAGAAATGAAGGCTCAAGCCAACATGAAAGCCATTATGACAAAAACTACAGGGTACCTCTGCTCTGTATTACGTATATTGGTATACTTATATACTACAGGGCTATATAATGTAAAGCCCATGGACCACTTGTGGCCTTCAACAAAGCCACTCGTCTGGAGACTTCCATATCCTGAAGAAGACAGATAATTTTTGAGGAGCCCAGAAATGATATATGGAATGGTATGTATGGGGTTTGCCTCCACCAGTGATTTACTCTAAACTGGCTGCATGTTGAAGTTGTTAGGGGTACATGACGTCATGGCCATCCAGCAGCCATCCTGGGGCTTATCAGGGGGAAAAAATGGATTTCCTAAGACTGCTTAAAGTCCAATTCTTTTCCTTAACTTGGGTTCTCTGCAGTGTAGTTGCTGTGTGCCCCACCCCCTGCATTAGCCTCGGGTATGCTAGCCCTACCCAGGGGTGTGCCTTTCACCATGACTTCGGTCAAGGGGTCCCCTGTATTTCCCAGCTCAAACCAGTTAGTGTCTCCTCAGAAGTAACTCCCATTGTGCTCAATGAGGCTTGTTCCCGAAATGCACTCCCAGAGTTACTGAAATTCCATGAATCGAAATAACACATTTAGAAGCCTTAATGTCAAAGCTGTGAAGCGACGAAGCTTTGATTGATCGCAGCAGAGCAGGGAGCATACTGTGTCCTTCTGATTGTTGTTTTAAGAAAGTAAGTACTTGTGGGGGGGAGTGATTTTTTACTCAGGAATAAGATTTTATCGGAGAAAGGGGGGGGGAGCCTCTCTGATTAGTTGAGCAGCCCCTGCCCATCAGATGACATTCACTCCAACCCCTTCTCCCACCCTACCTGGATGTACGTTATGTGAAGCGATTTAGAATGGAGTGATGCACTCAACCATGGAGCCCTGGCCAGACTGAAACCAGCTCCTTGAAAAATGCGGGTAAGCCACTCCTTCCTTCTTCTGTTGTTGTGGAGACATGGTCATGGGACCTTTTCAGTACCTATGATTTGGTTCAACAGCAAACTGTTCCCCCACCCCACCCCACCTACAATGCTTATGGATGTGGAAATGTCATATTCTCCTATACATGCAGCACTGGACACATTAACATCACAGTAATTTATATTCTAGCTCACCTAAATTTGGCCCCCAGAACTTTGACGCAAAACTTTGCAGACCTCAAACATACTACGTGATCTTTAGCCTGATCGTTTTGACATGAGGCTTTCGAAGTAGATTACTATGATTTAAATTTTACAGATGGCTGAACTGAGTTGCCCCCAGAGGCACAAGCTGTCTACAGAAGAGGTGGCATTTGAACCCAGATATCCAAACCTCTAACTATGCTACTGGACCACATTGGCTTTCACTTGTATAATTCCTTTTAAAAAATCTACTGCACAGATACTGAAGTCTGTACTCTGAGAAACATGAAACATCAGAGCAAGCAAGAGGATTACAGTACCCCTGTGGGTACAGGGTATGGACCAGCAGTTACTGCCGCACTTCAGTTAAATTTGTTGTATTCTGTGAAATCCAAAGCTGCAGAGAACTTCAGAGGTTTATGATGTCTCTCTCAGGGCCTGGTTATGTGCCAACGCTGTGCTTTTCAGGATTTCTGAACTTTCCTTCGTTACGGCTGTAATCCTATACACACTTATCTGGAAGTAAGACCCTTTTAACCCAGTAGGACTTATTTCTGAGTAAACATGCCTAAGATTGCACTGTAGAATACATTTTCAAGACCAGAATTTCCAAAGATGAACCATCTCAATCCAGCCAAATGTCTACCTTCTTGGTTTATTGTTAAAGCTCTGGGGGGTGGGAGGAGAACACCTCGAACATTAGGAAATGGTGAGGAAGAACACCAGTATATTTGCACAATTGAGCTTAAGGACCAGTACATATTTTTAGATGTGTAAAAGCCATATTTGCTATGGTGAACCATGTAAAACGCATGAAGGATAGGTCCAGGGCTAATATTTTTAATAATTTTATTTTAATAAACTGGGAATAAAGAGGAGGGGTATAAGACAGGGAAGCTGTTATAGGAGGAAATGAATGTAAAAGCAGCAGGAGGGAGGGATGAAAGAAAATGGCTGTTGGGGACAGGGTACAAGTTAAGTGTGAAAGAAGAAATGACAGAGCTGGGTAGGAAGACTTGGAGAGGCATGTGGTGAGGAAGGGGGAAAACAATATAAAATAAAAACTCTTCTCTACTTGGAGCCTCTGGCTCAGCAAATTCTGTCTGAAATGGGAAGGCTGAGTAATGATACCTCCAGAGCCAACATCTGTATTTCACTTGAGGAAAGTTGAACTATGGAACCCCCTGCTACAAGGGAGGCTTTACTGCAGCAAAGAATGTAGTAATGTCCAAAGTGGGATTCGGTATCAATATAAAATGGTATAAGTACTTGCCAGCTGATTATACCAGACTCCACTTCCTTCTGCCACCATTTTGTGACTGGTGGACCTCAGTCATTTCCAGCTCTCTCAAGAGGGCCCTGGGGGCATAAATTTTGGGACCCCCTGACTTAATGATAGAACTTGAAGATCATAATTTTTCTGCTTATTATTTTGAAATGACAAACATATTATGTTCTTTAGTCATATTTTTAGGGCATGCAAAGAATCCCTCAATTTCTTCAGTACACAGAGGCTCAATTTTCTTGAGTGAAGTGGAATGCTCAATGACTCACAATTTTCCTCAGAGTACCGCCAGTGTCAAGCAGTCACACTAAATGTTTTGTTGCCCAGAAAACCTGACACTTCATTGTTTTCCAGAAGCAGGTCATTTGGAAGCAGCACTTCAGTAAATTGCTGCAATAAAGCTTCATGTTTTTCAACCACATTGCTCTTTGTACATGTGATACACATTGGGATGAGAACAGAAAATTTAGCAAGCATGCACCTGTTTGCTTTATTATGGTGGAACATCCTCTTGTCGCTTAATGGATTCTAACACCTCTTTCAAGGGCAAACACAAGAAGGGTAATGCTCAGATCTGGCCTGTTGCGATTTCTTTTGACTTCTCAGTGGTCAGTCAAAGGCTAGTTCTTAATGGCGCCACTTGCCTTCAGTATAACCATACAGAAGTGGCTCCATGACTCCTTTTCAAGTTCTTGAATTGCCTTCCTCAGTGGTTTTCTATCCCCATCATGGTTCTTCAAGAGCCAAATGTTTAAAGAAAAGGTCATGGAAGAAAGTTCTTGCTGAAGTGTATCATTTCAGAATGCATCAGGAGGATTTCATGTTTATATGTCCTCCTATGTCAAAACACTCCCTGCACAGAGAAAGTGATCGTGTCAAGGAGAAGGGCTGTAGCCTAGATAATCCTGTCCCTGACATACTACCTTTCCAGGTGCAAGGAGGTTGTGATGTGCGGCAATATTGAACATGCAATCCTACTCCCACATTTTGAAGAGGTACAGTCCTGTGAGAACTATACTAGGGGGCTGTTCACACGTCAAAGTAGCATATTGCAGATCAACCCACAATTTGTGGGGATGCGCGCTGTGCGCGAACCACTTCCATTTTCTGTAAACACCCGCCGATCAGCACAATCAGAGGTTGTCAGCATGATGTGCAAACCCAAGCTGATGGGTTGTTTAGTGGGAAACAATCCAACAACAAACCATGGGTCAACTGCTGGTTATTTTAACCCCTAAAAAACCCATCGGTCCAGGTTCGCACGTCACACTGACAACCTCTGATTATGCCAATTGGAGGCTGCTTACAGAAACTGGTAGAGACTCACAGGCAGCACGTGTCCTCACAAACCATGGGTTAAATAGCCCATGGTTTGCCACTGTGACATGCAAGCCAAGTCTATGTGTCTCCCGTCCCCTAAGATTAGAATGTGTTCTTATAATGCAGTGGTTCTCAAAGAGTGAGCCTCCTGGGAAGGTGCTGAGAGCTGTCAGGAACGCACAAGCTCCTCATGTATCTCTCCTCAGTGACGATCTCCACTGGGCCAGAAGGCAGAGTGCCAGCTGACTTGCAGTCTCCCTCCCAATCAGTTAAGGAAGCAGACTTCCATTTTCCACAAGCTTTTTGCTTCTCCCCCGGGGCTTATGATAGATTCATCAGTCAACAGCAGTGACATCCTGCCCTCAGGGCTAGCATCACTGAATCATTTGTTTCTTGTCTGATTCTTTTGCACAGTTGTTAGGAGAGCTTGCTCTTCTTGAGGAAGAGGATTAAGTCTCTCCTCAGATCCATCACCTCTCTAAAGTCTACTTTTTCCTGTCATATATATTCTATATTTTTGGACAGAAGCATCAGTTTCACAGAAGTAGGGATGTTAGTAGGGATGTATGAAACACCTACCTGGCTCCGCGCCGGGCAATCTGCAGTGGGGGGGGGAGGCGCTCCGTCCCTCCCCCCAGAATCCTGCCCAGCCGGCTCCGCTCCGCGGCCAAGCCGCGGAGTCACCGGCCAGCTCCGGCTGCCCAGAGGCCAAAATATTTACGTAGCCTATCACGGCAGGTGGAAAAACCCCAGCATACGCAAATGGCGGTAGCTGCCGCCATTTGCGTATGCTGGGTTCCCCCCCCCCCACCGTGATAGGCTACGTAAATACTTACATAGCCTATCACGGCCTCCGCAGGGATGCAAATGGCATCCCTGCATTAGCCGTGATAGGCTACGTAAGTATTTACGTAGCCTATCATGGCTATGAAGAGGAGGAAGTGAATGGTGGCCACAGGACGGCCGCCATTCTCAAAGCAGCACAGACAGGAGCAGGTAAGTGCTCTGTTTCGCATGCCTTTCATGGGGTGGGGGCAGCGGGGACTTCGTCCCGCGCACCTTTCGTGGGGGGGGGCAGGGGCTTCGTTCCATGATGGATTTCGGGGGGCCAAATGCACTGGCATTTGGCCTCACCGAGATCCGTTGCGGAATTCTCTGACATCCCTAGTTGTTAGAGAATTCCGCCACAGACTCCAATGAGGCCGGATTCTTTAGAATCCGGCCCCCTGGAGCCCATGGCGGAACAGAGCAATTCCCCCCGCCACCCTGCGAAATTTCCCCGGGACGGACCCTACCTGGTGTCAGCCGTCCGGTCCATCCGCTGCCCTGGTCTGCGGCTGTGAATGGCTGCCCCGGTCCGCGGCCTCCATTTGCCTCCCTACTTTAGCCGTGATGGGCTACGTAAGTATTTACATAGCCTATCACGGCAAAGAGCAGGGATGCAAATAGCGCCCACTACGCCATTTGCATCCCTGCGTTAGCCATGGTAGGCTACGTATATATTTATGTAGCCTATCATGAAAAGAGCAGGGACGCAAATGGCATAGCGGGCGCCATTTGCGTCTCTGCTCTTTGCTGTGATAGGCTACATAAATATATACGTAGCCTATCATGGCTAACACAGGGATGCAAATGGCGCCCACTATGCCGGACGCCATTTGTGGCCACAGCCCGGCAGCAGACAGAAGTCCGGCTGCAGGCAGACCCAGCCGGCGGCTCCGTGGACTTGCCGTGGAGCGGAGCCGACTAAACAGGATTCCAGGGGGAGGGACAGATCGCCTCCCCCTCCCACGGATGCCACGGACCGGAACGGGGCAAGTAATCCGTACACCCCTACACAGAAGGAACTGTTTCATAACAGTCAGCTCCAGAAGGCATATGGTCAAGGGGCTTTTCTACATGAGGCATTTATCGTGCACTCATCATTCCCTACTCACAGTTCTTTACGGGTTCTTTAGATCAGTGGTCTCTGAAGGGTGGTGCGTGCACCCCAGGGGGTGTGCAAGACATCCCATTGGGGTGCATGAGCCGCCTGATAATTGAGCAGCCTCCCACTGCCCCGATGAGCCGCCACTGTGTGAAACACTGGCAGCAGCGGAAGCAGCAGGATGGGATGGGAGCTGAGAGGGAAGCTCCAGGGCATTTCCCTTTGGCTCCAGTCCTATCCTGCCTCTGCTGCGGCCACCGAGAGCAACAGCGCCAGTCTCTGCCAGGCACGGCAGAGGAAGGTGCAGTTTTCTGCCATCCTGCCAAAGGAGAGCAAATTTGTTCCAGATGTGCCGACCTTTTCTGTGATGACAAGTGGCTGTCAGTAGTATGCTACCTAGCAGATATTTTTGAAAAAATAAACACACTTAATCTGTCCCTTCAAAGGCCGAAGCTACACCTTCATTAATAATGTTTCGAATACTGCACCATACCGCTCAATCCCGTAACAGATTTTAATGTTATGGCACACGCTGCCTGTTCTGTAACATTATTGTTTCTGTGTTGTACCGATATTTAAAGGCACACCGCTGTAGAGTTAGTAATCAAAACACAGCCTCCGGGCTTCCGAGAGCACCGCTATTTGTTGCTCCTGTACTGGGAACGTAGACAAGGCACCGCCCCTTTTTTTTCTTGTTTCACTTTTCTGTGCATGTGCGCTCTTGCATCTTGTCCTGGCCTTTACTGTTTTATGACTACCACTGGTCAGGTTGGATGCCTTTTAGGACAGAAAGGTGGGACAGGCAGGCAGATACTGTGCAAAGGCAGTGTAATGTTATATGTATGTATCCTGGCCTTCGACAAAATTCATTGGAAATTAATTTTTACTATATTGACTAATTTTGGTTTTCTTATAGAATTTCTGAAATGGGTTAAAATGTTATACTCATATCCTAGAGTGAGAGTATTGACCAATGGTTTATTTTCAGCTTTTTTTCTACTAGGGCGGGGCACTAGACAAGGTTGCCCACTTTCCCCATTGATATTTAATTTATGTTTGGAACCCCTGGCGTGTGCTATTAGATGAAATAATAGTATTCATGGATTCATCCATTTTGGATTAGAATTTAAAATTAGTCTTTACTCTGATGATCTTTTGTTGTTTGTCTCGAGACTCCAGTCGTTGGTTCCAGCTTTGATGAAATTGATTAATACCTTTGGTGAATTGTCCGGCTATTCAGTTAATTGGTCAAAGTCGGATATAATGCCGATTGGACATAGGATATACTCTAGTGTATTAGCCAATTGGCAATTTCGACGGTGCCCAGAGTTTATTACTTATTTGGGAATAATTGTTCCTAGAGATGTCTCTCAAATGATTAGTTTAAATTTAAACAAGTTGATTAATGATATTCCACAATATATAGATAGATGGGCATCTTTAAAGTTGAGTTTATGGGGTAAGGTGAATGTACTTAAGATGAATATCATACCTCAAATTATTTGTTATATGAGGGATCCCTATACTTATACTTGGCAAATATTTCCAAAAACTCAGTGCTTTGTTTCGTAAATTCTTTGGGGGTTCCTCTCCACCAAGAATATCTTTAAAAAGGATGCAACTTCCAATTAATGAAGGCGGGTTTGGTTTTCCGGATCTAGCTATGTACCATCCGGCCTATTTGCTAACCTCTACTAAATTTTGGTCTTTCCCACTCAAATTAGATTTTCCTCCATAGTCAGTACTGGAATCCTCTTGTCTGGAGCTCTCTTTAAATGGATGGCATTAGGTTCTCAGCGTATTAAGGTAGACAGAGCTCCTCCTACAATTTTGGCAGTTAGGGAAGTTTGGCGAATAATGTCACGTCAATTCCAGTTTGATCCATTTTCCCATGCCAAATTGACTTTATGGGGAAATCCAGATTTAAGAATTGGCAAGAAAATGTTTTTATGGCAGACCTGGACAGATAAGATGATCTTTACTTTAGATCAGTTAGTGGGGCTTGACGACGAGTTTTTGGTATTTTCAATTTTGCGAGATCAAATTGATTTGCCGGCCTCAGCGGAATGGCAGTATTTGCAATTGAAACATTTATTGGTATCTAGATTCAGTCATGCTGCTTTTACTGCCTCAGAGTCTCCTTTGCTATTGGAAATACTTATTGAAGCTGATCAGGTATATTGACCTACATTCACGTTTACAAACATTTATTATCAATAAATAAATATGACACAAGTGGTTTACAGTAGGAATGGAACAGGGACTTGGAACATCCTATTTTGCTTAATCAATGGACTGCCGTTTGGGGGTCTGTGTCAGACATTTCAATGGATCTTTGGTTACGCCTTATTCATCAATGAATAAGTTTGTTTCTGGTCTATTGGATGCCGAAACGTCTTTTTCGTAAAGGCTTGTCAAATTCAGCTAATTTTTGGAGGTGTAATGCAGCCAATGCTTCTCTTATTCATATGATTTGGAAATGCCCAATGGCTGCCTCCTTTTGGGAGGAAGTCATTGTATGGATAAATTTCGTATTGGAAAGCTCTTTTATATTTATTGGTGTAAATGTTCTCTTAAATTACTTACCTGCTTCTTGGAACGTAACACATGGTCAACATAAATGGATTTTTCGCATCCTTTTAGTTGCCAAAAGACTGATACTACGATATTGGAAAGATAAAAGCTCACCACCTTTAATGCAATGGACTGAAGATTTAACCACACTAGCAACTTTTGAAAGAGTGGTATATAGGCATAACTTGCAAATGGACTCATATGCAGATATTTGGCTTGCTTTTACTGAAGTGTATGTGTAACCTTTTTTTTCCCTTCCCTTTTTTTCCTGAATATTGTAATGTTAGAAACTGAGGATTTTGAATATGTTGTTGGTATTTTTATTTCACTTTTTGTCTTTTTAGGTTTTATAATGTTTTCAGTTTGGTTTGTTTTGTAAAAAAAAAAAAAATCACAATAAAAGGTTAATTAAAAAAATATGTATGTATCCTCATAAGAAAAGCACCTTATTTCATTCCTCTCCATCACATCAATCAACGGTGCTTTGTTTTCTGTTTTTCTTAAGAGCATTTTAGTTTTCTTACAGCACACACTTGCCTGGGAGTGAGTCCCATTGAACTCCACAGGTCTTGTTTCTGAGTAGACATGCATAGGACTGAGCTGTTGATTACAAATATGGGCCTGTGAAGTAAACCAGGAAAAATTAGGTTTCGTTGTTCCTTTCAAAAATACAAGGTGACTTTCCAGTCCTCCCCTTTTGCAACGATAATTCACTTTCCACCTAATTTGGCCTATAAATGTCAGCAGCATCCCAAAGAGGTTTTTCTTTATAAAGCCCTTGTCTTCTTTCCTGGCAAGGTTGGTTCAACCTTTGTAAGAAACATTTTATTGTCTGCTGAGGAATGCATAAGGTGTCGATTTCCACAATGAAATTGAAAAGCTGCTGTTATACAAGATTGGGCTAATCGTTATGGCTGCACATGCCTATTTCTACTTGTGTGTTCAACATTATGAAAGGTGTGGAGAGTTTTATTTATTTATTGCCCCTCTTGAAGAATAGTAGAATTTGAGATCACCCAGTAAAGATGATCAGCAGAAGGTCCAGGAAAGCCTAATGAATTTACAGAATTCACCAGCACAAGTTGTAGTGATGGCCAATCGCTCAGATGGCTTTAAAAAACAACCACCACCTCACAATGGGGTAACTTTATGAACGAAAGGTCTGTCAATGCCAATTAGGTAAGATAACTAAATGGAAACTTCATGTTCAAAGGCAGTAAACATCTGAGTACTTAGGCCCAAACCACAGGCGAGTGACGGACAGTATCCAATGGTGTCATTGCACAAATTCAAATAGCACTAGACGAGCTCTGCTGAATCTCTCTGTTGTGCAAATAGTTGCCCATTACGCTTGCGCAACAGGTTACACAAGAGTTCCGTACAACAGGTTGCACAACAGATTGCACAAGCATAATGCACAACTGTTTGCACAACCACGCTTGTGCAAACAACTTTAGTTGCATTCTTCTCATCTGCATAGTTCAGAACCTAGTGCGTCATTTGAGCCAATGGAATGACACCGTTGGATACTGTCCGAAATCACCTCCATGCCCTGCCTGTGAGCATCCAGATGCATCTACGTGGACAACCTCTGAAAATAGGACTCGATGGATCTTGGTTCAGTGCAGCAAGACAATTCTTTTGTTCTGGTGATGCAGCAGTTCTCAAAGTTGAGCTGTTTATTTTTTATATACCACCACCACTTTGCTGCAGGGGTGGAGAACCTCTTTCAGCCTGAAGGCTGAATCCCGTTTTGGTGAAGCTTTCAAGGACCACGTTCCAGTGATGGGCAAGGCCAAAGGCAAAAGGGGGAGGGGCAAAATGCCAGCACATTCTAACTGAACATCAATGAGCCTCAGGAGAGGCATATCAACCTTTTACAATGGTGTTGCACAAAATGCTAGTGTCGCCCCCTGGAGGCTAATCCAATTTGCCCCAAAGAGGTAAGTCAACTTCAGGCTGGGTCCAACTCGATTTTATTGTTTGCAAACAGTTCGACAAAGGAGCTCACGCTCAAAAGCAGAGTCGACCCTGGGCAACCCCCGTGCTACAGTTTTATCACCTCAGCTTGCATTCCTTAACCAGCGTGTCACTTTGATTGGTTGCTAGCAGTTTGCTTGGCAACCTTATCTTAGGGTTACTGTCTGCTCATTCCAGGCATGTGCAGCTCTTACAATACTATGTGCTGTTTAAGACACATATAATGGCTTTTAGGTTACATTCTTACTACAATTCCCCCCTCAAAAGGCTTTTCTCAAATTTATACTCTCTTTGGTCCCGCGGTGGACTATGCACTTAAGGGCGCAAACTATTATCGCTGTGGCATTGACGGTTTTCTCTAAACAGCAAGTGAGGCCTAGGACGCCTTTGTTCTAGCTATTAGAATGTTGACAACAAAAACACATTTTTTTTTTAACTTTTGGAACTCAGTTTTGTTCCGTTCATCAGGAACCCTTGAAACGAGAGCGCCCTCTTTCTGTAGAGCTACTTGAGTCCTTTCAGGGGTTCATTATTCCAACGGTGACCTTCAGGTGGGTCAGCTTCCGGTGTGACCCTCTCTGGTGCAGGTGATGCCTTTATTCAGTCTGATGAATCCACTTTTTCCCTTTAGCGACTTTTATAGCAATGGGAGTGGTAAGTAGGATCTGAAACAGACCCTTTCACTTCTCTGTAGGTAGTTCATTTTTCTAGGACTGGATTAGCACCCAATCACTGGGATTGAGATTATGCACTGGAGCGTCTAAAGTCCAGGATTGGTGAGGTGTCACAAACCTGTGAAAACAAAACAGACTGCAAGGCAGTAACACAATCTTGAATCTTAAAACTCTTACTTCTAAATTTACATTTAAGCTGTCAGCCATAGGTAATATCCGAGGTGGGCGCTTATGGAATGTTTAAAGGGTGTCAATTTAATACTTCCCTTGGGGGTGCACCGTACTCGAGTCAAGGTGATTGGCAAGGCCTGTGGCCTTTCAACTTAATCTTTAAACAAATTCTAATGAGCATTGTCTTTAAGGCGCAGTTCATCTTCTCAACTTGACTTGTGGATTGAGGTTTCCAAGGGGGGTGTAGCTTCTAATTAGTTTGTTATGCCTGGGCCACTACTTGCGTCACTTGTCCAACCAAATGGGGCCCCTGATTTGATTCACTCTCTTTAGGTGACAAGAGCCTAGGGATTACTTTTTAACAGGATCTTGGCTACTGTCTGTGCGGTGCAGTCAATTGCTTTTATCATTACTAGCAGGTACCGATAGCCATGAGTCTGGGGCAACTCTGAAAAGTCAATTTGAAATCTCTGAAAGGGATAGTAAGCCCATGGGCGACTTCTCATTTGAGCTGGGGGCTCAAACATTTTTGAATTGTTTTTGAGGCACAAAGGGCAGTCAGCCACTGTTCTCAGGTCTTGGTCTAACCTGAAGGAGGTGCTATTTGCCTCGGGCGCACCCAAAATCGGGGTGTTAAAGGGGGATGATCCCTTTATTAGCTAACCATAATTTTTGAACTTCTCAATGAGCGGCTTCAAGCCTGCACAGGTGGCTTTCTTCAGAGGATACTGCCTTATGCACACAGGGCTCTCCCTTTTTAAAGAAGATTTTAACTGGTGTTATGCATTTGCTCGGGCAGGGGTTCTGTCTGCCCACACACATGAATCAACATTCTCTAAAATCTCAGTCCCTTTGGCCTCTGACACAATCTTGATTGCTTGAAGGGCCATTTGATAATTTGAGCCCTGCATTGCTGGCAGCTGTACTACAATCTGATTATCACGGAAGAAGTTTTTAGCTTGCAGTTTTGTCCCGCTCCAAGAGGGCAACCAGGTATGCAGATGAAACTACAAAGGCATGTTCCAGTATGTTATTTCCAGTCTTCGTGAGGAGGGGCTTACACATGGGCAATTTAGTTTTTTTTTCCCTTTAATTCCTTTTACAGTTACATGCTTTCCACTTTCTCTCGCCGGGGGGGCTTCACAGGGATCATAGAAAATTTGGCTCCAGTATCTACTAGGGCCTCACAGTCCTTGCCACCAACCCTTACTTTTACCTTGGGATTCTCCCGAGCGTTTGTTCGTAGGGTGGTGGCCCTTCAGCTAGACTCCCTTCCAGCCCCAGAGGACCCTGCCCGCGTTTGCAGCCTTCAGGGTGAGTTTCTTTTCTCTTCTCTTTCAACTCTGGAAAATCTTTCTTCTAGTGTCTCTTCTCTTGACAATACGCACATTTATTGCGCCCCGGTCGACCCTCTCCTTTTCTGCCCCCCCCCCCCGTCGCTTCTGTGCTCTCAAACCGCGGTTTCTATCTCCGCCCATGGTGGCTGCCAGCATTGCCTTTTCCTTTTTTCAGGAATGGCACTCTTTTCATGTGCTCTCATGTGCACCATAGCTCTAAAAACTTCATGATCTGGGGTCTGATAAGGCTAAAGCAGGCGGTGATATTAAGGCTTGCTTCAATTTAAGAAAAGCCTTTTTTATTTTAATTGTCCACTTCTAGTGGGTAATATTCTTGTTAAAGCTTCATATGGGGGCTTCACCCCTTTTTATGGCTACTATAGCCTCCCTCTTGTAACAGGCACACTTATATTTTGGCTTGCCTGTTCTGCAGATCATGTTTCAAATTCTCTGAGCCATGCACCAGTTTTAACTCTTTGTCTTCTCTGCAAGTTAGGCTGTTTGCCATTGCTTTGACAGAGACTCACTTGCTTAGATCTTCTTACTAATCTCAACGACACACATTTGGGATAAGCTCTCTTTCTTCTTTAAGCCTTTTTGTCTGCTACTTTCTTCTGCCTTCTTTTATACCTTTTTTCATATCATCAAAATCTAACACCATGACTGGAAAACATTTGTTTTGCATCGTAGGGCATGGTGGAGCAGATCTAACCATTATACAGCTCCGCTGACTGCATGGTCAGGGCCCATCAAAATCAAGGGAAGGGCATTCTCATACATGCAAAGAGTTCCAAGCCACCATTTTTGCATCGGCAACTCCACACTGCATGAGTTTTGGCAGAGTGTCAGGTTTGCCTCTGAGCAAATGGAACGTCAGAACAGTTCAGATTTTGAGAAAGAGCTGGAACACATGGGGCAGGAACTTTCTTAGGCTTCAGAAACACAGCTGGGCTTAGAAGTATCACGGGAGAGTGGGGGACTCTTTCCCTCTCACCTCTTAAGTTAAGAGAATTTGCTGCCCCCCTTTTTAAAGGGAAACTAACTTTTGTAGTTTCTCTTTGAACTTTTTGAAGGCTGTTTCCTTTGTAGTCTGTGAATCTCTAGAAATTTGTATCTGTATGCTTCATTAGGGTAAATGAAATCAAAGCCTTGGAAATCATAGAATCATAGAATAGTAGGGTTGGAAGGGGCTTACAAGGCCATCGAGTCCAACCCCCTGCTCAGTGCAGGAATCCAAATCAGAGCATCCCTGACAGATGGCTGTCCATCCTCGTCTTGAATGCCTCCAGGGTGGGAGAGCCCACCACCTCCCTAGGTAATGGGTTCCATTGTCATATTGCTCTAACAGTTAGGACGTTTCTCCTGATGTTCAGCCGGAATCCAGCTTCCTGTCACTTGAGCCTATTATTCCATGTCCTGCACTCTGGGATGATCGAGAAGAGATCCTGGCCTTCCTCTCTGGGACAACCTTTCAAGTACTTGAAGAGTGCTATCAGATCTCCCCTCAGTCTTCTCTTCTCAAGGCTAAATATACCCAGTTCTTTCAGTCAAATGCAGCTTTTTATCTGAGTGTTGAAATCACAAATCAAACTGTACACTGAGCTGATCACAAACAAACACACAATCTACAACAATGGAAGTTTAAGGCTATGACAAGCCTCACAGTACTTTTTATGGCAAGTCTTTAACTGTCCAAAGTTCCAGTCCATGTGCAGAGTGCCTCTAACAAAGAAGGCTTTGGGCCATAAAGAAGGGATGCTTTTAACAAAAGCTCTGTGTCTCTTCATCAGTTCGAATGGGGAAGGTGTAACCTTACACCTCTTCTAGATTCCTCCACAGATAAGAACAGAGCAGTGCTGCTCAGCTTTTCAGCTGTGATGCTTTTCTTGTTTTTTTTTTACAAATCTCACTCTTTTGTCAGGTCCTCACAGACACCTTCCAGCCTATCTGCTTGCTAAGGCTAAACCAGCCATGGTGAAGGGGGGTTAGGCAAGTCCCCCTTGGCTCTGCTCTGAGTAGGCTGACAGAGATAAGCTTACACAGACCCTGATATTTTAAGAACTTGCTCTGTCTTTGTTTCTTGATTTTGCCACAGTCTTTAAGACGTCAAACAAATCTCTTTCTTCAGAAGTTGCAACTTTTTCAACTGCTTTGGCTTCTTCTAACAAACTTGGATACAGTGGCAGACAAACTGTCTCTGGAGGGCCCCCTCTCTCCCCCAACAACTTCTCCTCCCAACCTAACAGACCGAATCAGACCGGGGGGAGCTCAGAGCACCTTGGCCAGGGTCTCCCAGTCTTCAAGCTCCTTCCGTGGGGCTTGAATCAGGCAGAACAGGGGCTTTGGGCTTCACCTCGGAGCATACCATCATGACTTTACAATATTGAACTTTATATTCAACCTTTTCTCGCCTTCAGTGGATTTTGGTCGGCACTTATCCAAATGCTGATAACCTCACTTTCCCTGAGGCAAATCTATCTCACTACTTGATTCAGACAGCACCGGGGTCTCTTGCCCCTGCGGTCCTTTGCCAGTTAACATATTTACACATTTACACTTCTGTAACTAAGGGGGATTCTTTCCGCACCAATTCAACTAACAATCAATATAGGCAAATTGATCCCATTGCCCATTATTTACAACAATAACGTGCACTTTTCTAATTGTGGCCTCATTAAAGGAGCCGATATCTGGCCAGTTGACTCCAAATGACGGCCATTCCAATTGACAGAGTGTAACCACCTTGCCTTTCGACATCTTAGTGCCATAATTATCTTTGACTTTACTAAAGTTCTTTAGCATGCATCCCAAGGGAGTGGCAGAGCTTTCTAAACGGGAGCTACCCGACCCCATTGTGCCTACCTCTATTTGAAACCATACACGGAGCCAGACAAACCTCTGACGCTTACACAGTCTGACAAACCTCAGACGCTTACACAGAGTCTGACAAACCTCAGACGCTCCGAAGGCAACTCAAACAGAAAGACAGAAGGGAAATCAAATACTTACTCTGCCCAGCACCCTAGTGCCATCTCTTCAGACCCGTTCAGCCTGGTTGACTCAATCAATGGAGTCCACGCCTTTAACCTCCTGGGTGTCCCGACCCCCGTTCTCTGGTGCCGTGGCAGACCTCAAAGGCGGTCCGGCGCGCCTCACAGGCACCTTCGCCGGTCCTGTTGTTTGACCCCAGGGTGGTCCAAGGGACTCCTGACTGCTCGCCAAATTGTTGCACAAAATGCTAGTGTCGACCCCTGGAGGCTAATCCAATTTGCCCCAAAGAGGAGAGTCAACTTCAGGCTGGGTCCAACTCGATTTTATTGTTTGCAAACAGTTTGACAAAGGAGCTCACGCTCAAAAGCAGAGTCGACCCTGGGCAACCCCCGTGCTACAGTTTTATCACCTCAGCTTGCATTCCTTAACCAGCGTGTCACTTTGATTGGTTGCTAGCAGTTTGCTTGGCAACCTTATCTTAGGGTTACTGTCTGCTCATTCCAGGCATGCACAGCTCTTACAATACTATGTGCTGTTTAAGACACATATAATGGCTTTTAGGTTACATTTTTACTACAATGGGGAGAAAACTGCAGAAAAGCCAGGATACCATCCAACAATGGGTGGTTGGGGGAAAGGAGGCGAGACCAGGGAAGGCGGCATTGCTATCTGGGGAACCTTGGAGAGCGAAACCGAGACACCGGGAGAGCCAGATTTGGCTCCTGCACCTGCGGTTCTGCACCCCTGCTTTACAGAGCAGAAGAGGACAGTTCCCTGCACTGAGGAGCTTACCAGCCCCACGCAAGCTCTCCCACTGCCTGAGGAGACCGTACACGCCACCACGGCATCATACCCCCTCCCTTCCCATGTTGTGCCCCTTCATTCACCACATCATGTTCCCCACTCCCTTCCCGCTGCCATGTCCCCACCCTTTCCCATATCGCCTCCTGTTCCCTTCACCGCGTCGCGCCCCCTTCCCCTTGCCTCTGCTGTGGTGTACGCCCACCCCTTCGCCTTACTGCATCTCACCCCTTCCCCTTACCACATCGCAGCCCCCCACCCCCTCACTTTTGCCACCGCAAACCACGCGGTCAGAGGGAGCAGCCGGTCTTCAAAGAGCTGGCCAGGCCCAAATGCCTTGCTCTGCGGGGGCCCTCCCTCAGAGCCAGGTGCTGGAGTGGTGTCCCAGGCGATTGCCTGTACAGGAGATCGCCTGGGACACCCCTCCCTCAGCTGACGCAGTTCTCCAGTGGACAGCTGTTCCGGAGAGCCCTGTCTGCTGCTCTCTTGCTGCAGCAAATGCCATGAGACCGGCAGCGCTGTCTGGGGCACTTGCCGATGGCAACGGCGGGCCCTCCTGGCAGGCGCTGCAGCCTGGTGGTGGCAAAGATGGAGGGGAGCAGCCCAATTCGCTGCTATACCCACTCCGCTACTTGAGGCCGGGGCTTCACCCTGGCTCATGAGAGGGCCGCCCCTGGAGCTTACCATCTAATATTCCAGACAGAGGAAACAACAGGAGAAGTAGAGGCAGGGGAAAACAGGGAAGCAATATGTGGTTGTTTCCATTGTATGTGGATAGTACCCAGGTGGCCCTTAACCTACGTATATGCAGGTGGTGTCAGGAGTTTTGTGTTGCTGTTCTGCACTTCTTTAAAAGAGACGATAATGCTCTTGTCCAGATTTCCGGCTGGTGTGTCTTCTAAGCATTCCTTGATAAGTTGCATGTGCTCAGGCTTAGTTTGGCCGTGACCTGGCCACCTTTCTTTTGACTTGCTGGCCTATGAAAATGATCCTTGCCTAACCCTAATTCGTACACAGGGAGCTGGCAGTGTTTCACGACACTGAGATAATTGTCCAATGGTTCAGGACGTGGCACCAGCAGGGACACATTCTCAAAGGTCTCTGCTAATTGCCCTGGGAACATGATGGAAGGGCAGTATACACATACTCTAAATAAATACATAAGTACATAAATAAATAAGCAAGCGAGCGAGCGAGCCAGTTTGAGCAAGTAAATGCTCTTTATGCAAGTATTCACTGCTCTCTACGCCACTTTAATACATGTATGTGCACCATTTGGTAAGCATTTCTTTATTAAAAGGCAAGAGGCAATGAGGCTGATCATTGACCTCCCCTGACCTGAAAACACCCATAATTGGCCCTTATCTCATATCCTTCCCATTCAGTGTTGGTTGGGAAAAGCCTCTTTTAATTGGCTACTAGTTAACTCCCTAAAATAAATGTCTTTATACAGGACAGGAGTGGGGAGAAGAGGGCACAAGGGGTCAGCGTGGGGGAGACCAGCAACCAGGTGGAGAGCCCAGAGTTTGGAATGGGGGAATGGCCTGGGCGGTTGACATGATTGCTCCCGAACAGCCTCTCTCTGCCAGAGGTCGCTCCTTGGTGACCTGACAGCAGTGATCTGGTGGGGAAGATGACTAGAGTGACGGGGGCAGAAAACTCTTGAGGAATGTGGCTGAACGTAGGCCAGCAAATCTCTGCCCTGTGACAGAGATGCCAGCAAAGAAGCCTTACTTTCCCACCCCATTGCCTCTGCTCAAAGGCCACTGGCAGCGCTGTTCAAAGGAGTCGATGCTCTCTCACATCTTGGTTTGCGGGGGGAGGAGAGGCTGCTCAGCAGCCCACTGTGACCGACCTGCGAGGCATTTTGCAGCTAAAGTCGCTCACATTCATTGCTGAGGCTAGGGCACGAGAACCTCAGAGCAGCCCTGCTGGTTCAGACCAAGGGTCCATCTGGTCCAGCGTTCTCTTCACACAGTGGCCAACCAGCTGCCCACGGGAGACCCACAACCAGGACATGAGGGCAACAGCGCCCTCCTGCCCATGTTCCCCAGCAACACAGGCATACTGCCTCTAATACTGCATCTAGCCATCAGGACAGGTAGCCAGTAACTAGTAGCCATATACTTCAGACTCTTGCTTGTCGAGTTAAACTGAATATGCGTTGACTTGTGCAGCTTCTGAAGGAGGATCTTGGCCAGCTGCATGTGTACTCAACCCTTGCCCATCCTGACTATTAAGAGTGGCCAGAGGTGAACTGAGGAGATTTCCACACCAGCCTAAAATCCTGCATTTAAAATGGGGCTTTCCACTTCCTTTTTAAATGCAGGATCACAACTGATTCCCTTTACATGCGCTTCCTTCTCTGTAGATGGCCATTCCCATAGAGTTATGTTTCTGTGAAGAGGCATTATACATGCCCCAGGTTCAGCGATACCTGCTCCTGGGTTCCTGCCCCTTTCCCTCCCCTTGCACATTTCTGGTGGATGGGGACGGACACGAGGACAGCCCCCCCCCCAATCTCCCCGGGCCCGCCTCCTTCTTCCATGCCTTTGGCCAGTCCCCGCCGCTCTGCTGCTCCTCCGCTCAGCCACACACACACACCCGCCGCTGCTCTGCCGCTCTGTTTTGAACAGGCAGGCTGAAAATGGTGAGGAGCCAAAATGGCGCAGGAGTGGGAAGGCTGAACGCCTATCAGACCTTCGTCACCACCTTCGACATCACAGCCACGCCCCCAACAACCACACTCAGCGCTTCGTTCACGCTAGGGGAGAAATACACGGGGAGGACGTGGCGCTCCATTTGCGCATATCTGGAGAAACGCCCCATTTTTTCCGTTTGAGGAAAACACGGCATAGGCGGGAAGGAATAGTGGAATAATGCCTGGACAATGATGATGTCATGTAACGGGCCCGCCCAATTCAGTGAGTGAGCAACCATGAATGCACAATACACTTGAGGTGTAGAGATTCTCTGACTGAGCGGGTAGTGAGAGTGGTGTCTGCCTGCTTGTGGGAAGGGATTGTTCCTGCATGCCTGAAAGAGGCTGTGGAAAGGCCGTTGTTGAAAAAATCCTCCCTTAGTCTCATTGTATTGGAGAATTTCTGGCTAGTCTCTAATATTCCATTTCTGAGTAAGGAACTTCAGCATGTGATAGCTTCTCAGCTCCAGGTTTTTCTGGATGAAACGGATTATCTAGACCAATTTCAGGCCGAATTCAGGCCCATTTTTGGGACCGAGTCAGCACTGATCACCCTGGCAGATGACCTACACTGGGAACTAGGTAGGGGGAGTGCATTCCTCTTGGTTCTTTTACACCTCTCAGTTGTTTTTGATACCAGCACCAGCGCAAGCTCTCTCACCTCCTGAGGCAGGAGAGAACATATGCACCACCACCGTCCGCCATTGACAACACCACTGCCTCTGTCTCCTTCTCTCCCCCCAACCCACTACACCTGCCTCCTTCCCTCCCCTTCTGCCAACCACGTCCATCTCCTTCCATCCCCTGCCCACCTGCCTGCCACCACCATTATCTTCCTCCCCTCCCCACCCAGCCCTGTCAGGTCCACTCACCCATTTGCTATTGTATTTCCCTCCCCAGTGCTGCTTTTGAAGAGCTGTGTAAGCCAGAGTAGCAACCAGAGCTGGGCCTGCAAGCCCTGCTGAATCTGGGGGAATCCCCATTGGGAGCGCACATGGCATGCAGGGGAATACCTGTGTTATCTCCAATCAGAGATTAGAGATAACATGGAGATTCCTCTTCGCTGCCAGGGGCTGGGGCTTGGGGAGAGGCCGAATTGAGCGCCTCTGAAGGCCAGATTAAGCCCACAGGGCAGAGGTTGCCCTCCCTGGCATATGGTGTCCCTCAAAGTTCTATTTTGCCCCCACCCCCACCGCCCCGCTATTTAACATCTACAGTACATGAAATTATTGGTGGAGGTAAGTCAGAGTTTGGGGGTTCATTGTCAGTAATATGCAAAACATGCCCAATTCTATTCCTCCATCCCATCTTGCTGAGGTCCTGAACTGTTGCCTGAAGATTTTGTTGTTTATTTGGTCAGTCGCTTCCGACTCTTCGTGACTTCATGGACCAGCTCACGCCAGAACCTCCTGTCGGCTGTCGCCACCCTCAGCTCCCACAAGGTTGAGTCCGTCACCTCCAGAATATCATCCATCCATCTTGCCCTTGGTCGGCCCCTCTTCCTTTTGCTTTCCACTTTCCCTAGCATCAGCATCTTCTCCAGGGTATCCTGTCTTCTCATTATGTGGCCAAAGTAGTTCAGTTTTGCCTTTAATATCATTCCCTCAAGTGAGCAGTCTGGGCTTTATTTCCTGGAGGATGGACTGGTTTGATCTTCTTGCAGTCCAAGGCACTCTCTCCAGCTCAAGATCAAGAATTTTCCTCCAGCCTGAAGATTGCATGCTCAAATTTAGCCATGCAGAATGACTTTGTGCTTGCCTGTTGAGGAACCTCATCCATAATCCTATAGTGTTTAAGTCTGTGTTTTTATCCGTCTCCAAAATGGCTATTGTAAAAGGTTTATCAGCAAATCAGGGCTAGCCATCTGGCAGCCATCTGACTAGCTGGCATGGTTTTCTTTGGGTGGTGATGAAAATGCAATGCCAACGGGGACAGACAGTCATTATCCATCTCGATTGTTTCTCTTCCGATAGAAAAAGAGCGAGGCAAGTGGAGGCACTGATGGGAAATACGTTTCAAGAATACTGTGGAGATGTGGAGTTCCAGCATGGAGGAGAAGTTTATCCAGCATTGACAAGCCTCTCCACCCTTCTCTCGCACTGGCAACAGTGTTCTAAACAAAGCAACCGTTTTCTGCTGAGAAGCAGCAGGCAGCGCTGCAAGGAAAATGGACTCCCCCTGTTGCCCCAGCGAATCGGTGAGGAAGACGGATACTTCATCACACTGGGCAGCTTGTATTGTTTAATGTTAATGGGACGCAGCTACACAGGCTCTGGATCTGCCCGGGTGCTTCTACTGCAGAACGGTCGGCGGAGGTGATGCTGACGTTGCGTTCAGCTCCATAGAATGGACTCAGACACTGAGGGGGGACCGCAGGGGGAGCTTGGGAGGAGACCATCCATGGCAGAATCCTCGCCTTTCAGATCTAGGAGAGAGCTCTGGCGGGGACCCTGGAAAAATGGGCTCTGTAGAGAAGGGCATCAACCTTTAGAGACATTCCCACACACAGGACACTACTTGGCAGCATTCAGGACACAATGATTTGATGGCAAGCCCTAAACCAACCTTTCCCAACCTGGTGCTCTCCAGATGTTTTGGACCTCGGCTCCCATCAGCCACAGCCACCATGGTCAGTGGTCAGGAATGCTGAGAGTTGTCATCCAAAACATCTGGAGAGCACCCAGTTGGGGAAGGCTGCCTAAACTGAAGGACACTCATTTGAGGGGGGGATAGGTAGGGAGGAAGTGGAGGAGGCCCGTTAGGGCTGTCGCCCAACTCTCTCTCCCCTAATCCCCCCTCCTTGAGGAATGGGGAGAGGAAATGGGAAAGGGAGAGGAAGGTGTTGTCTTTTGCAATTTGACATTGTCATGACAACAAGGACTAAGCCACATGCTTTTGTAATTTCTGCTTTCTCTTTAACCACAAAAAGGGGGATGAGCCTGGGCTTATTTGCATAAAGCGGGATGTGTCTGCAGCAGTGGGATTCAAAGTATGACTGTGTTGAGTGAGGACTTCCTTCCTGTTGAAAAAGCATGAGTCATCCTAAAACTGCAATATCAATTCTGACCAGTAGAGGGTGCTGTGCACACAATGGTGGATGTCACAAAATGGCTGCCATGCTGTAGAAATCCAAATCCGAAGCTTGCACATCCCTACAAAACAAGATTTAAAACAATAAGATACAAGAACATAATAACATAAAAACATTAAAATGTTTAAAACAGAATAAAACCAGAGTAAAAACTGAAGTAAAAGCAAGCAGCAGTGCAAAGAACTTCACACACACACACCCACACACACACACACACACATACACATACATACATACATACATATATATATGAAAGAAAGGAAGGAAATCAACCCTGAGTGCTCATTGGAAGGACAGATACTGAAGCTGAAGCTCCAATATTTTGGCCACCTAATGCGAAGAGAAAACTCTCTGGAAAAGACCCTGATGCTGGGAAAGACTGAAGGCAAAAGCAGAAGGGGACGGCAGAGGATGAGATGGCTAGATAGCATCACGGATGCAATGAATATGGACTTGAGCACGCTCTGGGAGAAAGCGCAGGACAGGAAGGCCTGGCGTGCTATGGTCCATGGGGTCACGAAGAGTCGGACACGACTGAATGACTGAACAACAACATATATGAAAGAGAGAAAGACTAACAACAGAGTACTTAAAAATATGTTTTAAGCTAAACATTTTGGCTTCAGCCGACATCAGCAGCTGCACTACATATATTTTTAACTGAAGGACTAAAAAGCCTGGGAGAATAAAAAGGTCTTCACCTGGTGCTGAAAAGACCACAATGTAGTTGCCAAGTTAGGATATTCCACAATAAGGTTGCCACCATGGAAAAGGCCCTCTCCTGCTTGGAAGACAGTTGTACACAAGGAAATCAACTTCTTTTCTTCTGCAGCTGAATGTTATGCCAGCAGTAGTGGCAGAAGTGTGGCTGTGGGGATTTCTAAGGGGGCAAAAATGGCCTTTGGACCCCTAGAAGTTGTTAGAAATGGACCAACATAATCTACATGTAATTTCCTTCAAGGTTATCTGATCACTCTCAAAGGCCAAGGGGCAGAACTACAGTAAGAGTTTTACAGCTTTCTTGACACACAGGTCTGTGCTATACGTGCAGTCACCAGCTCCATCCCAGGCTACTATGTGCCACCACAGTTAGCTCCTACCCAATCCTTTTGTTCTGGTAAGCACAGGGTGGACCTGGTGCAGTTCTTTCAATATACTCTCCTGCCCTTGTTTCGGAATCACCACATGGACTCCTTGCAGTACACAGCCATCATGTACACTCAGTTCCCAGTAATACAATTTCCTGCTTAAGAAAAATCCTAGGTTGCCCCTTTTTTATGTTCTGCCAAAGATCCACAAAGGTATCAATCCTTCTCCAGGCCACCCCATAGTCTTGGGGAATTATTCAATATTAGAACCTATATCTCAATCCGTTTATCTTTTTTTTAAGCCTTTTATCCCATCTATGCAATCATACATTCGAGGTTCCACAATTTTTTTTATTTTTTTTTTTACTGAAAATTGGCTCCATTGAGGTACAGACAAACTGGAAAGGGTTCAGAGGAGGGCAACAAAGATGATCAGAGGACTGGAAACAAAGCCCTATGAGGAGAGACATGGGCATGTTTAGTCTTGAGAAGAGAAGACCAAGGGGAGATATGATAGCGCTCTTCAAGTACTTGAAAGGTTGTCACACTGAGGAAGGCCATTGCAGCTTCCACCTCACTGCTGAAAAGCAATGGCTGAGCAGCTCTAAAGGTCCCTGATGCAAAAGAAACATGTGAGGGAAGTATCTGTGCTGAAGTTTTGTTGCTTTCTGTCCATCATTCATAGGATGACTCATGTTGACTCATTTGATCCATCATCTGATCTGTGCTAGATGAAGAAGAGACATCCCCTTTGCTGGATGGAATGGGACATATCGCCTATGTAGATATTGGCAGTTCTTGCTCATCTGTTAAATATATTGTGTGTATATTTAACACACAAGCTGGAGGTTTTCCATCCGTGCCTTGAAACAAATCGTGAAATGCTGTTTTGTTCTTCCCCTCTGTGGAGGGAACTTGAGAGAAGCCTTTACAGCGCAGACTTCCAATGTCCCTGCAATGATCTGTTCAGAGATATACAGGTCAAGCAGGCTCTGAAGGGTGCAAAAGCAAGGGCAGTTTCAGATTCGCAGCAATGTCAGAGTACCAAGTTGTATCCAGTATTGGCTCTGCACTAGCAGAAAAGACTTCTATTTGCATAAGCTGGGGCACCTGATTTTTACTGCTCTTGAGAACTGGGGGGCTTTCAAGATTATAATGTAATATGGCACAGCTGCAGCAGGTAGGGGAAACTGCAAAATCAGGTGCCTTGCCTTGTGTGAGTGGAAGCACTTTCTGGAAGTGCAATGTGACCATTGATAGAGTCTCCTAAACGAGTCTCTCTACAGAAAATCTCTTCACCACTATTGAGCTCACTGCACCCTCAAATTGCTTATTTAGGTTTCTCACATTTATTCACACACACACACACACACACACTTAAAACTAGTTGCCCAGATTTCACCTGGGAGGACGAGTGTGGCTTCATTCCAAGCAGCTAATGGCTTGTCAGAGTCCAGATTTAAGTTTTCATAACTATATCTCAGGGGAAGTCTTTGGGGGGCTATGAATAAGATTTTTGTTTTCTTTCATTCTGTAAAACAGTTCTACACGGGAACCCCAAGGTATTTTTTTCTTCTCTAGTATTTGAATTTTAATTAGCAGTCAATGTTCATCCAGTCATTCTTCTCTAAAGTGAAAGTGAAAAACTGCGATTGCATTTTTCTAAGACATCTCATTAATAATACTTACAACTCATGTACCAATATTCAATTCTCTTGGGTGCGAGGTGAACATAAGTTTTAGAAGCTGTTTATTTGTGTGCTGCATGGAAATAGCCTGGTAAGGATTAAGGGGCTGTGGACTGTGAGTGGACTTTAATTATGTTACTGTTTATCACAAATAACAGTTGATTTTGCATTAAGCTAAGTTGACAGTTTAATTTTTCTGCAATATGCAGCTCAGAATGCTTTCTAAGTACATCTTGAGTGCTATTGTGCTCTCTAATGGATCAAATGCCTTTATCTCTCTGAGCTTGCAATATCTCTTTTTTATCCACTTGAACCAAACCTAAAGTTTCAAAACTTTCATTTCCTTTGGAGGTCTCTCCTTCTCCCACACACCACACACTGGAACTGGTGGTGGAGGCAGCCTTCTTCCTTCCATATTCTGCCAGTTCCAGACCTTGCCGAGGGGGTTTCTCCACAACAATGGAAGGAGATGGAACAAGAAGCCAATCATGGCTTACCCATATTTTTCAAGAAGCCGGCTTTGCACTACACAGGGCTCCACAAGCAAGTGTATCACAGTTGCTTTAAGGAACATACTTCCAAGTGGGATGGGGGGGCGGTTGGAGTGAACATCACCTGACAGGCAGGGGCTGCTCAACCAATAAGAGAGGCTTCCCCCTCTCCAGGTTCTTCTCCCCGCTTTCACCTTTGATAAAATCCCAGGAGGTTTCCTCCTGTGTCGCTACATAAATCACTCTCCTCTTCTCTCCCTCTCTCTCTCCCTCTCCCTCTCCCTCTCCCCATCTCCCCCCGCCCCCAGCATTATTTATTCAATTAAAGAACAATCACTAAAGGAACACAGTGGTCTCCTTCCCTTGAAACTGATGATGCTGGGAACCATCTCCTTCTTTCTCCCCCCACCCCACCCCCCAGCATTATTTACTCCTTTAAAGAACAATCACTAAAGGAACACAATGTTCTCTCTGCCGTGATCAGCCGATGATGCAATCAATCGAAGCTTCAAAGCTTTGATATTAAGGCTCCTAAATGCATTATTTCGATTCATGGGAATCTAGTAACTTCAGGAGTGTGCATTTTGGGGACAATACTCATTGACCACAATGGGAGTTACTTCTGAGTAGACACACATATGTTTGTGCTGGGAAAGACAGAGGGGAAACGAAGGGATGAGAAACCAATCCCTTTTCTAACCTGATGCTGCACAGGATCTGGTGATCGAAGGTGGAAGTAGTTATTTCTGAATGGCAATAAACCAAACAACAGAGAATTGCAGCTTCGGGAAAGCACTTTACAGCCTTTAGGGAATTAGTACTTTAAAATCTGCTATTTCAATTGAGGGAAATCTCTGTAAATGCTGGTGTGCACATTCAGAGGACAAGCCTCATTGACCACAATGGGAGTTACTTCTGAGTAGACAGGCACTGATTGGTTGGTGCTGGGAAACACAGGGGTGGGAGACAGGAAACACCCCTTCATGGGGATCACAGTGAAAGGCACACCCCTGGGCAGGGCTAGGTTACATGAGATCAATGTGGGGGTTGGGGCACAGAACACCTATATTGCAGAGAACCTGACTTAAGGAAAATAATTGGACTTTAAGCAGTCTCAGGAAATCCAGTTTTTCCATGATACGCTTCAGGGTGGCTGCTGGATGGCCACAACGTCATATACCAACCTTCAAACGCAGCCAGCTCAGAGTAAATTGCTCATGCGGACACCCCCCGGGACATCCATCTCACTGCTTCTCAATCTTAAGTTCATTCTGCACCATTCTGTTCCCATTTGCATCTCTTTGTTGTTCTCCACTATTGCCTCCTTAATCCTCTCTCAAGTGTCATTTCAGACCAAGGCAGCTGGCTCAACCTTTACTTCTCTGATACCACTCCTACCTTTGTTGTTGTTGTTCAGTCGTTCAGTCGTGTCCGACTCTTCGTGACCCCATGGACCATAGCACGCCAGGCCTTCCTGTCCTGCGCTCTCTCCCGGAGCGTGCTCAAGTTCATATTCATTGCATCCGTGATGCTATCTAGCCATCTCATCCTCTGCCGTCCCCTTCTCCTTTTGCCTTCAGTCTTTCCCAGCATCAGGGTCTTTTCCAGGGAGTTTTCTCTTCGCATTAGGTGGCCAAAATATTGGAGCTTCAGCTTCATTATCTGTCCTTCCAATGAGCACTCAGGGTTGATTTCCTTTAGGATGGACTGATTTGACTTCCTTGCAGTCCAGGGCACTCGTAAGAGTCTTCTCCAGCACCACAGTTCGAAAGCATCAATTCTTCGGCGCTCAGCCTTCCTTATAGTCCAGCTCTCACAGCCATACATTACTACTGGGAAAACCATAGCTTTGATTAGACGGACCTTTGTCGGCAAGGTGATGTCTCTGCTTCTTACTATGCTGTCTAGGTTGGCCATAGCTTTCCTCCCAAGGAGCAAGCGTCTTTTAATTTCATGGCTACAGTCACCGTCTGCGGTGATCTTGGAGCCCAAGAAAGTAAAATCTGTCACTGCTTCCATTTCTTCCCCTTCTATATGCCAGGAAGTGATGGGGCCAGATGCCATGATCTTCGTTTTTTTAATGTTGAGTTTCAAACCAGCTTTTGCACTCTCCTCTTTCACCCTCAACAAGAGGCTCTTGAGATCCTCTTCGCTTTCTGCCATTAGGGTGGTATCGTCTGCATATCGGAGGTTGTTGATAATTCTCCCAGCAATCTTAATTCCGACCTGTGATTCATCCAACCCGGCATTTCTCATGATGTACTCTGCATATAAGTTAAATAAGCAGGGTGACAATATGCAGCCTTGTCGTACTCCTTTCCCAATTTTGAACCAATTGGTTGTTCCATGTCTGGTTCTTACTGTTGCTTCTTGACCCTCGTACAGGTTTCTCAGGAGACAGGTAAGGTGGTCTGGTACTCCCATCACTTTAAGAATTTGCCACAGTTTGTTGTGATCCACACAATCAAAGGCTTTAGCGTAGTCAATGAAGCAGAAATAGACATTTTTCTGGAATTCTCTTGCTTTCTCCATGATGCAGCGAATGTTGGCGATTTGATCTCTAGTTCCTCTGCCTCTTCGAAACCCAGCTTGTACTTCCGGTAGTTCTCGGTTCGCATACTGCTGAAGCCTAGCTTGTAGGATTTTGAGCATCACCTTGCTGGCATGTGAAATGAGCGCAATTGTGCGGTAGTTTGAACACTCTTTGGTGTTGCCCTTCTTTGGAATTGGAATGTAAACTGACCTTTTCCAGTCTTGTGGCCACTGTTGAGTGTTCCATATTTGTTGGCATATTGAATGCAGCACTTTAACAGCATCATCTTTTAGGATTTTAAATAACTCGGCTGGAATACTGTCATCTCCGCTAGCTTTGTTGTTAGTAATGCTTCCTAAGGCCCACTTGACTTCACTCTCGAGGATGTCCGGCTCAAGTTCAGTGACCGCACTATCATGGCTATCAGGGACATTCAGATCTTTCCTGTATAGTTCTTCTGTGTATTCTTGCCACCTCTTCTTAATCTCATCTGCTTCTGTTAGGTCCCTGCCTTCTTTGTCCTTTATCATGCCCGTCTTTGCACAAAACGTTCCCTTGAGATCTCCAATTTTCTTGAAGAGATCTCTAGTCTTTCCCATTCTGTTGTTTTCCTCGATTTCTTTGCATTGTTCATTGAAGAAGGCCTTCTTGTCTCTCCTTGCTATTCTCTGGAACTCTGCATTCAGTTGGGTATATCTTCCCCTTTCTCCCTTGCTTTTCGCTTCCCTTCTTTCCTCAGCTACTTGTAAAGCCTCATCAGACAGCCACTTGGCTTTCTTGCATTTCTTTTTCTTTGGGATGGATTTCGTTGCTGTCTCCTGAACAATGTTACGGACCTCCATCCATAGTTCCTCAGGCACTCTGTCTATCAGGTCTAATCCCTGAAATCTATTCCTCACCTCCAGTGTATATTCATCAGGGATATGATTTAGGTCATACCTGAACGGTTTAGTGGTTTTCCCGACGTTCTTCAATTTAAGCCGAAATTTTGCAAGAAGCAGCTCATGATCTGAGCCACAGTCAGCTCCAGGTCTTGTTTTTACTGACTGTATGGAGCTTCTCCATCTTTGGCTGCAAAGGACATAATCAATCTGATTTCGATATTGACCATCTGGTGAACGTCCATGTGTAGAGTCGCCTCTTGTGCTGTTGGAAAAGAGTGTTTGCTATGATCAGCATGTTCTCTTGGCAAAACTCTATTAGCTTTTGTCCTGCTTCATTTTGTACACCAAGGCCATGCCTGCCTGTTATCCCGGTGATTTCTTGACTTCCTACTTTAGCATTCCAATCCCCTATGATGAAGAGGACATCTTTTTTTGGTGTTAGTTCTAGAAGGTGTTGTAGGTCTTCATAGAACCGATCAACCTCAGCTTCTTCGGCATCAGTGGTTGGGGCATAGACTTGAATTACTGTGATGTTGAATGGTTCGCCTTGGATTCGTACTGAGATCATTCTATCATTTTTAAGATTGTACCCCAGTACTGCTTTTCCCACCCTTTTGTTGACTATGAGTGCTACTCCATTTCTTCTAAGGGATTCTTGCCCACAGTAGTAGATATGATGGTCACCTGAATTAAATTCGCCCATGCCTGTCCATTTGAGTTCGCTGATTCCCAAGATGTCGATGTTCAATCTTGCCATCTCATGTTTGACCACCTCCAGCTTACCTTGATTCATTGATCTGACATTCCAGGTTCCTAAACAATATTGTCCTTTACAGCATCGGATTTTCTTTTCACCACCAGACACATCCACAGCTGAGTGTCCTTTCGGGTTTGGCCCAGCCGCTTCACTCTTTCTGGCGCTACTTGGAAATACCCTCTGCTCTTCCCCAGTAGCATATTGGACACCTTCCGACCTGAGGGGCTCATCTTCCGGCGTCATATCTTTTAGCCTTGTGATACGTTCCATGGGGTTTTCTTGGCAAGAATAGTGGAGTGGGTTGCCATTTCCTTCTCCAGTGGACCACATTTTGTCAGAACTCTCTGCCATGACCTGTCCATCTTGGGTGGCCCTGCACGGCATAGCTTATGGCTTCACTGAGTTACGCAAGCCCCTTTGCCACAACAAGGCAGTGATCCATGAAGGGGCTCCTACCTTGCTCCTTGGTAATGTCATCATTCATGTTGATAATCACTCTGAGCTGAGTGATTGAGCTGGCTCTCCCCTCCTCCCTTTTAGCTCCTTCTTTGATCTCCAGTTTTAGACCAATTCCCCCAAAGACTGTGTCCCAAGCTGAGGGGACTACAAACGAAAAAAGAAAAAGAAAAAAGAAGGGCTAATAGTCATCTTCAGATCCAACCATATAATGGAAATGCATTCGGATGACACACAAGAAGGGCTGGATGTGCCCAATCTTGTCTGATCTGGGAAGCTAAGCAGGGTCAGCCCTGGTTAGTACTTGGATGGGAGACCGCCTGGGAATCAGGCTTCCTGCACTGAGCAGGGGGTTGGATTCAATGGTCTTGTAGGCCCCTTCTAACTCTATGATTCTATGATTCTAAGAAAGCTCTAAAGAAACACATTCGAATGACACACAGAAAGCTCTAAAACTCAGACAAAGACTCAGAATGCTGCTGATATAAAGAAATAAATGATTATGCAGGAACCTAGCAAGAACCTGGCAAAATAGTGAAACTATCACAACTGCCTTTACCACTCTGTTTTCCTTGTCTCCACCAAGAACTATGCATCTCTCTGCTGTAGAATTACCTTTCTCTGACCACCACCCTGTCCCCTTCCACACTGCTCACAGACAGCCCACATTCGCCAAGCTCTGCCGCTTGCTCCTTACATGACCTGCTGTCCATGGATTCAATGGCCATCAGAAGCACCGTCCCCCCTTCTCTCCTCTGTCACTTCTTCACACTGCACAGGCTCTGCACTGCAGTTTCCATCTTAAACTCATCCCTGTCCTCAACTCTTGACTTTCCCCCACTCTCCCCATGAACTATTCCCTGACTCCCCCCCTCTCTTCAATATCTCTATACAGGCTCTTTTGCACAGCTCCTTGAATGATTCTTTCTTTTTAAAGCTGGAAAGACTCTTGCACAAATCCATCTGAATATAAAAACTTCCACTGCAATAGCTTATTCAGATGGATGGAACTGAACATGACTAAAAAGAGTCATGTAAAAGAGTCCGTCGTTAAGCAGTCATAAGAAGAACTGGTGACTACATCTTCCGCTGTTACACATTAGACATTGTTTATCCTTCCAGCACGTTGCTTTATGACGCAAGAGCGCATGCAGGCTTTTGGTACCTTCTAGGAAGTGTCTCACACACTTTGGCAAGCCATGCCAACAAAAAACATCAGGGGACAACCTGGGCTCCCTTATCCTGGTATGGCAATGCATTGTGTCAAAGCATTGTTACTTTAACACAGGCATATACATATTCCGTTCGCAATGCATTCATTCTTAAAGGAGCAACACACACAGTTTGGGAGAGGGTACACGTCCCTTTATCTTCACAACAACTATGTGCCTTCCAGATGTATTGCACTCCAACTCCCATCATCTCAAGCTAGCATGGTGAAAACAAACCCTGGCTTATGACTTTGGCTTGTTGGGGAAGAGACAAGCCAGAGTTCCCAGTTTGGATACTACACTAAACAAACTGGGGAGGAGAATCCCTGGCTTCCTTCACTGCCACTGCTGATAGGAGAAGCTGAGTTTGAGCTACAGGCATGAGCACGCTGCCTCGTTCATGGTAAGCCAGAATTTCAGACAATTCTTGTTTACCATGATGTGCAAACCAGACTAGTAGTGCTGGCCCTGGAACTTCTCAGTTCTTAGGGGAGTGAAGAGGAATATATGGAAGGTAGTTTCATCAGCTACTCCTAGGCATAAAGGACAAAGGTATAACCTCACTTTTTAATGGCATTATACCTCTGAATAATAAATACTGAGGATTAATAACAGGAAGGTAATACTGCATCTGGCTGACACGTTTCTAAAGACAGGATGTGGAGCTAGATGGACATCAGTCTGACTTGGAAACACAACCCTTAGGGCCCTAAAGGGAATGTTAACAAAACTTTAAATCATTTTAAAAGGAATATAGAAAATGTTCCTCCTAATCAGTGGCAAGAGAGGAAATGGTTGGTTTTTTGAAACAAACAACAGCCTGTTAATAAGGCCAACTGATCCAGAGCATCTCTACACCAGCCTAAAATCTCACATTGAAAACAGAGCTTTCTGCTTCCATTTTAAATGCAGGATTATGACAGACTCCCTTTACACACCTTCCTCCCCCCTTTCCCCCCTCCTTTCCCCTCTTATCTGATTCTTTCATATGTTTCACTATGCAGCCACTAGATGGTGCTGTGTTCTAGCTCCTCTCATTGTGGTTTCTCCTCTTTTCACAAGGGAACTCAAGCGGAAATCAAGTGTGGTAATTTGATAGTTCACTATCTCCCATCTTTTAAAAAATGGAATAAAGGTCTTAGTGCAGGAGGTTCATGACGTCATCTAAAGGACCCACAAACCTCTGTGAGTGAGCACTCTCAATAGCAGGATAAAAGCTCCATGAGAAGAAGCTCTCAGGCTCTGGGTGGATGTTTAGTTTTTACTTTCTCCTAAAATGGTGCAATTGCTCAGTTCAAGAAGAATCTTTCCCCTAATTTTACAAAACTGCATAAAATCAGTGAAGATTCTATCCAAAAGAGAGCTGAGGTGCTTCCAGATAAGGCCTTTATTGTGCAATTGCCCTGCCTCATTCATGGAATTTTATAGAGGGAAGGGGTCCAGATGCTGCTGTCATCTTCCACTTGTAGCCCTCCTGTACTTTCCCACCACTTTTGTCTCTTTTCTTATCATAGAAAATCCGTTATGGAGGAAAAGATGGAATACCTTTGACTGGTAGCAGCAGGAGCCCTCCGTCTGGAAGTACCCACAGTGTCAGGTAGTGTAATTCCACTTCAGCCACAACAAACCTACTTAGGTAGCCTTAGGCAAATGTGATTCTTTTCATTCCTCCCAACCCCATCTACAATATTGGACTGCTATACAGATTATTGAGATTTTGGACTTTCTAAACTGCTATAGACACGCTAAGCATTACTATCAAAAGCGCAATTCTAAGACTGTGACTGCACTTTCTATATTGCTCCTTGCCTTACCTACCGGGACCTGGAAAAGTTGTGATGTGTCTTACAGCCTGAGGGGGCGGGGAGGACAATGTGGCACAGAAGAGCCCTGGGTTGACACTTAAGCATTGCAGCGCAGCAGACTGTTGGCATCATGGCAGAAAACAACAGAATGACATTTAATAGGGATAAATGCCAAGTTCTACACCTAGGAAAAATAAACCAAATGCACACTTACAAGATAGGCGATACTTGGCTCAACAACACTACAAGTGAGAAGGATCTTGGAATTGTTGTAGATCACAAGCTGAATATGAGCCAACAATGTGATGTGGCTGCAAAAAAGGCAAATGGGCTACATTAATAGAAGCATAGCTTCCAAATCCCGGGAAGTACTAGTTCCCCTCTACTCAGCACTGGTTAGGCCTCATCTGGAGTACTGTGTCCAGTTCTGGGCACCACACTTCAAGAAGGATGCAGACAAACTGGAGAGGGTTCAGAGGAGGGCAGCAAAGATGATTAGAGGACTGGAAACAAAGCCCTATGAGGAGAGACTGAAAGAGAAGCATGCCTTGAGAAGAGAAGACTGAGGGGAGATATGATAGTGCTGTTCAAGTACTTGAAAGGTTGTCACAGAGAGGAAGGCCAGGATCTCTTCTTGATCATCCCAGAGTGCAGGACACGGAATAATGGGCTCAAATTACAGGAAGCCAGATTCCGGCTGAACATCAGGAAAAACTTCCTGACTGTTAGAGCAATATGACAATGGAACCAATTCCCTAGGGAGGTGGTGGGCTCTCCCACACTGGAGGCCTTCAAGATGAGGCTGGACAGCCATCTGTCGGGGATGCAGTCTGACTTGGGCTGGATCTACACTTACTGCCTTTTTTCGCTTCCAATGAGGTTTCACCGCCCGCCTTTCACACTACGCAGTAGCCACCTCGAATTGGAACCAGAATTTCCCACTTCCGTGCTCCCGCTTTCAATACCCTAATATCCCAGCATTTCCCCGTAATGTGCTCTGATTTTCTGCCTTCGCTACCATATCCAGTTGTAGTCCCCTCCCCTGCCTGTCCATATACAGTGGTGTTTGTATTTCCCTCCCGCCCAATCACAGCTCTCGATGGCCCCATGTCTTCTTCCGGCTACCCAATTGCACAGCTTCCTCAGCAGCCCCTGCTTCCTCAGCAACAAGCAAAGGTCTGGATGTGCACGCGCTTGTCTGATCTTGGAAGCTAAGCAGGGTCAGTCCCGGTCAGTGCTTGGATGGGAGACTGCCTGGGAGTCAGGCTTCCTGCACTTAGCAGAGGGTTGTTGTATCCCTTCAAATGAGATTAAGTTTTACCCCCTCCTATCCCCCACTCCGGATGTTTTTTTAAAAAATTAAGATGTTATCCTCGCAGAATCGGGGGTTCTCCACAATGTTTTTTTTTTCTAATTGAGGCATGATCTTCGAAGCTTCGAAGTTGTGAAGCTTCACAGCTTGTTGCCCCGACAGTGGGTCCCACTGGTGCCACACAATCAGCGGAGGCACCAGGGCAGTGCTGGATGCTGCCCTTTGTTTTACGTGAAATTTAACTTCTAGTAATTATTTCCAAATTTGTGTATGTACATATATTTTAGCACACGTAAATTATATGCAAGGTGTATCCTCTTTAGTCCTCTTTTTTGGTGGCATCTTTGTTGGCAATGTGTAATTGGTCACCTTATCTGAGATACTGAGCTTTTCTACAGGAGGCATTTATTATGTACTTGTGATTCCTTATTCACGGTTGCTTATGGGCTCTTTAGATGATGTCATGATCCTCCAGTTTTGCTACTGTTTGTTTTTTTTTCAGAGCACTTTCCTGTCCAGGGTAGAGATGTTAGAGAATTCTGCCATGGACTCCAATGAGGCCGGATTCTTTAGAATCAGGCCCCCCAGAGTCCGTGGGCAATCCCCACCACCACCCTGTGAAATTCCCCCAGGACAGACCCTACCTTTTGTCTGCCGTCCGCTGCCCTCATCTGCAGCCGTGAATGGCTGCCCCGGTCTGCGGCCGCCATTTCCCTCCCTACTTTAGCCGTGATAGGCTATGTAAGTATTTACGTAGCCTATCACGGCAAAGAGCAGGGATGCAAATGGTGCCTGCTATGCAATTTTGCCGTGATAGGCTACGTAAATATATACGTAGCCTATCACAACTAATGCAGGGACGCAAATGGCGGCCGCCATTTGCAGCCGCAGCCCAGCAGTGGACAGAGGTCCGGCTGTGGGCAGCCCCGGCCGGCGGCTCCACGGACTCGCTGTGGAGCAGAGCCAGCCAGGGAGGATTCCGGGGGGAGGGACAGATCGCCTCCCCCCCACCGCGGACACCCCAGACGGAACAGGGTGAGTAATCCATACACCCCTAGTCCAGGGTTGGGGGGGATGAGGGAAAATGGGCTATTATTTTAGAATGGGAAAAATGGTGCTGTTTCTCCTTGTGTATTTGAGCTATTCTGCTATAGCACAGCTCCACCTAGAGGCTATGTAGCAGAAAATAGGAAAGGAAAAACTCTTTTGTAGTGCTTGAATCTCAGTGCTTCAACGAAACCCAAAGTAGATACATCAGTCAACAGCCTTATGTAGAAAAGCCCATCAGTGCCTTGATATCCCAAGCCTGTATGTTTGTTTGTTTGTTTGTTTGTTTGTTGTTGTTGTCGTCGTCGTAGCTTTTGTAGAGTTCTTTCCATTGTTTGGGCAATAAAAATCAAGTTTGGGTTCCTTAGATGAGCAATAACTTTCTAGAAATCAATCTGTCTTCAAAAGAAAGGGTAAAATTAACTGTTGCATAAGATCTTGTTTTGCGATTGATCTATACATAGAAATCTTGCAAAACTCAGGCAAGTTTTTTTGAAGTGCACCTTATAAGATCAGTGGCAAACAATTAATTCTTAGATCACTATCTACTTAGCAGAACTCAGAGTGAACTGAAATACATGTACAATTTTGCTTGTTGCTTAACATATTGTTTTATATAAATATTCCTGGTAGTCAATCATCGGTTGCTTGAAAGTTTGTTTGCAATGTGGCACTTTTAAAATACAGAAGTATTACATGGAGTTGAAGCAAAATGTCTTTAATAAGGAGGGGTATAGCTTTCATTGTCATGACACATTTGAGTCTGTCATTCCATCCCAGGGAAGCCCAACTAAGAGCATCTCTACATGAAGCAAAAATCCTGCACCCTTACCGGAGCGTCTTCTTCCAGAGTCTTTGCAGGATTACGATCGGCACAACACATGCACTCCCCCACTTTTTTTTTTTTGCCATTTCCTTGTGGGCAAGTTCCATATGTTTCATTTATACAGCCAGCAGATGGCACTGTGATATTGTGTGATTCTGGAAATAAAGGTAAAAAAAGGTAAAGGTGTCCCCAACCAGTCGTGTCCGACTCTAGGGTGCGGTGCTCATCCCCGTTTCTAAGCCGAAGAGCCAGCACTGTCCGAAGACGCTTCCGTGGTCATGTGGCTGGCATGACTGAACACCGAGGTGCACGGAACGCTGTTACCTTTCCCGCCGAGGCGGTACCTATTTATCTACTTGCAATTTCTTGCTTTCGAGCTGCTAGGTTGGCAGGAGCTGGGACTGACTCAATCCAGATTGGATCTGTGGCAACATTTCCACAGCCATTTCCCCACCAAAATCACCCCCTACTCTTGGGCTCGTGGCAGTATCCAACATCCTTGGGCAGATGTGGAACTCCCCATTGCTGATGTTCCCCCCCTGGAATCCCCTTTCTACTGTCCGCCTTTCTCAGTTCAAAATATTTTTTAAATGAGGTGCTGACCAGGGGCCTAACGTTAGCCCTGACATGATTTTCAGGTTGTCCTTTCAAATCCAGTTTTCCGAAGCTCTGCACCTTTCACGCAACGCATATCAACCTGCCTTAGGCTGTGTCAGATCTCTGTCCTGTGTAACCCAGTGCTGTCTCATCTGACAGGCAGTGGTTCTCCAAGGGAGCAGGCAAGGAGCTTTCCTGGTGCCACTGCATGAAATCTGCTAATTGGAGATACTGGGAATCAAAGCAACAATATTATATATGTAAATCATATGCTATTTTCCTGAACAAGGAGTTTGAGCTGGATTTAGTAAGACCTGAATTCTGTAAGAACAGAAGTAGAGAAAATGTATTTATGTAATAAAAATAACAGTTGAGCCAACTATCAGTATATTACCTGCTGGACTATCCTCTAAGGCAGAGACAATGCCCTATAGTAAATACTCTAAAATGAATTAGGGCACAATCCTATACAGGTTTAGACAGGAAGAAAAAGTCTTACAACTTCCAGCATTCCCCAGCCATCCATGCTGGCTGGGGAATGCTGGGAGTTGGAGGATCTTTTTTCTGCCTAAACATGCATAGCATTGTGCCCTAATGGATGTAATAAAGCTGCAAATTATTACAATCAAATTTATATTCTAGGATATAAATCTAGAATATATATATTCCAGTCGACATCAATGTTAGCCTCTGTCCATTTTGTCTCTGTATACAAAAGGATGATAGCATGCTAAATCTTGGCCCTTGCTTACTTCCTAGAGAAATCAAGCTTTGCCACATGTACACACCACCAAGAAAATAAATGCTCATTACCTTCCCCCACATTGCATGCAGCATTTAGCATTTAGCGTTTAGTTTAGAGAAGCAGCTGCCTTCTGCTGAACGTTCTCACTCATCCTTGCAACAGCCCGTCAAGTAGGTCAGTCATTTTATTATCTCTCTGTTGCAAATGTGGTGGTGGAGGGTGTGAGGTGAAGACAAAAGCAGCTGGTCTGAAATCGCCAGACAGGACATTTGAATGACAGACTTCCTGGATCCTTGGATGCTCTTGGATACTCTGCCTGGATGCTGGGACAGTAAGCCACACTGGAATATTGCGAAACAAAAAATGAAGCCAAATAGGTTCTGTCAGTGGTCCAGTTTCTATGGGCAAGGGCCAATTATTTGTAATCTAAGAAAATATTCCAGAAAATATAGCTTAAAACATTTTCCCTTTGGCACTACATTCTCAGTAGGGAAGGGAGTGCAGGAGGATGTTGCCTTGCAGATCAGAGGAGCAGCCAGGCAAAATGTCACCAGAGGATGAGGCCCAATTGTTCTCAAAGGTGCAATTCTATACCCTCTTACCTGGGATCAAGCCCATTGAACTCAATGGGTTTTACTTCTGAGTAGACATATATAAAATTGTGCTGTAAGCGGTGCCGGTTCCAGGTTTCTGAGGGCCCCTGGGCAAGATGGGCTATACTTCCTGGAAGATGGGCTGTTGGCAAGGGACGGGATGCACCTCACAAAGGATGGAAAGAATGTGTTTGGCCATGGCATGAAGAACTTCATCAGGAGGGCTTTAAACTGAATCCTACGGGGAAGGGAGATGTAAAGTTGGGGGTAACAATGGACGTAGGCTCATGCACTGCAACGGAGAGAACAGCTCTAATAGCGCCCAATAATAGTCTTCAGACACATGTAGGAAGAAAGCCAGACTATGAAGCACATGGTCTTCGATGTCTATATACTAATGCCCAGAGTAAGGGGAACAAACAGAACGAACTTGAACTCTTAATACAGAAGGGAAATTATGACTTGATAGGTGTAACTGAGACTTGGTGGGATGACTTTCATGACTGGAATACAGCAATTGAAGGATATAACCTGTTCAAAAAGAACAGGAGGAACAAAAAGGGAGGTGGGGTTGCACTGTATGTGAAAAACACATATCTCTGCACAAAAATACAGGAGGAGGAGCTTGGTAGCCCCATCAAGAGCATCTGGATCAAAATAAATGGAGCAAAGAATAAAGGGAACCTGGTGGTCGGAGTCTACTACCAATCAAGGAGAAGATGAGGATGAAACTTTTGAAAAGCAAATAGCCAATGTTTTAAGGAAGCATGATGTAGTAGTAATGGGGGACTTCAATTTCTCCGATATTTGTTGGGAGACAAATTCTGCAAAACATGGCCCCTCCAGGAAATTCCTGACTTGTGTGGCGGATAACTTCCTCCTACAGAAAGTAGAGGAAGGAACTAGAGGATCAGCTATCCTTGACTTGATCCTAACCAACAGAGATGACTTAGTGGATCAAGTAGCAGTTACAGGAACTCTGGGGGAAAGCGACCATGTTGTACTTGAGTTCTTGGTTCTAATGGAAGCAAAAACCAAGTGTAGTCAAATGCGTACCCTGGATTTTAGGAAAGCTGATTTTAATAAACTCAGAACAATGATCAGTAAGGTCCCATGGCAAGCGAAGCTAACGAGAAAAGGAGTCCAAGATGGGTGGGAGCTTTTAAAAAAGGAAATTCTCAAGGAACAATTACAAACAATTCCAACAAGAAGAAAAGGTGGAAGACAACAGAAGAAGCCAATGTGGCTTCACAAAAAGCTTAGAGATGACCTGAAAACAAAAAAGGACACATATAGGAAGTGGAAAGAAGGCCAAATAACAAAGGAAGAGTACAGACAGGTAGCACGGAATTGCAGGGATGGTGTCAGGAAGGCTAAAGCTGAGAACGAGCTGAGGTTAGCGAGGGATGCTAAAAACAACAAAAAGGCTTTCTTCAGCTACATGCATAGTAAAAGGCAAAGGAAAGAAATGGTGGTTCAGCTATTAAATAAGGATGGCAAAATGATAACCGATGACAAAGAAAAGGCAGAGGTGCTCAATTCCTACTTTGGCTCAGTCTTCTCCCAAAAGAGGGTCTATGACCCCCCTGGCAAAGGCGAAGTACAGGCTGAAGGGGCAGGATTGCAGCTTGAGATCGATAGGCATATGGTCAAGGAACACCTCATTACTTTGAATGAGTTCAAATCTCCAGGGCCAGATGAACTGCATCCTAGAGTAATAAAGGAACTGGCAGAAGAACTCTCAGAACCACTGTCTATTCTCTTTGAGAAATCATGGAGGACGGGTGAAGTGCCAGATGACTGGAGGAGGGCTAATGTGGTCCCTATCTTCAAAAAGGGTAAAAAGGAGGAACCTGGGAACTACAGACCAGTCAGTCTGACATCAATCCCTGGGAAAATTCTGGAGCAGATCATAAAGCAATCCATCTGGAAGCACCTTGAAAACAATGCAGTGATTACTCGAAGCCAACATGGATTTGTCAAGAACAAGTCCTGCCAGACGAATCTGATCTCATTTTTGGATCAAGTAACCTCCCTTGTGGACCATGGGAATGCTGTAGACATCATATACCTCAACTTCAGCAAAGCTTTCGACAAAGTGCCCCATGATATCCTGATGAGCAAACTAGCTCAAAGTGGGCTAGATGAAACTATGATCTGGTGGATCCACAGTTGGCTACAGAATTGGACTCAAAGAGTGCTTATCAATGGGGAGAGGTAATGAGTGGGGTACCGCAGGGCTCAGTCCTGGGCCCAGTGCTCGTCAACATTTTTATTAATGACTTGGAGGAGGAGGTGCAGGGAATGCTGATCAGATTTGCAGATGACACAAAATTGGGCATGATAGCTAATACTTTGGAAGACAGAAACAAAATTCAAAGTGATCTTGATAGACTGGAGCGCTGGGCAGAAAGCAACAGAATGACATTTAATAGGGATAAACACCAAGTTCTGCACCTAGGAAAAAGAAACCAAATGCACAGTTACAAGATGGAGGATACGTGGCTCAACAACACTACAAGCGAGAAGGATCTTGGAATTGTTGTAGATCAGAAGCTGAATATGAGCCAAAAGTGTGATGTAGCTGCAAAAAAGGCAAATGCTATTTTGGTCTGCACTAATAGAAGCATAGCTTCCAAATCCCAGGAAGTACTAATTCCCCTCTACTCAGCCCTGGCTAGGCCTCATCTGGAGTACTATGTCCAGTTCTGGGCACCACACTATAAGAAGGATGCAGACAAACTGGAGAGGGTTCAAAGGAGGGCAGCCAAGATGATCAGGGGCCTGGAAACAAAGCCCTATGAAGAGAGACTGCAAGAACTGGGCATGTTTAACCTTGAGAAGAGAAGACTGAGGGGAGATATGATAGCACTCTTCAAGTACTTGAAAGGTTGTCACAGAGAGGAAGGCCAGGATTTCTTCTCGATCATCCCAGAGTGCAGGACATGGAATAATGGGCTCAAGTTACAAGCCAGATTCCAGCTGAACATCAGGAAAAACTTCCTGACTATTAGAGCAATACGACAATGGAACCAATTCCCTAGGAAGGTGGTGGGCTCTCCCACACTGGAGTCGTTCAAGACGAGGCAGGACAGCCATCTGTCAGGGATGCTTTGACTTGGATTCCTGCATTGAGCAGGGGGTTGGACTCGATGGCCTTGTAGGCTCCTTCCAACACTGCTATTCTATGATTCTATGAAGACTCCCTCAGAGGGCCCCTCCGCCAGTGAGTCTGCCTTCTCCCCGCCACTGTCCCCAGCTTCTCTTGCTCCTCCTCCTCTCCCTCAGCATGGCTCCGCTGGCTTGCTGGACAGGCCAACAGCCAGGGACCACGCAGACAGCGGCATCTACTGCTCCTCCTCCTCCACCAAGGTTGTCTGGGCAAGAGCGAGAGGCAGGTGAACACAGAGGTGGCAATGGTGAAGAGGAGGAGCAATTCCAGGGAGCTCATCAGTGGGCCCCTGCCACAGTGTTGGCTGTTGGTAGGTGGCCAACCATGCCTACCCTTGACACTGTCCCTGTCTGTGAGCTTCTGTACATGAAACAAAAATCCGGCACCCTTACCGGGGCTTTGTTTTCTGGAGTCTTCACGGGATTATGATTGGGACAATACATGCTTCCCCCCCCCCTTTTATTTGGCTGTTCCCTGTGTGGGCAAGCTCCATAAGCTCCATTTCATTTATACAGCCAGTAGATGGCGCTGTGATGTTGTGCAACATTGTGCAATTCAGTAAATACACCACCTCTTTGATGGTGGTTTATGTATATTACTGCATTTTTGGTGAGTTAAAAATGGTGGAATAAAGCTGAAAAATGATTGGAAAGGCACTGGAGGTTGATGACATCGTGAAATGGACTTGCAAACTTTCGTGAATGATCCACCACGAGTGCACGATAAAAGCCTTGCGTGAAGATAGCCTGGAAGGTTTATTCCTCGTTCTTAGCGAGAAGAGAATGTTATTGCAAAGAGCAAAGAGATGAAGTATGCTCTTCCTTGGGAGCCTTACCATACAGGATCAAGTACCAATTTACTGAGAAGCGAGAAGGCTGCTTTGGGGGCAGATAACACATGGTTTAAAAATTAGGATGGGGGCTAAAGGGGCGGGAGAGCTTAAAATCCTGCTGGCACATGGATGCTCCTGGGTGGGCCTAAAAGATCCATCCTGCTCTGAGTTTTGAAGACTTCTAATTTACCAACAGCCTGAAATTGTACTTGTGTGTTGTTGTTTTTACTCTAAATACCCCAAGCTTTAAGAATGTGTATTTCAAAAGCTGTCTTCTATTGTTTTAGCCTCTCCTTGATCCAATAAATAGACGTCTCACTTGCTCTGTGTTTCTTTGCCTCATAAGTCCATTGAGAGACCAACAAGCTAACATCAAAAGGGATTCTATACAGGAGTGAGAATGCATTTATAAAGCTGCAGGCCTGTGCCCAGTTAAGGACACTGGAGGGAAAGTGGGATTTGCATTCATGGAGCAATGTGCAGTATTACAGCTTTGATTAGCACTTACAGTGCAATCCTGTGCATGTCTGTTTAGGGTTACGTCCCACTAAGTTCAATGGGACTTACTCCCAGGAAAGTGTGCATAGGATTGTACCCATAGTATGTATATAGCTAAAATGTAATTGAATGTGTAATTCATTATATATATATATATGATCCTAGAGAAGGATTTTGGTCTTGTTTGGGCCTTATTAGTCACTTTACAGGCCTTACAAGCCCCAGTACAATGTGTGGTTTTCTGACTGGCAGATGTAACCTATAAGAGAGCATTTTTTGCTGTTACAGCTAAAAAAAATTGGAAATAAATACAGCCAATTGCAGTACTAAATTATAGTGAACAAGGAATAAACGTTTGGTTTGATTAATACTGGCTTTTAAACAGGCCTCAAAGCCCCATTTATTTCAAGCTGATTTTATTGGAGATGCCAAGCTGAATTTTTGAGTTTTTCGAATCCACTATGTATACTTTTGGTTTCATTGCACAATTGAGTTCTGAGGACTACATGAAGAGCATTTCCTTTCCTGCTTTTCTGCTACATACCCCCTAGATGGCACTGTGGTATAGTGGAATAGTGCAAATACACAAGTGAAAAAAGCAGTTTCTTTCACTTTTACAAATAAATACTGCATTTTCCGAATTTATATTGCTATTGCTTTAAAATTGCTTTCTTGTTTTACCCTAAAAGGTGACATAGAAATATTTAAAGTAAAATAACAAATAAACAAACAAACATCTGTTACGAGTTGACAAGCTGTGTTATTTGGACTTAACTTTGGAATGGAAATGTATTTATATACAATAATGTATTTTGAAATAGTCTAGATACATTCCGCTATTCCAAGTGATTGTTTTGCAATGTCCTTTGGCATTAAGCAAATCCATGACTGTGAAGTAATAATTACTGCCCTATGTAAGTAAAGTTCTTTAAAAAAAAAAAAAAACCAGACAAGCCCTGTCTTGATGTTTCATTAAAAAGCAACTTACATTTCTCCCCAAGAAGATGGGTTTGCAATCTGTATCTGTATCTATGTCGTCCTCCTCAATAGTGCTAACAACCCATTCAGCAGAATACAAGTTAGGATCATGCATGTACTGAGCACAGGTCATTGTACTCAAAAATAATGTGAATATTCTTGTGCAGAAGTGTCTAAAAATCCTTGTGATCAGATTTTTCCTGTGTACTTCACCTCTGCCTTTGCACTGCACACAATTCCCTGTGCTTGTTCCTGTTCACCACTGGCAGCAGTCTCTCTGCTTGCCTTCTTTTCACTTTGATTTTAAGGCCCTTAATTAATTGAACCTGCAATCGCACACTGATATCCAATGACCTTTATATGGGGATATGTATTGTAACTGTACAGCAGCCAAAATCTCGTCACCAGCTTTGTTGTTGTTGTTGTGCAGTCGTTCAGTCGTGTCCGACTCTTCGTGACCCCGTGGACCATAGCACGCCAGGCCTTCCTGTCCTGCGCTCTCTCCCGGAGTGTGCTCAAGTCAATATTCATTGCATCGGTGATGCTATCTAGCCATCTCATCCTCCGCCGTCCCCTTCTCCTTTTGCCTTCAGTCTTTCCCAGCATCAGGGTCTTTTCCAGAGAGTTTTCTCTTCGCATTAGGTGGCCAAAATATTGGAGCTTCAGCTTCAGTATCTGTCCTTCCAATGAGCACTCAGGGTTGATTTCCTTTAGGATGGACTGATTTGACCTCCTTGCAGTCCAGGGCACTCGTAAGAGTCTTCTCCAGCACCACAGTTCGAAAGCATCAATTCTTCGGCGCTCAGCCTTCCTTATAGTCCAGCTCTCACAGCCATACGTTGCTACTGGGAAAACCATAGCTTTGATGATACGAACCTTTGTTGGCAAGGTGATGTCTCTGCTTCTTACTACACTGTCTAGGTTTGCCATAGCTTTCCTCGCAAGGAGCAAGCGTCTTTTAATTTCATGGTTACAGTCACCGTCTGCGGTGATCTTGGAGCCCAAGAAAGTAAAATCTGTCACTGCTTCCAGTTCTTCCCCTTCTATATGCCAGGAAGTGATGGGGCCAGATGCCATGATCTTCGTTTTTTTAATGTTGAGTTTCAAACCAGCTTTTGCACTCTCCTCTTTCACCCTCAATAAGAGGCTCTTTAGATTTCTGCCACTAGGGTGGTATCGTCTGCGTATCTGAGGTTGTTGATAATTCTCCCAGCAATCTTAATTCCGACCTGTGATTCATCCAACCCGACATTTCTCATGATGTACTCTGCATATAAGTTAACATCGCCAGCTTACTCATTTTAAATCACATGCGTACACTTCCTTAGGTTGCCAACATGAATGTTTACTGTTCGATGCTCCTAGGCCATTTATTAAAAAAAAAACACCACAAAATATAACCTGGCACCACATCTATGGCAATGAGCTCCACAGGAGGACTGTCTGTTCACAAAGAACTTTCTGACTCGAATCTATGGCTTATCCGTTTGGAAAGGAAGAGAATAATTTCCCTCTCATGAACTCGTGAAGTTTCTATAACTCCACAAGGTATCTAAAGAAGTGGTGAAGTTTTCCCTGAGGGCTGATTTGAATATTAATCTTTTCACGAAGAAATGTGTGACACTAATCCCCTGAGCCTGCTGCCTGTATGAGTGCCAGATGGAGGCAGTGAACCATTTCCCCAGGCAGCCATGACAGAGATCGGGGGAGGAGTCCATGCCATTGCTTGCGTCCTCGAGGGACATGCATGCTGAACGGATTCCTCAGCCTTGCCAGCAGTGGTTGCCAAGAAACAGAATCTTCTTCACCTGGCCTGCCCCTGCGGCAGAGTGAGATGGCCGAGTTTGGAGGTGGTGGAATGGGCAGCATCACCTCAGCCTATGGAAGCGAGAGCGCTGGGCTGAACGTAGGGATGTAGGAAAGTCCCTTACCTTTTACGAAATTTGATTCACGGTGGGGGGGAGGCGCTCTGTCCCTCCCGCCAAAATTCTGGCCGGGGGGGAGGCGCCCCGTCCCTCCCGCCGTGAATCCTGGCCGGCCGGGTCTGCAAATGGCGGCGACCATAGCCACTGCCGTTTGCGTCCCTGCAGTCAGCTGTGATAGTCGTAAATGTTTACGTAGCCTATCACAGCTGAGTTTAAAAAAAACAAACAAAACACGCGTACGCAAATGGCGGCGCCCATGGGCGCCACCATTTGTATTCCTTATTTTGGCACGTCTAGTCTACATAAACATTTACGTAGACTACGGCGAAAATAAGGGGAACGCAAATAGCGTAGACGCTACGCTATTTGCGTTCCCCTTATTTTCGCCGTAGTCTACGTAAATGTTTACGTAGACTAGACGTGCCAAAATAAGGAACACAAATGGCGGCGCCCATGGGCGCCGTCATTTGCGTACGCGCGGTTTTGTTTTGTTTTTTTAACTCAGCCGTGATAGGTTACGTAAAGATTTACGTAGCCTATCACGGTATTTTTTTAAAATCTAGCCGTGATAGGCTACGTAAATCTTTACGTAGCCTATCATGTTTTGTTTTGTTTTTTTTAACTTGGAAATGGCGGTGGTGGCAGCTGGTCGGAAGACCGGCCACCACAGCTGCCGCCGCCGGACCGCCGCCGCCGCCAGGGAGATTCGCCCAAGGTAAGTCCCGTCCTGGGGGGCGGGGGGGCAGACCATTTCGCCACCGATTTCAGGGGGCCGAATGCGCTGGCATTTGGCCTCCCCGAGATTCATGGCGAAATTCTCTGACATCCCTATCTGAACGCGCCCCTGTGTTACAGCAACAACAACAAGTCCTTGCAATTACACAGCAGGCACAGCAGGCAGAAGGCAATATAACCTCTCTCCCAAATATGCTGGGTTTGTTCTTTACTTGCGAGGAACCTTTTTATATATACTACATTGGAGATCATTCACAAATGGCACACACAGACACCCCACAGCCTGACGCAGTCCATTTCTGCAATGTCATTCTGCTGCATGGAGGCCAGGAGTGGGCAACAAGTGGCCCTCCGGGTGCTTTGGCCCCCACATTCCATCATCCCCCAGCATTGGCTATGCTGGCTGGACTGATCAGTGCTGAAAGCCAAAACATCTGAAGGGCCGCGAGTTGCCCACCCCTGATGCAGGCCGTGCCCTTCCCTTCCGAGACAAACGGTTGTGGCAAATGGTGGTGGCAGCTGATGGGAATGGACTTTTGAGAAGTGCTGCCGTCGTCCTGCACAATGAGTCACATCCTTGGCTCCTGGAAGATGACTGTTTATGGGCAAAAAGATGAGGTTTCCTTTCTTTATAAGGAGAATCATTACATTTTTGCTTTTTGTTGTTACTTCAGCTCTGCTCCATCCTTTTTGAGGCTGACCAGGGTTGTATTGATGCTCCAAGTGTGATCCTGCCAGAAACTAGTATAAGGGCCATTATGATGCTTACTGCTGCATTTTCCCTAATCTAACCTGTCACTCTCCTTTCTCTGCCTTCTTCACACTGCCACAGCATGCTGAATGGACACTTTCAGCCATGTTTCCACTGATATCTAAGTGTATTAATTCGTTCGTTTTGTCTGTTAACTATCAAATTAGAATCCATCAGCACATGTGAGCAGTTCACTTTGTATCACCTGAGATGCGATTGCCATGCGCTTTTTAATCCTGAATCTCCTCTCCATTCTTTTAATATATTAAAAATATTGACACTATTTTCACATTTTCATACCCATGGACTGCTTGGTTCATGGACTGGAGTGGTAACAGCTTCAGCCCATCAGCACAGTCTGTTTGTTCTCCTGAACATATTCTTTGGATGGCATCTGATCAGGTCTGGGAAGAGCACAAGCCTTTGCTTCAGGGATCAGAGCATCGAAAACTAGTCCGCTGAATGCTTCCGTGCTTCAAGACTAAGATAAATTTGGAATAAGTAAGCATGGCTCTATAGAAAGAGCTTTGCAATTAAAAGGGCCCTGATCTTTTGTTGGGCACATCTATGGCTACAGATTTAATCTGTTTCACTTTCCTGATTTCCAGCTAAGGAAGTCTCGGAAATGTAATTCTATGACATGCCTGAAGACTTTTAACAGAGACCTTCACAACATTGCAGTCTCCACAGATCTTTGGGGGAAAGCCAAGACAATGAAACTGGTCTCAGACCAGTTTTAAATGAGTGATGGAGATGGGCTCTTTGGGCCCAGTGATCCCACATGGCACATTAAAGTCAGTTTGCTAACAGAGCTCAAGAAGATTTATTAGCTTGTCGACTGAATGGAGACAACACATGCAAAGGACCAAACCAAACATGTGCATGTTTCCTAAACCTGCGTGCCATTTCAGCTATAAGGCAGGGGTGAGGGAGATAACGTTTAACACTAAAAGGAGCATGGAAGGGGTGGGCGTAAAATCTTTCTCCCCGCCCTTACTTCCCCATGCTCTGCTGTTATAAGACTTTTCCCACAGCCTGGCTCCAATACTGGAAGTGGGTTGGGCTGAGGGAAAACACCATAAGGTAGCAGAACGCGTGTCTACTTCAGCTCTAAGGGCTTTTCTACACAAAGCCCTTATTGTGCCCTCATGATTCCTTACTCACAGTTGTTTACAGGTTCTTTAGTTGTGATCCTCCAGTTTCACTTCTGTTTTTTCAGAGCACTTTCTCATTTTTTTAATAATGGGGAAAATGGGGTATTATTTCTGAAAACACTGTTTGTACTTGTGTATTTCCACTATTCCACTGTAGCACAGCTCCAGCTAGAGGTTATGTAGTGGAAAAGCAGGAAAGGAAAAGCTCTGTGCAGAGGTCGGATCTCAATTATACAACGAAACCGGAAGTAACAACCTCATGTAGATTAACAGCCTCATGTAGAAAAGCTCAGAATCTCCCCACACCCCAGTGGTGTAACATCAGTACTGTGTTTTCCTTTTCCATCTTCTCTTTGTCTTTGTATAGAATGGCTTCAGATATTGCAAACAGATGGTGACAGAGAAAATATGTGAGACTCATTTCTTCTTTTTGTACTTCCTGTTCCCTTTTTCACAAGGTGAGCCATGTTTCCAGGGAAGCATCTAGAGCTCAGACATCTCCACTTCGGGGAAGTGTGCAATTCCCTACTTTACACTTTGCATAGGAAGCATAACATTCACCTGTTGCTCTCCAAAGCCACCCTTGCTGGAGCAAGTGAGTCAGTTGGTTCCTGTTTTTAAATCCCTTTCCTTTTCTTTCATAAAAGAAGCAAGCTCTTCCAAACGCCTTAATATTAGGGCTGTGCATGGACCCCCTAATCCAATGCAGAGGCTGCTTCAGGGCTTCCGAGGTGGGCCCAATCCGCTTTGGGCTAATTTGGGGGGGGGGCAACCTGCTTCGGCCTACGAAGCTGAAGTGGGATTCGGACAACCGAATCCCGCTTCACCCCCTCACCCCAACACACCGCCCAGCCCCCAGCTCCTTAACCAAGGCTGTTAATCCACTATATGTAGATTTGGTTTCATTGCACAATTGAGTTCTGAGGACTACATGCAAAGCATTTCCTTTCCTGCTTTTCTGCTACATACCCCCTAGATGGCACTGTGGTATAGTGGAATAGTGCAAATACACAAGTGAAAAAGCAGTTTCTTTCACTTTTATAAATAAATACTGCATTTTCCCTGCTCTAAAAATACTCAGTGAAAGTGCTGTTTAGACACAGAAGTGAAACTGGAGGGACACAACCTCATCAAAGAAACTATAAACAACCATGAATAGGGAATGATGAGTGCATGATAAATGCCTCATGTAGAAAAGCTCTTTGTTTGAAGACCGTAGTCTTTTCATAGCAGGAAATGATATAGCTGTGCTCTCAATGGAAATCCAATAGAACAAGCATATGGTTATAAATATCTTGGGCTTCATTTTCATCATACTTTAAAATGGAGTCTCCAAAGATCTTCTGAACTCCTGCTGGTGCATAACAGCTTAGCAGCTCTTAAAAGATTATGTTTCTCAAAGGGTGGTGATTAGTACATATGGCTTTATAGGTGTTTGGGGCTAAGATTTTAACTCATCTCTTATATGGGGCACTCATTTGGGTAAAGGGCATAAATAATGAGGCTGAAAAAACGGAGTGAATTTTTCTCAGAACAATTCTTGGAGCCCCTGGGTGTGTGATTAATACAGTGTTGTGCTTGCAAACTGGATTAAACACCATGAGATGTACAGCCTGGACATCTACCCTTTGTAGATGGATTAAATTTGTTTGGACCAACAGGACTCCTGTTACTGTTCTATAATCTGGCAATATTACCTAATTAGTTGCCCAATTACTGATGTCATCTACTAAGGAAAAGGGAAAATAAGTTAGATATCCTAGACAGTGGAGGGAGCAACCCTATGGGGATAGGCCTACGAACTTGGAGGCGACCACCTCTCCAATGCAGGGTGGGTGAAGCACGGAGGGGATCTTCTCCCCTGCGCTCCACCTGCCCTGCATTCACAACTAGATGGCCAATTTTGGCTGTCTAGCCACAGGACTTTGGAGCGGGGCGGGGGAGGCTGGACGATGCATAGGAAGCATTGAACTAGCAGTTCCATACTCCCGCCCCTCCCCACCTCAGGAATGCCCCTTTTTGCCCTGCTCTGCGCTGCTCCTCTGAGCGCAGAGCCTGGGGACAAATCATGCCACCTACAAGGCAGCGGGGAGGCAGTTTTCCAGGAACCGGCCTTGGAGCACGGGCTCCAAGGTCAGTTTCCAGAAACCAAACAATCCTATGGCCATCTAGCCGCTGTCTAGAGGCCATAGGATCGCGCCTTAAGTATTGTTCTCCTTTCATTTTTGGCATTCAATTCCAAATTGGGAGTAAAATTGGCTAATTTTTAAAATAACTATGTATGTTTATATGCCTCAGATTTGTGTACATTGGCCCATATGAATGTTCTGCCATCCGCCATGTTAGAGAGGAGATTCAGCAAAGGTTTCTCATTGCAACCTTACTGTCCTTGTCATTTGGACGATTTAGAGACTGTGATGCATGCCTTACTAGGTTGCAATTTTTATTGGAATGTTAGGAGAGAACTGATTATGCCTCTAGTATCTAAGTTGCTTGGCAGAGGCAATTAGTTTCATGCATCTTATTGTTTAGGCAGTATTGTTTAGGCAGTATTGTTTATTTCCCTGCAGATACTGAAAAATTTGCTAAGACTTTTTTTCTGTTGCAGATAAGTTGAGAGCACAGTTTACATTTGTCTAGCATTGATGGTATATTGTTCTCTCTCTCTCTCTCTCTATATATATATATATATATGTATATGTGTATTTGTATGTGTGTGTGTGTGTGTATATATATATATATGTATGTATATATATATATATATATATATATATATATATATATATATATGCAGGGCAGGTGGAGCGTGGGGAGAAGATCCCCTCCATGCTTCACCCACCCTGCATTGGAGAGGTGGTCGCCTCCAAGTTCGTAGGCCTATCCCCATAGGGTTGCTCCCTCCACTGTCTAGGATATCTAACTTATTTTCCCTTTTCCTTAGTAGATGACATCAGTAATTGGGCAACTAATTAGGTAATATTGCCAGATTATAGAACAGTAACAGGAGTCCTGTTGGTCCAAACAAATTTAATCGATCTACAAAGGGTAGATGTCCAGGCTGTACATCTCATGGTGTTTAATCCAGTTTGCAAGCACAACACTGTATTAATCACACACCCAGGGGCTCCAAGAATTGTTCTGAGAAAAATTCACTCCGTTTTTTCAGCCTCATTATTTATGCCCTTTACCCAAATGAGTGTCCCATATAAGAGATGAGTTAAAATCTTAGCCCCAAACACCTATAAATATATATATATGGGTATATCTTTTATTCTCAATCTCGTCATGGACCATAAAAAGATTTTATTTGACATGTAGTTTGACCTCAAGGGATAGAGTTTGGGAGACACAGGATAGGGACAGAGAAAGTGATGATGGTTGGTTCTCTCTGGCTGCAAGATTCAGTTGCTGTGAGAGTGCTCTTTAGTGATGCAGGGGCACAGGGGAGGAGAACGGAAAGAGCTATTAGCCCATGGCTGGCCCTCCCATGAGTTGGGGTTCTGGTTGTCAGAGAAATCCACAATGGAACCAAATGAGTTCAGATTGTCATGAATCCGACCCACTGATTCCTCAGCGGACTGGCTTTCCCCCGTTGGGTGGATTCTGTGGACTTGTGGACCAGCTTTCTAACTTTCCCAAATTTTGTGCAAATTTTATCATAGAAAAATACACAAAATAAAAAAACAGCCAAAATGTGCATTTCCCCCATAGGCTAAAGTGTTAAAATGCATGTTTTGAGGGAATTTGCACATTTAGAGGGAATTTGCACATTTTTGCATGTTCAAATTTGCACAAATGTGCATTTTCACAATTGCAAATTTGTGGAAATTCAAAAAGAAAAAAAACACAATTCCATTGATGGGCAGATGATGGAATGAAAGGCATCTGACAATCTGCAAAACACAGATGGAACGGATTTTACATTCCTAGGTGGGGTGAATCCCTCACCTCTGGCAGTGGAGCAAAAGGAGTGGTGAATTGTGCACTTCCTCTGCCATTGTCAGAGGGCCCAATGCTGCCTCCAGCAGGTACGATGGAGAGCCCCACCAGCTGCTCTTGCCCATCCTCTGTTTTGCTCTGAGGGAATCCTAAGAGCAAACAGAGGATGGGAAGCCAATCTCAGCCACCTGCCTTCTGGCTTGCACTGAGAACCCTCTCAGCACAAGTCACAGGGTGGGTGGGCTCTCTGGAGAGCCACATGGCTGGAGAAACTGGCCAGCGCAGCTCTTCAGAGAGCCAGCCAGGCCCAAATGCCTGGCTCTGAGGGGTTCCTCTGTTTAGCCAGAGCTAACAAAGGATGGACAGCTCCTCCGAAGGAGAGGTGTCCTGGAAGATCACCTACAGTACAGGCAATCGCCTTGGACACCTCTCCAGGCAATGCCTGGCTCTGAAGGACCCCCTCAGGGCCAGGCATTTGGGAGTAGGGCATGATGGGAAGGCACAGTAGGTAGTTGAGGTGGGGATGGATGGGTGTGCGGTGACAGCAGCAGCACCTGCAACTACAACAGCAGCAGCAAGGAGTAGGGGGGCATGTGTGGATGGCAAGGGAGGCACTAGGCAGCAAAGGGTGGGGATAGTTGGGGGGGCGCAGCAAGGGGGTGTGGTGGCAGAGTGCTCTCCCACCTCAGGTGGTGGTGGCCCCAATGCTGTATCTACGTGCATGCATGAGTGGGTCCTTGAACAGTGTGCATCAGATATCATTCCCATTTTGTCTCCCTAGGATCGTTCACATTGCCTGAGAACACTCCCTTGATAATTTCTTCCATTTGCCAAGCTGAGACAGCACGTGTGCATTACAGAGGCTGTTGTGGTGGTAACTCCTCATCTCTTAGGACTCCCTTTCCATGGAAATGAATCTAAGCCAAAACCTGAGCATTTTATTAGGCTGGTTTCGTACAGCTGGAAGTCAAACTTTTACGTCTGTGTGAAAGACAGGTTGTTTCTGTCTGATTTTATCTGGGTATCTGTTAGCTTTCACATGTGGCCTATCCCACATGTGCCACACATGGGGGTGAACCAGGGGAGAGAAACCTTTTTTGGACTGTGGGCCACGTTCACTTGGCTCACTTTCTGGGAGCCGCCAGGCAGACGTAGGTGGACTCCCTTGCAAAAAGTGGACAGGGCTATTGTCACAAATCCCTTGGGCCCCTCTTTCCTTATGCACTCACACACACACAAAATGAGATGCTTCAGTCTCACGCCTTTAATTCATTATTCGCAGGTTCGTTACAGATGCAAATCCTCGAAGACTCTCTGGCTACAAAGGAATGCCTCCAGGGAATTCAAATGGGATCACCGAAAGTTGCCCACAGTTTGAAAGGGAGGCTAGAAAGCCACCACCATTTGTGTACGCCATTTTTGTTTTGCTTTTTTGCTTGGCTTGCCGTGATAGGCTACGTAAATACTTACGTAGCTTATCACGGCAAAGACCAGGATGCAAATGGCGGCCGCGGCAGCCAGCTGAAAGACCAGCCGCCGCCACTGCCGCCAGAGCTGCCACCAGAGCCGCTGCCATCCGGAACATCCACCCCAGGTAAGCTTTGTCCCAGGGGGAATCCGCGGGGGGGTGGGGGGGCAGGCCATTCCACCACAGATTTCGGGGGGCCGAATGCCAGTGCATTCAGCCTCACTGAAATCCGTGGCAGAATTCTCCACCATCCCTACTTCTCACAGAGGTGGGTAAGGAGGAAGCTTCATGCCCGGCCATCTGGGTGTTGGTAACCTGAGAAGCACGCCTACTCACATCTGAACTGGCTTGTGAAAATGCCTCCCCCAGTTCTGGCTGCTCCTCTTCTGAATCTGAGCTGCTAACTATCTCCATGTGCTCAGAATCAATCTTGACAGCCACACATGTGTGCGTGCACTTTCTACACATTACATACACATATCCAGGTGGGGCAATTTGGAGGGGGGTTGCATCTGGAGAGGGAAGGGTTAAGGGAGGGTTGGGGAGGCTACAGCCACATCTGGCTTTCAGATCAGAGGTTTCCCCACCTCTAACCTAGAGCAAAAGAAAGAAAGAAAGAAAGAAAGAAAGAAAGAGAGAGAAAGAAAGAAAGAAAGAAAGAAAGAAAGAAAGAAAGAAAGAAAGAAAGAAAGAAAGAGAGAGAATGTTAGGGGCTGAGGCAGTTTTGAAGATGCTGGGGCTTTTTCACCCTATACATTCCTGTGTGTGTGTAGGAATCAGCTACAACTATATGTCTTTTTTAAAAATAACTTAGGGCTCAATCTTATGCATGTTTAGACAGAAAAAAGGCCTACAATTGCCAGCATGACTGGCTGGTGCATGCTGGGAGTTGTAGGTCTTTTTTCTGTCTAAACATGCACAGGATTGTGCCCTTAACTTCTTCCCCCAGGCTTGAGGACACCTGAAATTCACATTGTGACATGGAGAGCAAGGTGTTTGCCGTCTCCAGAATTCCACATCGAAAATAAACACCGTTATTTTCTGTCACTGGTTGTCTGAATTACGGATTTGTTTGCAATTGCTGAGGGGTTGTGGCTATATAGATATTCCATTTTGGCATCTGTCAGGGGTGTTTCTCTCTTAAGAACTGAGACTGGCAATGCATCATGAACCACATCCCTTGAAGATTTTGTGCAATTTATTTCTCCTGTTGGTATAATGGATGTCAACTTCAGTTTAATGCCACAAAACAATTCTGTTTAGACATAGATATGGCAGGCAGCTGCGGGAGCCTTGGGACTGAGGGCAGGAAAGGCGCTGATGGGCTCACGTACAGCAGATCCCCAGGAGAGAAATGTCGCTAGGACAGGAAGAGCCATATGACCAGGGCTGGTGTGATGGAAGAAGAACAAGCCATGTTTTCAGGAGCTTGGGATCCAAATATGTCTATGGATAAGGACACCCACTGGATGTTTCTGGATTGCCCACCAGGATTTGAGGACATCAGCAGCCACTGTAAGGTGAATTAGGAAAAAAATGTGAGGTATTAACACAGAAAGCTCTGCCCCCGCCCCACTCTGTATGATGTAACTCCAAGGGAAGCCACTAGAGGAAAATGAGTTTGTGAAGAAGTTGTCCCTAAGCCAGGGAGGAAGGGCTAAAGGCCCAATTACATACAGTATTACTTGGTTTAATGTGAAAGCTCCAGCACTGATAACTTTGACGTCTTGTGATCTCGTGATGAGGTCAGATGGTGTGATTATTTACTTTTCTGGCAACACTTCTGCTTGGGTTGTGCATCACCAGCATGGTATGTAATGGTGTGATTCGCTTTAACCACATGAGTGGAAGGTATACATGTTACCCAGAGCACCTAGGCAGTAACCAGTCACATGGCTCACACGTATTTCATCTATTTGTTTGTTTCGTTTTTAAACTGCCCAGTAACCAAAGTTCTCTGGGTAGCATATGAAGTAAAAAGATAAAATAAAAAGTAGCCATGTAAGAATTATAGTAAAACAGCTTGAGTAAGGTATAAACAGGGTATGAAAAAAGGACAGGGCTGAGGGAATGCAGGAAGTGGACTGAGCGGGTGGTAGAGGAATAAACAATGGTGGCTTTATTGGCCTGGTTCGCATGTAACGCCAACCCATGCATTGGAGGGGCCACGTGGAAGCGAGCAAGTGCACTGCCTCGCACACACTCACCACTTCTGCTTTTCATCTGTTTTGCTAAACAGGGTGTTCCTGGGTTGTTAGTTATGTTGTCTGAACCCAGCACTCTGGGTTGTTGAGGGTTAAACAACCCAGAGTTTTAACCCAACAACAAACCGTGGATTGCCATTACGAGTGAACTGGATCATTGTGTTTGAGGTGCTGCTCTGGTGGCAGAGCTTCTCTAAAAATGGAGTGACACTTGAGGAACCCTACTAGCCAGCCCTGGCCACTGTCATCTCTCAAGACAAAACCTGCCTGCCTGAGCTACTGGAGTAGACCACAAGGTCGTGCACCAGTACCATGAAATGTGGCCCATTCCTCTGTTGTAGTGGAAGATATTCGGAATGGCCTGTACAAGATCCAGGGTCTCTGGGTGGAATTGCCATCTTGAGAGGAGCGCTCCTTCCTGACCCTGTCATTTAGATTTTTCCTGATGTTGTAAGTAACGCTTTATCATTCAGAGCAAGAAGATTACGGGGACTTCTGGGGATATTTACACCAGCTTAAAATGTTCAGTACTTGAACGACGCAGAATGTGTTGTTGAGTGCTTTGTTTTATTTCTGTGTTTAAAAGAGTGTTTGCTTTTCACAATTTATGGAAAAGCCAGACACCACTCGGAAACGCTCTCCCTCGCTCAGTGCTGCTGGGAGTGAGCTGCAGGCATCACATGTAAGCAGTGTTTATACAGATGAGCTGTTGTGACTCGCCAAATTCCTTGTACAACAAAGATGTTAAAGGAAAGGAAACGAAGGACTTGAGTGGGAGAAAGAGGGTTTGCCCACTTATTTCGATTTGAAGCATAGGCCTTTTGCATGATGAGCTAGACTATGGGAGGGCTTGCCATGGCTTGTTCCCCCGCACAGTCCATGAGCTCTGACACATATCCCAGGCACCTTTGTGGCAGAACTCATCTTGTCTCTCCATCCCAACCCCCTCCCTTCTCTGATGGCTGCCGCTGCTGCTTCATCATCACCATCATCACTGGTGCTTTGGGAGCATAGATATTCATGTTCATATTTTTTAAAATTATTATTATTTTCCCATTTCCTCCCCCCCTTTTTGGGGCTCCTTTTCGGAGCAGTTGCTATTGAGGTTATTGCACTTCAGCAAATCTCCAGGATAGTTTTAGAGAACCCCTGAGAAAGCGGCTGCACGGGACAGAGTGAATAGGGGCCGTTGGAGTGTGTCTGGGGGGAAGCACTGCTGGTGCAGGTGCCCCTTTTGCTCAGTCCTGTTCAGCCACCCTCTAAGGTTTTTATTTTGCTTTTAACTGTCAGGAATATTTACGCAAATTTAAAGGCTGGGAAGTAAGTGGAGGGGAAATCTGCTTAAATTTAAGCCCTGGGAAGTACATTATAATTACATTTATATCTCACCTTTTTTTCCTCTTGCAAGGAGCCCAAGGCAGTGTACATGATCCTCCTCCTCTCCATCTTATCCTCACAGCCCTGTGAGGTGGGTTAGGCTGAGAGTAAGTGACTGGCCCAAAGTCACCCAGAGTGCTTCATCGCTGAGCGGGAACTAGAACCCGGATCTCCCGAGTCACTGGCTCTCTTTGCACACCAGTAGTAAGTGCTCTGAAAAGGAGCTGTAAAAAGGGGAGAGCCAATATCTCCCCTTTCTGGACTTGCTGCAGACTCGGGGAAGTGCTGAATGGGACAAGGATACTGACAACTGTCTGTTCAACACTTAAAAGTGAGAGGATTACATTGCCAAGCGGCAGTTATTATTCCCCCCCCCCTTTTGGTGCATTCACTCTTTCCCCCTTCCCATTTTTGGTGCTTCTGAATTGCACTTCTGGTTCCCTCCTTTCTCTTACTATTTTTTCCCACCACCACCACCTCCTTCAAAATAGTTCATAAATTAGCCTATATGCAGCCTTGTCTTGTCAGTTTCCTTGTATGTTACCTACTCCACTTCGGGGCTCCCTTTGACAGCTGAAACATACAAGGAAATTCACGAGGGCTAGACATATCAGGCAGCTGAAAGTGTGCTCCTCAAAGAACGGGGGAAATCATCATCACAAACACATTTGCATTCTCCTGAAGCACTGAAAATTAATATAATAATAATTATAATAATAATTATAATAATGTGGCTAACAAGCGATGGTTTCTCCAAAGTGCCATTGGGGCATATGTGGAGGAGCAGCCACGTGGGAAGGAGGCTGGAGGCAGCACTGGCAAGACTGTGAAGAGTGGCATAGGCTCATTAGCTGCTCTTGCCAACTGTGTAGCCAATACCGGCAACCCACAATAAAATTGCTCTCTAGGGTTCAGACGGCACAACAACCAACCATGGGTATGAGCAACCCTACAACAAGCCATTTGCAAAACATAAGCCACCCTGTGGCGAAGTGGCTGCCCATGATGGGTTGTCGCATCATGCAAACCCAGTCAATAACTAATTGATTTTAGTGACGTGAGCTTATGGTGGCCTTGAGAGGACTAAATCTAGGGATGTTCAGACCTGTCAAACTTGATCTTGTCAAAGCTCTCATTTTTCTACCACCAAGCTCATTCTATCTTGGTTCATATAGAATTACAGAATCATAGAATAGTAGGGTTGGAAGGGACCTACAAGGCCATCGAGTCCAACCCCCTGCTCAATGCAGGAATCCAAGTCAGAGCATCCCTGACAGATGGCTGTCCAGCCTCGTCTTGAATGCCTCCAGTGTGGGAGAGCCCACCACCTCCCTAGGTCATTGGTTCCATTGTCATATAGAAATACGACAATGTACAGGGTTTCCACCCCCACCCACCCCCCACTCCGCCACACACCGTGCATTTTAGAAATGGACACTGGTTGGTGGAGGTTGCACATTTTTCAAATGTGCACATGGTAATGAATACTTTTTTGTTTTGTTTCACGGAGCACATAACAAGCTCAGAAATGTATGGGTTTCCAACCACAAATTGTGTCCAGGTCCGCATTTGTTTCTGGAAGGTATGAATTGGGTAAATTTGTAAAGAAAAAAAAACCTCAACAGAGAAAATTCTTACCTATCCCTAACACCATCTTCCTTTCTTCAGTTTGTATGCAATCTGAGGACGAAAGAGGCTGCAGAATAAATAGAACAAAGTGAGATAAGGGCTTGGAACAATAGAAGTAAATATATTTGTGTTTTCAAACTTTTAAATTTCTCTCTCTATATAAAAGGGAACATTTCAATCCTCTCTTTGCTTCTGTAGGTTTCTTCAGCTTCCCACGTCTTTTAGTTACTTCAAGCTAATTTAGTTGCTTGTTGGAGGGAGGGCTCATGAATGCTCTTCAAAGGCAAAACTGATAGACAGCAGACTGTTGTTGAATGACAAGAGAGGAGGGAGGCGAAAGTCCCATAGCACGACTGAGCTGTCATTCACGCAGCATTGGAATCCACCCTTTGTGCTGTACGTTCTTGTTAATAAATCTACTTTTTCATGAAAGTAATATGTGTTCTGATCTGGGTAGAGTCTGAACCGATATAACTTACTCCACATTATTGCCTTGGGCTTCTCAGCTAAGCTACGGAACAGATAAATGCTGAGTGACCAAAGATTGGGAGCCTGCAGAGTGGTAACTCAGTATCCCAATCAGATCTCTTCCTCCTCCCACTCCCCCACCCACCCCAAGATATTTAAGATCCCTGCTGCTCTATTAATTCAGGAGTTGGTTAGGAAGGCTGGTTTATGTATCTAATTATTAGATTTAATTTTGGTTATGTCTCCTTTAATGGAAATTGAAGATAAATTAATAAAACAGACATTGAAAAAATAAACTTTGACCACATTATAATGTTTATTGCCACAGGTTGACTAAAGGAGGATTGCACAGTCTCTCTGTTCTTTCAATTCATTTGAGAAGCTGAGAATTAAATTCTCCTGTATTCAAACAGGGAAAGCAAGCCTCAGAGGAAACTAGCCATGCCAAGAATTGTTTGACGTGCTACTACCATTTTTTTGTGAGCAATAATTCTGGCATACATTTCAGTGGATTTCCAAGTGAAATTGCAACTTTCCTGCCTGCTTGCATTGCCCAATTTATCCTCCCCACAAGTATCTTAAAGAAAAAACTCAATTTCCTCTCATTTTCCAAATGTCGTCATTAATAAAAACCCAGTTGTCAGTGCATAGCTTTGCTGTCAAACTAAGTTACAGGGAAGATTTGCCGTTTTCCAGCCACTTCATCGGCCTTGGAGTGTTAAAAACAACAAACAAAAACCATTTTTGTATTAGGAGAAGAATATTGCTCAGAGACAATGGAGCAAGAGACAATTCACAAGAGGACATTTTCACAGACAGATGACAGCAGCAAATAAATAAAGAAGATGTGGAGATTGCAGCATGGAGGTAATGCGTAATCAAAGGGATCTCGATGGCATGCTATTGTCCTTTGTCTTTGGGGGATCATTAAGCAGCTCAGCCATGAGTGCAGAGCACGTCTTTCAACGAGGGATAGGCCCTCAGATTCAGTGTAAAAGAGAAGGGACACACATAAATGTCCTGGTTCTGTAGTTAGAGTGAATGTAATCATAGGCTGCAAGTAGTGGTAGGTGGGGTCCATTGGGGCAACTGAAGTGGAAGGCGAGGCAGCTAAGAGTAGGTGGAGCCAGGGGCCACAGTAGGAGGAGCCACAAACAGGCAAGATCCAGTAGGGGCCCACTGGCATCAACCTCCTGAAGTTGCTCCTCCTCTTCACCACTGCAACGGGTTCGGGACTTCATGTCCTCCATGACAACCATGGGGCTCTCTCAGTATGCCATTGGCCCAACACATAGGGCAGGGCATACCCTTGATAGTGGGGTGGTGGGGGAAAACACCCCGTTGTCATGGTCAGACCACTTCCATTTGGTTTGATGGTGTGAGGGGCCATCAACATGATCAGTCCCAAGCGCACTCTTCAGCACTGTGGAACTTGGATGGCTCCCTGGTTTACCAAGGAGCTCCAGACAATGCAATGGGTAGGAAGACTGCTGGCATAAGACTCATCGTGAAGGTGATCAAGCACACGTAAGCGTACACCATCATGTGTACTGTGCGGCTATGAAGGTGACGGAGGCTTACTTTGCTGCTTCCATCACATCCTTGAGCAGCCGTCCAGCTGAGCTTTTCTGAGTAGTTCAGGGGTTGCTTTCATCTACCCCCGTGAACCCAATACTGGAGCCTTCAGAGGCTTGCTGTGACATGTTTGCAAAATATTTCAGGGACAAAATTGCCCACCTTCATGCTAACTTGGATGCCACTATTGTTGCAGTGTCTGTTGAGGTGTCCAGCGCATTGTCTTGTCCAGCTTTGTGGGACCGGTTTCAGTTTTGGGAGCTTGAGGATGTAGACAAGATGCTTGCATCTGTGTGGCCCACCACATGCTCACGTGACCTTGCCCATCATGGCTTGTTTGAGCTAGCCATGGGGGATTGGCCAGATGGATCAGGGGAGTGAAGAATGCATCATTGCATGATGGAGTGGTTCCTGCCACCTTGAAGGAGGTGGTGGTGTGATCACTCCTGAAAAGCCCTCCCTGGATCCAGGGATCTGTAGTAACTGTTGCCCAAATACCCTGTTTCTGAGCAAGGTGCTCGAAAGGGTGATGGTGATCCAGCTGCAGGCATTCTTGGATGAAACTGATTACCTTGATCCATTCCATTCTGGGCACAGGCCGAGTTTCAGGATGGAATCAGCCTTAGTTGCCCTGATGGATGACCTTTTTCAGGAGAGGAACAGGGGAATGCAAATCTGTTAGTCCTTCTCAGTCCCTCAGTGACTTTTGATACCATTGACCATGGAATCCTTCTGGACTGTCCCTGTGAGTTGAGTTGGGAGTAACATTTTATGGTGGTTCCACACCTACAGGACCAGTTCCAGAGAATAACATGGGTGACTGTGCCTTGGCCCCCCGACAGTAGAACTGTAAGGTGCCGTAGGGAACTATTTTGTCCCCAGTGTTGTTCGACTTCTACATGAAGGCAGTGGGAGTGGTCACTAGGAGACCTGGGGCACGTTCTCATCAGTATGCCCTATTCCTCTGTCACAACTGAGTCGGAAGAAGCTGCGCACATTCTGAACTGGTGCCTGGATGCAGTTGTAGGCCAGATGAGGGCTGATAAATTGAAGTTGAATCCTGACAAGACAGAGACCATAGGTGTGGTTCCCAGATCTGGGAACTGGGTTCTTTTCCTGTTCTGGATTGCGTTGCACTCCTTCTGGAGGGAGAGGTTCATTCTGTGGTGCTCCTAGATCCATCTTTGTCACTGGAGGCCAGGTGACCTCGGTGGTGCGGATGACCCATCACTAACTTCGGTTGGTGCACCAACTATACCTGTTTCTGGATAAGGATAGCCTAGGCCCTGTAGAGTACTTGACTGGGCTACTGTGATATGTACTCCATATGTATGGGGCTGCCCGTGCACCTGGTTTGGAAGCTGCAGCTAGTGCAGAATGTAGCAGCCAGGTTGCTCAGTGGCACACCCAGCCATATTCATGCTAAAAAAAAAGGTAAAGGTGTCCCCAACCAGTCGTGTCCGGCTCTAGGGTGTGGTGCTCATCTCCATTTCTAAGCCGAAGAGCCAGCGCTGTCCGAAGATGCTTCCATGGTCATGTGGCCGGCATGACTGAACACCGAGGTGCACGGAACACTGTTACCTTCCCCGCCGAGGCGGTGCCTATTTATCTACTTGCAATGTCTTGCTTTCGAACTGCTAGGTTGGCAGGAGCTGGGACCGAAGACGGGAGCTCACTCCATCACGCAGCACTCGGGTCTTGAACTGCTGTCCTGCCGACCTTCCGGTCTGCAATTCAGCATCTTAACCACTAAGCCAAAGACCTTCACTGGCTGCCAATTAGCTACTGAGCCATGTTCAAAATTATGCTGTCGACATACGAAGCCCAAAACAACTTAGGACCAGGCAGAACGCCTTTCCCTATATATACCAGACCTCTAACATCCTCAGCTGACCTTTAACATCCTCAGAGGAGGCCTTGCTGGCTGTTCTATGACCAACTGAATGTTGCCATGAAATATGTCAAAGGCAGGACTTCTCGGTGGCGGTGCTCACTCTCTGGAATGCCCTCTCCTGCGCAGGTCAGGAGGCACAAAATCTGGTATGTTTTAAATATCTCCTCAAAATGCACTTGTTCACCCAGACTTTCTCTGGTTTTTAATTAATTGTAATTAATTATGTGCTGCTCTATCTTACTGTTCCTTGTATTGCTTTTATTGGTTTTGCAGTTGAAATTTTAAATGTGACTTTTAATATTTATATGAAAACCGCTCAGAGTTTTTATTATATTAAGGGCGCAGTCCTATGCATGTTTAGACAGAAATAAGTCCTAAAACTCCCATCATTCCCCAGCCAGCATGGCTTGCTGGGGGATGCTGGGAGTTGTAGGACTTATTTCTGTCTAAACATGCATAGGACTGCGCCCTAAGCAGTATATAAGTATTATAAATAAATAGAAAAACAAATCCTCTTTGTTCGCCTGCCTCTCGCCCTGCCCAGACAGCCTTGGCGGTCAGGAGGAGGAGCAGCAGTGGAAGCCGCTGCCCGCGTGCTCCCTGGCTCTCGGCCTGTCCAGCAAGCCAGCAGAGCCATGCTGAGGGAGAGGAGGAGGAGGAGAAAGGGCGCCTGGGGACAGTGGCGGGGAGAAGGCAGGCTCACTGTGGGGGGGGGGCATTGCCCTCAAAAAGGTGGAGCTGGGCCTGGCTATATTGCCCCAGACAGCTGTCAGGCCCCAAAGGGAGCATTTTGTAGCCAGATATGTCTGTGTGTGTTTTGGGGGGGGGGGAGGAATGCATTCTGTTTCCTTGCTGCTCTTTCCTCAAGGAGGTCAGCTCCCTCCGGAATCCTCCCCAATGCCTTCCCCCCGCCCTGTCACCCTGACATTCCATGTCTCAACTGTTCTCGACTCCTGAGGCTATCATTTCATTCCAGAGCAAGTATAAAACATAGGAGATATACAAGAAAAAATGTGCTCAGTCACTGAAAGCAATCATGGCTGGATAACAATCAGCAACTGTGAAGGGGAGGCATTAGGACAGCGGAACTAGAAAACATTTCTGATGCCGAGTGTGAGGAAGCCATTCCCTTCTGTGTAGAGTAGGGGAGGGCAACCTTTTTGCCTCCCAGGGTCAGCTGCCATGAATGTTGGTGGGTGAATGGGGCCACATGCACAGAGACTCAGGCAAACAGAGAAAATTACACGCACGCGCGCATGCACACGCACGCACACCCTCCCCCACTCTGGGGATGGGGAGGATCCATTATTTAATTACTTATTTGAATAGTTCTGTCCCTCACTATATAAAACATCACAGGGCAGGGCATGATCAATCAAAACTATCTGACTTAAAATCATGAAGCCACAACAAAAACCCACAAGCCAATATAAACTTACCAGCAATAAGTCAGACCAAGATATGGTCACTGAAGGGATACAGCCTCCCCTCCTTGCATGCTGAGATCTCCTTGCACTCCCCCCCCCCCCGCCCCAGGAACATGCTGGGAAACATGCTGGAAACAGCTTTTCCCAGGAACAATCAGCCGGAGAGGAGGGAGGTATGTGACTTAAAAGGGAAGGGACAGACTGCAGGTAGAACTTATTCCTTCCATGTGCCATCCTTCCAATTTAATCAATCTCCCCACAGCCTGCCAAACAGCAGAGAGATCCTAGCACAGCGAGACATACTAAATCACCAGTTTTCTACGCTCAAGCTCTTCACATGCTGGCCATTATGGCTGGTCTAGTACAGTGAGGCTCTTCTCCATGGGGTTTTCTACATATGGCATTTATTGTGTGCTCATCATTCCCATCTCATGGTTGTTTACACATTCTTTAGACAAGGTCGTGACCCTCCAGTTCGTTTCTGCCTCTAACAAGCACTTTAAGCAAGTTTCTTTAGAGCAGGGGAAATGCAGCATTTAAGTGTGGACGTGAAAGAAACCATTTTGTTTCACTTGTGTATTTGCGCTATTCCACCATACCACAATGCTACCTACAGGTTATGTAGCGGAAAAGCAGGAAGGAAATGCTCATGTATTCCTCAGATCTCAATTCTGCAAGGAAATCGAAAGTAGATACAGAGGATTGACAGCCTTGTGTAGAAAAACTCTTGTCTCCTCATTAGAGAACAAATGCTATATGGCAACAAGGAAGAGAGCCTTCTCTGTGGCAGCCCCCAATTGTGGAATACCCTCCCCATAGAAGTATGACTGGTGCAATATTACAATCTTTTCAGTACCAAGCCAAACCTCTTTTATTTGCCCATACTGTTTAAGTGTAGTTAGGTTGGTTAGTCTACTCTATTACTATAGCTGCCTTTAAAGTGTTTATTATGAAGGGTTTATTTATGGGTTTATTATATTTTTTAAACAAATATTGGGTGATTAGGTTTAGTCAATCCCATTGTTCACTGCCCTAGTATCTGTGAGGATGAAATTCAGCCCCCCAAACATTTAATATTTAACAAAGGCGGAGGACTGTATAATATTGGTCTTGTACCAACCACGTTGGCCGCGGTGGCTTAGTGGTTAAGACGCTAAACTGCAGACCGGAAGGTCGGCAGGTCAGCAGTTCGAGACCCGAGTGCCGCGTGACGGAGTGAGCTCCCGTCTTCAGTCCCAGCTCCTGCCAACCTAGCAGCTCGAAAGCAAGACATTGCAAGCAGATAAATAGGCACCGCCTCGGCGGGAAAGGTAACAGCGTTCCGCGCACCTGGGTGTTCAGTCATGCCGGCCACATGACCACGGAAGCGTCTTCGGACAGCGCTGGCTCTTTGGCTTAGAAACGGGGATGAGCACCGCACCCTGGAGCCGGACACGACTGGTTGGGGACACCTTTACTTTACCTTTACCAACCACATTAGCTTCCAATTTGTTTCTGGGCTCAGTTCTTGGTTCTGCTTTTCACTGTAAAACCCTAAATGGTTTGGTATTTGTGTAAAAAAAAAAAAAAGTAGGTCACGCAAGCCTGAAGTCTGCCCAGTGCTGCTGTATGTAGGACATGACCAGAATCTTTGCAAGTTGAAGCAATCCCTCAGCAGACCAAGTTAATGTAGAACACGTTCAGTGAGGTACTGCTCCGGGGCACCTTTATGGAAATGCACACACAGTTAATACATGATGTCAGTGATGTGCTGCTCGCTATCCTTCTTCCCAATTACATTTTTGGAGGGCAAAAGCTGTTGAAAGTTTTCAAGTTGCTTCTGTTCTCTAGTAAGCACAGCTGGACCCATCTTGAGCATAAGCATTTAATTAAATAACTTAATGTTGTTGTAAAGAGAACTGGATATAGAAAAGAAAAAACATCCTCAAATATGTATTACCAGAAATCAACAGGGGCTACTACTGCATATACATATATACATTTTTCTGTTGATGCTTTGCACATTCAGGACTTGGTATACGATTAGCGGCAGAGAGTGGCGCCCCTTCAGTGCACAAGTCACATTTCAAAGAAGCAGAAAATGTAGCACTGAGGAGAGTCACTCATACTCGGCAACTCCTCTCTTCATCAGAAGTGTGGAAATCAGATCTTACCCACAATATTTTTTCAAAGACTAAAGAAGTTTGAGATCGGGGCTTTTTGATTAAAAAACACTTTTTCTTTCTTTCTGTCATTTATATATATAGTTTTATAACAAGGTATGCTGAGAACAACTTGGCTGCATCCAGCAAGGCAGTTCTTATGTAGAGATGCTGCCTTGAGCACCATTTTCCTGGTGAAAGGCTGGGTATAAATCAACTAAATTTTTATTTATTGCATTTATATCCCACCTTTTTTCCTCTTGCAAGGAACCCAAGGCGGCTTACATTATCCTCCTCCTCTCCATTTTAGCCTCACAACAACAACCCTGTGAGGTAGGTTGGGCTGAGAGTCTGTGACTGGCCCAAATGATCAGATAAATGAATAGGGAAGGACTAATATTTCGGTTTAAGTTTCTCTCTCTCTCTCTTTTCATTTTAAGATTGGTTCATCCCAAACTTTGTGAATTTTTCCAATCTTAAATTTGGTTCATCCTGAATTTTGAGAATGTATTTTTTTAGAAAGTTCACATGTAAATTCTTCTGCATTTGGGGGCATCCTTTTCCATATACACATATTTTAGAAGTAATGTTCCTAATGTAATGCATTTTTAACATTATTTTCATTAATATATGCATTTTGGGGTGTGCGTCCCCCAATATATACATCTGTCTTTGCATTGTTTTATTGGAGAACATGGCAAAATTCAGAGAACTGTCAATTTCAAAGGAAAACTGAGTTTCAGGTTCACACATTGGTTTGAAAATGCCATATTAGGTAAGTTTGCATTAAAAGTGAACTGAATGAATTTCTCCCTCATCCCTATTCTTATATTCTTACTTCTGCACTGAGAACTGAGATGGTGCAGGAAATGTTACATTAAAATTATTGTTAGTGCAAAGAAAACACGAAGAAATTTTTATTTCATTCTCTGGAATGGAGATGTCACCCTGCTTATTATTTCACAATTCCCCTCTCCATTTAATTGGCTGCCACAGGGAGGGGGGGAGGGAATGCTGAGTTCAGTGACATCACGTCATGTGTCTTATCTCAGTAGACAATCTTGTGGGTCAGCCAAGTGCCTCCCATAATGTCTAATTTGGGGGTTCATCACATGGAGCTTTTATCCTGTTGTTGAGATGGCACTCTCTCGGAAGTTTGCAGGCTCTTTACATGATACTGTTAACGTCCAAGGCACCTCCCGTAATCTCCCCCAGCCTATCTCGTGTTTTCCCCAGACCCTAAAAATGTGGTATTTTTCCCAGCCCATGGAACAGGAGCGCCACGACCTCCCCATGAAATTCTCCAATAGCAGAAGAAAATGCTGTGTCCGCCTGCTGTGGGCATTTGTTTTCAGTTGTTGGGGGCGGTCAGGATGACGAAGGCATTGAGGATGGGAGCAGGGTTGCACGGAAGGAGACCCAAGCAGATTTGACAGGCGCGAGGGCAAGAATTGCCTGCCGATTGTGTCTCCTGCCTCTGCATTTCTCAATCAGAGGGAGAAGAGGGTAAAATGCTTCCCTGCAATGGAGACACATCTGATCCTCCACCAAGCTCAGAAGCAACATCCTCTGTAGTTTCAGAGCACCCCATTAAGTTCAATGGGGCTTACTCCCAAGTAAGTGTGCCAAGGGTTGCAGATTTACAGCACAATCTTACGTTTTGTGTCTACTCAGAATTCTGAGGTTTCCTGGAGGCTGCGAGAAAACAGAACTGTAGAAGTTGAGCTACGAAAACAAGACTCCCCGCCCCCCCCTTTGCACACATGCCAAGGAGGGAGGGAGGCACTCCCTCAGTTCAAACCACATGGCTGCCGTGTAAAGAAGCCCTTCCTAATCCCGCAAAGAAACCGAAAGCAGGAAGCTCCAGAAAGGATGTGGGTTTTTGAGGGGGTTTTCCGTAGTGTAGAGACACCCTTGGTCTTCCACCTTGCTGTTTCAGTAAGCTTCATTTAATTCAATCAACTGATGCTCTGGCTATTACTGGAGAAAGATAATGCAGAGACTGAAATCTTCAAAAGAGAAGCACGTCATATTACCACATAGAAGACTTATTAGGTTTCCTTGGAACAGGGACAGGATGTTCCGGCACAGCTGTCAAGAAGTTTGGAAACTTACTTTGTGCTCTACCCTTGGGTGTATACAAAGCACTATTAGTCCTGATGGTCAGGAAGAAAGAAAATCTTTTCGGTCACTTGATATTTGTTTCTAAAGAACTTAAAAAGTGGAAATAGTGTCAACAGCTGTGTATGGAGAACAAATTTCCATACAAAAATGTTGATATTGGGATGCATTTAATGATGCTTGCAGTTATCTTCAGGAATGTAACAGTATTTACTGAAGGCACTGAACACTCTCCCTACAGATTCTAAATTATTCATCTTATATAGTTATGCTTTAGAAGAAAAATGTGGTATAAATCATTTAGACTTGAATGCTCAAGAAGACAACATAGTTTTAACAGTTCAGTGTCCTGTTTCACAAGGGGATCTTTAATAAGAAGTAATATCAGGATCAAACACTCCAGCAGAAGGGCAACTCTAAAATGGAATACTCCAGAGATAAGTAACAGTTGACAGAGAAGTGTGTAGGCAAAATGGTTTGGGGGAAGCGGAAGTTAATTGAGGCCCCAGGGTACAATTTTAGTTCTACCACCAATGGCAAGATTGGCTTTGCTTTTACGGCTCCTGCTGCAGAGTCAAAGGAGCCAAAGTAGATGTGGCTCTGTAGATCAGGTGTGGGCAACATTTTTGCACCCTAGGGCCAGATGCAGAAGTGGTCGGGAGGCAGGGGCAGTGTGGCAAGGGGGGGGCTGAGATCTCCCTACACTTTCTCTCTCTCAATCTCTCTCTCTCTCACACACACACACACACACAAACATGCACACACAAAAACAGACACATCCACACTCCCCCCCTCACTGTCTCAACCCCCCCCGACTTCTTTCCCCTAGTCCCTCCCCCTTGATCTACCTCCCCTTCCGTCAAGATTAAGATTCTCCCTACTTCTATTAATCTTTTAAGGGGAAGGGATAATCATCAGGGACTTGGGAGGAGGTAAGGATTAATTCTCCCTATCCCCTATAACTCCGCCTGCCCAGGCAGGGAAGATTTCATTCATAAATATTCATAAAAACAACAAACACAAGCATAAACATCTGGCTCAGACATTACTAAAAACCCACAGTACAATTGCAGCTACAACCCAGAACATTCTGCTAAAGTATCATCCGGTGAAAACTAGAGTGGTAAAGCATCCATTTTAAGTCTCAAAGGAAGCTTGAGAGGTGATGTCCAGAAAAAAAAGGGGTGGGGGGAGGCAGGGTGGAACTGAGGGTGGGTTAGATGCTCTCTCTCAGTCTACCCTCTCTGCAAAGAACTCTGCATATGCTCTGGAACCCAAGATTCTACTCAAGTAGGTAACATTTAACTAAAGAAATTAGATTGACAAAAGGGCTCAAAAACTCCCCAAGCAGCTGGACAGATTAGGACAGCCTTCCCCAACCAGGTGCCCTCCAGAGGTTTAGGGTTACAACTCCACCATTCCCAACCATTGGCCATGCTGGCTGGGGCAGATAGGAGTTGAACTCCAAAACCTGGAGGGCACAAGGTTGGGAAAAGCTGGACTCGGGTGTGTCAGGAGGCTCAGCCTGACTGATGGCAGGCTATCAGTAATTCGGGGGGGGGGGCTTGTAAAGAAAGGGAATGGCAGCAAGGAAAGTCACACACACACACCCAGTCCATAACAAAAGCCCACGAACAGGACATGAGCACAATAGCACCCTCTCCACACATGTTCCTCTGCAACTGGTATTCGTACTGCCTGTGATACTGGAGGTAATACATTGCCATCAGGACCAGTAGCCATTGAGATGGCCTGATCCTCCAGGAATTTATCTAATCCCCTTTTCAAGGTGTCCAAGTTGGTGGCCATCACTACATCTTGTGGCAGCAAATTCCAGAGTTTAACTATGTAGTATGTAGAAAAATATTTCCTTTCGTCTGTTCTGAGCCTCCCACCATTCAACATCGTGGGATGAGCTCGGGTTCACCTTCCTCACCTTCCTCTTGCTGTAACTTTGGAACCCTTTTTGCACACACAGAGATCTATGTGGGTAGGCCTCCCCCTGCAGAGAGCTGTGCTTCATGTGTGAGCATGGGGGCAGGCACAGGAAAGCTGCATGAGCTGTGGGGCAGGGCCCTGAAGCCCCTTGATTGCATGAGCATCCCTTCACATGAGAAACTCTACTAATGTGCTCTTGCTGAGATTAGATTTGAACCAAGGAATTGTCTCCCCTTAGGTCACTGCCATTCACTACCTCTCCAATGTTTCTTTTAAAAGCAAAGGCAAGAGGACTTAAAAACCAGGAAGATTTAATATATATCTTACACACCACTTCACAATATGTACTCAGTTAAAATAAGTTTTTCAGTATCAATACACTCCTAACATCAATTAACATTAGTTCTCATATATTTGGTCAGGCATAAAACAAGTATCTCCTGCTGAAAATGCAGGCAGCAAAAAATAAATATGCAAATAAATAAACATCAAACAGACAACAGGGAACAACAGTGTTTGGCTGGCTTATGCCCAATGTTGCCAAAATCAAGCATTTTTAAAATCACTGATTTAAATGGGAGAGTTAGGTTGAAACTAGTTGTTTCATGGCAAGACTCAAACTCACTGCTGGGCACCTGAAAACAGCAGGGTGACAGGGCTATCCAGATAGGAGATGTGGCAGTCAGAGAAGAGGGTGCTTACACCCTCCTTGCCCATCACTTGTCCCCTGTACCCTTTCTTGTGCTGTGCCAAACATACATCTGGGAAAGTAGCTCAGCGAAAAGCTACTGGTCAAGGGAGATGAAAGGGGAAAGCAGCAGTTAAGCACCCCTTCTCCTGCCTGTTGTTTTTTTCTCCAAATCACATGCTCCCCGTCTCCCCACTTTTCAGCTGTTTGGTGGTGGCATGGGTTCCCAGATCTGGATCTACTGCTGGATGTCTAGTTCAGCTCTCAAGCACATACATAATTCTCTCCCACAGAAATCAATTGCACATAAAAGTATTTACATTTGGGCGGCTCATTTCCAGAAGGTTCTACAATTATTCTTGAAACAATGTCAGTCCCAGTTGGTTTCCCCTAACGTTTGTGAAATGAAAAACTAACAGTGCTCCTTGTGGCACCTTAAAAATTAACACATTTATTCTGGCATAAGCTTTTGTGGACTAGAGCTCATTTCAGAATAATTTGTTAGTCATTAAGCAGCTACAAGCCACAGCTACCCTCTGGAATTTCTGCTATGATTTTCAAAAAACACTACTCAAAATATTTATTTATGGCAGTAGTTGTTTTGAATACCTGTGTCCAAGGGTCTTTGTTTGAATAAAATATTGGCACCACTACAGAACCTTACTCTCCCTGCAGAATGGCCATTCAAGGCTGATTCATACATTATTGAGGGAAAAACCAGGAAGCAAAAGCTTAGAAAAAATATTGTGTTGAATCCTCCCGCCCCCCTCCTGGGTGGCATTTGTGTATTTTCTCTAATGCCATGTGATAATTACAATCTTTACTTTTGTATTTTAAAATAATAATTTAAAAATCTCTCTTGCAAGGGGCTGAGCTGAGGAACAGAGATTCTGCATATAGTTTTTGCATTTCAGAGTGTGTGATTAACGCATTTCCTTTGTGCTTGTTCTTAGGGAAAGGGCTGTAGCTGCTCAGTGGAAAAGCACACGCTTTACATGCAAAAGGTTCCACGCTCAATCCCTGGAATCTCGAGGCAGCGCTGGGAGAGACAGACCCCTATCTGAAACGCCGGAAAGTCACTGCCAGTCAGTGTAAACAATTGTGCTAGAGGGACTGATGGTTTAACTAAGCATAAGGCAGCTACCCATCTTCTTAGGCTCTGCAGCAGGACTATACAAAATATAAACATATAGGTAGCAGGAGGATTGAACTAGGTATGAATTGGTTGGCAAACATTTCAGAAATACTAGATTCATAGAATCATAGAGTTGGAAGGGACCTCAAAGATCATCTAGTCCAAGCCCCTGCCCATGCAGGAAATCCACGGCTACAGCTCCCTTGATAGGTGGCCATCCCGCCTCTGAGTGAAGACCTCTCGCAAAGGAGAGTCCACCATCTCCCCAGTCAGTCAAACAGCTTGAACTATTATGAAGCCCTTTATAATGTTTAATCTACGTTGTTTTTCTTGTAATTTGAACCCACTGGTTTGGATCCTACCCCCTGGAGTGGCAGCCGAGTTGGATGCCTCCTTCGGGCAACATGTGACAGGAAAGACCTTGGCAGCAGCCAGGCTGGAGGCTTCCTTCTCGTACCAGTCGCTATCCTGAGTGGGGCAGTGTGCAGCACACAGAGAGGGTTCATCTGGCAGTTGGAGGAGCTCCTCTGAGCATCACCTGAGCCCCCTTCTCTAAGCAGACAGAGGCAGGGTGCGCTCTCTCTGCACAGAGAACATATGGGTGGGGGAGGGAGAGGGTGGAGGCCAGTAGAGGCTTAAAGCAGCGGTGCCTGCTCTAAACCCTTTAAAGCAGCAGTGGGGAACCTCTGGCCCGGGTCCCAATCTGGCCTGCAGCAGTTCCTCTGCTGACCAGATTGGGACCCAGGCCGGAGGTTCACCACTGCTGCTTTAAAGGGCCACTGTCCCATGCCCTTATGTGAAGGTAACAGGCCAGTGAAATTAACAACTCTGAATATACGGGGCTTTAAATCAATCCATTGTTGCCTGCTAGTATTTCCTTGAAGATTAGATATGGATGTAGATGGGTCTGACATACCCTTATTAGCAGCGGGTGTGATGGATGCCCTGTTTTTGTACTAATCTTGGACTCCTTTTTTGCTCCCAGTGAGAACAAGGCAGTGGTTTGCTTTCTTTTAAAAAATCTCTCTCACACACCCCCAACTCTCTTTTCCCCCTGCCAAGGAGGTTGTTGTGGCCCAGACACAAATTGGATCTCCAAATGGTAAATTCCCACCCTCTTGAATATATTTGACTGCTCTTGTGGTCTCCACTTGATCCCAACTACACTGAGAGTCAAGGCCACAGTCTTGGCCTCCTTGTTGTTGCTATACTAACAAGACGAAGACGAATGGCAGAATGCTTGGGCATACAGTGCGTTCTGAACATATTCCTGCTTCTGGTGCCAGCTTACTTGGACATCTGACAAGCAACTGTTGTTGGGCCTCCTTGACAGCTGTTTTCAGAGATGGTGGTTACTCTCTCTGAAATTTTTCATGTATCCAAACAGGGCTTCTTGCTTTTTGTTCAGGAGAAGCATCTGTTTCTATAGATCAAGGCAGCTGTAGCTATTTAAATCCAGCTGTCCCCTCTGTATAGCCGTAGCTTCTGACTGTCCATATCATCAAATAATTTCTGGCGAATTAGTTCATCCGCTATGTATATTTTAGACTTCGCTACTTTCATGTCCGAGAAATAAAAGTTATTTGCAACTTGTGTGCCTGTTTGAAAAAAAAAGTTATTTGCAACTTGAAATACATATTTGGAATGGCCTCCCAAGAGAGGCACACCTGGCAGCATCACTGAAGGTTATTTGGTTAAAGAGAGTTCTTCCAAACCTTTGATTCTGCTGTGACTTTTGCTGCTGTTTTACTATTGCGTTAATTGGTCTTAATTCTTTTTTTTAGGTTTTACATTTTGCACTTTATTTTTTGTACTTTTCATTATGGTTTCATTATGTTGTAAGCTGCCTTATGTATTTCAGTAGAACACTGAGTTAGAAATAAATAATAATATAAAATTACCCTTGCATCTTGCTAGGGGACAATCAAGTGTTGGTGAAAAAGGAACCCTGCAACTTGTTTTGCATTATATCTCTTGATGGCTGCTAAACTTTAAATAGCCAAACTGTGGAGAGACCAAGGTATACCTGATATTGCTGAAAAAATCTGGGACTTTGCAATAATGGAAAAAAAATATATAGATGTATGATATAGTTAAGGAGAAGATTATGGTCATATATCTTTTTTAATTAAATGGTGACCATTCATTATATTTTAGAAGGAACATGAACATGAGTATGGGTTTGTTAATGCCTATTTTGAGTGGAAAGGGCTTTTGGTCTAATTTATGTAAAGATTTAGAATGGTATTAGTGGGATGGATATTATTCTGTGCTATTTCCGCATCCTACACATTTTTAAAAATAAAAATTCAATTAATAGAAATGAATGATCTTCTGCCTAAATTCCACTTGATTTTGAATTCACTGGTGCCTTTGATATTGTTTATGGCACTAAAAGCTCTTGCATCATGCAGCTCAGAGCTGCCTGTGGGGGCGGGCCACAGCTCAGGGGTAGAGAACATGCTTTGCCTGGAGGAAGCCCCATCTTCTCCATCCAAAAGGATCTTGGGTGGCACAGCTGGGAAAGGCCTCTGCCTGAGACCCTGAAGGGCCACTGACAGTCAGCGTAGTTCACACTGGGACCGAGTTGGCATAAGTTCACATGAAATCAGCCCCATCGCTGCGGCCTTTGGGGATGATCCAGGAGAGCCGACTGTGATGGGGAGCTGCTTAGCTGCTTGGGTAGAAGGTGAGTCTACCCATGGTTTATGAGGCCTGTTTGCATGTGTGTACCCTTCTGGTTTGTTAAAGCACTGCCTCTGCTTCCACCTTGCTCTCCTCCTCCTCAAGGGAACCTGTGTGATTGTCCTGAAGCCTACAGGGCTTCTGGAGAGAAATGGCACCCAGCTTCTTTTCTTGGTCTTCATCAGCCGCTTCCTGCACCCAGTGGTGCATGCAGTCCTGCTCCGAGTTGCTCCTCACATACCCGGGCAAATTCACACGGGTGCCATTCTGCCTGGTGACATTTCGGCAGGCCCTGCTGGAAATGAGCACCATGCGGGAACTGGCCACCATCTGAGACTGGCTGCTGGTGCTGTGGGTCATGTTAGTGAGGACAGAGCCGTAGCGGTAGCTCCCACAAGGAGCTGTCCTCTCCCAGGCCATAGCCAGGTTCCATCTAGCCCATGTCTTCTTGATCTCGGTCTGCACCTAGAGGAACGGAAAAGGGTCAGATCAAAATGTAAGGAAGGAGCCCGAGGCCAACGTTAAAAGAAAGTTTCCTTAATATTCACCTAGAATGAAGTGCTTCATTTACATACTAAATTTGGAGCCATGCCTACTCTATAACAGAAGTCTTAACGGGTGAGTGGCTGTTGTGGCATATGGAAGGACACAGAGCCACACAGAAGACAGATGCCGTGCTGTCAGATCAACAGCAAACACAGCTCTTTGCATTTTTTAACTCTATTTACACCATCATGAGGACTAGAAACATTTTTAATGAAAACTGAGTGTTTCTGGAATCTGTTTCAGCTACTGTGCAAAACAATCTGCTTTAAAAACAAGAAATCAAATTATTACATTGTATTTTGTGTGAACTATTTCAGAGTTAAAAATTACTAAGGTGTTTATATGTTATGGTTATCCCTCGAGCATCTCTCTCTGTTTTGTCCCTCCTCCAAATAAATCTGAGAAATAACCCTGAGGGGAAGGAGGGAGGTAATTAAACCAACTGGACAGACGCAACAGAAATGCAAGGGAAATCACAAAAGAGATCCTGACACTCACTTCTAATAGAAGCAAACCTTACTTCCTGTGTCCCACTTGTACTGGCATATGGCTGGCCAGGTAGATGGTCCTTGGTTGGCTTTTTATAAACTGCCTTTTCCTAGACAGGACCCAGGAGTGCCATTCTGTGCAAGAAATACCACTGCACTCCGTGGAAGCACTTCACAGGATAAATGATTGTAAACAAGGGCTGAGATCCAAGGCAACCCATGGGATCTTCCTCTCATGGCAAGCGGATTTTCTACTCCTATCAATCAAATACAGTATGCACTGCAGGAACATTGGGTTTGATCAAGACTTAGTCATGCTTAGAGTAGACCCATTGAAATCAATGGGTTAAGTTAGCCATGACTAACTTGTCCCATTGATTTCAAAGGGTCTACTCTAAGCATGACTAAGGGTGCAATCCTATGCATGTTTAGACAGAAAAAAGTCCTACAATTCCCAGCATTCCCCAGCCAGCACAGTCTCAATCTAACTCATAGTTCTGTGTGCTTCTTCATACCTAGACTTCTATTTTTTAAAAAGGCTGAGGACAAGTAGCAACTCCTCCAGTGAAGTAGACCAGGTAGGGAGGCTGAGCTTTCTCCCTGGTCATCTAATGCATACTAGTTTGCTGAGTTTGGTAGCTCACCTCTCCATTGCAGTAGCAATAGATGATGGAGACAAAGAACCCCTGTATGAGAAATGGAGAATAACAATAATAAAATAAATAGTTTCATTAACGTTACCTTGAATAAAGAATTTCACACTGATGTTAAAAATGATATTTCCGAACTGCCTTGGGGCCCCACATGAGGGGCTGAAAAGTGGGGTGTAGATATTTTAATAATTAAATAATAAATTTAATAAACTGTAAAGAGCGGAGGACAGGAAGGCCTGGCATGCTATGGTCCATGGGGTCACGAAGAGTCGGACCCGACTTAACGACTGAACAACAACAACAAAATAATAATAAATAATAAACTGTGTATCAGCATCTTTGATCAGGCCAAATGGCAGCTCCCAAATGCTCGCTGGCCCCTAGCCAATTAACATAACAAGCAAGGAGCCATTCAGACACCTTTTATGTATTCTCCCAACCACAGGGGAACAGCTTATTCCTAAAAGGCTCCTGCATAACTCAGATGGCTTTCACATATGAGATTTAGAGCAGCTCTTGCTTCAAGTGGGTTGAGACCATGAATATAAAAACCTACAATGAGACTGGAATCTCATGCCAATAGACATGTAGACAGGGGTGATCCGGTAGACACTGTTTTCTTGGACTTCCAAAAGGCTTCTGACAAAGTCCCTCACCAAAGACTCCTGAGCAAACTCAGCAGTCATGGAATAAAAGGAGAGGTCCTCTTGTGGATCAGTAACTGGTTAAAGAACAGAAAGCAGACAGTAGGAATAAATGGTAAATTCTCCCAATGAAGGGAAGTAAATAGTGGGGCCCCACAGGGATCTGTATTGGGACCAACGCTTTTCAACTTGTTCATAAATGATCTGGAATTAGGATTAAGCAGTGAAGTGGCCAAGTTCGCCAATGACACCAAATTAGGGTGGTTAAAACAAATAGGGATTGTGAGGTGCTCCAAAAGGATCTCTCCAAACTGGGAGAATGGGCATCCAAATGGCAGAAGCGGTTCAATGCAAGCAAGTGTAAAGTGCTGCATGTTAGGCCAAAAAATCCCAACTTCAAATATAACCTGATGGGATCTGAGCTAGCGGTGACCAACCAAGAAAGAGACCTTGGGGTTGTGGTGGACAGCACGATGAAAATGTCAACCTAGTCTACGGCCACTGTAAAAAAGACAAACTCTGTGTTAGGCATACTTAGAAAAGGGATTGAGAATAAAACTGCCAATATCATACTGCCCTTATACAAATGTATGGTGCAACCACACTTGGAATACTGTGTGCAGTTCTGGTCACCACACCTAAAAAAAAAAGAAATTGTAGAGCTGGAAAAAGTGCAGAAAAGGGCAACTTAAATGATCAAGGGACTGGAGCATCTCCCGTATGAGAGAAGGTTACAACAGCTGGGACTGTTTAGCTTGGAAAAAAGGAAGGTAAGGGGAGACGCGATAGAGATGTACAAAATTATGCATGGTGTGGAGGATGTGAATAGGGAGACATTTTTCTCCCTCTCTTGTAATATTAGAACCTGGGGTCATCCCATGAAGCTGATTGGTGGGAGATTCAGGACAGATAAAAGTACTTCTTCACACAGTGCGTAGTTATACTATGGGATTCACTACCACAAGATGTAGTGATGGCCACCAATTGGGATGGCTTTAAAAGGGGGTTAGACAAATGTCTGGAGGAGAAGTCTATCAATGGCTACTAGGCTTGATGGCTATGTGCTACTTCCAGTACCAGAGGTGGTAGGCCTATGTACACCACTTGCTGGGGAACATGGGCGGGAGGATGCGGTTGCTATCCTGCTTGTGGTTTCCTGGTCTACAGCTGGTTGGCCACTGTGTGAACAGTGTGAACAGAATGCTGGACTAGATGGACCCTTGGCCTAATCCAGCATGGCTGTTCTTATGAATAGTGGTTCACATGAACTGCTTCCAGGGAAAACACACAACATCCCTGGCCTAGGAGGCAACAGGGAGCAGTTTGTAGTTCTAGTGCATTCACATACCTTCTCTGGAGATTTGCCCAGAGCCATAGCAAGGGGATGGTCAGTATGATGCTAGTTGAAAGTGGTAAGTTTGTGAGGGCACCATCTTGTCCTATCATCCTAGAAAAGATTCCCTGATGGATCAAACTGACAGAGATCATAAATAAATGGGAGATGGAAGGATAAGGCAGGGGAAGAGCTCATGACAGAAGAGATTTTGAGACTGGACTGAGAGATTACCAGGGTGATTTAACTATGGGATATAATAATCAAATGCAGTTTTTTTCCCCAGAAGCAGTTGAGAATACTGTGAAAAGTTATGCCTGGATCATGAAGTCCACTACTGCACTTTGGGCACTTCCAGATGGAGGGCACCTAGCATTACCAACCAAGGGCTATTCTGGATTTCCCTCTTTAAAGGATTTTCTGTGGTAAGAAAACAAGACAGAAGAAACGGCGGGAAAACAGGGGAGGGCGACAAGTGGAAGATGACGTCATCTGAACCTCCTGTAAAGTTCCATGAATAAAAGTTTCATCTGAAAGCACCTGCTACCCTGCTTTGAGTGCTCCTTTGTTTTGCTATGGCTGTGTGCTTACATCACATCTTTGGTACCAAGGACTGAAACCTTAGGTCCTAAAGGATCCCTGACTGGTGGGAAAAGAAAGTAGGTTTCACAAAAGACAAGCAAAGCCTGTGGATAAATATCCATTAGAGGTTTCCTGTGGCAGTCCACAGAGAAAACAATAGAAGAATCTTGTAGGACTTTAAAAGCAAACAGATTTACTGTGGCATAAAAGCTTTCAAGGACTAGAGTGTGTTTCATTAGATGCTGTTAGCTGCAAATACACAGATGCTACTGCGGCCAAGTTTCAGTGTTCAAAGGCTGGCCCAGGCAATGCTTTTCAAGAAAAGAAAAGAAAGGAAAAGAAAAGAAAAGAAAAGAAAAGAAAAGAAAAGAAAAAGAAAAAGGGAGACTCATGGAAAACATGGAGTTTATAATGTCTTAAAATTGTGTATCTTCAGCAAAGACTGAAGAAGGAACAAGGAAGGTGTACCATTGGAACTATACCCAGACCCAATCCTGTCTGGGGCTTCCTGCAGTTGCACCTTAGATTTAAAGAAACATGCATAGACTTAACTGTTTGCAGGTAATTCACATCATATAAAGTTTGCCCTCCTCAAGCCTTGGTGGTACATGTGATTCTCTTGTATGTCCCAGGAAGTTGGAACAAATACTTTCTTGTCACAGCCCAGTGTCTATTAAGGATCTATTGTCCCACAGCAAGCACCAGGCTAAATGAGAGAGGGCCAACTGACCACTTTGCATGACGGAAGAGCATGGCTGATCATGATAATGGAGTCCTATATCAATGCACCTGGAATGAGTTGAAGAAGAGTTCACAGTGCATCCGGATCTCCCAGCCCAGCCCAGCAAATGTGTGAGGCAGGCACACAAAGACGATGTAATGCACGCCGAAGACGAGGATCAGAATTAAGGTGGATTTTGCTAGTTTTCTGAAAAAGAGTTAAGAGAAGCTATTATCACTGTCATTTATCATTCCAACAGAGCGCTACATGCTGTATGGAAATAAAAGTGGTCCAGATTGCAATCCTGCTCACAGTAAGGCTGCTTAAGTCCATTGGCTACAACAGGATATAAGTACCTTAACTCTTCACAGAACTGCAGACATGGGGTGCTTCCAGATGAGGCTTTTATTGTGGAATTGCCATGCCTCGGACATGGAAGTTTACAGGGCTCCAAGCAATATCATCTCCCATTTGTAACCCTCCCTTGTTTTCCCACTGCTACTCCCATCTTTTTGCTTACCAGAAAAAAAATTGTTAAGGAGGGGAAGATGGAATAGATGCAGAAGGCCCTTTGATTGTTAGGGCTAGGAGCCCTCTGTCTGGAAGCAGCCATGGTTATTCAGTAGCAATGCCCAAGCATCAGTTCTCTGTGCCTGGTTCAAACGCACAGCGTGCCCCCTATCCTTTGCCTGTAAAACCTGCAGGATTGATTGGGCTTCTTCTGGTTCCCTTTGTCTATGCTCCTTGTCTTCCTGTCTGACTAACCAGACATCCATCCATCCATTTACCACTCTTCATCCTTTTTCACAACAGTGTACAAACAAAAATACTGTAATAACACAGTAAATGAAATGCTTTCAATCAACTTAGGGCAAATTAAAATGCCAGGACCCCACCCCTGAAAAGGCCCTCTTTCTGGTTATTGAATATCATATCTCTGATAAAAGAGGAACCTGAGGGTTTCAGTGGAAGATCTCAAGGCATGGGCAGGTTGGGATGGGAAACCATGTGGCAGTATGGCAGGCACGTCTATTAATTATTGTATTGGAGTTGGTTTTGGAAGAATGGTGGGCAGTCAGACATGAATTTACACAAAGTCATATGCAGTATTTAATGGCATACATATACTGATTTACTAGAGCAGTTGGCCATTTTTATGAAGTTAGAGGTGGTTCTCATAGCTGTATTCACATACAGTGAAGGCCACACTTTTTGCTACTAACAGACAATTCACAGTAGTTGCTGTATTGGATTTGGTTTCAGATGAATGGCAGACAGTCCAGTGTGAATTTACCCAAAGTTATGCAGTATTTCATGCAGTGTTCAATAGCACAGGTACACTAATTTGCTAGAGCCACTGGCAATTTGCTATTAACAGAAGCTGAAACAAATGCACAGTAGTCACTCTTCACATTGTGTACCTTCTAACTGACAAGAGATCCATCTTTGTGTACTGTGAGAAACTTATTTTGCTCCCAAGAGAAAAAGGCCCCCCGCTTCTCCTTTTGGGTTAAAGGAAGGGCACGTGAGTGTGTTTTCTGACAGTCTGAACTAGATGAGACCAGGCTCTATAAAATCCTGAGCAGATTGGCCTACTACCTGTCCTTGTCTGAGAGGGGGAAGGCGCATCACCTGCGCCATAACCAGCCCGGTGGGGTGGCTCCAGAAAATCTCACAACATGGGGATACCTCATATAGATACTGTCATTATATATATATATTTATTGTTCACCAGCTTAATAACTATTGATGAAGGGCGATTTATAAATATCCTAAATAAATAAATTTGAAGAAGGTAGGAATAACTTGGTTAGCATGGTATGAAGTAGGTACATTCATCAGAAGTGAGGATATGAAACAACAGGACTTGAGAAATTTAATACTATTTGAATCTATCCTCAAACTCCTAGGCAAGGCGGGGGAAGGCCTGGTGTCATATATTTACAGAGTGCTAACCTATTTAGATATGGGTTCAACTAATAGTTTAAAACAAATATGGGAACTGGACTGGGATATAGAAATAGAGGATGATATATGGAATACAATGGTGGAAAATTTCCCATTTAAATCAGTATCTATTAATATGAGAGAAAAAGTTTTGAAGGTTCTTCCAAAGTAGTATATGACTCCTGTTCGTTTAGCTCATATTCATCAGGAATTGTCACGATTGTGCTGGTGGGGATGCAAGGAACCAGGATCAACCCAGCATATGTGGTGGTCCTGTGTAAAAGTGGCAAAGTTTTGGACTTTAATTTTTGTGAACCGCCCAGACAGCTTTGGCTATTGGGCAGTATAGAAATGAAATAAATAAAAAAATAAAAAAATAATTTGGACTGCAATCTTTGGTGAAATTGATGAGATACTTGGACAGTAACTGGAGAGAACACTGGAGTTGGCCCTCTTAGGAAGGTTTGGAGGAAATAATAGAAATTGCTCCTCTCAGCTGTTGGCTGGATCTTTGTTGGTGGCAGCTAGGCTGGTTATCACTCCGTTTCGGAAGGAATTAAGGGGAATCTCATTGGACGCTTGGTGGGCCTGGGTCTGGAAGATTGCCTTAACAGAAAACCTAATAAATAAGTTACGACTGGTGAAAGGAAGTAGGAAACAAGATACATTTACTATAGATTGGTATCAATTTATTATGTATCTTGGCAATACTCAGCTTCATAACACTCTGCCTGTAGCATATCGGCCTCTCTGGTTTATGTGAACAATGTGTTCGGTATTTTTCTGCCTTAAATATTATAATTTTTGGTATGCCTGGATCGCATGTAAGGGGGTGGGAAAAAATAAAGTGAAAAAAATAAATAAAGGGAAGTAACTGTACATAAACACTGTTATACATGATCTACAATTTAGCCTTATTCCCAACCCCCAACTCCATGGTAATGTACTTGTAGCCTGGAGAAGCTCCCCACCACCACCAATTTCTATGGGACCTGGAAAGCATACCTATCCCCCCATTCCTGCAATGCCCAGGGCATGCAAAGTGGGCAGCCAATCTGGCTAACATGATAGAACGTAACACACCCAACAGCTTCCTGTTTCATCTGGGATCGCCATCTTACACAGACTGGTAAAAGTGCAATGTGTCTCAGCGTGCCAGTGAATAGAGTACGATGTATCTGCATTCCATTGGCTTTGGGTTTCTTTTTTGCTTTTATTTTTGCGGGGTCAATCACAGTGACAGTTTAACTAGATTTACCACTGCTGAAACCTGAGGTATTTTTGTAATGGATACCTTTTCTTTAGTGGAGGCCGATGGCTTCGATTTCAGTGGGGCTGTGATTCCATTCTGGGCGGTAGTCAGAACCAGCCGGAACTCTAAAGGAGCTATCTAAGGTGCTGAAAATTGGTTCGGGGCCTTGGATAGCTCCTTTAGAGTTCTGGCTGGTTCTGACTACAGCCCAGAATGGAATCACAGCCCCACCCAAATCGGAGCCAACAGCCGCCACTGCTGGTGCTGTACTGTCTGTTTTCACCATGACTGCATGATGATTTCAAGTGATTTTGACATACAGGCACTGTTAGCCTAGTTCAGAGGTGCAGAACCAAGGGCCCGAGGGCTAAACTGGGGGCCCAACATTCATTCTGCAGCCTTTGAACACTTTCCAAACACAACCATGATTTGACAGCTCCCAGCTCACATGCTACCGTGTTTCAGCCAAACCAATGCCCAGGGAGGCCTGAGCGGGCAAACATGAGTGAAGCAGCCTTCTATTTTTAAATGCCTGGGATAAACTCTAGAAAACTTCTTGGTTTGCAACCTTATTAAAAGCTGAAATTAATAGTCAATGAATACAATTCTAATCCACACTTGAAAGTAGTCACATAAATATGTAGCACATTTAAAATTATTATTAGGTGTGTCTGAGAACCACATGCATCAGGCACCTCTAGGAATGGTGCCATTTATTAGTATTTACATTACCACATAAATTGAAGAACTGAATTCTTCATGTGGCGAATTTGCAAAACTACAGTTTTATTACTGTGAATGTTACCCACATAGGTAATAAGCAATAGTCCTCCACATATTCTGCAATAATACTATATTCACAAAGTTGCTTAGCATTTGGGGGTAAAGAAAATTGTGACTATAAATGTAGTACAGGGACTTTACCTGTATTGCTTCCTTATGTCGTAGCCAACAGCATTTCTCTCCCGGATTTTTGTGGCCAGAACTCGTACAGTATTCAGGAACAGAATGAAGTTTAACTGTAAAACAGTTTATAGATTTGACTTATTCCACTGTTATTCCTTTACAGATACCTAATCTAGTCAAAAGGCCTGGCCTTCTGGATTCCTGCAGAACTGGAACATTTTGAGGACATCAGTCAATACCTCCTTATATCTGGAACTCTAAAGCAGAAGGTGACTCTCCATTCTTTTTTCCTCTGACAAGCCAATCCAGGGTTAAAAGTTCAGGCTCTGCACCTCCCAGCATTACTGTACTTGTTTCTCTTTGGCCCAGTTGCCTCCCCACACCCATCTCTGCTGCCAGTTGCCAAAACACCATTTTTGTCCTAATCCAGGGACTGATACTGGAAGTGGGCAGCGCTGGAAGGAAGACAACTCTCCTTGACAATGGACCATGGGAGGGGAAGCAGGGTTGGGTTCAGCTCACCTCATCCACATACTCTTTTGATGTTAAAAACCAATCCCCTCTCCCCCCAACCCCACTTTACAGGTGATTGAGTCAGACATGTGGCTGAACACGAATGTGGCTGCTGCTGTCATATCGACCTTGGCCCTCAGGGGCAATGATAAGATAGCCAAACGGCTAGCTTAGAGAACTAAACTATGGGAAACTTCATGATTTAAAACCTCACTTAGTCTCAAGTTGCAGAGCCCTCTCCTGTCCAATCCACTGTAAATGGGGATCCAACCAAGCTGTTGTGGCAGGAATGCTACAAGTCAGCAGCCTTTTTCAAATACCAAACTATTTTATTCTTAATCTCTTGGCCTTCACCATCCATCAAAAGGAATTTTGTGCCTGCTAGATAAGATCATGCCAAGATTTGGAGGAGGAGGAGCAAGCCTCTCTGATCCCTTGGAACAGGACAGCTATCACAACAACCGCAACCTGTTGCCTGTCCAAAAAGGCAGAGGAAGGAAGGGAGGGAGAGAAAAGTCCCATTGAAATTCGCACTTTGTCAACTGCGCAGTGCCCACTACAGTGACTTAAGGGAGAGCTTGAATATGTGGAACTGCTGGTTCCAGGTCTGTAGCTGCAGCTGTGAAGACTCGTGGCTCCCCACTTTCGAGTGCCTGAGACCACTCCTCTTTCTTGTGTGCTTTCAGCTGGAAAAGGCAGCTATGTGCTCTTGGCCACCAGGCTGTGTGTGCCCTTGGCAGCCATGAGTGCCCTCCTCCTCCTCACTTTTTTTCCACTGCCCCCCACTAATAAAAGAAATAAGATATTTTAAATGTTTTTTTAAAATAAAACACAAGCATACTAGTAAAACATTTTTTAAAAGGCACACTATGGCTATGAATGAGAAATTAAACTCATGTCAACAGGGGGCTGGGAGAGGAGTCGCTAAGCACACTTTCTAGAGGATTCCTTCTGAGTAAATGGTACTTAGGCTCTCACTATAAAGCTATTCTGCAATCCAGGATCTGTGGTGGATCACCCATTTTGCCTTTGCCTTTTGGATCAGGCACTGCAGGGCTGGAATGGGGAATTCAGCACCATATGAAGGACTGTGTAGAACCACAGAGCTTTAATTCTACTTCCAGCTGAGTGTCAAAGAGCAACGCCAGCAGTGCTGAAGGGGCCTGGTGTGGAAAAGAGTCAACGTGTGGGCCAGCAGATAAACCATGTTGATCTACATCCAGGATCCATATCAGGGAATGCAAAGCACAGCTCTAAGCATTCTGCATTGCCCACAAATCTACCTCTTAAGGCAATGCACTTCACTCAAAGTAGAATATATTGCTTTACGAAATAGATTTTTACCTGTATCTTTTTTTTTTAATGGGAGAATGTAGTTTCAAAACATGTTATATTTTAACACTTTTTTCCCCCTCCACGACAATTTTTGAGAGGGTGTGCAAAAATATTCCAAGAAGCTCAAAAGAAGGAAAGCCAACGCAGTAACATTGGCATTTGTCACCGAGTAGATGCCTTTTGTGCTCAGACATCAAAAAGCACTCAACAGCATCTCACTCTTACTCCTGAAATAAAAATGCCATCTCCTGTCCCACATAAAAAAGGCAGAAAGAAAAACAACAAACAAAAGCCACCATTCTGCCCTTCGCCAGCCCAGAGAGTTCCTTGCGCAGGGACGAGGCTGTGCGTGAGTGTGGGAGAAGAACTGCCAAGTGAGTGCAAGGCTCCTGGCAAGAGAAGGGGAAGAAAAAAGCGGGGATGGCTTTTCTCTCACATGGAGCAGGTCTGATCGCAAGGGGGGTCTGCAGCTTCAAGCGAGCTCTCCTCCTCCTTCCTCTGAGTCGACAAGCAGGAGGGGAAAGGCCCCAGCCTGCCGTTTCCCACAATAGGCCCCAGGCGTTTGTTGCAAATTTGTTGCAAATACAGAAAACAGCCTTATATCGAGACAAGACCATGGGTACATCTAGCTCAGTACCGGCTACACTGACGGGCAGCAGCTCTCCAGGATTTCAGACAAGGCTCTTTCCCAGCCGTACCTGGAGGAAGATGCCAGGGGTTGAACCTAGAACATCTTGCATGCAAAGACTGCATAACCTGTCTTAGGGAAAGGCGCCTACTGCCCTTAACAACTGCATAGCGGGCAGAAATCATCAGGTGAAGCTTTTCCTGCCATGAGAATGCAGTGTTTAAGGGAAAGTTGTACCTGTTGATTTCTACCTTCCATGCAACTATTAGAGCCACAATCTGAAAGAGCATTTCCCCACGTTCCCTTTAAAAACCAATGTCCAAATCACAAATGCAGTAAATAAGGATTGTCTTCTTCTCTGATCACCTGTGATTGGGGCTGGAGATGGTGGAACATCAAGCCCCCACTGGTCCCTCTTAGCCAGTAAGTCTCACGGTAACACAGGAATGCCTTTGCTCCCCGTCTTTGTTTATGCAGGAGGCTTCCTTCACCCCTGAGTTGCAGACCTCAATTACGGATATAGAGATTCTTGTTCAGCATTTACTAAAACTGATATGCATGAAAAAATCTTACCCCAATAGCTACTACAATTGGAGCTTGGTAAATCCACTTTATGTCTCCGGCACTGAGCTCCCAGCATCTGAGAAATCAAGAACATTTTTGCATAAACAAACAGAGCAGAAATAACAGTCATATTCTTTCTGTGGTTTTGTTAGGTCTGATTGATTTTGGAGGGTTTACAGAATAAGAGTTCCAGGTCTTTTTTAAAGGCTCCAAACATCTTTCACTATTAACAAACCAATCCAGATTTTTGGGAGCAGAACAAATGAATTCCACACACAGTGTCCAATGCCATTCTCATTGTAATTCCGGGCAGATCATTCAAGAGCCAAAGATTATGAAGACTAAGGTCCTGTTTTCAGAAACAGCAACTTTATGAGGAATGCTATCTTGACTTGGGGGGTACTTACATAACTGAATGCCCCTCCTGAAGTCTGAAGTGGTGAAGCCCAAGTTTACCACATCATCTACTTTTTGTGAGAACTAGGCTTAAGTCTAGGGTTAAGCATAATTATATTCTGCGTCAACACCTAACATAATATGAGAAGGAGGCAAATCACAGCAGAATGTGAGACTGCGTGGTGATGAGGGACTGAGGAATGATACACAGGGAGAAAAAGGAGGAGATATAGACAGAGCAGAGAGGACTAGAACCTCAACACTTAAATGAAGCACAGCTGTGAGCTACTGTAGAGACTTAAAGGAAGAACAGACATGACAACAGCAGTGGGAAAAAGACATACATTTACCAGAAGCTATATTCAATAAACATCTGTGCACGTTTGGGGCAAAAAACAGCCCCTTAAGGATATGCTGATTATCAATTAACATAGCTCCTGGAGTGTTTTTATGTAAACATGCAGCTGTGCTAATTCATAGAGAGCCATATTTATATACAAATTCAAATGAGATCTGTGAATGTGTAAGCATGTCAATTGGATTCAGGGTCACATATTGCACTGTGATTTGAAATACTGTTTAAGTTCATTTCCCTAGATGTCCAACTAAATCCTTATTCTCTTATTTGTGTCATGGGTGTGGTGGTATTATTAGTACTATTATTTTCTTATTATGTACATATATATCACCTAGTAGACATTTATACAAAATTATAAAGAAAAACAGACGTGCTCAAAAGCTTACAGTCTAATGAACCCAGAAAGGCTAACATCTGCACAGATAATTAAGAACAGAAAATCAGTAAATTCTTGTGGAACCTCAGCAAGGAAAGATCAGCATATCAATTATGTTGACCTATTTCAAGTGCTAAATGCTTTACACACAGCAGTGTGTATCTTCCCCCACCCCCGCCCCCCTTTATTTTTAACCTCTGAAGGCTGTGAGTTTAAGCAAAGATATGATACGGAGGCTACTTAAGCCTTTCTCCTCCAGACTCAAGAGTGCTCCTCTTGCACTCAAGCTCCAAAAACACCTCCCTGAGCTGCTTTTCCGCCAATGAGGAAAAAGTACCTTGGAAAGTGGTTATGAGCAGCTGAAGGAGAAACTGGTTAAGCAGCACTTCTTCCTCCACTTAAACTTCCCGCCTTATTTATTTTATTACATTTCTAATTTGCCCAATAACTAATGTTCTCTGGGTGGATTGCAAACTGTTAAAGAATTAAAATGCCATAGAACAGTTAAAATGTAAAATACAAATATTTGAAATAATAAAATACAGTGTAATACAAAACAATAAACAGCACAGGAATCGATAAAACAGCCATAAAAAGCTAGAACTCAGTCTTTAAAATTCCTGGGAGAAAAAGATAATGTAGGCACCAGGCAAACTTCTTTGGGGAGTTCATTCCATAAGTGGGTGCCACAACTGAGAAGGCCCTCTCTCTTGTAGCCACCCGTCTAGCTTCCTGTGGCAGAGGCACCCAAAGGAGGGCACACAAAGATTACCTAAGAGTCCAAGAAGATACATGTGGGAGGAGACATTCCTTCAGGTACTCTGGTCCCAAGGGGTTTGGGATTTAAAGGTCAATACCAACACTTTGCCTTCTAGGCCTGCTTTCAGTTTATTTATTTTATTATCAGAAGAAAAGTTACACATAACCGTGTGTCATACCTAGAGATTCTGGCAAAGTTCACCCAGCTCAGGCCTGGAAAAATGGGTTGGAAGCTGGCTAATGCTCACCTTTAACGTAGAGGTAAACACTAGAAGCCCCCAGATTAAAATCCAAGGGAGGAAACTTTCCAGGGGGGTGTCTCCATGACAACAGAAGGAGAAGCCAATAGTGGCTTGCCTGGATTTTTCAAGGAGCAGTTTAGGTCTGCAAAGGGCTCCATGATCGAGTGCACCGTACCATTCTAAGTCCCTTCAGAGGAATGTACTTCTGGGTGGGGTGGAGGGATTGGAGTGAACGTCATCAGACAGGCAGGGGCTGATCAACCAATGCGAGAGGCTTCCCTCATCCTTCCTTACAGCTCACAAAGCTGCAAACGATTGAAGCTTTGATGCTTCACATTAACTACTCCAAAGCAAACATTAAAGAAACACAGGTGCAGCCTTCTTTCTCCCCTGAAGCTCCCGATGCTGCGAACAATCGAAACCTCGAAGCTTCACATTAATTACTCCCTTACAGCTGAGAAAGCAGCTTCGACAGCGCTTCACAGCCTTTAGAATTAACCTTCTGAATACTTGAAGCACCGTGACTCCAACCAGCCCCCTTTCTAATCCCCTTTCTCCTTTCTGCTGAAGCTCCTTACGCTGCAAAGGATCAAAGCTGCAAATTAATTACTCCTGAAAAGCAAGAAAGCAAACATGAAAGACGTGCAGCTTGGACATTAAAGCTCCTAAATGTGTTATTTCGATGCATGCGAATCTTGGTAACTTCTGGAGTGCACATTTTGGGAACAAGCCTCATTGACCATAATGGGAGTTACTTCTGAGTAGACACACATATGTTTGTGCTGGGAATGACAGGGATGGGAAACCAGCCCCCTTTCTAACCCAATGCTGTGCAGGAATGAGTTACTTCTGAAGGCAATAAACCAAACAATGGATAATCACAGCTTCTGGAAAGTGCTTTACAGCCTTTAGGGAAGTAGTGCTTTAAAATGTGCTATTTCAATTGAGGGGGATCTCTGTAAATGCTGGTGTGCACATTCAGGGGACAAGCCTCATTGAGCACAATGGGAGTTACTTCTGAGGAGACACTAATGGGTTTGTGCAGGGACGGGAAACACACAGGAAACACCCCTTGACCGGGGTCACGGAGCACACCCCTGGGCAGGGCTAGCATACTCGAGGTCAATGTGGGGGTTGGGGCACACAGCAACTATACCGAGGAGAACCTGGCTTAAGGGAAAGGATCGGACTTTAAGTCATCTCAGGAAATCTGGTTTTTCCATGAAAAGCTCCAGGGTGGCTGCTGGATGGCCATGATATTATGTGCCCTGAACAATCTTGAAACAGAGCCAGCTTGCAGCAAATCGACCGTGGAGACATCCCCCAGGAAATCCCAGGAAAACTGGGGCCCATCTCTACAGAGGCCCTTTGGTTTAAGAGGGTCTCCAAGGGTCCCCTGCGGGCAATAAGCCTTTAGCTCCAGCTTGTTTCAGTTCTTCAAGGTAGCCCCTCCGCAAAGAAATGGAGGGGAAAAAAACACTTTTTTTTTTTTTGCTAGGGGACTGCTGTGAAGAGCTGCTCCTAAGAAGACTGGTGCACAGCACAGGCTCTTTTAAATAAATAAAAAAAATCCTTATAAAGAAGAAATGATTTTCCAACTCTCGAAAATCATTTCTGACCAAATAGGGTACTGATAAGGAAACAACTGTTGGGAGCTCAACTGTCATACGAAGAGGAGCTGCTGTTGTGGGCGAGTCTAGGGATTTTGCAGAATCAATTTCACATTAAAATGCAGTCCTTTTCCAAGCAGCTAGCAGAGCAGAAAACTTGCATCCTACCACTGAAAAGAGGACTTTGGCTTCAGCTCTATTAAACACCTCTAGCGAAAGACTGAAAGAACAGAATAGGCATGATCATGGCTGTATTGGGGGGCGGGGGGATGGCCACCATGCTAGCTGGAAATGATGCGGGTTGCAGTCCAAGACATCAGGAGGGCAAGAAGGTGGGGAAGGATGGTCTAGGAGACTTCCCATGGGTGCTCGGTCAGCAGCTCCCACCAGTAATATACTCTTGTTTATGTATATCACTATGTCCTATAGGAGCATCTTCTATCTATTACGGTGAATGTATTATTATTATTTCAATTTCCTAGTTGCCTTTCTCTTAAAAAAGACTGAAGATGACTTACGACAAATGATTAAAACATGCAAATATAAAATAGCTAAAACCAATTCCATTAAAAATACGAAAACATAATAAAACAATAAAAATATCAGTACAGCCCATAACCAAAACAACTGATGCATTAAAAGCCCATCATATGCCTGAGAATAGAGGTAAGCCTTGATCTGGCACTGAAAAGATGATGTTGGCAGCAGGAAGGCTTCAACAGGGAGAATGTTCCACTGTTGGGGAGCCAGCACTGAAAAGGTCCTCCCCGTTGCTGCTGTCCTTCAAACCTCCACCAGAGGAGGCACTCTGAGGACCTCAGACGTTGATTGACGTGTACAGGTAGATTAATACTTACCCGTGGAGGTCACCTTTTTTTTTTCAGATAATAAACAAATATACAAGGCCTTCTGCACCCTACATTGACGGTGAGCTTTGTGACGAGTGATATGTATTGGCTGAACATTTCAGCATAATCTGAGAGCCTCAAATGTGTGTGTGTGTTTTTAAAGCAAGTGACATTTAGTTTAAATTTTGCAATTAACCACAGATGAAAGAGGCAGCCAGCAAAGAAATGCGCCATTTCCTTCACATGACAAAGTGGGAAGAGGGGACATGTCACATCCACTAGTTAGCAATTGCTTGTTGTTACTCATTAGGGCTGAGACAGCCTGTTTGTAGAGCTGAGTTGTCCAATTAATAACTGTTTAAGGTTATATTTTGCTAGCATTGTTCTTTTCTCCTGTTACACCTTTGGATCACGGTAGTTGTGAGAACCAGAAGAGTACCCTATCCAGAATGTGTGCCTAATAATTTTTGTTCTCCATGACTCGGTGAGAGAGACAGGCTCTCCAAGAGAAGGGCTAGATACTCATTGGGGGAGGATGGGGCATAACTAAGAATCTGCAGCAGAAAGAATGGGGCCTTTCTTTGGTCTGCCTTTCCATTCTGCTCATGCGCATATATTTGCCAGTAGTACCCAACTTGTGACCTGGATGGCCTTTAGGCCAGCCTTCCCCAAGCTGGTGCCCTCCAAATGTGTTAGACTACAACTCCCATCATCCCCCAGCCAGCATGGCTATTGGCCATGCTGGCTGGGGGTTGACGGGAACTGTAACCCCAGACATTTGGAGGGTACCAGCTTGGGGAAGGCTGCCACTGATCATCTACGTGGCTGATGGGCTGACTTTGGTTTGGTGAGTCACATAGTATATAGATTTGACTTAGGAGTGATCACACTGAAAAGAGACAGGACACCTATATTTTTAAGGTTTCTTATGTAGGGCAACATTCTACAGGGTAAAAAAATGGCAACAACATGGAGGCCTTCATTTTTGGCTGCTTTGGAGAATTCCAATTTAGCCATTCAGGAGAGGAATCCTGGAATTGAGACCTTCTACCATCTAATGATGTCCCTTTGTCAGGGGGACGGGGAGTTGGGGAAACAATACATTCTTCAACTACTTGGAAATATTAATATTACCCAATTCAGCTTCTGTTGATTCTTTTCCTATCAACAAGAACAGTTTGCTAATAAAAGGACTACCACATTTTCCTTTACTTCTGTGCTCTCGCCTTACAAGGTAGCACCCACATATTCTAACCAGTGACAGAAACAGATCTAAATAATGGATTGCTTTTATATCTCCAAGGGGAGAACAACCACATCTTCTCCACTCTAGCATGCATCATGAGATTTTTTTTGCATCACGCCTTCTAAGCCAATTAAAGCTGCAAAACGCCTCCTCCATTCCATCTCTGCCTCCCACACACACAAACATTGCGTGTGGGGGGTTTTGCTGGGGGGAAGGGGGGATTAACATCCATCCTGAACAACAGTTCTGGTGAACTTAAAAGTTTTCTCACTATTTTGTGATGTTTTAATTGGTCCCAATAAAGGCATTCTGCGCCCTTTTGTATTTTATAGTAGCAACTTTCCCCCACAAGATGATGGGAGTGAAGGACTGTATCTGACAGCTGCTGGCATTTCAGAACTCCTGGGAGATTTGTTTCACAGAGGTTTTAAAAGGAAAGGTGCCCCTCTCTGTAAGATATCACTGGAATAATAAGGTCTCCCAAGGTGTAGTGATGGTCACTAGCTTAGATAGCTTTTAAAAAAACAATTAGACAAATTTACAAAGGATGGGATTATCCACAGCTATTAGTCATGATAGTAGAGTTGCCAAATGATCAGAAAACACTACTGCGCTTGCTCCTGTGTCTTTGCTGTTAGGCTGATCTGCAAAAATTTGCCTGTGAGGCTTTTTCATGACATGGAAATAATATCACCTTAGAATGCCTGGAGATCAAGATACTGCAGAAGCGGCTGGTAAAATAAAGTTGGCAACCATACATGATGGCCATATGGAATTGCCATGTACCAGATAAGACTGTTAGTATTCTGCTGGCTCCTGTAGAAAGGAAATGGAATGCTGGTCCAGATGGACCTTCATCTGATTGGTCAAGGAAATCCTGAGTGACTGATTGACCGATATGGAAACTTATATGCTGCTCTCTCCCCTCCAACGCGGAGGCACCCAACGAGTCAGGACTAAACAAAAAGTAACAACTATACTGCAACTAAATTAAAGGCCTGCTGGAAAAGAACCATCTTGAAGCAGTGCTGGAACACTGGCAGAGTGGCAGCCTAACTTTCTGGGGACCATGACAGAAAGGGCCTCCTCACATATCCCCGACCCCTGGGCTGTGCCTCAGAAGACAAGAGGATGCAAAAGGGACTCATCAGATAGTCTCAGAGAGTGGGCAGTTTGATATGTAGGCAGGCAGTTCTTCGGATATTATGGCCCTAAACCATTTAGAGTTTGAAAGGTGATAATCAGCACTTTGAATTGCACCTAGGAACAGTTTGAGAACCAGGGCAGCTGGAACAATAAGGGAATAACATGATCCCAAAACCTGGGCCAGTCAAAACACTTGCACTAGCGTTCTGCACTAGCTGAAGTTTCCAGACAGTCTTCAAAGGCAGCCCCATGTAGAGTGCGTTACAGTGATTCAGTCTAGCTGAAACAAATGCATTTGTGGCCATAGCCAGGCCCGAAGTATCCAGGAACAGGTGCAGTTGGCACACCAGTCGAAGCTGGGCAAAAGTGCTCCTGGCCATAGCTGGTCGAGGAACGCTCGGCTGCAAAATCATTTAACTGTGGCCAGCCTAAATGTTCTGTGGAGCAGATTGCATCCAGAGCTAGGAAAGAAGAAGTGGTGCAAGAGAAACTAATGAAATTCTCTCCTGCTCACTGCTCAACGCCCTTCCTTAATGCGAAGGAGCAAGTCGCCCTTTCCTCATAAATGAGATTCCTGGAGAAGAAAACGCGTGCCCAGCAATCACACAACAGCACTGCCTGGAGACAGGCAAACAGACAAGTCACAATAGACACGAGGCTAATTCTGTGACTTCAGTTGGAGAGCTAATAGAAGTGTAAAGCCACAGGGTCACGGTGGAAGACTAGCAGGCCCCTGTTCCCCATGTGCTCTGTCCTCCTTGCAGAAGGCTGGTAGAAGCGATTTGAAATTTGATCCTGCTGGGGACCCAGAAGAACTGCTCTTTTCCCTCCACACCAGTTCTGTCTTGCAGGAGCGAAATTGATTTTTTTTTAAAGACCCATTTTGTCTGGTGGGGGAAAACAAAAGCCATTTTGCCATCTCTGTTTTTGGCTGGGCTCTGTGGCTTTAACAGCTGTGTGCCCAGCAGAGGTGTAGCAGGTCAAGCTTTCTCTGTCGTTCCAAGCGGATGCCAACGAAGCCATATTGAGTGAGGCAGCTGCTTCGGCAGCAGGTGCTGAGGGCAGCGAGCGGCAGTGACCTGTTGCGGGACAGAGCTCTGTGTGCCACACTGCCTGGCTTGTGTCTGCTGAGGTAGCCTGCTGCCCTCAGGTGTGCTTTCATCACTATTGACGTAAGTTTCAACTTCCAGTCTAGTCAGCTTTTGTTCCTGGGAAGGGGGCGCCATCTTTTTATTTGCCTCAGACAGCAAAATATCTTGGGCCAGCCCTAAAGGAAAGCATCACCTGCTGAATTGTTGCTGGTCACACAACAGTGGCAGGAACTGCATGTCCTTACACTTATACACACACACACACACACACACACACAGTGACTCCAGACAGGAGGTGGAAGAATGCAGAAAGCGGGTAGGGGCTCCTTTCTGGTGGCTACCTTCTCTCTGGGCTGATGGACAAGGAGAAGGAGGGAGAGGTGGAGGAGTCTAAGCTCCAGTGCTAAAGGCAGGATGAGGCCTTTGTATTTCCAGTAGGAGACAAGAGGCAGGGAGATCAGCTGAGCCTGTTTGTCCTCAGGTTTGTTTGTGAAACTTCTGCAGCTGATAGATAAGAACGGCTCTGTGCAAACTGAAACTCCCTTGGAAGGCTGAGCTAACAAGGAGTCTAGTACATGATGAAGAAGTAATCATCCTCACAATCTCAGTTATCTTTTTAAAAGAAAAGAAATAAAAAGTTTAAATTACTTTTTTTCCTCAAGGAAATCGGGTCTAACAGATGTCCTTTAACTTTTTTACATTTATAAGATTTCTGACAGATCATGCATTTCGTGTCTGATCCTTCGCCAGTTTCTATCATGTTCTCCTGACATTTGGTAATCTGGATGTTAAATGATCACCTACGTGAGCCAAATCCTTAAAAGAGGGGGGAGAAGCGAGGGGGACGGGGGGAGAGAGAAAATGAATTGGGGCACAATACTGCTGACATGAAGCACTTTTAAGTAGCATTGGTTTCAGTAGGAGCGGTTGATGTATGTGTGCTTAATTACTGTATTGAAATCAATAGTCCCAGAAAATGGTCTTCTAAAACATGACACAACAACCTTTCTGAAGCTTAGCAGGTCTGGGTCTCATCAATGTCTAGATGGGAGGCTGCCTGCAAACCCTCAAGGCACACCACCTTGAATTACATGATGCGGAAAAGGTGAGATATATATGCGATAAATACAATTGATTTTTGTTCTGAAGTTTGGCTGGATTGCACCTTTGAAAAAGAAAAAAAGAAAAGAAAAAGGCAACAAAAATTACCTTCATGCTGTTATTAGTATAGTTCCTATGGAAGCATCTAGAGCATCATCTAGTCTGCTTTTATAGGATCCGTTTCAGCTGATGTGGCCTGAGGATGGAGACAAGGTTCTTGGAGGGGTTCAGCCAACCACCTGTATTCCTGACCCTTGTCCACCATGGCTTCTTGAACCAGAGCGGACTGACTGGATAGATCAAGAAGTGATCAATGCTTCTTTGCCAGAGAGAGTGGTCCTGGCCACCTTGAAGGAGGTGGTGGTGTCTTCACTCCTTACGAAACCCCCTCTGGATCTGGAAGATAACAACTATTGCCCAGTCATAAATACCTCCTTCGGGGGCAGGGTGCTCAAGAAGGCAGGTATAGTACAACTGCAGATGCTTTTGGATGAAACAGATTAGCTAGATACATTTCAATCCAGAATCAGTCTTGGTTTGGCACCACAGCAGCCTTGGTTTCCCTGATGGATCGCCTGTCTTGAGAGACAGATAGGGGGAGTGTGACTCCACTGATTCTCCTTGGCTTCACTGCAGCCTTGCTACCACAGTATCTTGCTGGACTGGCAATATGGGTTGTGTGTGGAGGTGTACAGTTATATGGTGGTTCTACCTGCAAGGATTGGTTCCAGAAAGTGACATTGGGAGGATTCTGCTTGACCCCATGGAACCTGTGCTGTGGGGTCCCACAAAGTTCCATCTTATTCCCCATGCTCTTTAACATCTATAGGAAGCCTCTAGGTGAGGTCATCTGAGAGTCTGAAGTGAGATGTCATCAGAGGTGTCATCCCATCAGCCCTAGCCAGCATAGCCAATAGTGAGGGCTGATGGGAGTTGTAGGTCAAAACCTCTGGAGGGCCACAAGTTGCCCACCCCTGCCCTAAATCAACCAATCCCTACAGAAATCGTTGCATATAGAAAAGAAGTATATCAAGGAGAAAGATTTTAGCCTAGCCTCCAGGACGTGCAAGCCCACAAAACATGTGCATGGAAGAGCCTTCAAACATGGCAGCCCCCATCTGCAGTACTACCATCCAGGCACACGTTTAACAAGAATTAGGTCTAGTATTCCTAGGATGAAGGGAAGTAGAAATAGTTTGGGAAGAGCCAGTTGGGTGAAAAACACCCTGAACTTCTGCAAAAACACCTCCTGTGAAAATGCTTCCTCAAAGAACCAGCAAGTGAGCACAGGCAGAGAGACTGAGGGGGCCACCAAGCTCTGGAGCGAGTGGTGGCCCCACAGTGTGAGTAAGTGAGTGAGCTCCCGAAGCTATAAGGTGCTGCATGTCAGAGTGGAATACAAATGAGTCTGGCCCACAGGCTATGGGCCACTGAGACATTCTCCTGAGCAAATCCCATGCAATGAAGTTGGACAACAACATTGTAACGCCCCATGCTAATCAGTTGCTGTGAGAGGCAGGAAAGCTGCTAGATTATTTCATCACAGGCACAGTCTTGGGCTGCCTTTACATTAAAGAAAAAACCCGCACACCTCCCGTTGTGGAGCCTTTCTGCGTTTACAGTGGGCTCCCAGGCAGCAACCACGTGACTGTGGAGAAGGGAAGTTTTTAATTTTCAAGGTTCCATAGAGCTCAATGAAACAGCACCATCTTGTGGCTGTTTTAATAGCGCAACAATCTAATATATTTTGACATCTCATTTTCTCCGGATCATTTTAACATGGAATAACCGGGAAATACCTCTGGATGTGACCTGGAGGTTGATGACGTCATGAAAAGGACTGGCAAACTTCCGTGACTAAGCAATCTCAATAGCAGGATAAAAGCTCCATGTGAAGAAGCCCTTGAGTTGACGCCGCTTAACCTGTAACAATGAACTTGAGCACACTCCGGAAGAGAGCAGAGGACAGGAAGGCCTGGCGTGCTATGGTCCATGGGGTCACGAAGAGTCAGACACGACTTAACGACTGAACAACAACAACAAACCTGTAACAACATTCAGTACGAGGCCTCTATGTGTTAATTTAGGCAGCACTCAGCTGAAAACAGGAATGGATAGACGTGCCTCTTCCCTGGCATATTTTATACCAGCCTTCCTTAACCTGATGCCCTCCAGATGTGTTCAGTTACAATGCCCAGTATGCACAGTCATGAGTAGTCCAATACATCTGAAGGGCACTAGATTGGGGGAGGCTGTTTCACATTAACATTCTCAGAAATTTGTGTTGCAAATTTATTTTCTCCAAACAGCTCTACCTTCTTTTTTGTGTTAGTGGGTTTTAAAAATATATATAGAACTTTCTTGAATGGCTGCATGACAACTGCCCTATCATTAAAAAAAAAAAAGATCAAGCAAACCCTTTCACTATTTCCACTTACCTTGAATCTGCCACTGTTGCTCGGACCACTGCCCAGGCCACTACAAATACGGCTGGAAACCCTACAGATATGGAAAAAAGTGATTGCCAACTGTTAGAACAGATTCCCTTGAGGAATAACAACAAAGATTCTTGATCAAAGTATATCAAGGTGAAGTTGCTGAAGTACAATTCATCACGGGATTCAATTCTATTTCCAGTGGTATGAATAAAGACAAGGGTTTGTTTTTTTAATCACACTACGTATGTTAATAGGTTCACAATTGCAATGATGTCTGTATTATCACCCAACAACATTTGCTGAATGGTAACTGTTAAGGTAATTATCACTGTCTGTACTTTCTGCATTTCAGTTCCAACAGTTTACATCTCTACTCCTACCCACCCAGCATATGTATATAAATCTGACAATTTGAGGTTACTACTTCGTGCGTCAGATAAAATGGAAAGTATCTATAAAAGCTTATGCCAGAATAAATGTTTTAGGGCACAATCCTATGGGTTGTACCCTTGGTACTCGTAAGCCTCCAGGCTTGGAGGCTTATGAGTATCCCATGCAGAGCAGGAGGCGCCTCATACCTCCTGCACTGCATTTAAGCTAGATGGGTGATTTCACCCATCTAGCAGGGGCTTCAGGGAGAGGGAGGGAAGGAGGTTGGGGTCACGATAGGAAAAGGCATCTACTCCCCCTCCACCCCCAGGAATGCTCACTTTCCCCCATCTCCACGCTCTGTTTACTGAGTGTGGAGAGGTAGCTGGCGCAGTTTTCTCAGTTGCTAGCTACGAGGGAGAGGGGGTGGGGAGCGGGGTTTCTGTCTCTGACCTCATATCAAGGAAACCAAACAATCCTATGTCCCCCAGACACTGCCTAGAGGGCATAGGATTGCTCTCCCCATCTTTAAGGTGCCACAAGACTCTGTTGTTTTTGCTGCAACTGACTAACAGAGCTACCCCTCTGGAAATTACCCTTGAGGAAAAAAAATACTTTATTCTCATACCAAGGAAAAGAACAGAAGGATTTGGAAGGAACAAGCACAAAGAAGGACAAAGTCTTTCCTGTCAATAAAGCAGAACTTCTGAAAGACCAGTATCCAAAGTGAGCAAAAAGCTTTGGGCTCTTCTAGACCTCGCAATTTGCACTTTGAATTCAACTATCAATCACCCACAAAGCACAAGCTGAAGTGGGGGTGCAGGGGAGGGCTGTGATCTGATCAGTGGTAGTTCAGGTATACCAGCAGGACCTGAACAGGAGGAGATGCTGTCACTGTAGGTAAACAGCAATAGTAGCCCATAACAGGCAGCAGCGCTAACACTTAACTTCCTATGTGGGTGGCTGTTTTCCTCCTACCATTGCAGGTGGGCATACTATTATTGTCTGTGAAGGCTTATTGCTTACAACTCCACTCATGGAAGCCTCAAAGGGCCTTCCATTAGCGGAGGGACACCAAGTGGATGCAACCCTCCAATAAATCTAAAAATGGTATTAAGGGCGCTGTCACATTCCTTCATCCTCCCCCTTCACAATCAACAATCTCTCAGATACCAGGCTTCAGGCTCACTACTTTATTAGTTAAGGACCAGGTTCCTTACAAATACAAATTCTAAGACACTCTTGGAGTACAATGGAAACAGCTACTCCAAACAATTACAAATATCAATAGAGGAGCAGAAGTGGAAGTTAGAGAAGTTGCCAGCAGTTTGAACAAGAACTTCCTGGCCAGACTAGTTTAGGGGGATGCCCCTCCCTTACAGTGGCTCCCTCCTACGTAGGCTATAACACATAGCCAACCTGGTGGAGCGTCTGAGCTCCGCCTCTAACTTTTTCGGCTTCACTCTGCAACGGACCCTAGCATCCCTCAAGTCACGCTCACTCTCCTCCTCCCCCAAAACCTGGGTTCTCATGGAAGAGGAAAGTGGGGGGCCCTTCAGGCAGAGCCATCTGTCTTGGGAAGAAGGCCTTGCCATATCTGAGCTCACTAGGGAGGGAGCCTCCCCCTGTTCCGGCTGTTCCCATTCTGAATCTGAGCTGCTACATATCTCCACACACTCAGATTCATTCCTGACAGGTGCAATCCTATGGCCGCTAGACAGCATCTAGATGGCCATGGGAGTTTTCATTTTCTGGAAACCGACCTTAGAGCCAGCGCTCCGAGGTTGGTCCCCAGAAAACGGACTCCCCTCCCCTGCCCCGCTGTCTGGCAGGCGGCACAGTTTGTCCCTGGCTCCACGCTTGCAAGAGCAGTGCGGAGCAGCAGAAAAGGGCGGGGCTGAAAAGCATTCCTGGGGGCAGTGGTGGTGGAAGCGCCATTACGACTCTCCCTTTGCACCGACTGGTCTCCCCCACCCCCAGCTCTGAGGCACCCTGGCTAGACAGCCAAAATAGGCTGTCTAGCCACAAATGCAGGGTGGCCAGAGCATGGAGGAGAAGATCCCTTCCATGCTCTGCCCGCCCTGCACTGGATAGTCGGTCACTTCCAAGTTTGGAAGTGACCAACTATCCCCATGGGATTGCACCCTAAAATTGTTAGTAGTACTTTATAAGTAGTTTAATGTTATCAATCAGAGAAAAAAGTGTATAGGGCCTATCATCATTATCATCATCATGGCGTTTATTACAGTGCTTGAAATATACTTCTTTTCAGGTGGATCTAAAACCATCCCACTTTTCAATGGACATGATTGGGTCTGACCTAATTTGAAACAAAACCATCACACTCACTTGTTCTCAAGCACTTTTCTGAACAGTGTTGTTTTGTAGAGTATGTATTTCCTGGATAGGTAACATTTCCTGGATAGGTACCTTTCGCCATTCTGTAAAACTACTCTGATACTAAGAAGGAAAAAGTTTCTTCCAGTACTGAACAGCTGCCGCCATTAAACAAATTTGGCACTACTTACAAATCAGTTCCATCTACCAGTTCTACCATTTGATTACAGTAATTTAAGTACAGCTACTAGATTAATCTCTCTGGGAAAGACCCTGATGCTGGGAAAGACTGAAGGCAAAAGGAGAAGGGGACAGCAGAGGATGAGATGGCTAGATAGCATCACTGATGCAATGAATATGGACTTGAGCACACTCCGGGAGAGAGCGGAGGACAGGAAGGCCTGGCGTGCTATGGTCCATGGGGTCACAAAGAGTCGGACACGACTGAACAACAACAACAACTAGATTAATCAAGATTTCACAGCTTCCAATTTGATGAATATATCTGCTGTTAACTCAAAACTCTCTCCATCTGGAGTGAACCATACCATGGAGACAGTTCTGAGTTAACAGCTGGATTGTATATTTTCAGAAATGGAGGATCAACAATTGTCCACTACGTCCCAGTGGTCCTAGGGGCACTGAAACCATTACATCACCTGGCAGAGCCCAATGTGAATGCCTGCAGACCCTCCTCTTCCATATCTTCTTAAGACTCTGACTATGCAGATATCCCAACTACCACATCCAGTCAGCCTTTCCATCAGCCCCACCTCAACCAGCTTTTAAAAACATCTTGCCTCATGAAGAGATCCGGAGATTGTGAGAGCTTGCACATTTTCTCTGCTTTTTGAGTTGAGTTGGCCTAATCAAGGTATTACACTATATGGACTTCGGAATGTTTTTCTATGGCCAGCACAGCCACCCTTGTTCTTTCCATAAAAATGGACGTTCATCTATTCTATTGTCTCCGGTTGAAGAGGATTTGCAGGTTTTGTAGTGCTTCAGAAGCTCTCAGAACTATTTATGCAGTGACTATAGTGAGACATAAGGAATATGTGGACAGCAGGGGAAACTATAGTTCTATCAATGCTACCTTCAAAACCTATTTGTCCCTAGCCAATACTCACTAAAAAGGCACCAGTGAATATACATGAAGTCATCAGGAACAGAACAAGATTCCCTTAGGTGCTACTTTAAAGATGAGGAGGAGGGGAGGAGGGAATCTCACCCTTGTTATGAATATCTGAACTTCCTTAAAGTAACTAACAAAATACGCTAGTGAAGAGCAGAAATGGTATGTCTAAAAAGTTCCAGGTTCAGTACTTGGGATCTCTAGTTAAAAAAAGATATTGGATTGTGGTGCTGGGACATAATTTTTCTTGGAGCCTTACAATGGTTCTGCTGGTTAGGAGTGCTGATTCAGTATAATTCAGTATGATTCATATTGTCATGCATACCCCACTTCTCCTAGCAGTGAGAAGTCAAGGTGGATTCAGCATTCCACTCTTAAAAACAGAATGAAACTTACATTCATCCATGTTTCCTGCTTAAAATAAGAAATGCTTAGCCTTGCATCCCAGCTGCTACAGTGGTACAGGTTTGGATGTGAGCATGTCAGAATACATCACCTGAGGTCTAAGGTGTGCACTGAAACCTCCCCCACCTGCACACAGTAGCATTGGCCCAGCAGAGACGGTGAGTGGGTATGTCCTGTCTCAAGCATCTCATTAGCTAGATGGCTCTTCCAATACAATTGAGAACTGCCGCATGGATGTGAATGTAATTAAATGAGGGAGGCAGGTAGAGGACAAACAAACAGGCCTTTCGAACAAACCACAGAAATTCTTCCTATCTGGTGCAAGATGCAAACTGTTCCACTTAGGACAGGAGTGTTGAACCTCTTCCATCCTGAGGGCTGAATTCCATTTTGGAGAAACTCTCATGGGCCACATTCCAGTGGTGGGCATGGCTGGAGGCAAACAGGGCCAGGCTTAAAGCCCTTACTGCCAGTAACTAAGGCTGCTTCTACATGAGGCATTTATCATGCACTCATGATTGGCTACTCAGGGAAGTTTGCGGGTCCTTTACACGACATCATCTATCCTGCCTTTAAAAAGATTGGAGATAAACTGGAATATTAAAAAAAAAAAACCTGCCATGTATAGTACCGGTGTACAGCAATAATTCCGCCACTAGATGGCGCTGATGCCTTGAAAAATATAGAAAGCCCCACACTAAGGCTCCTGAGAAAGGATTTTTCAATTTTCGTCGGGTTTGTCATCTAAAGGCCCCAATCCTAATCGCGCCACAAAAACGGAAGCAAAATGCTCCAGTACGGCTGCAGGATTTTCCGTTAATGTAGAGACTTCCTAAGCCTTAGGAGAGGCATGTCAATCTTTCAGAATGACGATAAACTGCGCAAAAGTCAGGAAATAACCAAATGATCACTGGTTAGGAGAAAGGAGTGTGGCCATCTGGGGAATTCCGGATGCCTAAACTGGGACTCCAGCTGGGCCAGATTTGGCCCCCGGATTTGATTTTTAAAAAAGGGTAATGTTAACAAGCAACAGGCCAACAGAAACCTAGCTGAATACACTGAAGGCACTTTTGAGTAGACATGGACAGGAATGTAATGTCAGTCTGGATTCTGACCCATTTATCTGGAAATACGTGCACCCCGCCTTCTGACTTTGAGATTTATAAAAATCAATAATAAAACAATGGGAAGAAATAAATGAAAGAATTCCAAATTAATGAACTTTAGAACGGACAACACTAATCTAACTTTAAATGGAAAGAGATTTTTGGAATAAGAGACAATGTACCTTACCCCAGCCTGTTAAGATAAAACCCCACAGGTACTTGGTATCCGAAAAGAAAGCCACAAATATTAAGCTGTGCAGATAGAGACCTTCAACCAAGATCCAGTAGTAGTTGGTTGTCAAGAAGTAAACAAACATCACCACAGTAATCTTGCACCACACCTGTCAAACATTCCAAAAGAAAGAACAAGTGTTATAGTTGGGGAAATCATTAAATCGAATAATATATTTGCAGACTGACCCTGATCTTCTACCTTCCAAAGGTCTTATTAATTTGACATAACAACACATCAATACCAAGACTACACCATGCTCAGCGTTTAGCTTGTTTCAATAAGTTTTACTGCTCTTTGTTCTCCCCACCCCCAATATTAATTTGTATTTAAAGCTTACGAGAATAACAGTAATCAGGCATATAAAACACAATTAGTGCCAGCTACTTAAATGCAGCCTCTCAGACCAGCTCCACACTTTCTCAGCCATTTTGTTTGTCTCAGCTACACCAGTGTTACACCAGTGTTTTCTGAAACAACATACCAGCTATGAATTATAGACAAGTTCCTTAAATATCCAAAAACCTGTCAGGGAGTTCAACTTAGTTAAGGCTTCGAGATGCATGTTGAAGGACACACATCTGTTGTTCATACATTATATGTTCTTATACACCTAGTGGGTCAGCGATGAGCAGGGGAAAGGGCTGGGCCGATGGGAATATTCCATTTGCTTCCTAGACCATCCCAGTGGCACCTGCATGCTCACATGGAAGGCTTCCAAGGGAGCAACTCGAAAGCACTCACTGAATCTCTGTCTCCTCCATCACCATGGCTGCTGCACTCCTTGCCATTCTATACTCCAGTCAGCCAACGTAAACCCTCTAATCTGGCATCAGAATTGACCTTGTGTGAATTCCAGTGACAATCCTACATAAAATATGCTGTTTATCAGAAATGTATGTATTAAACTATTTATAGGCTGCCTTTCAGGGCAGAAGCCCTTCCAAGGCAGTGTACAAATGGAGGACTTCCCAATATTTTCAACTGATAGGGAATTCTGGAAAAAAAATGCAGTTAATCTTAAGGTATTTTCATGCCATTTTGCTGCAGCCTCATAGATCCAAACGGAGTAACAAATGGCTCAAATTGCAGTACAATGAGTTTAGAACATATACTGGCCAAATCCCAACAAAGCCAGTGACCTGGGTCCATTTTAAGTCTGCTAAATGCAACACTATCTAGAGTTCCGTACTGAACTTTGGCCAACCTGGAACAAGCATGGACCAGAAATTGGTAGATTTGGATGCTGAGGAAATTCTGGGGTTTTCTGATGCTAGTTAATTGAGTATTTTTACAGTAATTTTAAATACTTTTGTTATGTAAACCGCTCAGAGCAGTATACAACCATTTTTAAGAAAGAAAGAAATAATCAGTCAATCCTGTGGTCCTGCCAGCTGGGTCACTTTAAAAATACCCTCAGATATTGCTGGATGAGAGAATATTTGTAGTAATGCCATTAGCACAAGGTGGAGAAACCAGAGTAAGAGGTGGGAGAAGTACTTACATACTTGTCCGTGGCTGGAGCCACTATAGTATTTCGTAGGTCACCCACGAGCAGCGAGTCAAGCTCTCTGACTCCGATAGGAGTATGAACTACTTTGTCTTTGATAAAGATTATGGTAGCTCTGAGCATAAAAGATACAAACAAATGCAGATGTATGTAGTTCCGGGTGCAGTGGAGCCTCCTGTGGGAGGGAGAGAACTGTTAAAGGGAGTATCAGAACATGGGTGGGGGGCTGCTTTTGCGCTTGTGTCCTGCTTGTGGGTTTCCCGTGGGCTGCTGGTTGGCCACTGTGTGAACAGAATGCTGGACTAGATGGACCCTGGGTCTGATCCAGCAGGGCTCTTCTTACGCTCTTATGTTCTTAAGAAGAGTCCTGCTGGATTACACTGAGGGCAGCATCCAGTGGGGTGCTACACCCTGCCAATTCCGCTGTGACCCCAAAGATTTCACTACGCGCAAGTGCAATGGAGAAATAGCACTTCTGGGAGCAACTAGAAATGCTTGTTTCTGGAACGGGGCAGGTCAGCATAGCTTGCATAAAGGAGTTCCGCCAACCTGTCACAACCCAGACACGAGAGTTTCCACTCATTTTGGCACTTTCTATAGGAAGCATCAAATCTCTGCTGTGCAAGCAGTGAGTCCCACTTGCACAACGGAATTGGCAGGAGGGCCGCTTGCACAATGGCCCTGTTGGATATTGTCCCTAGTCCAGCATCCTGTTTTCTACAGTGGCCAGCCAGATGTTTACAAATAGGGTGTGAAGGCAAGAGCCTTACTTTGTTGTCGGTCCCCAGAACCTGGTGCTCAGAGGTATGCTGCCTCTGAAGATGAGGGTTCTATTTGGCTCTCATGGCTAACAGCTGTTGATACAATAGCTGTTGATACATTTGTCTTCTTAAAAAAAAAAAAAAAAACCATCTCGGCTAGTAGCCATCACCCCCTCTTGTGAACCTGCTGCATTAATCCTAACAAAAGGAAGAAAGAACAATTTTAAGAGAAAAAGAGTGAGACAGCAAGATAGAGCCGAACCATTAAGAATACGAACGCAATACATTACACCATATCTGTTTTTAAAAACAGGAAATCACACATCCACCAGATGATTTGGATCAAATAACCCAGATTTCTACATTCATATTAAAAGCAGCCATTTCTCACATAGTACATATCTCCTTCTACACATGCATTAGAGGTCAAAAGGGTGTCTTTAGCGTTGCTTGCCAAAGTGCCTCTGTGTGTAACTTTACACACATAAGGATCAATCTTGGGTCCTCTTGTTAAGGCTTTTCAGACAGCAGAGCTGGGAAAGATCATTGTCAACAACCCTGGAGAGCTGACCATGGTCAGATAAAACAGGACTGATCTAGACAGACCACTGTGTGGCTCATTATACAGCTGCCTATATTCTTCCTGTTTACAATTTTACAGATTCTTCCTGTTTACAATTTTGCAGAGTTTCATGAACAGCTGACTTTGGTATATGAGCTTGTGGGTTTCCTGCACCAGAAAAGGCCCTTGAAGTCTCCAGCATTCCAGGCTCATAACTGGTAGTAGATATTGGGCTGGTCTGTTGTTTCTTTAGCAAGAGATTATACTGGTCTGCAAATTACTCAGATAAACATTGTGAAAAGTGGAAGCAATGCTATTATTTTAGTTTTAAAAAGAAGCACTGGCCCTCAAGAGGGAATATGCAATGGGGCAATTGGGACTGTGGTGTGGCTCACCCAACTATCACCTTATCAGCACAGGAGAGACAGAAATATTGTAAAGTCTTCATGATAGCTTCTATGTTGTATGTGCCGCCAATGTATTATATTCCTTTCAAGTGTTCTAACAAAGGGCCAAACTAAATGAAGCAGGGCCCCAACATTTTTTTTTAATGAAAAGCAACTTGGGGTGCTGAGATTTTGAGCAGAGAAGCAGCTGGCAGACTGTGAGGAGAAGATATCTCACCAGTCTTGAACCAACTACACTAGCTTCCAATTTCTTTCTGAGCCAAATTTAAGGTGCCAGTTTTGACCTATGAAGCCCTAAAAGGCTTGGGGCCAGGAAAGCTGAGAGACTGCCTCCTCCCGTATGAGCTTGCCTGTAATTCCAGATCTTCGTCAGAGGCCCTGTTGTGTGTCCCACCACCAAGAGAGATGAGATTGGTGGATACATGTGACAGGGCTTTTCCTGTGGTGGCACCTCAACTGTGGAACCGTCTCCCAAGAGAAGCTTCACCCCTACTGAGTTTTAGGGAGGCAGTAAAAACTATATTGTATCACTAGGTCTTTCGCTTTTAAAATTGTGTTCAATCTGTTTTTTTTAAAAAAATGTTTTGTTTTTAAGGTTGTTGTGATTTTAATGGATTTTCTTGTACATTACTTTGAGGGCCCTAATTGGCAGAAAAGTGACATATAAATACTTTGAATAAATAAACAAATGACACCAACTCTGCTTGTTCCTGGGGTAGGCTGAGCCTTCTCTTTTCTCCCCACTACTCCCATTTTGCTTCAGGGGGGTGGGCTGCAGTTGAGAGGCTCTGCAGGTCAGCAGCAGCGGCAACAGCCACCTTGTTCCAAGTGGAGGAGTTGTGATTGTTGTTGCTGGTGCCAAACCCCACTCTTGCTCTCGCTTCTCCTCCCTCAAGCTTCCTTAAGCCGCCACTGTCAGCTCTCTTTTCCCATCTCCTGCTATTCACTCTGTTCCTTCCCTGCAAATCCACAAACTGTCTGGTTTTCCCTGTTCCCTCCCTCCGTTGCTCATCTTTCTGTCCAGCTTGATAAAATAAAGCAGGATGGATGTGAAGGATAAGGGAATACATGAATGTGAAGAGGGAACAGTGGGGGAAGAATGTGTGGATAAACATGAAGGGGGGGAATGGGATGATGGATGTGAATGGGGAGAATGGATGGATGTGGTGTATGTGAGAAAGATAAAGGGAGAAAGGGTTTGTGGTGGTGATGTGTGTGAATGGAGGTGCACCAATGTATGGATGTGTGAATGGCAGGGCGGGGGGTGGGGATGTGTAGATGGATGTGTGTCAACGCAGTGTCCCAATGTTTGGCTTTGGCCTCATGAACCACTGGCATGTGCCCCTGAGAGAATGCAGCCCTCAAGGTGCGAAAGGTTCCCCACCCCAGCTTAAAGATGAAAACGAATGCTCTCATTCTAGAGGTGTGATTCACTCACCTGAAGCAGCCAATGATGAAAATAGCGACTGCCAGAGAGCTGAAGGAGATGGAGTATCCAACTGTGTACATAATGTAGAGGCGTTCAAAGAATTCCCTCTGGAGGAAACAATAACAGAAGGATTTCTAGAATAGATTTTTCACTTGAGCGTCAGCTTTGGAATCGTCCACAATTTTATTTATGTATTTATTTCATTTCTATACCGCCCAATAGCCAACGCTCTCTGGGCAGTTCACAGAAATTAAAACCACAAGGCAGAGTATAAAACAATATAAAATATGAAAGCTTGAAATGACAATATAAAAGTACAACCAGAATAAAACTTAGCAGCAATGCAGAGATTTAAAATTCAGATTTAAAATACAGATTTAAAACAGCAGAGCTAAAAGGCTAGAATTCTAAAATGCTAGGAAAATAAAAAGGTCTTAGCATTTTAGAATTCTAGCCTTTTAGCTCTGCTGTTTTAAATCTGTATTTTAAATCTCTGCATTGCTACTAAGTTTTATTCTAGGAAATAAAAAGGTCTTTGGATTTAATCAACACTTCTTGGCAAAAAATGGAGGCGAAGGTTAACGAGCTGCAAGATTGGGTGGCAGGGAATGAGACTATGTCACAAGCTTTTTTCAACAATTTTTCTGTCAGAATTTCTCAACTGGAGGCTTTTGTGCGCAGGGCAAATGTACGTATCATTGGTATTAAAGATTTACCTACTGATGTAAATTTGTAGATATTTTTGTAGATAAGCTCCTGCATGAGATACTCCCTGTGCCATCTGATTATTCATTTGATATTGAGCAGGCATTCCGTGTGTCAAATGCCAAAGGGACTGGTTATACGATTATAGTCCAATTTTCAAGAATCTCCACAAAAAAATTATATCTTGCGTTTGGCAAGAGAGGGCAGAAATCTTTTTTGGAAACAAGATAAAGTTATGCTATTTCCGGATCACACCAAAGAAGTTGCTGAGAAAAGAAGGCAATCTGGCAAGGCGAAAAATATGGCAAAACAAATGAACTTACACTATCACTTAAAATAGCCTGCTATATTTTGCATTTTTTCTGAAGGCCAGATGAAGAAGTTTCGAAATCATGAAATGGTGGAGGCATGGCTAAATGGAAAATTGCATGAGATTTCTGTTCCAGCCCTGTGAACTGGAATCTACAAATATGTTTTGTTAACTGGCTATGTTCAGTCTGTAAGATTCCGGCTAGGCTAGAGATAAATGCTCAAAGGGATTTAGAGCCGTCCTTTTTTTTCTTCTCTCTTTTTCTTTTCTTTCTCTCTTTTCTTTAAATCCTTTCCTTTTAAATTGGATATGATATACTATACTTAAATTTACTGTTTGAGGGTGTATAGAAAAGTGCACACTCATTTATATATCTAGTACAAAATACATTAGTGATTGTTGTAAGGTTTTATCCTTTTTAATCTCCTTCCTTTTTTATTACTATTATTATCATTATTATGAGAATAGTTAATAAGATTTTGGGCTGGTTAAATTGTTAAGCTTTACTATTATATGTTAGCTGAAGGGCAATCTATGGTTACTGGAAATGAATTATAGGCCTGCTTCCTTGCTACAAGACTGATATGATATTGAAATGTAAGGTTGATTATTTATGCTGTATTGAATTGTAATATTGCCAATGTTATAGGTACAATTTTTAAGTAGAATGGGATTTGAAGTTTTTGTGTAATGGATTTTAAATTTAATCCTTTTAAGTAACTTTTTATATTTCTTTTTCATGCTTTCTTCTTCCTTCTCCTGTTTTCTTTTTTCTTTTTGTTTCTTTTTTTCTTTCGTTATTGCTGTGTCCTCCTAAGAATACTGTATTGTTGGGAAATTGTAGTTACTGATTAGGTTGCTGGTACTGTTTATTTCATTTATAAAGATAAAAAATAGAATAAAAAGTATTTTTTTAAAAAATGGAAAATAAAAGAGTCTTCACCTGGCGCTGAAAGGAGTACAACGTAAGTGCTGGGTGAACCTCTCTAGAGAGCTCATTCCACAGCTGGGGTGCCAGAGCAGAAAAGGCCCTCTTTCTGGTAGCCTCCGCCTCACTTCCGTTGGCAGGGGCTCAAAGAGAAGAACCCCGTAAGATAGGGTCTGGGCAGGTACATATTTTTTATCTTAAAAATCAAGAAGTTCTAAAATATGACTATTAAGAAAATTCATTCTAGAGCTCAGCTGACAGCTGCATTTGTGATGTAGAGACCACACCATTCTATTATATGTGGAGGTAAGGCTAGCGTTGTACAAGGAAACCCATGGTGTCATCAGTGCTTGGAGAGAACTCTCTAATAAGCATGACTGTTGTATGTTGCCACACAGTTTCAACGCATGGATCCACACATTTCTTTAATTAAGTCATATCATCACACGGGACTTCCTATTCATCAATTTTGGGGGGTCAGCATTTATTCTGAATGCCCTCTCTCTCATGGTGACTTTGGAGTTTTGCTATGTGCTGTAAAACTACTGAAGGGTGAAGTTTCTTAGGATGTGATAGACTACCACACTTCCTATCAAATCATTATCAACAGATACACATTATCTCTTATAGAGCAATCTTATTACAAGAATTAAAATATATTTCGCTCTTTTCACCCTGGATATATGAACTGGACCAGGCTGGGGAAGGCTGGGATTTGTAGTCCAACACATCTGGAGGCTACCAAATTGGGGAAGGCTGGATTGGACTGTTAATGAGTAAGAGGAGCCAGCTAGCATTCCCAGTGTTCTCAGCACCACAACAGTCTCATCAAAAGGGACAATACAGGTTTCTCCACGTGAGGATTTTATTATGCGCTCGTGACTGGTCACTCACGAAAGTTTGCACGTCCTTTACACAACGTCAGCAACTTCCAGGGCCTTTCCCATACTTCATAACCTTTATCCCGGCTTCTTTATGATCAAGGAAAATGCAGTAATAAATTTAAATCACACTCCAATGTCTGATAAATTTCTGGAACCCCACCATACCACAGCACCGTCTAGTGGCTGTATAAAGAAACATATAGATCTTGCAGACAAAGGCCCCCCCCACCCAAAAGGGGGAAGTGCGTGCAATGGAGCCAATCTTAATTCCATAAAAAAATCTGAAAGCAGAAGCCCTGGTAAAGGTGCAGGATAAAAGGCTGGTGTAGAGAAGCCCTACATCTCCACTCCTTCACTGGAGAAAGAGCCCATACCTTGCCAGAGCTCATTTCTGCTTGCAGGAAGTGAAGGCATTCAGAATAATTCGACCATGTTCGGTTCAAACTTTGCACATAGACCCATGTTCCATTTGAGCTACAGTGCCTGAATGCCATACCTGAAAGAAAGAAATGATGCTTCTATTGGTTTATTGACATTTCTCCCCACCTAGGTTTTCTGCCAGATAAATCCAGTGAGAAGTGCACAGCTAGTACCTTTGTGGTTGAAGTCATATATATAAGGAGGGCATGGCACAGCTAACATTCTCCCTGCTGATCCCCGGGGCCAGCAGATTAGACCATCCCATTCTGGAAAGCAGTCGCCTCCTGCAGAAAAACAAAAGAAAGAAGCCGCAGATAGAAGCCATGGAAAAGCATGAGAAATACTGTATGTGCTCATATATATATCTTTTAAAATCACCTTCCCCAAGTTAGCCAAGGGAGCTTAAAATACCTGCTTCATTTGTGCATGAGCCAAAAGGAACACAAATACAGGTTCAAACAAACAGGACATTTTTGTGCACAATGGGTATACTTCATCATCATGTATGTGATACTCACTTGATTGCACATGCATTTATAGTGAAATATGCATATTAACGCTTATAATGCAGGGCTGGTTGCATCTGAATTTTCCAGGGAAAGTAATATACCAGCTTGTTTATTTCTGTCTTTATATCTTTGTGAGACAGGACAGCTCAGAGTCGGCTGAAGACATTTTGCTGCTTGAGGTGAAGCAGCAAATGGCTCTCCCCCTCCCCGGTCAAGTCAAGGTGCCCAATACTCAAGGCTGGCCAATTTATTTTAACACCTGAGAAAGAAAATCCTGAAAACACCTCTCCCCATCCCTGGAAATAAAAAGCAGGGTAACAATGAAATAACTGGCAATTTGCTGCCCTTTCAAGACATCCAAAATTTGTACAGTACAGCTGACCCTGGGATGGCTGAAAGCAAACAATTTGCCCAAGACCAACCAATTTGCTTTAGGGATGAGCAGGCTTTTGAGACTCCTTTACATGGGAGAAAGCCCCACTGAACTCACTGGGAGTTACTTCTGAGTAGACACATATAGGATTGCTCTCTAAGGGCATCTCTACACCAGCCTAAAATCCTGCATTTAAAACGGGGCTTTCTGCTTCCATTTTAAATGCAGGAGCACCACTGACTCCCTTTACATGCGCTTCCTCCCCCCACCCCAGTATCTGAGTCTTCCATTATCTTTCATTGATCTCGCTCCTCTTCTGATCTCGCTCCTCTTCTTGCCGCTTTTCCTCTTTTCATGGAGGGAACTGATGCAGAACACAATGGGGTAATCTGATAGATCTGCAATCTATTTAAAAACGGAACAAAGGGCATTTAGTGCAGCAGATGCCCTGGAGGGTCACGGCGTCATGTAAAGAGCCTGCAAACTTCCTTGAAGGAGCAATCTCAATCACAGGATAAAAGCTCCATGTGAAGGAAACCTAAGCCTCCCTACTCGAACTCCAGCACTAAGTTCAATACATCATACCAGTTCCTCAGATGAGCTGAGGGATTCAGTTAAGCTCAGATTGACAATGAAACAGCTCTTGATATTGTACAACTGTAATAACTAATATCGTTGGATCGTCTTATTCTATGAGAGTTTAACATCAGTGTCAACAACCTGTCAGAGTCAATGCAATTTCTGAGAACTGGTTGTAATGCTATTGGGTTGAGACTTGAACACAGAAAATATAGCCACATTTTCTCTGGAATAAAGTACATGAATATACTTTTTCAGTGAAATCACATTATTTATTATTTATTAATTTATTTAAAAAATTTGTATCCTGCCCTATATCATTAAGATCTCAGGGCAGCATACAGATAAAATCAATTTAAATAGTATAAAACAATAAATAATTTAAATAGCTAAAAGCATATTAAACATTAAACAAGCTAATACCAATTAAAATCTAAAACAATAAAACAGTTTAAAAAGTATGCTACTTTAGGAAATGCATTTAGCCCTCAAAGGCTTTGGTAAAAAGACATGTTTTTACTTGGTGCCAAAATGAAATCAATGTACTCGCCAATTGGGCCTCCAAGGGGAGGGCATTTCACAACCGGGATGCCACAGCAGAGAAGGCCCTCTCCCACGTCCCACCATAGTGTACGTCTCACACTGGTGGAACACAGAGGAGGGCCCCTCCAACAGATCTCAGTCCTCGGGCAGGCATATATAGGGAGAGGTGCTCCCTCAAATATCAAGGTCCCAAGCTGCTTAGGGCTTTAAATGTCCTCACCAAAACCTTGAATTCTGACCAGAAGCATGAGCTATTCTTGTGAGTACATCAACAGCTGCCCAGCTCAGGTCACAACATATGCTGAATAAAATAAGTATTGAACCAGGACATGCTGACCTATGAGCTGGGCATACACTCAAAAGAGGGGGAGAGCCATCTGCTGCTTCACCTCAACACATGGTAATTTTACAGCTCTTTATCTCTAGTCTTTTAAAAAATTGGATAAAGGTCAGTTAGCGTGGGAAACCCTTGGAGGTTGACGACGTCACGTAAAGGACCCACAAACTTCCATGAGTAACCAATCTCAATAGCAGGATAAAAGCCCTGTGTGGAGAAGCCCTAAATCAGAAGCTTGCTGCTTGTCAAGACCTACCTGACCTCTCTACCAGCAGGCTTGCTTGTAAGTGCTCCAGCCTGCTGTTTGATATGAGTGGCTGGGGCAACTTAGCATACCAGTGATTCTTGTGCTGCTCTTTGCCGTAAGGTCTGCATATGCACGACATACAGCAAAGGAATCTACTTGGATAGGAAGGGGCAAAGAAAACAGGAAGTATGATTGATAAACCACAGCCCAACAGAACTAGCTCATAATATTTATATATCTTGCAATTTGCTACAAATAATTTATTATTTTATTTATTATTTATTTATTTATTTCATTTCTATACCGCCCAATAGCCGAAGCTCTCTGGGCGGTTAACAAAAACTAAAACCAAACAACACACAATAAAACAATTTAAAATATATAGAACATTAAAACCACAATATAACAATACAACCACAATAAAACCTAGCAGCAGTACAGGAGTTTAAAATACAGATTTAAAACAGCAAAGATAAAAATTTAGAAAGCTAAAATGCCTGGGAAAATAAAAAGGTCTTCACCTGGCGCCGAAAGGAGTACAATGTAGGCGCCAGGCGAACCTCACTAGGGAGCTCATTCCACAACAGAAAAAGCCCTCCTCCTAGTAGCCACCCGCCTTACTTCCTTCGGCAGGGGCTCACGGAGAAGGGCCGCTGATGATGATCTTAAGGTCCGGGCAGGCACATATGGGAGGAGGTGATCCTTCAGGTAACCTGGCCCCAAGCCGTTAAGGGCTTTGAATGTTAACACCAGCACTTTGAATCGGGCCCGGAAATGGACTGGCAGCCAGTGCAGCTGGAAAAGTACTGGCGTAATATGAGCTCGCAGGCCAGTCCCTGTTAACAATCTTGCTGCCCTATTTTGGACCAGCTGAAGTTTCCGGACCGTTTTCAAAGGCAGCCCCACGTATAACGCATTGCAGTAATCCAGACGAGAAGTTATCAGAGCATGGATAACTGTAGCTAGGCTATCTCTGTCCAGATAAGGGCGTAGTTGGTATACCAGCCTAAGCTGATAAAAAGTGCTCCGTGCCACTGAGTTCACCTGTGCCTCAAGTGACAGTTCTGGATCCAAGAGCACCCCCAAACTACGAACCTGATCCTTTAGGGGGAGTGCAACCCCCTCCAGAACAGGTTGAATATCACCTAGCCGGGCAGACGAACCACCCACTAACAGTACCTCCGTCTTGTCTGGATTGAGTTTCAGTTTATTAGCCCTCATCCAGTCCATTACCATGCCCAGGCACTGGTTCACAAGAGTTAATGATGACTTCATGTCTGTTACAAAAGTCTACTAGACACAGACTTTAATCACAAGTTTATTCACAAAGCTGTTTAAAGCACATGGGTATGCTTGAATCACTGTTGGCATTACAGTGGGGAGGAGGAATGGGGGGAACCCTCCTGACATTTTTCAGTACCAAAGTAATAGAATTATGACTCATGAACCTTCTTTCTCTAAGTCAACATCATTAATTAATTCTATCAAATTTTGGAATGCGCTAAGAAGTTTAATTTCCTGGATTACTGCAATACATTCCTAATACTGCTTGAAGAATTTATTATATGAAGTGGTATATAAACATTACTAATAAATAAACAATAGGTTTTAAAACTTTCTTAATGATTACACTGGGAACCATGTGTGATTAGGTTCTAATGGAAACATAAGTCAGGGTACACAACAAAACTGAAACCATTAAATTTACCATGCCTTGTAGTTGTATCCTTTGCCGTATATGCCTTTCTAAGCTTTGAATATTAGCTGTGAACCCCCAAAAGGAATATGTGCTGGTGATGGAGAAATCTATCAGTGCACGTAACAGATACAAATCGTCTAGGAATCACTAATGATGTGTTTTGGGCCACTCACTATCTCTCACTCTAACCTGCCTTTGTTGATAGGATAGGGGAAGGCATGTATGGTTTTTGGAGAAAGACAAGGAGGAGGAGGAGGAGGAGAATAATCACCATCCTCATCCTCATCATCTGAAGGTAGTGAAACTTGGAGGCTCTTGACAAATAGGCCTACCTGAGAATTTTCTCATACATGGATCAGTTGTAACCATGAGGGTACACGCATTCTATCCAAATGTTGAAAAGTAGTAAGCAAAGTTGCTTTCACACTGATCCATCGAATTCTCAGTGAATGTGAGATACCTGACAATGTTTTAGAAATTCTGGATGGAATAAGAAAAAAACAGGTTACTTAGATACTTTACCTTCTTGTAGCTGAGATGTGATGTTTAGCTCACATTGAACTTTGGCCTCCAGGAGAAGATAAATTTGATCCTCCATTGTAATGGTATAATCCAAGTCCTCCTGGCAAAGAAAAGCCCACAGAGACATAAAGCTAATGATGAATCATTCATGTTAACAATAAAATCTTGTATGTCATGGCAGCTGTGCTTTCATTCTGAAGAATTCAGTACATTTCTAAGTAATGAATACCTGAAACCTTAGCCATAGTTAAGTAAGTCACCAGAACATTCTTATTTGTCACAAAACGGAGTCTCATTTTGTTTGCGTCACCTTGAGCTTGAGAAAGTGAGAGGGGTTTTTCCTAGCAACTGTTCCATTTTGTACCATTTTCTAAAGTCTAGGTGAGACAGAAATTTGTGTCTCTTTCAACAAAACAGTTATTTAAGAAGTTAAAAAGAGAGAAATGAACAGGTTTGCATTCCGAAGACTTTTAATTCAGCGGTTTCATTTTTCTATATGCAATGTTTTTATAGTTATTTGCACCATATGGATGGAAGTCCCCTTCAGAAGAACAATGGATTAACTGCAGTATTTGCTTACAGAACCTGTTTGTTGTTCACCACAGCAAGAGCCAACTTTGCTTTCTCAGGCAAGATCAGCTGCTGTGGAAGCAAAAGAGGCACAGCTTCTTTAACAACATGGCCTCAACTGCTAAGAGGGACAGGCCGATGTACAACAGCTCTGGCCCCTCCTTCCAATGTTTCCTCTCCAAGCTTTAACCAGCTGGTTCTTAGAATCTTTTTATTCCTGCCTTGACAAGAGTTCGAAGCAGAGCTGGATGGAAGCCCCACATTGTTCCTGAGACTGCTAAGTAAGCAGAACACTCCCATCCACACAGTTGAAAGAGTATATAAACCCAGTCTTGAGTTGTCTAATAATGCTTATACTAATAATGATTGGCAGTGGCGCTTAGTTTTTATATAGTACTTTCCCTAAGTATTCAAAGCAGTTCACATATCTCAATAATCCTTACATTATTATGTTGTGTGGGACCTACAACAAAGACTTGCAGTATAGAATGCTCCTATTCAGGGTTCCAGTCAGCCAGCCAAGACCTTTTCCAGGGTGCTCCATTCCACCTTCCCCCATTTCCCCCTGAAACAGTCAGTCAGCTTTCTTTGACCTGTCTCAGCTCTCATAGAATGATAGAATCGTAGGGTTGGAAGGGGCCTACAAGGCCATCGAGTCCAACCCCCTGCTCAATGCAGGAATTCAAGTCAGAGCATCCCTGACAGATGGCTAGATGACTCTCTTAGTAAGACATTGTGTTAGAAGTGTCTGAATCCTGCCACAAACTCATCAACAAAACCAGAGTCTGCAAGTTAACAGCAAGCCCAGATGCTCTTAAAATTCCAGTCCCCTGGGATGTGCTGTAAGTGGATTAGGCAGAAATAGAACACCCCAGTTATTGAAGATTCAGTTAAAGAAAGAAAAAAGGTAAGCAAAATTTGAATCCTGTCTGCATTATATGTTTAAGCTTTTTCCAGAGAAAAGGCATGTGGCAAAAAGCGTTAACTTCTGTCTAAGATAGATGATACCAGGAATGGACAGCTTTGTTTGGAGTGGGTTGTAATAAAGCACTTGAACAAGTGAGGTCTGCCTCAGGTCTCTTAATAATACAGTCTGCACACAGCCTATTGCTGAAAGTGAGAAGGGCTACACTGACTGTATCACCATCCACTTTAAGCTCCCACATGGGACATGTGATTTTGTACCCACATCAGAGCACCTGTCTGAAAATGAGTGTTTTCACTGATGCGGTTCAAATTACCCCGCTTCGCTTAGGAGAGAGTTCCTGCATCGAATGTCCAAGGCAATTTGGACTCCATGTGATTTGGCATGCGGCCATGCCATAAAGATGAAGTGAGAATTCTCTGTCATTACTTCACATGCTCCAGAGCTGAGGACTGAGGCTTCTACAGCTGAATTCATGATGCAAGGCTAAAGCCTGCCTCAAATGAAACTCTGCTTATGTTCTCTGCATAAAAGGAACATCTCGTATGCAGTAGCTTATCATCACAGCTCCATGCAATCCAATGGATCTCTCTTATCTCAACAATACTACAGGATGCTGAATAGTCAGAAGAGCAGCCAATTATTCTTGAAATTGAATCTGACATTGTGCAATATCACATAACTGATAACGTGGGGTAATTGGTAAGAAATATGCAGATCTTTTACATAGTCCCACAAGGGCAAGTGGAAACAAAGACAGAGAAGGGAAAGAGAGATCGCTTTCTCCAAACCTTGGATCCAGGTATTCTCTCTCCTAGCCACTGCATATAACTGCACTAAGTTGTTCCGGGCTGGCTTCTTACCACTGCTACAGACTTGGAAATTACTGTTCTATGAGGAGGTTAGGGTGAATCTCTGACAGAGATCTGCAAGAGGCAGGGCAAATTTCTGCTGCATCTCAAGTGAACCTCTGCTGCATCCATGCATTCTAGGGATGTATCTATTTCTGTGTCTGTTCTCTTCCTTGAACAGCCTAGGTGCCATTTTGGTCATAATTCCTTCTAATACCGATCCGAGATTTCCCATGCCTGAGTGAATGTAGCCAACACTGTACAACCCATGCACAAGAAAAAGATATCAGCAGACTCTGGCTAACCCCGAGGTTTGCAGAGGTATGAAACATCTTAAGGGGAATAATCTAAGGGGCAGGGGGAGACCCTCAATGCGGATGGGCAACTTCAAGACCCTTGTATTCCCTCCTCATGGTTCTTTCTCTTTTAACTGGTCTTGGCCTGGTCAGCCTTTCCAATATCTACAATTAAGGACTGCCCGCTGTAAAGAAGGGCACATGGCTGCCCTAGTGGGGGTAGGGGAACATGTTTGCCGAGGCAAAGATAACCAGAATTGCCACAGACATCAGCAAGAGAAGATGTGAGGATTCCCATCCTGTGAGGATTGCAACTGCCAGTGAGTCAGCCAACTGAGGGAAGAACTGTGTGTCAGGAGCAGCTCTGGCCTCCTGGCTTGGACATTATCTGATCCAATCCCAAATGGTGTGATCCATTCCCACATTATCTGATCCATTCCCACACTCTTTTTTAAAAATTTGGGCTGTCTTAATCCACTGGTGTCAGCTTGGCGTCAACTGCCTTGACCTTGACGCATGTAAAAGCATGTGGACTCCCATGGTGTAGACTAGTGTATGGATGATCTGCTTGCTTCCTCGAGTAGATTATCTCCAGATGAACCACAGGGAGATCCCAGAATAGGCTTCTGAAGAATCAGATTCTTCCTTTAATGTGAAGAGAGACTGTGTTCCATTATGGGACATCAACAAGGTGAACGGGGGAAAAAACTTTCAATGTTTAAGCCCACGCCAGTGACAATGTGATTCACACTTCTGGCCTTTTATCATAAATGCAAGTGTTTGCGTTTTATTATCCTCTCAACAAATGTTACTATTGCTTTACTTGAAGGAGCTGACGGATCACTGAAAGGAGACATGTCATTTAGGGCCCAATCTTATCGAAATAGACATCAGCCTCCAAACTCGGAGGCTGATGCCTATCCATGCAGGTTGGTCGGAGCATGGAAGGTATCCTCTCCTCTGAGTTCCACCTGCCCTGTATTCTTGGCTAGATGCACGATTTCATGCATCTAGCCAGGGCTTTGGAGAGGAGGCAGGAACAGGCCTGGAGACCCCATAGGAAGCAATGTAAAGAGGCTTCCACAGTCTCCTCCCCTCCCTGCCCCAAGGAATGCCCCTTTTTCACCCTCTCCACATGCCTGTTCATGAGGCAGCCACTGAGGTTCTCCCCATGCAGGCTACAAGGGGGAGAGGAGGGGTGAGGAGGACAGTTTCCTGGCTCCCAACTTGGAGTGCTTCGTAGCCAGTAAACTAAAAAATCCTATGGCCCTCTAGACAGTTCCATAGGATTGCTCTCCTCAATCATTAATAAAGAAACCTACATGTCCCCTACTACTTATTGCAGGGGTCCCCAACTTTTTGGGACCTGAGGGCACATTTGGGAATTTGCTGTTGGGCACCACCACAAAACACCTAATCAGTGGATTGCTGCTTTGCTGTCTACCTGTCACATCTGTGGATCTTAGGCTGTGTCTTACTCAACACAAACATTTGTTTCGTGTCTATTGGACACCGCAACTTCTCTTTAGTAAGGGATTTCTAATTCGACTAATTGCTGATGGTGCAAGAGAGCTAATGCTTCTTTTAAACGTATGTTTTGGCGATGTCTAGTAGTTGCTTCATTTTGGGAGAAGGTTATTTATTACACAGATAAATTTTGTACAGGAACAGTCTTTAATATTCACTGATGCACAAGTTCTTTTAAAATTTACCTGCTTCGTGGAAATTAACAAATGATCAGTGCAAATGGATTCCCTGAGCCCTTTTGACAGCTAAAAGCCTGATATTACAACAATGGAAGGATAAACACTCACCTCCTATAATGCAATGGATTGAGGACCTTACAAAGCTTTCCATATTTGAATAGGTTGCATATAGATGCCAACTTCAAATACATACTTATTTGGATATTTGGTCCTCTTTTATTGAAGTCTATGTATAATTGCTAGAATGTTGTATGCATTTCATATGTATTCATTACTATTGATATATACAAATCCATGTGCATATATCTAAAAAAACAGAAAAAATTAAACGTTTTGTGGGTGCCTGCTGGCACCACATTGGGGAGCCCTTCATGGGCACCTTTGGGCTTGTTAACCATGCAGACAACAACAAACCAAGGGTTCTCAAAGTGGCTCATTCTAGAAAAAGAAGTACACTGCATGGCTGACAAGCCACCCTGTGGAAAATGTTCTGGGTTCAGACAACACGCTAACCCATGGTTCAACAACAACCCACACTCAACCACTGACTGTGGGTTAACGTGTTGGGTGAACAGACCCAATGTGTCATATACACATTGGAAGCTATGTTGCGCAGGGCTGCAGTCTTACCACATGTATAGCATATCCATAAGGTAAATGTCTGAACCAGCATGAAGTGACTACTGCAGGTGACACCAGATGCATGGATCATATGGCTGGGGGGGCCAACTTCCCACTGAATCTGAACAAGGTAAAAGAGCCACATGGAAAGGGACATCTAGGGGAGCCCTACCTTTGGCCAGCTATCACATGGCTGGTCTCCTCCTTGCTGATTGTATAAGGCATATTAAGGTGGTGGGGAACCAACAATGCCCCCTTCCCAATGAGTGCACTCTAGGACGTTTTGGCTAAGCAAGGTGAGGTCTTTGGTTTGACAAGCTGGTTTGGCATTCCGTTTCTTTGTAATATGATAACTTTTCTTTAACAGTGAGATATTGGAATGAAACTTGGTTCATGTTCAGGGCAAGATTTTACATTTCAAGTTCGAACTCAGCTTGAACCCTGAACGCATTTTCAAAGGAGAGAGAAAAATACACAATACTCAGGGCAGGATCCAGAATGTTTATTCTGCCAGTGGGAGCATTCCCAAGCAGAGTCTGCTCAGAATGCTCCCACTGGCAGAAAGAGGGGAAAGTGATTTTCACCTATTCTCCCTTCCTCTGTAGCCCCAGCACCACCTAACCCACCATTCTGGAGGGCTACCCAACCCCTTGGAGCAGATTTTCAAGGGAGATAGGGGACATCTTGGGGAGCAGGAAACAAAGACTGCCCCCTTTTCCATTCCACCACAGAAAACATTCCACGGGATCACAAGCCTCCCACTGAAGGAAGGAGTCCTTTTGCTGGACCTAAACAAATCAAATGCTATATCTGCCTTAAAGACTGGGACACTGGAATAACGCTTGGTATGCACATTTCAGCCACCGTTTGATGTTTCAGGTTCAAACTGGTTAAGTACTTGCATCAATTTTCAAAACATCCAGGAAAGATGTTCAACAGTCTACAGCATAATATCTCCCTGGGGCATGGAGTTCTCACAATGAAACGTGGAACATACATATTTATGACATAATCCTCAATTTGAAGCTGCTGAACCCTTCGTGCAACACCTTCAACAATTTAAAAGGTCCAGGGTTATTTCAACAGTTTTGAAAGGGCAAGATTGACTGCAATGTGATAGCCAAAGAGAGTCCTCTCCAAACATTATACTTTACTAGTTAGACTGTTTTGCCCAGTTTTGCCCATCCACATTTCTTTGCGTGATTTCTTCTTCTGTTCTAGAGGCAGGCAACATTGTACCCTCCAGATGTTTTGGTCCACAACTCCCATAAACTTAGGGTAGCATGGCCCATGGTTGGGGATTTTGGAAGTTGTCATCCAAAACATCTAGAAGGAAAGCAGATTACCTACCTCTGCACTGTTCTGTACACCCACACAGTTCTCTGATTGTACCGAATGGGTATAGTACTATTAAGGGTGAATTCACCAATGCATGTTCATCCTTTACAGTGGCTTCAGACATTCAAAACAAGCAGGGGGAGAAAAAGCTCATTTCTATCTCCTTGTCCATCACTTGTTTTAAATACCCCAAGTGAGTGCAAACATCTCATCTGTCCTTTCTTATGGATTCTACATCAGATAGTACAGAGAAACCAGTAACAGTAAGTGTGAGGCACTTCCATTTCCTATCCTCTCACTTCCAGTGTCCCTTAATGTCCAAAGCTACTCTCAATTACTCCAGTGTCACGTGATGACTCACATGTGCAAGGCAGCTATCAAAGATCAAACATCTGACTTCAGACAGAGCCCTTTTCACTGGATGCAGTTCACAACTTCAGCTGTTAAGACATCGACCCGATAAAATCACAAGACATAGAGCAATGGGACATGAAGCAATGATATATGTCCAAGTGTGAATCAGGTGTCAATACATGACACCAGAAGAGATGCATTTGGCTCGTAGTTGTTGATGAGCTTGGATGATTGTTTACCTTCTTATCTTTACAAATTGTGGCTGAACTGACCATGTGCTTTGCTGAGGCCTCTAATACAAGCAATGTTGTTAATAAACTCATCTGAGAAAGATACCTAATGGAGCCAGAGGTTTCCAGAGGAAATGTCAAACTGTAAGATGCAGGGCAAATGAACCACTTGACCTGCTGTTTACCCGTGCCTGAACAGCTAGTTGAAAAGCACAATTAGCACTGCAGAGCTCCCTAGCCAACAAAGCCCTCCTCTGACCCTTATGCTGGTAAAATCAATGCGAAGCGAAGACAACCACTGCACGTCTTAAATACCTGCCACCCCAAGGCAGAGGAAGGAAAATAGCCCAGTACTGATTCACATTTTGATGAAATTTTCTTGTTTTAGCACGCACTATAAAGCCATCGGAATAAAGGCCAAATATGTTTCAATTACATGCATAGACCAACCTGCGGGCTCAACCACTGCAATAGAGTGGTATCTGCTAATGAAACATCCCAGGACAAAAAAACTGGCTGAAGTGTCTGTTGTTTTAAAAGTTGAGTTAGCACTGACGCTACATACATAAAATTATCCTTGTTCTCTGTGTTAATTAGTCTAGAATAACCAGTTTGGTTTCATGCTCCATCACTAACCCAGATTATAATCCCTTCATTACCTTTAAGTACCTACTGAAAGAGTGGGGGAACTATACCCATTTATCTGCCTTTGTTAACCACTCCAATTATGAATGTGTCATCGTGGTTAAAAGGTGTTAAAGAACATATTAGCACATATCCACATTGAGTGATCTTGAGGATTCAAACATATCGCTAGTGAAAATCACTGAAAATGTCTAGCGCTTTTTAAAATGTGCAAATCAGAACGGACTTTTCCCATGGAGAACGCACAACGTATTATGACAAATGTTATGCTTTGAATCATTTGCTTCAGTCACTTTAACTTTACTCACTGCAGCTGCTTTGCCTTGTTTGGAAGCTTCCACCAGAACAGGTATTTTGTCCCTAGCACAGCAGCATGTATGACACAAACCTCAAGTCTCATAGCCCCCGGACTCATTTAAACTAAATGGCAAAAGACAGTAGTATGTACTGTATACCAATTCAGTTCAAAAATGTTCAGTAGAAAATTAAGAACTCACGTCTAATGCATCAAATATTACAACCGTGCTATCTTTTAAACAGAGAGATGTTTGAACCTGACCAACTCATACACCTGCATACACATGGGGACACCAACATTCTTAAGGTACTTCACCACCAACTAGAAATCTGAAATATGGTACCCATACAATCCCAGACACCCTGATTACTAGAAATGCAAAGAAAACCCCTACATCTCTCCCTTGACATGGGGGGCATGAAGTATATCCCCTATGAGGGCACTTTCATACCAGCTAGAAAGGTTTCTACAGAGAAACTTTCATGTGACCAGGAACCCTGTTTCATCAGAGTTTCCAGTCACACAAGGGTTTCTATTTGTGTTCAAGCGAAAGTAAGTAGAAGCCCCCTGCAGACCTCCCACTCAACACGGGAAAGTTGGGGACCTAGAGGGCAAGGCTAGTGCATGTGAGGATAAGGGGGGCAGAACCAGCATGCACGGCCCTCTGCCTCTTACACGTCAGTGTACCCTAATCAGCCATACTGCCTGAAGACTCTTTGATTACTAGAAAAGGCTGAAATGGAACATTTTATGTTTAAACCGTTAAAACTCTGGACATCTGTACCCATAATGGAGGCCAGCACCAGACATACATTTGGTGGAATGTTAGGGGCTGTTTGGGGCCTGTTTCCCCTTCACAAACTTGAATAAAGATCGCATTGAGAGAAAGGGGGATTTGCACTTGTAGCCAGGAAAGTATATCTGAAATGGCACACCGGTTGCAAGACTTCCCCCTTCACACACCTGAACTGTCCTTGGATGGGGAAGGGGAGATTTTCAGTGGCAGACAGGAATGTTTCTCCATCTGCAGGAACAAGCTGTATTTTTCAGCATAAGAAACCTGGGCCACACTTTTTCAAATATCAGAACTGTTAATGGTACTTCTAGAACACATAAACATCTGAAATTCAGTTCATGCATAGCACACAATGTTCTGACTGCTACAGGAGCCTGAAACAGAGACATTTTGCCTCTCCGCCTCAACACTGGTCTCTTCTCCGTAGCCAACACAGTCCAGTGCAAGCCAAACCACTCACGAGACAAAACACACATGTGAATTCCAAACCATTCCCTGATCAGTAGAGGGGAATTTCTATTGGTAGTTGGCAGCATTTTTATACTTGCAGGATTCTTTAAATAAGTATTCCTGTAATTGTTAGGGCCCTTTCACAACAGGTAGAAGCCTGAAACTTAATACACATATCATCCAACGACTAGAAAGGTCTGCAAACAGGGCGTATTTATGTTTAATGTTCAGACTGGATGCAAAATGTAGCACAGAATAGCACCCAACATTCCACCAGAAAGCAAGATGTTTTTTACAAAATGTAGAGATGCCTCAGTTTTGGAATGGAGGAAGGAGGGCTGACAGAGGCAACTAGGGACAACACCGGTCTAAAATGGGACAAGCCAGCAATGCAACAGAACAGAGGGGAACCGGAGCTGCCCTTCCACACGGTTGAATTTATGGAAGAGAAGATTGCCAGGGAATATATACCCTGGGGGTATATTTTTGGGGGTCAAGCTCTATAGTACTAATGGTATCCATTTGACAAAAGCAGTTACCTTAAATGGGTTCATATCACCCATTGTGAGGGTAAATACAAGATATTAAATGTGGTTGCGAGTGCCTCCTACTCCTAGTGTATTATTAAGGCACTAACTATGGGTGTTTCAAATCCTCTAACTTTTATTAAACAGTTCCTTGAGATACATGTTGCATTTGGAAGACCCAGTGAAGGATTAAGGATTCAAACACAGAGCAAAATGTTGTCTCCGGGCTCATTTGCTATGAAACTGTTGGTGGATATATAATGTCGTGCTGCATTTTTCCACACTCCCATCTTTGGAAGAGAGAAAAGTCTACACTGATGCATCGTGCATGACCTGGGAAAATGAATGATGAGTGAGTGGCGCAACAAGAAAAGTTAGGTGTTTTCTTTGTGTTGATGGATCCCTCCCACCCAGCCACCCCTGTGAGTCCATCTCTGGAACGTGGATGAACAGATATTATTCCTTAAAAACAAAAACAAAGAGCAAGTGCCCAAGCCCCTTGAAAACTCAAAGAAATACAGCAAACACTCCAGCAGCTCTCTCTTAAAATGCCAAGCTTATGGTTCTCCCCTGCCCAATAAGGAAGGAGGCTAGCACATCTTAAGACTACAACTCCCATTGGCCATGCTAGCTGGGGATGATGGGAGTTGTCATCCCACACATCTAGAGAGCCATTAGCACATCTTAGGACAGCCTTCCCCAAGCTGGAGGGGGGCCTCCAGATGTGTGTGTCTACAACTCCCATTGGCCATGCTAGCTGGGGATGATGGGAGTTGTCACCCCACACATCTAGAGAGCCATTAGCACATCTTAGGACAGCCTTCCCCAAGCTGGAGGGGGGGGTCTCCAGATGTGTGTGACTACAACTCCCACTGGCCATGCTAGCTGGGAATCATCCTCATCTATTGATGATAGGTCACAGACCCATTAGAGCTAGCTGGGAACGACGGGAGGTGTCGTCCCACACATCTGGAGGGCCCCAGGTTGGGGACAGCTGGCTTAGGATCAGACAACACGGGGAAATCCCTACCTGGGCCACGGCCACAAAGCAGCCGCTCACCGCAAGGAACCGCAAGGCGGCGGGCAGCCCTTCTGCCATGGGCGGTCTGGTGGCGCGACGCCGGAACACCCTCCGAGGGAAAGGGGAGAGCAGAGGAGGCCCGGCGCCGGGGGAGCCCGGGCCCAGACGAAAAAGGCGGGAGAGGGCGGGCGGACGTCTGGGGCGACGCTCGGCGAGGCTTCCCCCTCTGAGGCCAGTCCGAGAAGCAGGTCTGCGCCGAGCCGCCGGAACAGAAGTCTGCTGCTGGTGGTGCTGCTGCTGCTGCTGCTGCTGCTGCGGTGAACTTCCCCGACAGCCCGAGCCGAGAGGCCACGGGAAATCGCGGCGCCCGGGCGGCGGCGCCTGCCGGCCCTCCCCCTCGGCCAGGGCTGAGGTGAAGAAAGCCACGGCGCCGCAAGCCCGGCCAGCCTGCGCCGCTGCAGAGGGGAGGGAGGTGGCGGCGCCTCGCTCGCTCGCTCTCCCCGCCAAGTTAGACGGGCGGGCGGAGACCCGCCATTCGCGTCTCCCGCCCGGCGGCGGGTTTGCGTTCGCTCTCGGGCTGCTTTGAGGCGGGGGAACCGGCGCTCGGGGAGCAGGGCTGGACCCTTTCCAGGCTCCGCAGCCCCCGCCCGAGGGGAGAGCACAGGTCCAGCCCGGGGAAGTTTCCGGAGGTTTCGGCTGTGGGAAGCGCGCGCCGGACGCTGTGGAAACGGGGAGAAAAAGGAGACAGGCTACTCCGTCGCCCCGCCCCGCTCACATCGGCTCAGACCTATGCAGCAGTAGCGTATGTTGCTATGCTGAAATAGCATTGGAAAGGTAAGCAAGCGGTAATAAGGGGTGCAAAAGGCGGGGGGGGGGGCGGAGCTCTGAAGTAACAAATATTTAGAGCAGGTATTTGTAAAATGTTGCCACCATAAGAACATAAGAAGAGCTGTGCTGGATCTTCACGCACCACATAGTTAAACTATGGAATTTGCTACCACAAGACGTAGCGATGGCCACCAGTTGGGATGGCTTTAAAAGGGGGTTAGACACATTCCCGGAGAAGAAGGCTATCAATGGCTACTAGTCCTGATGGCTATGCATCACCCCCAGTATCAGAGGCAGTTGCTGGGGAACATGGGGGGGGGGGTGCTGTTGCACTTGTGTCCTGCTTGTGGGTTCCCAGTTGACAGCTGGTTCACCACTGTGTGAACAGAATGCTGGACTAGATGGACTCTTGGCCTGACCCAGCACAGCTCTTATGTTCTTAGACCAAGATCCACCTAGTCCAGCATTCTGTTCATGCAGCGACCAACCAACTGCTCACTCAACCACTATTCCATGCTTTACAACTGCTTCTACATTCCTTATATGTTAACGTCTGCCAACCCTAATTTTAATACTAACAACTATTATTAACATGCAAACTGTGCTCTGAGCATGTGCAGTTTTGTATGTTAAGCTTACTTAACGGAGGGAGCAATCCTATGGCCACTAGTCAGCGGCTAGACGGCGACGGGATATCTTGTTTTCCGGGAACCGACTCCGGAGCCCACGCTACGAGGTCAGTTCCCAGAGAACCGACCTTCCCCTCCTTCCGCGCTGCCTCAGAGGCAGCACAGAAAAGGCCCGTGCTCCGTGTTTGCAAGAGGAGTGCGGAGCGGCCAAAACAGGGCGCTCCAGGGCGGGCGGAAACACCGATACGACACATCCAATGTATTGTATGGCAGCCTCCTCCCCCGCTCTGCCCTCCCGCGGCTGTCTAGCCGAAAATGCAGGGCAGGAAGAGCATGGAGGGAATGATCCCTTCCCTGCTTCTGCCCTGCATTGGATAGGCACCTCCGAGTTTGGAGGTGGGCACCTATCTGCATAGGATTGCACCCTAAATCCTAGCACCATCATGACTACAGACATAAAATGGAGTTTGCTTCTGCTGCCCATCTGCTGCCTTCATCTCTGGGTGGTCATTTGGAAGCCCCCTGGGCTGTAGGGCCCTGCACTGTGGCCCCAAGCTGCACCACTGAGGATATTACTATTTTTAAAAAACCATTAAAATCAACACAAAACGATTATTTAAATACACTTTAAAAAGAAAAACAGCTAGGGAGGCAGTTGGACTGTGGAACAGCAAGGGAACTAAAACTGTGCTAACGGGGGAAGATAAGGAGATTGCAGAAAAACAGAAGTATTTACAACTGTCTTCACTGTGGAAGATGTAGGACAGATACCCCTGCCTGGACTTACTTTTTCAGAGCAGGAGTCAGAAGTACTGAGACAAATACTGGTGACAACAGATCTAGGCCTTACTGACAAATTAAAAAAATGAACAAACCTATGCTACCTCCAGTATCAGAGGCAGTAAGCCTGTGTATACCCGTTGCTGGGGAACATAGGTGGAAGGGTGCTGTTGCACTCATGTTCCTGCTTGTGGGTTTCCTGTCAAGAGATCATTGGCCACTGTGTGAACAGAATGCTGGACTGGATGGACCCTTGGTCTGATCCAGCAGGGCTCTTCTTCTGTTCTTATGTTCATTGGGTCTAGATGGTATCAACCTGAAAGTTCTTAAAATAACTCAAATGTGAAATTGCTGATCTTCAAACAAAACTCGTGCATAAAAATCAGCCTCTATAACTGAGGACTGGAAAGTGGGCAATACCAAGTTTTAAACAGGGATCCTGGGCAAATCCAGGAAATTACTGGCCAGTTATCTTAACTTCCCAAGTAAATGGGTGAAAGCATGATTAAAGATAAAATAGGCAGGGAGGTGGCCAAGTTTGCTAATGACACCAAACTATTCAGGATGATGTGAGTAAAAGAGATTGCAAAGAACTGCAAAAGAATCTCTCCAAACTGGGTGAATGGGCATTAAAATAGCAAATTCAATTTAAAGTTAGTTAATACAGCTCAGTGTAAGCAAATGTAAAGTGATGCACATTGGGCCTAAAAGAAATAATCCTAACTTCACATATACTCTGATGGGATCTGAGCTGGCAGTGAACTGACCAGGAAAGAGATCTTGGGGTCATAGTGGATAGCTCAATGAAACGACTCAGTGTGACGCTGGGGATGAGGATTAGACAAATTCATAGAGGATAAGGTTATCAATGGCTGCTAGTCATAATGGCTATATACTACTTCCAGCATCAGAGGCAGCAGGCGTCTGAATACAACTTGCTTTGGAACACAAGCACTCATGTCCTTGTGGACTTCCCCTGGAAATCTAGTTGGCAAGTGAGGGAAACAGGATGCTGGAATTGATCCATTTTTGGTCTAATCCAAGAAGGGCTATGTTTTCAACAGTATTCTCTCTTGCCTCCAAGTAAAATGACATATCCTCCCCAAATTGCAAACCAGTCTCAGTGAACATGGAAGGATCATTATATTTATTGAAAATTTTTATATACTGCCCTTCGCCTTATGGTACCAGGAATCATTATACGTTTGTTCAGTCGCATCCATTCTGACAGAAGATGAACCCCTAATTAATTACTGCAAGACTATGTTTAATGCAAGAGTCTTGCAGACTTCAAAGTTATCACTCACATGAACATTCTGTGGAGGTGGTTACTTACTTGACTTGGAGATTTTGTCTTTCAGGACAACAGTCTTTGAGATCATGAGATGTTAAGAGTTTAGAACAGATATTTGCAAAATTTTGCCACCATGATCCTTCCTAATTCAAGTGAGAATGAGGGTTGCCTCAAGTATGTTTAAGACAAAATAAAGACAGATCCCATTGACTGGTGGAGCTTCTTCTTGGGCCGGGCAAGAGAATTCATATGTAGCTCTGAAAAGGAGCCAAATAAAAGAGCAAGTGTGTTCAAAAACCACCATGACATATTTTGATCTTTTCCGCCAAATCCAAGATCCTTCTGGGGAGACCCTGTCAGGATGTTTTACATCCTATAAGTCAAGGGTCCCCAACATGGTGACTGCAGGCACCCAACTTTTTTATTTAAAAGAATTACACAGATCCTGTTATTATTACAGATAAAATAACTGTGAAATGATCATTCTAATAATGCCAGTGAGCACAATCAAGCCTAAATTAAGCGCTTCTATGTCCTACTGATTTCAACAGGAAAGAGCTCATGCTAATGTGACTTTAGAATGCTTAACTTTGAGTCATGACCCTCATGAATACAGTGTAATGTTGTTAGGGTGAACAACTATGACATAAAGATTCGCATATATTTCACTTTTGCTACAGAAATATCAACTCAACCCAATTGGTTGAAAGACCTGATCTGAATTTTTTTATTTCTTTCCATTTTTTAATATACATACATGGATTTGTATGAAATCCATACAACGTTCTAGCAATTATACATAGACTTCAATAAGAATAGACCAAATATCCAAATAAGTATCTATTTGAAGTTGGCATCTATATGCCACCTATTCAAATATGGAAAGCTTTGTAAGGTCCTCAGTCCATTGCATTGGAGGAGGTGAGTGTTTATCCTTCCAATGTTCTAATACAAGTCTTTTAGCTGTCAAAAGGGTGCAGAGAATCCATTTACGCTGACCATGCATTAATTTCTGTGAGGCAGGTAAATAATTTAAAAGAGCGTGCACATCAGTGAATATGAAAGACAGTTCCAGTACAAAATTTTTCTGTGTAGTAACCTCCCCGCAAAAAGAAGCAACTACCGGACATTGCCAAAACATACGTTTAAAAGAAGCACTGGCTGTATTGCACCGCTAGCAATTAGCCGAATTAGACAATCCCTTATTAAAGAGATGTTGCATTGTCCAATAGCCACAACGCAAAAGTTTTTGTTGAGGAAGACGCATCCTAAGATCCATAGATGCGAAAGGTGGATACCAAAGCAGCGATCTATGGATTAGGCACTGATTAGGTGCCCACAGCAGTATCTCAAATTCCCAAATGTGCCCATAGCTCGAAAGTATGTGGATCCCTGCTCTAATCCATACTATACCAGCAAAGCACTCCTTTGAACTTATATTTGTCTGCTACAGCAACAATCCACTGAACAGAAAGGAGACACTGAGGCATGCACCTTCAAGATTATGAGTGCAAAGTACAGGGGTTGGGACAGGCAGGTGAGGGTGTAGAGGAAGTGATCCACAAAACAGCCCGACACACACACACAAAACTACACATATGCATGCACGCGCACACACAAAACACACACATCTCACACTCAGGGCAGAAATGTCACATCTTCTACTGCACTCTCCACCCTAATTAAAAAAAAATGCCCCTAAAGAGCTTGCTATGGTCCATTCATGCCTCTAACCTTGAGTAAATGGTGGCTTTATGGCCGCCATTTGCGTAAAAGACCTTTCACGCAGAATAATGAGCTGCCATTCTTATGCAAAATGGCAGCTTCCTAGGGGACCAGGCAGAGCTTGTTGGGTTGTAGAGGGGCTTGCGCAGCATGGCGAGCAGGGATGGCGAGCAGGGATGGGTCGCAGCCAGGGTTTCACAAGTGCCTGGCAAGGGTGGATGGAGGTGAGTCCATCCATCCCTGCCTCCGAGGCCCTTGCAGCCGTGACATCAGAGCTCTGTCGTTGGTAGAGGCAAAGGGGGGGGGCAAGATTGGGATGTGTATTGTGGGCAGATGGGAAGATGCTTTGGATCTAGTGTATAGCTAAGTGCTGTTCTGCACAGTTGTATCAGAATCCACCAAGGCTGAATTCCTCAAAGATCTCTAGCATTGACTTCACTGCACAATGAATCCAAGTTAATACTTTTGAAGCCCTAGTGCCACCTTTGGTGCTTTGAGGCAGTGATGAAATGAAGTAGCAAGACACACCAGAAACATTTTAATTACTTTATTTTCTATCTGTATACAAGTTAGTAAATGAAGTAGCCAATGTAATTAAATAGTTTTAACATGTCAGGATCATAAAAAATACACCCAGAACCAAGGTAGGATAGATATGTACACTTTTAAGATACATTAAATAAGTTATTTGAACATGTTTTCCAGCTGTGTGCAGTATTTTAAGGGGTATGATTCAACATTTTGCAGCACCTTACAACAGCCCCTCTGGCCTCAAAATGAGACTATTCATGTAAAGACCAGTGCCACACTTGGTTTGTGCAAGAGCACCCTTGGAATGCCACATAAGAACTGCACTATATACCCAGAAAAGCCCCCCTACTGCCCTCAAATGGTCTCAGATGGCTCCTTTTCCCTGCCCCCAAACACAAGAGCAGTTCATTACAGCATGTCTGCTCCATAGGCTCTAGATTTGGTTATTTACTCTATATACACACATGGATATGAAATCCATAGAGCAAAATTAAAAGGAAACATATTGCACTGAGCAGATCTTGAATACTGTACCAAGTATGTGCTTTTAGAATACTGTGTTATTTCCAATTTCCACTTAAAGAGGACAAGAACTTTATCACAACCCATCAGGCTTTGGGTGCCTGAAATAAACTTTTCAGATATGACATAATCTCATTAATGGTACTTACTGCTTTCTTGAAAGTGGGGGAAGTCATTATTCGAGAACTTGAAACGAAAAGGAGAATCTTAAATACTAACAGGTTTAGAAGAGCAAAAGCTATGGCAAACTTCTCAGGCCCCAGGGTTTGCTTTGAAGATGTTCCTATCATGCGAACCCCAACCACCCTTCCTTTTGGTGGAAGTTACAACAGGTGGGTGTACTCTGTTGAATAGAAAGTATTCATTACAAATTGTGTGTTCCTGTGGGAGAAATCTCTGCTAGTTTTGGTAGCAAAGTTTACGTCAATGGAACTTACATCAGCCTCCTGACTTGTCCAGGATCTGACTTTGATTGTTGCTGTATATGCATGCACTAGAATGAGCAGTCCTACATAAAACTGTAAGTGAGGGATCACATTTTTGAATGCTCCATGTAAAAAAACAGTACCTCCCTGCAAGAAACAAATCAGAATCTCAGGAAGAGGTATGAGCTAGAACATCTTGCCCTGGTGAGTTAGTTTTCTTACTTCAGGGAGTTTAAAAAGGAAACAAGAGGAAACACTGTAAAGTGAGATTTCCCCCACCTTCAGTCTGAACTGGTACAGCCCACTTCTTCCACCACCACATTCTGCTATGTGTGTAGAGCAGACCTGTAACCTCGTTATGTTGCCTTGCACTTTAAATACATGGAACTCTCTCAAGTCCCAACTGCATCTGAAGTTGTGTGCAACATAATTAACAATATACTATTTGCCAAGAGAAGATCAATGAACAGTGGAGTTGCTTCAGGAATCATGCTCGTCTCTCAGAGCAAGTTGCTTGCATTTCAGCTATACACCCATTCTTAGACAAGGGAGTAGCTTTCATGGCTTTAAGCGATCAAGTTAAGACAATGGGATTTCAGGAAGAGAGAAATGCCTCTTGCATCTATGTTGCAAGATACCTGCTTTTGCAATCAGTGGAGGCTGTTTGGTTCTTCTGTACAACCATGCGGCTGGCAGAAATACACATCTGGCTGTGTTACTGTTAAAATACAGCCTAAGCTAAGGGCTACTTCTTGGGCCCAAACTCAAACTAGACATAAAGGGAGAGCCGTGTGCACTTATTCCCTGTTCACATGTGCCTTGTTGATATGTAAAGGTTTTTGTTCACTTGTTTGGTACTTGCATTAAATGGAGCACACAAGTGAGGGCAGCAAAACTATGCTCACCTTACTTCACTGCACTTTATCAGTTCACATAATTTACTTGGAGTTCAGCACCAATACTAGAAGCAAACAGGACCAGGGAGAAAATTGTCTGAAGCAACTGAGAGCAACGAGATTGTGGGGGGGGGATTTTTCTCCTAAATCACCCACATAGTCATACATTCCACACTTCATATAAAAATAGACTGCCCGCACACGCACGTTATACATGGCTATGGAACTTGAAATATGAATGAAAATGGACACAGCTGCCCCACAATATCTAGTCTGGCCCTTATGAGTCACACCCAAATACAAACATGTATCATATAAAGCATAGCGTTGTATAATGCAAGACTTTTTCTTCCAAGTTACAGAAAGATGATCTGGCCTTTTCCACTGTTGCTACTTGCATATTGTTTAAAAGAGAGATCTATTCTTTATCTATGAGAGGTCTATGATTTCTACATATGTGTACACTTCATAACCATTGTCATACATACACTTGTTTTGTCCTCAGGCCGGTTACCAAAAAAAAAAAGACTTTTAAGAAGCACCTATAAGGAAAGCCACTTGGATATCATACATTGTTATTTAAATGCACACAACAAACCTGTCCCATCCCTTACTTTAAACCAGCTCAAGCTTAATACTTGTATGGAAAATTAAGGAATGCTTTATTTTTTTTTATGGAGCTCAAAGTGGAAGGTTATCAGTTGTAAAAAAAGAGGGAATATAAAGAGGCCAAAGCTCAGTTATAACCACCCATTTATTGAAACTGGCTATCTGCTCTCATATTAAAAACCTTACAACTGCAGACTTGAATAAATTAAAATAATTTGCTTTCCGCCTACCTTATTGAGAGCTGAATTTCCCCTATGAAAATGTAGGCCAACATAGACCCTGGATAGGACAGTGTACCTGTGTGCGCATTACCAATTTCTCTGTAAGCCAGAATCAAATGTCTAACAAGTAAATCTCTCACTGTCACATTCTCACAATATGCCTCATCTGGCTTAACAGACTTCTCAGCTTTCCACAGAGACTTCTATCCACTTCACGTGCTATAGGTGTCACGACTATGGAGGAGAGGCTTCTACAGGAAGACAAAGTAGCAGTGTTGGCCTTTGTTGACTGCTTACAACGGAATTGCAGGCTTGCAATCACCATCGAATGGTGCTCACCTTTCCCCAGGCTGCATGGAGAAGGCTGATCATAAGGGGAAACTAATGTCAGATCTAGTACATTACCCAGTATCTGTGTTCAAACCAACACCCCATACAATCATGGTTTTGAGGACAACATTAGTCTTGCCTCCTTAACTACAAACACACTTATTTTTACTGGCCTTTATTATATACAAACTCAAGTAAACATTTCATACTTACAGAAAAATAATTAAAAAGTGCTTATTCTCAGGTTGCGAAGATGCCCAAATCTCCATATATCTGGTCTATTGTGCCACACAACCCATCTTCATACAGTTATTGTTCAGAGCGCCTATAAGAATTGCAAATGAGTTTCCACAGTGCCAAATGAACTATTGCTGAAACAACCCATTTGTTAACATTACTGAAGTGTGTAGGGACTGGGGTTTTACTTTCCTCAAAACCGTACTGAAATTAGAAGAAACCAGGACTATCTACAGTGGAGGACTGATTCTTTAAGGCACCCTTTAGGTACTGAATGAAAACAAATACTAATAAAAAATAACCAAGTACCTCTTGTGGAGTGGGGCTGAGGAGAAGAATGTAGTAAAATTAAATGTCTATTTTATGGCAGTACCTAGTGCAGGAGTGGACTACCTGTGGTCCTCCAGATGTTTTGGCTCACAATTCCCATCATCCCTCACCATTGACTATGCTGGCTAGGGCTGATGAGACTTGTAGGCCAGAACATCTGGAGGGGCACAAGTTGCCCACCCCTGAGATTTCTATCAAGATTGAGGCCCTTTTCATGGAATCATGGAGCTTCCTTTTGAGAAAATTTGGCTTGTGGGTGCATTTTATTTGAAAGAGGACAGCTATATTTCTTGGTATGTTGCTGAAATCTAAGCTGGGGTACACAGAGGCAAGTTGCTTATCAGTAAAATATTTGACCAATATTTATACAATTAAAAGAAAGCAGGGCTACAAATGATGAATTTTTATGTTGATAAATGGCTAAAATCCTCATCTAATACTGCTCATGAAAACAAGTAAAACAACATCAGTGCAGAACAGATCAAATTTTACACAATAATGCTTACAGAAATTACTCTTGTCACAGCAGTGGCCTTATTAACAGATTTACTTGGTTCCTCATAACTGAGAAGCATATTTTAAAGATAGCAATAGCCCCACTGCAATAGCTTCAACAGGCTGATTTGGGGCCAGAATGCCCACTGTTTTTTCATATTAAGACACTTTATAGCCACAGGCCTCTTCTGTACAAGACATCACCACAAACAGGTTTCAGTGCTCCAATGTGATGTACAGCAACCTGTGGAAGATATCGCATAGGTGAGAGGCTAATCTATTTCGTGGTCCCATTTATGTCCTTGTGAAGGTATAGCTCTGATTCTGAGTAACTCTGAACACCATCCTCCAGCCTCTTTCGTGACCATTCTGACACCTAAACTTAAAGTGCAGACTTCATACTCCAGACACACGCAGTTCGAAGGCAGTACTTGAAGATCCTTTAGCTGCTACTGAAGAGGCCAAGTTGTGGGTGGAAGGACAGCATTGCCTTGCGTTCTTTTCAAGCCAGAAGAAATTATTCCATCGCATCACCCAAGAGGTGCTTCACTTTAGCAATTCAGGCCCAGCCCTGTCCAGTGATCTGGCACCATCAGAAAATACTTGTCCATCGCTTCACAAAACCTGGTACGGTACAATTCTGGAGATACTACAGTTGGCATTTTACCTAATAATTTATAGAAATTAACTTGAGTCAGCAGGAACACAATAATAGCTAAACTTTATGAGCAGTATCCAATTGGGGCCTTCCGCATGTGGCCAGCCCCACCAGTTCTAGTCTGCAAGTGGCTCCTACCGCTTGCACGATGCAATGTAGAACTTCCAGGGGCAAGCCCTAAAACAAGCAGAAGCGCTCGTTTCTGGAAGAGGTAGGGCTCTGGCAACCTCTCAACTTCCAGAAATAAGCATTTCTGCTGGTTGCGGGGTTTGTCCCTGGAAGCACTATATCACATCGCACAAGCGGTAGGGACTGCTTGCGGACCAGGGACAGCAGGACCAACCAAGCACAGAAGGCCCTAACTGGATACTGCCCTATGATAGCATCTAGATGTTTTACTCAAGACTGTACTTGGCAAAGAGCCTCAAAAAACACTAGACGTTGTTCTGAAGACCATTAAAACCAGATAGGCAGGGCATAACCCCAAGGGCATTATTTCTTCCCATTTAAAGATGGGAATAATGAATGGAGGTATTAGTACAAATGCTGCGATGAAGATGGAAAAACAAACCAAATCTTGAGCACCAACTGAAGTTTTCGGTTACATGATGCTTACTCTCAAGCTGCAGACAATACTCATCTATACGCCGTGATCTTCAAATGTACATGTAACTCAGCAGCATGACACTGCAAAGCATCAGGCTGCCATGCAAAGGATATTATGCCCAAATGGCAGGATGATACTCCCAAGCAAGTATTTAGGGGCAGGCAAGAAAAGGTAATTCTAACAAGTATGGCGTAATGGTTAGAGTGTTGGACTGGGACTCAGGAGATCCGGGTTCTAGTCCCCATTTGGCCATGGAAGCTCACTGGGTGACTTTGGGCCAGTCACTGACTCTCAGCCTAACCTACCTCACAGGGTTGTTGTGAGGATAAAATGGAGAGGAAGAGGACTATGTAAGCTGCCTTGGGTTCCTTGCCAGAGGAAAAGAGGTGGAATACAAGTGTACTAATAAAATAAAAACAAGTAAATTGGTTTCTGCCTCCCAATATAGTTTCTATTCAGAGTAGAGAGATCCATGGTATTCCCCCAAACTCTTTTAATGCCTTGATGGCTTTTTAGCAGATAAGGTGGTATACAGCATCAGCTATAACTTGGAAACAATTCTTAGACTCACCTTGACCTCCTAAGATGCCTGTTGACTTCACTACCATTTCAAGCCTTTTGTCCCAAGTAAATGTGCGAATGTAATCTGCAATAAAAAGATAACATGGGTTAGCTATAGAGACCTATGCAAGGCCAACCCCTGATGCTATCTAGAACTTGTGCCATAAACAAATATATTTACATGTTCACAGTTCCTTCTGTCTACATGGAACCTCTTCACATCCCCACTTCTGTAATGCTATTCACCTATTTCTCTTCCTAGCTCATCGTCTTGAGGCTCCATAGGAAAGGGATGTCTTCCTCCAGATGTTTTACATGCATTTGGATGGCAGGTATCATCCATTTCAGTTATAACTGCTTAACAAAGCTGACAGCCAATTACCTGCAGCTGACACCAGTATCCTAAAATCAAATGGTATGCTCAGAGAATCATTGTTCTCAGTGCACTGTTCTGAATTTCAGGATGCTACAAATGTTTTATAAACAGCAAAAAATATTAAGCCGATTTTGGAAGGCTAAAGGTTGCGTTTTACAACAGAGACACCACTCTGAGGCTATTCCACATGACTGAAGAGGACTAAACACTGAAACACAAATAAAATGTGGATGTTTGCTTCTGATTTTTAAAGATACATCAGATTTGGATGGTCTAACTCACAAGATGGGTACCCCTTTCAGCCAGAGGGCGAAATTCCATTTCAGAGAAGCTCTCAGGAGCTGCATTCCCGCAGTGGGTGTGGCCACAGGCAAAAGGTATGAGCCCCAAATATGGTAGCTTTAGGATGCAATCCTATGTATGGCTGGCTGGGGAATGCTGGGAGTGGTAGGACTTTTCCATCTAAACATGTACAGGATTGTGTTCTAAAGTTCTTAGTGCCAGTAACTAAGTCTCAGGAGAGGCATTTCAACCTTTTAGAGTGGGAAGAAGACTGCACAAAAGTCAGGAAGCCACCAAAGGATTATTGGTCAGGAGGCAAGGAGTGTGGCTACCTGGGGAACCCAAGAGGGCCAAATTGGGATGCCAGAAGTGCAGGATTAGCCCACAGGCCTGAGGTTCCCCATCCCTAGTCTAACTGAATCTCTAAGGATAAAGCTTACAGTAGAGACAGCCAAGCAGTGAGTGGGGGCTGACCCAAGCAGCACAGCAGCCCATACAAAGAGCTTGCCTTGGGGAGCAGCTGCCACATGGAGTACATCCCAAGCAGGCTCCGCCTAAGGAGCCCTCCTAGGATCAACCACTCCTTGGTTGTTTCAGGTCATAAGAAGAGCCATGCTGGTCAGACCAAGTCAGACCATCTAGTCCAGCATGCTGTTCACACAGTGGCCAATTAGCTGCCCATGCAAAACCCACGAGCCGGTCACGGGCGCAACAGCACCCTCCCACCCATGCCCCCAGCAACCAGTGTACATAGGCTCACTGGTACTGGAGGTAGCACATAGCCATCAAGACTAGTAGCCATTGATTGCCTTTTCCTCCAGGAATTTGTCCAGCCCCCTTTTAAAGCCATCCCAACTGGCGGCCATCACTACATCCTGTGGTACTGAATTCCATAGTTTAACTATGCACTGTGTGAAGTACTTCCTTTTATCTGTCCTGAATCTCCCACCAAACAGCTTCATGAGATGACCCTGGGCCCTAGTATTGTGAGAGAGGGAGAAAAGTGTCTCCCTTTCCACATTCTCCAAACCATGCATAATTTTGTACACCTCTATCATGTGTCCCCTGACCCTCCTTTTTTCCAAGCGAAACAATCCCTCATAGGGGAGATGCTCCAGCCCCTTGATCGTTTTAGCTGCCCTTTTCTGCACTTTTTCCAGCTCTACAATATCATTTTTTAGGTGTGGTGACCAGAACTGGACACAGTATTCCAAGTGTGGTCACACCATAGAGTTGTATGGGGGCAGTATGATATTGGGTCAAAGTTACGTACCAATAATCCCAACCACAAGTTCATCGCTGGTATCATCCCGGCCCACCAAAAGAGAATAGTCAATGATGAGATGGCTGGAAAGGAAGTATGAATCGCTGTGGATGGAAGCCTTCAACACAGCCTTGGAGTGGGAACGGATGTATAAGGGATTGTCCCGCACTAACTTCAAGAGGTTTTCATCCAGCAGAACCACATCGCAGCTTTCTTTCCCAGTGTCCATTTTGACATTTCTGTTCCGCAAGGAGCCTTTCAGGTCAAAGACCTAGTAGCAAAAAAGGCAGCAAGTTTCACAATGGGGGAAATTATTTCTTCAAAATCCCAGAACAGCAGTACCCAGTTTATTTAATAAGGGAATTCCTGCAATGCCTCCCCACCTAAATCAGCTAAAAATTTAGAAGCTGTATTACATAAACTTTATACATTTTTTAAAAAATAAATTGAATCATGTAGTAAAATGCTTGTTATTTATTAGTAACTTTTTTGCTTGTGTCCCAGATCTGATGCTGAATCAGTGTTATAGCAAGTCTTTAAACTAGAACCTCAAATTGCCACTCCCTGAACACCACAGCCATTGCAGTTAAGTAGGCAACAACATGGCCTTGGAACATGCCAAGTTCAAACCTCGAGCATCTCTATACTAGCCTAAAATTCTGCATTTAAAACAGGGCTTTCTGCTTCCATGTTAAATGCAGGATCATGACAGACTCCCTTTACGGATGCTTCCTTCCCCCCACTTTCCCCCCTCCTTTTCCCCCCTTATTGAAGTCTTCCATATGTTTCATTATACAGCCGCTAGATGGCGTTGTGGTCTAGCGCCTCTTATTGTAGGTTTTCCTGTTTTCATGGAGGGAACTAAAGCAGAACTCAAGCACAGTAATTTGTTAGCTCATTTTCTCCGATCTTTTAAAAAATGGAATAAAGGTAATTTAGTGCGGGGGACGCCCTGGAGGTTGATGACATCATCTAAAGGACCCATAAACTTCCATGAGTAACCAATCTCAACAGCAGGATAAAAACTCCATGTGGAGAAGCCCTTCTTATCAGCCAGAAATGCGTTTGGATGGCCTTAAAGTCACAGCTGCAGCCTCTGGCCTTCCACCCATAAAATGGTAAAGAGCAGGGGGCTGTTTCACATGGTTATTCCAAGACTGATTAGCCTTCCTCCTCAAATATCCAGGGGGCATTTTGTTATATGTTTTAAGTTTCTATGTTTTACTTGACTTTTGATAGTACTGGATCTTACTATGAGTTACTCTGGGTGCTTCTTCTTGAGGCAGAAAAGTGGGATATATGTGTTAACAAACAACAAGATGAAGAAGGGTTAACATTCCTGAGACAAAAAGCTATACAGTGGGAGATGAGAGGGGGAAGGAAGTGGGGCCACTTCACCAGCCCTACTAAAAATTCATCCCCATCCCCCCTCCCCGCTTCCCTCCCCATTCCTCCTCCTTGTGTGTTGAGTTTTTAGACTGTAAACCTGTGAACAGGGACTGCCTCGTTTTACGGATTATATGTAAGCTGCTCCAAGAGCCTCTTTGGCTGAGGAGTGGGATAAAAATGCTTTAAATAAAATAAATAATAGGAGTGGTTGTATCATAAGTCTAAATAAATGCTGCTGAACTGTAAATAAAAAGATACCTTCTTAAGTTTGCTACAGAATTTCTACCGCAAAGTAACCTGTGTGTCAGTAACAGTTCAGCTAAAATTTGCAAAGAACTAATTCTGCGCGCACATGCACACACACACACTCCAATAAAAAGACACTTTGCTCTAACAATTTTGCAAGCCAGTATTTGAAGAAATGTATTACACATAAGGCTGAGACAGCTGGTACACATTTAATGCCAAACCATGGCCCAGTGAATATGCAATAAGGGGACATTTGGCCAGGATAAAATCTAAAAGGCATGATGTTAGTTAAGACCGTATTACTCAAGAATGATGCAATTTTAATTTTTTTTAAATCACACAGGTATGAAATCTAATGTTCTTGCTTATAAACCTGGTAGTTCCAAGCCATATGAGCTGCCACAGACTGAAGTTCACCTGAACAGGCATTTCTAAGGAAGTTTAGAATTCCTGCTACAATTAGCAGCAGGTTTGTATCATTTGTCCCAGTGTCCCAGGGTCAGAAGAATCATTCAGATCAAGGACAGCAACTTAGCTGCAGAAGGGAGCATTTATTTTCCCCTAAACTCTTAGACTGACTTTATAAGTTGTACTCATTTTCATGAAACGAAGACTTCTTTATGCACGTATACATCTTGGAAGTCAAATTGTTGTGGCACAACAAAAAGGTACGGCTACCCACAAAGATTGGAGGGTGGCGCCTTGCCAAAGTCCAACACTGGGCGGAAATAACATCGGCAAGCCATCAATGGCCAAGTTTGCACGTCACTTTACGCCATGGTGGCTTAATAAACTACTCACACTAGCTTATTCTGAAAATAAGCTACTGTCATCCTCCACAAGATTGGCCAAATGGGCTACTGTGAGAAGCGTATTTTCTCTGCCCATTCCCCTCCTCCCTCTCCAGTCCTCCCGCTGTGTGGGAGGGTATCCCTGCTTCCCGTGCATTGCAGTTGGCATGGAAAAGTGAGCAGTGTCAGTCTTCTCATGGAGGGCAGTAAATGTGGTACTTTGCAGTAGTGGGATTGTGCCATCAAGGGAGGCTGTGCTGTGCTGCCTGACTTTGCTTTTTCACAGAGAAGTGGCCAGAAAAGGGGGAAAGGGGTGGGGGCTATAACTCCTTGGCAGTTTGCTGGAATGGGGCAAAATTGCATAGGTGGGGACCCCTCACAGGGCACCTCCAAAAGCTGTAGTGGATGACTATGCAATTTTTCTTCATGGAAAAGTGTGCATGTTTTTCCCCATTCCCCCATTGCCCCCTATTCTGCAGTTGCCTCTGTTCCTCTTTATTTTTCCTTTGCACATTTCCGAATTTGCACATGTACAGAGTTGTGATCAGGGATCTTTTCCTCTGCCTTTTCTTTTACACAAATGTGCAAAAGCGCATTTTCACGGAGAAGTCTGTGAATGTGTAACTTCACTGTCACGGGATCATGTGATCTGTGAAGGCTGGGATTCTCAGCAGGGGAGGCTTGTCATTGTGTTACTTCACAGCTGTGGGATCATGCAATCTGGAAATGCGGGCCAGAAAAGGAAAAAAGGGGGTGGGAGCTCTAGTTCCTTGACAGTTTGCTGGAATGACACAAAATTGCACAGCTGGGGTCCCCTCATAGGGAGCCTTCAGATGCTGTAGTGGATAATTGTGGAACTACACTTCATCATGGAAACATGAGCAGTTCTTTCCCTATTCTCCTATTTCCTAAGTAGGCAGTTCCAAAGTACCGATCAGGGAAGCCTGTCATTGTGTAACTTCATTGTAGCAGGGTAGCATGATAGCACAAGGCTGTCATTGTACTCGGGGAAAGCTGTCATTTTGTAACCATAGTGCAGCATCAGGGAAGGCTGTGCTTGTTTGGCTGCGGTTGTCCCTGGGCTGTTTGTCAGAAAAAGGGCTCGGCAGGATGGAGCAGAGCAGCCACAGCAGTTCTGGCTGCTCTTGCGAGCTGACTCTGTAGGCAACTGGAATACGCCATAGTGAGCGCCAGATGACACAATAAGCCATGGTGGCTTGAATAAACCTCACTGCAGATTGTGGCCTATCAGAGTAGCTTATTGGGGGGAAATAAGCCATCGTGGTACAGGAAAACCACGTAGAGACAACATGATAAACCACCATGGCTTATTCAGAAAAATAACCCATCGCAGCTTATTGTGATATGCAAACCCAGTCATTATCTCCAAGTGTAATGAGCTGCTGCTGGCAGCTTTACTGAGCCTCCTACTGGCAAGAGAAATAGCAGCTCAAGAGAGAGATAAGCTTGCCATGCCTGTGGATGAGCCACTTACTCACCTGAGCCATCTTTCTGCCATAGAAGAGGTTTTCCATGACCAAGAGATCAAGCTTCTTCTCTGTGTTGTTCTGAGAGTTCTTATAACCAATCCGATAAACCCCAAGTATCTTGGCCAAAGCTGTTGGCTTCTGAAATAGACAGGTGGTCTGCTCATTTGTTTCTTTTAAAAGGTTTTAATTGTTTTGATATGGTGTTTTATTCTTTTATCTTTGTTGCTCACCACTCCTATATCTTTTGATGCAGAGTGTTACATAGAAACATAGAATCATAGGATAGTAGGGTTGGAAGGGGCCTACAAGACCATTGAGTCCAACCCCCTGCTCAATGCAGGAATCCAAGTCAGAGCATCCCTGACAGATGGCTGTCCAGCCTCATCTTGAACGCCTCCTGTGTGGGAGAGCCCACCACCTCCCTAGGTCATTGGTTCCATTGTCATACTGCTCTTAACAGTCAGGACGTTTTTCCTGATGTTCAGCCGGAATCTGGCTTCTTGTAACTTGAACCCATGATTCCGTGTCCTGCACTCTGGGATGATCGAGAAGAGATCCTGGCCTTCCAGGACATAAATACTATAAATAAATAAGATGCTCAAGTTTCAACTCACAAATAAAATCCTCTAGGGGGAGGGAAGAATCTGCAAAAATATTGCCAGCAGTTGTGTAGTGGAACCAGGGCTTGCAGGGACAGTGACATTATCCCCCCCACCCCCCGCCAAATTGCCTGTTCTCTCTGAGTCTAGCTGCAATTCTCACAGAAGCTGGGGGGGTGGGTGTGGCAGGGGAATGAATTTTCTCCAACAACAATATAGTGTTCCCTGTTGTAACGCAAAGTATTTTCGGGTGACCTGGTCTTGAATGGGCAATTAAGACCCATCAGCTTTACAAAAGACCTGCTCCTCGTGGAGGTAAAGCTACTAGAACTGGTTTGTTGAAAGGGATCAACACAGCTTCCTGCAATTTTCAGACCCTCCTTGGGGGAGTGGCTACAGGGACTGCCATGATGAGCGCCTGCACTTCAAACATTACCACTACACCCCTGCTTGGCAGATTCTCTAGACAGAAATCTTACTTCAAAATGTACTCTTCCTTGATCATGACTAGCTCCCCTACACAATTCACATTTAAAACTAGGAGGCAGGGCTCAAGATTAAAGGGCAAGGGAGAGAACATTTCAAACATCTCACCTTTTGCTGAACTGCATTGGTAATATACGTGAAGTAGTGTGGGGCAAAGTCTAGAAAGGACTGGACTTCCAGGCGGGGCATTTGTTTCAAGATGAATCGGTCATCTAAAGAAGAATGTGTGTTCATGTATTGTATGAGAAGGACATACTTAAAAAAAAAAAATTGTACACAAATTATCCAACCCAATCAGCATCTTCACCTAAAATTAGGGATGTTCGAAAATTCCGCCACGAATCTCAGGGAGGCCGAATGCCAGCGCATTCGGCCCCCTGAAATCGGTGGCGGAACGGCCTGCCCCCCCGCCCCCCCGGGACAAGACTTACCTTGGGTGGATCTTCCTGGCGGCAGCGGCTCTGGTGGCGGTTCAGCGGCAGCGGCCGGTCTTCCAACCGGCCGCCGCCACCATTTCCAGTTAAAAAAAAAAAGTGATAGGCTACGTAAAGATTTACGTAGCCTATCACGGCTAGGTTTTAAAAACAAACTGTGATAGGCTACGTAAATGTTTACGTAGCCTATCATGTCTGACTTTAAAAAAACAACAACAACGCGCGTATGCAAATGGCGGCGGCCACGGCCGCCATTTGTGTTCCTTATTTTGGCACGTCTTAGTCTACGTAAACATTTACGTAGACTAAGACGGCGAAAATAAGGGGAACGCAAATAGCGTAGCGGACACTATGCTATTTGCGTTCCCCTTTTTTTCGCCGTCTTAGTCTTCGTAAATGTTTACGTAGACTAAGACGTGCCAAAATAAGAAACGCAAATGGCGGCGGCCGTGGCCGCCGCCATTTGCGTACGCGCCTTGTTGTTTTTAAGTCAGCCGTGATAGGCTATGTAAACATTTACGTAGCCTATCACGGCTGACTGCAGGGACGCAAACGGCGGTGGCTACGGCCGCCGCCATTTGCGTCTCTGCTAGCCAGCGGCCGGATGTCCGGCTGCTGGCGGGGCCGGCCGGCGGCTCTGCAGAATCCCTGCGGAGCACAGCCGGCCGGCCAGGACTCCGGCGGGGAGGAATGGCGCACCTCCCCCCCCCGGCGAGGATTCCGGGGGGAGGGACGGAACACCTCCCCCCCAACCATAAACATAATCCGCAAAAGGCAAGTGCCTTTCGTACATCCCTACCTAAAATCACATCACAGATGGAAGTTATAATTTTGATCCAAGTTTCAGCTCTAGGCATTCCAAGGTTAGCACAGGGGTGATCCAAGATGTGCTCAAGTAGCCTAATCCATTCATATGGAATAAACAGAGCCAACATTTATGGAGAGGGAAAACTAAGACGTTTCCCCATCAGAAGTTACCTTCAGTCACATAAAAAGCAGCTCCTGATTTGCCTCCTCGTGCCTGCCAAGGCAGTGAGTGAGAGAGGGAACGGATGAAATCTTCTTCACTGCTTCCAAGTATCACTTCACGCATTTTATGGAACTCCCCTGCGTAGTAAATCCGGCAGTAGAACTTGGCGTTTGTATCAGAGAATTCTACAAAGAAACATGGAAGGAGAGGAGCCTATATCACACAGGTGTGTGTGTGTGTGTGTGTGTGTGTATGTGTATACATATACATATATATATATGTAACAGGAGGTCTGTTTTCTAGAAGAGAGGCTCACCCATATTTAAGGTGTCCTCTTTTCAGACTCCTTGTATCCCCTCACCCTAACCTAGCTAACTCTTACTTGAAGATCATCTGTCTTCTTTAGGGCTTTCCTTTAAGAAAACTAAATGTGCAAAAGTGACCTGTAGTATGTTTGGCAGTTTTACATTTTGTATACTACCTTGGGAAAAAATCCCTAAAAGGCAGCTTATCAGCCTTTTAAATAAAAATAATAACATAATAAAATATATCCCTCCTTTCTTTTATGATAGAATTTAAGGTGGCATACGGAGGGTTCCCAGGGAGTTTCCCATTTGCGCATTGACCAGATATACTCAGCTTCAGCAAAGCTGCTGCATCGTGAGCCTTTAAAACTATGCCCTGGGATATAGCCCTGTAGGAGGAGCAGCCATGACAAAGGGACGGGGAGACACACCAGCGCTGGAAGGTTTGGAAGACCTTGAGGATGATTCAGCAATCGGAAAAAGGGTCTGGTGGCCCAAGACTTCATGCAATCCCACAAAAGGTCTAAGAGCTTTCTGTATCTTGCAACTGACACTTCGAGATCCAGCTATTGGCTAACTAGGCCAACCTAAATAGAAATTCCAATTCAGCCTCTGGAGCATGTTGTTAATATTCATTCACACAGTCCAAGAATAGCACAGGGACCCTGAATGGCTTGATTAGTTCAGCTTGCCAGGAAGTTTGTATGAAACTTTATTACAGAAAGGGTGGGGTGGGGTTAAGTAAGATGAATCCAAAAAGGGTCTGAGCCTTACAAAAATAATGCAGAAAGTAAGGCAGAATATATGAAAGACAGCAGAGAAATACCGTGTGTAACAACATGGATGTCTGCTTTTACACCCTGAAGTTATTTCTAACCATTGTAACGTGGCAAAGAAAACTACAAAACATTGGACAGAATCCAATGGTGACCACCTGTGAGCGGCCAGCCCCACCGCTTCCATTCCGCAAGTGGTGCCCACCACTTGCGCAAAGGAGATTTAGTGCTTCTGTGGGCAGCCTGACACAAGCAGAAATGCTCATTTCTGGACTGGGGCAGGTCGGCGGAGCTTGCATAAGGCAGCATTGCCAACCTGCTCTGTTCCAAAAATTAGCATTTTTACTCATTTCAGGGCTTGCCTCAGGAAGTTATAAATCTCCACTGTGCAAGCGGTGGGTGCTGTTTGCAGAACAGAAGCGGCAGTGGGCCCCACTTGTGGATGGGCATCACTGATTACTAACCAAACTCCACAAAATTGATTGTTTTAGGCAGCAGGTTTGTATGGCAGGCAAGGACAGAACAGTAGTGGGGAGAGAAATTAAATAGTAGCCTTCAAAACAGAGGAGGCTGCCTTGTACCAAGTCAGATCGCTGGTCTATCCAGCTCAGTGTTATCTACACCAGGGATAGGCCACCTGCTCTCTCCAGAATCTTTTGGAATGCTATTCTCGTAATCCCTGACGGTTGCCTGTGCTGCCTGGGGGTTATGACAGCTGTAGTCCAAAACACCTGCAGGGCGTCAGATTACCCGCCCCTGGTCGACACTGACAGGCAGCAGCTCTCCAGGGTCTCAGAGAGGAGTCTTTCCCAGCCCTACCTGGAGATGGGCTCTACTGCTGAGCTACGGCCCTATGCTACAAAGGCCTCGGGGGGTGGGGGGGACCCTTGGGGCTATGTAATTGTTGTCTCTTAGTAATAAAACAAATTTTAGGCCTGAGTCCTACAGGAAAAAAAATAAGGTGGCATTCGCTACCAATACCCCTGAAGCCCACATGCTGACATGCATCAAGACATGGAGGGGCCTGAAACAAGGTAAGCTACAATCCTTTGGAAGCCCCAGTGTAAGAGGCTGTGAACAGGCACATCAATATTTGCAGAATGTTTCATTGCCGTCACTCCCTTTACTTCTGCTCCTTGGACTTTTCAAGGGAGCCTTTGGAGTAAGAACAATAATGCCTGCACTGCTGCAGTACCGTCAAACATTCAGTGTATTTCACAAACATGATGTAAGTAATCCAGACAACTGTGTGAAGTAGATGAGCCTTACCATCCCTCTGCTGCATACTGGGTGAGGGGTGATGTCAAGAGATAAGCAAGCCGCCAAGGCCATCTTAGGAGCCGGTTCACACCATCACTGTGGCTTAAATAAGCCACAGTGGCTTAAGCCGCCGCGGCTTGCTTAAGCCGCGGTGCATGCCAGGAACAATTTGAATAATCACCACCCAGATGCAGCTTGTCATGTCGTCCGGACATGGGCAGCATGGCTTGTTTGAGGGCTAAACACCTCCCACACCTGCCTACAAAGCTGCTCTGGAGGACCCCCTGGGCCAGAATTGGCAACCTACTCACACAGGAGGATCTTTGGGTCCAAGCCACTCTGTTCTGCCACTGCTTTCAAGATTGACAAGAAAGTCCCCTTGGTTTGGACAGAGTCTACATGACAAGGACAGGCTGAGATATCCCTCCTAACAGGATCTTCTTGAACTGCCGCAACACTATTTCACTGAGGCCGTATTTTAGTGGGCAGACCAAGGATTTAGCAGGCAAAAAAGGATACACGTGTAAATGTTGCTCTGAACCGCCATGATAAATGGCATAAATATCTAAATATACCAGCATAAACCCCTGCAGATTCCTATCCAGATTTCCCAGCGCATCTGAAATCTAGAAAAGCTTAGACTTCTTGGGTTTTATGATCACTTTATCTGCTGCGACCTGGAAAGTCCAACCGATAGCTACATCTTTCTCTTGGATACTGGATAGGTCCGTCCAACCCAAGGATACGATAGCAAGTCCTAAGCAAAGTCTATTGCTAAAGTTTGTTTACAGTGTTCTGACTTCAGTGTTCTGACTCGGAGGCCGTAAGAGTAAACAGCACTGATGCAATGAGCAAAGGACATCTTGCAGAGCAACGCTGCTTTCCAAGACAAAAATATGATTGACCCTCTGTCCAAGTAATGTTTTTGGAAATAACCCATCTGATCCCTGTGAAACTCACTTCCATGGACAAATCCAAGTATAATCTGTCATTCTGATTAATAAGGCACTTCGCAAAAGACTGTTCATTCTGCTTTTACATGCACTCATACATACCCCTGTGTCCCCCCAAATAATCATATTTATTTATTTATGATATTTATATACTGCTAGGTATAATAAAATCCCTAATCAGTTCACATATAAATCTTAAACCCACATTTAAAATACAGTATTAAAAACACAACATTAAAAACAATTCCAATTACAACTTACGGAGTTCAACATGTGGATTTCCTAGCTGTTTCTTTTGTGCATCTCCTCCATCTGCTTCATCTGAAAAGGTAAAGAGAAAAGTGGACCAGGGATGCCACCTTTTAAGAGGGCAGGCAGAAAAAATGCTTCCAGTTATTCTTGCTAACAAATATTGTCCCTGTTCTTCTCCGACAAAAAGATCCTCTGACTACTTTCCAAACATTCAATTGTGCAACGGTTGCTAGATGCAGCAAATGTCAACATGAAGAGTGTTAAGAAAAATCAAAGAATAAAGCCAATTTCATCATTTCTACAACTTGCCACTCACAGATTTGCTTCCCCTACATATGATGCCACCAAACAGATGCAAATGTAACTGAGCAGCACATGGGGCCATGCACTAATGCAACAAATAAATCAAGAGCCCCAGTACATTTCAGGATACACAGCCCTCCTTCTGCTAAATACAGCTATGTGAACAAAACATTCTGAATGCTAAAAGGCCGGAGTGGAGCTTTCAGGTGAGCCAGAGGGGACTTCCTGGCATCTCCAGGGAAGGATTTCAAGTAGGACGGCTGGAAAAGACCTCTAGCATGGAGACCCACTGAATAGACAGCACTGAGTTAGACGGATCAAGGAACCAGCACTATAAAGCAGCTTCATATGTAGAAGCTACATATGTCAGAAGCTGAAATTTTCGAGAGATGCTGCTATTTGACGTAGCTACACTTAGCGGAAAGGGTTCCCTGAAAAGGAGCTGTACCACATGGAATATCTGGCTCTTCTCATTACTTCATTGGATCCAACAGTAGCAAAGGTTACCTGCATCACTGCTACAGCTTGTCAACTAGAAACTAAATATGGGAAGTACAAGCACTGAATGAAGTCAATGGTGGCCAAGTCCCATGTTGCTTTTGACATGCAGGCACTACTCAACCCTTTCCAACCAAGAACTCTTCAGGCCTGCCATTTCTTTATAGTAACTCTGCCATAGTTCAGGATACTATGGGAGTGAAAGGCAGCTGCAGTTTCCTTCATCCTGCTCCCCAACATCATCCAGAAGCCCCTGTTTTTGAAAACCCTGACAGCAATGCAGCCACTACTGTTTATCATAACTTTTGGAAGTGAAAATAATCCAGAAGGTAACAGGGAACCCAGCTAGAACACCATCATGTACCACCACCACCACAGGTTCTGGGGAAAGCGATGGGGACAGATGAGGTGTGGTTAAATGAGAAATGTCTTGGCAGAACTGAGGATTTGATTCCCAGAAACTGGGGGATCTAAAGCTGACATCAGTTGCTGATTGGTGTGGAATGATTCAGCATGGAATGGTTGTGTCAAAATTACCTACAATTTTAGAAGTAGGGACATGTCATGATGACATGACAACTTGATTATGGGTACATTGGAGAAGTGTGTATAATTTTAGAACTGCACATATCCTAAAGAAAACCAAAATGCAGAGTTGGGCAAAACCTTTATTAGGAGCGATCAAATGTCACAAAAATGTGCAAGGTTTCAAGTTCTCCAGAACTCTCCATCAGGCTAGGTGATACAAAAAGCAGAGGATGAAGAAGAAACAGGAAAGTCCACCCTGCCTGATGAAGAGTTCTGGAGAACTTGGAACTGTGGATCTGGGGAGTTTCCCCCCCCCCCCCCGCCCGCCCTCATGATCAAGGAACGCTATCTTTGGGTTTCTTATATCCTAAAGAAAGCATTTTCATGGACATGGTCAGTTAATAGGTTTACATATAAACTATATGCATTTTCGAAGCTTAAGGTTTAAATCTAAGCCATATGCAAAACATGTATATACGTACAGTCAGGGCCAGAAACATTGGAACAAGGATAACTGTTTTTGCAGTTGGCCTCTGCATACCACCACAATGAAGTTGAAAGGAAACACACCCAGATGGTAGCGAAGTCAGGACTTTCAGCTGTAATGCAAGGGATCTGACAAAAGTGGGGCACTAACCATTCAGGAAGTACGGCCAGTGGCATACACACACCCCCATCGTTGGTGGCTCATAAGTAATAGAACAAACCAACATCATTTCAATCTTAAGGATCACCTTTAGTACCTGGATGAAAATCCTTTGCAGTCAATGACTGCCTGAAGTCTGGAACCCATGGACATGACCAAATGCTGAGTTTCCTCCCTCGAGATGCTTTGCCAGGCCTTTATTGCAGCTGCCTTCAGCTGCTGCTTGTTTGTGGGTCTTTCTGCCTTCAGTCTTGTCTTCAGTAAGTGAAAAGCATGCTCTATTGGGTTGAGATCAGGTGACTGACTTGGCCGTTGAAGAACATCCCACTTCTTTGCCTTGAGAAACTCTTGGGTAGCTTTTGCTGTATGTTTTGGGTCATTATCCATCTGCAATATGAAGTAGCGTCCTATCAGTTTGGCAGCATTCGGCTGAATCTGAGCAGAAAGTATAGCCCTATACACTTCAGAATTCATCCTGCTGCTTTTATCTGCAGTCAGGTCATCCATAAACACCAGTGACCCGGTTCCATTGGCAGCCATACATTCCCATGCCATAACACTGCCTCCACCATGTTTGACAGATGATGTGGTACGCTTTGGATCATGCTGTTCCTTTCCTTCTCCATACTTTTCTCTTCCCATCATTCTGGTACAAGTTAATCTTGGTTTCATCAGTCCAAAGAATCTTATTCCAGAACTGGGCAGGCTTTTTTAGGTGTTTGCTGGCAAAGGCTAATCTGGCCTGTCTGTTTTTGAGCGTTACCAGTGGTTTGCACGTTGCTGTGAAGCCTCTGTATTTACATTCATAAAGCCGTCTCTTGCCTGTAGATGTTGACAATGACATGCCTACCTCCTCAAGAGCGTTCTTGACCTGGCTAGGTGCTGTGAAAGGGTTCCTCTTCGCCATGAGCAGAATTCTGCGGTCATCCACTTTAGTTGTCTTCCGTGGTCTTCCAGGCCTTTTGCTGTTGCTGAGCTTGCCAGTTAATTCCTTCTTTTTCAGGATGTTCCAAACTGTTGTGTTGGCCACTCCCACTGTTTTTGCTCTCTCTCTGATGGGTTTATTGTGTTTCCTCAGCCTAATGATGGCCTCCTTCACTCGCATGGGCACCTCTCTGGACCTCATGTTGCGGCTTCCAGTGAACAGCTACCAAATGCAAATGTAACACTCAGAACCACCTGCAGGCCTTTTCTCTGCTTGATTGGTCATGGGGCACCCAGGAAACAGGCCACACCTGGCCATGCAGCTGCTTGCCAGCCATTCGTTCCATTACTTACGAGCCACCGACGATGGGTGTGTGTGTATGCCACTGGCTGTCCTTCCCAAGCGGTTAGTGCCCCACTTTTGTCAAACCCCTTGCATTACAGCTGAAAGTCCTGACTTCGCTCCCATCTGGGTGTGTTTCCTTTGAACTTCAATGTGGTGGTGTGCAGAGGCCAACTGCCAAAACAGTTATCCTTGTTCCAATATTTCTGGCCCTGACTGTATGTCCTACAGAAGCTTTTGCTTATGATGCCAATCTGTCATTTCCATATTTTTAACATAAATCTTGTATTCTTTCCCTGCTTAATGAAATGTTTTCCCCATGTAATATCATTTTTCAGAAGATTAAAGAAGTGTGTGCATTTCCTAAATCAGGGATAGGCAACATGTGGCCCGCGGGGCACATATGGCCTCTGCCACCACCACTCTGAAATTCAGGGGTAACCCCTAAAAAATCCATCCATCCATCCACCTATATCTGCAAACAAAATAGCATATGTAGCTGCTGCAGAGTCCCCAAATGGTCAAATACAGTTTGCAAACAAGCTAATTTTGACCCCTTTGGCACTCCATAGCTGCTCTGGATGTCATTTTGTTTTCATTGTATTTTTTTAATCCCTCTCCCGCCGCATTTTCAGCACCCACGGGGGGGGGGGGGAATCCAGGGAGGCAGAAATAGCCCCCAGACCTCCCAAAGTTACCCACCCCTGACCCAACTAAAGCAACGTGGAGGAGGTGCAGAAAGACAGACAGTTAAAAACTGTGTACCTTGTGTCTCTGCTCCTTGGTTCTCTGCCCCTTCTTTCCCTGTCTGCCCAACCTGGTAGTAGGCACTGTCTGCCCCACGTAAGGTTTCCTTTTTCTGAGAAGAGAGGTCAGGACTCCTTCCTCCCGTGCCTCGGAAGAAGGAGAGAACTCCATACGGCTTCTTGGCTATAACCGAAGCAAGGACAAAAAAGACTGGGGCAACTCCGTCATCATTCATTTCATCACCAAGCCAATGATTCCAGCCATGAAAAACTGCCAGCTGTTCTACATTGTCGCAAAAGACTCTGGCTGCTTGGGGGCTCTTAATGGAATTGTTAGGGAAAGATCTTTGTCCTTTAAAGGCACCCCCAGCCACAGGCATAAGGCGAGAGAACAAATATCATATCAACCATATGCCACGTTTGGATTATTATATTTCAGCTTAATAAACTGATATCTGAACAAGCCTTTATCCACACATGTCGATCTACTGCAAATCACCCAGAAATCTACCAGATCAGATCCATCCTCTGCCTACACTTGCTATATACCAATGGATTAATTATTAGGGCAATTAGGGAAAAGTTCTATTACTGTATGAGTGAAGAAAATTACTTCTCCTCAGAAGTAGCTAGCAACAGATGGATTTTTCACATCAATATTACCATGTTTGAATAATGCAAGGTTGGTACTGAATAATTAAAACATGGCTAGTCAAGCCCAAGCTAGAATATACTGAGTTTTGATTTTCCTTGCTTAAACCAACTGCAATCCAGGTCTGCAGCAACACAGTTTGCATCTCAAAATGAAGAAAAACACACCACAGAAGACCAAACACAAACTATTAAAATTCTTACGCTGTTCTGCTTCTGCCATTTGGTTTGATTGCCCCACATTCGTTTCAGGTAGTCGGACAGGACTGCTGTTCTTCGCTCTGTTCTCTGCCAGACTAGAAATCAAACATCACGTTTGGCCCCTGTGTTTTAGAGTCTGCCTGATGCAAATACAACTGCACCAAAGGACCCATTTGTAACAACAGCCAGAATGTCTTCACCAGCCCACCAAGTTCTCCAGCAGGTCCCATCCCACCCTCCACAGATATGGGAGCACTGCCTTTAGAATGTAAGAAGAGTTCTGCTAGATCAGGGCTTGGTCCCATTTTGCCCAGCATAGAGATGTGTAGGCCTGGAAAAAATGCAGAAAAAATGGAGGGAAAACCAGTTTTTCCCCATTTTTTCCTAGGACCATTTTGGTTTTTTCCCAAAAAATCGGAAAAGCTGAACAGCTTTGGATTATTATTTTTTTTAAATTACATTGAAGTATTTATATATTGCTCCCTAGCCTTCACTACCTCCAAAATGATTTCTAAAAACGATGTAATAACACTTTTATAGAAAGACTAGAGATGTAAAATGTGTGGAAATAATGAAGCCATGGGGAAAAACGTTTTTTTAAATCCTCTCTGTAAGATTCCTAGCATAGTTAGTTCTTTCATTCCTTATTACAATTATTGATCTAAAGTAGACTTTACTGACAGACATTTATGCTCAGTTTCCCAACATGTGAGTAGAATCACCATTGTGCATTCTTGACAGTAAATGTGCATTCTGGACAGTTTAGGTTTTGTTCTATAGAATCCTGTGTCTCTGATGCTATAGCAGTCATTTAATGTAGTTCTAATCTATTCAGACAGTAATTACAAATTTGCTAACTGAATTTACTTTTAAAAGTGTTAAAATATAATGATAATTTTATGAGCAAACTAAGTTGTACATAAAATAACTCTAGGAACAGAAAGGCTGCTTTAGGTTCCTACAGCAGCCCTCCCCAACCTGGTGCCCATGGATGGTTTGGACTACAGTGCCCAGCATTTCTGACCACTGGCCATACTGCCTGAGGCCAATGGGAGCTGAAATCCAAAATATCTGGAAGGCACCAGGTTGGGGGAGGCTGTCTTAAAGCAACAAGGTGACTTTAGATCTGTCAAAAGCGCTAAAAAAAAAAAGTATAGTTTATTTTTCAATTTTTCCCCAAATTTCCATTTTTTCCACAGCCTCAAAATTTCTGGGAATTGTACATCTCTACGTCATCTTGTTTCCAAAAGTGGCCAGCAAGCAGCTTTCACAAAGTCTGTAAGGAGGGCACGAAGACAAAAGCCCTGCCTCCTTTGCCCCCAGGCGACTTGTATTCAGAGGTATATTGCCTCTGAATGGAACTGGAGGTTCATTCAGCTAATAAATAACTGCTGATAGACATTATAGAAAGGGTCTCAGGATTTTATATCAAGCTTCATGCAGAGGATTCCCTGGAGAGCCACAGAAGCCATGCTGAACAGATAAGCAGTACACCTGGTTTTTCAAACTATATTCCATTTTATATAATACAACTTCAAGAGGAAATGTTAATAAGAATCTAGACTCCAGGAGACACACTGAAATCCTTAAGCGTGCTCTTTCCAAGCTCAAATTCTTGAAGGCACCTCATCTCCTACCAAAAGATGCAGATGACACCTAGCTACACTGAAGCTGAACATTCTGCCTGGGGACCTTGAAGTACTAACCAAAAAGTGAAGTTGCTGGTAATTCAAAAGACTGTAGGAGGACTTGGGTTGTTCTCATCAGCACTACTCCGAGACACTACTAGCAAATATATATCAGATCGTCACCTGCTGGACTGAAGTCCTTCTTCAACACTGCTCTTCAGAGATGCTTTGGATAATTCATCTAAGGCACTTCTGTATTCCTTGCAACTGAAGAGTAAAGAAATAGATGTTTTACACAAACTGCCCAACAACACCACAGGTCAATTTGTGAGGCCAGCCACCACACAGAGAGACAGAGATGGGCTAAGTCTAGTTTTTGCTGAGGAGGTAACCTTGTGTGCTGAGCTGTAGAATCTCAAACTGCAGGCGAGGACTCGCATGATGGAGCGGTCACCCTTACAAAAACAAAATCTCCACATATAGAACTAGCATGGCAGGGAGAAGGCTAGGTGAGAATACTTCTTGACATGAAGTTTTCAATGTGGAGGTAATGGCTGAAGTGGGGGTGGGGTGAGGAAGAGTATGGAGGAGGATTTAATTATGCAAGCCCCCACCTGAAGGGGAACAGCCCAAACTCAGGCTTACCTCAGTGGATCATGGGAGGCAAGAGCCTAGAGCAGGGGGGAATGAACAAATGAGAGAAAAACCAAAATCCAGGAACAGCGCAGGGAAAGAATCCCTTTGGAAGGCACAAGACCATCACCATTTTGAAGGGGAGGTTCATTTTAAGTTCAGATACACCCACTTTTAAATCAGCATTTTCAAATTTAGTTCAGTATGGGGGAGGTTCAGCTGCTTAATCTCCATTTCCTCTTAGTGAATCTCAAAATGTAAATAAAAACTCTTCAGAACATCCAGCCATCTTTTGCACTCATTTGGAAACAATGGAAAAGCCTCTACGAGCATTACGATGCTAAGGGCCTTATGAGATGTAACAAGCGGCATGTAATGACAATGGTTGGGGTTTTCTTGATACATTGTGTTAGCACACTCTGCTGCTTGGTTTTTTCTTGCTTTGCTGGTCTTCTAAAATATATTTTTATTTGCTGTCATCCGCTTTGGGCACTCTTAGCGGAAAAGTGGAATAACAAACATTTGTAATAAAATAATAACGCCAACCTAGTACCATAGCATTTACACACAGTATTTTCCTGCCTGATCAAGAAGGTTCAAGTTGCTTTTTGCTTCACACAATAAAAGCAACCCCACAAAACGTAGATTAGAATGCCTATTATAAAACAAGCTAACCACCCTTGGCATAATGCCAACCATCAAAAGGTCATTGTGCACTGATGAAAAATGCTCAGCCTTGGGTAGGTATCCAGGGAAAGACCGCCATCAACCTCAGTAGCCAGTAGTCAAAGTGGCTGCTCTTAGTAAAACTTAAAATGAATTAGGATTAAGGGAAGAGAGCAAGTATCTAAAAATGGTTCCAAATTATTCAGCATCTGGTATATCACTCCGAATTGTGCATAAAAGACTCTGAAATAAGCTAGCATTTCTTTTCCTAAACATGGAGGTTAAAAAGAAAAAAGCTGTAAACCAACACAGTAAACCCCTTTATACCTGAGAGCAAAGGCTATGATGGAGCTTGGTTCCTTTTCACAGACAGCAATGGGAACACGTTCGTGCTCATACATTAAGTAATGCTTGTCAGGCTCACTGTATTAGGAACACAAAAAGATTAGGAGACCGTGTAAGATATGGCCAGGAGCAAGCAATTCTGCACAACGGATTTCCTAGCCAAAGGGAATATCTATAGGCAAAACTCGGTAGATTAACGTATTAGTCACATGAAAAAGGAGTTTCACTTTAGGCTTGCCCACTGGCTAGTGTACATGGACAAGGATCCAACATTTTCCTTCTCTCCCTCGCTTCTTGCTGCCGATACCTCACTGAAGCCGGAAGTCTCAAATTGGTGAACTGCCTTTCCAAGAGCGTGACTGTGGCAAATGCCCAAGCACTGCCCCCATCCCTTCCTAAAACTAGTTAGAAGGGCATCACTAAAGGAGTATACTAGGAGGACTTTCAGTTACGGGGGGCAGGGGCAACAGGCAGTTGCGCTCCCCACCCCATATCTATGGCCAGGATTTGTCCCAAGGGCCTTCAGTTGCCTACTTCTACTTTAGACTGCTACTCCATAGGAATGTTCACAAACACCATTTCACACCCCCAAACGATCAGATGTATAAAGATGGTTAGCCTTGTGCCTGGCAACAGGCACTGCAGTCAAGCAGCAAAGTTCAGCCATGTCAACAACAACAAAAAACAAAACATTGTGCACAACAAACTATTTTCCTGCTCCTCAGTAATGAGAATTCTACTTACAAAGGGGACGGGATGGGATTGTAGCTATTTCCAGGTAACAGGTTGGCTAGAATAGCCTTCATGGTGGACTTCTCTTTCACCTGGCTGTCTGTGGACCCCAGCAAATGGCCATCAAATACATCTGGAATTTTTAAAAAAGTCCATCTCTTAATATGTCAAGCATCCGTCAAGCATCAGAGCCCCAGGATGTGCTTAAAATGCTCACTCTTGGGAAGTTACAGAAATCATCTCTTCTCCCTCTTATATTGATAGTCTCAAGGACAACGTATTAATTAATCATGATGGACAAGTTATCCCATCACCTCTGGCAAAATGAAGGTAGTGAGAGTACGATGAACGTTATCAGTCAAGATGCGAAGAATGGAAAAGTGAGCCCTGACTCTTTTACGGTCTTGTGCACATGTTCCACAAACAAAATATTCATGGCTCAGCCTTTTTATAGTTCTGAGAGAAGGCACAGAAATATGAAACACGAACACCGCAAAAGGCCAGAGTCTGCATGGTCTAAGCAGCGATATCCAACCACAAATGGAAGCCTAACGTTAGAACAGATCTCTTGTTTATCAAAATCCCTTCATGGCAAAGTTCTGAAGAGCTCTGGATTTCTACTAGATCTGCTCCACACTTTAAACAGAAAAGTCAGTAGCGATGCAAAGTTCAGTTAGAAGCTTCCTCAGTAGTAGCAGTAGTAACCACAACAAAAACAACAACTTAGAGTTCAAAGTGCTTTACAACAGCCCTGAAAGACAACACAGTATTATTACCCCCCATATTACAGATGTGGGCTAAGAGAGGGCAGCTTGCCCAAGATCACCTATCGAATTCAATAGAAAACGGTTTATGACTATTGTTTTTAATAATATAAACCAAAGGCAGAAAAAGCATTAATAAGTGCACAGAAAGGGCATGTCAAATTTGCTCAAACAGCCAAGCCAGTGTGCAGCTCTTGCTTTGCATTCAGAGGATCCCAGGTTCAATCCCTGGTATCTCCAGGTAGGGCTAGAAAAAAAACCTGCCTGAAACCCTGGAGAGCCTCTGCTGCCAGTCAGTGTCAACAATACTGGGCTAGATGGGCCCATGGTCTGACTCAGTACAAGGCAGCTTCCTATGTTCCTACGCTCCTGTTCCCTCTACAGCTTTCTCTAGTAAGGATGTTGCAGTATTTAACTTTTCTCATTCCACTACAGTTAATTCATTGGCTCCTCTATCTGTTTTCACTTTATATCTATTTTGGCCGACTTATGCCAAATTATATCTGATCATAATTACATTCTAATTACCCATTTCTGAAAGCTATCATTAAGCTAAGGTTAAAAATAGAACTAGACATCCAGGGCCATTATACAGCCCACTATGTCAAGCATCCTTATTTTCCCTTTCAAATCTTGTAAAAGCCCATCCTAAATTCACCTTAAAATATGCACTCTTTCCTGGTTTCTCCAAGTTCAACAATCTTTCAACAAAACTGTTCAACTTTGCAGAGCACTACCCAGGCATATACTAGAGGAATGAACTGCCGGCTATCGTGGAGAAAATTCATTTAGTGGGTGCGATGTGCTTCAGCAAGCAACAGGAGGGAAGCAAAACAAAAGGCAACAGACCACCGAGGATACCTTCAGAGCTGCTAGCTGTGTCTGGTTCAGCGAGCGCATTGGCAAAGGAGGTGCCCCCAGTCAGCTGGTCGGACACAACTTCAGGAGGGGTGGGCAGCTGGAGAAGAGAGGAGCTTGTGGAGCTCTGGCTTGATAAAGTGGTCAGAAAACGATCCTCTGTTGAGTGGAAATATACACACAGGAAATTAGTTATGGCGGACCTGCGTAGTACAAGCAAAATATTCCAAAACATTCTGTATTTGTCACAAGAATGATTTAGCACAGCTTGAGAAAGGTATATAAGGGCGCAATGCTATGCATGTTTAGACAGAAAAAACCCTGCAACTCTATGCTGGCTGGGGGATGCTGGGAGTTGTAGGACTTTTTTTCTGTGTAAACCTGCATAGGATTGTGCCCTAATGGATTCTGGAACATGCAGACTCTGGAACACTTATATTGCCACTCAGCCATATGAAGAAACAGCCTTTAGATCTATCTTTTCCATCAAACTTTCCAAATATTTTAGTTTACGTAAAAGCTAACATTAATATGTATGCAAACCAAGGTGTAATTTAAGAAAAGGGACCGGAAAAGAATAAGAAAAATCAATGTTAAAAGAGGGGTGGGGAGTAGGGAGAGAAAATGAAGTTCATATCATAGCTGACAGCAGCAAGAGCATTTCATATCCTGTGAGAAGATACTGAAATCAAAACAGTATCAGCCAAGATCGAGACTTAGGCATAAGTCTGTTGGTGTTGTTTTCTTTACTGCCGACTTCATGCATGACCAAAACTCTAGTTGCATTTTCATTTGATTGGACTACCTATGCAAATGAAGAAAGACTGACTTCTATTTTAAAAAACAGATTCGGAAAGTGATGTTGCGGAAAGTGCAAAATGGATGATTCAACAGCTTAGCACAACTCGTGACCAAGGTGATTACAGCACCAAGCTGTGAGTAGCCTAGCTGGTGCTTGGCAGCCTAACCTCCTCCATTTTGCAGTCCCAGGTGGGCAGGACAAGCAAGGGCTTGTCAAGCCCTTGGTGGGGGCCCCATTCATGGCTAGTGGGCTGCAGAGGCCTTGATGGGTTACACACTGGGCAGGCACGACTTAAGAAAGTCCTTGAACCTATTACTCAATTCAAGGCAACACTCACATTAGGGTGGAAAAGGTAGGGGAGCCCTTAAGGAAACTTGTATGCCCCCACACCTGACCACCACTACCAATTTTAGCCCTTTCAACTAGTACTCCTTAGGCATCCCCCTCACTTTGTTCCTACACGGCACTATGGAAATTATACAGAGAGAGGGCAAATCCTATTACATGGGGAAAATTAGTGTGGCATTTAATGAGCCCATAGCAACAACATTCGACTGTACTAAAATGGGGAAATTAAGCCTTATGTTCTCCTGAACCTTGATTTTTGAAGCCTGTCACCAAAGGATATCCCATTTCTATGCGAGGCATGTGCCTTCCCCTCTCTTAACCGCAGACATATTGGCCTCAGTGACAAAACAGCGGGGGGAAAGCTACTGAACTTAAGAGGCAACTATTTCAGAATGGGAAACTACAATCCTACAAAGGCACTCAGATGCAGATATAACAGTTAATGTGAAAAGTTCAGCCTCCTTAGAGAATGCACACATACCTTTCTCGCCATTTTGTAGTGCTGGAGAAACATTGCGAGGAGATGCATCCATTGAGCTAATCTGCAGAATAAAAGGCAACATGGGTTTCCTGTTCCAGTTTGTTTTTGCATTTCCTTCTTTTCACCTTAATGACCATGAATTCATTTTAGACAGTATTGCTACCAAAAAAACTACCTTCCCCATCAAAGCCAAAAATAATGCTGGTTTGCCCTGCTTCCATAACGTGGAGGTTTATTCCAAATTAGTGAAGCCTAACCCCGACTGAACAACAACAACCCCAAAAGTGACTTAATGCATTTGTACGGTTAAACAGGCATTGCACTTTAGGACTGCACTCCTACATTCACTTACTCAGAAGCAAAGTCTCATTGAATTCACCCAACAGTAAACATGCTTAGCATTGAGCTGTAAAAATCAGAAGACTAGAGAATCCTTTGACCCTTTTAGTAAAATCTGTATGTTTTAACACAGCCATTCACAGATGGGTCTTTGGTTACGTATGCTTGGATGCAAGCTCCAGATTGTCCGTCCAATGTGCAACCAAGCCAAGCCATTTTATTTGCATCATACAGCAAGCCGGCCATTCAGCAGCTGCACGCTGGGGTCAGTGGAGGTTGGCGCTCTGATTTTAGTGGGGCTGTGCATTCATTCCAGGTTTCAGCCAGAACCAGCCAGAACTCTACAGGAGCTATCCACAGTGCTGAACCCTATCCCCAAAATGGGTTCACCACCTTGGATAGCTTCTTCAGAGTTCTGGCTGGAAGCCACAATGGACTCACGGCCCCACCGAAGTCGGAGCCACCAGCCTCCACTGGCTGGGACGCAATTCGACCAACTTCTAGACTGTGCCTTGTTTTAGGAGCTCTGCCATCAAAGCTTCCCTGCGCCACATTTTGCCCAAGAGGTATTACAAGCGCCCAAGGGAAGTGGTAGGAGATGGAGCATGAGCGCACAGTGCGCACACAATCTGATCTCCTCCAAGAGGGAAGAGGATGTGTATGGCCCCTCACTGGAGGCACGCATCGTTCCAATGCAGGAACAGGACATGCCTGCCACTGCATGGGGCAACTCCTAAAACCAAAGGAAGAGAGGTGAGACCCTTCTCTGGAACACCTGAATCAGCTCTCCTTGCAAGAAGTGTGGTTCGTCACCCCTGCCATGCATCCCCACTGCGTGAATGAAGCAGTGTAGCTCCTTGTGGTGCCAATTCAAACCTTCGAAGTCAAAGGCACATACAGTATATGGATTTGCACCAGCAAGGCCCATGTATGCTGTACTGCAAGTCACCCTTGACATTCAAGAGAACTACAGAAGTCGCTGGTAGGCATCCAGGTGCTTGCAAAACGCCTCCGCACGGATGCTGTGCGGTTCTGTGAATCCCAGCCATAGTCTGGACTTGCTCTGCCAGTGTATGTGCCCAGGAATCAGTGGAACAGGTTGTCTTCTGTGCTTGCCTCATCATGACAAAAGTCACGCTGGCATTACACGGGTCTTTCTCAGAAGCTGCAAGAAATTACGCCAGCGCCAATATTTAAGTTAAGAATATTTCATTAGCAATGGGAAGGCCAATGAGGAAGAACGGCAGTTTTTAATTCATCATTACAAACAACGTAACTCATTACCTTGCTCTCTTCGCCTTGCCTCAGTCTCCCAGGGCTGGGTGGTACCGAGGGACGTTTCCTCCCTTTCTCTTGTTGGAAGAGGTCTTGTAACCTACAACAGGGTTCATGTTACTATTCCGACACATCTACAGGCCTCAAAAATCAGACCAGCAATGGAACCAGCAGCTTTTCACCTTGTGTTTTCCAGTATACAAACCATTTAGAAGGCACATATAGAGCCAAGCAAGCCTATTTTTTCACAACTCATTTGGACGCATTTATTAAGCTTTCGATCCCGTTGCCTCAAGAGGGCTCCAGTCAGCTGACAACACCATCTAAATATGTCAAATATCTCATAAATTCACACTTTGGTACACCAGCCACCAGAGTCTATTTAGACCATGTTTACAACGAAATCCAATACTTCTGTAAAATTGCCCATGACTGGGGGGGAAAACAAATACGTGGTAGAGAAAGCATAACCACACCACAAAATTTTACTTTGCAACCAGCCAGGATGATCCAAAAGGAATGGGGGCAGGGGGAGGAACAAGGAAGGCTCACAGCCATGGGAACACCAGAATTAAGGCCGCCACCCTCTCACCTGTTATTCCAGGCTTGCAGCATCTCACAAAGACTTTGCTTTTTGGCCATCAGAGATTCTGCGACTGAGTGCAGCTGCTGGGGAGTGTCAAGTGATGAAGAAAGCATCCTTGCTTGGATTTTCTCTATCCAGTTTCGAAACTCTACTTCCTCCATCTGCCAAAGGAGACAGACAACATTGTGGTGGCTCTTCTTGGGCAAAGGCCTACTCCTGCCTTGCTTAGAACATTTTTCTAGAGCTCTGCCTTCCCAGCTGGCGATCAAACACAAGTCAGGTATCTATAGCCTATTGCACAACAGGTAGCTGTGAGCCCTCACAGGAGTAATATTGAGTAGGCAAAAGCCACGTTTTAAACAGCAGGGTAAGAGTTGCTGTCATTGAAGCTAAATACTTCAGTTTTAACCACTCATGCCTCTGCCCTGACTGCTCTTTAGCCTTTGAAGTAGAACTTGCACTGATGTCTGTTCCAAAATAATATTATCACTGCTGCTCTCATTTTCTTTAGCCTCTTGTAAGCTGCATCCTGGATCTCCTGGCCATGATGCGAGAACTGGAAGCCTCCTACACTGAGCAGTCATTCCAACTCTATTAACATTACATGTACTGCAGCATGCTTTCTCCAGTGTATGCATCAAAGAGAGAACACGGGTTACTGGATGGATTAAAAATAAAGTAAATAAATGACCAATCAACCAACCTCCTTTTGGGCAAAAAGATCCTCCATCTTCTCCTCCCTGGTTTTGCTAAAGGTATCCGTTTTCAGAGAGGTGAGGCGCTCATCAACAGCAATATATACCTGAGAGACCCTGCAGAAACAAAGGCCAAATTCTGATCCAGAATGCTTGGACTGGAACCAGACACCATTCAGGTGGATTACACAAAGCGAAAAGAACATTCAACACAACTACCACAATAAATGGATCTGTGTCTGTCTGTCACTACCACCACTCCAAGACCTTGAAACCTAGACAACTGAAACTTGGCATGCCTACTAAGGAGACCCTAGGGGTGTGCACTTCAGGATTATTTTGTTTTTAAAACACATTAATTAATTCTAATTAATTTAAATGTGGTCACGTGGCTGAAGCCTGCAGTAACATCTTGAGCCACTAGGGGCAGACTTCCCTAACCAGCACACAGCTTTGCAGTCCATACAGTTTGAAGCCAGGGGAGATTGGACAGCTGAGGCACAGAGTTATATGCCTGCTTCCTCCACAATGCTGTGGGGCAGCCCCCTGCAGGGGAATGGAGTAGGAAGACCTCTCCCGCAGGGTGCTCTAGAGTGCACCATGGCACTGCCCATGCCTAGGGGTGCCAATGGGCATGGTGTCACTCAGACAAGGCAAGCACAATGTGTCCAGCTCTCTGACAGGCTACTGTGAGTTTGTTGACAGCTTTCACTGTATCAACGTAAAGGCTATCCCTAGCCACATGAAGCTGAGTCTGCTTGCTAGTGTAAAATACATTAAAATAGTCATAAAATCGAAAATGCTGATTTTCCATCAACTGAATTTAAATATATTCAGTACAAACTGGATAGGATGATACAGCCTAAAAGCAGCAAAGTAAAAGAAGCTAGGTTTGCCACTGACCACAGTGACCTATTGGAATTTCAAGAAAACATTCAGCGGTTGTGCAGTTCCCAACTGCAAAAAAGCTCCAGTAAAGATTATAAATGAGGAACCATCAAGACCTTTTGATTATTTTGTTCCCCAAGCATGAGACAGTAATCAAGCTGAACCTGGTGTTCTACCGCTCATTTGCTAGAATGAGCGTGGGTTTCATTCAGCTTTTTTGCTGCAACAGAAAGCATCTTACTGACCTGGACATAAAATCATACCAAGATTCTCCTTTTTAAAACCATACGCTAAATCTCACAGAAAACTTGCAAAAACAGCCCAGGCAGCACCAAATAAAAGTACGAAGATCTTAGTCTATAGAACTTGTATTTAAAATTCGTATTCTGCTGTTTTGGCTTCCTGATAGACGTTTGCATGGGGGCACCCTGCCCTTACCTTCAACCCTTCAGCAGACAGAGCATGTCTTTCAGAACAGAGGTCAGAGTAATTTGGATTTGTTCTGCTCTCTGCTGCTTACAACTACTTGTTTACGTGGCTCTTTCGCAGCTGAGGGCTGGGAACACAAGGATTATATTTAGGACTGTGGGTATGTCACAAGTCTGTGGGAGTGAACTTGAGCACACTCCGGGAGAGAGCGGAGGACAGGAAGTCCTGGCGTGCTATGGTCCATGGGGTCACGAAGAGTCGGACACGACTGAACGACTGAACAACAACCACCAAAATTCAGTTCTGGATCATGTCAGTGTTCATTTAAGGGGGGTGGGGAGAGAAAAAGAGCAAAGAGGGGGCAGGTTCCGAATATGATATATGACAATGCGGTAAATCTCAAAACAAACCAACAAGTAGCTCAACAAGATTTCCACTGGGTGGGGAGAGAGAGAGAGAGACACTCTGACTTACTTTTGAGAAAAGTCCTTCAGGTCTTGAAGCATGGTAACCTTTAGAGGCACCTGACGTTTTATGTAGATCTTGGGATGTGGGACGCATACCTCCAGCAAACGTATAGGAGAATAACTAAGAAGAGAAGACCGCACATCTTTGAAATGTAACACCCCTAATTCTCACACCATGGCCCAATTCATACAACATGCTAAATCATGGTAAGGAAGTGTAACCATGGTTCATTCATAATACCCGAATAAACTATGGTTTGTGACTGACCAGAAAAATAGAATTGTAAGAACATAAAAACAAAAGATGGTTCAAGGAGGATTGGGAAAAATTGTTTCTGCTAACGATGGATGTGCATGACAACTGAATTGACAAGTTATAGTTACAGCTGTCAAACCACCTCTAGAGCCTGCTGCACCATGGAGATGGGAGTGAACTCATGAACCTGAGAAGACAGAAAACAAGCAGGGAAGCATCGCTATGGTGTAGTGGTTAAAGCAACAATCTAGAAGTGGGAAGAGCCATGTTCCAATCCCCACTCAGCCATGAATCTCACTTGGAGATGTTCAGCCAGTCGCTACCTCTCAGCCTAACTTACCTCACAGGGTGGCTGTGAGGATAAAATGGATAGGGGGAACCATGTATGCCACCTTGAGCTCCTTGAAGGAAAGGCAGGATATAAAACGTAACAAATTAATAAGAAATAAGCAAACCATAGTTTGGCTATTGTACTTTTGGAAGTTAAAGCTACAGACTAGTGCAGGGGTGGGGAACCTTTGAGGGGCTGGATTCTCCTCCAACCACTCCTGCGGGCTGGATGACACCAGGGGCTGGGCCCCACTCCCTGATGTCATCAAGTCCCTGGCCTAAATAGCGGTTGGAGCTCCTCCAGTCAGCGTCTCTGATGAAAAGCTGCTTCACTCTGTGTGGGCTTTTCCTGAGTACAGAAAGCCTGGGAAGAATGAATTTGGCTCCCCAACTGAGGCGCCAGCTGGAAGAACGCTCCTCCAGCCCACGCCTGGCCAGGGAGCTGTCTAGGGAAAACCCGTGCGGAGTGAAGCCCACATAAGGGAGGAGGAAGCGGACTCAGCTCGTGGCTCAAGAAGCCAGCTGACTCCCAACTCACAATATTGCTCCTCCCTTCACCTTCCCCACGCAGGGAGGGCAAAGAAGGAGCAAAGTCTGTCGGGGGCCTGGTCTAGTGAGATGCTTGAAATAAGCCCATTGTGCTCTCGGTCATTGCTGTTGTGGAGACAGACAATCTCCAAACATTTCACACTTGGCTGAGCTGTACTGGGGCTGCAATTCGATCACTGACAGAAAAGCATATTTAACAAAGTACTACCAAGAAATCCAAGCCAATCTGGTCATACAAGAGGCCACACCCCACACACTAGACCCAGCAGCCTGGTATTCTAAGATCATATTCAGAGCATGATCCAGCATGGTCTGAAACAGCAGGCCACTGCCCTTTCATTCACACGACATATAGAGCCAGTTTGGATGTAATGCTAAAGCCATAGTTTACCATAATGGGAATGAGCCTGGTTAAGCCTTGGGCACAATTGCTCCCCTCTCCCTCTTCTGGAATGGGGCACAATGAGATTGGAAGCATTCAATCTAGCCAGTTTTTCTGTACATCCAAACAGGGCCAGACCATAGTTAGCTTTAGCTACGGTTTAGAATTATATCTGAACAGGGCCATACTAAAAGAAGAAAGAAGTGCCTACTATAGTCCAACATGGGGAAATACTCGGGTATTTTGGAGGTAGTTTGAAGCTTACGTTTCACTCAGTATATAGAGGGGAAAATATAGAGGAGGTTTGGGTAGCTTAAAAATTAGTTTGTGTACTAGACTAAAAACTGGAGCAGTGTAAAGTATTTGATTGAATGGACGTTTCAGGCTTAAACATTTAAGAATAATTTTGCTTTGGGTAATTAAGATGTAGAATTGTAAACATCTCATTATAAGATCTTGCAGACCTACTAAAAGAAAATAATTACAGCCTGAAGGTTTTGTGATAATGTACTCTACGCATCCAAACTAAAATTGGGTGTATGATGGTTTCCTTTAATTTTTCATACTACGTTTAGCCCATGTTCACTGTACTGGAATAATTCTATATAAAATATGATTGACTATGATATTCATTTGTTTTATTTTTTGATACTACTAAGAATGTGTTTTTAAAAAATTCAGTACAACATACAAAATTAAACAGGCTGCCTCTCTCTTGATTTTTCAGTGAGAACTTACTTAGGCAGAAAGGCCTCTGGATTCTTACCTGAAAGATGCCACCATCTGATTGTAAGAAAAATACTGATGGTAGTCATGATGTATGGAGTGGCCACACGGCTCGGCATTGGCCCTTCGGGTGTACTGGTGCCCGTAAAAACGGAGTTCAAGGTATTTGGCAAAGGACATAGACCATGAATCGTTGGAAAGCGGAACAACTGGTGTCACCTGGAGAAATTAAAGTGATTTTCCATGACGCTCACAAAAATCCACTCAAACCAAATATCTTACCTAACTTGATCTCATGCTTCAGTAATTCTTGGGTGCGGCTAGGGGCCCCAAGGGTGCATATGCCTAGCTTTAAGTTATATCGGTAGGAGTCAACAAGACATCAAGATCAGCATGTTCCCAGGTCACTGGGACAGAGGTAGCCAACGGCTGACTTGGTATTCTGAGTCTGGCTTTATAGAAATGTCACCCTTTAAAAACTCACATAGCCACTCTGTATAACGACCTGTCCTCTCACCTGTGTGGGAGCATGACTAGAATATTGGTATGATGCAGCCTGATCATCATACCATATCAACTGACTGCAAACTCTGTACCTCAGAGAGCTGGCATAGCAACCTTCCCCAACCTGGGGCCCTCCAGATGTTTCGGACTTCAACTCCCATCAGTCCCAGACAGCATGTCCAAGGGTCAGGCATGCTGGGAGTTGTAGTCCAAAACATCTGGAGGGCACCAGGCTGGGAAAGGGTTAAGAGCAAAAAACTCTTGAGGCAGGAAGCTCCTAGTTCAAATCTCACCTCTACGCATAAACTGACTGGACAGCCATAGGGAAGCCACTATTGCTTAGCCTCAGTCACTTATATGGGAATAATAAAACTGTCCTCCTTTACAGGCTGTTTTAAAGACTGAGATTGTATGTGATGGGATTAGAATTCAAAAAGACTGTTATATGAGTGCAGAGTACTATCACCATTATCCTCAGGGTGACGCATTTCATTTTAGGGCCAGAGGAGCGTATTTTTCTATGATACTGCAAAAAGGGTTTCATGTGGTGTTTTATGAAACGTAAAAGGTCTTCAACATTGCCAATGAAGTGGTATTCAAAAGGTAGCTTTGTTTTTAGAAAGAGTTGTCTAAATACATGATGAGTGAATAAGGATGCTGCCCCAGCACTTTAGGAAGTTTACCTTCGTTTAATATATGTTTGCCCTTCACAAATTAAAGTTGAATTAAACATAGGAACTCCATATAGAGATGTCCTAGAGAAGCCTTCCCCAACATCACCCCACCAGATGTGTTTGACTACAACTCCCATAATACCCACCCAGCAGATTAGGGCTGTATCCAATGTTGGTCTAACGTACGTCCCATCCATTTCAATAAGTCTACTCTACTCTAAGTAGAACTATCATGGGATACAAAGCCCAGGTTGGGGTAGGCTACGTTTGTATCCAATCTTGTGCATTCAGAATGGATTCTACCTCCCTATCACCCACAATTCTGTTTTCTGCCTCTGCTTGCATATTGCTAGCAGCCACCTGCACTCAAGGCCTACTCATGGTCCAACAGCTTTAAGTACTGGCTCTAAAGCCCCAAACTGGGAACTCTCCTTACCTGCTTGCACATTCTGCACCAGGAGTAGGTCAGAATTGTGTGCTGATAGCCAGGCACTGGGGAATCCAGTTCCTTCAAGATGATCTGTACACAGCCTTGCCCGTGGACAAAGCGACGGACGTGGTGCACCATAGGCGTTTCGCAGAACATACTTGGGCACTGGTAGGAAGGCCTTTGAAGAGCAAAGGATAACTTTATTTCTGGATAATCATCTTCAGTCTGATGCTGAAGATGCATTCTTCATGCATTCTTCCTTATTTTATTCTACGCTGTTCCTTTTTTGTAAGGAAGTCAATACTTTATCTTAATATTACTGTAGTGCATTAGTTGTATCTAAAGAATGCAAAAACTGTGTCATGTCTGCCCGTTCCTTGTCTTCATTACTGCAGCCTCCTCCTTGCTTCCTCTCTTGCGTACTACAACCAGCCCTCTCCAAGTAGATAAGAGCACCTCTGATAAACTTACCTCTCTTCCCCCACCTCCCACACTCTATTGCCATGATTTCAGTGTTTCTATGCCATTCCATGGCATCTGAAGCAGCTTACAAGAAAGCTCAAGATCTACAACTCACAATACAATCACAACTGCTCTACAACAAGCAGCGATAAAAACAGCCATCTAAAAATTCCATAGTTAAGAGAATGCAGAGATTTAAAAAAACAAGCAGACATAGATTATATGGGATCTGCCTATTGGTACATCTATCCCAGTATCCTCTGTTCCAGAGGTAGGGAACCCACCTCAGCCCGAGGGCTGAATTCAATTTTGGAACAGCTCGGGGGGGGGAGCATGTCCCAGTGGTGGGTGGAGCCAAATGCAAAGGGGCATGGCCAAAAGTACAAAACATATCACTGTCTTGTAGCTTCAAGCTCTAACTCCAAGTCATTATGCCTTAGGAGGGGCATTTCAACCTTTTAGAATGGGGGAAAACTACGTAAAAGCTGGGAAACTGCCAAGCAACTGGTGGTTAGGAGGAAAGGGGTGGGGCTATTGGAAGAGGGCGTGGCCATCTGGGGAACCCTGGAGGGCCAGACTGAGACCCCAGGAGGGCAGGATTTGGCCCCCTGGCCTGCGGTTCCCCACCCCTGGTCTACTCGGACTGACAACTGTTCTCCAAGGGCTTGGGTCTTCCTCTACTCTGCTACCCTAGATCTTTACAACTGGAGATGTCAGAGACTGAACCTTGGACCTTCTGCATATAAAGCAAGTGGTCTGCCACTAAGCTATGCACCCTCCCAGCACCTGAATGAGAAACTACTGGGAATCCCATGGCACGTCACTCCAGGAGGAGCTTTCTAAAAGAAGGAGTGGGAGCACCATAATAAAACCCAGAAAAATGCTTCCCAGAAAAACAAACCACTGTTGCATCAAAATTAACTACAGTACTGGATCAGATATACAATATGGTTGGAACCGTACATAGGTAGCCCGCAGAAGTACAATGTATTTTTCAACAGGGCTTGAAAATCTAAGGAAGGCAAAAATTCTCACCTGAAACAATACCTTTCTAGAAACACACCCAACGTGAGGTCATTCTTTCCATAAAACTCCATTATCACCATCCTGAAGTAATTGAGCACAAGACAATTATCTTTTGAGTAGTTGTGGGACATATTCCTAAAACACCCAGGAAGCCCTGTACTTGCTAGCGATGGCCACACACTCTGTGAAAGCCATTGAAACTATGGACAGAGTTTGAACTTGCTGCCCATTTATTAAACTATTATATTTCTATAGTACCTACAAATATGCTGAGCTGTTTTCCCTGGTTTGTCTCCAATACAGTGGGGACACAGTGTGTCTATCCCATTCTTCTTTACAATGAGTAAGGACAGATGGAAGCTGCAGCATTTGAGAAAACGCTACCCAGATATGAGGGCACAAGTAATACATTGCATTTGAAAGCTTCCATACTGGATGTTCCACCAAGAACAGCATCAGACATAACACTGAATTACCACTGGTGCAGAGCAAACCCTTGCAGCAACAGGAGTACTTCCAAGGGATGTGCAAGTTATAAGCTAGTCCAAGTGCTAATGTGTGTGTCATCAGGGCTGGGCAGCCTACAGACTTGTGTGATCTGCTTTGGGTTTTCCCTAGAATCCTGAGGTCTATCAACGGCATCCAGGGGCAAAATAGTAGCAGCAAAGGGGTGGGGAATGGGGGAACGCACATAATTAAGGAATAAGGGTTCCTCTGAGCACACGCTCAGCCCAGGAATGCGTTTTCAGTACCAGAACTGAGCTCACCATCCTGTTGCACAAAACACCACTCCTGGTTTTCTCCCGAAGCATTCTTCTACCTCAGCAGTCCATTTTAGAATGAGGGGGAATGCCTGTGCTGTTGTGGCTGTCATTAAACAACTGGGAGCCAAAATCCCTTGCTGACCTACTGGAAATCACCCAGAGATCCACCAGTAGACCCCAATCTATCTTCTGCCCACCTCTGGTCTAAGTAGCATAAAAGCATGTCCAAATCTTAGAAATGGCTTAATTTTAGTGAGCCAAGCCACTTCTTTAGGCAAGTCACATTTTAAAAACCTGCCACTGCACTTTTGATTTGCAAGGAGATTCACAGAAATGGCAGCATTCTCGACTTAGCACAAGGCTTTGGGGATTAGGTCTCCCGATTCTTGGAGGCCAGGGGGCCAACAAATCTGGCTCCTTGCTATCTTAAGCATTATGTTCAGGAAGGGGGTAGGAAAAGTATATTTGTCTTCTCAGGCTAGGGGCTGGAGACGGACAATCAAATTCCTTAAGGGATAGATAGGGAACTGTAGGGAGATCTGTCTCACTGCTTATCTTCCAACATCTTCTCTAACTGGGGAGATCCTTGGAGAAGCTGCAATGCTGTAGGTTTTTCAGTTCTGTGTGCAAGTCTCCTGGTCCAAGATGGGGGAAGAGACACAAGTCTATGCTCCTTTGCAGCCCTCCCCTCCATTGCCCAGGGTCCTGCACCAGGTATAAACCACAGCGCTCCCATCTCGTCTGAACACAGAAATATTTAGGACACATTTTGGTTACTTGGGGGAGGGGGAGAGGAATTAATTTCACACCATGGGCTAACGCAGGCACTTGGCGCATTGCTGGATTGGGCTGAAGAGCTGCTGAATAAGACACAGAGCCTCTGGTGGTTGGCAGGGCTGAGACAGTCCACCTGGCAAGACACATCCCGGTAAAATAGTTAATACACCATTTCCAACTGTGCAGTATAATATTTCAAGAAAACAGGAGGAGGTGAGCATCCAAAGTAGATCACAAAGAAGAGAAACGGGTTCTCAGGATGCAAGATAGAATTTATTATAAGAAGCCCAACAAGTTTCAGCCTTTTAAAATGTATTGTTGTTGTTTTGTTATTTTAGGCCTTCTTCAGGAGGTGAAGAAAAAGGTCTGCAGAATTTTTTCAGCAAAAGATTGTCTCCTGTGTCAATCTACTGGTGATTCTAGACACAGAATCTTTTTTTCTTTACCCCTGAAAAAGGCCTAAAATAATAATAATTCTAAAAGGCTGAAACGCGTTAGGCTTCTTATAATAAATTCTGTCTTGCATCCTGAGAACCTGTTTCTCTTCTTTGCGATCAATATAATATTTCAGAAGAGAATGGATTTAACCCCAGGGCAACTTAAACTGGATATTTATTTTTGAGTATACTTTGCATAATTGCCCAAGTCATGCAATTACTACAGACAGGGGTAGGGTTTGGGATAATGCTAGGACAGTATTTTAAGATGCACGAAGTATTAAGCACATTTTTCACTTGCACGGGAATGGCTCACCCCAGGTCCCTCTCCCACATTCAGTTTATTTTCAAAGCAGCCATTGCAAGGTCACACATATGTCACCACCTCTGGGTTTTGAAGGCATTTTTTTGTTGTTCCTTCCTTTGACTTGTTCCATTCTGGGACTATATTCTCTCTCCCTCTCTCACACACACACCACTTCCCCTCTTGCCTCCTTCCCTGGCTGGCAAGCTTTAGAAGGACGCCCCAGATGCCCTGTTCTAGTCCTCTCCTAATTCCAATGTTGAAACAGTGCCTCAGCCCACACATTCTTACACATACAGCAGCTGGCCACATGCATCCAGCTGCATGCGAAGATTCAGTGCAGCCACTTCCCACAGAGATGGCTGTCAGTGAATTGGGTTGCTTGGAAGGCAGGATAAATGAAGGTGGTCCAACTTCAAGACATTTAGGAAATGTTGCTGTAGGGTTAGCATTAGTCTAAAATGAAATATTTCTTTAAGATTGGGGCAGGGGGATCTCTTTTCCTTCTAAGTCCCCAAAGTCCCAAACAAAGTACTTACTTTATGAGACCATAGAGATTCATTCTGAATAAACCCCCTGTCATCATCATCACTCCTGACTCCAAATTTCACACCAGATGTCTCTTTAGACTGTGCAAATGGGTCCAAGTCTTTCTGCACAATCCTTCCTCCCCTGGCCCGGAAGTCAGCCACCATTCTGGCCAAACTCTGGCTGTTGTTCAGATGCTCTGCAATTCTGGTGCTAACAAGCTCATGGGAAGGTAAGATCTGCACCGGCTTGGCTTGGATGCTTCCATTCATTCCCTGCAGCCCAGACAGATCCCTTAACAGCTGTTTCTTCCTTCTGCTGTCCAGCTCTTTGTACTCCTTGTTGAGATGAGGAGACACATAGACCTGCTCCAGGAAATATTCCCTGGTGGGACATCTCATGCCTCTCTCTGTTAGCAGGAAGGGCTCTCGGAATGTGATTACAGGGGAAACACAGAGAATAAGGTCCTTCAGCTCTTGCTTAAATGCCAGAGAGAAGGCTTTGAGACGATCCTCAGAGGAGGTCACTTCCTCTGTGACATACAATCCAGTGTCATCTTGCAGGGGGTCCCTAAATTCCCTGGTTTGACTTTTGGGCTCCTGGAAGTCATCCATGACCCCCAGATTCTCCAGCTGCTCACTAGCCAAAATCCCCAGCTGATGGTCAGTCAGGTTGAGGGCTAACAATGGCTCTGGCACTAATCTTGACGTAATGAAGGGTGTTCTGTATGAAGGATCCATCGGGATATGCTCTTGGCATCTCTGGACAGCAGCTTCTTGTAGATCACCATTATCCTGGTCATCCTCTTCCGTCAATGTTCTTTGCTCCAGGGAGCTGATCTCATCTGAAGACCCCAACTCAGAGATCACAGGCAGCTTGTCGGAGGCCGCATCTGCTGTGCTGACTTCTCTGTTCAACAGCTCTTGCTGCCCATTCTCTTCCCCCTGCCCTTCGATCACAGCGTGAAAAGAGCCATTTTGGGTCAACATTGGGGGCATGGCAAACTCATCCATAAGGAAGGATATTTCCAGTTGGGAGTGATATGCCACACAGATCATAAAAATAAGGATCTCCTTCACGCGAGCCAACTCATAATCGCCTGCACCACGCAGCTTGATGGTGCAACCCAGGTGCTGGGGGCATCCTTCAAAAAACATCAGTGTTTTTGTTTGTTCTGAAAGGGAGAAGAGTTGGGGTTACCTCTTTTGGGAAAAAAATATGGGAGGCCTAGCTTGGCCAGCTTGAATACACATTACAGCAATATAAACAGGCTGAACATGATTCAGAACATAGGCTAGTCTTCCCCCAGAAATCTTATTAATTTCCAACATTTCCATCCCACCTTTCAAAACATTAAGGTTCCCCCAGGCCACTTAAAAAAAGTAATAATGCAACTGAGTTGTTCGAACTATTAAAATCATCCAAAACAAAACATGCAATTACAGCCAAACACTAAATAAGAATGCAGAGATCTGGCCAGAATATCACCAGCCAGCCAAGTCCTTCAAAAGCTTTGCCAAATAAGGATGTTCTGTCAGTCTCCTATAGAACAGCAGAGAAGTAACTTAAAAGGCTCTCTTAGGGAGGGACTTCTACAAAAGGTGCAACCCACTGAAGAAGCCCTCTTTTTTTCTTCTTTGCTTATATGGATGATATGCTTTATATGATATATCAACTATATGATTTCCTAGCACTTTCTTATATGATGCATCTGATTAATTGGACTTCAAGTCCACAAAAGTGTATGCCGTAATATATTTGTCTGTGTTTAAGATGTTGTAAGTCACTTTGTTGTTTATGCTGCAACTGACTAACACAGTTACCTCTCTGGAAGTTCCTTACATGGGTCAGTCTGGGCTCTGAAAGCATACTGAACGGAGTCAGAAGAACATGGATGTATTCCCCACTGAGATGAGTAAAGGAATCACTTTAGGGAGGAGGGGAAAAAAGTGGTGTGAGTCTACCTTGACCAAAAACTATCAAGGGGCTACAGCAACTCCCCTATGAGGAAAGGTTGCAACTGCTACGATGGTTTAGTTCGGAGAAAAGGCGAGTAAGGCGAAACATGTTAGAGATGTACGAAATTATGCATGGCGTGGAGAATGTGGATAGGGAGACACTTTTCTCCCTCTCATAATACTAGAACTCGGGGCCATCCCATGAAGCTGATTGGAGGGAGATTCAGGACAGATAAAAGGACAGATTCATGGAATTCGCTACCGCAAGATGTAGTGATGGCCACCATTTTGGATGGCTTTAAAAGGGGGCTAGACAAATTCCTGGAGAAGGCTATCAATGGCTACTGGTCCTGATGGCTATATGCTACCTTCAGTATCAAAGGCACTATGCCTATGTACAGCAGTTGCTGGGGAATGCTACTGGGAGGGTGCTGTGGCACTCGTATCCTGCTTGTGGGTTCCTGGTCAACAGCTGGCTGGCCACTGTGTGAACAGAATGCTGGACTAGATGGACCCTTGGTCTGATCCAGCAGGGCTCTTATGTTCTTAAAAAAAAGATTAAAAATGCAAGAGGCTATTTATAATGTCAATCAAACTAGATGATTTAACATATGATTATCAGCCTGAGCTACAAATCCAAAAGTCCCTGGTTTGAATCTTGCCTCTGTTTACTAAATGGCCTTAGGCAAGCCACTGCTTCAGCCTTAGCCCTGCCATCCGCAACATGGGGTTGGATCCAACCCATGTGCAAGCGGGAGTCCACTTCCCTGCCCTCTCCTCCGCCATGTGCCTCCCCACTCAGATCTGCTCTGGAGTCCCCAAGCCCTCCAAAGCAGATTGGAAGGCACGTACTGGGCTGCGGGAGGGGGGATCCATTCTGCCCGTGGTTCTGTCCTGTGGAACTGGATACAACTCACAGCGGTATCACCGCCTTAGCTACAGGGTTGTTGTACAAACTGCATGATATAAAGCACTCTGAACCTTCAAAAAGCACTCTATAAATGCCAAGTATTGTTATTAGTGTTGCCAACCCTATAACATTTACTTTCTTTTCATTTTAATCATGGCTTGGGCTTTAAAGAAGCCATGACTGACATGATTTTAAAAAAAATGTTATAGGGTTGGCAATGCTAGTAGTAGTAGCAGTAGTAGTAGTAGTAGTAATAATAATAATAATAATAATAATACTTGGCGTACAGATATAGATACACACATACAAATAAGAGAGAGAGAGATTGGTGTAAAGCGGCATGCCAGCAAAGCAACAAGAAGGCTCTGGATCCACTGTGGATGCCATCAGTCTTAAGGTAAAATGTATGAGAAAGATAGAAAGACCAACAGGAGAGTAGTAAAAAATATATATTTTAAGCTAAGCATTTCGGCTTTCACCCTCATCGGTAGCTGGGCTGTTAAGTGGGTATCAGGAGTGGCAGTCTGGAATGCCTGGAGATGCAAGTTTCTTAGGAGAAAAAATCTGGAGGACAATTCGTAAGCATTATACCACTCATACCTCTGTTTTTTTCTCCGAAGGAACTTTCATCTCCAGGCATTCCATCAACACTATTTCCAGGCAAACAAGGTTAGGTAAGGACTTCCTGCTGTACTCACCATTAGGCAACTGAAATACTTGAATGTAAAATTTATGGCAGGTTCCCAGGTGTGGTTTGGTCAGCAACTGATCCATTGACATCAGTACATCTCCCTGAGTCATCCGACTTACTCTGTCCAAGACATGCTGCAAAACATTGATTAGATAAATAATGCTTTGCACTTTACCTCTCACTTAGCTTAATCAAGGGAGAGGAAGAGAGAGAGAGAGAATAAAAGGCTATGGTGAAAACTGAAACCACAGTGTAAATATTATTATCAATTAAATCTCAACTGTAGGTATATGGTCTACGAAAAATAAAAGAGTCCCAGAACTGCCACTAGACAACAGCAACTGCACAATTGTACAATCGGCATGTTTTCCTAAAATTAAACTGCTGTGCTTTAGCAGCATTTGAGATATTTTGGCAAAGACTGGGGAAGAAGAGATGACAATCAGGTCAAGATACCACAAGATGTAATGATGGCAAACTTGGACAGCTTTAAAAGGGGATCAGAGAAAGGATAAGGCTACCAGTGGCTTCCAGGGTGGGAGGAATGCTCTTGCACTCCTGTCCTGCTTGTGGGCTTCCCATTAGTATCTGGTTGGCCCCGATGGGAACACACTGCTGGACTGGATAAGGTTTTGGACTGATCCAGCACAGCAGTTCTTGAAGGACTGGGTAACGGGCAGAGCAGCAAGAGGCTGTGCATGGGAGGGACACAATGTTGTAAAGGGCATAAACTGCCCCCCAATCTCTCATTCAAGCCCTCGCCAGAATTTCTAAAACTTTTTTTAAAATAATGCTCATCTCAATGAAGCCATAAACCACTCCTTTAAAAAGGAAATGCGGTTCTTCAGAATCCTGCTTACAGGTTGCACTCTCACACAGCACCCTAACCAAAGACAAACAGCAAATGGACGCTGGCATCCCGCTGAGAATCTCTCAGATCGTATTTAAGGAGTAGCACCACCAGCCTTCTTTAACTTTTATTCACTGCAAATGCTCCGAGGCACCAAACCACAACTTTGTGTAGAAACTCTAGCACTTACCGGCTTAACGTTAATGACCAAAGCAATGCCATGTTCCAGCAGCATGTCCTGGGCAATACGGGAGACGGTTTTTTCAACCAGGACCAAAGTAGGCCTGACGTCCACTATCCGCTGAACGTAGTTCTTCAAGAACTCCCTTTCCTAGCATGGCAAATGCAGGCATGACAGTCAGTAGGGAAGCATTTGAGGACTAAGATCAGGAAGCATTTGAGGACTAAGTCTGCCTAAGGATGAAAAACAGAAGCACGCCTCCTTGAAGGTCTTCTTAAAACTAATGGAACACTCCTAACCAAGGGGGTGGGGACTGGGAAGGTCAACACCATGCTAGTGTGGGTACCATCGATGTGCAAAATGGAAAGTGCTTAAAGGAACTGGCCCTAAGGGAGGGGCTATCGCTCAATTCGTAGAGCACATGCCTTGGATGCAGAAGGCCCCAGGTTCAATCCCTGGCACCTCAGGGTAGGGCGAAGAAAGAATCCTGCCTGGAACTCTGGACAGCTGCTGCCATCAGTGTTAACAATACTGGGCTAATGGACCAAGGGTCAGTATAAGGCAGCTTCCTATGTTCCGATGACCACTGACCAAGAAAAAGTAGGGAGAGATGAAGTTCTGGAATGTCAACAAGACACAGACTACTTTAAGATACAAAATGGTTAGGTCTGTTTTTAAAAAACATTTAAAGGAACACTTCCAAAAAATCTGTCCTAGTATTCGCAGATTAAATTATTTCAATAATTTTCTCAGTGGCCCATCACAGATGCAACGTTCCAATGTCCTCAGAGACGAGAAGCGTGTTGTAGGGCTGCAGAGCCCTTCCCCTCCCTTTCTTGAATTAGCCATGGGGCAGCATTACATCTGCTCCTATGTTAACACCAGCTTTCCCCTAGAGCCAGGGTGGGCAACACACACACACACACATCGTCCTTTTGTGCAGCCCCCACCACTGCACCTTAGCTTGTTTTGATGTGTCAAGGATAAAGAGGACAAAGAAAAGGAAACTCTCCCAACCTGAAGGACAATGGGATCTATGCACGTAAATTTTGTTTCTTCTCTGTAGAGGTATTCGATGGAACACTTCAGCAGAAGAATTTTGGGGGTTTTGATACAGGAGTTCATCTAGAAAGAGACAAGGGTGTGAAATGTATTCCTTTGCAATTCTGTATCACATAAAAACCCTTCCTGAAAAGGTTCAATGGGAAGGGCCATAGTTCATCAGTGCAGCACCAGCTTTGCACACAGAAGGTCCCAGGTTCCATCTCCGAATCCCCTGAAGAGCCTCTGCCAGTCAGTGCAGACAATACTGACCAATGTTATAGTATTTCTGACATCCCCTCCTAACCGGGTAACACTCAAAAGGAATCAGGGAAGTCAGGTAAAGCCTCCACTTATATTTACAGGAGGAACTGTAAGCCTATGTGTACATGGGCAGTGAGCCTATGTTCACCAGTTGCTGGGGAACATGGGCGGGAGGGTGCTGTTGCGCTCATGCCCTGGTTGTGGGTTTCCAGTCGGCAGCTGGTCGGCCACTGTGTGAACAGAATGCTGGACTAGATGGACCCTTGGTCTGATCCAGCAGGGCTCTTCTCCTGTTCTTATGGAACTGTTAGTCCTGATAAATCCAATAACCTCTGGTCAATGTCTTCAGGTGAGGACAACTGCACTCCCCCGGTTGAATTGGGAGTCCTAACAGGTCCCCTACTACTGGAAGGCAACAGCCAGTCCCAGAGGCCTTTGCACTCTTTGGAGACTTCTGATTTCCCAATGGAAGGGGAGCATGTCAGGCCAACAGCAGCTGGGCTGCAAAGACAAAGGCGGGAAGGGGGACCCATAACAATCAGGACAGGGACGACATGCAGCCAGCCACTTGGCAGTCACGAGCTAGGCCAGTGTTCCCCAAGCTGGCACCCTCCAGGTGAGCTGCATTGCACCTCCCACCAGCCCCAGCCAGCATGGCCAGGGGTGGTGGGATTTGTAGTCCAACACATCTGAAGGGCACCAGGGTGGGGAAGGCTGAACTGGGCAGTTAATGCAAACCAAACGCTATTCTGCTCATACGGAAAGCCGTCTACCAAGCGCTGGTCTAGAATAAGCCCTACTTGGGAAGCCTATGACAGCCTGGTGCCCTCCAGACGTGTTGGACTGCAACACCCATAATTCACAGCCAGCACAGTCATACTGGCTAGGAATTATGGGAGTTGCAGTCCAACACGTCTGGAGGGCACCAGGTCAGGACAGTGGTCTATGACTTGTGGCATCATCCCCCTTCCCACAGTCCTGTGCCTATCTGAACACACATTCTGCTAACCACATATTTGGCAGGATGTGCATGTTTGGAATCAAGAACAGCAGGGTGGGAAAGATCAAGAGCAAAAAAAACTGTTACAGAATGACTGGGTTCACACAACATGCCAGCCCATCGTGGGTGACAAGCCATTGTGGGTTGCTGTGTCGTCTGAACCCAGACCAAATCCTGCAAGGTGGCTTGTGCATGGGCAACAAGCCACCCCAACAACCCATGGTTTGTTCTTGAGGTTGTTGTACCCACAATGGGTTGGCATGCCATCCCCATCTGTCAAGTGCTCAACATTACCCACTCAGCAAGGAGATCCCCAGGATTTAAAGGGTTGCCCCGACCCCTGGGGGTGCCCTCCTCACAGTCCACCCCGGCCAGAGTTGTGCACGCCACCCCCTTCTGTGCTCCCACCCGCAGAAACTGGTTCTAGTTTGGCAGCTGTCAAACTAGACACAGTTACTGCAACTGGGAGCAAAAAAAGGGGTGTGCACTTTTCTATGAGAAACAGTTGCTGGAGACTCAGGCAAGTGGGGATTCGAAGCAGGGCACCCCCAAGGTTCAGGGCAACCCTGTTAATCCTGGGGATAACCTGGCTAAGGGGTGATCTACACCCCAATTCCACACATGTCAACTGTCAAAAGCTGTAAACCGGCCTATATACCGTCTTGTCTTGCCTGTTACCTTGTATGTTTGACAGCTCAAACACACAAGGCGCCAAGCAAGGGAAGCCTGTATAATTCTGACAGTTGGAGCTGCACACTTGCACAACTCTGAAAACCTGTAAAAAAAAAAAAGAGTTTTTAAATGGGCTATTTGCATACATTCCCCAAGGCCGGTTTTGTGCAAATAAATGTCCCTGTTTTGTGCAAATAAATGTTTTTAAAGGCTTCGACTGTGACCGGGGTCATGATCGGAGCAGGGATGGGAAACCTGGTGGCAGACAAAACAGATTTTGCCACCACATCCCCTGGGATACCATGTGTAACTGGGCTGGAGAGATGAGGGGGAGAACAATCCACGGTAAGCCCATTTGTCTGCCGGGCTCACCGTGGGTTGTTCTGACGACATCCCACACTGCGTGACTTATTCCGCAGGGTGGGTTGTCGTGACGTGCAAACTCACGCGCTGTGTTCATTTAGGAATTACATGGATCATTAGACATGAATCATTTCACTTCGCTCATCCATGCTATCACATTACATAAACTAAAATAGTGGCATCATACCTTTTTATGTGCTATGTTCTTGGTACATACAAAACCGTTCACCACCACCGAGTCAAATTTTTTCCCACCTGGAATCTGGCAAAAGAATCAGGATATTATACCTTATTTCCCCCAGCAAGCCCAATTTGCATGAGGACGCAAAGCTCTTTTAGAACAAGGACTTCTTCCCCTAACATCAAGAAGTTAGCCAGAAAAAGCCAAGAAAACACAACCACCCCAATTTCTTGGGCTAGGCCCACAGGAACAGCCCAAAAACTCTCCACATCACATGAACTCACTTTTTTGATATGGACGAACTGGCGGATGTCCATGTCATCATCCCGGTTCTTGACATCGGGCCGGACTGTCTGAACCACCTGGCAGACCACAGGGACGATGATGTCCCTCCAGGAGAGGGAGAGTGATTCATTGTAGAGCAGTTGTTGAAGCAGTGCCATCATGTGGCTGTGATTAGCTGAGCTGTAGGGAAAGTTAAAAAAAACCATGGCTAACGTTCAGGAGAGAGGAGGGGGCCACATTCCTTTTATCAGTGCTGGGGTACATCCTTCAAATGCAGACATTCCTTCTTGCCCGGCAGTGCATTTGCAATGTCAAGTGGCTGGAGTGAGACTCTTGGGAGTTACAAAAGGACAGCTCAGGGCTCCCCAAGCAGAGGAGGGCCAATTCATATATTTATAACTGTGGGGGTAAAAATCCTTGCATGCAGCCTTGGCCCCAAATCTATTATGTATTTATCACATTTCTATACTGCCCAGTAGCCGAAGCTCTCTGTGCAGTTCACAACAATTAAAACTATAAAATACAACACAAGTTGCAATACAAAAGTTTAAAAGTTTAACACTACAGTATAAAATAGAAGTAAAGACCAAAAATAAAGCCTAGCAGCAATGCAAAGATTTAAATAACTCAAATGGGGATACATGCGTCTGAAATGGCTCCAATATGCAACGTTGCCAAAGTTACTACATGGGAGAAACCCCTTCAAAGTTAACGGGTTTTCTGAGGCAATCTCTTGGGTCATTTTCACGAGGGTGTGATTTCAAGTCAGATATCTCCCTTTGTGAAAATGGGAGTGTTAACGTTACCATGGCAGGGATATGACTGCTGAAGATACAGATATCTGAAAGAGGCCCAGAACACTTATGTGCTATTTATCTGCAAGAGCTCACTTTCTTCCTGGGCCCAGAGTCAAACAGATGGAAAGAAAAGGAAACTGCAGGCCCTTGGTGATGGGCTAAGATAAGTAACAAAGGGGGGGGGGGCGAATGGACTCCCTCCCATCAGACCAGCACTGATAAAAGGGCTGAATGCATTGTACTGATGGCAAAGGCCAGGAAAGATGCTTAGTGTCATCTCAGAAGAACGTAAGAAGAGCCACGCGGGATCAGCCCAAAGGCCTATCTAGTCCAGCATCCTGTTCACATAGTGGCCAGCTAGATGTCCCTGGGAAACCCACAAGTGGGACATGAGTGCATCGGCACCACCCTCCCACTCATGTTTCCCAGCAACTGGTATACAGAGGCACCCTGCCACTGATACGGGATGCAATATATAACCATCATGACGAGTAGCCACTGATGATCTTGTCCTCCTTATCGTATTCCTTCGCGAATTAAGAGTTCGGGTCAGGGGAGAGAATTGGAGAGAACTCCTACATCACTTGTTTTTGCCAATACCACCCATTGACTTAGAAAACTAATGACAGAGAGACGAAGTCATTCCTGAAAGAACTGTTACAGGATTCCCCTCTCCCCAAGACCTTAATGAGAAACAACACTTTCCAGACACCTCAAGAGTTTCACTAAACCTTCTTTTTCAACCATACAAGAACAAATATTGATTTTTAAAGTGCGTAACTAAATATAGCACTTGCATTCATCACTGTGATGCACCATTGCTATAAAAATGTTTTACAATTTCTTATGCATTCAGTAGTGCCAGCCTGCCCACTTTGACATTTCTTCACACAATGCTGAATAATAATAAGCGCGTGCGATCTGCTGCTGCCACAAAATGACCATAGCTTCAAAGGGGCGGTAGGCAAATGGCGGGGGGGGGGGGGTCTCTCGGCCACCAGAAGTCACAATGCCTAGATGGAGCCATCACATTCAGAGGAAGCGATGGGAGGGCTTGCAGGCTTCTAGGAAGCATCTCCTGGCCACTGCTGGAAACCAGATATTGGGCTAATGTTCTTAACATTGTTTCTTCAAATCACAGATTTGGGGATTTTAAAAGACACTTCCAGACCCCAAATATCAGCAGCATATCATGACCATCTACACCTGCGTAAGACACATCTCATTACAAGATATATATTCTGTCAAGAGTTTTCACTGAGAGGCACTCAATGCAACTGAAAAGGGAATTCAGATTTACTCCCGGACTTTTGTTAGCTTGCAGATCACAGCCCTTTGTTTGAAGAACAATATCCATGTGAAGTCTAGTCACATCATCCCAACTTACAGCAACCTCTCCATGGCTTGCTTTTCCCCATTTTCCTCCCTGAGCAGTTCCAGATTGCTGTTGTGCCAGCCTAACGGTGTGAAAAACAGCTCTTTGGATTTTTCTTCAACCCTCCGATTAAATAGCGACTCTAAAAAAACACAAAAAATGGGAAAGCTGTAAGATTACATCTCAATCCATACATTAGGTTCTTTCAAGACTAAGGACTTGAGAGGACTTGACGCATGACATTTTCCTACATGGATTCATATGGGAATGTGGCCCTTGAGAGGCTTTTACTGGCCCTAAGCAATCAATTCTGTAGTTTACTTGCATCATCAGTGCTCTATTTCTCATGCTTTTGCTATCAACAAGGTCACAAGCAGAGAAGATACTGTACAATGTGGAGGCTGGGATCGAAAAACAGGTATATCTGAGCAGGGAATTCCGCAGATCCATGTAAGTTCTAGGCTTCAGCTTCCCCAAACGGCACCCTCCATGCACACAGTCACAAGGCAAAATACTTTTGAAATGGAGGAGTTTTCGAGAGCTGCTTCTGGTAGCACATGGGTGCGGTGGGAGTTGTTCCAAGACAAAAATCCTCGCCAGACACTTCCCCAACTGGTGTCTTCCAGATGTTTTGGACTGCAGCTCCCAGCATCCCTAACCACTGGCTGTGCTGGCTGGGGCTGATGGGAGGTGACATCCAAAACATATGGAGGAATCCAGGTTGGGGAAAGCTGCGCTAGCAGATGGAGGAGAAGAGCAGTGCCCAGAAGTGAAGATTCATTAGAACAGACTAGAAGTGCACACGAGAATTTTAAACAGACTGTGACCACTGAATCAAATGCAGCTGGTATGGTGGCAAAGTTCCTTTTTTTAAAGTGACAATTCGAATCAATCTGAAGTGCTTGTTGTCAAAATAAGCTGCCTGCTGTGGTAAAAGCAAACTTATAGAACCAGTTTTCATCCATTTGGCATTTAAAAGGAAGGATATAAAAACCTATTATGATTTTAAAGACATGAGACGGACTAGCATTTCCAGAGATTTCCTTTAATACATTCTTTTAGAGAAAGTTATTCGGCAGAACAGCTTTGCTAACTGTAAACTGTACAGGGAGCAGGGTTTTAAATAGACCTAAACAATACTCGCTTGTTGACTTGGCCAGTAACTGATGAAACCCAGAAACAGGTGCTGACTTACTTGCATTATGCAAGGGGAAGGAGTGTATACGAAGTGCTAGTCATCGGTCAGAGTGAGCTTCAGGTAGCTTCTTGTGTGTGCTGACACAGAAAAGCTTGAGAGAATATTCATCCAAAGTGAAAAACAGACCACACACACACACACACACAAAACAGAAGCCAAGAGGACAGAAGTGCATCGTTCGGCTATATTCAAAAGGCAGATGCGGGGGCTGGCAAAGACTTCATCGCGACCATATTTGCTCTAATTTAATGCGTTCAAATCCTTTTACCAAAAGGGGGCTGTTTACTCAACATTATCCGGGCCCATTTTCCCCGCTTTCAACTTACCTTTGATAAAAGCGTCGCTTATGGAGATCATTTGTTGTCCTCCGTTGTCAGCAATCAAGTACTCTGAAAGGAGAGAGAAAATATGGAAATGGGAGGGGAAAACAAAAGAAATGACAGGTTGTGCTGGTGTGTTACTATAATTATATGGCTTACACACCCACTCCACCGGACAAAAAAGAAGTGACTCATTTCATGTGATTAGTCACTGTTGTAGAAACAACCCCAAGATCTTCCCATTCTCTCTTGCTGAGCCCGAGTGTTGGCTTGGCTGCCAAATAATGAATTATGCTGTTACGGAAACAGCTTGACATAAAAGAGAAACTGAACAGAGGATATTTCCCCAATACACATATGCCTCAGGACAAGCAAGTTAGGAACATAGGAAGCTGCCTTATACAGAGTCAGGCCACTGGTGCATCTAGCCCAGTACCGTCAACACTGACTGGCAGCAGCTTTCCAGTGTTCCAGGCAGGAGTTTTTCCTGCCCTACCTGGAGATGCTGGGGATCGAACCTAGGACCTTCTGCATGCAAAGCAGGGGCACTGCCACTGAGCCATGGCCTTTCCCTTGTTAAAAAACAACAACAACAACATTGGATTCTTGCATACAGGTGAAGAGCAGTGTACTGCTCCCCATATCCTTTCCGCCAATAAGCAACTGCTACCCAGCAGGATGCCTTGGGAATACATAACGCAGCCAAGGTCTCAGGTTCTCAGTATTGTGTCAAAATATGCACTTAAGTTTGGGGTAATCACAATTTGTAACAGAGATATGGGCTGGGGGGTTGTGTTCAACAAACTGACATTCAGATGCAAAGGTGTGGAAGGTGAGCTAACTCTACAGCCAAGACAATTGGACCCAAACTGCAGACTGACACTTCTATAATCTCACTTTTGCAAATGAATTATCGCCTTGACAACTAAACCGGCTGAAGAAAAACCTAGTTTTCCGAACCTGCCCTGCTGCCCTAGAACAGTTACACCTGGATAAGGAAACTGACAGCTCAAGGGGATGTTTCAGTACAATCAGCCTCTACAGTGACTGGGTTCACACAACATGCTAACCCACGCTCAGTGGTTGAGTGTAGGCTGTTGCTGAACCGTGGGTTATTGTGTTGTCTGAACACAGCCAGGATAGCTTGTCAACTGTGCAGCGTGGCTTATTTTTTTGAACAAGCCACCTTGAGAACCCATGGCATGTTGCTGGGTTGTTCAGTGTGGTTAACAAGCCACATTGCATGGTTAACAAGCCACCCTGCAGAAAATGTCCTGGATTCAGACAACACGCTACAGGTTAGCCTCAGTGTAAACATGCTTTCCCAAAAGGGCCCCCAGGTCTGTGGAATTGTCCAGTGGCCTCATGAATCCTGTTTCCCAAGGGCAAGTTAAGAATCTCTCTTGGTTTCATTTTCCAGCAAGTCATACCCCAAACACCAACCAGGCTCCCAGAAACATCACCCAAACACCCCTCTCAATCCTCGGTCCCTCAGTTCCCCAGAATGTGGGTTACACAGTTCACAAATGCTACTATAAAAATGTTCAAATACAACATCACACAACATGAGGAAGTACTGAGCTGCTCTATCACAGGCATTGCAAGGTGTTCATAATCTCCATTTGCCAAAAAAAAATTCTAACATGAGAAACCTTCCATAAGAAACCTTCCAATGTACAATTGAAATAGGAATTGCTGCGCTTATTAACATTTTTAATGCTTATTCTTTTAAAAGCAGAAAAGCTAGCAACATTGATCTGAGCACTACACTAGTATCAAGCTTCAGGAATACACAGACATAGTTAAGATTAAAAAAAACAAGAGATCCCCATGGGTTTTAGTCAAAGAAAATTCACATTATTTCTGTTCCAAATACCTCTGTGGTGTACAAAAAGCATGGGCCAAATCTAAGTCCTCAGCTAGGCGATATCTTTATTAGGACCAACTAAAATGTCACAAAATAGCGAGCAAGCTTTTGGGTTCTCCAGAACTCTTCATCAGGCAGGATGTTAAGGGAAGGAAGGGGGCTGGCAGGGAGAGAAGGGAGAGGGAACTGAGAGTGCTTCCAGCAGGATTTTCATTCGTGCTTTTATTTAATCTGTCCCCTCGGGTATTGGAGGTCTTCTTCTTGTGTTGCTAAATGTTGCGGTGCAAGTGAGCTATGCCTCCCCTTCCCATGCTCCCACTGTCTCATGGGAAGGAGTAGGGAAGAGGCATAAAATCCATACCTGGGGGCAGCTCACACACCTCCCTTCAAGGGAAAGCACGCCTGCCCCGTCACATGTTACAAAAGCAGCATGACTCACTTTCTCTTTCACTACTAGCAAGAGGGGCTCTGGCATTACTTCTGTATATCATTTCTAACCGACCAGGCATACAGCTACACCACTGCACTGTGTAAATTAGCACACACTTCTACTCATTGGCAGTCATCTTATTCTGCATGCAGAATTTGCTCCTCCCTTTTGCTTTCAGCAGGCACACTAGTCTGCATTACTTGGACTGACCAGCAAGTTTCCAGTGAGGCACAAGGCACAGAAGAATTCCTCACTGACAGATAAAAGTATGCTTGTGCTCAAGGGAAAACACACTGCTAGGTTTCAGTCTGTCAGTCCTTGTATGATAGGGACACGGCCTTGACATCTCTCCGCAAGTACAAAGCTATTATTTTGACTTTCGATTTCTAATTCATTTTAGGGTTAGTAGGCTTAAGTTATGGAGCCTCTAGGAGAATTCTACAGCTCCTCAGAAGGTTCTCCTGAGAACATGGATTTTTAAACAGTGGCCCCTGGTATATTTTCAAAGTGGCCTCTGATACCACGGTAAAGACATTAGAAGAAAATGCTGGAGGCCTTCTTCAGAACAACAGTGGCTGACACAATTCAAACTCAATTTTCTCCGCACCACATTGGACACTATACTGAGCAAGCAGGGTGGACAAAGCTCTGAAGAGCATTTCCTTGGCTAATAAACATCCACACAGAAACCCTGTTTGCATGTGCCGCCACCATTTTGAATATGTAACCTCTGATCAGCCTGATCAGAGGTTGCTCTGTCACATCCGAACCTGGACAGTATGAGTTAATTGTGGGTTAAACAACCCGCAGTCAACCTACAATTAGTTGTTATGTTTGCTGTGGTTTGTTTAACCCATGATTAACCCATGATGTCCAGGTTCAGCCATAACGTAAGGACATGTGTTGGTCTGGATAGCACACCCAAACCACAATTGTGATCCAAAACACAAAGGTAAAAGACTAATTTCCCTAAGACAATACATTGACATCGCTATTCTGAAGTTGTAGGATGGAACAAGGAGACATTACCTTTATGTTATGATCCACATTTCGCTCTACAGCTGGTCCTGTTGACAATTTGTAAAGACCAGGAATATCTAGACGTTAATATTTTTATTTGCTGCTGATATTTTTATCCAACTGGTTTATCTAACTTACCTGATTTCATGTGCAATTTTAATGTTGTTGTTTTGGTGTAATCTAGTATTATTTTACTGACTATTGTAAACCACCTTGAGAGGAGAATATATCCTCAAAAGGGTGTTAAAATCGATTAAATATATAGATGAATGACCAAAAAACCACAATACTGGGGGGGGAAAACCACTCCTGCCTATTTGGGCTGTGGTAGCACAGCCCTCTGCCCAGCCAGAATCATTTTACTTCCCCCTCTACTATCTTTGCACTGTTGCTGCCTGTGCTAACTATTCATTTTCAGTTTATATGGCATAATAAAGTTAAGACCATTGCAGCTCCTCATGATCCATTTTTATTCCTCTGGCACTTTTTGGTAGGTTTGCATGCACCACACCAGGAATCAAGTGCCTCACTTCAAGAAAGCGAGCTCTGGATTGAACCATCTGCTCACCTTCTGCAGCAGTCTTAATAATAGGATGCTTTCATACACGGTATGCCTGCTTAAACTGACAAGTGCCATGGGATATACTTGAAGCCTGGATCTATCTTAATAAAAATAATAATTTGTGTTTTGCACTTCCCCAAAACATCTACATTTCTCATTACAGAAGGAATAGTAGTAATCAACAGGGGCAAAACATCAGGGTAGGCTTTCAGTGAAATTTAAGGATGCATTTCTGATTCTGTGGGAAGGGAAGATATGATATTTTAGTCTTTTAACTGTTTGCAATCTGCCCAGAGAACATTGGTTATTGGGCAGTTTAATATAATGAATGAATGAATGAATGAATGTTACCACTCAGTTAAAAGACATCTAAGAACAAGCAGCAGAATAAATGTGGCAACTGACATCACATGTTAACTTATCACTGTCTTGTGGCAAAGTAATGGTGATTCACAGCTGCTTTCAGAGGTCATGTACAATTTGAGCAAGTGGAGAAAGCATCATTCTGACCTCCTGATCTATGTCAGGGAAAGATCCAATATGCTCAGATCAAATGCCAGGCAGAGATAACCTATGGATTTATTGTTTCCATAAGTACTTTGGTCACATTTGTACAGCTATTGAACAAATTAACTTTGAACTGCTTTGCCAAGATTTCTTGTGAAATGCACACATTATTGAACACTTACAGATTGTTCTCCTGATAAACACCAACAGAACTTTTCAAAAGCATTCTGTACACATTACTGGCATGCAACAATTAATATTAGAAAAACAATTAGTGGTTAATTCACAAGCCAAAAAAAGAACTCCTATTACTACAGTTATTCCATGATATTAGTTTCATCATATAGCAACTAATATAGAATTTTAACTAAGTAGTGTTTTTGCATGTTACATGCATAGAATAATTCAACCACATACTGAATAACAGCACCTCAAACTTAAAGTTAAACTTGTTAGTTTCTCTCTTTAGGACTACATCTATGAGCAAGAGTGGACACAGGCAAATTTACCTTCTTTTATATACTTCCTTTTACAAAAACAAAATCCCCTAAATTCCATTGTGGTTTCTGTCAGGGAGTGATGTCAAAAGAAACAAGGAAGATGAAAAGGTCATATTCATCCACAATATCATTACTAGAGTTTACGTACTTGGGGTGGAGGGGGGAAAAACCCAGATATTTATTTTTATCAACAGTCCTTTGTTTTATACTTTTGAAGCAAAAAAAAAAAAGTTAGGATGGAGATGGTTCTAAACTGGCATTGCTACATCCAGAACTGCTGCATTAAGAAACTCAAGAGCATAAGTGTGCAATCCAATGCATGTTTAGACAGAAAAAGTCCTACTTTGGCTGGCTGGGGAATGCTGGGAGTTGTAGGATTTGTTTTCTGTGTAAACGTGCATAGGATTGCACCAGGGTGGTGGAAGCCAAACTTACAACTCACAAAAGCACCTTGCCAGTGAACAGAGAGGGAGAATTACCTGAGCCAGAGTAAGAAGTCAAATGCAAGCCTGATGTGTTCCACATCAGCACACCACCTACAGCAGGACTATGGTCCTTCCGCATGCCTGAACTCCAGGAAACACCATCTCCACCTTATATTGTCATCCAGCATGAAAGGCTGCTTAACAACAGATGTTCTACAGAACACCCTTAGGTTCTACGTGGACATGAGGTCTGTCACTGAGGAGCTATGTGAAAACACAGGCACATAGGAAGCTGCCTTATACAGAGTCAAACCATCTAGGCCAGTAGTGTTGACACTGACTGGCAGCAGCTCTCTGGGGTTTCAGGCAAGCGTCTTTCCCAGCCCTACCTGGAGATACCAGGGATCGAACCTGGGACCTTCTGCATGCAAAGCAGGTGCTCTAACACTGAGCTATGGCCCCTCCCCTAATTTGCACATACTAACTTGCACATACTAGGCTGATCAGTTGTCTACAGCAATTCAAAACCTTAGCCTTGGATCCAGTTGTGTCCTTCTGGCAGCGGAACAGAAACCACTGGAGGTTTACCCTACCCCACCCCACCCCACCCCCAAGCCCCTCCAGATCTGCTCCAGCGGGTTGACAGACCCTCTGAAGCAGACTGGGGGGAGGATGGGAAAGTCCACTACATGCAACACTGGGTTTAAGCCTGAGTTTCCTGACAGTGAGAGAAAGGCATGAGAGGAAATAGGACCAGTGGGGGGAAAGTGAGGAGGCAGTGCTCAGACAAATGGCTATCCAAGCGCTGCTTTTTCAACCACGTGCAACTCCAAGCGGCAACTACCTCATACCTTTTTGGTCGGCAGGGTGAGGGGGCACATGTGGGTATTTGGAGTGCTTCTTGATATGGAAGTTCACGTTGTCCAGCTCCACGTTCAGGCTGATGGAAGCAGCTGAGTCGCTGTCCATGGCAGACTGGAAGCTGCTGACTGAGGTACGCTTGCTAGGGCTGGCAGAATCTTTTAGATTTGAGTGAGGGGAAAAGAGAGAGAGAGAGAGAGAGATACAGGGAGGAGAGGTCGGGGGGGATTCAAATAATAGGTATCCATGAAGGTATCAAGGAGAGGAGAAAAATTATCTTAATTAAACAAAGCCCAGTGTGCAATGCTGAAGAGAGAGAGAGAACAGAAAGAAAGAGACAGTATTTTCATCCACTTATATCTCATGGCTTGGTTAGGATTTTGATGGTATTTCAAGACCATTTGCTCTTTTTTTTAAAGAGGCAGAGTGGCAGCCAGACTGTCATGCCCACATAGCTACAGTGCGAAGACCTTGTGCCAATTTGGAGGAGCCAGGGCGGGAAATCGATCTAGCAATCTGCACAGAAAATACTGCATCTGCTTAAGAGGATTAGATAAAGCTTTTATTTCTACACAACAGCAGGCACAGCAGAGCACAACTTTTACTTGCTGTGAAGACAGATATCCTCCGAAGAGGGACACGGAAACTCACTGGTCAAGTTGTCATCTCCTTCTTCTGCAATTTGTTCTGTGTCACTGTCATCAAACTTAATGTCTTTGAACCAGGATGGCTCAGAATGACCTTCCACAGAGTTGACAGAATCGCTGTCGGGAGAAGGCGTTTCAGAAAATTCCGTGCTCTGAAAGATGGCAAAGCAGAAATTTCTGGGGTTATTCTCACTAGCCTCCAAGCTGGAACAAGTATGGTTTCTTCATTAGAACATAAAGGGTTTTACATGAAGTACAAAAATATATGTTAATTCTAATTGCCTCAGAAGATACCATTTTCTATTTTTATGCTAACTGAGACAAAATAAAATGTGAACTATCATTTGGGGGCAGGGAGAAGGGGAGAGAATAGTTAAGGCTGCAGTCCTATGGAGATAAGTCTTCTGCCTCCGAACTCGGAGGCTGACAACTATCCAATGCAGAGCGGCTGGAGCACGGAGGTGCTCCTCATCTCCGTCTCCAGCCCCCCTGCATTTTTGGCTAGACAGGCGATTTCGCCTGTCTAGCTGGGGAGCTTCAGAGCAGCAGCAGGGAGGCCACACGGTGCAAAGGAAGCTGCATAATACAGCTTCCAGTCTTCTCCCCTCCCCCAGGACCACCCCCTTTTCCCCGTCTCCGCAATCCATTTCCAAGGGCAGAGATGTAGCTGGCCTGGAGAGAACCACGCCTGCTATGAGGGGTGGGGTGGGGGAGGGGAGCACGGTTTCTGGGCTCTGACCTCGGAGCCCTAGTTCTGAGGTCGGAGCCCAGAAACTGAAAAATCCTATGTCCCCCAAATGCTGTTTAGGGAACAGAGGATTGCATCCTAATATAATAATTATTGTTGTTGATTATGTGTGTGCATATGTGTGTCTGTGTGGGGGGTGTCTGTCTGCTTTCTCTGTTACCCATTATGAAAACAAAATGATAGGACTACCAAAATAATAAGGATTTTATAAAAATATACACTGAGGATGAATTCCACAGGATAAATAAGGGGGAGTAGAGGTAGATTCAGGTTTATTTGGAGGAGGAATCTGGAAGTCCGCAAATGCATAAGTACAAAGCAAAACAAAACATTGTAACGATTCTTTCAGTCATGTAACTGTTTTTAAAAGTAGCATAATATGGATGATAAAATGTTAACATGTTGATAAAAAAAATTAGAACCTATACATAAAATAATCAGGAAAGAAAATCAACAACAACAAATTCAGTATCATTAATGTGAATAAAGCAAGTAATGGACTGTTAATGAATATGGCGTAACACGGAGATTAGGAAAAAGCAAAGAAGAGCACGGAGCATGGCATGGAGAAATGTCTTATAATGCCAACTTTCCAGTATTAAAAGGGCTCTCCAACTATTCTGGAGAGCCAGAGTGCTTCCAGGTGAGTCTTCTATTGTGCAGTCACCATTTATAGGAGGTCTAGATTCAGTCAACTTCAATTTGTAACCCACCCATTTTATTCCACTGCTTCTTCCAGTAGGGAAAAAGCCAGAAAAAAACAAGTGAAAAAAACTGTAAGAAAAGATGGAACAGTTGCACAATGCCTTTTAACTGGTTGCCACCCAGTACATCTCGCAGAGTATTCAAATATGCACAGTAGACAAGAGAGTTCTAGATATATGCACATGTTTATGCTACAGGCCACTAAATATGGTGACCAAAGTATCCTTGTAATCTTGAAATCAACGTGTGTTGATTTAGAGGCACCCACATGCGGCTCTACACTAATACGTCAGTACTTCCCAGGGCTGGCGTCAAAGGTAGGCATGGTCGGCCACCTGCTGAGGGCCCACACCGCAGCTGGGCCCACCTGCATGTTTGCCTGCCCCTCACCATGGCCCAGACAGCCTTGGTGGTGAGAAGGAGGAGGAGCAGTGGATGCCGCTGCCTGCGTGCTCCCTGTCTCTCTGCTTGTCCAGCAAGCCAGCGGGAGCCATGCTGAGGGAGAGGAGGAAGAACAAGAGAAGCTGGGGACAGTGGCGGGAAGAAGGCAGGCTCACTGAGAGATGGGGGCCACTGAGGATGTCTAGCCCAAGGACCCTCAAACCTGGAGCTGGCACTGGTATTTCCAATTATATCTGCTACACCTCCACTTCATACTTGTGTAACATGCTTTACTTTCCCACATTAGACATGAAGATACCCGGTAAAAGCCACACTCCTCCCCCCAATATTCTACGGGCCTTACAGGCCCAGCGATCATTCCTCGTCTCCTTTGTATCCACACAGCTCATAACCTTACAGGAAGATTTACTGCAGCATCAGCTCCCTCCCATACCTAACACACCTCAGCTGGAAGCTGCTGCTAGAATGCTGGGACCCCAGCCAAGGGGTTGTGCTGAAACACAGCCCTTAACCCCAAGGTTAGTACTCTCTGCCCACAGAGGAAAGATACGCACTTCCCACTTGAGCAATTCTCTAGCCGACCAAACAAAAGTGATATCAACCTGTTCCACCTATAAGGCCAACTCTGACCTCTTCATAGATTAATTCTACAAAGGCAGCTCTGAAGCAAGGCTTGGGCATAACAGTACAGACTTCCAGGAACTGCCATTTAACTATTATTCGCCACAAAGGCAGGAAAACAGGGGTGGGCAACTGGTGGCCCTCCAGATGTTTTGGCCTACAACTCCCATCAGCCCTAGCCAGCATAGCCAGTGGTGAGGGATGATGGGAGTTGTAGGCCAAAACATCTGGAAGACCACAAGCTCCTTCTTTTACTGCAGGGGTAGGCAATTTGGTTTAAATTATAAGAATGCTGGCTCATCTTTGGCTTCCTGAAGCACTTAAAAAGCCAACAACTAGTTTTCTTCCCTGACATTCTGCCTCCTTCACCCTACCCAGGTGAGTCTCTCTAACACAAGTTATCTGGCATAGAGTCAAGTAGGCCTATGAAACACTGCGAGGAAATAAAAATGTAAAAGTTCTACATTGACGTAAAATTAAATTCTACACAAAACTAAGCCAAACTGAACTTTTTTTATGACGTGAATTAAGCCTATTTCACATAATTTCTCCTGCTCTGCATGTTTCACCATCCAATTCTATGCGTATTTTAACCAACCTCAGTTTTATTGGCATTCTGTTGTTGTTTTTAAATAATTTTAACATCATGTTTCATTCTTTCTATCTTCTGTTCATTTTATCTCTTGTTGTTCATCGCTCTGGAATCTGTTTAGATGTGAAGCAGTATACAAATGTTGTAAATAAATATTTTCTTAGCCCCATTTTGTTCAATAGGAGTTTACACAGGGTTGCAGCCTTACTGCGATTCTGCTACACATTCAGACTGGAGAAAGAGCTGTGCAAAGCACTAAAGTTTTGTCCATGAACACCTGAGACCTTATTCAAAAACCCCTCAGCCTTCCTGGATTTTAGCAGGCATTACCCACCCATTTGCAAGCCTCTCTTTGCAACCATTAAGGGCTAGAAGCCTTTCTTTCTGTAGAGAATTTATACTCCACTCTTCAGCCAAAAAGCCTCCCAAAGCAGCTTACAAATGACCAATCAAAATGAGAAATCCCTGCCTGCAGGATTGCAATCTAAAAGACATGACACAAAAGGGAAAATGAATGGGGAGGAAGGAGAAAAACAAGCAAACTCATGCACCAAATCTTAATTACTATTTTTTAATGGAAGTTGAATCCAATAGCTTTAGACTTTTTCTGTACTTGCACAATGACTGGTTATAAGGTATTCCCCAAGTCAGAATAGTTTAGGCTTGTACAAGCGTAACTAAGACAAAAAGAAAGGCAGACACACAATTTGTTCTTGGCTCTGAGCCACTCTTAAGCAGACTCAGAAGGGTAAGTGAAGGTGGCACCTTCCATGACCATTCCTACCTTGATACTGCAGTGCACAAGCCGGAACACCAGAAGCAAGCCAGGGAATAGATAGGAATCCAAGGCAGATAGCCTTTCACCCTGCATACTCCACATATACATGCCTGCAGAGGTACCTGCCCATGAGTCATCTGGCCCAGTGGCAACTAAACCAATCAGCTCGCCTCAACTCTGGGAAATGCAATCTCTGAAAAGCGCTTCCAGCCACCTAAGCCAATGTTTTCTGGATATTTACAGGCCCTGATGGCACAAGTGTGCAAGTTAGGGAAGTAGTGACCTAAATACACCAGAATATTTTGTCACTGCACTGTAGCCATTTCATTTTTTAAAACATCTTTCAGAAATCCTATGACGGGCCAATATTTTGTGCCAAGGGCCAATATTTTGTTCCAAGGCCATTTATCGCATTACATTTCCCTCACCGTGACACCGGAAGGGAGAACTGACCAGACAATGGGGAACCTGGCTTTATACCTCCTCTCCATATGCCCCGGTCATTTGGAGTACTGCAACAAGGAGTCAGACCAAGTCAAAGGCCTCTACAGGACTAGATATAAACCAAGCTTTCCATCAGTGAACTGCAAAGACCAGAACAGAACAAAACCTAATGGGTGTTATGTCTTACCTTTTGATACATTCAGAATTATACTTCCAGATCAGTGATGTATGTTACTTAGGGTGCTTCCAGATGAGGCCTTCATCCTGTAGTCGCCCTGCCTCATTCCTAGAATTTTATAGACGGGGGTCCAGACGTTGCCGTCTTCTACTTGTAACCCTCCTGTGTTTTCCCACTGCTTCTTTTGTCTTTCTTCTTTCCACAAAAAATCCATTAAGGAGGAAAGGACAGAAGATGTGCACAAAGCCTTTGGACTGGGAGCACTCGGAGCCCTCCATCTGGAAGCACCCTTGGTCAGAAAGCAACTGGTCTTGTGCTTTCAGCTATCCAGTTCATCCTCATAGTGAAAAGGCCATTACGGTCACAGACTTGGGCCTTTAGGAAACAACTAAATTGCCCGGCCCCTTTGTTTGAATTCGACTAAGTCAGGTAATTGACTTTTGCGTGGCAGATCTTTTCCTTACAGCCATCACAAAGCCCTTAATGAAGTCTGGTGAGAAAGCTTTCGGTGAGCAAATAATCCTACACAAACTGCCTGACTCTTAGATATGATAGGGTAGACTCAACTTATATATGTTTGATAACTGTAACTTTAGATCCCATTTCTAAAGATTACCTTCTTGGTTTAGAACTTACACTGTGATCCCACCCGCCCCCATCCCAACTTTTCTTCTCAAGTTACATGAGAAACGCTTCACTTTCTTGTTACTGCAAGTCTTAAGTAAATTAGTTTACTTTAGTGACTTATCAGAAATTACAGTGGCTTTCACACACCTCTTCAAACAACCAACAGACACCATGAATAACTGATTTTTGGAACACTACCAAGGCCATTAGGGGTTGGGCATCTGGGTGAAAAGCATCCAAAACAACTACACACCCATAGAAAACAAAAGAGTTCAAGCAGTCCAATTCACATGTGAAAGTACCATAAAAGAAGTCCATACCTGCAGTGGTCTGTAGAGTGCATACTCATCTCTAAAGATCTGATCATGGTGACTGACGCAATCCAGCCAACGGCCATCTACCAGTGCCTGTCCTATTGCAATAGCTTGAGCTCTGGAAGTAAGGCAGGTGTGAATCCTAAGTTAGTTACCAAATGTATTTATAGTCTAAAACAGGCATGAGGAACCTCTGGCCAGCAGGGCTTCGCCATCCAGCCCACCAGTTTCTTCTCCAGGCCCCACCCCCTCTCCCCAGGCAGGAGAAAGCTCTCGTCTCCAATCAGCAGTTGATCAGCTCAGCAGAGTAGCCAAAAAAACAATAATTTGTTGAAGAACGGTGGCCATATTACACCCATGGAAGGGGAACCACTGAACGAGCCCAACTATACTGATCTTACTGTAATAAATATTTTCTAAACAGTTAATTCTGTTTTATTCTAGATGAGAAAGGGGGTGGGATTCAGAATGGGAAGTGTTTTGAACCCTACCATGAATAGGGTTCATGTTTCATAAAATGGATGTAATCTATAAAACTATGGGGGGAAACTTAGAAAAAAAATTCCTTTATAAATGTTATCTAGTTATCTAATCCAAGGGTGGACAAGAAGACAGATCAGAATCTGCTGGTGGAACTCTGGGTGATTTCTATAGATGAGCAAGGGTTTCTGGCTCCCAACTGCAAGAGCAACAGCTAAAAAATTGCCCCCCAACTAAATTATGTTGCTGAAAAAAAGAAAGGGGGGCAGAAATAGATGTGTGTGTGTGAGAAAGGATTTGTGAGCTTAGTTCTAGAACCGATCACAAATTCCTGGGCCAATCATGTGCTCAGAGGCAACCTGTCCCCTAATTCTTAGCACATTTCTGCCTGCCTCAGACACTAGTTCACACCTGGCTCCAGAGAGAGGACCTTGGGCCTCTAGCAAAGAAAAGTATACCCCTCCCCAACCTAATCCCATGAGCTACAGAACATAGGAGAGGGAGAGTCCATCAGCCTCTGCTACCTGGTCGTGATGTGGCCATTCCTCATGAGCCAGTTGACCAGTTCCTTTCCTACAATGCAGTTGGGATGTGTGCGCAGCCAGTAACGGTGATCCTGGAACTCCATGCCGCTGTTGTGATGGCATATTTTCTTCCACAGGTCCTTTAACTGGACTGAGTCCTACAAGGCAAAAGCAAGGACAGTTGAGATAACAATGTCTGGTCGGCTTAAGTGTTCTTTCCCTGTCTTGAGCGGTGCAATTTTTACATCTGTTGCAAGTGATTTACAAAATGCCTTCCCCCTCAGATGTACTGAACTCAACACGGTTTTATGAACACACACTTTTTATTAAAAATTCAGTTCTTAGGGTTATCTTTTTTATTATGACTGCATGTGCTTACCAAAGAAAAAAACGATTTAAGTGTTGAGCTTCCTTTCACCATCGGACAGTTTGAGATACCACGTCTGTTGATTCTTTAAAGCAATAAAAGCCCTCTCAACATTTTGTGATCTTTGTTTTGTTTTTGTTAATTTTTTATTATTTAAAGTTTGTAAAGGTACAGCTTAATATACAACATATTATTTTCAGGATACAGAAATTGTGCCATTGGAAGTAGTTTATAGAATGTCCCTCCAAAATGTTTGTCATTTTGTCTACCTGACACTTTGCCCTGGAGAAAGCCATCTCCAGCCATGGAGCTGGGGATATGGTGCCCACGGGCATCCCAGAAATCTCCCTAGGTGCTCATTAAGCCCCCTGCCCCTCCCAATTTTTAATTTTTTAAAATTAAGAATATGTTACATTGCAGGCAGATTTCTTTTCATATATATGGTGGAACTGTTGGCTTGCCTAGATTTATTGGCAGCAAATCCTGGGTATTATATTCTCAGGTTGTGGGTAGGAATTTGGGTCTATCCCCTTTATTGGTATTGCTTAATGTTACTGATTTTGACATTGCTCATATCCAGAAATTGTTGATCATTAACATATTAATTGCTGCTAAAATTTTATGGGCTAGATATTGAAAGAGTGCTGGGTCCCCTTCTGGACATAGCAAAAATGGACCAGTTAATGAAGTCTGTACTTAGAGGAGAGGGAAGTGCACACAGAAATAATACCGCAGATAAATGAAATAGCATTACCCTATTTTGGAATAATAGTTGTGCTCATATAAGATTGGTCAGAATGTTGTTATTTATATAATTAGGTTGCCATTTCTGGTTTTCATTGACTGAGTTCACACAACATGATAACCCACACTCAAGGGTTGAGTGTGGGTTGTCGTTGAACCATGGGTTGTTGTTGAAACATCGGATGTCATGTCATCTGAACCCAGCCACAATAACAAACCATGGTTTGTTAACTAAGTAGGGATGGAACATTCCAGATAGCGCCATCACCAAACATCATCTCAAAACACAATACCTTACTTATTTTTTATTACAATTATTTCTATCCCACCTTTCAGGATACAAATCCAAGGCGGCTTCCAAGGTAGCTTACAAGTAACTTTAACAACCATTAATACAATCACACCGAACAATATTTGAAGAAAAAAACCATAACAAGTGGTTAGGATTCTTGCCACAGGACAGATGGTAGCAGATGGCCCTGTGAGAGAAGGGGGAAGTCCGGCTAGAGCAGGCACCAAAGTGGTGTTTGCTTGCCTGCCTCCCTCTCTTTTCAACAGAGGCAGTTAACAGATTTAGCTGCAAGCCATTGGAAGAAAAGCTATCAAGCCGTACGCTCGCTCGCATGTGTTTGAGTTAGCCCTTTGATACTGAAGTGACAGTGTCCCTGTGCTGAGGGCACTTACATTAAACAAAAGTTACACACACACACACACACACACCAGTACTAGCACCTTCTCTTGTAAAGGTAGTTCAAAACAGCCGCTATAGTGGCATTCTTAGATCTGCCCACACATGTGCTTAGCCATTTTTACATGGCATTTTTATAAGTGCTTATCTTCCTGTATTCAACCTGAACACACTTAAATCTCTTCAAAAAATAGGCATTCACATGAAAATAACTTTTCAAATGTACAGATAGGAACGTAGTAAGGATAAAATGGTATAACCCAAATACACCCGCCTGAGCTCCTTGAAGGAAGAGTGGGATATAAATAGCATAAAAATAGTGCAAAACACAAGACTGTGGGAGAAAAATCAAAGGATAGTACAAGGTAGCCACACTTAAGAAATCAGGTACCACAAAAGGGAGCGAGACAGTACTTATTTCTATCAGAAGGACGCAAGATGCAACAAAAGCTTGGCTTGTACCAGAAGAATTTTGCGCTCATCCTCATTGGCCTCCTTCACATAGGTGCGATTAGCTTGCGGACTGACAGATGTCTCATAGGAAGGCACCATGGGAGATCCTGATCGATCCAGGGACAGATTAGTAACGCTGGCTGATCTGATGGGAGAAGCAGAACAATGCTTATAGACATAAGATGACCCCACCTCATAAAAATTAACGTTTAACAGAGCAGGTCAAAACTTCACAACATGAAGGAACTTCTTAGTAATCTGTCTCACCAAGCTAATATAACTAGTTTTCAAACTCAGCAACTAGAAACAAGGGGGGGGGGGTTAAAAAAAGAAGGCAATGCCTTTAAGCTAATTTTCCCTATGTGAAACTCAACCTGTTTCATTCCTCAAATAAGTAGGAACCTGCTCAATTTACTGTCTACGCCTCTCCCCACTAACCCTAATCCAGAAGAAATTAACATCAATCTACCTAAGAAATCTCAGTTTTGCATTTGATGACAACTTCCAATGGAAGCACCCTGGGAGGTCATGAGAGGCCCAGCCAGACTCCACACAGAGGGGAGGCGGAGAATCTTATCAGCCCCAAGGAAGCCCCCTCTCTCCTAGCCATGGTGGTACATCTGCAACATTGACCGTTTAGCCACAAACCATTGCCCAATGAAATATGAAGAGAGGGGTAACTCCTTCCACAGTGAAATAGAACCAACAGAGAAATTTAAAACAAAAGCAACAATTATCACCTACCATTAATATACAGGCTTGAGATATGTCATCTATGAAATAACTAGGGATGTGAAGGCTTGGGGATGGGAACCCACAGAGAAATTTGGAAAACATGGTTTCCCCACAAAACTGGAGGGTGGGGGAGAAGAAATCATGATTTAATTATTATTTTTTTTAAGTGTGTGTTGCCCATCTTTTATGGGGGGGGGGGGTTTCCAGGCCTTCATATCTCTAGATATTACCAAAGACACATGACAAGAGAGCCAATTCACACAGCTACTTTTTGGGCTCCACCCTTCCACCCCAACAATCACAGTGGGGTTTGTTTTTTGGTCACAACAGAAGGAAGAAAAGCTGGGCCCAGCTACTTCAATATCAAGCCAAAAGCATAAAAAGGTACTTAGGTTGCAATCCTATGCCTGATTATCCAGAAAAAAGTCCTACAACACCCAGCATCTGAATGCTGGGAGTTGTAGGACATTTTTCTGTCTAATTACACATAGGATTGCAACCACAGTATATTGCAGAAACTGCTAGAGAGTTGGTATAGTGTTTGAACAAAGAATATTAGACTTCACTGATGCCACTCTTCCAGATAGATTGTCTAGGATAACCTGATCAGCATCACACATTATAGGATAGTGGAAGAAACAATCAGTGGAAAGGGGCCTTAACTTACTCATAACCCTGTGGACCTAGAGGGCACAGATACAGTTTTGCATCATTTCTACTTTCCCCCTAACATATATAGCCAAATACCAAGGTTTGTCACATAGGTGACAAAACACACACACCCGCCACACACACAAATCACTAGCAAGGCCAAGCTGTTCAGCTGCAGCTATTAAGTTGGACACGGAGTAACACTACTGCTCTATAATAAAGTCCCAGTATCAGCTTTTTGGGAACAGTCCATCAATGCCCCAACTACCTAGAGGCAGCAAAGAGAAAATGTACATGCCCAGCATCTTTTACATCATTTCGCTTAGCGAAACCTGGACTCTGGACTCTGGACTCCCTACTGTGTTTGCATGGTAGATGCCAAGAGGTCTGCAATCTCTCCAGTGATCTTATGCAAATACCACCTTGGTGTAGCCCCATGACCAACGGATCCAATTGTCTTTCAATAGAACATCAGTGTCACTTTCAGGCCTGGCCAGCAGAAATAAGCTTAACACTGCAAATCCAAGCCGGGTCAGCAGCGTGCCCTTTCTACACATACCATTTCGTACAAAGATGACCATGAGTTCGGGTCACGTACCTATTCCGAGCAGGAGATTTCCCTGCTTCTTCCTGAACAGATCCAAGCCGGGTTGACAAAGTGGAGGATGAAGAGTCTGGGTGAATCAAGCTGCAAGTAAAGGGTGCTATATTTAAACAGCAAGTTGCAGTAACTTATGGTATCGAATGAAGGCCATTGTCATAATACAATTCAGTGAGGTCTTTGAACTCTTAAAAAGCGGAAGTCATTTTTTGCCTTTGTTCTTCCAAAAGAAACGTTTGTAAGAAATTTCTACAAGTTACATTAAGTGAGAGGTTGTCAGATGCTCAGAAAGTTGGTTTCCAAGCTCTTTCTCCAGAACCACAGGCTCCAAACCAGACCAGCATCTGAAAGTGATAGAAGGTCTCCTCTTGGCATCCATGCTCCTCCTCCACTACCCCAAATGTCATTGGGATGTAATGGGCAGGAGTGTAGAGTTTTATAACATCTTTAAGCTTTAAAAGCCTTTTTATTCAAGTAGGCCTTTGGCGTGTAAGCTGGTCTGTTGGGCTGGCTGCTGTGTTTATTCTGTTTTTAATTGTGTGTTTTATTATTGTTTTTATCAAGTTTTATTTATGATTGTAAGCCACCCTGTGTGCCATTTTTCTTGATCGAAAGGTGGGGTACAACTCAAACAAATAAGTAAGTAAAGTACACGGCAGATTACACCTTCCAGTAATTCAGCAGTGTGAAATATTAGCTCAGATCTGACAGCTGTCAAGACTTGCTACCAGTTTTCTTTGAAAGTAGGGCTTCTTCTTCTTCTTCTTCTTGGGAGCACGGAAGGTGCCCCTTATAAAAATGCTTTCCAAGAAATCAGTTGCTACTTACACTTGTACACAGAGCAACATTGGCCAGAACTGTTAAGTGAAAGCAGTTGTAGATGCTCAGAGACATTCCCCTCTGTTGTGAGTGGAGCCCCAGGAATATGCGGGGTAGAGACTGCAAATCCGCCAACTTAGTCAGATTTGAGACTCTCAGCCACCAGGGGGTTTTCACCTCACAGCCACCAGGAGGAGCTGCATTCTTCAGTACAGCCTTCCCCTATCAGTCCAACAGTCCATGTGTTGGACTGCCACTCCCATCATTCCCAACCAGGGCGGTGAAAGGCCATGCTGGCTGGGAATGATGGGAGCTGCAGTCCAACACATCTGGAGAGCAACAGGTTGGGGAAGCCGGCTTTAAAAACTATGAAGAGACAAGACTCAGCTTTCCAGTCACAGGTTAGATCTCTGCTACAACATCGCACTGATGAGTGACTTCAGTGTTTTCTCAGAGAAGTGACTGGAGGGTGCTCTCAATTTATACCATTTACAGCAGCTGTAAATGTTACCACATTGCAACCTGACCCACCACAAACAGAGACTTTGCTCAGTCCCCTGGAACCTACACATCTATGTCTCAGTGAACACTCACGTGCCAGTCTCATTAACCACAGAGAAGGGTACTCTGAATTCACTTTGAGGTCTATCTAGTGTGTGCCCTTCCTTTTAGATTCAAGCCAGAAAAGGTCAAGAGCTCAAAGCCTGATCATCTTCAGACAACAATAGCTAGGCATCTTTCGCTAGAACAGCCTTTCCCAACCTGCTACACTTTCTTTTGTATCTTTTGGACTACAATTCCCAACATCCTTAATCATTATAGTCATGCTGTGTGGGGCAGATGGGAGTTGCCATGGGTTCTGGGTGTCTTGTTACCCATGGCAACAAGCCAACCCAGCCAGGTTCATACAACACAACAAGCCATGCTGCCAAGGGGAATTATGCTAATTCGTCCAGCATGCACAATTGTGGAAACTGGGCCATTCTCTCACACGCACAGTCTTTCACACACACACTCACTCTCACACACACACAAACTGACCCCCACACTCTCTCTCTCTCTCTCTCTCTCTCACACACACACACACACTCTCTCTCTCTCTCACACACACACACACACACACACTCATTCAAATTCTCCAACAAAGGCCCTGTGCCCATAATGTCTTGTCAATTTAAGGATTCAATGAACAAAGATTATGGTTACAGGATTTTATAGCGGTTAGCTATTGGCAGAAGTATTTAAACTTGACGTGCAAATGCGACAGAATACCAGAGCAGCAACAATTGGTGTTACCTGACAGATGTTATTTTGACAGGACATCATAAAATAATAGAGAGGCTGGAGAGACAACAGATTTCCCAAGCACTTAAGACTAAGACCATGGCTGAAAGATAACTAAAAAGCCACTCGATACCTTTGCCAGGTAAGGTCTTCTTCCAGGAAGATATTGCGGCTAGCTTTTCTGCTGCCTACGGGAGTCCGCGGTTCCCCAGGATCTAGTACTGACACAGAGCTGGCAGAATCAGACAGAGCACTCAAGTCTTCCCCAATGGAGTTGCCATCTGTGGAGTGTGCATAGCTCAAGGCTATTTTACGACAGTAAGTGCAAGCTCTGAGGTCACCTGCAAGAAAGAGGCAAGATGGAACAGTCTAGCACTCTGCAGTGGCAAACCTAGATCTCAAATGTCCTGAAAACAAGCCTCTCTTCTGCGATTTCTATCTACACTAACACCATGTTGCAAACAAGGTGTCAGGACTGAGACAGAGCCTTGCGAATGCCACTCATTACAGTAAGCCCATAGCTTAGAAGGGACTTAAAATCGGTCCCAGAACAACACTTGGTGCACAGGACCATGCTAAAAAACACACACTACTAGTTAAATATTACTGTGTATAATATACAGTGGTCAGAAGATAAAGCTGTATCTATAAGCTTTCTATAAAGTAAAAAATGTGACAACTTGTGAGGATGTTACTGAAATGTTTTAGCCTTTCCCCCTTTAAATAAAGCAATTGTATTTGGGAAAGTTTCCATCAGTGAACAAGGCCCAGGTTTTAGAACCAAACTAACATGTCCCTGTGGGACAGAACACTACAAACTATGTCTAGCCTTCAGGGGCAGACAGGAAGCACACTCCTCCCATGTCCCTTCATAGATCCTTGTCTTTCCTTAAGGGAGAAGATATGGTCACCCTTCCCAACTGCCAGATAAGGTAGTTGGATATCCAGCAGTTGTGAGACAACGTCCAAATACTGCCCTAAAAGGCGGCAGAGAGAGGCCAGTGACTTTTCCCTGCCCTTTGGGGAAGGTAGGTATATCATAGGTTACGGCCCGGCATCAGCAAAGCCAAACTGCACCAAGCACTAGTCTTATTGCAAAGAGAATTCCTTCATCAGTGATGTGTTTGCAGTAATTCAGATTTGAGGCTAAGTTTGAAGCAAGGAACTGGGTATGCAGACAGGTCTGCCACGCATTTGAGAACTGCGGACACTCCAGCAAGTTGCACTTAACAGCAAAGGGAACACCACAAGACATGCAGATGGGTGGGGCCACCCCCTCCTGTTGCTAGTGACACTGTGCCCAATCCTTAACTGAAGCAAGACAACACCTTTCCTTCAGTTCCTAAGAGATGCAGTTGAGCACAATCAGGAGTCCTTGTTTTAACCCTAGTTGACCTGGTCTTCCTATGGCTCGTGCCACTTGGTCTGTCAGCTTGGACTTAAAAACGGGGGTCGAGTCACTTGCTGGAACTTTTGAATTATTACAAGGGAGGTGGATAGCCACGTCATGGTGGTGCACCTTGGAGAAAGACTCAGGAATACTTTGGGAAGCAACAGCACATTTGCTGGGACACGGAAGGCAAACCATAAAGCCATGGGTGCGTCGTGGAAGTCTTCCTGCCATTTAGGCCATGGTGGCAGTCCAGGTGCCATCCCTCATGTACGCTGTCAGGTTATTCATCCCTCATGCTTTGAAGTCTACCACAGACTGACAAAAACAACTGTGTAATGCCCATTACAGGACAGATACGTGGGGCGGGGGAAGAGGGAGGGAGGAAAATGAAATTTTAAAGGTAGGCAAAAAAAACCCTCCGACTCAGGGGGAAAAAACATGCTAAACTAAGAATGTCCTACCTTAGGCTGCATGGAACTACGAGTGTCAAGGACGAAGCAGCCAATTATCTGACACTTCCAGGGCGGAAAGGCTCAGTACCAGATTCCGCACAGGCTCCAAGCAACAGCAACTCCCCCGCCCCGCCTCCACTTATCAAGAGGCTGGACCTTTGAGCACGCTGCATCTCACCTGTGTAGCCCATGAATTTTCCAGGGATTTCCTGGTTGCAGCATCGGCTGCAGAAGATCTGCCCACATAGCCGGCAGTGGTGCCTGCGCCGAAAGGTGGTGAATTTCTCACTGCAGTCATAGCACTCCTTACACTGGCTGTCTGGCATCCAGTATTGCTTCAGGTCACTGTCCTAGGAGGGAAATTGTGCATTCAGTCAAGTCAGAAGGCGAGACAACAGATTTACATAGGATATTCCATCGCTGAAGCAAAACAATATCATGAGATGTCACAAGGCCATAATTAGATTATATTTCCTCAATCACAGGCTAGACTGCATGTCCTTCTCAGGCCAGTTGCCCTGTGGAACATTCTTAGATGATGAATTAAAAGTTTAGTTTGGCAGACTATAACCTATTCATCCATCAGCTTTTGCTCACACCCATGACAAGTACCTCAAAGATCTTGGTGCAAACATGTTGCCTTAATGCCATAAGCAGAGGATTCTTCTCTCAATTCAACTGAAGCTTAAAAAAAAAAGGCAGGCACAGTTTACTCAAGGCAAAAAAACATCCCATATGTAACACTCCAGCTGTTAGTAATCTAGATCAGCCTTCCCCAATACAGGGCCCTCAAGATATTTTGGACTACAACTCCCACCAGCCAGCATGGCTGATGGTCAGGGACATGGGAGCAGTAGTCCAAAACATCTGGAGGTTGGATTTGATCCAACAAAAGAAGCAAAAATGATAGAGTGGGCCGAAAGTTTCCTCATTCTGTCAGAGGAAGGGAAACTTTGAATGCAAGCCCATTACATAAGGGAAAGAAACCAGCCTCAATGGACTGGAAAGGCTTGAAAGCTAATTTGCTGTTATCTACCCTTCCTAAGCCATTAGGTACATCAAGAAGGAAATAGTTGGAGGTTATTCTTGCCTTCAACGTTCACAAGAGAACTTCCAGCCATAGTAGGTGGTGCTCTTTAGCTCTCCGTACAGACTCTAGAACAAAATGGCCCTCGATAGGCTCTAAAAGTGAGATATATATTTCAGGACAGATCCATCGTCTTAAAAGCAAACATACACAAAAAGCCATACCTGGCTTTTTCCTTCCATGATTTCTTTGAGCCTTTTCAAGACGGTACTGAGGCTTCTAAGCTGAACAGCCGTCCGAGGATCATGACCACTGAGAGGAGGTTCTTTCCTTCGATTGTCTGAAACCCAAAGACATTAGTCACCTTTTGACATATATGTTCCCTGTGCTATTAATGGACATTCTTTAGAATACAGAAAAAATAACTTCAGCGCTCTCTTTTATTTAGGTCAACATAAGTGATTACAATTTTTTCAAGTCTTTGAACAATCGGGGGTAGAAGCCACCAAAAAGGCATTTCCAAGAACAAGGAAGATTTGATAGCATAGAGCGGTGAACCCATTTACTTGGAAGAAAGTCTGACCAAATGCAACAGAAATTGCTTCCAAGTAGTGCAATTTTTTTTAAAATCACAGCCTTCAGATTCAACCATGAAACAGAACTCTGTTAATAGTGTGGCTGACTTCGGTGAGACCAGTAAAAAAAAAGTTGATTCAGAAATACAGTCCTAGTTGTGTTAAGGTATTCTAAAGCAGTGCTTCTCAGTTTATTTTGAGTGCGAGGATCAGTAATCTGAAAAAAGTACATACCAAATCCAGCTATTACAGCTTTCTTCAAAACGCACATACACATAGGCTGAGGAATTCAAAACCAAACCCCCTATATATGACTAAGTCTACTTTTACCAGAACTATGTTAGTACAGTATTCAGACTGATTGAGGTACTAAGCAAAAGTGTAAGATGTCTGTAATAAGTCGAACCAGAACTCCTGCTAGCAGTACAGTACACATCACAAACATCATGCATTAAAAGAATACGGCACTTTCAAAATCCTGTTTTCAACATTCAAGTCTGAAAATCCTGGATTTGACGGATCCCAACCTGGATCTGGGTCAGCAAAAACTTCTGGTTATCAACTGGGGAATGACCTTTAAGCGAGGAAGAGGGAAGTCAGCAGACATGCTGTAGCTATATTTGCCAGAAAAAAAAGCTCGCAGAAGGTTACTTTTTCTTTCTCTTGAGGACTAGTATAAATCAGTTTGCTCTAAAATAGGGGTGAGCAGAAGGTAGAGCTGGAACCAACTGGTAGATCTGGGCTGATTCGCAGTGGATTGCAAGGATTTCTGACTCCCATTTAACAATAGCTGCAACAAAAGCCCCCTGCCTCCAATCCCTGTGTGGGAGGGCTGTGAACACCAATCAGTTTTGATACTCAATCTAACTGTATGTCTTTTGCACCAGGTTCTGGTTCATGGATCTTAAAGCTTTAGTAAAGAAAACAAAGCAGATCCTGCAAGCCTGAAGTCTGCCCACCCCTGTTCTAAAACACAGTGCTCTTGACACACACGCACCAGGAAGGAGGGAAGGAAGGAGGGAGGGAAGGGTGGGGAAATGAAAGAGAAACAATGTGGGGGGTGTCCCCTATGGTGAGGGATCCATAGGATGGGTACAAGTTAGAGAGAGTTATAGTGCCAGGTTCCCTCACAGCAGCTATAAACCTTGCTAAAAGCATAAACACTGGCACATAGTAAGCAAAAGATGCCACAAGACTCAAAAAAAACATGGGATCTATCCAAACTGCTGAGTGACGGGAAGAAGTCTCTGAACCTGAGCTTCCAAAAAAGAGTGTTATTTGGAAATCTTTTCTAAAGCAAGAATATAAATACACCCACACACCTAAACAATTTCACTTGAGAAGCTCTCAGGGATTTACTGCACACCTCAGCAGCACACTACTTCATCAAAATTAGAGGACTTCACAATTAGAAGCGTTCGTCATGGAGAACAGTTATAGGACAAAAATACTAACTTGCTTTAAGTCAGACATCACATCGAGTCTGTTTTACGTGTCCCCTTTCTGCAATTACTGAACTAGAAGTGGCTTAAAAATATAACAATTAAATTCATGCAAAAAGAAGTCATCGATATAATTTCAATAATCTATACATTACTCAATCTATAACAATTAATTAAACCAACCAACCAAACACAGTATAATAACAACGCCAAAAAAGGCCATAACTCGTTTACAGTAACTACAGAGGAAAAGAGTTTGTGTGCTTTATCAAAGTTTCTTAATATTGCTGGTCCGGGTCCCCAGAGTCTGCTAACCTCACTAGCATCCCTTTTCAAAGGGGTGTTTTTCTACATTTTTAAAAAATTGCATCACATTTCTTACCAACCGCATTGCTCTCCATTGGACACGCATTTTATTTTGCTCTCTCTTGTATAAGAGAAACAAACATGGCTCCTTTGTACGTACTGCTTTATATATCACTGATGTCAGCAGGAATGCTGGCAGCTCAGACAAGAAGCAGGCGAGTTAACTGTTGCTGTGCAACCACCAGGTTCCCAGCTTTGGAGGGATGAGAAACAGAGTTTGCCTTTGTAAGCTGAGGACTTCTCCACCACATTCTGTTACTAATAACCATTTTCCAGGAAAGACCAACTGGCTGGCAGGATAATTCATTTCCTAAGGAACAGGAGAGGAGAGGAATGCTGCGATTTAAATAGGACTTTTTATCAGGTATTAAAATCCCTAAATTTTGCCATGCCACTCCTTCCAGCCTGAGGTTTCGGGAAAACCCGAAACACCTTTCAGTTTTTAGCTGTATTTATGACAGAACAAACATTCAGGCCAGATTTCAACTGAAGAATTATGTGCCATCTTGAGGGGCTTTGTAGGAAATGGTTGTGTAAAGCAGTCCTGCTTCCACTTCTTATTTACTGGATTATGGGTATTTTTATACCATTCCTCAATCATATATTCCCAGGATGGTTTATCCCCCCCGCCCCAGACTATATGCAATGGAAGTGTAAATACAAATGAAACATAAACTAAAACGCTGCATAAAACAGCAGGATTAAAATTGTATCTTAAAAGCTTGGGATAATAAAAAGGTCTTCGCCTGGGAAAGCAGGCACCAGGTAAACCCCTCCGGGGAGAGCGTCCCACAACTGTGGTGCCATTACCAAGGCAGCTATCTATCTCTCCAAACAGTCACCAGCATTCACTTCAGATGGTAGGGGCATCCCCCACAGCTGCTCCACTGAAGAGTTTTCTGGGACAGGCAACCCAGACAGGCAAATCTTCAGATGTTTTGAACTACACCCCCATAGTCCCTGCCCATTGACCATGCTGGCAGGGGATAATGGAAGTTGCACTGGGAGAGCAGTAGGTTGCCAACCCCAGCATTCAGGTGTGTATGTACATATGGAGACAGGGAATCCAAATGGTGCCCAATTTTTCATGCATAACAAGCATGAAGTGTGTATTTTGCTGTATGCACGTATACGTGGCAAAGCAGACATATCCACATGCATCATACAAAGTTGCATCGTTGCCCTTCATAAAAGCAATACTGCAGCTCACCATCTTTTTAAGGAATGTTAGCTCAACTCGGTCAGCTTTCCCTCATATTTAAATGTTCTAGATCAGCCTTCCTCAACCAGATGTCTTGAACAACAACTCCCAAAGTTCCTGACCATTAGCCATGCCGGCTGGGGCTGATGGAAGTTGAAATCCAAAACATCTGGAGGCACCACGCTGGGGGAGGCTGTTCCAAATCTTTTGTCACCATCCTCTGCATCCTTTCTTATCTGTGTCCTACATAGATGTAGCATATAGAAAAACTTTGAAATTTAAAGTGTCAATAAACCAAAACATGAGATTAAGGAGCTAATTTTAAGTAGAAGAGATTTTTTTCACCAGAACGAGGAAGATGGTACTTCAAAATTTTTGATTTCCTATACTTAAAGCACTATAATTTCTTCCAGTTAAAGTCACGTGGTCACCTTTCATATAAATGTAGAATGCCAGTTTATTATATTCTTTTGCTTTGCAGATCACAGAACCTGAGAGAAGCACAAAGCCTAGCATTTCTGTGCCTGCAGCGCTTTTGAGCCCCCATAAAGTAAGAAAGATCCCACCATAAGGAACCGTAGTTACTGCTGCTTCCCATTCCAACCTTCCTTTTTGCATACAGCAGTTAATTTTTGTGAAGGAATAGCAATTCTGTTTGTATTTGAAATGCTAGCTCTACAGTTGTATCCTAAGCCCAGATCTCAGCGTGGAGGAGTTTGGGAGCAACGGGGGGGAAAGAGCTCACCACATTGTTGCACTTCTGCTATTTTCATTATGAACTCACACAGCACAATGGAATGCATACTGTGTCCAAAACCAACAGTGCAAAGGCACCAAGCCCAGTGCCCCAAAACCCTTATGTAACCTCTCACAAACCTGCTAAAGTCAAGATGTGCCTAAGAGCGTCTGTCCTGCAATGCCCCCACCATCACGCAAATACAAACCAGAGATTTAGTATTAAACGGCATGAGCATCGTCACTCCTGCTTGGAACATTTCAAATCTCGCAGGGCCACTGAAGCAGGTGCATTACACAGAATTCTGGAATGTTTCCATGACTACATGTTTCCCCATTTCTAAAAAAATTGTGTTATAAGATAACAATGAATAGACACAAAACCAATCAAACTGGGTCATTTCAAAGTTGGAATTACCTTTTAGGTGACCATCACTGAAAGCATCTCTCTAGAACTCACATATATTTATCGATGCCAAAATTGGCCATAGACAAGAAGGTCAACTATTACGAAGGCAGGGCCAGGCTGCCTGCAGGAAGAGCCTTCAGACAGCTAAACCTGAGGTGGAGGTCCCTGTACACTCCGCTGGACATTGAGGAAGACATGGCTGCAGACATGCTCATGTTGCATCCACCACAATGTCTACCGGATGCAGGGGGCGGGGGGAGCTGGACATTCTCCTGGAAGAAAATCCCAACTTCCCCAGGCCAACTGAAAAGGATGCAGTGCCTGCCCCAGCTAACAGCCAGATCAGCCACTTTACCTGATGAACCCTCACTCTAACACAGCCAATCTTTAATCAGGCACAGATCATCAGAAGAACTTTTGGCCATTTTATTGGGGAGAATTACTCCCACATAACTCATGCTCTGCCTCCCCACCCCCAAAACCACTCCTGCACACCAGGAGCATTGAACCTCTTGAAGCCTAATTCCATTTCGGATAAGCTCCTGGAGGCCACATTTCAGTGGTGGGCAGGGCCAACGGCAAAAGGGGCAGGGGCAAACAATGCCAGCATATTGTAACTGAAAGCTCTTACTGTCAGTAACTAAGCCTTAGGAGAAACATTTCAACCTTTTAGAATGGAGAACCACCTACACAAATGCCAGGAAACCACCAAACAATTGGCAGTTAGAAGAAAGGGCCATTTGAGGAACACTGGAAGACCGGGTTGGGACCCCAGGCAGGCTGGATTTGATCCGTGGGCCTGAAGTTCGACACTTCTGCTGTCCACCTTGGCTAAGAGCAACCACCGTAACGGCTCACTTCATGCCTGTTTCTTGAACAACCCTCCTAGCCCCTCTTACAGCCTAACAAAAGTTATTACTTCCACCCTTTGTTCTCCTTGCTAACCAGCATATTTTCTTAACGAACCAAAATGTGTGTGTCTTTATTGGATGAGTGGAGACATGTGGTGAGGGGTGGGAGTCAGCGATTGGTCCTCAGGAAGTTGGGTACCCACTTCAATTGTGTTCAGGAGCACTAGAGAGGCTGTTTGTGGGTTCAAACACATGCATGGCTTACAGCTAGGGAGTATGGCTTAATTACCATTAAGATGGTAATTCACAGACCAGAGGTCCTCTCTGGAGCCAGAAATGGAGGAAAGAACAATCTGGATTTTCTGGATAGTCTGGATAGTCTGATAGGAAAAAATGGCAAAAATCCATAAGTATAAATGTAAAAAAACCCAGTTATGCTTGGAAGGAGGCTGGTAGGCAACAATTGCTAAAGGCAGGGATGGGGTAGTTTCCCTCAGAACTTGGTGGTTGTGTCCCCAGTGGAGACATTTCACAAATCTCTTCACCTCTGATCAGTCAACCTTTGGAACTGCTAGCAATTTAAAAAAAAAGAACCCATGGAACTGCGGTGAGAGATTCTTTTTTTTGTTCAGGAGGATCAGGAGGAAAGGGTTAAGAAATAACGGCTGCAAGCCTCTGTAGGGCGCGCTTAAGAATGGGGGAAGAGAGGGCTGTGTTTGAGCTGGAGTGTACTGGGTGCTGCCAAAGATTGCTGAGAAGGAGAGTGTTTGTCCTCCCCACTGCATTCCTGCAACCAGCAGTAGAAAGAGAACTGATGATGCAGCCAGCATGTACCAGTCCTTGACCATCATAAAGGTGCTTGGGACAACTCCTGGGTATTTGCCAAGGAGATGGGAGGAACGTTCACCAACATTAAGTGAAAGAAACTCCAGTTTCTTTGTTCATCTGCGATCTGGTCCCGGCTTGTTCAAACACACCACATTTAAACCAAACATGGCTCAACATGGTCACTCTCTCCCCATACTCCTACTGAAGATGCAGTTCATGCAGCCCTGCTGCTCTCTATGGCGCAGCTCTCACTGAACAGGCCATACAAGTTCATGCTTTAGGTTGAGGCTCAGATGACTGGATGCCCCTTTATTAAAAATAACCAATTCCTTGCTAACTGAAAACTAGTATGTCAGGGAGAAAAAGAGTTCTGAGCCAACCTCCTCCCAACATGCCTGTTTTCTGTGTGAAAGGAATTTTGGTTTTGTATGTAGGCGCACCAGACATGTGGGGCCCCCACCTACAGTCTGAAGTGATGCAGTGCAGAAACAGATCTCCTTCGTGGTCTCGGATTTCTACAGCCTTCACAAACTGTGTTTGTGCTGCAGCCACACACACACACACACACACACACACAACGAACCTCTTGAGGGATCTGACAGGACTGACCAGATCTGGCTGTTTGGAGACAGGCCAGAGAAAACCCATGCAAAGTACACCTAAAGAGGAAGACATTACAAGACTATTGTTTAATGCGCAGGGAGAGAGCAAGTGAACTCAATGGGCTGCAAGAACCATTTGTGTTAAAATTATGGAGGCGGGGAGAGAAGAACACAGATACGCCACTCGTAGTTTCCCCATTTAACTTTCTCAAACCTTTAAGTGAGCATTTCATTCACCTTTACATTCCAAGAGACCCTTGAGTCAACAAAACTCAATTCCTGCGGACCCATTGAGTCTGGGGCAGTAGAGCAGGAATTCATCCAGAAGTTTGATTGTGTAACCCAGGGCTTAAACAGAGACTATGGGCTCCCATCGCATTGTAAAGACTGAGTGAGCGAGTGAATATTTTATCATTCGGTACCCTTTGTTGACTCTTAAAGAAGATCAAGTGTAATCACGGTGGTAATTGCCTTGTGCTGCTTGCTTCCAGCACTGCACTTTTAAAATCTGAAAAAGACACTTGTAAACTCTGGAAGTGTATCTTGTACTGAAGTCTCAACAGTGCAATTTAAATAATTTTGAATAACTTCCCACTCAGAGACCTCTTGCTCTCTCTGTTCTGAAAACACAGTCCTGCCCATGAGTACTGAAGGAACTCCTTCACTGCTTCCTATTTGGGATTAAGAACTCTGCTTTTAAAAAGGACAGACTCTAGAAAGATCTGTGCTGAGAGTTTAACTATTCTAGACAAAGAATGAAAACCAATACTTCTAAGTGACAAGAGTGCCCCACACTGGCTATTTGTCACTAGGGAAGCAAACTCTGATTTGGGTTTTCAATTTTTTTCAGCAATTGGTTATGTGTCTGGGACTAATCATCTGAAATGCTGAAAAAGCTAACTACTTTAGCATGGCAGCTTTCTCTAGTAAAGGTCAACAGAATGCTTTTGCCTGACTTCTTTTGTCCTAAATTTAACACGTTGCCCAGGGCTACTTCAATCAGGAAAGCAGCACAGGAGCATTTAAACGCCCTCCCCTGTGGCATTTATCCCAGTCTAGGTTGCCCCCAGTGAATATTTCCTCTGCGGAGAGAAAAAAGTAGAGACATGATACAGATGCCTGTATCCCACCACCACCACCCTGAGCAAAAAGCAGCTTGAGGGGGCAATCTAAACCAGGAACATGGCACAGAGGAAGAGATAAACGCCCCACCCGTCGTATTACTGTCCTGATCAAGTTAGCAGCTGCTCCCCTCCCCACTGCTGCGGGTGCACTTAGTTTAAAACAAATCAGGCAATCAACCACAATCTTCCAGCACAACACGTAGCTTGGCTCAGTGTTACTCTGATCTCTCAGTGAAAATAAGGTTGTCAGGCTCGGAACGAAGATGGCTCAGGACCCCTAAGAGAACAGAGGGCATTTCACTCCAAAGAACAGTTTGGACTTCAGCCTCGGGAACTGTTGAATTTTAACCTAGGTCGGTCACTGCCCCATTATGTGACCTTGGAATGCCAGCTGAATCTTGCACACCCAGGTCTTTTCTCAAATTCTGGAAGCAGCCCCAGGGACCAAGGAATATGCTTGCCCACATTAGGACTTGTTGTTGTTGTTGTTCAGTCGTGTCCGACTCTTCGTGACCCCATGGACCATAGCACGCCAGGCCTTCCTGTCCTGCGCTCCCTCCCGGAGCGTGCTCAAGTTCATATTCATCGCATCCGTGATGCTATCTAGCCATCTCATCCTCTGCCGTCCCCTTCTCCTTTTGCCTTCAGTCTTTCCCAGCATCAGGGTCTTTTCCAGGGAGTTTTCTCTTCACATTAGGTGGCCAAAATATTGGAGCTTCAGCTTCATTATCTGTCCTTCCAATGAGCACTCAGGGTTGATTTCCTTTAGAATGGACTGATTGGACCTCCTTGCAGTCCAGGGGACTCGTAAGAGTCTTCTCCAGCACCACAGTTCGAAAGCATCAATTCTTCGGCGCTCAGCCTTCCTTATAGTCCAGCTCTCACAGCCATACATTACTACTGGGAAAACCATAGCTTTGATTAGACGGACCTTTGTCGGCAAGGTGATGTCTCTGCTTCTTACTATGCTATCTAGGTTTGCCATAGCTTTCCCCCCAAGGAGCAAGCGTCTTTTAATTTCATGGCTACAGTCACCGTCTGCAGTGATCTTGGAGCCCAAGAAAGTAAAATCTGTCACTGCTTCCATTTCTTCCCCTTCTATATGCCAGGAAGTGATAGGGCCAGATGACATGATCTTCGTTTTTTTAATGTTGAGTTTCAAACCAGCTTTTGCACTCTCCTCTTTCACCCTCAACAAGAGGCTCTTGAGATCCTCTTCGCTTTCTGCCATTAGGGTGGTATCGTCTGCATATCGGAGGTTGTTGATAATTCTCCCGGCAATCTTAATTCCGACCTGTGATTCATCCAACCCGGCATTTCTCATGATGTACTCTGCATATAAGTTAAATAAGCAGGGTGACAATATGCAGCCTTGTCGTACTCCTTTCCCAATTTTGAACCAATCGGTTGTTCCATGTCTGGTTCTTACTGTTGCTTCTTGACCCTCGTACAGGTTTCTCAGGAGACAGGTAAGGTGGTCTGGTACTCCCATCACTTTAAGAATTTGCCACAGTTGGTTGTGATCCACACAATCAAAGGCTTCAGCGTAGTCAATGAAGCAGAAATAGACGTTTTTCTGGAATTCTCTTGCTTTCTCCATGATGCAGTGAATGTTGGCGATTTGATCTCTAGTTCCTCTGCCTCTTCGAAACCCAGCTTGTACTTCCGGTAGTTCTCGGTTCGCATACTGCTGAAGCCTAGCTTGTAGGATTTTGAGCAGAACCTTGCTGGCATGTGAAATGAGCGCAATTGTGCGGTAGTTTGAACACTCTTTGGCGTTGCCCTTCTTTGGAATTGGAATGTAAACTGACCTTTTCCAGTCTTGTGACCACTGTTGAGTGTTCCAGATTTGTTGGCATATTGAATGCAGCACTTTAACAGCATCATCTTTTAGGATTTTAAATAGCTCAGCTGGAATACTGTCATCTCCGCTAGCTTTGTTGTTACTAATGCTTCCTAAGGCCCACTTGACTTCACTCTCGAGGATGTCCGGCTCAAGTTCAGTGACCGCACTATCATGGCTATCAGGGACATTCAGATCTTTCCTGTATAGTTCTTCTGTGTATTCTTGCCACCTCTTCTTAATCTCATCTGCTTCTGTGAGGTCCCTGCCTTCTTTGTCCTTTATCATGCCCGTCTTTGCACAAAACGTTCCCTTGAGATCTCCAATTTTCTTGAAGAGATCTCTAGTCTTTCCCATTCTGTGGTTTTCCTCGATTTCTTTGCATTGTTCATTTAAGAAGGCCTTCTTGTCTCTCCTTGCTATTCTCTGGAACTCTGCATTCAGTTGGATATATCTTCCCCTTTCTCCCTTGCTTTTCGCTTCCCTTCTTTCGTGAGCTACTTGTAAAGCCTCATCAGACAGCCACTTGGCTTTCTTGCATTTCTTTTTCTTTGGGACGGATTTCGTTGCTGCCTCCTGAACAATGTTACGGACCTCCGTCCATAGTTCCTCAGGCACTCTGTCTATCAGGTCTAATCCCTGAAATCTATTCCTCACCTCCACTGTATATTCATCAGGGATATGATTTAGGTCATACCTGAACGGTTTAGTGGTTTTCCCGACGTTCTTCAATTTAAGCCGAAATTTTGCAAGAAGCAGCTCATGATCTGAGCCACAGTCAGCTCCAGGTCTTGTTTTTACTGACTGTATGGAGCTTCTCCATCTTTGGCTGCAAAGGACATAATCAATCTGATTTCGATATTGACCATCTGGTGACGTCCATGTGTAGAGTCGCCTCTTGTGCTGTTGGAAAAGAGTGTTTGCTATGATCAGCGTGTTCTCTTGGCAAAACTCTATTAGCTTTTGTCCTGCTTCATTTTGTACACCAAGGCCATGCCTGCCTGTTATCCCGGTGATTTCTTGACTTCCTACTTTAGCATTCCAATCCCCTATGATGAAGAGGACATCTTTTTTTGGTGTTAGTTCTAGAAGGTGTTGTAGGTCTTCATAGAACCGATCAACCTCAGCTTCTTCGGCCTCAGTGGTTGGGGCATAGACTTGAATTACTGTGATGTTGAATGGTTTGCCTTGGATTCGTACTGAGATCATTCTATCATTTTTAAGATTGTACCCCAGTACTGCTTTTCCCACCCTTTTGTTGACTATGAGTGCTACTCCATTTCTTCTAAGGGATTCTTGCCCACAATAGTAGATATGATGGTCACCTGAATTAAATTCGCCCATGCCTGTCCATTTTAGTTCGCTGATTCCCAAGATATCGATGTTCAATCTTGCCATCTCATGTTTGACCACCTCCAGCTTACCTTGATTCATTGATCTGACATTCCAGGTTCCTAAACAATATTGTTCTTTACAGCATCGGATTTTCTTTTCACCGCCAGACACATCCACAGCTGAGTGTCCTTTCGGCTTTGGCCCAGCCGCTTCACTCTTTCTGGCGCTACTTGGAAATACCCTCTGCTCTTCCCCAGTAGCATATTGGACACCTTCCGACCTGAGGGGCTCATCTTCCGGCGTCATATCTTTTAGCCTTGTGATACGTTCCATGGGGTTTTCTTGGCAAGAATACTGGAGTGGGTTGCCATTTCCTTCTCCAGTGGACCACATTTTGTCAGAACTCTCTGCCATGACCTGTCCGTCTTGGGTGGCCCTGCACGGCATAGCTTATGGCTTCACTGAGTTACGCAAGCCCCTTCGCCACAACAAGGCAGTGATCCATGAAGGGGCCACATTAGGACTACAGATCACTGAACGTAGGCCAGTCATTCATATAGCATTTGCTAACACTTTGTAATGGTCTCAGACCCAAAAGCCAGCATCCCCCTGTAGATAATTGGAGATGAGCAAAGGGCTGGATGTGCCCGATCTTGTCTGACCTCAGAAGCTAAGCAGGGTCAGCCCTGGTTAGTACTTGGATGGGAGACTGACTGCCTGGGAATCAGGCTTCCTGCACCCAGCAGGGGATTGGACTTGATGGTCTTGTAGGCCCCTTCCAACCCTATGATTCTATGAATATCAGCTTCTATGTTATAACAGGCCTTAATGTTATATAGAAATGTGCATCTACATGGCCAGTTTTTGCTCTACCCTGAGAAATAAGAAGCACTTGAGCACAGGACTTCAACAGGCACAGGTTTTAATGCTATCATCTGTCCAATTGCTCTCATGTACATACTTCCTCCCACACTTTCAACAGCCATCTCTCTAACAAAGGGAGGGGGCAAGAAAAAGGTGAACATCACATTTTAAGTTAAGCACATTATTAGAAAACCCATGCAGAGTAACAAAAGAAAGCAGCGGGGAACGTACGCAAGATTTCCTGCTTAAACGTATCCCAAATCACACAAAAACCCAGAGTTTTCAAGTTGCTAAATACAGGATGTTTGTCACAGGCACAGAGTATCTTTTGAGCTGAATATTTGGAAAATGTTGAAGCCACATAACAAAAAAATAAGGCACAGACATCACTGCTTTTCGAGCCCAGGCTTTTTACCTAATGATGCAGAAGATCTTCTCTCCCCAGAAGGCTGCGGTTTTTTGTAAGCTACGGGTGATGACCTTAGCGACTGTGACTGCAAGGAATGCTGCGGACTTGACCAATTTGCATTCAGTCTCTGCTGGTCGCCCTGCCCACTCTCCGCTCTCTCCACAGAGGATGCAAGTCGACCATCATCTAGAAAGAGCGGACATTAGTCTGATCAAGGTTCAGCAATGTGAACTGAAAAATAGCTACATTTTTCCATTACTCTGAAAGAAATCATTTTGTTCTCCATTTGTTCACACGTCAAGGATTTGAGATGGAGGCGAGTGAAGAGAGTCCCTGGACAAACTGGCCTTCTTACAATACTTGCACAGCACCTTCAGTTACGGAAGTGTAAACTATGACACTTCTTTAAACTTTGGTTTAAAAACCAGTGGGTTGTTGTGCACCAACAGGTGGCCGCCTGCAGCACACCCACCTCTGCAGCTTCCCCACACAACCCACGATCAACTCCTTTGTAGCTTGTGTAGCGTGATATGCGAACCCGGACCGATGGGTTGTTTAGGGGCCAAACAACCCAGAAGTCAAGCCAACAACAAACTATGATTCGCACATCACACCGCATAACCTATGAAGGAGCTAATCATGGAATGAGTGGTGAAGCAAAAGAAGTGCGTTTAAGCTGACGGGCTGTCGTTACATGTGAGCAGGGTCAATACCACAGTCTTAGATACGTAGAGCAAGCACAAAGGGAGCATGCTAGGGGGTGTTGCTACTACCCCTTAAACCTCCTCAAAACATCCCAACCACGTGAACAAATAAGACAACACTGATCACACTGATCTCTTAATCTTCCATAAACCTTACAATGTACGTGAACACAGAGAAGATTAAATCTTTGAACATGTAAAAGTTGGATCGGCTCCTTTCACACCTATGCCCTTGATGAACAAAACCTTAGACACAGATCATAGCAATAATAATTTTTAAGTGGTCAAATAATAAGTTAGAAGGTCATCCTTGCAGAAGCATAGCCATAGGAATACAAATAAAAATCTGATCAGTGAAAATCAGTTTTAAGGGGATGTTTGAATATGTCAGTGTTGTTTGTGCAATAATAATTGTTATTTGTTCAGCCACTGGCAGTTGTGTCTTAGAACATGACACATTGCATCTTCAGCTGCGCATGTCAACCTCTTAGCCTGGCTTGCCGTATAATCCGATACTTCTCAACCAAGAAGTCCCATTGAGTTCAACAGGACTTACTCCCAAGCAAATGTATAAAGGACTGCAGCCTCAACGTTTAAAGGCTTACATAAACACACACGTCTGCACGTGCGCAAGAAATTTAATTATTTGAAGGTTGCTTCTCTAGTACTATACTTATATATTGCAACGGTCACCACATCTCTCCCTAACACGAATGTTCCCTCGATGCAGAGTTCCCACATTATGTCACAGTGGAAGACTTAGATCTAAAGGAAGAGCGCTCTTGTAGCCCAATCTTCTGCATGCTTACTCAGAAATAAGGTGAGTTCGATGGGCTTACTTCCAGATAACTGAGGCTGCAAGCCTAAGATAAGTTATCTATCGCCACAAGTAACAGTGCTCAGGCGTACACTATTCACCCACATCTTTATTAGCAAAAGGGATCCAAGGAGAAGCTGAGCTCAGAATAAAAAAATGAAAAAGGATGCCAAAGAGGCAGCCCCCTCTCATGCTCATCCCAGCAATTAGCTCATATACTGATGGGGGAGAGGAGTGTACAACTACACACATTGCATCAGTTGAGGCTGCTGGGTCAGGACTCTGCCTTTCATATGGAGGGCTAGCCCCCACTTTGGGAAGCCAGCCCCATTGTTGCAGAGCCATGCTTCCAGAGCCTTCAGCAGGGCCATGCTATTCTACACAGCCTGCATAGCTACACATTCAAGTGTCGGTGGGATCACAGCCTACAAGCTATGCAGTGGAGCATTCGTATTTTTATTCATTGTTCTGTTGTTTGTATTTTATGGTTTTTAATGTATTGTACACTGCCCAGAGAGAACTTGGGTTATTGGGCAGATTAAAAGTAGAATAAAATAAACACATCCTTTGCTTCCGCACCTCGAGTTCTAACCCACCCTCCCAAAAAAGCATCTCACAATTAAAACACCATCACTGCCTTCAAATAGCAAACCATGAACTGTTAGCTTGGGGGGAATAAACACAACTTCTTTGTGATCTCCCACAATCCAGTGTTGTAGTCTTCTAGGCATTCCACTGCCCTGTCAGCTCAGTTTTGCCCATCCAATGAGTGAAATGCAGACATTTTTGTCAACTGGGCATTTCCTCTCCGCTCCTCATGCTGATTGTCATTGCTAGGGGCCCAAATGCAGGCCAGTTCTTCTCAGGATATTTTGGGCTTCCCAAAGTCCCTCTGCAGAGGATTTTAAAGCATGCTGCAAACACAAGGAGCCCTGCAACTCCATTTTTTCCCTTTCATTGGCTTGTTTCTCATGTTTACCTATGACAAGAATGACCACCACAGCCTGAAAGCTTACTGTTAATTGGTGAGGGTCATATTTGGATATAAAAGCACAAGTAGGCAACATGTGGCCTAGGAAACCATTTTTAAAAACATATTTGGGCTATTTTTAGCTTGTCTAACGAAGGTTCTTGAGGTAGCTTACAATGTAGAGCAAAAACATTAAATCACAATTACAATAAAAGGCAACAAATGAAAAAGAGGTAAAAATGTACCACTTAAAAACAGGAATACAAATACACAGCACTAAACCAATTTACAGCTCAATCCTATGCATATTTAGATGGGAAAAAAGTCCTACAACTTCCAGCATCCTCCAGCCAGCAATACTGGCTGGAGAATGCTGGGGGTTGTAGGACTTTTTTTCTGTCTATATTTGCATAGGATTGCACTCTTTAAAACAGAGTGGAAAGCACTCAGAGCTAAAATAATATTAGAACCACAACATAGCTTTAAAAGGCCAGGTAAATTAAAAATATATTTGCCTGGTGCTAAAATGATATAAGGTAGGTGCCTTAAATGTGGGGAAAGTATTCCATAACTGGAGGGCCACTCCCAAAATGGGCCTTGAATTCAATGCCATCCACTGTAGCTCGCTTGACAGGGGCACTCGTAGAAGGGCCTTAGATGATGATCAGGTAGGTACACATGGGAAGAGGCGATCCTTCAGGTCAAAAACCAGGACTTTAAATTTTGCGCCAAAACTGACTGGGAGTCAGTGGAGAAGGCAAAGCCCTGGCACAATGAGTTCATACACCCAGTCAGTGCATTTTGAGCCCTGTGCAGGGGAGCACAGGGGAGAGGAATCACCTGTAGATATTCTTTTCCCTGCCTCTTCCCAAAGCCACCAGTAGCCTCCAGGGGTGGGACCCAAACAGGGAGTCCAAACCTCCCCAGGCCAGATGGGAAACCTCCACAGGCCGGATTAGGCCCACGGGCCGGAGGTTCCCCATCCCTGGCTTAGTGTTACATGCGAATACAGCAAATGACAGGTAGTATTGACATGTTTATTGGATTGAGCAGACTGCGGCTACTTTTACCAGCAAGCCCTTACTCATAAAAAAAATAAAAACAGTACGAAAGACAATTAGCACTTACCTTTACTGAAACGAAAGAGATTTACAAAAGAACTGTAGGCAGATTTAAATGGAGGTTCATCCTGGTCAGGAGTCAAAGGTTTGAAGTGTGTAAGGTGAGAGGGACTCCCAGGAGAGTAGGGCAGATCATTCATGGAGTCCAGTGTCGGAGATGCCTTGTCATCTGTGGCCATTTCATGGATCCTAAGGAAATTGAATACACACAGGTAAAAATACTTTGTTCACTCGCTCCAAGGAAAAATAAGCCCCCTTCCAGATTTTAGCATCTCCTCCAAGCCAACGAGACAAGAAAGGCCAGGAATATTTGGCCTTTCCCAGTCTGAGCCATCTGCAGCATGAACCCAAACAGGGCCTTCTCTATTCCCATCACAGGGGAACAGATATTATTATTATTATTATATTTATTAATCGCCCATCTGGCTGGTCACCCCGCCACTCTGGGCGATGTACAGCATATAATAAAACAGTTTAAAACAATAAAATTCTACAATAAAAACATTTTCTAAAATACCCTAACCCACTCCAAATGCCTGCCTGAACAACCACGTTTTTAATGCACAGTGGAAGCTCATTGAAGAGGGGGCATGGCGGAGTTCCCTACGGAGGGAGTTCCACAGAGTGGGGGCCACCACAGAAAAGGCCCTCTCCCTCGTCCCCACCAGTCTAGCTGTCCTGGCTGATGAGACAGAGAGAAGGCCATCCGAGGCTGATCTTGTTAAGCGGCCTGTCTGGTGTTGCTGGAGGCGCTCTTTAAGATAGGCTGGGCTGGAACCATATAGGGTTTTAAAGGTCAAAACCAACACCTTGAATTTGGCCCGGAAAACAACTGGTAACCAGTGCAACTCCTTCAGCACTGGAGTGATGTGATCTCGCCGGCGGCTGCCTTTAATCAGGCGAGCCGCCGCGTTCTGTACCAGCTGCAGCTTCCGAACCGTCTTCAAGGGTAACCCCACGTAGAGCGCATTACAGTAGTCTAAACGAGAGGAGACCAGGACATGTACTACTGATGGGAGCAGATGGTCAGGAAGTAAGGGGCGCAGCCACCGTATCAGATGGAGTTGTCCAGCTCACAGCTGACACCTGAGCCTCCATGGACAGCTGGGAGTCCAAAATGACCCCCAGGCTGCGGACCTGGTCTTTCAAGGGTAGCCGTACCCCATTCAACACCAGGTCAACATCCCCCAGCCTCCTCTTGTCTCCCACCAAAAGTACCTCGGTCTTGTCAGGGTTCAGCTTCAGCTTATTCCTCCCCATCCAGCCACTCACCATCTCCAGACATTTGGACAGGGATTCTACGGCCAACCTTGGTGAAGATCTGAATGAGAGGTAGAGCTGCGTGTCATCCACATATTGATAACACCGCACCCCAAACCTCCTGATGATAGCCCCCAGCGGCTTCACATAGATGTTAAATAGCATCGGGGAGAGGATGAAACCCTGTGGCACCCCACAAGTGAGTGGCCACAGGTCCAAAACCTCCTCTCCCAGTGCTACCCTCTGGTACCTGCCGGAGAGGAAGGACCGGAACCACCGCAATACAGTGTCTCCAATGCCCAACCCCTCCAGGCGGTCCAGGAGGATACCGTGGTCAACGGTATCAAAAGCCGCTGAGAGGTCGAGGAGAACAAGGAAGGAGCATTCACCCCTATCCAGAGCCTTCCTCATATCATCCACCAAGGCGACCAAGGCCGTTTCTGTCCCATGCCCAAGCCTGAAGCCCGACTGAAATGAGTCTAGATAATCGGTTTCTTCCAAGTGTGCCTTCAACTGCACCGCCACCACCCGCTCAATCACCTTGCCCCAAAATGGCAGATTTGAGACTGGGCGAAAGTTGTTCAGAACTTGGGGATCCAAGGACGGCTTCTTTAAGAGCGGTCTTATCACTGCCTCCTTGTGGGCTGATGGCATCACTCCCTCCTCAAGGGAGGCGTTCACCACTGCCCTGATCCCCTCACCCAGTCTCTCTCTGCAGCCCATAATGAGCCAAGATGGGCAAGGATCAAGTAAGCAGGTGGTCGGCCTTACAGATGAAAGCACCTTGTCCACTTCATCAGAAGGAAGAAGCTGGAACCGATCCCACAAAACCAGTTTGCCACAGGCCGCCTCTTGCTCACTAACTGTATCCACACATATAGACACAGTATTACATGGTAAAGCACTGATCTGAAGAGGCAGGTTACACTGCTTCAACTTATCACATCACAATTACCAGTACATGAGAAATCCCACAAGCCAGACACTGCATCTGTCGGTGAAGCTGCTGCACCATATCTCCCTCACTCCCACCTGCTGCCCCTTGTCTATTATTTTGTTCAAAGAGTGAAGTTTACAGGCAGGCTGTAAAAGATTAGCATCCATATAACTTAGATTATTTCTTTTACTTTTATACTCCACCTTAGGAACAGAGCCATGTTCCATCCTCACAACAACCCAGTTAGGCAAGTTAGGCCAGTCCATCGACCAGTTTGGGTATAACATTCCTGACTTGCTAAGCCATAGTTAGCAAATCAGGAATTTATTTATTTTATTTATTTACAATATTTATATACCGCTCTACATCAAAGGTTTCAGAGCAGTTAACAGCAGAGATAAAATAAAACACCATGTTAAAACAGGAAAAACATTTTTTAAAAGACAAGTTCCAATAAGGCCGAATTTAATAAACCGCTGCTGGTCACTCAAGGAAGACCTCTCAAAATAACAATATTTTCAGGAGGCGCCAGAAGGAACACAACGTTTGTGCCTGCCTGACCTCCAAAGGCAGGGAGTTCCACAGGAAGGGGGCCACCACACTGAAGGCTCTTCCTGGTGGACTCCAACCGGGCCATGGGTCCATGTGGAACCACCAGGAACATGCCCTCTGATGACCTTAGTAACTGGGCAGGTTGGTAAGGAAGGAGGCACTCTCACAGGTATCCTGGTCCCAAGTTGTTCAAGGCTTTGTACATGAGTGTCAGGACTGCACATTCATCCCTCCCCCAGCTGTGGTGCTCTAATCCTGGTTACACTAGACCAGGGATGGGGAGAAGGTAGATCGCCAGATGTTTTACACTTCAACTCCCAGCATTTCTGACCACTAGCCATGTTGGCAGAGGCTTCTGGGAGTTGAAGTCCAAAACATCCAGAGATGGTTCTGCCTACCTTTGGCTTAGACTACAGTCTGCATTACTGGTATCATTGCAATGCTGAAACTGGTGCACAAAGGGGCAGGGGGAGATATGAGGGACAAGTGTGTGAGCCTAATGTGCATTCCTGGGTCCCTAAACACAGTTTAGCAAGCCAGAATCATTATATACAAAAAGACTCATCGGACCAGTTCGCACATTAACCCACGATTTAATTAACCCATGATTGCCTGGAACGTGCACTGCACATGAGCCCCTTCCATTTACTGTAAACAACCTCCAATCAACATGATGTGTGAACCCAGACGAATGGGTTATTTAAACGCTGTTTTTTTGCTCTTTAAAATGTTGTATTTATTTATTCCAACTGTTTTAATATTATTGTAAGCCACCCTGGGAGTGGCCACCACGCACACTGATGATCACATGCTTTCGACGATTACCAAAAACTTACTTGTTTATCTTGGCTTTTCCCAACCATTAACTTCTCTAAATGCTGTTATACTTTTAATGATGTATTGTTTGGTAATACGTTGTGAACTGCTTTGGGATTTTTAAAATGAGAACTGGCATACAAATGTTATAAAACAGATTGAATAATACACAGATGCCAGTACAGCAGACAGAGAAGGATCAGGTAGCCAGCTAAAACAGGTACAGAATACAACGCATGGCCATGTCAGATGTGAGAAACACACAAGAAATGGAGTGCATGGCTGAAGGCCCACGCAGGATTATTCCCTTTGAAAACAGGAACATCATGTCTGTAGAATCAAAGAGGAAGTACGAGAACTGGCTGATCCAGGAAAGCAAGTCTCTCTCATCGTAGTAAGGAAACAAGGCTTGTCAGTCAAGCACAGTGCTTGAACAATGTACCAAGCTACGCTGAGAAGCCCAGCTTGTAATCATCAAGGTAGGGCCAGGTTAGACACGATGGCAGCAGGCCCATTCCTTTAAACCCAGTGTCTAAAGCCCATTCCTTTAAACCCACTCCTTCAACCCAGGTGAAGCAGGGATGGGGTTGAATTTGTAGAGCAAAGGAAATGTGCACTTACTGCTGGGTTGCCCCTCTTCCCAGGTGAGCTCATTCCTGGTACCAGCAGCACTCAGCTGAAGAGAAAAGCGCCTGGGATGAGGGTGAAGAGAGGAACAAACTGTGGGGACTTAAGCTGCAGCAGCTGGAGAGGATTCAGCTCCCTCCCACCCACCTCTCCTGCTCTAAAAATGTCCCCGCCCTCCCTTGCTTCATACACGATTGGGACTCTTCTTACTTTCACTTCAGAAGTTCTAAGTACCCACACACTCAGCACTTGATCCAAAGCACCATGGGAAGGGGATGTGCGGGCCCTACATCTGGAACATTCAAACAGACCATTCAGGAGGAAGGGTACGCAATTCTCTTTCAGTGGTACATCTGTCCATTTTTAAAGTTCAGTGTGTCCACATGCAGCCACAAGGACAAGAGGCGGGGGTCCTGGAAGATATAAAAGGAATGAGGCCCCCTGCCATTTTCCTGAAAAGGTAGAGGATTGGGGCCTCTCAATTCCAAGCCATTGTACAGTCCAAGTGTGCATGCATGTTCCCTCATGCCTCCAGAAGCTGGAAGCCCTCAGCCTGTGCGTGCCTTTTTCTGACCCCAGTTTCCTTCCACGGTGTAATCCAGGAGCGGGCAACATGTGGTCTTCGTGCAGCAGCAAAATCATCGTGGGTTTGCTGCTGATTTCTGTGGCAAACCACTACAGAAGCCTCACGTGGCCCAAGTCTCAGTTGTTTGCAAGCAAGATTTGCCCACTTTAGGCTCACTTGCCAATGAAAATAGGCAGCAAACTGGCATGATTTCTCTCTTAGTTCTGCTTTGGAGTATAGTCAGTAGCAGCAGGAGGTCCAGGGAGGAGATTATTAATATTAAAATATTAATTTTTTCCTCAAATATTTCAGGGCAAATACTTGCAGCTTATTGGGACAAAAAATTAAGATGGGGTACTTTTTTAGTTTTGTTTACTAAATGCATGTAAAGTAAACATGCTAAATCATATCTACCAAGGGCAGGGGTGGGCAACTTGCTGCTCTCAAGATGTTTTGGCCTACAGCTCCCATCAGCTCTAACCAGCATAGCCAGTGGTGAGGAATGATGGGACTTGTTCCCTCCAAATGTTTTTCCCCTAAGAGTTGCCCACCCCTACCCTAGAACATCAGAACATTTTCCGAAGCAAACTCAAAATTTTCCTATGCAAATAAACCTAATTTGCATTGGAAATTTTTCCAATTCAACCTTTTCTGGAAAAGCCACATCACTGCTGTCAACACACAGAGCTACTGCCAAAAACTGCAGCCTTGCATTATGTTCTTCCCCCCATAACATGTTATAGAGCTTACCGCATGAACTGACATGATTACGCTGAACACCTCTCATCCCCGCTCCACAACACAACGTGATGATTCCAAGGCAGATAATGGGTGTGTGGAAGAGCTTGTCATGGGGCTGCTGCCAAAAATGGCAGCCCTATTTTTTTCTCATACTGTGGAGATTCACTCTTAATATTAGTCTCATCCCATTCACAGGGCATGATCAGTAAAGGATTCCCGTTTTTAAAGAGTCAAATCAACAAAACCTTGCAAATAAGTCTACAAGAGTTAGCAGACCACAATACTTGCCCACTTTTTATAAATACTAATTAGGTCATTTGTAGCCTTACAAGCTACAACAGCTTAAAAGAAGAGTCCATCCTTCAAAGTTTACAAAAACTTCCCTGCCCAATTTCCTAGAAGCAATTCTCACTCACCATGGGTTGCTTAGAATCCTGGGTTAAGAAAGAAAAAGGAAGGCAGAGGTTGACATTTGGCTATGGAAAAACAAAATATGCCAACTATACTGGTTCAGGAAGGAGCGTAAGGAAAAAAATATATCACGGAATGAGTTCATTTTAGGGAGACAGCTATTGAACCTGTCTGCCCAGTGTGGCAGTTCAATTCAAAGGCAGAAAGATTCCAAAAATGCTTCCTTCCTTCTGCCCCCTGGGAACAACCAATGGGCCTCACTCCCCACCACCACCGGTGTTAGTGAGGCAGTCAGGGAGGAACATGACTCAAATCAGGCAACAGGAAGGCCTCTGGTTTGCAATCAGACTAGATTGTGGCAAAAAATCAAGTCTTAAGCAGCTTTTGATTATAGAAATGTATCCAGCCCCTTGTCCTACATCTAAGCAACCTGCACAGATTTCTCCCAGCAACCAAGGCAAAGCTATATTATGCAACAGAGCCAGTAATCCAAACCAGGTAGAAGACAAATGTAGGTTTATTACATTCTAAAATCATTAAAGGCAGCTCTGCAAACACCAGATAAACCAGAAAGCATTAGACCAAAGCAATCTGCTCCACACGTTTTGTATTTTAAGAGGTGAAATCATCTATTTCAACAGGCATTCATCCAACACTTCAGTATTGATGCTTGGCACACTTCACCAGAGGTTCTGTCTGCTTACGTCACAAACGTGAAACCACCGAACACAATGTGCCACCGTCTGCCCCCAACTGCTTGCTTCTCACAGCAACCTGCTTACCTTGGTCTCTTCTTTGATTCAGGTAACGGACAACAGGTTCAAGATAAACAAAAGGTACTTCATCATGCAACATATAATTAGCTTATGGAATTCATTGCCATATATTGTAATGGCGACTCGCAAGGATGGCTTTAGGAATCATTACCCATATATTTATCAGGATCTATTAGCCATAATAGCCAGACACAGATTCTCCATATTCAAAAGGCAGTGACATTCTGAATACCAGATGCTGCAGGATGAACAGGGCCAGCGACCTCTGCCAGACCCTTGCTTATGAGCTTCCTGTGGCATCTAGCTGGCTAGTGCCAGACACAGAGCACTAGCTTGGTGGCCCTTGGGTCTAACTCATGACGGCGATTCTTACATTCTTGGAGAGCATTATCTGCTCTTCTCCAACACCACTGCATTTCTGTACACAGCTTGTTCCCAGGCTATTAGCAGCACATTCAGACAGGCATAAGAAATTCCCTACCCAGCAATGCTTCTAAAGCAGGCGCTCTTAAGAAAGAACCTTCTCAGCAGATCCCGAGAGAGTCACTACACACAATACTGACATGTACACCTAGATATCTGAAGTCTAGATGCAATAAATACCCTGTGACCAATACACATATTGTACAAATCCATCGGTATGAGAATCAGTTACAGCTCCCAATTACCTGCTCATTGTCAAGTCCAGATTTGCCTCTCTGGGTGTGTAATATGGCCATAAAACATGGCAAAAGAAGAAAATACTCAACAGATGAGATCACAGGTAGACAAACTGTGTTCCTCCCAATGTACTGGGCCACAGCTCTCATAATCCTTCACCACTGCTCATGCTGGCTGGGGTTTATGGGAGATGTAGTACAAAAATCTGGAGAGCTCCAGGTTGCTTACCCTTGGATTAGATGACTGCTGAATACTGCCCTATAGTTGCTGGATAAAAACATAAGAGATTAGCAAGTGGAACCAGTAACCTCTGTATCAAGTTAGACAAATAGTAGTTAAAGGGTGGATTTGTTTCGGCTCTAAATTCATATATGAGACACACAGTGGCCAGATGGATAGAAGAACAGGCTCCTGTGCCTTTAATAATTGTGTAGATGAAGGAGTTTCAGCAAATGCTGCTCAAAAAATGCCAGCAACAATTCAGAAGTCCCCTTATTACACTTATATCACACCTTTCTTCCTTCAATCATGCAAATTGGATCTCAAGATAGCATACTTCTGGTTCCCAAGCAGTCTTTCATCCAAGAATTAACCAGATCCAGCCCTGCTTAGTGTCAGCAACTTTTCTTCATGGCCTACGTCACTTTGTATCTGGACACCCAACGAGCAAGTATGCCAGAAGAGTCAATTTTAACCTAGACGGTTTTCTAAGAAGACAGAATCAGGTCGGATCCCCACAATACTCAATCCAGAGTTATTTTTAAAGCATGTGATCATGCCCATCCCTCTTAACTGCTAGTGCCATTATTATATATTCTGTATTAAAGAAGGCTGTCAACTTTATTAGAGACGGTATCCAACACTGCTTGTGTCCTAGCAGTGCTAGTGCAATGGAGAGCCAGCAGTCCTGAAAACAAGTGGAAACAAAGCAAAAGGCTCATTTCCAGAACAGGGCAGGTTAGCGGCACTCATGGAAGGGAGCTCCACTGACCTGTTCTAGAAACAAATGTTTCAGCTCATTTCCAAGGTTGTTTTAAGAAGCACTGGCGTGCTCACGCTGGGTCCCATGGGCGCAAGAGAAAGAGTGGAGGCTCAGCAGCAGTGCTGGACACTGCCTAAGGTTTCCAGCCAATTTAACTGTCTGATCTCAATGGGTTAATCAATTACGATATTACTCTGAATACAAATAATACTGTAATGATGTTTAAAGATATGGTTCTCTTGACTAAAGAAGCCACTCACAGTGGGCAATCATCTTAATGTTGTTGTCTGAACTAACATACCTATTGATTTATTGATTAACACTATTTATATACTGCTTCTCATTTGAAACAAATCCCGATACGCTTTACAAAAGAATAAAAATAAAACAAAAACAAAAACAAACAAACCCAGACCACATACGCAACAGTATCATGAGGCTACAAACCTACATAACAATGCCATCAGCTCTTGGTCTCCTCTCACAGGTTAAAGCTGCAAAGCAGCTCATGTTAAAATTCAGTGTTAATCTGATTAATTGATTACTCACAATAACAGATAACCAAAACTGGAAGGATTAATGAGACTTGTGGCTGTTCTGCCAGTGGTACAAGCGCTACAAGCAATATTGCTCTAAGGCTTAGAATCTAATGGCTGTCGATTAAAGAAGGGTGACAACACTATCCTTTTGAGACGGAAAAATTGTGTGTGTGTTTTGGAGAGGGGTAAGGAAGAGAGAAACGTGTATAGGATTGCACCCTGAAAAGTTAAGCTACTCCATCCAACACCAGTCCCTTCCATGAAATGGTGCTGTCAAATGTAGTCATGAGAATTTAATTTTTTTTAAAAAAGTTAAAGACAGCAATAATTGTAGTAACTTTTGTTCCAAGCAAGCATTTCATTTCCTTTCTTGCTACAGCTTCCTAAATAAGTGGGTCACAAGGCACTACCTGAATATATTGAAGAACAACAGCAAGATGAGGCAGTGGGAAATACTGAGGTGAAGAAAAATGGAGTAGAGGATACTCCTTGGAAAAGGGTGACAGGAGAAGGAGAACTAGACGCCACTCTGCACTAGTGGAAGCAGTGGAGCTGTGGAATCGATTCCAGGTACTTGCGGATGAGACTGGAGGACAGCCTGCAGAGGAAGAATCACAGGGGAACCTGCATGAGAGTGAGCAAGAGGATGAAGGTCAGTCAAACAGAGGCGATGAAACCCAGGCCTACAAGAAGAAGAAGAGAAGAGTGGTAGTAGTGGGAGACTCCTTGCTGCGTGGGATCGAGACCCAAGTATGTCGCGAAGACCCATAGACTCGCCAGGTATGTTGTCTCCCGGGAGGACGGATTAAAGACGTGACTGAAAGGTTGCCTGCACTCATAAAGCCCACTGACACTGTATCCCTTTCTTCTCATCCATGTGGGAACAAACGATACCGCCAGGCGGAGCTATGAAGAAATCACGTCAGACTTTGAAGCTCTGGGAAGGAAACTCAAGAACTTTGGGGCCCAGATAGTTTTCTCATCCATCCTTCCAGTAGTTAGAAGAGGGATAGAAATGGAACGAAAAATACTCAGGGTGAATGACTGGCTACGAAGGTGGTGCCGACGAGACAGATTTGGATTCTGGGACCACGGGTTATACTTCCTGGAAGATGGGCTGTTGGCAAGGGATGGGTTTCACCTCACAAAGGATGGGAAGAATGTGTTTGGCCACAGCATGAAGAACTTCATCAGGAGGGCTTTAAACTGAATCCTACGGGGAAGGGAGATGTAATGTTGGGGGTAACAATGGACGTAGGCGCATGCACTGCAACGGAGAGAACAGCTCTGATAGCGCCCAATAATAGTCTTCAGACACATGTAGGAAGAAAGCCAGACTATGAAGCACATGGTCTTTGACGTCTATATACTAATGCCCAGAGTATGGGAAACAAACAGAACAAACTTGAACGCTTAATACAGGAGGGAAATTATGACTTGATAGGTATAACTGAGACTTGGTGGGATGACTCTCATGACTGGAATACTGCAATTGAAGGATATAACCTGTTGAAAAAGAACAGGAGGAACAGAAAGGGAGGTGGGGTTGCACTGTATGTGAAAAACACATATCTCTGCACAGAAATACAGGAGGAGGAGCTTCGTAGCCCCATCGAGAGCATCTGGATCAAAATAAATGGAGCAAAGAATAAAGGGAACCTGATGGTCAGAATCTACTACCGGCCACCCAATCAAGGAGAAGACGAGGATGAAACTTTTGAAAAGCAAATAGCCAAAGTTTTAAGGAAGCATGATGTAGTAGTAATGGGGGACTTCAATTTCTCCGATATTTGTTGGGAGACAAATTCTGCAAAACATGGCCCCTCCAGGAAATTCCTGACTTGTGTGGCGGATAACTTCCTCCTACAGAAAGTAAAGGAAGGAACTAGAGGATCAGCTATCCTTGACTTGATCCTAACCAAAAGAGATGACTTAGTGGATAAAGTAGCAGTTACAGGAACTCTGGGGGAAAGCGACCATTTTGTACTTGAGTTTTTGGTTCTAAGGGAAGCAAAAGCCGAGCGTAGTCAAATGCGTACCCTGGATTTTAGGAAAGCTGATTTTAATAAACTCAGAACAATGATCAGTAAGGTCCCATGGCAAGCAACGCTAAAGAGAAAAGGAGTCCAAGATGGGTGGGAGCTTTTAAAAAAGGAAATTCTCAAGGCACAATCACAAACAATTCCAACAAGAAGAAAAGTTGGAAGACAACAGAAGAAGCCAATGTGGCTTCACAAAAAGCTTAGGGATGACCTGAAAACAAAAAAGGACACATATAGGAAGTGGAAAGAAGGCCAAGTAACAAAGGAAGAGTACAGGCAGGTAGCACGGAATTGCAGGGATGGTGTCAGGAAGGCTAAAGCTGAGAACGAGCTGAGGTTAGTGAGGGATGCTAAAAACAACAAAAAGGCTTTCTTCAGCTACATGCATAGTAAAAGGCAGAGGAAAGAAATGGTGGTTCAGCTATTAAATAAGGATGGCAAAATGATAACAGATGACAAAGAAAAGGCAGAGGTGCTCAATTCCTACTTTGGCTCAGTCTTCTCCCAAAAGAGGGTCTATGACCCCCCTGGCAAAGGCGAAGTACAGGCTGAAGGGGCAGGATTGCAGCTTGAGATCGATAGGCATATGGTCAAGGAACACCTAGTTACTCTGAATGAGTTCAAATCTCCAGGGCCAGATGAACTGCATCCTAGCGTAATAAAGGAACTGGCAGAAGAACTCTCAGAACCACTGTCTATTCTCTTTGAGAAATCCTGGAGGACGGGTGAAGTGCCAGATGACTGGAGGAGGGCTAATGTCATCCCTATCTTCAAAAAGGGTAAAAAGGAGGAACCTGGGAACTACAGACCAGTCAGTCTGACATCAATCCCTGGGAAAATTCTGGAGCAGATCATAAAGCAATCCATCTGGAAGCACCTTGAAAACAATGCAGTGATTACTCGAAGCCAACATGGATTTGTCAAGAACAAGTCCTGCCAGACAAATCTGATCTCATTTTTGGATCAAGTAACCTCCCTTGTAGACTGTGGGAATGCTGTAGACATCATATACCTCGACTTCAGCAAAGCTGTCGACAAAGTGCCCCATGATATCCTGATGAGCAAACTAGCTCAAAGTGGGCTAGATGAAACAATGATCCGGTGGATCCACAGTTGGCTACAGAATTGGACTCAAAGACTGCTTATCAATGGGACCTTCTCAAACTGGGGAGAGGTAACGAGTGGGGTACTGCAGGGCTCAGTCCTGGGCCCAGTGTTCTTCAACATTTTTATTAATGACTTGGAGGAGGAGGTGCAGGGAGTGTCAGATTTGCAGATGACACAAAATTGGACGGGATAGCTAATACTTTGGAAGACAGAAACAAAATCCAAAGTGATCTGGATAGACTGGAGTGCTGGGCAGAAAACAACAGAATGACATTTAATAGGGATAAATGCCAAGTTCTGCACCTAGGAAAAAGAAACTAAATGCACAGTTACAAGATGGGGGATACGTGGCTCAACAACACTACAAGTGAGAAGGGCCTTGGAATTGTTGTCGATCACAAGCTGAATATGAGCCAACAATGTGATGTGGCTGCAAAAAAGGCAAATGCTAATTTGGGCTGCATTCATAGAAGCATAGCTTCTAAATCCCGGGAAGTACTAGTTCCCCTCTACTCAGTGCTGGTTAGGCCTCATCTGGAGTACTGTGTCCAGTTCTGGGCACCACACTTTAAGAAGGATGCAGACAAACTGTAGAGGGTTCAGAGGACGGCAACCAAGATGATCAGGGGACTGGAAACAAAGCCCTATGAAGAGAGACTGAAAGAACTGGGCATGTTTAGCCTTGAGAGGAGAAGACTAAGGGGAGATACGATAGCACTCTTCAAGTACTTGAAAGGTTGTCACAGAGAAGAAGGCCAGGATCTCTTCTTGATCATCCCAGAGTGCAGGACACGGAATAATGGGCTCAAGTTACAGGAAGCCAGATTCCGGCTGAACATCAGGAAAACTTCCTGACTGTTACAGCAATACAACAATGGAACCAATTACCTGGGGAGGTGGTGGGCTCTCCCACACTGGAGGCGTTCAAGACGAGGCTGGACAGCCATCTGTCAGGGATGCTCTGACTTGGATTCCTGCACTGAGCAGGGGGTTGGAATTGATGGCCTTGTAGGCCCCTTCCAACTCTACTATTCTATGATTCTATGATTAAAACTATCTGTTCAAAGGGGAAAGACTCTGACACATTTCTCTACGTAAGAGTATTCTAGCCTTGCAACTTAAAACCAGCTACTGTCTTGAGGATAGGTCCAATAAGTTAAATGATCTAAAACTGCTTCAATATTTTAAGTCCTAGCAATGCTGGTTCATATTGCTCATCCCATGTTTTAAAACAGAGTGCCCCCGCAATGCTACCCACCACCACAGAAGCATCACATAATAATGCGTCGTGGAGGGAGTGTGGTGAGGAGAAAGTAGGTCTCCATATGTTTTGGACCATCCCCCAGCATTCCTGACCAGTGGCCATGACTTCTGCTAGTTGAAGCCCAAAGCATTGGGAGATCTACCCTCTGCCCACTCGTGGTGTAGAGGAAGGAACTGAAGAAGGAGCAGCTTATCACACAAGGGCAAAAAATCCCACACTTACCCAAAGTTCCCTTGGCTACACAGCCTCTAAGGGAACACAATCCTCTCCTCCTTTGTACCTGCTCACCCTAATACGAGAGTGTTGTGAAAGTGCAGAAAGCAAGGACTGTACAACACGACATTGAGGTACATCACTATCGTTCCAGGTTTAAAGACAGGGACACACACATATATACTGCACCTCACACACACACACCAGTGTGTAACACAGAGATGACAAGACTTGAACGCTGGTCCACCCCAAATCCCAAAGCTGACCCACCAGACCACACCCAGCTGTTGACGGGATGAACAAATTGAGGAAATAAAAGGATGTTTTTAAAAGGCTTGTAAGCACTGTAGAAAAGCGTTACCCAGTGTATTGCGATCCATATCCTGATCCTGTTGTACTTAGAAGTTCAGCCCCACTGAACTCGGTGGAACTCACAAAGGTACATAAACTTAAGACCATGACTTAAAGCCCCTCCGGGCCTCATTCCCGCGCCAGAAGACCCGAGACCCATTTGCCAGGAAGGGAAATAGGATTATTAATTCGCACTGTGCCCGCCCTGTTGGTTCCTCCTTCCCTGCGGCATCCCAGACCCCGAAAGACCCTTCCGTCTTGCCCCACCTGCTCCGTAAGGGCAGCGATCCCCCGCTCCAGGAGGCAGCGAGACCCGGGGGAGGCGGGGCGGGCGGGGAGAGAGAGGATGCCCGGCGAGAGAAGCACCTGACTCGGCTTGGACGCGCTTCCTCCTCGGCATCCGCTTCCTGTCTCCACGCCCGGGCAGGCGGCTCGCGGGCAGGCGGGCGGGGGGAGGAGGAGCTCCCGCCGCCGCCGGCCTTCCGCAGGCGGCGCAGTCGATGTCAGAAAAACAGAGCGAGAGGCACAAAACGCGCTAGACGCGCAGGCCCCGCGATCGTTTCCCGACGCTGTCGAAACGTATACGGGGAACCCCAGGGCCCATGTCTCACGCTGAGATGGTCAACCCGGCTCGGGTGTTTCCTGCTTCAGACCGCACGGGGGGCTCGTGTGACTGCACGCTCATCCGCACGATGCGTGCCCAACACCTACAAAAGCGGCGTGTCACGGAGAAGACTCTGACATCCAGCTATACACGTGGAAGGGTGTCTTGTTCTTTCACGTGAGCCGCCACCTGCAATCTGAAGCGGTACAGCCCAGACCCAGGTTTCGCTTCAGTGAGAATTAAGCCAACGAGCCCCCGAAGGCAAGGAAGCCGCATCAGTGGGGCTTTCTTCACACGGAGCTTTTATCCGGCGATTGAGATTGCTCCTTCCCGGCGGTGACTCTCCAGGGCGTCTCCTGCACTAAATGCCCTTTGTTCCGGTTTTTAAATAGATAGCAGATAACGAGCTATCAAAGTACCCCGTTGTGTCCCGCTTGCGTGAAAAGAGGAAAAGCGGCAAGAAGAGGAGCGAGATCAATGAAAGATAATGGAAGACTCAGATAAGGGGGTGGGGGTGAAAACGGGAGTTGCTGTGATCCTGCATTTAAAACGGAAGCAGAAAGCCCCAAAAGACGCAAGACTGGAAAAGGTCAGTCTACATTCCAATTCCAAAGAAGGGCAATGCCAAAGAGGGTTCAAACTACCGCACAACTGCGCTCATTTCACATGCCAGCAAGATGATGCTCAAAATCCTACAAGCTAGGCTTCAGCAGTATGCGAACCGAGAACTACCGGAAGTACAAGCTGGGTTTCGAAGAGGCAGAGGAACTAGAGATCAAATCGCCAACATTCACTGCATCATGGAGAAAGCAAGAGAATTCCAGAAAAACGTCTATTTCTGCTTCATTGACTACGCTGAAGCCTTTGATTGTGTGGATCACAACCAACTGTGGCAAATTCTTAAAGTGATGGGAGTACCAGACCACCTTACCTGTCTCCTGAGAAACCTGTACGAGGGTCAAGAAGCAACAGTAAGAACCGGACATGGAACAACCGAGTGGTTCAAAACTGGGAAAGGAGTACGACAAGGCTGCATGTTGTCACCCTGCTTATTTAACTTATATGCAGAGTACATCATGAGAAACGCCGGGTTGGATGAATCGCAGGTCGGAATTAAGATTGTCGGGAGAATTATCAACAACCTCAGATACGCAGACGATACCACCCTAATGGCAGAAAGCGAAGAGGATCTCAAGAGCCTCTTGTTGAGGGTGAAAGAGGAGAGTGCAAAAGCTGGTTTGAAACTCAACATTAAAAAAACGAAGATCATGGCATCTGGCCCCATCACTTCCTGCATATAGAAGGGGAAGAAATGGAAGCAGTGACAGATTTTATTTTCTTGGGCTCCAAGATCACCGCAGACGGTGACTGTAGCCATGAAATTAAAAGACGCTTGCTCCTTGGGAGGAAAGCTATGGCACACCTAGACAGCATAGTAAGAAGCAGAGACATTACCTTGCCGACAAAGGTCCGTCTAATCAAAGCTATGGTTTTCCCAGTAGTAATGTATGGCTTGTGAGAGCTGAACTATAAGGAAGGCTGAGCGCCGAAGAATTGATGCTTTTGAACTGTGGTGCTGGAGAAGACTCTTACGAGTCCCCTGGACTGCAAGGAAGTCCAATCAGTCCATCCTAAAGGAAATCAACCCTGAGTGCTCATTGGAAGGACAGATACTGAAGGTGAAGCTCCAATATTTTGGCCACCAAATGTGAAGAGAAAACTCTCTGGAAAAGACCCTGATGCTGGGAAAGACTGAAGGCAAAAGGAGAAGGGGACGGCAGAGGATGAGATGGCTAGATAGCACCACCGATGCAATGAATATGAACTTGAGCACACTCCGGGAGAGAGCGCAGAACAGGAAGGCCTGGCGTGCTATGGTCCATGGGGTCACAAAGAGTCGGACACGACTGAACAACAACAACGAACAAAAGATGCCCTGGGTCAGGACTGGGAGTCAGTCAAACCAATACAAACTTCAGTTCCTTAAAATGCGTTGTGGTTTTTTGGATACGGGAAGCAAAGTTGCCACCTTCTGGTCACAAGTATTCTGGCAAGTTCACTGTGTCTCAGCATGTGCAGAGTTCCTTTTCCCAATTAATGTAATGCTTCCTCACCTGTTGAGAGACTGTATAAGTGTGCTGTGGAATATGGTGCTTTGCTGCACCTCAACATACCTGCCTAAAGTGGCAGCAACCCCACAAACACCACATGAAGAAGGGGCCTAGAAAGGCTCAGGAAACAACCCTCAAATAACCCATGGGCTGTTATTTGAGGATTGTTTCCCTCTCCAACAAGCCATGATCCCCAAGTTCAGATGAAACAACAAGCTGCAAACTTTGTTTAAGTATTCCAGTCTAGAAAACATTGCTACTCTTCCCCATGGGAAAAATACAACTCTTTTAATTATGTAACACTTGCACACTTAAATGGGTATATATTGTATATGTGGTAAGAGGGCAGGGCAGGCTCCAGAGGTATTAAGACTGGACATTTGGCAGGGCCTGAAAATGACCAAGGGGTCCATTATCCCAACAACGACCAACCCCGCTCTGCACAGTGCACCCAAGTGAGTTAGTATTGTCCTCAAGTCATATTACAGACAGGGCTGGGAGAATGTGGCATGCATGATGCAAGTGAGTTTGTGGCCAAGATATGAACAAAGGATGCTCCACCAGCTTTCACAAGATACCCGCCCTTGCAATAATCTGTGAAAATTAGGCCTGTTTCACATATTACACAAAGGCAAACCTAATGCACAGAGAACTGCACCCAATCCCAATTGACTTATAAGTGTACCTTTATATTCTAAGTGTTTGCAAATACACGTTTGTCTAATTCATTTGAGACATGGCTGTGGTCTGCATCTTCATAATCCTCCATTAGTGTAGATAATAAGGCATTTTCTCAAGTAATACTACAAATATATTTTAATCCAGCAACACCAGACAGGCCGCTTAACAAGATCAGCCTCGGATGGCCTTCTCTCTGTCCCATCAGCCAGGACAGCTAGACTGGTGGGGACGAGGGAGAGGGCCTTTTCTGTGGTGGCCCCCACTCTGTGGAACTCCCTCCCTAGGGAACTCCGTCATGCCCCCTCTTTAATGAGCTTCCGTTGTGCATTAAAAACGTGGTTGTTCAGGCAGGCATTTGGGGTGGGTTAGGGTATTTTAAAAAAAAAATTATGGTAGAATTTTATTGTTTTAAATTGTTTTGTGGTGTGTTGTACATTGCCCAGAGTGGCTGGGTGACCAGCCAGATGGGCGATTAATAAATTTAATAAATAAATAAATAATCCTAGCACACACATTTTGAGTGTTAATGCAATGAAATATAGAAAGCAGGAGAGAGCTATGTATGCATAAATGTACTAATTGATCATTGTGGCATTTTGGTTTGATCTTTAAACGCTACAGCTCAAATAAAGCTCTTAGCATCATTTGTGCAAGCTTCTCAGCCAGCCAATTGCCCACAGAGGATGTCAGCTGTTTGCCCAGTGACACCATGTCAGATTGCGAGAGTGCAAATATCACCTTGGCCCTGCCTCAGTGGGTGGCCTTGGGCAAGGCACTCCTCTCACCTTCAGTTCTCTAATTCATAAAATAATAGACAAGCTGATTGCTTGAGGAAATATAAGTACTTCCTTTAACTTTTAACCATTAAAGTGGCAAGCTTTTTACATGTATAAAGTCAGTTTTCCACATTCCAGTACTCTAGCACAGCAGCCTTCCCCAGCCTGGTGCCGGGATTCTAGTCCCCACTCGGCCATGAAGCTCACTGGGTGACTTTGGGGCAGTCACTGACTCTCAGCCCAACCTATCTCACAGGGCTGCTGTGAGGATAAAATGAGAGGAGGCGGATCAGGTTCGTCACCTTGGGCTCCTTGGAAGAAAGGTGGGATATCGGTGTAACAAATAAAACAATACAGAGCCTAGGAAGGGACTGTGTAGAGAACCTCACAGGATTTAGCATCCATCCCAAGGGGGCCTCTCATGAACCCCTTTTCTTTCTCTTCCATACAAGTGAATGGCTGCTACAAATGCACTGGGGTGAAAATAAAGGCAAGGCTGCCAGGTCCCAGGCATTGCAAGACTTCAGCCTTCTCAGGGTTTCCAGAGAAGGGAGCAGAATCTAAGGCTAGGGGTCAGAATCAAGGGGGAGAGGATTTTTATTTTATTTTTGCTTGCCCTTGAGAGTTTTAACAGATTATTGCCCATGATGACCACCACACACCAAGCACAGCCAGGTTTTTCTTCCCCTTCCAGCCAAGATGCCATCCCCAGCCCACGCGAAAGCTCCACTCCACCAGGCGCCGCCCCCCATGTCCCAGGCGGAGGCAAAACCTGCAGCCCACCGCTGATACTGAGCAGCGTAGCCCCTGTGACGGGAAGGAAGCAGTACTTCCGACTATCTCAGGCTTCCCCAACCACGAGAGCCGGTGCGGTGTAATCGTTAGAGAGTCGGACTGGAACTCCGGAGATCCGGGTTCTAGTCCCCACTCAGCCATGAAGCTCCCTTGACGACTTTGGGCCAGGCACTGACTCTCCGTGAGGATAAAATGGAGAAGAAGAGGAGCATGTAAGCCGTCTTGGGCTCGTTGCAAGAGAGAGAGAAAAGGCGGGATATAAGCGTAATAATAAATAGATCAAAATGATGGGAGGTGTAGTTCAAAGCATCTGGAGGGTACAGGGTTGGGGAGGGCTGTATGCACAGGGATGCACTGTCCTTGCAATATATAAACTCTCCTCCCCAATACACGCGCGCACACGAAATAATGACGTGCTTTTCCCCTCCTCCCCCTCTCCCCTGGCAGATCGCCATCCCCACCCGAGAAGCTTCTGCTCCGCTTCCCAACCTTCCCTTCCTCTTTCTCTCTCCCTCTGTCTCTTTCGTTCTTGCCAGCCTGCGTGGGAAGCGCGCATTGGCGAAGCGGTTTCCTCCCTTCTCCTCTCAATTGGGGAACGGGGTGGCAAAGGCGGGACTCCGGGTCCGGCCTTGGGGAGCCGAGTGTCCTCAAGAGCCGGAGGAGGCGTGGCCCGAGCCGTCTCGCTTTAAGGCAGCCCTTTCCCCCCCGTTGCAGAATTTGCAAGGTAACTGGCAACGACGGTGGCAGCGGCAGCACCACCAGCAGTTGCAGCGCCGCCGCCTTCACCGTTCCGGAGATCGGCTCTGAAGCCGGCAGCGCGATTAGCAGCGAGGCCAGCAGCAGCGGCACGGAGATCCGCAGGTTCTGTCACTGGAGACCACCTGAGTCGCTCAGTGATTTGTATCTACCCAGGCAGGTGAGTCGACTAGATCCCCAACTTCTTTTGTCTCCTTCCCTTCCTCGGGATCTGCTGCGTTCATGAGTGGGGGTGGGGGTTCCTCCTTTTCCGTTTCAGATCCCCGGCCAAAACAACGAAGAGTCTGGTGGCACCATAAGGGCTAACAAACGTGTTATGCATCTGAAGAAGAGGACTTCTGCCCGCGCAAGCTTATGCCATAATAAAAAAAATTAATCTTTAAGGTGACAAAAACTCCTTGTGGGTTTTGCTGCGAGGGCTAATACGGCTCCTGGAAATTCCTGGCAGTTAAGGATAACTTAACTAAGGAACTCAGTGTGTGTTTTTTAATATCGATTCTTATTTCTGTTATAATTTTCTCCCCCAGATTTTTCGTTTATATCTTTTGGTCCCCACCCTCCAAACTGTAAAAATCAAAATGGCTGTGAAAGCTATTCACAACTAGTTCAAACTGGACTAGGGTTTTCATATAATCTATCGGGGTCATTTAATGCAGATTACTTCCTTTATAACATCTCTAATAATGTTTTGTTCACACAGTCAGATGGCTAAAGCGTAGATTCCTCCCCCCCCCCTTCAGTTCAGTGCATCTTTATGTGTGGGGTGGTGGCTTACTTACAGAAGAGCCAATAGCTGGTAATTCTTCCAGAATAATTAACCCCGAATAAAACAGCATGACTTGAGATTGTATCAAAAAATTCTGTTCAAGTTGGTGAAATCTCAGTAGTGCTTCTTAACGGGGCTATCGATTCAGACAAGTCTCTGTCAGATATCTAAGTTGCACAGCATGAATACCAAGGTGTCCTACAACGATATTCCATCTAAATTGTGCCCTTGAAGGAATGGGTGTTCAAAAGAGTCCAACCAGCAGTTTTGTTTGGCCAGGGTGTGATTAAGACCTTGTCAAGACATCCCTCTGCCGTCCAACTAAAAAGGCCTTTTAAAGCCTTGAAGCACAAGGGTTGCATTATAATATCCTTTTGGTCTCTTTGGACATAATCTTTGTATGCAATCTGTTATTCTGCTATCTATATTTTATATCGGAACTTTGCAACATTTCTGTTTTCAAGCTGCTCCTAGACTTAAGGGGATTGTAGCATAGAAAGTAGTATCTATAGTATGGTGAGAAAATGATTACATTTGCTTGTTCCCTATCTTTTGCTATGCAATTTTTCAGCCAACTGTGTTAAATAAATGCTGTATCTCTTCAGTGGACTCTTCAGATTTTACTTTCAGTCATCATTAGGCATATGATTAGTCAGTTGTGTAATGCTTGGTGTGATTAAGTTAACTGTGATTATTTCAGTTTTTCCTCCACCTTCATTCCAATACATTTTTTTAAAATGTTTTGGGATTTTTCACAATTGTGTTCTGCCTGAAAATGTAAGTGGAAATCAAATTAAAGCAACCACATGATAAAATTCAAGATTGCAAATGAGGAAAGAGCTACTACTTATTTTTGAACCAAGACAACAACTCCATTCCCAAGGATAAATGTGTTTCAAAATCAGACCTTTCTCATAGCTGTTAGTTTTCTTTATCATGCCACTGAATCAAAATACTGAATCAGTAATTTGTTGATATGTGCAGAATTCCTATGCACTCCCATTTGACAGTCAATGCAGAAACTGTGTAGACGTCCTTGTTTCTCTGGGCTGGAAGAATGAATTGAGAACACAAAGTAGGGGAAAGGTGAAGAGACATCTGTGGAATCCGGAAAGGCTTGCAGGGAAAGGCAGTCCGTTGGCTCTACTAGAGATGGTCAAACAAAAACCTGCACTTGGAAAGAATGGCAGAAAGCTCTGAAGAAATGGAAGTGTCACTGAAGAAAACTGTCAGTTAACAAAGATTTTCAAGCTCTACTTGATTGTTCTGATGCAAAATAATTAAGAGCATAAGCCTATGCATGTTTAGACAGAAAAAAAGCCCTACAACTCCCAGCATTGACCAGGCAGTCATTTCTGTCTAAATATGCATAGGATTGCACCCTTAGGAAAGCAGTATTAACAGTTCTTTTCCTAAATGGATGAGCTCAGAAGCAGCTAACTACTATTTTCAAAACCAGCCTGTTGCTCCATGCACAGTATTTTTGTAAGGCAAAACACATCTTGCCTCGCATCTTGACAGTTCAGCAGCAGACAATCTTCTTTCATAAACGCTCGCATAAATATTTTGTAGAAATCTCATTGTGTCTATGGTGAACTCAGCATTTCCTGGCTAGTAATGATTCTTCTTCTCCTTTTCCTCAAACAGTCCTGAGTAGAGGGTGAATTTCAGAGTACTGGGTGTTGTGTGTTTAGTGTTCTCAGATACAAAAAGGAGTCCAGTGGTGTCATTTATTGAGGCATAAGCTTTTCTTGACTGGAGGCCATTTTATGCATGTGATGAACTAGGCTCTTGTAGCTTTTGCCTCAACAAATCCTTTGCTTTAAGGTACCATTTTTTGTTGCAGACTCTTATAGGCACCCCTCATATAGTGTGCCAGTTTTCCAGCTTCATATTTGTATCCATAAAATGGCACCCTTTGGGAACAAAGGTGCATGTTAACAGAAACTCGTTTTCATTTTTACACCTAGTCTGCTGGTACAGTACTATAACAATTTATCTCAAGTAGTTAAGACCTGTGTGGGCTTCCCATGTACCCCATATGTCTGAGTATTGGCCAGCCCTGCTTAGCTTCAGAGAGGCTATTGCATCAGGTGCCTGTAGGCCATCCTTTAGGGATCTTTTAGTAGTAATCCCAATAACCGCAGTCATGTTCGTACTGCACTCTGTAGGAGCTCTTTTAAAATTATATGAGTGGTGGTGCATGTACTCTTCTTTGTCCATTGCTGCATTTATGTATTCCAGTATGCGCAAACTCTCTAGGAGAAGGTACCCATTTCGAAACTAGTAAAATGCAAGTCATCGTGACTAGTTGTCAGGCAGGCCCATATATTGCCAGGAGCCCTGGAAAGATACTTGTGGTGGTGCATTTCTGTGTGCACAGAAATACGTTTGTGGGAGTGTCTCCTCCCATGCCAACCTGTCTGAATCTTTAGATTATCAGCCAACACCCTGCTCCAACTACTACCTCTGTCAGAGATAGAGTATGCTTTAATGAGAGGCAGGGTTTGGGGGGCAGTGTCGCCACAGTTGTGAGATGCTCTCCCTGAGGAGGTTTGCCTGGTGCCAACTCCGTTATCTTTTAGGCTAGAGGCTAAAACATTTTCTATTCAACCAGTCATTGATAATTCTAGCATCTGCCTAGGAACTGTCCCCCCCCCCCCCCGCTGCCACTTTTTAATGTTTTAATGTGCAGTGTTCAAGGGGAGGGGCTCTAGCTCAGTGGTAGAGCAACTGCTTTGCATGCAGAAGGCCCCAGGTTCAATCCCAGGCATCTCCTGGTAGGCCTGAATAAAATCCTGGCTGAAACCCTGGAGAGCTGCTGCCAGTCAGTGTTGACAATACTGGGCTAGATGGACCAACGGTCTGACTCAGTATAAGGCAGCTTCCTATGCTTTTATGTCTTGTTGTTTGTAATTTTGCAACCTACCTAGAAATCTTCAGATGTACAGAGGTACAGCAATGTTTTCAATAAAATAATGCTGTACCTTCCAGGGGCGGGGCGGCCCTCAGAGGAGCCTGGAGTGCCTCATGTTAAGGATGGGGGGAACATGTTCACTGTTCCCTCTCCCGGTAATCATGTGTAGAACCTAATGTGAGTCATCGAGAATCAAGCCTTTTCCAGTCTGTGAACCCCCTAAACTTGGGTCTACATGATCTGCGCGGGGTTCTGTTTTGCCTTTGTTTTTTGGCCCCAGCCAAATTGTGACCAAAAAAGCCAGAGCCCAGAAACTTACTTTGATTATATATGGATAACCCATATAGGACTTACGAGGCTGAATTCACACAGCATTCAGATATATATCTGCTAATCAATTGGGGCCAATTCACACCACTGCTTTCTTCTCTGTGTAACCAAACGCAGCCTGTCCTCAGCCATTTGTGGGGCTTCACAAGCGGAGAAGTGAAAGCATGAACTGGCATATATGTGGATATCTGGCAGCGATTTCTACATTTGTGGCAGCACTTTCCTCAGCAGTGAACATTTCCTGGGAGTTGCTTAGCTCTGGCTGTACTTGTATACAGCCCACCCAATGCTTCCAGTCCTCCACAAGTGTGCGTGCCGCATCACAGATTGGGACTAGTCACGTGGTCATGAAACGAATTCTGCAAATCTTTGTGAAGTGTAATTTTGGATCAATAATACCAGTTGCACTGAAGAAAAAACTGCCAAGTCATTGTTCTTTCATAACCGACAATAGTAACCAAATGCCTGCAGGGATTGTAAGTAAGGCATGGGATCTTTTAGAGCAGTGCTTTTGTTGACAGGGATCAAGGTGCAAGCAGGAGCCATCATTTTTTTTATTTGCTTCAGTGACTGGCTCTAAGTGAAGAGTGTCACTTTCAGAAAGCAAATATACAGCGCGACTCCCTTATAGTGCCTAAAGCAGTATGGGGGAGGAATAAATAATCTATGCTGGCTGTATCTTTCGTGTTGCAGTACCTATGTAACTCATAATTCTGCAAAGTAATCACATTGGACTCGTTCGTTTTACTTTCACCAGCCCTCTGGACTCTCAGAAGTTGTCTACTTGCATGAACAAGTAACATGTGCTTCATTTGGCACCAATGGAGACTTTTTTCTGTTTTTTAAGCCCCTGTGCGTGTTTAGATGGAGAATTTGAGGTAGGAAGAAGCGGCTGGGAGGGGAAGGTCTAAACCTCCCCTGACTTTCCAGATTGAGGCCCTGCATGCTTACTTGTAAAAAATAAAGTGGTTAAGGGCAGAATCCTATGCATGTTAGACAGAAAAAAAAGGCCTAGAACTCCCAGCATTCCCCAGCCAGCCATGCTGGCTAGGAAACACTGGGAGTTGTAGGCCTTTTCTCTGTCTAAACATGCATAGGATTGCACCCTAAACTGCATGCTTCATATTTAATGTATCATGTAATTTAGCCCTCAAAATGTGAATGGTTCTGTGAAGTGTCACTTTTGCCAGCTAGAGCAGCCCTCCCCAATCTTGTACCTCCAAGTAGGTTGGGCTACAACTCTCATGATCCTTAGCCATCAGGGACATTATCCCTGCTGGCTGGAGATCATGGAAGATGCAGTCCAATCCACCTGAAGGGTGCCAGTTTGGGGAAGGCAAAGCTAGAGGTGCATTTTTTCATCTATTAATGTTACCATAATCTGTATTGTTTAGTATGTTATGCATTCACATTCTTTTCCCCATTAGTTCACAATGTCTAAAAAAATCCGTGGAGGATCTGTCGTCGAGATGCAGGGGGACGAAATGACCCGTGTGATATGGGAGCAGATTAAGGAAAAGCTGATCTTTCCCTATGTGGATCTGGATGTCCACAGGTATGTGGGGACCTTACAAATCTTCAGTATTGTGGGGAAATTGCAATTCTATGTGTGTGTTTGTCCAGTGTTAGTTTTTGTATCCGAGAGAGTCTTGCTTGATAATTTTTTCCTCGCAGGGGCTATTCACACATTACCTTTCCTTACACCAGGATTAATCTCCATGTTCAGAAAAAATGTGTGCCTTATTATATTGTATAGATTATGTTATAAAGACAAATTCTCTAAGCACCTCATGACTGTCTCAGGGTTGGCGCCAGGCCCCAGTGTGCCCTTGGCACAGTGATGCTGATGGGTCACCGCTGAAACCCACTGCCACCACTGCTAAAGCCACCCAATCCCCTCCCCCCCTTTTTTTTTAACCTGGCACAGCAACTGCTCCTTCTCCTCATCAGTTGAACAGGAGCCCTGGCAAAGCACTGCAGCACCTGGCCAGCCAAGCAGAAGCCCCACACATATTTTTATTTATTTTTTTACTTATATTTTGAGTAACACTGATTTGAACCAGTGAGATGCTGCCTTTGGGGGGACTCAGGGCACAGGAGTGACTTGAAGACTGTCCTGTGCCCTCATTAGCGTGTCCCCCAAGGCAGGTTCAGATCACTGCTACTCAAAACGTAAGTTTTAAAAATTGTCTTTTAAAATGGGGCGTTGCAGGGTCTGCATGCTTGGCCATGGCGCTTCCCAGGTGGACAAGGAGGAAGAGGAGGAGAGCAGGAGCACAGATGGGCCCTTTTGAGTCCCTGGGCCCTTGGCAGCTGCCCACCCATGCCAATCCTTAATGTCAGGCCTGGACTGTCCCTTCACACTTGCACATTCTCACACCTGCATCTTTTGCTTTCCAAAATCTAGACCCTTCCCCAGCCGGGTGCCCTCCAGATGTTTTAGACTTCAACCCGTGTCAGCCCCGGCAGCATGGCCAATGCGCAGGAATGGCTGGTGGTTGTGGTCCAAAACATCTGGAGAGCACCAGGCTGGGGAAGGCTGGCCTAGCACATTAAATAGTTTGATAGTTTGTGAACTCTTGTAAGTGCCTAATGCAAAGTTCCTTTGAATAGGAATTCACATGCTGCTAAGTCTACTCTTCTCCTTAAAAACTCAGGGTGTAGGTAAGCTTGAAATAGTCAGAGGTTAGGAACCCGGCAACTCTTCTTCTTTGCAGTGCACTGTGCCCACAGCCAGGATCCTTGCAGGTGCTGTTCCAAGGCCCTGTCATTTTCATATATTTCAGACTGGTGTGCAGCTCTGCGAGTTAACTAGGCAAACTGAGTTGCCACCATTTTTTTCTGGCAGGGCTCCTATGCCTTTTAAAAACTCCACGACTGTCAGACATGTAATGGGCACAGTTCTTTCCATGGCTGCATCTCTGTGTTAGGGTAAGCTCCAGGTTTTAATGTTCCTATCTCTTCTGAAGCTTTTTAATGACATAGGAATGTCGCCAGAAAAAAAAAAGAAATGGCTAATCTATGGGCAGCTTCAAGTTTCCTTTTGATCTGCTCAGCCTTTTTTAGTCCATTAGCCCCCTCTCCAGCCCTTTGACCCATTCCTTGGTTCTGAAGAGCTCCACTGGATACCAACATTATGGCTACCCAGAAGGTTTTTTTCTCTTTTGATGCTGTCCACGCCTTGGCATGGTCTTCTAACTGTAAAGCTGCATCCTACTTGACTCTCTTCCCACTTCATTTAGTCCAGGACCTCCATAAACCAAGAGGACCTGCAGAAGTGGACTTGATGTGCTATTCCACAAGTTCTCAAGGCTGTTCACAGAGCACCATTGACAAAAGTACAGCAAGACCTTTAAAGTTGCACACTAAAACCAGGAGTCTGACATTTCCCCTACTTCTCTTGTACTTTTCTTTTTGTTCCGGATGCTTAGCTTCCCACCTAACAAGATGTACCACTTGCTAGTGCTGACACTGCCAAAACATAATCAGCATCTGATAACCTAGCTGGGCTAGCCACACCTACAAGATTGTGAGACACATTATCATTCTTAAAAAAAAAAATTATGTGGCAACACTTCTGTCCTGGCAGCAGCTGAGGTTCATATGTTGCTCTATATACAGTCTGGTATACAAATACATTTGATAACTCCATGAAATTACCACTTGTGTATAAAATAACTGCCTCTTACTTGGATATGATATGACACAAGTGGGGTTCTGCAACAAAATGTGGCAGTGTATCCCTCATGTGCATGTGTTATCTAGCTGGGAGGACTGAAAGACAAATGTTAGCATCAAAGAAAGGAGTCCCTACTCTAACCTGGGTTTTACTTCCTGTGCAATTTTTAAAACCATTTTTGATCACTTTAGAAGTACAAAGAGCATGCTGGATGTAGCCTGGGAGGATATTTGAGGGGACAATTTAAGTAGATCGACCTTTGCTGCAACCTGAGAGGTGTGGGGGATTTTTGACTGGAAATCCAAACCAGCCTTGGCCCCACCTGTGACCTGCATTATTAAGAGTGGGCTACATTGAAGGGCTGCCATAAGCTAATCTCTCTCAGCTTAGCCCCCCAAACTGCAATTGGGCATAAACAGTGAACTACACTGCAGAGTTGTTGTTTACAGCAGTATTTAATGCTGTAAGCCACCTTGGGAGGGCTTCTGCCCTGAAAGGTGGCCAAGAAATGTTTTAAATAACTAAAATAAATAAATTTACTATTCTCAACCCAACCTGCAATCTTGGGATAAGAACAATGGATAACATTGCAGGATTGTTGTAAACTACTCCTAGCTTCAGCCCAAGCTGCAGTAGGATTCTTATACCTCTGTACAACACTGTAGGGGTTTTTTTAAACCACTCAGATCTTGATGTGTAGTATTCAGTGTGAACTATACTACAGAGCAGGCATAGGCCACTCTCTCAACCACAGCCCCCTCCAACCCGCAATATTGGGACATAAACTGCATTTGCTTGGGAATTTGCATTAGTAGGGCTATTTTATACATGTAAGAGCAAAAACTCTTCTCTTTGCTGCTACCTTGTGGGGTGGGGTCGGTGGGATGGACACACTGGTGCCCAGTTCCAGCTACATTTAAATCTTGGATTTCTCCATTGATTTCTGTGGGTCTCTCTCCTTTTGCCCTGGGGACAATTACAAATAGTTTCTCATTGTGAATCAGGGAATTACCTATTGAGACAACTGGATTATTCTCTCTGTACCTTTATGTGCCTTTTGCTCACTTCTCTCAGAGGAGGAAAGGAGAGAAATGGAGTAAAGGACAACAGAGGTTCCTCTGAGCTCCTTGCTTTCTCTCTCTACTGAGAATTGAGGTATTGAGTCTCTCTTGCCAGCTGATGGGTAGCATTTTGAAGCATCACAGTTTTCATCTCTTTAAAGAAAGTATTACAATAATTCTAAGGTATATGACTGCATATTTGCTTATGAACAAATTACCTTTTCATTCAAAACAATGAAAAGGGAAAACAGTACTTAAGACAGAAATGAGAGACACCAGTACAAAGCATATTTTGCAAGAAGTTGCATAACATCAGACTCTTTTCTCTGTAACACAAAGAAAAGAATTCCTTTGGGCTTGAGAAGTTTCAGGTTTATCCAGCCATTTAGAGAGCCATATTTCATTTGTGGGTTTTCCATATTTATCCAGTCCCCACACTTGAAAATTCTAAGCAGCTATGGTGGAAAACCAGCTGGCAATGAGATTATTAAACCTTTATGCAAAGAGTTAGGAAAGCTATTCCAAAGGGCCATCTCAGGAACAGGATCAAAAGTTTGATAACTTTACTTAATTCCTAAAAAAAATCCTTGAACACAGGTCCACCACATATGAAACAGTGTACCATGATGTGACAGCCCCTCCATCAGTTCACAAAAGCTGGGTGTGGGTGTTAAAAAACCACCATATAAAATAGGAAATTGGCAGTTCAATCTCTAAACCATGATACTAACTTCTGGAGTTCTCTGTATGTAGTGTCATTCAAGAAATATCCATTCTTTTCTTCCCTGGGCATTTATGATCAGACCTTAGCACTCTGTGTAGGAAGTGGTAGACCTTTCTACCTTTGATAGCTGATCATTAAGCCAATAGGAGGTCATTTTAATTGTACTGTTTTCTCTCCTTTTTCTTCGATGATTTGAAATTTATTTCTCATCCTGAGCTTCAAGTGCATGATACAAATGTTTAGTAATCCTTTGGACAGACCCATAAGGCTGATCCAAGGGATCATGTTTTGGGGATCATGTTTTGCAGCTATGACTTGGGCATAGAGAATCGTGATGCAACCAGTGACAAGGTCACTGTGGAAGCTGCAGAAGCTATAAAGAAGTACAACGTAGGAATCAAGTGTGCCACGATCACCCCTGATGAGAAGAGGGTAGAAGAATTCAAGCTGAAGCAGATGTGGAAATCTCCCAATGGAACAATCCGAAACATTCTGGGGGGCACTGTCTTCCGGGAAGCCATCATCTGCAAAAACATTCCGCGACTAGTATCTGGGTGGACAAAGCCTATAATCATTGGCCGTCATGCTTATGGAGACCAGGTGAGTATCTCAGGCAGCATTTGGTGTTGATGGCTGTTACTCTTGCGGTCCCCCTATCAGATATTGGAAACTTTGTTGGATTAGAGCAGTGTAGCCCTATAGATGTTGCTGGACTGCAACTCCATCATCTCTTACCATTGGCTTTGATGGCCACAGCTAATGGGAGTTGTGGCCCTCCTGATGCTGTTAGACTACATGTTTCCCCCAACCTCACCCCCCAGATTAGAGAATGTATGCAACAGAAAGCAGAATGCAGTGACAGTGCACTGGATTAGTTGTCAAAAAGCATGTCTCTTACAGGTTTTAGATATGGTAGTTTGAAACAGATAGGTTGAGCTGCAGTTTTTGTTAATGATTAAAAAAGATTCTGACAGAGCTCAAACTGCAGCTGAGGTGACTGGCCTCAGTGTCAAAGGAATTTCAAGGGAGCGTTATTTGTCCCTTTTTCTCCCTCATAAAGGGGACCTCTGATCTAATATATACATGGTACATAATTCTGGTAGGGTATGTGTAGAAGGATGCCTACAGGTAACATGTCCCTCCATGACCAAAGCTGACATTTTGTTTGCTGTGCTTCTTTTGCAGTACAGAGCTACAGACTTCGTTGTTCCTGGCCCTGGAAAGGTGGAGATGATATACACACCGAAGGATGGAGGCAAACCTGTAACTTACTTGGTTCATAACTTTGAAAGTAGGTATTTGGAATTAAAAGAAGTGCTGATTATAAAGATATTTGAGTATGGAGAATAGGAGAGAGGTATATAAGAGAGAACAGTGAACAAATAAGATATCTTACTTATTTGTACAGATTAATATCTTAAGGGTATCTTACCCTTGTACAAATTAGACATTTGGAACTTAGGGATCTAATAATTAACCGATGGATCCAGATCTTAAACTAGGGATCAGTGGATTACGTGCCCGCCCCCCAGCCCCAACAAAGTACCAGTTGCTGCCAAGTGGCCAGTCTGGAGATGAAAATGCAAAAGGGCTAGTAACTATATGGCTATAGGGCTTGTTACCACTCCACTTTGTGGGACGGGAGACCCTAGCCTGCCACTCTCTCCTTCTCATTGAGGCCTTCCTATAAAACTAGTTGCTCTCTATGAACTATGGAAAAAGGCAGTGTTCCTGCTCTGTATATTTTGTTCTGCCAATCGTTACCACTGCGCTTATTATCTCCAACCCAGTTCTTTTATGCCAGAGGTGAGGGCACAGCCCAAGAATCCTGCTGATCCAAGATGGTTTTAGTGACGCAAAAATGCATGTGAAACCTTATTTGCTGCTTGCAAAACCTTCTTCCATGCTTGTGCAACCAGTTTGGATTTACAGATTTTCAAAGTCTCACTTCAAGGGGTGTCAGAATGAGCATCCCCACTGCTGCCTGCCAAAGTCCCCACCACAGCACTACCTGAGTTCCTGCTGCACCACCAGCTGCTGCCATGTTGCTCAAGCCGCTGCACCTGGCTGGATGCTTCATGGCCAGGCCAGCACCCTGCCAGGCCCTAAGTACCCCCTGTGGGTCATTTTCTCTTTTGTTTTGAAGTACAGCAGCTGCCACACTTCCAGCAAAAGAGGAAGCAAGTGGCAGCAGCTACCCAGCCAGGCAGTCCATGGCTGCCAGCATCCGGCTAGGCCGGAGCACTAGGCCAGGCAAGCAGCTGCCCACAGACTAAGGCTGGGCCACCTGGGGACCTTCCACAAGTCTCACCTGGCTAAGTCTCATGAGTTATTGCCAAGTCTTGACAGACTTCGCCAAGTCTCATGAGGAGACTTGGCAGAACGTCACAATACTTGGGGCAGTTTCTCTGTGGTGCTGCAGCACCTGTGGTAAGTAGTGGGTCCTGGCAGCACAAGGTATGCAGTGGGTGAGCAGTCTCAAGGAGCCAAGTAAGCTTGGGCCAGCTCTGTCCTTAGACAAGCTGCTCTCTCTCAGCCTAAACCCCATCACTGACCTACCTGGCATGGTTGTTCTGAGAATTGCTTAGGCAATGTATGTAGAATACTTTGAAGGCTCAAAGGGGTTTTTTTTGGTAAATGCTTAATAATAATAATGTTAAGTGCTCTTCAGTGGCTATTTGGTCCCTGTTTGAAGGCAGATGAGAAGTTCAAGCTCATTTCCCCCACCCCAGAATTAGGATCAAGTTCCTCATTACTCTGAATGAAGGGCCAAGAACATTATAGGTTGCGGAGAAAAGTTGCTGGGAGAATGTATGTGGAGTAACAGAGTCAATTTTGTTGCAGCCCTCAGTATAAGCAAGAGGCTTCATTCATTTTAACTGTGAATTAGACACCTTTCACCCACACTGTATCTGTATATTTGGTGTGGCTTTCCCCCCCTCAGTCTGAAATGTATGGTTGTATTAACTGATGTAGACATGTAATGAATGCTGTATTAAATACACATATACCATGCAGAAAGGAAAACAAAAAAGAATTGGTGGCTACAATACAGCCCTTAAAAGATCTCTGGGGATTTTTAACTATATTCACTCTCAGTTGTGTTATGGCTGTGAATGAACAGTTGTAGGCGGCATGCCAGCCTGCAGGCTGTGACAAGTGGAGACTGGTGCCTGGTTAGAATCTGTTCAGACATACTGAGTTTTTATTCTTAATTCCCAGCCAACATAACCATGCTTCACAATTCCTTGGTTGTATACCAGCCATTTTTTTTAAGGCTTAGAAAATCTCAAAGTAATCCTTACTGTAACCCTCTAAGGGAGGTCAGTATTATTCCCACGTATCAGTTTGGGCTGTACGAGAATAAAGGCTTGCCTAAGGCCACCCAGTAAGTTCAGTGGCTCAGTTGAGATTTGCAGTAAGGGAGCCATAAGCAAGACCCTTCTTAACCATTGATATATGTTCTCTGAAGGCATTTCAACAGGGACAACTATTTTTATAACAGAGTAGTGATCTAGTATCCAATGTTAACTTTGTCTACTCATGTTACAATGTTTATATATTAATGAAATGATTGCCACAACACACTCCTATTTCTGAAAATATTTATTTAAGATCCCTATTTTAATATGTGTAGCTATATCTCCAAAAATGAGATACATATCTTTTTCTTAAGAAAAAGGAGTACAGATATGCTAAGTATGAAGGATTGCTGGAGCAAATTCCAGCCTTCCTGGAAGGTAGGACCATCTGGAACTAATTCCAACTCTCCTGCAAAATAGGACTGGCCAAACCCAGCTTTCCAGTCCCCCAAAATACTCAGTAGCCAGCCTCCTAGGCCAGTAGGCACTGAAATTAGCACTGAGGTTATGCAGAAAAATCAGGTTTATTGAGGTAAAAATAAAGGGGTAGACAGAAAGGGAAGAATGGGAGGAGCAAGTTGCACAAGAGGGTACAAAGCCAAATTACTTAAACATACACAGACAGCCTTATAAACGCACACCCAAGCAAAATAATAAAGCTGTCTGGCCTATCCTTAACATACCTAAGCATGGGTCTCCCGAGAGAGCAACCAGCCATCAGCAGATCCAAGACCACCAAGACAAAGGGAGAGGCCATGTCTTTCCCTCAGCCCTCTTTTAAACCCCAGCCCTGGCAACCCAGGGCAGATTTTCCTTTAGCCAATCACCAGCTCAGCCCCTGAGTGGACCGCCCCTTGCCTCCAAGAGGCTGGAACTCCCCACCAAAACCAGCTGTTGTCACTCCCCAACTAACAGGGGCGGCGCCTGGCCTTGAGCAAAGGGCCGAGGAGCCTCTAGACAATGTACTATTCCAAGTGGTTGCATTAGACGGGGCAACACGGCCTAATCTTATGATGGAAAACAGGCTGTCATTCTTGACACTAAGCAAGTTGAAAATGTGTAATATTTATTTAAAACTTGTAATACCACCTAATTTTTGCCAGTTCTCCCCTGCTCCAGTCTATTCTTGATGGACCCTCAGGCGTAGACTTCCATGGGCCCAAGAGGCTGCAGGGGGAAGGGGAATCGGTGCAAGTCACCTCCCGCTTCTTCTGTTGGCAGAAGCATCTGCGAGCAGAACTCTGCTTAGGGGTTGCTCCTGCGAATAAGAGCGAACTCATGATTCTATGTGCAGAGGGCTTCCAGATGAGGCCAGGGTTTCTTTATTTTGCACTGTGGTATGGAGAAGCTGGAAAAAGGTGGGGTGTCCCCTGTTTTGTTTTTAAAAACTACTTTCCAAACTACTGGGGTAGTGTAAAGATTCCACCTCTCTCCTAAGCCCTCTGGCAAGCACTCAGGGCTTGGGAGAAAGGTGGAAGCTCGTCTAGGTGCCCAGAGATGTGGATAATGTAAGAAACAGTGAGAGAAATGGCTGGTGTTTCTTCTGTTGCCAAGGGGCAAGGGGCATTCACCCCTAGCGACCAGGTGAGTGGCAGTGCTGATGCTTGCAGATGATTGGACTCAGAGAGGATGATATGGGACAAGCCGATTCATGAAGTACCAGGGCCCCAAGTCATTTAGAGCTTTGAAATCAAGCAGGAACACTTTGAACTGAGCTGAACTGAGTTTGGAGCTCAGCTATAGAAGCTCTGTGCTCTGAATGAGCTGCCCTAGTTAGAATCCTTGCAACTGTTTTCTGTGCAGATTGTAGTTTCTGAACCTTCTTCAAGGCATCCCAACATATAAAGCGTTACAGTAATCCAGTCAGGAGGCAACCAGAGCATGGATGGCCACGGTTAGAACATATCTGTCTAGGAGAAGCTGTAGATGGCAAATCTGATAAAAGGCATTCTATGTCATTGAGGCTTCTTGGACCCCACCTTTCTAACCAGAAGGGCACTCAAGGTAGTTGAAATGAATCATGCACACACTTCCTCATAGAATCATAGAACAGTAGAGTTGGAAGGCCATCGAGTCCAACCCTTGCTCGATGCAGGAATCCAAGTCAGAGCATCCCTGACAGATGGCTGTCCTAATCAATCTGTGAACAGCCGATGCTCCTGAATCCAGCTTAAAGTTCTCAGAGCTGTATCTGAGCCATTGGAGTGTGTTATTCATCCGAACAAGACATTTGACAGCCACAAGTGTGAATTTATTTATTTGTGTGTTGCATTTATGTCCTACCTTTCCTCCAAGGAGCCCAAGCTGTACATGATCCGCCTCCTCTCCATTTTTTCCTCACAACAACCCTGTGAGGTAGGTTAGACAGAGAGTCATTGATTGGCCCAAAGTCACCCAGTGAGCTTCATGGATGAGTGGGGACTAGAACCCAGATTGTCCCAGTCCAACATTCTAACCACTACACCACACTGTCTCTCTGCCTTCTGGGCATCCTCCCTTGTCTTTAAAAGCTAATCCCAGAAGTAGCCCTTATCTGGTGACACCTTTACTTTACAATTAGAAAAGCATTTGCTAGATGTGAATGGGACTTGAGGAGGTCAGTTTTGCTGCACAGCCCCTTATTGAAACCAATTGGATATGCATAGCACACTCTGCTTTCTCTGGGACATTCAGCTTTAAGACAGCATACAATAGTTAACCTGATCCTCTTCTAATTTCAGCAGTGGGTGACATTTAGTGTTTTCTTAGGCCCAAAAGCAATAAGCGTATGAACAGACCAGCTTACTTTATTGCCATCTCTAGCTTTTTGTGGTGACTTGTTCTATGTAGATTTGGAAGCAGAAACTTATTCAATATGTGGCTCTCCTTGCAATGTTGGCCTTGAGCCAACTTTTCATAGCTTTGCACAGGACAAGTCATGGCTTTGGATAGGAATGAACATTCCTGTGGACATCAGAAGCCAGTTCAAGGGCACCCAGATAACCACCACAAATGTGGCTGCAAACGCACATCCAGCTGCACTTCTGCATCATCCACCTGTGTGTTGACCCATTCCCACATGCAGATTTCCCAACTGGGGCGAGGCAACTGTCTGTGCTGGAAAAGAGGGGACTGGGTTTTGCTGGCCGCAAACCTCAACAACTGGAAAAGGCTGAATTTAGCAAGCAAGCTTCTTTGACTTGCTTCTCTGATTTGTGCACTTCCCATCTTATTCTTTTTGTCTTGTTTTCAGTTTCCATGAAGCTCTAAGGGTGACTTTAGATGACCAAGTCATGAGGAAGTGTACACATGAGAAGGTCAGGATGTGGTTGCCTCTCATTCACAGTGCTACATTCACATGATGAGAAAAGCTACACTGATATTCACTGGTTTGGCTGTGTGAAATGGTTATTGCACAACATTTGGAAATGCTGTATGTGCCTGTTTGAGATAGTGTTCTATGTAATACTGTGCTACTCAAAAGCAGATGTTTTATTGTATCTGCATCCTATTTACTTTGCTCTTCCTCTCTTTCTGTGGTATAGGCTGTGGAGGTGTGGCTCTGGGAATGTACAACCTTGATCAGTCTATCAGGGACTTCGCCCACAGTTCTTTCCAGATGGCATTGTCTAAAGCCTGGCCCCTTTACATGAGCACCAAAAACACAATTTTGAAGAAATATGATGGGCGTTTTAAGGACATCTTTCAGGAGATCTATGAGAAGTAATAATATTTTGTTATGTGATACATTTTTATCCTGCAGGTATATCTCTGTTCAAAGAAGTATATCATTTCTCATTAGTTACAATAACTGGGGGTGAGGGTGTCTCTTGGGTCTAAAAATCTTGGGTCCAAAAAGTATTTCTCAAGGGTCTTAGTTTTTACTTTTTTTAAGTGAGGGGAAGCTGAACAGATTGTGCATCTTGCAGATCTTTTTTCTGTTAACTCCTTGAAAGCTGGGGGCAGGTGGAAGGAGGTATGAATTACTGGAGTTAGCGGGAAAACTGATTTTTGGATTTAAAATTGGGATTGTTCATAAACAACAACCAAATGAAAAATTCCAGTAAACAATGGGAGGCCCAAGAGCTTCTCCCAGCCTTCAAAGGCTCTTTGTCTAGCATCCATCAGAGACCCTGATCCCAAGGACACAACTCATTTCTTCAAAGCTGAGACACAGGCAAAGGGCTCTGTAGCTGTCATGACTGCATTGTGAACAGGAAAAGTAGTTTAGGAATTGTTTTCTCCTTGTTATGTATCTTAGCTGCTTGCCCCTGTGCACTAATCCAAGACAGAAGGAAGTGGTAGCGAGCAGCTAAGGGGCATTAAAAGGAAGGGGTTTGCTAAAGCCTCCCTTGTTGCTCCCATTGCAAAAGAGGGGTGCTGAAGAGCCCTTTGCTCATGGGTGAAGACAGATGCAGCTTTTTCTTCCTTTTCTTTTTGCAGGCTGCTCTGGGACTTCCCACACTGCATCCAGTGCAAACCTACTTTTCTTCTCCAATGTCAAACTTTGGGGGAAAGATAGTTGTGCAAGCTTCAAGCAGAAGCTGGCTGTGCATGGTGCTGATTGGCTGGTTCCCTGTGATGTCATCATGAAACCTCCCATGCTCCCAATTTCCATAGCAGTCTTGATTTTAAAGTTTTTTTCCTCTTTTAAAAAAAATAAAGCAAGGTGTTCAGTGGATGTATGAATATGTGAATGTTCAAGTCGTGCTTTTAAAACTAAACAGTTGGGTGGCTTGCCTGAAGCATGGGGGGATGGACAAGACTGACAGCTGAGCTAGCATTCAATTTGCTTCTGTGCACTTGTGGTTCATGGAAGACAGTCAATGGGTGGAGCCAGTGTCGGTTGCCCTTAGTCAGGCATTTCCGTGGCTGGAACATAAACTCTGTGAAATGTGCCCTGAAGTGGTGACAGCCAAGGCAGCACATTTATGAGAAACTACCCATAATGTGTAGGCCAAATGGGATTTTAAATTAAGATTGCAGTATATGCGTTGGAGGTATTTAAAGTACATTACCATTCTCTGTGGTAACTCATACAGGTTTTTCTCCACTCCCACTTTCTCTTTATGCAAGATGCAGGCCGCTTTCCCTTTCTTCTAAGGAGTTGCATATACTAGGCCTGTAATTACCACATCTAACATTCAGTTCTCTTTGCCCTCCAGAGAGTACAAGTCACAATTTGAAGCCAAAAAAATCTGGTATGAGCATCGGCTGATTGATGACATGGTAGCTCAAGCCCTAAAATCTGAGGGAGGGTTTATCTGGGCCTGCAAGAACTACGACGGTGACGTGCAGTCTGACTCAGTTGCGCAAGGTATGATCCACCTCTGTACTGTGCTGCTTTGCAGGATTAAGTTAGCCAGCTGCACACCTGTGTTAACCGGCATGCTGGCTGTGTAAGGAGAGGTTTAATTATTGTCAGAGCACCAGAATAGCCCTGGGAAATCAGACCAAGTGTTTGTCAAGACCCGTGTCTTGCTTCCAAGAGTGGCCAGTGGGCAGGGAAGCCCACAAGTAGGGTAAGAAGGCAACAGCCCCCTCCCCAATAACATTTGATGGCTTCTGAACATGGAGGTCTCACTTTTTTTACAAAATACCACCAGTAAATCTAAAATATCATGGGCTATTCATTCTATGTCAGGGCTTGATTGCCATAAGCCCCACCCATCAACGTGAGATTTCTATACCCAATTCTCCTTGAAGTACCTGGTGTAAAGCACATTGGCCTGTGATATGTTTCATATGCAGGAGGTGTCTAGTGAAACCATAATGAGCTCCTAGCATAGTCCATAGTCTTTTGATAGACAAACCCTCATAAAAATTATATATGAGAAGGCATAACTGTGGTGTGTGTGTTTGCAGCATAGTGGTCCTGTGTGATGACTTAGGTAGGGATGAATTGTTCTGGGCCTGTCTCTTCAAATCTAAAGGTAGCATTTATCTCTTAAGGGATGCCATAAGGCCATGTCTGCTAAGTAAGAAAATAGAAAACTAGGAGGAGATAATTTTTATTAGATGAGCATTCTTAGCAGCAGAATGTGCAGGCATTCAAGTTTCATAGAATTTGTTAAAGAGAAAGATAGATAAATCCTTTGTAAATATACAAAGCAAGTTTGTTGGCTGATGCAGATTATTGCAGTCACCTCAGCTAGATAATGATCTGCAGTTGCAATACGTTTTAGCACAACAAATGTGCTGAGTGATACAATGCATCACCCAGGAGGGAGCTGCAACACATTCTCTTTTTTATTTATTTAAATGGTGTATATACCGCTTGATATATAAAGTATCCGGTAGTATATAAACTATTACAAAGACTCTTGTTCAGAGGGCTCTACTGGGCAAAATCCAGTGGGGTGCTTACTCCCCCACCCCGATTCTTTCCCCCAGATTCTCTTCTGCAAACTGTGGGTGTCGCAAATTGTGTTGCGTAAGCAGGACACACCACTTACTGCAGGGAGATTTAGCACTTCCTAAAGGAAGCCTGAAAACAAGTGGAAATGCTTGTTTCTGGAAGGAGGCAGGTTGACAGAGCTCTTCTGTGAGCTCTGCCGACTCGTCTCCTTCCACAAACGAGTGTTTCCGCTCGTTTCAGGTTGCCCCAGAAGTGCTAAATCACCGTTGTGCAAGCAGTAGGGGCTACTTGCGCAAGGAAATTGGTAGGGCGTACGAGAATCCGCAGGGACATAAGCGTCCTGTTGGATTCTGCCCAATCTTTAGTACAATAAGAAACCCATATACTAGTACTATATATGGCAGATCCAGCTGTGCCAGCAGTGTGTTACTTCCAAATATGCTAGTATTGGATGGCTTGTCACCCTAGAGATCTTGCCAACCACACTGGCACAGATCATCACGGAAGCAAGGATGGCCAGAGGCCAACAGAGGGAAAGAACTGTTACTCAGACTTGCTGCAGTTGTGTAGCTATTATATCTTATCTGCACTTGAAATTTCTGTCAGTGGTAACTTTTTTTCCAATGACTACTGATCTCAAGCCAGCTGTGAGCATAAGACAACAATCTGACAGCTGGGCTGCCATTTGAAGCAGTAAACCATGGCTGGAATCACTAACATATTTAAACATTTCAAACAAATTGAAATCTTCTGTAGTGTGCACTATGTAAAGTGTAATGGCAGTGTGGCGCGTGAGTGGGACTGTAGCTTTCTTGATGTGAATTAGGAAAGTGCTGTTGGAAGGTGAGAGACATGGTTCTAAAGACAGCTGCTTGGGGTCTGTCTTGAATAATGTTGTGCCTTCTCCCAAACGCATGTGGTCTGTAATAGCAAGTAAAATCTAGGATACCTAGGACTGCTGGGGAAGCAAAACTGGCCTCACAAAGCTATGTGCTTGGGAGGAAGGCAACATTTTCAGGGAATGAAGATGATATGGCTGGGAGGAAGAGTTAGCAGCAAAATCTAATTAAGGAGCTGGCCTTGCCCGAAAAATGAGGGACTACTATATGTAGCTAACATTAGGATGAATTGTCATGCAATTACTGTGCAGTCTTATGGCAATTCCAATGCCCAATGGATATGATATGCAAGGGAGAAGCTTACAGAACTCCTAAGAGTGGCTTCTACATAGCTTTTATCAGGTGCCTACCTGGGGAAGTTGTTGGTACATAACAACTCCCATCAGCCCTAGCCAGCATAGCCAGTTGTTAGGGATGATGGGAGTTGAAGTCCAACTATATCTGGAGCACCACCTGTTGCCCAACCCTGCTGTAGGCCATAATCTTGTAGTTGCACTAGCTTTATGGGAATAATAATGCGCCATGTCCAGTTTCACCAGTGGATAAACCTCTCATGAGACCTGAAATTGATGCAAATTCAGACAGGGACATTTAACCTTATATGTACCTCCTTTTCCCTCATAGTGGCGGTGGTGTTCCCTTGGGTTGGTCTTCCATTTCTGACTGGATCTGAGGGCTGCTTTACATGGTACTTCTTCCAAAAGAAGTATTAATGCTGGGGGGGGGGGGAATACATCAATATTGTAATTATGTAAGCAGTAGAAAACTTCTAAGAGTACCTGAACTAGAGATCTATTATCAGTTTCCATGTACCAAATTAGTTAGCAAGCGCCTGGCACATGTATTTTGGTCCAAAATAGATACGTGTTCTGCCACCCATACTTTGTACTGTAGACCTTTTTTCATACTTTTTTTGGAAAAGGTCACATGATGCAATCCTGACTTGAGAAATTTAGAAGTCAAAGGATAGTGGAAAATAAAATGTACACTTAACCCTAGGGGACAAGGGGGTCTGGAAAGAAGTCGAGTCTTGTTGCTTCGCTTACTCCATGATAGGAGGACCAATGGCTAGAATTTCTGGATAATCGTCTGCTCAAAACGATCTGATGCATGTGACACTTGAAGCTTCCTTACATTATATGCTATGTGCACAAACTGTAAACTGAGTAGCAAGTGGTTCTGTCCTGGTGTTACAGATGCCAACATGGATATATTTGGAGGTGTGGGGGGACCTTTTCTGACTGAACTTCAGTTTGAATGCATTTTGACTCATTCAGTAAATAGGAGGCACTATCCACCCACAAAAGGTGAACACTTTAGGTCCCACTGATTTCAGTGGGAGAGAGTGAAGTCTATGCTTAGTCCATAACTGTGGCTGGATTGTCCCCTATATTTGAAAAACAATGATGATCCACCCATGGCTGGAAACTATGTTATGTCAAAGGGATTTATCTCCAAATTACTTGACATCTAAACAGCATCTGAGGGTAAAAACATGCAGTTGGTTGATTTGAGGATGGTTTTCCCCAACAGCCTTCATATGTACGAGATAGAAATTAGAGGGAAAGAAAAGGGGGTTATTTTTCCCTCCCTGTCTGCCAATCCATAGCCTAGGACAGGGGTGGGCAGCTTGTGGCCCTCCAGATGTTTTGGCCTACAACTCCCATGATCCTTCACCATTGGCTGTGCTGGCTAGGGCTGATGGGAGATGTAGGCCAAAATATCTGGAGGGCCACCAGTTGCCCACCCCTGGCCTAGAGGAATATGCAAACAAGTCAGGTTTTCAAAGACTGCCATCACTCAGATTGTTCTCCTGTCCAGGTTATGGATCTTTGGGGATGATGACCAGTGTCCTAATATGCCCAGATGGGAAAACTGTTGAAGCTGAGGCTGCTCATGGAACAGTGACCCGTCACTATCGCCTGCACCAGAAAGGTCAAGAAACCTCCACTAACCCCATTGGTAAGCGGCTTCCAACTCTAGCAAGAGAACGTTTATGTTTAAACATCATGGCATAATCCCAAGAAACTTCCCATAATCCCTGGGAAGAACCGTCTTGTTCGTGTAACTTTCGTGAAATTCTGTGGTGCCGTATGTATTCCTGCAAGGCATCATATCCCATGTGAGACACGAAGGAATGAATTTGTATTCTGTGGACATGTCAGATTGCAAAGTAACTCTGTGGGGTGCTTGCATTGTGGCTTGCACTGCACAGATGAACATAGTGTGTGGAGTTCAAAGGTAGAGACCTAACCTGCTTCCAGGGATAAAATCATCTGTCATTCTACATAACTTATACAGCAATACCTCCACAGTGGCAAACCAGCACACACCTATGACAGGTGTTCTTTCAAGAGGAAGAAAAGCATTGCAGGAGAAGCACCGGCCTTCCAGTCTGTGAAAGCTGACTCACGGCATCAGTCTTTTAAATAAAAGTAGTGCGAAGTAGTGTTAATCTTATAATAATATAAGAGGCAAGGGATTCCTAAATACAGGGAGTATGGTAGCTGAGGACTATTATGGCTGTGTGCCAGCAGGCCAGCTGCTACAGACTGGTGAGGAACAAAGAATCACAAGGGAGAGGCTAAGTGGGTAATTCACTTCAAGGAATGTGATCAACAGCTGAAATCCAAATTCAGATTGCTAGTTCGGGGGGGGGGGGGGGGAGAACTGGTGTGGGTAATACACTGCTGAAATAATGATCATCTGTAACAGCTGAATCCATTAATCTCTATTTCTCCCTACCCCTGCCACCTTTCCTAGCATCCATCTTTGCTTGGACTAGAGGTTTAGCTCACAGAGCAAAGTTAGATAACAACACAGAGCTCAAAAACTTCGCTTCCGCCTTGGAGGATGTTTGTGTAGAGACCATTGAAGCTGGTTTTATGACAAAAGATCTGTCTGCTTGTATCAAAGGGCTACCTAAGTAAGTATGCAGGCCTAGGAGATGCATGGAAACTCCAGAAACTGTGAAAGTGTTGAATAATAATATATAATTTTTCTACAAAGGAGCGAAACTATATTAAGGAAAACTGGATTTTTAAAAAGGAATTCAATTAGTTCATAAAAAATACACTGTACCTTTTTAATCTAAATAGCTTGTGTGGTTGTTGCTTAGACCTAACTTCTGTTCCCGGTCAAAATATATATTATGCCCTGGCTATCCTATTGTAGAATTTGCTTTACAATAAAGGTAGTCGCAGAAGACAAGCAGTCGCAAGGATTAAAAATAGAACTACGAAGTCTCTGGTAAAATCTGATTGTAATATTTTAAGTCAGAGTTTGCCAGAGTCATAGCAGCCCATCTTTTCTCTGCAGATTGTGAAAGACTTAGGATGCAATCCTATGTGGCTGGCTGGGGCATGCTGGGAGCTGCAGGACTTTTTTCTGTCTAAACACGCATAGGATTGCACCCTTACATTTATATCACATGCTAAAGTCACCACACAGGGTGTGAGTGAAGATGTATTAAAGTACCTTCTCATCACCATAAGTACTGGAAAGGAATTATTCCTTTCATGCTTTTATTCTTTAGCTACAGAAAATGTGACCTCAGACTGCTATTAAATCGAAGGAAGCGTAATCCAAGAATTCCCTGCCCCACAGTGGCCATTAAAAGAGAATCAGCCAGAATAAAGCATTGTCTTATGCAAAAAACAAAAGATCCCACTTGTGAACAAGTATGAAGCAGGAAGAAACTTTGTTCCACCCCAGTCCCTGGGGCTTGACTCCCATCAGAACTGCAAAGCTAGCTAAATTCATAGAGCCCTTTTAAACCTAACATTCATACCCTTGTTTTGCTTTTCTTTTTCATCTCAGTGTGAAACGCTCTGACTACCTGAGCACATTTGAGTTCATGGATAAACTTGCTGAAAACTTGAAGACAAAACTATCTTCCCAGCCAAGACTTTAAGAAAAGGCCTCAGAATTGCTCTGGAGAGGAGGTTGCCTACCTGATGAATGAATGAATCACACTCATGTAGTGCAGCCCTTCAAAATATGAGAAGAAATCAACCCCAAAATAGAAACATGTCCAGACTCTCTCACCCCTTAGGTTTTGGGTGGTTTTCTATATTGGGGGGGGGGGGGAGGCACACAGCGCAGGCTTGATGGCTGCCTCTGTGAATGGAGCGGTTGTCCCTCTCGTCAGCCACCCCACCCTCAAGGGATAAACACATTCAGGGGGTGAGAATTAGTTCTACAGGGAACATTTTAAATAATGAAGCAGGTTTTGTTTTCTAACTGGCTATAGACCCTCTCTGGACTATGTAAGCAATGCAGAAGATTCTCCTAAGAAACCATCATAATGAATGAAGTTTGAAACCTGAATATAGCCTGATATAGGCAAGGTGCGTAAGAGGATTTTATTTACCAGGGAGAAATTCTTAATGGAAGCTTTGTCATGGTACAGTAGGGCAAAGGCATTCCTTTTGTTTCTGTACGTCTGGTAGCTGAGCTGAAGTACAGGAATGATTTGTCTCCTGCTTCCAGGTGTATGTTACAGTGCAGGTCTTCAAATTGTCTTTCATCAGCCATTTGAACATTTTTTTTTCCTATCTCTTGGGAATCAAATACTGTCCCATCCATTCTAGTTTGTTTTTAGAAGAGGAGGGGATATTTTGCTTGAATAAACGACCAATATCCATTCCTGTGTGTCCTCTTATCTATGACGGGTAAGGAGACAACCCAGTAAGCAGCTGTTCATTTTGCACACTCATCCTACCACTTGAATTGGGTGTGGGGTATTCAGCTGGAGGAGAACAAGGCAACTTGTAGTCTAGTGTGTGGCCTGAAAGGGATCAATACAAAGCAGACGTGACGAAACTCAGGCCCCGGGGCCAAATCCTACACTCCTGGTCTCCATAGATGGCCATGCCCCACCCCCCATTCCCCCAACCCACAGATCGCTGGGTGGTTTCCCAGCTTTTGTGCAGTTCCCCCCCGCCCCATTCTGAACGGTTGAAACACCTCTCCTAAGGCATAACGACTGGCAGTAAGAGATTCAAGCTACAACATGCTGGACTTTCGGCCTCACCCCTTTTGCCACACCCCCTTTGCATTCACCCTGCCCACTGCTGGAATGCAGTGGGCTTCTCCAAAGTTGAATTCAGGCCTTGGACTGACGGATGGAGAGCGTCTGTACATTAAGGAAATAACCCGCATGCTTCTTGTGGAGGTTTTCCGCGTTTACCATGGGCTCCTTAGACTGCAACCCAGGGCAATCACATGATTGAAAATTGAAAACTTCCCCTCTCGGAAATGTAGGGATGGGGGGGAATTCCACCATGGACCCCAATGAGGCTGGATTCCAAGAATCCGGCCCCATTGGGGCCCATGGTGGAACGCAGCACTCACCTCCGCCTCCCCCCAGGATCTGTCCGGGTCAGATCTATCTGTGTGTGGATCCTGCGGAGCCGGCCACCTGCTCCGCATCGCTGGCGAATGTCGATAAGACCTGCAGTTATTGCCGAAGAGAAAACTCACTGGAAAAGACCCTGATGCTGGGAAAGATTGAAGGCAAAAGGAGAAGGGGACGGCAGAGGATGAGATGGTTAGAGAGCATCACCAATGCAATGAATATGAACTTCAGCACATTCCAGGAGAGAGTGGAGGACAGAAAGGCCTGGCATGCTATGGTCCATGGGGTCACGAAGAGTCGGACACGACTTAACAACTGAACAACAACAATCGCTGTGCTAAGTAAGTCTCCGGACACAAATGGCGTAGTGGGCGCCATTTGTGGCCGTAAAGCTGGTAGATTAGCCTAAATGCAGCTGTAAATGGCTGCATTTAGGCTAATCTACCAGCTTTACGGCCGCAAATGGCGCCCACTACACCATTTGCGCCCAGAGCCTGACTTACAGCGATACAGCACAGCAATGGCTGCTGGCCGTATCGACATTCGCCAGCGATGTGCAGCTGGCGGCCGGCTCTGCAGGATCAACACGGAGAGGAGCTGGCCTGGACAGATTCGGGGGGGGGGGGGGAGGATCGCCTCCCCCAGCGGGCAGATTCCCCCCCTCCCCAGAATGACAGGTAGGGAATCCACCCATCCCTACAGTAATGCTCAGTAATAGTTAATGAGAAAGTGCCATCTACTGGCTGTTTATTAGCACTGGAAATGAGTTTGACAAAGGGCTGTTAACAGGACAAACATTTCATGGATTGAAAGCATCACAACTGTTAAGATGTCACATGGCTCTTGGTTGCGCTTCACTGCAGAAGCATGTAGATAGCTTGTGAAATTTATTTAAAATGTTTTTATATTGCCCTTCATATCAAATCCAAAAAACAAGTAGGAAACAACACAGAATAGAAGCAGCTCAGTTTTAAATACATTCTATTAAACTAACTATATCAATAAAAAATCCCCAGGCAAATCTTTCTGGGAAGGGCATTCCACAAGGAGGCTGCCACTACTGAGAAAGCCCTCTCCCTCAGAGATACTGTTTTCATACCTCTTGACAAAAGCGGTGCAAGGAGATGGGCCTCGGCAGAACATCTTGTAACAAAGGTCTTTCACACTTTATATCGCTTACATTGAAAGTGCAGCTGCCATTTTATTGCTCATTCACCAAGTTTGCAGAGATCCTTTGCGATCTGTTTTTGCTATTACCACCCTGGATAATTTGGTGTCATCAGCAAACTTGGCCACTTCGCTGCTCACTCCCAAACTCCCAATAACTTAGGAAGTTAAAAAGCACTGATCTCAGCATAGATCCTTTGGGGGGCCTGCTTCTTAAATCCCTCAGTGGTGACAACGCTGTGTCTCTTCCTGCGCTCTGCTCAACACTGGCTCCCAGTGTTGGGGGCCTTATGGCAAGATGCCCTGTGTGGGCCCAACTCGTTGCTGCTGTCACCACTGTCCATTTCCAAGCTGCACCACTGCTCAGAATGAGAAACAAGGTAAGTGAAAGCTGCTGCTGCTGCCGCTGCTCAGACATTTAGGACAAGTGAACAGGCAGCAACAGCAAGGAGGGGCTCCCTGGATCAGCAGGGGAACTGCTACTGGGGTGTGGGTCTCAGCAGGTGCCCTGCAATGCCAAACCTGTGTCTACTTCCTTTGGTAACTCCAGCCCTGCTTATTTTTTGAAACCTAAAATCTCCAATATGAGTAATAGGGTTAAACCTCTGCCCAGCCCAGGGCCAGAAGCTGAGTCTAATGTGCCAGTTATCAGCAACGTTACGAGAGCTGGGTAACTATGCCTCTTCCAGGTAAGCCTGGCTACCCACATTTTAATCAAGAACCCCCATGGGCTGAGGAGGAAACACAAAAATCATACCCCAGGAAGGTCTGGTCGTAGTTAGCCCTCCAATTAATAGGCTAAGACCATCTTAGGTTACACAAATTGCAGGGGAGATGAGTCTGTGTCACCACAATACCAGTTCAGATGCACGTGAGGGACTCGCATTATGGAATGCTCCTTGGTGAAAAATATATAAAAATATTAATTATTCTACACAGAAAACTAGTCTGTGGGAGAGACAAGCTAGGCTACGACCTCTTTGCTATCAAATAGCTTTCTGTGGGTCAGAGAGGTTTTTTTTTCTTCTTCCCCTTAGCATGGGGGTCAGATTACCCCCATCATTCACTACCAGAAGTCTGAGTTTTCCCACCTCATTGAGGGAATAGCCACAGAAGGAAGAGAGTAATGAAGCATTCCATCAATTACAAGTGACAAACTAGAAGCAGCACATCAAACTCCAAAATGTTACACATTAAAAATGGCATCAACTAAGTTCAGGTCCGCCACCTAAGGCATGTTCTGGGGACATGGCCTTGCCACCCATTTTCAAGCTAGCATGCGTACAGTGCAGCAAGGAACAAGAATTGGAATTCATTATAGGATTTAAGCACCCCCTGCCTTTTCATGCCAAATTCCACTACCACTCCCTCCGGAGGGGAAGTTAAAAAAAAAAAAAAAAACATTAAAAGCCTTTTCCAGTTAAAGCTTTCTTTTTTCCTGTGGGAGGGGGGTTGGAATTTCAGCATGAAATGGGGGTGGGGCAGTTTAACCCTTATGTACTCCTGTGTTTGGCCCTTATGTACTCCTGTGTTCATGAACACAACCAAAATTCGGATCTGGACCATGGTGGTCTGAGAGAGGGGGTTGTACCTTTTCCCACACACACACTGCCCCATGGGGCAGTGGGGGGATTTCAGGATGAAAATGAGGGGGAACGAAAGTATAACCCTTCTCTCCCAGATCACCATGGTCCTGATCCAAACTGGGCCCCTGCTTGCTTTCACAACTGCAAATGAAACTTACTCCCCTATCTGATCTGACTGAGCTGCGTTTTTTCTCTCATTCCTTTGCCGCAGAAAGGTCTGGCTAAAGCTGCTTTCTTCTTCTCTCTGGGGAGGCTCAGTCATGGGGGGGGGGGTTAGAAGCCACATATTGATCAGGGATTGGCTCACCTGGCACCCTGCCTGATAACAAAGAGATAAGAGCCACCTAGGGTGGCTCTCCTTTTTATTCCTTTGCTCCCAGCGAGGGAGCGCTCTTGAGCAATTCTGGCTTTCAAGGGAGCAAGCAACAGGTCGCCCCTAGCCAAAAAGCATTACCCCCATCTGTGCACACGCGCAAGCTCACCTTAATACCAACCACAACACACACAGTATTTGCTGGGTGAATGTTCTGCGCCTGTGCAGATTTTTTAAATATATTTTTTGTTATTACTCTCTTTTATTGTGATTTTAACAGAATAAAAACAAAAACAAAGCATGCAGAAAAAATGGGGAAGACAAGAAATTACATGCATAGAAATATCAATATTCCATTAAATACAACACTCTGGAAAACAAAACAAAACAAGGGATTATTCATAAGCTTCAAGAAAAGCAGAGCAACATATTTATCCTATATGCCACCCGTTCAAACATTGTTAACCTTGTTAGGTCCTCAATCCATTGAATTACAGGAGGTGACCATCTATCCTTCCAATGTTGTTATATCAGTCTTTTGGCTGCCAAGAGGGCTTGGAAAATCCATTTATGCTGACCATACGTTAACTTCCAAGAAACCAGTAAATAGTTTTGGAGGGTATATGAGAGCCAGTGTGGTGTAGTGGCTAGAGTGTTGGACTAGGAGTCAGGAGATCCGGGTTCTAGTCCCCGCTCAGCCATGGAAGCTCACTGGGTGACTTTGGGCCAGTCACAGACTCTCAGCCCAACCCACCTCACAGGGTGGTTGTTGTAAGGATAAAATGGAGGAGGAGGATTGTGTAAGCTGCCTTGGGTTCCTTAAGGAGGAAAAAAGGCGGGATATAAATGTAATAAATAAATAAATATGTACATCATTAATTATTAAAGAGCGTTCCAGTACAAAGTTTATCCATATTATGACCTCCTCCCAAAAAGTGGCAACTATCAGGCATTGCCAAAACAAATGAATAAGAGAAGCATTGGGTGTATTACACCTCCAACAGTTAAGTGAATTAGTCGAACCCTTATTAAAAAGACACTGTGGAGTCCAATAAACCCAAAACAATATTTTTTGCTGAATAAGGTGTAGCCTAAGGACCATAGATACTTCAGATACAGCCACTAGAACAACAATCCATTGATTAGGCAAAATGGGGTGCTCCAATTCTCTACTCCATTCCTGTCTTAGACTCTGAGTATCATATTTACTTACTGATAGCAAGAATTTATATGCATGAATCATGGGTCGATATGACTGATCAGCCACTATCAGTGTTTCCAATAACAATGGAGACTCTGAAGCTGTAAAAGCGGCCAGACCAAACCTAGGTTCCAACAAGTGTTGCAACTGCAAGTATTGCCATTCAGCCATAGCGGGTAAATCATATTTGAGAATAACCAAAACTCATCATCCGGACCCAGTAACTGATCCAAGGTAAAAAAAAAATCTTATCTGCCTATATCTGCCACAAAAAAATTTTTTTCCAATGTTTAAATCTGGATTTAACTACATTGCAAACCTAGAGACATTCAGCTATGTTCATTGACATTTGGGGTTAGCCTGTAACACTGTTTAAGCCTACAACAGAATCTAGCCATATATGGTTATTCCCAACAGTTTCCTGAAGTAATTCCTTTACACTTGAAGTTCACCCCAAATATTAACAGTAATTCTTCCCAGTTAGATCAAGAAGGCCATTATATTTGGAGCGCAGCCAAAGTCGGGGAATTTGCTTAGAGAGGATGGCCTGATTTCTTCAAAGGCAAGGAACATGAGCCATGTTACCTTCATAGGTGGGAACTGAGTGTGATGGATGTGTACTGTGGGGAGCCCGCACAGTAATTCCGAAACAATGACAGGAGATTATTTTAAAAAGAACTTCACCAGGCCCATCCTGGAATAACCAACATTAAAGGATTGCCTAGGAGCTTTCTGTGGTGGCCTGGCATTGTCCTAGAGATTGCATATCTAGTCCAGGCCAGTGCTGTGTGTCAAGAAAGCCATAAAACACCTACCATGGCTAGGCCCCATCCTTGAGAATGGCAAGATCTACTTTTGGAGGAGATTACTTGTACATTATACATTTTATCAATTTCTAGATAAAATGTTCCTGATACTGGTAGACGCACATTCTGAATGGGTGGACATCATGTCTACTTCAAGTAGTGAAGCTACCATGGCAAATAAAGGATGTGATTTGGTACACAAGGACTGCCTGAAATGCTGGTCACTGACAATGAAAGTTTGTTTACTAGACAACAGTTTAAAAGGTTCATGGAACAAAACAGCATTCAGCATGTTACTTCTTATACAAAAGGTGACCCACCCGATTGGGGGGTGGAAGGGGGGACTTGATCACTCCCCCGAGCAGGCACTAATACTCCGCAAGGCGCTGAGGAAGCTGCTTTTTCAGAATGATTTTTAACGGATTTTTAAAAAGGAAAGAAATCCTTTCAAAGGATTTATGTTTACATTTATGTTTGCCAAGAGATATACCTGCAAACAGGGTTTTTTTATCTTTTTCTCCTCCATCATTTAATTTGACTAATAATAGTAATGTTGTCGATGTTCAAATCAATAATCTGCATGCATAATATAGTGGCTGACATAACAATGGGACAAAACAATTGGCTAAATTGGTTAACCCCTTAGCTTCCAGATCTTAGCTAGCTTAAGGCATTGTTCATTCTAATTCTACCAGTGTTGTTCATAGAGATACTGTTATGCCTTTGCATTCCTTGTCTTATGCGCTGTTTAATCTGTTTTATGTCTCGGCTAGTAAAGCTGCCGCCCTCTACGCTCTAATAGCTCAACAAGATATTAAGTAAGAGGGTTGCTATAAGAGTCCTGTGTTATGCTTCACAAACCAGAATGTCTATTTGCATAATGAAATGCTATAATTGTAATGAAATTATGCATTTAAGGGGGGAATGTAGCAGCCATATCGGGGGTCAGACTAAGTAGCCTCATGCAGTCTCATGCTTCATGTTCTTGCTGAGCTCTTGCTCTCTGGAATATATGTTTGTAAGATGACGAGACACAGGAATTTCTTATCTTGTCAACAAAGGCTAAGGTCATAGAATTGTATATCTTGTTCTCTTCTGTTCTCTGCTTATCATGACTACCCTATAACCCATTTCTTGTATTATAAACAATGGTGCTAGGAGAAGAAATGTTGAGGACTGCAACCCCACACGGGAGGGAGAGGAGGAGCCGTTTCCTATGTGTCACAATATCTATAGAAACAATGTGCTGATGTAAATCGGGGCTTCTGGCTCTTTGGAAATGATTCCAGCCTTAAGCCTGCGCATTAAATAAACTCTTTTTCCTTCACTCCATGGTCTCTCTGACTCTGAGTTCTGCAACACTGCCTCCTATCATCCAGCATCAAATGCCTTGACTAGGAATGTCGGAGAAATCTGCAGTGGATTCCAATGAGTTTGGATTTCCAGGAATATGAACTGCAGATTCCACAGTCTGGAATTTCTGAGTCATGCAAATTCTGTGGACTCGCAGAACATTTTTTAATTTTGGAGAGGGATTTGCACAAATCCACATTCGCGCTAATAAACATTTGTACAAATGGAACAAAGTTCTCGTACATCCTTTAAAAAAATGTGATTGCTCCTGAAATGCAGGTTCATGTGGACTTTCAGGGGAAAGGAGGGGGGGAAGGGGGGGGAGCCTCTCTTACTGGTTGAGCAGCCCCTGCCAGTCAGATGACATTCACTCCATCCCCCACCCGGAAGTATGTTCTGTGAAGCAATTTTTACTGGTCCAGAGAATCTGCTCATGGAACCCTGTGCATAGCAAAGCAGATTCCTTTTAAGAAATCCAGTACTCCTCCATTAGCTTCTCCTTCCGTTGTCGTGGAAACATTGTTGCACAAATTGCTAGTATCACCCCCTGGAGGTTAGTCCAATTTGCCCCAATGAGGAGAGTCACACTTCAGGCTGGGTCCAACTCAATGTTATTGTTTGCAAACAGTTCGACAGAGGAGCTCAGTGCTCAAAGCAAAGTCGACGCTGGGCAATGCCTGCGCTACAGTTTTATAATTTCAACTTGCATTCCTTAGCCAGCATGTCACTTCTAATTGGTTGCTACAAGCTTGCCTAACTACCTTATCTGGAGTTACTATTCATTCATTTTAGGACATGCTCAGCTCTTGAAGTACTACGTCTCGTTCAAGGTACACACAATGGCTTTATGTTACATTTTTACTACAACATGGCCCTGGACTAGATGGACCCTTGGTCTGATGCAGCATGGCTTATATTCTAATAACACCCGGGCTGTGTTTCCAGCAGTGATTTACTCCATCCTGGCTGCGCGGTGAGGTCTTTGTGTTTCCATGATGTTGTAGCCATTCAGCCCCAGCGCTGCCTTTTATTGCTAAAAAAACGCTTCTTCTGAGACTGCTTATAGTCCGACTTTTCCAGCTTACCGCAGCTCCGATACTGACCCGTTTCCACAATCACACTGGGTCCGGTATCATAGTCCTGCCCATGGGGCGTGTAGCCCAGCTTTTGTTGGCGTGTTGCTCTGACCTCAGTGACGCAACCCTCTCCCTCCCTGTTTTCCAGGAGTTTCATCGCCGTTTTGGAGCAGGATGCCAAGGGACCAACTTTTAAAACATCATTGAAAATAAGCACTAGAACACAGCTCATGACCCCAGTGTGTGTGTGGGGGGGTGTTTTCTCCCATTGTGCTGAATGAGGCTTGTCCTCTCAATGACCACAGAAATGGCAGAGAAGCCCCTCAATTGACATGGCACATATCAAAGCCCTCAATTCCTTAAATGCGATTAAGCGCAATCTGAAGGCTTTGGTCCATTGCCTTAGGACGTAACTCCTTCACAGCTTCCATATAGAGATACTGTGCATTAAAATGAGGGCTGGTTTCCGACTCTTTCCCACAAGAAACCCATTAGTGTCTCCTCAGAAGTAACTCCCATTGATGTGGATGAGGCTGAGATTCCCCCTCAATTGAAATGGCACACATTAAAGCCCAATTCCTTAAAGGTGCTAAAGTGACCAAGCAAGGCTCCGATGAATTGCCTTAGGAAGTAAGTACTTTGCACCTTTGTTATAGCTATCCTGCGGTTTACAATGGGTCTGGATTCTGTCTTTGTGTGCACTACTCTTTCCCACAACAAACCCATTCGTGTCTCCTCAAAAGTAACTCCCATTGTGCTGAATGAGACTTGCCTTTGAATGCCTACATGAGAATTTATAGAGATTCCCCCTCACTTGAAATGGCACACTTTTAAGCCCAATTCCTTAAATGCAATTAAGCACGATCTCAAGGCTTTGGTCCATTGCCTTAGGAAGTAACTCCTTCACAGCTTCCTTATAGAAAGCCTGTGCATTAAAATGGGGGCTGGTTTCGCTCTCTTTCCCACAACAAACCCATTACTGTCTCCTCAGAAGTAACTCCCCTTATGGTCAATGAGGTCCTCTGGGTTAAAATAGGGGCTAGTTTGCCTCTTTGTGTTCTCCCCCCCCAGCTTAAGCATATGTGTGTCTACTTGGAAGTAACTCCCATTGTGCTCAATTAGGCTTGCTCCTGAAATGCAGTTGCATCTGGACTTTCAGGGGAAAGGAGAAAGGGGCAGGGGGAGCCTCTCTTCACAACAAAGCTGTTTCCTTTTTAAAAATCCCATACTCCTCCATTAGCTTCTCCTGCCATTGTCCTGGAAACACAGCCCAAGGAGGCAGGAACACTGACGTGGTGTGAAGGAGAGGGAGAAATGACCTTGGAGGAAGCAGTCAGGCAGAGATGTAAAGATCCATACATAAGCACCTGTTTTAGGGGCAAGAAAGAAAGTTGAAAGGGGTGTGGGATGCTCCAGACACAACAATTTGCTTTTTCACCACTTCATTCATGCAGAACTGTGCTTTAAATCCCTGTTTCAGGGGCAACAAGGAAGGTTTAAAGGGGGGGGGGATGCTCCAGACACAGTGCTTTGAGTTTTTGCTCCTTCTCTAAGGCAAAACAAAAGGGCTGGGAAGGCAAGGAGGAGACTGGCCAGAGTGAGAAACTTCAGCTGGGCAAGGGGGGGGATTGGAAAGAGGAGGAGCTGGGAAAACAGACGGAGTAAGCAGACCCAACCCACTCCAAAAAGTCTCCACCCAGCCATCAAGAGAACAACCCAATTAGGGCTCAGTGGAAACAGCACAGGCCCCGCCCCCCCCCCACAATGATAAACCGGGTGTTTTAGAACATGGAAACACACAAAAGAGAAGATGCGATTGCGGAAACAGCACAACACAGTTGGACAAGAAGTGAAGCCGATAGTATGGAAACACAAACCTAACAATCTGTGAAATACAGACGGAATGGATGTAACAAAATCTGTACATCCCTAGGCTTGACAGAGCGCATTGCGCAGTATTTTAAAGAAGGCATTGCCAGAATTTTCTTGTTCAGTCATTCAGTGGTGTCCGACTCTTTGTGACCCCATGGACCATAGCACGCCAGGCCTTCCTGTCCTCCGCTCTCTCCCGGTGTGTGCTCAAGTTCATATCCATTGCATCGGTGATGCTATCTAGCCATCTCATCCTCTGCCGCCCCCTTCTCCATTTGCCTTCAATCTTTCCCAGCATCAGGGTCTTTTCCAGTGACTTTTCTCTTCGCATTTGGTGGCCAAAATATTTGAGCTTCAGCTTCAGTATCTGTCCTTCCAATGAGCACTCAGGGTTGATTTTCTTTAGGATGGACTGATTTGACCTCCTCGCAGTCCAGGGGACTCGTAAGAGTCTTCTCCAGCACCACAGTTCGAAAGCATCAATTCTTCGGTGCTCAGCCTTCCTTAAGAGTTCAGCTCTCACAGCCATACATTACTACTGGGAAAACCATAGCTTTGATTATACGCACCTTTGTCAGCAAGGTGATGTCTCTGCTTCTTACTATGCTGTCTAGGTGTGCCATAGCTTTCCTGGTGACAATCACAATTTAAGACTTGCTTATTAATTATAGAATTAGACCTCATACACCAGGGGGTTATCCCCAGCAAAGATGTTGATAGAAAGGAACTGAGGTCCAGGTTTGACTTGCTGCATCCAAACCTGACAAGACAGATACATCAAAAGCAACAAAACATGAACTAACAACATGACAGACATGCTAAAGGACAGGGTTTTTTTTTAAGGTGACAGAGTGTATGCCAAAAAATGTGGCCAGGTCCCAGGTGGATACCTGGTATCCTAAGAGCACTTACTGGTTCAGTATCCTATTCTGCCACTTTTGGGGATGGAAGAAATGCTCATGGTCATGTAAATCAGCGGAGAGGTCGAGTGTCCTTCCCTCCAAATATTTTGAAATACTCTCTGGGTGCTGCCTATAGATGCAAGCCTACAGGACCCACTGTCAGTTTTGGAAAGTCCAGCAGAACATCCACTGGGAAAGTGAGTGGCCAACAATGAGAACTTAGAAGAAAGCAAGGCGTGATGGGCTGTAATGGACCAGTAGTTCCATCCAATAACAGTCCACCGGAGGAGTTGCAAATTGCTGAAAATTCACCAAGACCCTCTGTGTGTAAGAGACATCCACCTTTGTTACTGGAAAGTCTATGCAGACCGTTGTGTTTTTTATTATTGTCGTTTGCTATTAGTATTTTAGTGGCTTACTGAAAGCACGGGGGGGGGGGCGCGGGGGGGATGTTGTAATGTGTAGAAGCAGCCACTAGGGAAGTTTCTGCTTTTCATGTCTCTAGTTTGTCCTTCCTGGGTATCTGTAGAGTCCTGCTGGCTTGGGCCACAACATGCAATTTCTCTCATTAAAGCCCTTCTAAATAAAGCCTCCTTATATTACTAAAAAAAAACTGTAGCTGGCCTGTGTTCAGGTTATTACATGTGCCTTATAACTGGCCCCGTTCAGCTGTCTGACTGCAGCATTCTAAACCAGCTGAATCTCCCGAACTCTACCCATTGACCTGTGAACAGTACCACAGGTTCTGTTAGCCTCCCTGCTATTGGGAGCAGAGAGGTGAAAAGGAAGAGGTACCCCCAGGATGCCATGTTTTGCAAACGCGCACTGCTTCTAGGCCAGTGGAAGGGGGTTGGTGACCCATCACACTGGGGTACTGCTGCCATCTGTACTCTCCTTGGGCCCCATGGCCTGTATTCTGAAGCTCTGCCCCTGTGTTAGGCACAGTCTTAAAGCTGTGCTATTCTGAGGTTGCAAAAAGCGGGAGAAACTTATGATAAGCAAAAATTCCAGAGCATTTCATTTTCAAGCAGGAAGATAAAGAAAATAATTTAAGGGAGAATCATTCCAGAGCAAGGGCAAACCCCAAGAGGTATACAAAAGAGGCTGTGCTCAGTCAGCAGCAAGAAATAATGCCTGGATAACAGTAAGGCAGTCTGATGGGGAGGCGTTTGGATTGTGGAACTAGAACCCATTTCTGTCCTCGAGCATGAGAAAACCACCCCTTTCTATATAGAGCATTGCTGGGCAAGCATTTTGCCCCCTCAGGGCCAGTTGCGCACACATACAGACCCAAAGACCCAGATCCAAAGACACACACACACATGTACTCTTCCCAGCTCACTCTTCCCAACACCAATCTGGGAGAAGGGGGGTGTCCATGACTGAAATGGGAATTACCAGACATTGCGCAGAGATTACTCTTCCTGTGCACTGCCCTTCCCATTGAAGTCATGCTCCCCACAGCCTGCCAAATGGCACAGAGAGCCCAGCACAGCAGAGATGCTAAATAACCAATCAAGCTCTTCACAATAACCCCTTTATTCATCTATTGCACTGAATTCAGTAAAGAGAAAGCTTTATGTGCCCTCCCTGGAGGACATATGCTATGTGGCAACAAGGAAGAGAGGCTTCTCTTAGTGCTGCCTCCTCCCCAGACTGCAGAATACCCTCCCCATAAAAGCATCACTGGTGCTAACATTACAGTCTTCAGCACAGACAATGGGATAGCATCCTCCACCACACCAGAGGGAGCTGGCTAATATGGGGTCCTGAGGAGGGTGTAAGGCATACACTGCTCTGTCCTCCAACAGACTGGAACAGCCAGAGAACTTCTGAGAACCTCTGAGAGGCTGCCGCCACTGTCTTCCACCCCAACAGCTTCCGCCTGAGGCAACTGCCTCACTCAGCCTAATGGTTTCCACACAAAGCCAGTTTAGCCATTCTCAGAAGCAAGTGGTGGTAGACTCTTCCACTTCAGGGTACAAGTGGGAGATCAAAGAGTACGCCCACATCAGTCCCCCACCTGCAGGGTAAAATGGTGCCATCGCCTGATTATTCCAAATGTTTAAACTGGACCTCATTTTCTGGCTGGCGAGAAATCCTCAGAGTTGCTTCAGCCTTAAAAGACAAGGAAAAGGGAGCATGTCTCCATCCATGCCAGACTATTCAGCTTGATGGGGCAATTTAGACACCCATTTGGTAGCCCAAGAAGAGCAGAGCTCACGTAGGATTGTTTGGGATACGCAACTAACACTGTAGGCCGAGGAGCACATTCATTTGGGGGCACACGGCTGCCATTTGGAGGACAAGAAAGCAGTGTCATAGGTTAGCCCAGTGCAATGTTTCTGAGGTGCCACTTTCCCTTACAGCACTTCATTTCTGGCTACGCTCCAAAGACCCCATGCAGAGAGTCCGGGCCATCAAAAACAGCACTTCCCTGCTCTGCTGCCCTGATGCTGGATTTTGATGTAAGTAGCCCACAAGCTGACAAGGTTTGGCTCTACAGGGCTGCAGAGCTCTGGGCGGGGAGGGAAGAGTAGCAAGGGTAGGGGGCCCAAACTGCCACTGCTCGTTCCCCTTGCTCTAGGGCTAGGGCCTCCAGTGTGGTGCCAATGGGCATCCACTTGCCTGCGGACACCTCTCTTGGTGCCTGACAGGCTCCCTCCCCCTCCTGCTTTTTAATTCATTTCTTACGATATTTTATTGTATTGTTCTTTTATTGGAAGGCCGGCATGCTGCAACATGAAGTACTGCTCTCTGACACCATCTTGTTTGGGTTCAGAAGCGTGCCATTGTGTTTGGGAGTTCAGAGCCCATCTCTGTTGATGTTACTTTTCTTTTGGTCACACCCATTTGCCTGCTGGGAAATGAGTGTTTAGAGATTGGCCATGTCTGTCAAGGTAGCCATTTTAAGAATGGGCAAGCCACTCCATGGCAGCCATTTTGCTGAGAGCACCCATGACGCATTCTCAGAATTCCATGTGTGTCCACTAACCCAAAATATGTGGGGAACCCAGCTTTAGGCATATGGTGGGCTTTTTATGCATCAGTTATTTTGATTATGATCTCTACTGATTTTTAATTGCTTCTTTATGTTTTGTTTTTCATGGAAATTGTTTTTAACTATTTTATATTTTGTATGTTTAATCATTTTTGTTGTAAGTTGCCTTGGGTCTTTTTAAAGGGAGTGATGAGTAAGGAATAATATTGGAGAGTGAACCTGAGAGTGGAACAGTTTGGCTTTAACTGGCCTTCTGATTCATCCCAGCCTCTGCAGCTGTTGCATACTGGGAATTGTGCGCCCCTCCGCTCCCGGAGACATCTATTTGAGGGAGTTGGACAGGGGAAAACCAATAATCAGGGGAGGGGGCTGCTGGGATGGACTTTGCCTGCTGCAAGAGGTGAGTGTCCTCCTCTTGTATCCCTTTTGGTGCTGCCTCGACTAGCCTCTCCCCAGGCCATCCTCGTTGGCTCTGCTCCCGTCCACCCTGCCACGTACCATCTGGCACCCCTCGCTCAGTAGGTGCCTTGGGACTCCTCAGAGCAGAAGCGATACAGTCCAGAGCTGCCTCCTTCACCTTGCACTGTGAGGGGCTCGCTCTTCTGCCGATACACTTTTAGGCTGCCTATGCTCATCCTGTCAGAGTCCTCCCGTAACCCCCACCGTCCAAAGGCAGGCAAAAGGGTATATTCTCTCAGAGATTTCCGACTAGGACTGTTCACTTTGGGAAGGGAGAAGGTTACTGAGAGTTCCTGAGGCGTTCAGTGTAGGTTACAGCCCCTGTGCTCCTGCCCTCTAGAACCCCTGGGAAATCCCACATGTGGGGCACCATGTTGCAGAGCTCTCCCTTTGTATTAGTGACCCCAAGACACTGATGAGTTACTCCTGCACCAGAAAGGCAAGTAAGCGGGAAACAATGCAACAGCAGCTCCTTGTTGAAACCAGGACCAGCCCCCAGGGTAAACATGGCTGGACACCTGCCAAGGGCCCACACTTCAGCAGGGGCCCTCTGACAAGAGCCCCCGGAACTGCCCCTCCTCTTCACCCTTGCCACCTGCGTGTTCGCCTGCCTCTCGCCCTGCCCAGACAGCCTTGGCGGTCAGGAGGAGGAGCGGCAGTGGATGCCGCTGCCTGCGTGCTCCCTGGCTCTCAGCCTGTCCAGCAAGCCAGCGGAGCCATGCTGAGGGAGAGGAGGAGGAGGAGCAAGAGAAGCCGGGGACAATGGCGGGGAGAAGGCAGGCTCACTGGCGGAGGGGCCCACTGAGGGAGTCTTGCCCAGGGGCCCTCCGAAACCCGGAGCTGGCACTTGCGGGAATGTCCTGCGCTCTGCTGGATGCCCGAGTTCCACGTGCCAAGTGAAATAAGTGACAACCTCTGGCCGCAGCTCCTCGTATGTATCCCCTCAGTGGATTCTTCAGTAAGCCTGTGTTCTCCACCAAGCTGACTCTACTAGAGAGAGACTACCGTCTCATTCAGCTTTTCTCCATTTCTGAGGACTGGCCCAAGACATTCTGCTGCCCGAGGCAGAGCAGTGAATCCTGCCCCTCCGCACACACACAACTCGGAAACGTGCAGGCAGCCAGGGCAATCAGACCAGAATCGGTATCATATGCTCAGGCCCCCGGCCCCTGCTCTCAATCTGGCTGCTGCATTTTGCACAAGCTGCAGCTCCTGAACTCTCCTTAAGGGCAGCTCCACGTACCGCATGTTGCAGTACTCTAGCTTTGAGGTTACTGGAGCCAGGTTATTCCTGTCCAGATAGGGACATAGCTGGACCACCAGCCATAGCTGGTACAAGGCACTCTGTGCAACTGAGGCCATCTGAACCTCAAGTGACAATGATGGCTCCAGGAGAACGAAAGGAGCAGGCTATCAACCTGCTCCTTCAGGGGGCGTGCAACCCCATCCAAAACAGGATGAACACCCTCCACCTGGTCAGAAGAACCACCCACTTAAGAACATCTCACAGTCTTCTTGTGTGGATTGAGCTTCATTGCATTACCCTCATGCAGTCCATTGTCACAGCCAGGCACAATCTAGCACATCCATCTGATGAGGACGAAAGGGAGAAATAGAGCTGCATGTCAGCAGCACAGTGATGGCAACGCACTCCAAAGCTCTGGATAGCCTCACTCGATGGATTCATGTAGATTTTAAACTTTATGGGGGACAAAACTGCCCCCTGCAGAACCCAGTACTGGAGAATCCATGGGGCTGAGCTATATCCCCCAAGCACCACCTTCTGGAGCCAGCCAGCCAAGTAGGCACAGAACCACTGCAGTGCAATGTCCCCCACTCCCGTCTCAGACGGCAGCCCCAGAAGGATACCATGGTTGATGATATCTAAAGCCACCGAGATATCAAGGAGAATCAACAGGGTCCCACTCCCCATGTCTTTCTCCAGGCATGGGTCATCATACATGGAAACCACGTCTGTTTCTGTGCCAAAACCTGGCCTGAACCCTGGCTGAAATGGTCGCTCAGCACTGACCCAAGCCATTTTTCTGCCTGAGGTGGAGCAGCTAATGATGTGATCCCCACCAGCCCATACACATCAAGGTGCATAGTGCCAAGCCAAGGCCAGCCAAGCTATTGGGGCACCTGAGGCAGAAAATCCCACAAACGCCTCTCCTGTTCCTTCTTAGTAAAAATACAAGGATAACAAACTAAAGAACTAATAATCTGCTGGCCTTTCATCACACTCAGAGCCTGCTGCCTGAGGCATCTGCCTTACTCTTTGTAATGGTAGGGCCAGCCCTGCCCTTCTCCAATAGCCCCCACCTTTTGAAATGTCCCCTGTTGCATGGCATTTATAGCTGGTATCCTAGGAACTCATGAGTTTGCTTCAGATACAGAAACAGTCTGTTATTTGCTGTCAGACCTGGACATGAGAACTACCTATACAATATTGATGTTTGCACTATCAGCAAAGAAAATCAGAACAAACTTTGCTGGTACGTTGGAGGATCCTGAGGTGTACAGTCCACACTGTACTATATGTGTGTTTCACGTCTTCATTTGTTATTTTCCAGTTATTTGTATTTTTGATGTGATTTTCCTTTGGTCATGGCCTTCATCTTGTTCAAAAAATGTGTGATTCATAGTGCAGAAAAACATCAGGCACCAGTTTTACAAATTTTGCATCTGCAAAGAGTTGCCTGTAGCAGTGCCTCTGCGCATGCATAGGTAACGTCTGTTTCCAAAGAAATGTGGAAGGCAGAGCCATGTCACCATGGCCACAGAATGCGCATAAGCCCCTCACTCTCTACACCAAAGCTCCCCATGTGTAGCCTTAGCCACTCTCTTAGGAGCCAAAAAGGGCCCAGAGTCATTGGTGTAAGGCAGGGATGCAGAACTTTAGACCTGGGGGCCAAATCCGGCCCTCCAGTGTGCCCCAGAGGGCCATGCCGCCTTTCCCCTGGCCCCACCACCTTCTGCCCAACCCTACTCTCCTTTGTGAGTCAGACCACCCAGGAGATCCTTTCTTGATGGGGTCAAGTTTATGCAGCAGATCTTTCCTGACCCCATGCTCATGTGCAGCACATCCAGGAAACCTGGGAACCATGGGAGATAAATTCCTGTGTCTTGTAGCTTTTTGGTGTACATCATAGACATGTGGCAGCGTCCAGGGCCTCAGATTCTGCTGTAACCCTCCCAGCCCTCTTCTCATCCTTCTTCAAGGGCCCTGACATCCAATCTGGACAACCCAATACAGAGCTTGAATGAACTTTCTGGAAGCCTGTGTGGAAAATTAATATGCCAGTTATGTGGGATTGTTTCCAGAGAAGATTTTGGGTGGATTACCCATCCCTGATTAGCTTCTGTGCCAGTTGCTACAAGGTGTACCTATCATTGGCTGCCTAGCTGCACTGTTTGTATTCGGTAGCTGTTTATTATCCCTGGACTATACTGGATGAAATGCCAGCCATGCCATACAGAAACTTTCCCATACTGAGAAAGCCCCTATATCCAAACTGCAAATTTGGAAGAAATAATCATCACCAACCTTGGGAGGTCTAATGCTAGCACCAACCCACAAACAACTTTCCCATTTTTTCACACATCCAGCATAGTGTACTAGTTAGGGTATTGGACTGGGATCAAGGAGACCCAGGTTCAAATCCACACTCAGCTATAAAGCACAGTGGATGGTCAACTCTTCTCAGCCTAACCACTTCACAAGGTTGTTGGGAAGACCAAATGGGTGTAGACAGAACCATGTACACCACTCTGAGCTCATTGGAGGAAATGTGGGATAAAAATGATAACAACTGCTACTACTTGTGCTCCAGTGTCACCTCCTTGCTGCCATTTCTTAAGTCAAATGATGGTGACATAATTACATCTCCCTTCTCATCTCTTCCACCCAGCTGACATGCTGATGGAGGACCTTTATATAGAACTAAAACATCTTGGCACAACTTTCTTGCCTTTTATTTATTTATTTTTAATAAATTGTTGTTCTGCTAGTACAATCATCCTGAGACTTTTTTCCCACCGTACAAAAAGAGTAATACAATATGTATTATATACATCAATCAATAAGACATCCCTTCTCTGAATCACCTAGATAAGATATATATTTTCACATTCACTTGTATATACATTATATGTTTCTTACATCCAAAGTTATCAATAAGCAATTTTCTCCTCTTTCTTTATCAATCAGTTTTATAAATAACTATATCAAGTTCTTGAAAACCAAAATTGAATATATTTTGATATATTTGATATAGATAATATCTGTTATGTCTACAGATATTATTTATTCATTCATTTTATAATATTTATTTCATTTCTATACTGTCCAATAGCCAAAGCTGCCTGGATGGTTCACAACAATTCATAAAGCTAAAAAGTAATGAAGCATGTCTAATTTTTTACAAATGTATTCCCTCTTTGGCTTCTTTCAGCAGTTCTGATATGTTGGTTTTGCCATGATAGCAAAATCCCAATTTTTTTCCAACCAGTCATCCCTATAAGAAGTTATTTGTCCTCTCCACTTTTTTGCAAATGATATTCTTGCTGCAGCCAACATATAAGCAGTTAATTCCTTATGTTGTTGACTACCAAATCCATCCATAAAATTAAAAAAGATAAAACAAGGGAATTAATAAGATTTTCTATCTGAATATTTTCTATGTATCTTTATTAATCCTTCCAATATTTTTTCCCCAAAAAGTATTCCCACCATAAATGATAAAAAGATCTCCTACTTGTTTCTGGCATTTCCAACAATTAATTGGATATTTTTTGTTTATTTCATTTATTTTAACTAGCGTTATATACCACCTCATCATCATCTTATACAGATTTTCTCTTCTTGACATATATAATGAAAAATTATGGCTCTTACTCCAGAGGCCTTCCCATATTTCCATTGGAATATTTTTCCAATACTTTATGCCCATTTAACCATATAATCTTTAACCTGTACTGGTTCCTTTCACATTTAAAGGGCACAATCCTGTTGAGATAGTCAGCAGCCTCCGAACTCAGAGGCTGCTGAGTATCCAATGCAAGGTGGACGTAGCATGGAGGCGATCCTCGCCTCCTGTTCCGCCCCTCCTACATTTTTCGCTAGATGTCCGATTTTGGCTGTCTAGCTGCGGCTTCAGGTAGGGGGAGGGTAGGTGGCTGTGCAGTGCATAGGAAGTTGAGTAAAGCAGCTTCTGTGGTCTCCTCCCCTCCCTGCCCCCTTTTCCCCAACTCTGTGCTGCGTTTCTGAGTGTGGAGATGTAGCCAGCTATGTTAATCTGGGGTCTTGATCTTGCCAGGATCCTTATCAAAATAGATTCGGGATAAGCCAAAATGAGACAAAGTCACAAATGGATCAGTTTAACAGTTTATTTGATTACGCATGTGACAGTAACTGGGTGCAGAAACAAAGCAAGGCAGAGAACCTCACACCTCCCTTGTGCTGACCAGAGCTGGCAACTCCCCGCACAGCCATGCATGTATCTGGGTCACAATCAAGATACATAGGAGCCTTTCCACGGGCTGATAATCAATTCTCCAAGTTGGTATGCGTGCTGATTCCCCTTGAAGTGAGACCAATTTTGCATGATTTAAACAATGCTTATATACCCTTTCTTACATGCCCTAGTGGATGCATAAAGCATCACATTCAAGGCCAAAGGCCCCAACATTCCAACCTGGGCTCGGAAGCTTCCCAGCTCTTCATGGAGACAGAACACTATGCTCTTATCTGAGGGACATGAGGGGCCTGGCAAGAATCAAACACCTTCACGTTTGTTGACATAAAGAACTGGCCTGTGTAAGGCAGCCTACTTAATTACCTGGAAGCCGCCTTCTATACTGTGTTAACACAGGCATCTATGCACTTAAGAAACTGTGTAGAATGTGACTGTGGAAACTCACTGTACTCTTCACCATCTTCTGGTGTAGCCCACTGCACTACACCCCTTGAGTTTTTACAGTCACTTATGCACAGCATTTTATTGAGCAGGCAAAGCAGTATTATATTATATAGCTTGCTAAGCAGTGAAGGCAAAAACAAAACAACCCCCCCACTCCCCTGCAAGCAGCTGCTAAGCTTACAGGCTATTTAAAATGTGAATAGAAGACACACACATACCCCTCTCTTCACCCAGAATGGGAAAAGTGGGGCTTCTCATTTTTGGCAGTCTCACAGCAACCTTATCAGTTGAGATAGTACATACTGTGTTAAGCAGCTACTGTCCATTGTTTAACTTCTGTTAGTTGCAAAAAGCACTGACAAATACAGCTATAAAATCATAAAAATTGCCAACAGCTCTAGCAAATCAATATCATTAAGCTTGCTTAGACTACATATTTTGTTGTTGTTGTTGTTCAGTCGTTCAGTCGTGTCCGACTCTTCGTGACCCCATGGACCATAGCACGCCAGGCCTTCCTGTCCTGCGCTCTCTCCCGGAGCGTGCTCAAGTTCATATTCATTGCATCCGTGATGCTATCTAGCCATCTCATCCTCTGCCGTCCCCTTCTCCTTTTGCCTTCAGTCTTTCCCAGCATCAGGGTCTTTTCCAGGGAGTTTTCTCTTCGCATTAGGTGGCCAAAATATTTCAGCTTCAGCTTCATTATCTGTCCTTCCAATGAGCACTCAGGGTTGATTTCCTTTAGGATGGACTGATTTGACCTCCTTGCAGTCCAGGGGACTCGTAAGAGTCTTCTCCAGCACCACAGTTCGAAAGCATCAATTCTTCGGTGCTCAGCCTTCCTTATAGTCCAGCTCTCACTGCCATACATTGCTATGGGGAAAACCATAGCTTTGATTAGACGGACCTTTGTCGGCAAGGTGATGTCTCTGCTTCTTACTATGCTGTCTAGGTTGGCCATAGCTTTCCTCCCAAGGAGCAAGCGTCTTTTAATTTCATGGCTACAGTCACCGTCTGCGGTGATCTTGGAGCCCAAGAAAGTAAAATCTGTCACTGCTTCCATTTCTTCCCCTTCTATATGCCAGGAAGTGATGGGGCCAGATGCCATGATCTTCGTTTTTTTAATGTTGAGTTTCAAACCAGCTTTTGCACTCTCCTCTTTCACCCTCAACAAGAGGCTCTTGAGATCCTCTTCGCTTTCTGCCATTAGGGTGGTATCGTCTGCATATCGGAGGTTGTTGATAATTCTCCCAGCAATCTTAATTCCGACCTCTGATTCATCCAACCCGGCATTTCTCATGATGTACTCTGCATATAAGTTAAATAAGCAGGGTGACAATATGCAGCCTTGTCATACTCCTTTCCCAATTTTGAACCACTCGGTTGTTCCATGTCTGGTTCTTACTGTTGCTTCTTGACCCTCGTACAGGTTTCTCAGGAGACAGGTAAGGTGGTCTGGTACTCCCATCACTTTAAGAATTTGCCACAGTTTGTTGTGATCCACACAATCAAAGGCTTTAGCGTAGTCAATGAAGCAGAAATAGACGTTTTTCTGGAATTCTCTTGCTTTCTCCATGATGCAGCGAATGTTGGCGATTTGATCTCTAGTTCCTCTGCCTCTTCGAAACCCAGCTTGTACTTCCGGTAGTTCTCGGTTCGCATACTGCTGAAGCCTAGGTTGTAGGATTTTGAGCATCACCTTGCTGGCATGTGAAATGAGCGCAATGGTGCGGTAGTTTGAACACTCTTTGGCGTTGCCCTTCTTTGGAATTGGAATGTAAACTGACCTTTTCCAGTCTTGTGGCCACTGTTGAGTGTTCCAGATTTGTTGGCATATTGAATGCAGCACTTTAACAGCATCATCTTTTAGGATTTTAAATAGCTCGGCTGGAATACTGTCATCTCCGCTAGCTTTATTGTTACTAATGCTTCCTAAGGCCCACTTGACTTCACTCTCTAGGATGTCCGGCTCAAGTTCAGTGACCACACTATCATGGCTATCAGGGACATTCAGATCTTTCCTGTATAGTTCTTCTGTGTATTCTTGCCACCTCTTCTTAATCTCATCTGCTTCTGTTAGGTCCCTGCCTTCTTTGTCCTTTATCATGCCCATCTTTGCACAAAACGTTCCCTTGAGATCTCCAATTTTCTTGAAGAGATCTCTAGTCTTTCCCATTCTGTTGTTTTCCTCGATTTCTTTGCATTGTTCACTTAAGAAGGCCTTCTTGTCTCTCCTTGCTATTCTCTGGAACTCTGCATTCAGTTGGGTATATCTTCCCCTTTCTCCCTTGCTTTTCGCTTCCCTTCTTTCGTGAGCTACTTGTAAAGCCTCATCAGACAGCCACTTTGCTTTCTTGCATTTCTTTTTCTTTGGGATGGATTGAGTTGCTGCCTCCTGAACAATGTTACGGACCTCCGTCCATAGTTCCTCAGGCACTCTGTCTATCAGGTCTAATCCCTGAAATCTATTCCTCACCTCCACTGTATATTCATCAGGGATATGATTTAGGTCATACCTGAACGGTTTAGTGGTTTTCCCGACGTTCTTCAATTTAAGCCGAAATTTTGCAAGAAGCAGCTCATGATCTGAGCCACAGTCAGCTCCAGGTCTTGTTTTTACTGACTGTATGGAGCTTCTCCATCTTTGGCTGCAAAGGACATAATCAATATGATTTCGATATTGACCATCTGGTGACGTCCATGTGTAGAGTCGCCTCTTGTGCTGTTGGAAAAGAGTGTTTGCTATGATCAGCATGTTCTCTTGGCAAAACTCTATTAGCTTTTGTCCTGCTTCATTTTGTACACCAAGGCCATGCCTGCCTGTTATCCCGGTGATTTCTTGACTTCCTACTTTAGCATTCCAATCCCCTATGATGAAGAGGACGTCTTTTTTTGGTGTTAGTTCTAGAAGGTGTTGTAGGTCTTCATAGAACCGATCAACCTCAGCTTCTTCTGCCTCAGTGGTTGGGGCATAGACTTGAATTACTGTGATGTTGAATGGTTTGCCTTGGATTCGTACTGAGATCATTCTATCATTTTTAAGATTGTACCCCAGTACTGCTTTTCCCACCCTTTTGTTGACTATGAGTGCTACTCCATTTCTTCTAAGGGATTCTTGCCCACAATAGTAGATATGATGGTCACCTGAATTAAATTCGCCCATGCCTGTCCATTTTAGTTCGCTGATTCCCAAGATGTCGATGTTCAATCTTGCCATCTCATGTTTGACCACCTCCAGCTTACCTTGATTCATTGATCTGACATTCCAGGTTCCTAAACAATATTGTTCTTTACAGCATCGGATTTTCATACTACTGTCTATTAAGCAATTAAAATAGGTATAATATTAAGCTTGCATGTTAAATTCAGAGCAGAAGACTAAGCAAAAAGATAACAATAATCAACACTTGTTTTTAAAAATAGCATAGTTTTAATTGGGTGTTTTAATCCTTTTATCCTTTTACTGTTTTATCTCTTGTGTTCACTGCCCTGAAATCTGTTCTGGATATGGAGAGGTATATAAATATTGTAAGTAAGTAAATAAAACAATGAAATAAAGCATAATACATAGAATTTCAGATCCAGTGCTCAACCTACAAATATATCCCATCAGTAACCTTTAAAAAGAGTTTCCACTCGCTCCCATTAGTTTCCACTTGCTCCAACCAATCTTCTACTTGCTTAAACAATTTTAAAGTCTTATTCCTATTTTGATATCATTCTCCCACCAGTGAGCAAAAGTTTATGCTTGCTTAGACCATTCTAAAAATCTCACTCACATCTCAACCATTTTAGCATATACACAATCCCTCAACAAACATTCAGTTTAACTTGCATTTTCTTGTTCAAAGACATCTTTCTTTCTGGTAAACATACAAAGTTGAATTTAAGCTACAATTTTGCCTTTCTCAAGCTTGTTATATCTGATATGATAATTTCATATCGTTGTGGTGGTATTCCTGCCTGAGGTTCTACCTTTCCCCAACCTCCTCCTCAGAAACTGAGAACCAAACCCCTCAGGAACGCCTGCTTTCACTTTGGGACAGCTACACTCACTGCCCCACAAGCTTTAGCCCTTTTACTCTCTCTGGGTTCCAGAGAAGTTCAATATGCTCAATTGGTTCTCTCAACCCACTATAGGAGAAGTAAGAAGGAAATAGATATAATAAAGGAAGCATAAAATCAAACAACATATGGAAATTTGGATTAAAAAAACAGAATATTGATTTAAAACATGACAAGTTATGTTGTTATTATAATTAATCACTGCTTGTTCCCAACTTCCCCACCTACTCTACCCTCCTAAAATCCTAAACCCAAACCCCACTAACTAGATGTTGTTTCCACAATTCTTAAGGCCCTATCTGACTGACTGACTGTCAGGTCATTCCCTATATAACCTCAGAATTCTCACACACAGACACACACAGGCCCCTCCCACCTTTCACTAACTCTCTGGCATACTATTAACCCTATCTTACATGGGCTAAATTGAACAATGAAAACACAAATAGTAATATAATAAGCATATGGTACAGTTGTCTTCACAAAGGTGACATTGCATTTACATGTTTGCATGGGGGTGGGGTGGGTCTTCACAAATCAGCACTTGCCAGCAGACCCTCTTTGTGGTGATGACACTCAGGCAATGACACTCATTTTTAATTACCTTTTGAGTTTGGTCTCCCGGAGCTTATCAGGTACACATGCCTTCTCCTTCAGTATTGTTAAGCAGGCAAGGTTCCAAACTGCTCATAAGACGATCACGTACCCACTGAGCCTCCCCCCATTGGTCACAAAGGCTTTATTAATCAAATCATTTTACGCTACCTAATCCCTATAAAAATGAGGAATCTACATCTTATTTTTAAGGACAACTGGCATTACTACACAGGGATATCCAATGCATTCATTACTTTGCATGATCACTTCTACTTTGGTTGTCACTTGTGGCCACTTGCTATTACTTTGAGTGGTTTTCCTTTGAGTCTGTCTCCCTTATGAGGGTACTCTGTCCCCCCCATTGTCAGTTGTGACATGTGATGTTGTGACAGCATCAGGCTCGTAGTCTGTATTGTAACACATTCAGTGTACAATAGCAAAGTGTGTAAAGCTTCATCGGTTTCCACCTGAGTACAAGGTAAACTCAGGTTGACATTTCTGTATGAGGCCAAAGTTAAATTAGCCACACAGTACACAATCTGGAGTTGTATGTCAGCGTGGCGTTGTTGCAATTGTCTCATGGTGTACAAATACCATCCAACTCTGGACACCTTTTTGTCCATAGCTTCAATATCAATCTCATTCTCTATTCCTGCAATGGTTCTAGCTCTTCTCAACAAAGTGTCTCACTAAAATCTCTTATATCACCCACCCATTGTACAGGCATTGAATTAGCATAAGGCTTGCAGTGGGGATATTTAACAGACATATTCAAAGCAGTAATATCCAAAAACACAGTTAGGTCCCATTTTTGGATAGCTTACACTAGTTTCTGGGCATGTTGCTTCAAAAGCACTATTATAAGAACGTTTACATCTACAGGTTGTCTGACCTGCCTAAGATTGATGAACAAAAATTCATAAAATGCATGTGTTAGCTTATCCGGACAGAATGTGAAGTGCTTTCATGTTTAATGTGGATTTTCATGAAATCGGCTTTGGTCCGTCAGGGACACGTGTAGCCGGAGTATACAGTACCTTAAAACGCACTTTCACAGGTCATACTGCACTCAGTCCTCCTTACTCTGGGGTCATCTGGGCAGAGTCCCATCACTTGTACTAAACATCATTAAGCACATAGATGCTGCTGAGCAAATTAGAGGCTTGTTCTCTGCCCCGTCCACGCTCCCCTCTCAGGGAAGTTTGGAAGCGCTGAATTCCCACAACTATCCCCTCTCATCCAACATTGGGATATTGTGAAAGATTAAAGATTAAAACTGCTCTTTTAAGAAGGGAGAAAACAGGCTGCATTCTATTAATGGGTCAAGCCTTGGCAGAACGGCAACTCTTTATGGCTCTCCTTCACCACCCCTTTGGCTCGCTTTCTCACCTCTGCTCCTTACATCTGACTAGACCTATTGGGCTGTTCTCCCAACCCCTCTCTCCTGACCAGGCACAGACACACCCCTAGGCACACCCAGCATGTAGGATTTAATTCAGGTGAATAGAGCACACTGCAGCTGAAGTGCGCAGGAGCTGCATTTAAGGAAAAAATACGCATTAAAATGACTTTCAGAAAATGCGCATTTTAGAGGGGGAAGCAGTGGGGTGACTGCGGATTGGTTACGACGTTGAGTGTCCCCAACGACCCTGAAGTGCTTTCCCTCCACAGAAAATCACATGTGTAGATTGGCTCCTGGTTGCATGTTTGCCCTTTCCAGTTTACACAGCTTCTCACTTGGGCAGCATACTATTTTCTACAGGCATCAACATATTGTTCATATACTTGTATAGATCTAGTCAGACCAGTTCAATCTATGTCTAGTTAGACATGTCAAAACATAATAATACACACAATTCTCAGCCTACCCGCCCTCCCCCTTCTCAACCACATTGCAAAACATTGCATTGTGATCTTTGCATGGGAGAAGCTGCTGCTGTTGTAGCTTCAGAATAACACATAAAACAATGCATTCAGCTAATCCAACTAGTATAATCAGAAAGCTTGCATTTTTACATGACAAGAACTATAGGCACAAATATAGGTATCAAAACCCTTATCAAAAGCAAAGCATCGGGGTTGGACTCGATGGTCTTGTAGGCCCCTTCCAACCCTATGATTCTATGAAAAGCAAGATCACTGACGTCAAGCACATTGTTCACATTTATGCATTTTGCCTAAAACATAGCATTATGGCACCCCCACCCCTCGACAAATAATTCTGTAAGTTCTACCCTCTCCATCTGCCACCCCCTACACACACACACACTCTGGGTGGCTGACTTGGGTAAAAGATCTATACTTTCTGTCCCACACACAATCCTGCTGCTTCTTCTGATCTTGGGGTTTCCAATTGCAAATTAGGGTTAAAAGCAGTACCCACACATTCAAAAGCATTTGTCCCCCCACGAGAACGTCTGTTAAGTCCAAATTCTGCTTGGCAAAGCACTCCTTCAAATCATGGCCAGATGTTAACGCTCAATATGTTATTGTTTCAAAAGTCCAGTATTCTTCTTACTAGTCCAACAGCTTGAATAAAATCCAAAATTCACACAGTCACAACTCAGCATCATGCCTTTGCCATAGGCTCGGAAGTTATATCGTCAGACACAGGTGTAAACAGTCCAAAAGCGATCTTGGTCATCTGAGGCAACAGCCTTCATTCACTTCTCTGAAATGCCTGGGTCCCATCCTGGATGAGATGCCCTCCATCCCTACACATTGGGGTACAGCTTGGGAAGCTGCAGGATTGGGATCCCATCTTCACTGCCTTGTTAGAATTGCTGTAGGCTCACATTTGTTTAAGCCATGCACTTTCCAAAGTTCAAACAATACAATCTGCATGCTGACTCTTCGGACATACTCTTGTCCTCCCTCTCAGCTGAGGAATTCATCCAGATATTTTTGCCCTTCTCACGGTTCCAATCAGGCTGAGCGACCAGGGCTCAGATTTCAGCTTGATTTATCATCTTGGCAACACAGATCACCAGGCACTTGGCTTCAAATTGTTTCACTTTCTTTCTTCTTATCTGAGCAACGAACCATTGCATTTTTAACCACCCAGAGCTTATCAGTCAAAGCTTCCCTGACAACTCCCTGCTTCTGGTTAACATCCCACAAGTCCCAGTCAGAAACATCCATCTTACTCCTGCAGCTTCAGATCTCTTTTCTTTGTTCATGCTCAACTCATGCTGCACCAGGGCATTAGGGGTAAATCTTTTCTCTTTCACATCAGCATCCCAAACAGTAGTAGCAGTAGTAGTAGTAGTAGTAGTAGTAATAGTAACCCTACTGAGCATTTGGGCTATGTGAACCTCCAGCCCTTCTAGTTCCTTTGCCCATGTTTGTGACTGTTGAAATTGGTTTACCCCATTCCTGGTACCAAATGTGTTAATCTGGGGTCCTGATTAATCTGGTCAGGATCTTTATCAGAATAGATTCAGGATCAACCAAAGTGAGACAATGTCACAAATTGATCGATTTAACAGTTTATTAATTATACATCTGATAGTAAATGGATGCAGAAACAAAGCAAGGCAAAGAACCTTGCCTTTCTGAAAATGTCTTTCATTTTGCCCATGTTTTTTCAGTCCTGCCTGATTGGTGTCACACTCTCCCCAGGTGCTCTTCCTTTAGGGCCTGTGGAAAGGAAAGGTTCCTCCTGTGCAAGCACCGGGTCATTGCTGACCCCTAGAGGGATGCGGCTTATTTCATGGCAGACTACAGTGGGGTGGTTTGCCATTGCCTTCCCCAGTCATGACTACTTTTCCCCCAGCAAGCTGGGTACTCATTTTACCGACCTCGGAAGGATGGAAGGCTGAGTTGACCTGAGCTGGCTACCTGAGACCCGGCTTCCGCTGGGATCGAACTCAGGTCGTGGGGAGAGTTTTGGTTGCAATACTGCCGCATTTCACCTCATCATGACTGCAGCAACCATGGGGATTGTCAGCTGTTAGGACGCTGTGCCCTTACTCTGGTTAGAGATCAAATGGACAGTGCAGGAAGGAGATGCAGACGCAGTATAGTAGCTTTTTCATTTTTTACAAATCTGGGATAAATTTCTCATGTGCTCTCCATCATTTACTGTTTATGTGCACATAAAGCACGAGAGAGAGGGAGGGGCCAATCTTGTTTGTTTGTTTGTTTATTTCTATACTGCCCAATAGCCGAAGCTCTCTGGGCAGTTCACAAAAATTAAAACCAAAGAACACACAATAAAACAATATAAAATATATAAAACATTAAAACCACAGTAAAACAATAAAATCAGAATAAAACCTAGCAGCAATGCAGGGATTTAAAATACAGTTTTAAAACAGCAAAGCTAAAAGTCTATAATTTTCCCAGGCTAAAATGCCTGGGAAAATGAAAAGGTCTTCACCTAGTGCTGGAAAGAACACAATGTAGGTGCCAGACGAACCTCACTAGGGAGCTCATTCCACAGCCAGGGTGTTACAGCAGAAAAAGCCCTCCTCCTAGTAGCCACCCGCCTCACTTCCTTTGGCAGGGGCTCACGGAGAAGGGCCACTGAGGATGATCTTAAGGTCCAGGCAGGCACATATGGGAGGAGGCGATCCTTCATATAACCTGGCCCCAAGCTGTTAAGGGCTTTGAATGTTAATACCAAATGTTCCACTCAGAACTCACTGGCCAGGGATGGGATGGGTGGCATTCCAGAGCCTTTTAAATCATTGAGTTCCTTGGAGGAAAAAAGGCGGGATATAAATTAAATAAATAAATATAAACACTTTTCCAAATTTGAAGTGAATGGACTCCCAAAATAGTTAGTTGAAACTAGCAGTTTGGCCACCATGCTTCTGTTTCTCAGTGAGAATCGTCTGAGAGGCAGTGTGGTGTAGTGGTTAGAATGCTAGAGTGCCATCTTCTGTATTTGTAAGGAACTGTGAACTTGCCAACATTTTCATTTGGATTGCTCTTGAGTCCTACGTTGTTTTGTTGAACTGTTTTTGAGACACATGCCAGTAAATGTCACCCCTGGACTCTGCTTGGTTGTTATTTGACACCATGCTGAGCACCACAGCTATTTATTAAAGGATTAATTGGAAAGACACCCAACTGAATCCATGGGTCCTTCCCTCTTTACACAAAATAAGGAGGAAAGCATCACATTTAGGGTTCGACTCTCTCTTTGTGATTGAGCTTTTCCCCAGCTCTAGTACAGATCCTTTAACAACCATCATTGAAGGAGCCCTGGAATCTAGTTTGAAACCACAGTACTAGAAAACACACACACACACACTCATCCCATGCTGGGTTTCAGCTTCTGGAGACACAGCTCTCAGAAGAGGTTTTTTTTGGGGGGGGGGCGTGCAAGGAGCTGCAGCAGGAGGAAGGTGGTAGGAGAGTCCCCATGTGCAAACAGAGTTCCTCTCATACTCTTCTGGATTGAAGCCAACACCTTCAGTTTGTTTAGGCTGAAGAGTTGTGATGATGATGATTATTAAAAGGACTTTTAACAACAACCAGACCAACAATGCCTCTCTCAGCTTTCAGGCCCTCAGCCTCACTGGAAAGAGCCAAGGGAGAAAGTCCTGGCTAATCGTCTAGGGGACTTTTCAGAAAGCTTAAGCAACCAGAGAGGCTATAAGGACAGAATGTGGTCAAAATAGTAAAAGAAACAGCACACACCCCACCACCACTATCCCTCAGCCACCTCCTGACACTGAACCACACTGAGAAATTTCTCCCCAAACTCTCCCCTCTTCCCACAATTTTCAGGTGCAATTTCTTGGTGCCTCTTCCCACAGTGAATGGTAAAAAAAATAGATAATTTGGCCCAGTGCTAACCAGAAGTGAAGGATAGCATCCTCTTTTAGAGAGAAAAAAGAAATCTAGGAAAACTGCTTTATCCTGCTTATATCAACAACAAAAAAGCATTGAAATGTGTTATTGTTTATTGCAAATATTTACATTGGGAAAAGAATGGTCTCATCTCTTAACCAAAAGTATTAGAAGCCTATTGACATAATCCATGGGGAACTTCTGTGCAAGTCCATGGAAAAGCACAGGGGCGCATACAGGCACTACCACAGACAGGCAAGACTTCCATGAGGCTTGTGTAAGAAAACCCGGGTGGCTTCAACCCTGTATGAAGAAGAGAGGAAGGGCTGTAGCTCAGTGGTAAAGCACATGCTTTGTGGGCAGGAGGTCCCAGTCTGCTCCCACCCTGGCATCGCCAGAGCTGTGAAGGCCTCTTGTCCGAACCCTGGAGAGCCTCGGCCAGTCAGTGTAGAGTATACTGAAGTAGATGGACCAACAGGCTGGCTCCACATAAGGTACCTTCATGTGTTCCTCATACTGTGAAGAATGTGAAATGAATGACTCTTCACAAAGAGTTTGCCACCATTTGGAACTATATGAAAGCTTTTCAGCTGCCCGCCTTTAAAGCTTTCCTGATTTTTCTGCTGCAATTTGTTTTGTTATTTTATTTACTTGTATTTCAAGCCTTTGTGAACCATTCTGAGTATACTTGTTATAAAAGTGCAGGATATAAATGACAGAAAAGTGTTTTTAACAGCAACAAAAATCTCATTTCACACTAAAACTTTGCTACTCTCCCTTTAAGCATTCTTGGCCTGTGGGGCTTGGGCAGAATACTCCCTTCATTACTATCTGCTGGCCTTACTAACAAGGCAGAGGTGTGGGGATGGGTGAATACAGAACAGCATGTTTTCCTTGCCAGCAGCCCCCTAAAAGGAGGGTCTGAAGCCCATGTCGGAGACCGGGCAGAGGTAGGTCTGTCAGAGAACGGACGCTACATCTCTCTGGACCAGAAGCCAACCCCATGAAGGAATGTAAGGTGCAGGGCCTGTCTGGAGTTTTTGTCTGTACGTTTCAGAGATGCAGGCCAAGAAAAGTGGACAGCTTATAGGTTTTGCTTCTCATTTTTAGTGTATCCTGTTTGCTTCCTTATCCTACTCGTTTTGTTAATCTGTTAATATAATAAAATGTGTTTATTTAACAATTGGGTTCTTGCCATGTAACTTGGAGGTGTCTGACAGACCTCAGGTTGGGGATTACTCCCCACATGGCTAGACCACTCAGAAGCGCTACCCAGAGTAAGATCTGAATTGTAAGAGGATGGTGAAGGATATAAAGTAGGCCCCACTCCTGAGGAAACAATTAAAGGTAAAAGGTAAAGGTGTCCCCAACCAGTCGTGTCCGACTCTAGGGTGCGGTGCTCATCCCCGTTTCTAAGCCGAAGAGCCAGCGCTGTCCGAAGACGCTTCCGTGGTCATGTGGCCGGCATGACCGAACACCGAGGTGCACGGAACGCTGTTACCTTTCCCGCCGAGGCGGTACCTATTTATCTACTTGCAATTTCTTGCTTTCAAACTGCTAGGTTGGCAGGAGCTGGGACTGAAGACGGGAGCTCACTCCGTCACACAGCACTCGGGTCTCGAACTGCTGTCCTGCCGACCTTCCGGTCTGCAGTTCAGCGTCTTAACCACTAAGCCACCGCGGCCCCAATTACAATTGGAATTGGGAAACAATTACAAGAGGAAACAATTACAGTAGCCTTAATTGTTTAAAAATGTTGTGGATAAGATCTGATTTCTACACTTCTGATAGAGAACTTAGTGAGTATGGGTATCAATCCTACATTTTCTGCTTCTTTGGAATGTGGATCATACACAGCAATTTGGTAGCAATGGGTCCCTGGGAATCCAGTGTGCATGAGTACTGTTGATTCACAGCACAGTTTCAGGGGCTGTATGTGCAATTACATATGCAGTCATTACCAGAAGCGCACCTGTATACTTAGAGGCCATCAAGAGCACAACAGGACCAGACTGGTTGATAGTCCTGGGATTAAAGTTGTTGCCCTGGGAATGAACCCCAAAGCCTGAGACTTCGCAACCCCGACAGAATGGATCCTGGCTAGTTCATGATGCCTTAAAACAGGGGTGCTGAACTCTTTGTCTGAGGGCCAAATTCCATTTTGAAGAACCTCTCAGGGGCTGCCTTCTAGTGGTGGGCAGGGGCAAGGCAAAATACCAAACATATTGGTGTATTTTAGCTTAAAGCTCTTCCTGCCAGTGTTGGCTTCTTGTGATAAATGATTGAGGATGGTATTATTATTTCTATACCACCCATAGCAGAAGCTCTCTGGGCAGTTTATAAAGATTAAATTCTTTTCTTCTCTACATCGGGCTTTATTTTTAAAACATTTAGATTGTTTAATTAACTGCTTAGGCTCAAGAGGAACCCAGTTGTGCTTATTACAGAACAGCAGCAACTCGAGAACTTCCAACAACTTTTGCCACCCAAATAAAGCAAGCAGGAAGTTAGCAAGCAGCACATCCCTGACATCAGCTGTGAAATGTGTTTGCAGTTATACATAAATAAATGTACATACAGGAGCCAAAGAGCGGCGCTTTTCAATCTGCCTTCATGCAACATTTTCTACATCAGATTGGCTCACTGAGGGGTCACTCCATGTTGCAATGGATTGTGGGTGGTGTTCAAGGGCAGCAGTGGGCAGACTTCAGGCTTGCATGATCTACTTTGGTTTTTGACATTAACCCCAACGTGCATCAACCAGAGTCAGAGGCAAAATGGCATTTCAGGGGGTGGATTGAGATTGCTTAAAACTGGCACCCTCTGAGCACATTCTCAGGCCAGGGATTTCTTTTCAGTACCACAACCAAGTTCCCATCCCTTCAAACAAAAATCCACTCCTTGTTTCCCCTCAAGCCATCTTAATTTCAGCAGGGTCATTAGTTTGTAAAACAAATCATTTAGGCTACTGTCAAGCTGGAGCTGGTGTAGTTCAATTCCTGCCCCCCTCCCTTGACATCAGTGAGATGGAAACAGTTTAAGAAAACAAACCAGAAAAGGGACCAATACCTCGCATCCCGCCCTGCCAGCCTTATTTCCTGGGGCTCCAAAAAGGGAGCACTCCATCCCAACAGGTAGAATTGCTCCATGAATTGTTGCTATCACTAAGCACAGAGGACTCAGGAGCTCCTGCAGATCTCCTGTAAATCACTGATATATCTATGGATCATGATCTACTTTCTCCCCCACCCAACCCCCGCCTTGCCTTGGCCACCTACTCCATTCACACAGAGCAGTGGCTCCACTTGCTGGGTTTCACTCATTGCCTTGAATGAATTCAGGGAGTGCATCCTTCTATACACCCCTGTCGTTTCACACTTCAGATGAAGATGGGTACTAGTAGGTAATATGTATTTCAGGGAAACATCTTCATAACTATTAATTATATACAGCATTAAAAGCAATGTTATATTAAAACAATCACAATATTTTATTACATTTCTATAACGCCCAATAGCTGAAGGTCTCTGGTGGTTAACAACAATTAAAACGATAAAATAAAACATGATAAAGTACAATATTACAGGTTAAACTACAATATAAAATTACAAACCCAAAATAAAACCTAGAAGCAGTGCAAAGATATTTTTTTAAAACAGATTTAAAACAGAAATTGAAAGACTAATATGCCTGGGAAAATAAGGTCTTCACCTGGCACCGAAAAGAGGACAAAGAAGGTGCCAGGCGCACTTCTGTAGGAAGCTCATTTCACAACCGGGGTACCGCAGCAAACAAGGCCCTCTTTTTAGTAGCCACCCACCTCACTTCCTTCGGTGGGCGCTCCTGGAGAAGGACCACTGAAGTTTATCTTAGGGTCCAGGCAGCTGTGTATGGGAAGAGATGATCTTTCAAGTAACCTGGCCCCAAGCCATTTAGGGCTTTGAATGTTAATACCAGCACTTTGAATGGGGCCCAGACATGGACTGGCAGCAAATGCAGATAGAAAAGTACTGACATAATATGACTACATTGGCCAGTCCCTGTTAGCAATCCTATTTTGGACGAGCTGAGGTTTCCAGACTGTTTTCAAAGGCAGCCCCTCGTACAATGCACTGCAGTAATCCAGACAAGAGATTACCAAAGCATGGATAACTGTAGCTAGGCTATCTCTCTCCAGATGAGGATGCAGTTGGTATATCAGCCTAAACCAATAAAAGCTGCTCTGTACTACCAAGTCCACCTGTGCCTTGAGTGACAGTTCTGAATCCAAGAGCACCAGGACAGGAAGCACCAGCACCTCTTCCCAAGAGGAAATGGTTTTCCCTGTGTAGAAGGGAAAAGGCCATTGTGGTGGAAACAGGTCCAAAAGTGAAACCCCCTCTTGGAGCCCCCAAACATCAGCCATTCCAGGTGAGGAGATGCCCAGGACTTTGGGGGCTTGATAGGGAAGGGAAAATCATCATCATGTGATTGCAGTCTTTGTGGAGCGAGTGCCATTGCTTATATAGCCAAAATGGCACGACACACGCACCTGAGAGAGGTATCAACAGGTTTTGGGGTACCCGACCGGTTGCAGAAGTAAAAATGCATTTAGGAAAAACCGGAAAAGCGGGAGCAGGGGCAAAATGGAAAAGTAGGGGGAGGTAGTAAAGAGTTAAACCTGTTACTAGAGTTTTGTCTTCACTGGCTTACCATTCATTCTATGCCCATTCCAAAGTACTGGTTCTGAACTATGGAGCACTGCATGGCTTGGGAACTTGGTATTGAAAGGAATGACTCTTCCCATACGTACTTACCCATGCCCTAATGTCATCACTGGAGACTTATCTCTGAGTGATATTATTGTGGTACTTTGTATCATATTTACAACCTGCTGAAAATCTTATGTGTACATCACCCAGAGAACTATATTATGGGGGCAATCAACAAATATAAATAAATAAATTTAGAGGAAAAAAGTTTTATTTTTGAAATGGAATAATTAAAACACACCAGCCCAGTTCACATGTAAGGACTAACTAAACAACTCATAGTTAGTTGGGGTCGTGCAGCAATAAGCACATTGCCTCCTGCCCACTCGCCACTTCGGAGTTTGAACTCATAGTGTGTTGTTGAGTTAAAACCCAGGTTGTGTGTCCTTCAACAACCCAGAATTCCAGGTTTGGACTTTTGATGCAAAGCAGATATTGTAAGCAGGTGTCAGGCAGTGTACACAGTGCTCCAGCACAGCCCTCTTATTGGTGTTACGTGCAAACCAGGTCACATTCTAACAAAGACCAGCTAATAGTGAACCTCTAGTTATACAAATAGCAATAAAATTACTTCCTAAGGAATAGCCATGAAATCTGAACAGGGCTGAACTTCCTCCTCTTCAATTTTCTTGGTTTTCCTGGGCTTTCCAGATCCTTTATCCAATTTCTTACTTTTACTTTTGTAGATAGGGGAGCTGAGGAAGTCGGTAACTGTAAATGGGTCACCACGCCTCAGTTTGCTGCAGAGCGGAGAAAGGGAGGGAGGGAGAGAAGGAATATAATGTAGTTTGTCGCATGCAAAATGTTAACTTCATATTCCAGAAAACGGCATCCCCAGTAAGCGACCACAGGCTTCTGGACATAAGATACTTGACTTGTGGCAAAGGTTGTCCACGAACCTTGTTTTGCTTGCCTCTCCTGTAAAAGGGAGCTTGGCATTAAACACAAAACTAACCTGTTGATCTTGGGCTCTGCGTAGGAAATTTCCTTTTTTCTTCGTCTACTTGGGCGTGTTGGAGAGACTGCCAGGGGGATGGAATGACATGAATCTGGGCTGGTGTTAGTCATATCTTTCAATACTTTGTTTTCTGTGAATAGAGTTACATAAGTGATTGTGCTACACCAAAGCTCTCATCATACACACACACACACACACACACACACACACAAAATTCAAAATTGGGAGTTAGTTGGTCATTCCTTTTTGATGGCCTTCCCCTGACCGATTCTCATGAAACACACTTCATTCATTGGAAAGCTCTTGGCATGCAGACTGCATGAATAATAATGGTTTTCACTATAATTCAAAATTGGGAGTTTATGTCCATAAAGCTTTTTTTTTTTTTAAGAATTAGGCTACCTTCTATAACAATGTACTGTAAAGCTTTATTTTTAATATCAAAACAATGTCAAGTATAATTAAACAAACAATTAATTGCAAACTGGAGCAAAATGAAATATGACCCCCCCCCCAAGTCTCTGTACACCTTTATAAACACAGGTGCAAGCCAAAGTACAATGATATGCCAGTAACATATGGCCTGTAAATAAATCATGAAGAGACACCTACAGTTAAAAGTAACCTAGTCAAAGTTTAGTTATTGCTCAGAAAGGAAGTCTCTTGCCGTTAAAATTAACATTTAAAAGTCTCTGTACACCTTTATAAACACAGGTGCAGGCCAAAGTACCTACGGTTAAAAGTAACCCAATCAAAGTTTAGTATTGTGCTTGCCATGCACAATAACTGTCTGCATCAGGAAGCCCTCACTGGACAAGCTAAGGGCAAGCAGATCTTCCTGCCAAGGATCAGCCTTCTAACTCATCTCTCCTCTTCCAGTTCAAGCATCACCAGTTCCCAGTTCATCTGGCCCTTGCCATTAGCATCAACAAGAGCCAGGGAACAGACTGTGGACCAATTTAGCATCTATCTGCCTACACCTGTCTTCTGCCATATACAACTCTACATTGCCATAAGTCATGTGCACTTATTGGCAAACCTCAAGATTCAAGTCGCTAATGGACCAGAACAAGAACATTATGGTGGTTACCTGGAATTTACATGAAGAACACTGTATTTAAGGATGTTTTGTAAAGATAAAAGATGTTACACTTTGAATGTTTCAATAAATGCAGTTATGTTAAACCTTTTGTTAGATCTGATTTTCTGTGAACTTTGTTCACAGATAACCAACTGGTTTAAACCTATTTCTTAACCAAACTGTCTTTAAAGATGTTTTCCAAAGAGATGTAGGAGCATGTCAGCACTCTTTCAGACAGGAATGAGCAAGGTATGATTCTCCAAATGTATTGACCTAAAACTCTAGCACAGCCAATGGTGAAGGATCATGGGAGTTGCTGGCCAAAACATCTGGAGAGCCGCAAGTTGCCCACCCCTACTTTAAGGCATTATTGGCTGCTAATGCTCTCCTGTTCCCAAAGGGGTGGATCTGTTTTCCTTGCATAGGGTACCATCCAGAGCTGTACGCACACAAAACAAATCTGAGTGATCCCCTGTCAAGCAGCAATATCCAGTTCCATCATGGCAGCTGTGCAAAGCCCACACTGATCTGCCTGCTATCCAATCATACATGAGGGGGAAAATCACGTTCCCAAACAGAAGATAAGATATTCTGAGGTGCCTGCAAAAACTTTTTATTATGTCCAGTGCATTTTGGAAAGGACTTTGCTTCCTCAGGGGCTGTAATTAAAATGTAACTGCAAAACATTATTAAGGGTTTAAAACACTCCTTACCATCTATAAACATGCATACAAAGTTACAACAAATATATTCAACTGCATCCACCATTTACAAGCCATAACCATAAAGAAATTTGTTGCTTTGAGTAATATTAGATAAAAGCTCTAATTTATTGCCTTTACCTAATGATATATTAAAATGCACCCACAGGTTGAAATAAAAAGCTTCACCAGTGTATGGCATATGGATACAGTGTACACAGGGGGTGGATGAGTGTATTGTCCCTGCAGTAGGCCTTTCAATTTAGAGGTGCCAAGATAGTGATAAACCAGATCCAGGTTTGTTTGCAAGGAGACTTTATTGAGTGCTTACAGCACACAGGTGTACCCAATGGTTGGATCAGCCAACTTCTCTGAACACAGAGCCAAGGGGCACAATGGGTCTTATACTATACACGTTAGCAGTGAGGCAGCATGACAGCAGCAAGCGTTAATTAGCATTCATCTGCAACTTTCCCAGCACAGACTAACAGTGCTTGTTCAGAAGGAAAACAATCAGAACTTTCCCAGCACAGACACCTGTAGCTTAGCATAAACACAGCCTCACTTCACAGGCGCATCCTAGGCCCTGATAAGATAGCTTATTAGTATGGAATGTGCTGAGGCAGAGATATTGACCTTTGACTCATCTCACAAGCTCAGAGGCCCACTAGCAAGGAAACTGCACTTAATAATGAACCAAAGCAAAGCATTATGGATCTCTAGGCCCCTCTAAAACTACAGGTGACTTGTTTATATGCCTGGGGCCATTACAATGAGGAGAAGGAGTAATGTTTGTGTGCAACATCTCTAGGTGCCAATCTATCTCTTTAAAGAAGTACTGCATCCTGTACTTCTGTTCTTCTCGTAAAGTAGTAAGACAGCAGCACAGGAAGCACCTGTGTGGACATCCCCTTAATAGCTAATAATGTTCAAGAACCACACTGCCTTGAAGTCAGTGTATTATTTCTGATGAAACTGATAAGAACCCAAGCAGTGGATATTACGAAGCAGCAGGACATAAACATCAGCACAATATTCTTAGCTTAAATCTGTGCTTCTCAGAACTGGGTGATGGGTGGGTACTATGAAGAAGTACAAGCAATTTTCAAGCATTTTTAATTGGACTACTGCCACCCTCAATCCATGGGAAAACCTGTTTCTTCACTTTGTGTGGACTGAAACACAGATGGGGAAAATTTCAATTTGCCTATACGCCTTTTGCTTTCCTGGGCTCTCTTTCACAGTGACCAACCATTAGACAAGGGGCAGTTAGGCGACCTGGTGCCCTCCAGACACTTTGGAGAACAACTCCTACCATTACTCCAGCAAGTAAAGGATTAGGAGTTAATCGTTCAAAACATTAGACTGTGGTCTGGCTTTCATATTACTTACATAGCAACAAAGGCTCTTAACCAGGAATTGAGAAACTCAGGGTCCAAATCCAGCCCTGCAAGTTCCACAGATGGTCACATCTCCTTTCTTTGGCCCCACCCCCTTTCCCTCAAACACCGATTATTTGGTGGTTTCCTGGCGTTTGTGCAGTCCCCCTCCCCCCTCAAAAAGGTTGAAATGCCTCTCCTAGGGCTTAGTTACTGGCAGCAAGCACTTTAAGCTAAAACAGTCTGGTATTTTGGCCCCATCTCTGTTGCCTTTGGCCACACCCCATTTATGTTTGGCCCTTCCCACCACTGGAACGCAGCCCCTGAAAGCTTCTATAAAATTGAATTTGGCCCTTGGGCTGAAAGAGGTTCTGCACCCCCAGCTCTAAACTGACCAATGTGTGAGAACCCCCTAATCTCAGCTGCAGGAGACTAGGTTCATCTACCAACAGAAAACAAGGAGTGCATTGGGAACTGCAAGGAGAGCTGGAAGCAGAGTCTACCGGAGAACTTCATGCGTGCCCACTCCAATCCACATCTTGAGCCCCACTACGTTATCAATAGCCACTTTTCTCACTCACCATTTTCTTGTGGAAATGTTTCAGGAGTTACTTGTACTGTTTGTTTCTCATGTCTGCTGGAAGTCAATTGCTTCACATCATTTTTGTTCAAGTCTGTTGAGACTTTTGGCAAAGCAGAGGATCTTTTTGCACTCCCCTGGTCTTTAGCAGCTGGAAGCACAGAGCATGAATGACCAGAGCTCCAGCAACTGGATAACACAATCTTAGAATGGCCAACTGAAGAAGAATCAGGAGTGTTGGGGCAGACGGCTACAGAATCAAACACAGGTGGTGGTGCCTCGGTAACATCCATAATAAGAGAATCTCGCTGAGTTCTGGTTCTTGGAACCCGGAGAAAGTTCCATCCTGCCTGCTCTGCTTGACTGGTTTTACATTCTTCTGGACTTTGAAGGGCGGCATCAGAAGGCACACACTCTTCTGTCACATACTTTATAGTGTATGTTCTCTTCTTTAACTTGGCCATGGAGTCTACTCTTTTCTTTAAGTCAATCACATGGCTGTCAACACCCCAATACGTCCTCTGTGAGGAGCTGCTATTTGTTTTGTTTGAAGAATTGCTGCTCTGGGTGGTTGAGGACCCCTGAACCTTTGGAATTGTCTTAGCAGAGTTCCTATGAACATTGTCAAAAGGAGTCTCTTCATCATCCAGTGAAACTGGACACGCAGATGGTGTGCTCCTTGGAGATGCAGGACAGGTTGCGTTTGTTTGACTCATGGATTTAACACTGACTTTTGAGGTCTTATTTTTCCTTTTATTGACTCTTTGAGCATTTTCACTCGGATCAAACACATCCACATCAGTTCTGCAGTGCTCTCTTAGTGCACCATCCCTGCCTGGTTTGGGTGTTTTTCCCTTGTGGCCTTTTTTGGCTTTACTTTCTTGTGGTTGAGTTTGAGAGTGCATGTTAACATCTGCACTTTGTACTTCTATCTCACCAAGCTTATGTGGTACACCAATTTCTTCAGTCCTCCTCTTTGGCTTTTTACGCTTTACGTTCAGACCCAGAGTTGCTTCTCGGCTAGGGACCTGCGTTTGGAAACTAACCGACTGTTGCATACTGACAGCATGCAATGGTGCCTTATTGCTTAATGAGCTTGACTCTGGGCTTTGGAAGCAACTTCCTAGGTCCTCAAAGTTTTTCAAGTGTGTGTTTTTTTTACTTTCTTGTTCAAAGGAGGCACAATCGTTCTCATCATCTGGAGGACATGAATCTATCACATAGGTTCTTCTGCAACCTTTGGCTTTATTAGAACACTGGGAAGTACATTTTACATCATAGCCATGGCTTTTCACATCTTGCTGTATTTTATTGCTTAATGAGCTGGTCCCTGGGCTTCGGAAATGACTTTCTAAATTCTTCATTTTTTCCAAGAATGTTCTTTTTTTTATTTCTTGGGTCAAAGGGTTACAGCCATCGACATGGTTTGGAGGAGCTGGGTCCACCAAAGAGGATCTTCTGCAACCTGTGGTTTTGTCAGAGCACTGAGAACTATACCTCTCCTTCCAACCATAGCTGTCCAACAGCACTATTTCCTCCAGAGAATCCACTGCACTTGAATCTTCAGCAGGACATGCAGGCTTGGGAATGTTTATCTTGCTATTGCTCAGTTTGTTGGTTTCAGATAGTACTGCAGTATCCATTCGTCCATTACTATAATTGTCCATATTTCTTTTTGATTGGCTGATAGAAGAATCTCTGTCCTTTGTTCCAGCACTCACTGTTTTTAGAGCGTTGGTTTCATTTGCTTTGATCTTCTGATCACTTTTATTTTTAGTGCTCAGCATAACAAGCTCACCAACCTGACTGATGTCAAGACACTCTTTAGCAGCAGGCTCAGTTTCCTTTGTCCACTGCAGGCCATCAAGTGGCGCATTATCTGACTGCCCCATCAGAGAATCACCTCCAAATGCAGCAGATAATCCTGTTCTGCGCTTCTTTCTCTTGGTCACATGCCCAAATGACAACACCACGCTGTCGCTGCATGGTCTCACAACCTCCTCACACTGCTGCACTAGAGAATTCTTATGCAGGGCGGACAGTGAGCAGCTCCTAGAGCTTGGTGGCACACTCAAAAGGTTGTCTGCAATGACAAATAACTGAACTTAGTAGGTGTATGGAAGCAGAGACACCAAACAGCCTTCTTCAATTCCATAAACGTACCATTATGCTTGTAAGAACTTGTGTAGTAAGAACATATGAAGAGATCTACTTGATCTAACTAAGCGTCTATCTAGTCCAGCATCTTGATTCCAGTAAAGACTGGCCAAATATTTCTAGGAAGCCCACAAGTAGGGTGGGAAAACAGTCCTCCCCACACCACACTGAGCGTCCCCTGCAACAGCTAGTAGCATCAAAAGAGGCATCCGTCCTATTCCCCTTATAACACCATCACCATATCTAGGGGCAGCCAATTCTATCAATTATGTTTGTATAAAGTATTTATTTTCTCTGTCCTAGATCTACTGCCTGAGTTCTAGTTTCTAGTTCTAGTCTAAAACAAACGGGGGAAATCTGACCACTTTCTCCACACCATGCATAATTTGGTGGTGCAGAGACAAATAGTGTGATCCTACTCAGAAGTCAGTCTCTCTGTAGTCAGTGGGGTTTATTCCAAGTAAGTGTTTCTAGGACTGCAAGGTTGAGGGATCTTCTTGCAGGAAGGACAAGATACAAATATAGTAAATAAACATGCATACCTTTAACTCAGGGCCAGGATGTGGAACCTCCGGCCTATGGAGGTTCCTAATCCAGCTGGCAGAGATTCCCTCCAAAGCTCCTCGCCCTTTCCCAGGCCCTGCCCCCTCTATAGGGATGCCCAGTGCTAGCCTAGCAGAGGAATCCCTTATCTCCAATCAGTGATCAGAGATAGTTTTCTCTTGCCTTTTCATCAAATCCAGGTGAAGCAGTGGCTGTTCTGAATCAGTGCCTGGGCATGGTAATGGACTTGATGAAGGCCAGCAAACTGAGACTCAATCCAAACAAGACAGAGGTACTCTTAGTGGGTGGTTCATCTGCCCAGCTAAGTGATGTTCAACCTGTTCTGGAGGGGTTTGCACTCCCCCTAAAGGATCAGGTTCGTATTTTGCGGGTGCTCTTGGATCCAGAACTGTCACTCGAGGCACAGGTGGACTCGGTGGCACGGAGCACCTTTTATCAGCTTAGGCTGATAAATCAACTACACCCTCATCTGGACAGAGATAGCCTAGCTACAGTTATCCATGCTTTGGTAACCTCTTGTCTGGATTACTGCAATGTGATATACGAAGCACTGCCTTTGAAAACAGTCTGGAAACCTCAGCTGGTCCAAAAAGGGCAGCAAGACTGTTAACGGGGACTGGCCAATATAGTCATATTATGCCAGTACTTTTCCATCTGCAATGGCTGCCAGTCCACGTCTGGGCCCTATTCAAAGTGCCGGTATTAACACTGAAAGCCCTAATTGGCTTGGGGCCAGGTTACCTGAAGGAATGTCTCCTCCCATGTGTACCTGCCCAGACCCTAAGATCACCTTCAAAGGTCCTTCTCCAGGAGCCCCCACCAAAGGAAGTGAGGCGGGTGGCTACAAAGAAGAGGGCCTTTTATACTGTGGAACCCTGGTTGTGGGATGAGCTTCCCAGAGAGGTTCACCTGGCGCCTACATTGTGCCAGGTGAAGATCTTATTTTCCCAGGTATTTTGGTTATTTAGTTCTGTTGTCTTAAACCTGTTATTATATTTTAAATCTCTGCATTGCTGCTAGGTTTTATTTTGGTTTTTATTTTTGTTTTATACTGTAGTGTTACACTTTTAAGTTTTTATAATGTATTTAATGCTGTATTTTGTGGTTTTAATTGTTGTGAACTGCCCAGAGAGCTTTGGCTATTGGGCCGTATAGAAATGTAATAAATAAATAACAGTGGGGATTCCCAGGCTAGCAGGAACCAAGTGCCATCCAAAACTATTTGCATGCCACTCGCCATCCCAAGCAAAGCAGGGCATACACAACTTGGACAGCGCTTCAAGGAGCAGGTCCTTCAAATGCTGTCCAGGTCTCTTTCTCTCCATATAGGAAGAGGCATGGAGAAAGGAAAAATGGGCATGGGGGCATGGCATACTGGATATGTCTGACCAAGGGTGTGGGGAGAATCTGGCCCAAAAAGATCCTCCAACCCTGATTTAGGGCATTTCTATCCTATAAACACAAGCTTGTTCAGCTCTCATGCCTCCAGTGCATGCCCAGAAGACCACTGAAACCTCAGAGCGACCATCAGGAACACTCAAGTAAAGCTACAGGATACAATCTTAGACAATAAAAGGTAGTATGGTCCAGCGAATTTAGTGGGATTTACTTCTGAATAACCACGAATAGGGTTGCACTGAGTTCCTTATGCTCTTTGAAGGATACCGCAACAGTTCACTTGTATTTAAAACACACAGACACATAAGCCAGTACAGCTGAGTCCTGGTCTTCCTCCACAGAACTCAAGGTGGTGTACACTGAGATAAAAAAGGATTGTTAGAATTATCCCATCAGCTGAAGGAGGGACTAGCCCAAGGTAACCTAATCACTTCAGTTCTGAGTGGAGATTTGAACCTAGGTCTCCCTAGTTCAAGTCCTGAGCTGTCCATTACACCACAATTGCCTACCAATACTTAGTACTAGTATAAATGCAATCTTTTATAGTGCAATCCTATACATGTTTACTCAGAAGTAAGTTCCACTTTTCCAATGGGACTTACTCTCAGGTAAGTGTGCACAGGAGTGCAGCCGTAGTATTTTGTGATACAAGGTTAATCTGATGCCTGAACCCAGACAGAAATCAAACACTTTCAATGGCAAACAAATATAATTACATCAGGCACCAAGACATTACTACATCAAAAAAAGCAGAGCAAAAGCGGAGGGCTGGAAGTGATGAAGGCTAGAGAAAGGCTCCCCAGGCGACAAACTATACCAACTCACCTGGAATTGTGATGGCCTGGGGGAATAAAACACACACACAAAATGTCCATTTCCTCCTTCATATCTCTACCTGTAACTGCTCCAACATTGCACTGAGTATGTTGAAGAATTTAGAAGGAGTGTTTGGTATGGAATGCAGGCAGGGTAGGCCTTTTAGCATTGCCCATATTTAGTGCAACCCTCACAGTGTGATGCAATGAGTGGGGGTTCCATCCAGAGCTCCATGATGCAGCATTGGCTGAATCTCTCTGCCGTTTTCTCACCCACAGCCCATGAGTGACTTTTGTGGAAATAAGCAACAGCCATTAATTAAACTCACTGCATGGAAGGGAAAATTCCAGGTTGGAAAGCCACTAAATGGTTAATGCATGTAGGGAGTTGGGGTGTTGGTTTGGTTTCACTTTTGCCTGCTTACTTTGCCTGTTTTAGTTGTAAGAAGATGAGTATTAAGTAAAGGTCCTGTTTAAAGCTCGCAGTTGTCTTCTGTCTCAAGTGTGGTCAAACAAAATGTACTCTGCAACAACTTTAACATGGTACCATCACTTGGATTACACAAAGCCTAAGGACAACAGAAGAGATCTGACTGTTCCACGTTTACACATGCATGGGATTTAAGGGAATAAATTAAGTGTGATGCACATTAAATCTATTGCCCGGTATTGGATAGGCAACAACAAAGAAGGAAAAGGCAGGCTCTGGTGCTCAAAAAAGGAAAAACTATTGTGCTCTACACGTTTCAGAGGTGTCTCCTTCTTCAGCAGCTGTTCGAAGCCGTTCAGTCTCTGAGACTGAATGGCTTCAAACAGATCCTGAAGGAGCATCTCCAAAAAGCAGAGAGCACAATAAATTTTCACTTTTCCAGCACCGGAGCCTGCCTCCCCCTTCTTTATTATAAGTCCATGGTGCTTCTTCCCTCTTCACTCCTGCTTTCCAGTATTGGATAGGAACAGAATTACGTTTCTCAAGTACTACATTGCCAAATATTTCTACCTGGGCAAAAAATATCAGCCCCAGACCAGACTGGGAATTACAGCCATGCCCCTAGGTTAGATTGAGCCAAGACTAATTGGAAATAGGCCTAAAATGATTCTTGACTCAGTGAGGAAGAGACTGACGGAGCACAAGTATAATCATGCATATCATACATCTGTGCTTAGAAGGAAAAAATTGCCACTGACTGTACCTAACCTCATGACACAAATACAATGTGCAGCCCAACCCTATGCATACTTACACAGAAGTAAATTCCACCAAATTGACTTACTCAATGAGTACAAGGCTGCAGCCTTGCTGTGCCATCCTTAGAATATGGCTTTCCAATTACACACATCTCCAGTCAATATAGCCTAAGTCAAAGTAATTCTAGGAATGAAGCCGTATTTACCTCCGAGAATTGTGCTCAAGTTCAGTGCCAAGGCAGTGCCATCCACTTCACTTAACTTTCGACCATTGTTTTCATTGTTTGCCAAAGACTCTTCACTGAGACAAGAAGAGGAGAGCTTTCCTGCAGCAACGGGGAGCACACTCTTTGAAGACTCAACAACACCCGATGCCGGTATACCTAAGGGAAGCATTTGCACATTTGTGGAGATGCCCATTCCTATTCCTCTGCCATTTTCATTTTCTTCATCATCTACATGAGAGAGTGGAACTCTCAGAGACTTTGGCGGAGCTCTGAAGTGGGGAAAGTTAAATAGAAAAAGGGCAAAAGGTTATTTATAAGAGCTTCAGTACAGAATGCTAAAGAAATAAAGAGGTGAGCATCTAGTTCAGCAACTGCCAGGTTATGTGGGAATTATAGTTCCTATGTCTTCTGATTCAATTAATCCTGGTTTCAAATTTTTAAATGTTTTTATGTTTTATTATATTGTTGTATTTTACAGGTTTTCAGTTTTGTGAACTGCCCAGAGAGCTTTGGCTATTGGGAAGCATGTATTAAAATGCAATAAATAGGAAAAATAATAAGAATAATAAAATTAACTGGGCTAAAAGACACAGGAAGCTACAGTTCCCATGCACCCCAGCAGGAAAGGATGTTCCTGAGCATCCCAGGGAGGATGAGGCCTAAAACGCCCTTCCCATCTCCAGCCAGCCTTCCCCACCACTGGTTCCCCATTGCAAAGATATATTTGCTTAGGAAAGAAGGAAGGGGCAGGCAGCGAGAGCTGACTGACAGCAGCAAGACCATTATAATGAGCCAGTCTCAAACATTAAGGGGGGCTGGACTCTGTTTATAATGGTTGTTCAGAACTCCTGCAATTCCAGAATTCACCACCATCACTATGCAGAAGGCTGAGCCCCCAAGCAATGACAGCCCAAAGCTAAAATAATTGTATCTTTATATCTTTTAATGCCCAGGACCCTTGGAATAAATCAGGGATCTTCCCATGCTGACAGGAGTATCTTAGGCTCTGGTTCACATTTATGTTCTCCAAGCTGTGCTAATGAAGCTGGGAAAGTAAAGAGGGGACCCAGAGTTGAGCTCATTCATACATCTCATGAGTATTCAAGCTCGGTTAATTGTTCTTGTTTCTGTTCCTACCGAAAAGGGCGGCTGTCTCCATCCTGATCGCCTGCAAAATTATCAGTCCAAGTCTGTTTCCCATCATTCAGTAACAAAGAGCAGGAACCATCCTAGAGGAAAAAAGGAACATGGAAGAAATTGGTAAGGTTTTTAGCCTTAAAAAAACTAAATTGTATTTTAAAAATTGTATTAGAGCGTTTTTAGATCTTTGTGCTGCTGCTGGCTTTCATCTTGGTTACTACTTTGGCATCATTCTGTTATAGACTTATGGTTTATATTCTGTTTTTACTATGTTAATTGTATTTTATGGTTTTAAGCTTTGTCTTGTAAACTGCCCAGAGACCTTCAGCTAATGGTCAGTATAGAAATGTAATGAATTAAATAAAGCTACCTCTTACATAATGTTCCATTCTATTTGCGACAACCCATTCTAAAATTATAAAGGAGATCTGGGAGACTTACATTTGTTTTACATCGGCTAATGAACATAGAAAAAGAGGGGCCACACTTTCTCAAGATATTAAAATGATAATTTTCTTACCTCAGAAAGTCTGCTCAGCTTGATTACATTTTGCAAGCGGCTATCCATAAATTGCTGTAGTTCATCAATATATTTGTTCTGCACCCAAAGAAAAAGGCTAACTTATCCACAGATTCAGATATATATTTTTTAAAACTGCCAAATATTCCATGGAAAATGTAGGCACAAACAATAAGAGACTTTACAGCATTTCAAAGGAGTCATTGTAACACACATCTAATTTCCCATTTTTTAATTCTCTCTAGTTTTAAATTTGACCCTATCTGTTGTAAGGTATTTTAACTTAATTATTATTGCTACACCCCCAATCTTAATCTATAAAGCAATAGTTGGAATGACGTCCTTTCAGCTTATACAATCTTTATTTTCCACACTGCAGAATTTTCATGTATTTGTGATTTTTCATCACAGTGACATTTGGAGAAATTCTCATGCAAGTATTAGAAAATACATGTCCAGTATTTCTTCTGCCATTTCCAGCAGGGTTAACAACTCATGGATTCTTATTCGGAATATGGGAGTAGCAGTAGACTCTTAACACTCATAAAGACATCCCTCATTAAATTACAGTTTCCATTTTACCTCAGGTATATTTGTAGACCTCTGGACATAGAGGCAACATATTTTAAAAGCTCTAAAAACTGACAATTACAGTAAATTAAGTGTAAACAAACAAAAAATTTTTGCAACCTTTAGAGAAACAACAGAGCTTTTAATGGCATATCCTCCAGAAACATATACATATATATATTATCTCAACAGTCTTCAAAGCCCTCACTATTTTTAGGGAGCATGCCTAACACAAACCTAAGAATGCAAGTGAACAACGCTCACCCACCCACACCGCCTCAAGAGGTATAATAGGAACATTAAGCAAAATCCCTCTTTTATACTCTGCACATTTTAAGTGACACTGAAGGAAAAGCTCCTGCTACTACAGAGACATAGAACACGGCTGCAAATACTATACCACAGAGGAGAGCTTTTGACGCAGGCAAGCAATTTCGAAGTGACACAGCTCCACTTCTTTCTGCAGTAGCATCTTGTCATTGGTAAGCCTTTGAGCGGTTATCTTCGTAGCGTTGAGGGCCATAGCCAATGCTTTGTTGTTCTGTTTTAGGGAGACCTTAATTATAGAGGAATTATCTGTATTTTTTTTTTAAAGGGAGGAAAACATTGGATTTTTTATTTGCTTCATAAGAAGCTTTTTATTGGCAAACCCTTCCCCAAGTTTTACCTCATCAAGAAAAGAACATAACAGTAGAGACCCACAGCTAGACATCTGACTGGTAAACTCCAATCAGCACGTGAAAGTCAGCCACTCCACTCCCCAAGCAGCCTATTCCTTTACACTTCCTGCCTAGAGTCCCCCAACCTCCAAACTTTTCCTTGTACACCCAGTTCCGTTCCAACAGCATTCCTTATATGGAACAGCAAACGGCACAGAACACCTACCTGCTTTCCCTAGGATGTACGCAAGGGCTTTTTTGGTGGTGGTCCGCCAGCAATCCAAGTGGACTGGTGCCCACACTGCTATCTTTTTGGTGCCAGCTAAGACTTCCCAGTTCTCCCAGACTTTTCACTCTCGGAGGGAGAAATCCTATGGCCACTAAACAGCATATGGGAGGCCATAGGATTTTTCAGATTCCTGGATCCGAGGTCAAAGACAGCACTCCGACCTCGGAGCCAAGAATCTGCACTCCCTGCCCCCTCCTCCTCACAGTAAGCGCAGAGAGAACTGTGCTGGCTGCCTCTCCAAGTTTGGGCACTTGACCTTGGAGAGGAGAGAAAGGGGGCATGACTGTTGGTGGAGCGGGGAGGGGACTGGAGATGCCAGCTTATGAAGCATCCCCAGGCCTCTCCAGCCTCCTTCCCTCCTCCAGAGCAGCACCCCAACTAGATGGGTGAAAAAGCCCATCTAGCGAAAACGCAGATGATCTCCCCCACTCCTCCCATTCTGCATTGGATGCCCATAAGCCTGAGTTTAGAGGCTTAAGAGGTTCAGCATAAGATTGCACCCTAAAAGCCTTTTTAAATATTGTAGTATTTTTGTGTTTTATTATCCTAGTCCCTGCAATGTGATTTTGCCTCTTATTCCTGATACTGTATTTTATACTGTGTTGGCACATTTATTATTTTTCTATTATTGACTTTACTGTAATTTTATCTGGAGTATTATTACTGTAAATCACCTTGAGAAATTAATTTTATGAGGCATTTAATAAATTTAAATAAACAGAAATCGAAGATTTTTCCTTCAGAACCGCCGTATGGGTGCGCCAAGTGAAACCTTTATCTAAGTCCTGGAAGTCAGTCCACAAAAGCTACTCCCGCTCAGAAACCTTTGCAAGACACTAACCTATCATAATTGTACTGTACTGCAACTTACAGTACAATTGGCAGCTTGAAAGAAAGCCAACCTTTCAGTTTACAAGAGCTTCAGTGCCTGGTTGGCTGGAGGTTACTTGCTAGGCACAGAGCATTTTAAGTGGAACTGCTACTTGCAAGCCTGCTTTATTCTGCATAACCACTCAGCAGTGTTTATCCCAGAGGTGTCTTAGTCACTTCAAGTTTGAGCATGTGGCGAGTCAGCCACATGCTCCTGATGGTGGCAAGCCAGATGTGTGAATCAATCACTACAGACAGAATTAGACTGTCAGCCACACACCATTGCAATCCTACTGTAAGTCAACACTTGTCAGGGGGTTGTGCTCATCAGCCCTCTACGAGACAAAGAATAGCATTCTATCCAAGTAGACAAAACAGTAGATTTTGAAGCCGCCTTATTCAGAGCTAAATCATTGGTCTGTCTAGCCCATTATTATGTACTATGACAGTCACCAGCTCTCAAAGTGAAGTCCTTCCCATCTGGCTGTTACCCAAACTTTTTTTTTTTAAATGGGGGTCCTGGGAACTTAGCCTAGATCTTCTGTGTGCAAAGCACATGCTCTACCATAGAGCTTTGACTGAACAACTTATATTATGAACCCAATTCTTATTGGTCTCCTCCTGGGCAATCAGGATTACCAACCTCTAACAGAGGAGCTGCCTATGCTTTTAACACCTGCGTGGCAGGGTGAGGTTCAACAGAGGCAGCATCAGCCACTATAACCATGCAGCTATTAAACCCATAAATCTATTTATTTATTTATTTATTGCATTTATACCCCGCCTTTCTCCCTCTCGCAAGGAACTCAAGGCGGCTTACATTATCCTCCTCCTCACCGGGAGGAGGATACTCCCCGGGATACTCCCCGGGATACAAAAAAAGTGCAAGAGGCAGGAAGTGTCACGTTTCACTTGACTGGGGCTGAAAACGCAGCTAAGGCCAAAGGTGAGACTTATAAATCCCTTTTCTTGAGTGGCCAGGTTTTCCCCAAACCTGCTATCCAGGGTATCCTCTCTGCTCCTCCTCTGCTTAAATAAGCACAGTGTTTTCTGACATTGCCAAGAGATGCACAGTTTCACCAAGACGGGCATTCTCTACATCAGAATCATGCAGTTTCACAACATTGTATCATTATATCGGTATAATTTGCATTTTCGTTCAGCACTATAGGAAAAAAATGTTCTGGCCATGTCCTATAGAACTCAGGGGTGGGCAAGAAGGTAGATCTCCAGATATTTTCGACTTCAGTTTCCAGAAGCCCCTGCCATCATGGCCAGTGATCAAGAATACTTGGAGTTGGTCCAAAGTATCTAGAGATCTACTTGCTACTCATCCCTGTTCCACTGAAGCCTGAGAGCTCAACTCTAGCAAATTATTTTAAAATGTTGCTACTTACTTATTGTTTTTGTTCTGATCTTTGATGCAAGAGAAGCATTCAGCTTTGCAGTCTTTAAGACACCATTTTTCTTTTCTTTCATCCGTTCCCTGACTCCACTTACAGAGAATAGGGAGGATGTCTCTGCTAGTTCCCGGAGTGACATTTTGCAGACAGTGCTGGCAATTGTTCAGAGAAAGAATCACAGAATCAGCATAACTTTCTCTTTTCCCATTCTGCTATTATCATAATTTATACAGCACTGCTTTAGTTTCCAAGACACTTAGTAGTCTTTAGCATTTTTTCTCCTCAAAGGTAGGTCACAGTTATTCTAATTTTACAGATGGGTAAGGCTGAGGGATTGATGACGAAGGAATACAGAAGCCCGTTTCAGATGTAATGTGAAACCATGGTTTGTGCTAACCATCGCTAAGAATCCATACCATAGTCTGAATTTCTGGATGTGAGGCAGAGCAATGACTGTGGTTTGTCAATTGCCCGTGAATTCAGACATTACAGCAAACCATAGTTAACATAAAATGTTGTTTGTAACCCAGCTTCAAACTGTAATCTCAGATCCCGGTTTGTTGGCCCCAAGCAAGCCATGATTCATGGGCAGGCTCAGATGTAACACGAAACCATGGTTTAGATAAACAATCCATGGGTTTGCATTACAGCTGAACCCAGCCAATGAATCTTGGTAGAGGTGAAGCTTTAAATCAAGCTCAGCTGTACCAAGACCAAAGATAGCAAAGCAAGTCCAATTTGCTATCCATTTAATACCTTTAACAATTAAAATGCAACATGTTTTTCTATCCTCATTCCTCCTTTCCCCTTGTCTTTTTAATAACAAGAGTCATCAAACTCTTGTAACAGGAGTTTCTAGTGTCATCCATTTTTCTGACCCCATATGTTCCTGGTTACTTAAGCTGCTCCTGCTTGCAGGAGGAGCCAAATGGGACCGATCAGGCAGTGTGCACCAGCATGCTTTCTTGTGAAAGATAAGCCAGAGTCTCGAAGAATCTGCCTTAGCGTTTTGTGTGAATGTGGCTTATATTTAACATAAACTCCACATCCAAATCTGTGCTGCAAAGGAAAACCCAACAGCCATACTGCCCAAACAAACAGATAATGTTACAGAGGTTAACATTACGAAACCACTGCTCCAGTTATGAAGTTAATAAGAAGGGTGATAAACACCTCTCATGCATGGGGGGGGGAGCCTGCCAGCCATGCCCCCCACCAGTTGTGCACTTGGCAACCTGAGAAGGAGCCCTACAGATGTACCAACTAATGGGCAAAGAATCATAGAATCATAGAATAGTAGGGTTGGAAGGGGCCTACAAGGCCATCGAGTCCAACCCCCAAGAGGTCCTCCATACAAGCAGGAATCCTGGACCAACCAGGCTCCACCCTCGTGCATGCCCCTGGATGCATATATGGCCCCTACATATAGTCACTGAACTTATGGCCAGCATGCATTAGCAATGGGGCTAACCAGCATAACCCCATAATTCCATCACATGTTGAAACTGTAGAGGAAATACAGTATTTTTAATACCCCCTTTGAACAAGATTCTTTGGAAGTAAAAATTAGCATATTAATGAAAGGGCAGGGCTACAACCGCTCTCCCTGATGCACTAGTTTTTTGTTTACAGATAATAAATGGGGGGGTGGGAGATAAATTAATCAAAAACTGGAGGGGCAGTCTGCTCTTCCACACCAGGGCTCTTCCACCACATCCTGCTGTACTGCATAGGCCTGGCTGAAGTACAGAGAAATCAAGTGATATATTCCTGCATTTGGGAGCCTGCCCCGACATACAATAGTCATGCAGCCCAGCTCTATGCATACTTACTGGGAAGCAAGTCCCAACTAAGTGCGTACAAGACATCCGCCATAAAAAGCAGGTTGCGTCTTTGTACAGAGGAATATAGTGGCTAGAGAGTCATATTAGGGCTCCCGGAATGACCTTGGGCCAGTTCCCATGTCTCAGCCGAACCTACCCCACAGGGTTGTTGCGAGGATGGGGGCGGGCGGAAGGACCACGTTCACTGCCTCGATTTCTTGGAAGAAATTTGAGATATAATGCAATATAGAAATAATAATGCATTGATTTCCAGGGGATCCAGGGCAGGAAAGGCATCGGAGCAGGCTCTCCCTGTATTCTGTATTTAACTGATACGGCGTTGTATCTTTCAAAGACGCAAGTAAGTGAAAAGTGGGCGGGCAAGGGTCAGTGTTTAACCCGCTCCCCCGATTAGTATCGTCAAATTAAGAGCGAACACAACTCTTAGACTTACCGGTGTTCATAAAAACTCCCCCCAGCAAGTCTTGCAGCTCAGCCCCACTTTATATTCCCCTCTAGTCCTTCAAACGGACTAGACTTCCTGCTTAACAGAATTGTGGGAAATGTAGTTTAGAGTTAATTTTGAAAGAATAACAACAGCAAAAGGGATTGCCGGGTTAACAGAGGAGTATCGACGCATGCACTGCTTTGAGCCGTCTTCCTTCCTTCCTTCCTTCAATCGCAGCGTACACCCCGGACAGCCTTCGGGTTCTGCTCCAGGTCTGCCGGTAAAGTCCACGCTCCAGAATATGACGCCTCTGTGCGGTTTTCATTTGAAATTCGTCATGTGATCCGTTCTCAACCGTCTTTCCACGTGAGGATTGCCTAGCAACAGCTGATGCCTCCGCGCCCCGGCAGGATCGGCAAAAAAAAAAAAAGTTATAAAAAAATGTTTTTAGCCAACATCGACTCTCAAAGCTTCACAAACTCCAGAATCTGCGGTTAAGGTTTAGGGGTCGTTGCCCTCTTTAACGTTCCTCCTAGAACCTTAACAGCTGCGCAACAGGCAGAAAGTCAGTGGGTTAAACTTTCCTCATTACACAGCACCTCTGGACGTGAGGGAGTGTTGAAATAGTAATAAACATTTATATACCACGTTAGCAAAGCACAACGAACATACATTATTTTCTTGTCCCCCTGACAACAATCATGTAAATATTGGTATATGGAAGGGAGCATCACTATTGCTTCCTTCCATATATCAGATGAGATGGCTGAGAGAGAGAGATTTACCCAAGACCCAGTGCAGTCCCATATATGTCTACCCAGAAATAAGACTCATTGTTTTCAGCGGGATTAATCCTTGGTAAATGTGTACAGGATTGCAGCTTTAGGACTCAATCCTATGCATATTTAGACAGAAAAACATCCTACAACTCCCAGCGTTCCCCAGCCTTCCACAGGGTGGCTGTGGGATGCTGGGAGTTGTAGGACGTTTTTCTGGCTAAACATGCATAGGATTGTACCCTAACTCTCTATGATTTGTTTGTTTATAATATAGCATTATCAGCATGACCCCTTCACTGATCACTGCCTTGTTGTGGCGAAGGGGCTTGCGCAACTCAGGGAAGCCATAAGCTATGCCGTGCAGGGCCACCCAAGACGGACAGGTCATGGCGGAGAGTTCTGACAAAATGTGGTCCACTGGAGAAGGAAATGGCAACCCACTCCAGTATCCTTGCCAAGAAAGAATATGTGATATGTTCCCCATGGAACGTATCACAAGGCTAAAAGAGATGACGCCGGAAGATGAGCCCCTCAGGTCGGAAGGTGTCCAATTTACTACTGGGGAAGAGCAGAGGGAATTTCCAAGTAGTGCCAGAAAGAGTGAAGCGGCTGGGCCAAAGCCGAAAGGACTCTCAGCTATGGATGTGTCTGGTGGTGAAAAGAAAGTCCGATGCTGTAAAGAACAATATTGTTTAGGAACCTGGAATCAATGAACCCAGGTAAGCTGGAGGTGGTCAAACATGAGATGGCAAGATTGAACATCGACATCTTGGGAATCAGCGAACTAAAATGGACAGGCGTGGGCGAATTTAATTCAGGTGACCATCATATCTACGACTGTGGGCAAGAATCCCTTAGAAGAAATGGAGTAGCATTCATAGTCAACAAAAGGGTGGGAAAAGCAGTATTGGGGTACAATCTCAAAAATGATAGAATGATCTCAGTACGAATCCAAGGCAAACCATTCAACATCACAGTAATTCAAGTCTATGCCCCAACCACTGAGGCCGAAGAAGCTGAGGTTGATCGGTTCTATGAAGACCTACAACACCTTCTAGAACTAACACCAAAAAAAGATGTCCTTTTCATCATAGGGGATTGGAATGCCAAAGGAGGAAGTCAAGAAATCACCGGGATAGCAGGCAAGCATGGCCTTGGTGTACAAAATGAAGCAGGACAAAGGCTAATAGAGTTTTGCCAAGAGAACACGCTGATCATAGCAAACACTCTTTTCCAACAGCACAAGAGGCGACTCTACACATGGACGTCACCAGATGGTCAATATCGAAATCAGATGGATTATGTCCTTTGCAGCCAAAGATGGAGAAGCTCCATACAGTCAGTAAAAACAAGACCTGGAGCTGACTGTGGCTCACATCATGAGCTTCTTATTGCATTATAGATTTAAGGGATTAGACCTGATAGACAGAGTGCCTGAGGAACTATGGACGGAGGTCCGTAACATTGTTCAGGAGGCAGCAACTCAATCCATCCCAAAGAAAAAGAAATGCAAGAAAGCCAAGTGGCTGTCTGATGAGGCTTTACAAGTAGCTGATGAAAGAAGGGAAGCGAAAAGCAAGGGAGAAAGGGGAAGATATATCCAACTGAATGCAGAGTTCCAGAGAATAGCAAGGAGAGACAAGAAGGCCTTCTTAAATGAACAGTGCAAAGAAATCAAGGAAAACAATAGAATGGGAAAGACTAGAGATCTTTTCAAGAAAATTGGAGATCTCAAGGGAACGTTTTGTGCAAAGATGGGCATGATAAAGGACAAAGAAGGCAGGGCCCTAACAGAAGCAGATGAGATTAAGAAGAGGTGGGAAGAATACACAGAAGAACTATACAGGAAAGATCTGAATGTCCCTGATAGCCATGATAGTGCAGTCACTGAACTTGAGCCGGACATCCTCGAGAGTGAAGTCAAGTGGGCCTTAGGAAGCATTACTAACAAAGCTAGCGGAGATGACAGCATTCCAGCTGACCTATTTAAAATCCTAAAAGATGATGCTGTTAAAGTGCTACACTCAATATGCCAACAAATTTGGAACACTCAGCAGTGGCCACAAGACTGGAAAAGGTCAGTTTACATTCCAATTCCAAAGAAGGGCAATGCCAAAGAGTGCTCAAACTACTGTACAATTGCGCTCATTCCACATTCCAGCAAGGTTCTGCTCAAAATCCTACAAGCTAGGCTTCAGCAGTCTTCAGCAGGCTTTAGAACCGAGAACTACCAGAAGTACAAGCAGGGTTTCGAAGAGGCAGAGGAACTAGAGATCAAGTCACCAACGTTCCCTGGATCATGGAGAAAGCAAGAGAATTCAAGAAAAACCTCTATTTCTGCTTCATTGGCTATGCTAAAGCCTTTGATTGTGTGGAACACAACAAACTGTGGCAAATTCTTAAAGAGATGGGAGTACCAGACCACCTTACCTGTCTCCTGAGAAACCTGAACGAGGGTCAAGAAGCAACAGTATGAACCGGACATGGAACAACCGATTGGTTCAAAACTGGGAAAGGAATACGACAAGGCTGTATACTGTCACCCTGCTTATTTGACTTATATGCAGAGTACATCATGAGAAGCGCTGGGTTGGATGAATCACAGGTCGGAATTAAGATTGCTGGGAGAGTTATCAACAACCTCAGATACACAGACAATACCACCCTAATGGCAGAAAGCAAAGAGGATCTCAAGAGCCTCTTGCTGAGGGTGAAAGAGGAGAGTGCAAAAGCTGGTTTGAAACTCAACATTCAAAAAACGAAGATCATGGCATCTGGCCCCATCACTTCCTGGCATATAGAAGGGGAAGAAATGGAAGCAGTGACAGATTTTAGTTTCTTGGGCTCCAAGATCACAGCAGATGGTGACTGTAGCCATGAAATTAAAAGCTATGGCAAACCTAGACAGCATAGTAAGAAGCAGAGACATCACCTTGCCAATAAAGGTTCATATCATCAAAGCTATGGTTTTCCCAGTAGTAACGTATGGCTGTGAGAGCTGGTCTATAAGGAAGGCTGAGTGCCGAAGAATTGATGCTTTTGAACTGTGGTGCTGGAGAAGACTCTTACGAGTCCCCTGGACTGCAAGGAGGTCTAATCAGTCAGTCCTAAAGGAAATCAACCCTGACTGCTCATTGGAAGGACTGATACTGAAGCTGAAGCTCAAATATTTTGGCCACCAAATGTGAAGAGAAAACTCTCTGGAAAAGACCCTGATGCTGGGAAAGATTGAAGGCAAAAGGAGAAGGGGATGGCAGAGGATGAGATGGCTGGATAGCATCACCGATGCAATGAATATGAACTTGAGCACACTCCAGGAGAGAGCGGAGGACAGGAAGGCCTGGCGTGCTATGGTCCACGGGGTCACGAAGAGTCGGACACAACTTAACGACTGCACAACAACAAATCATCAGCAGGTGTGGCATTTTACAGACATTTTACAAAAAAGACTGCCCCAAGGAGCATATAACAGAACATTTGCCACATGAGAGGCAATAGAGGGAGGGAAGATGGAGATATGGGTAAGCAAGGGAAGAATATGCCTTCAGCTCACTTAGGCATTTAATAGTTGCTCGTGCTCATTTCCTGCCTATCACTGGGTCCCTCCTCACCTCAGAGAGGCCATCAGCCCTACGTTTAGGCTGCTAATTTGGGGTGCCATGAAAGGGCAGCAAATTTTGGGTTATTTCATTGATTATAATTGTATTTTTACTGCCATGGTGGGGTTGAAGCAATTGTATAATTTTGTGTCAGGTGCCAAAATACCTTGAGCGATCCTCGGTATTATATACCCTCGGAGGGTGGTGCCATTTGCTGCTCCATCTCAGGCCCTAAAATGTCTTGGGCAAGCCCTCATTAGAACAACCTACCCATGAACAGAAGAGGAAGAAGAAGCCAACTGTTGTAACCACTACCTCTTTAAGGGCACACTCCTAGACATGTTTAGACAGAAAAAAAAAGTCCTACAACTCCTAGCATGCTGGGGGTTGTGGGACTTTTTCTGTCTAAACATACATAGGAATGAGCCCTAAATAGCCTATTTTTCCTCTTTTAATGATATGTTATGGTTCTTATTCATCTTATATAAGCTACTCGGGAAACCTTGTTGGCTGAAGTGTGGGTTAAAAATGCCTTAAATACATAAAGAAAATAATCCAAGCTGTTAAGGACTCAAGAACCGTGTCAAGGGAGGGGATAGCAATTCTGCCTACCTGTTGGGCTACAACATGGAGTATGCTGGGAGTTGTAGTTGAACACATCGGGAGGGCACAAGGAGTGTTTCTACATGAGGCTTTCATTGTGCACTCATGATTCCTCACTCACGGTAGTTTGCAGGTCTCTTACACGACATTGTCATCTTCCACAGCCTCTCTCCGCTTTGCAACCTTTATTGGTGGGGGAAGGGGGCTAAAGAAAATAGTCTGGCATTTTTTCTGAATGGCATTATAAATCCCAGTGTAATGGTGCAATTCTGCTATACCACATTGCCATCTAGTGGTTGTGTAATGGAACATATAGAAAGGCAGAGAAAGAACTCCCCTGTAAAAAAAAAAAAAACACGTGTAAAGGAGCTAGGGCACTTCTACATGAGGCTTTTATCCCGCACTTTTACTCGGGCTTCTGCTTCCAGACTCTTTGTGGGATTAAGATCAGCTCCTTTACACATACTTTTTCTGAGTGTGTGTCTTTCTCTGCCTTTCTATGTTTCATTATACACTGACTAGATGGCGCTGTGGTATAGTGGAATTGTGCAATTACATGCTATAATATAACACCATTCAGAAAAATAATGCACTTTCCTTGATCTAAAAAAACCCTGCAATAATGGTTGCAAAGCACAGGAGAGGACCTGGAGGAGGAGGATGTCATGTAAAGGACCTACAAACTACTGTGAGTGAGCAATCATGAGCACACAATAAAAGCCTCGTGTATAAAGGCTCCATATCTTAATTCCACAAAGAATCCAGAAGAAGAAGCCCTGGTAAAGGTGAGGAATAAAAGCCTCATGTAGAAACGCCTCAGGCTGACGCAAGCTGTTACAATGCAATATTTTCTTGGAAGTAAGTTCAATGGAGTTTGCTCCCATGTGAATGTGCATAGACTGCAGTCTCAGTCATCTAGTGGCTATCACAAAGGTGTTGATCAGTTTTCCCCCTGGCATTCACCATAAAGTATAATATTCTTCCATTTCAAACTCTAGCTTATGCAGTTAAGAGTCAGATTCTATGCAGAGTTAGAAACGCCTGAGCCCATTGTGTGCCTAAGTAAGTCTGCATAGAGTCAGGCTGCAAGTGTCTGTAGGAATGTATCAGTTATCTGCACTTAACCCCTTGCTTCCTTTTGATGCAAGTGGTTATTGACACAGACTGTTCACATCCACCAAGGCCTGTGGCAGAAGAGGGACCAGTTCTCATTTACCAACCAGCTGTCAGTGTTTCGGGTAAACCGTTTAGATGTGAAATCCAATGCCTTAGCATGTAAAAGAATCTCTTGGCACTCCAGGCCAGGAGCTTGGCCCAAGGGAAACTGCTTGCTGTTTTTCTTTTTCTTAAAATTTCAGCTCAGGAGTATTGTGTTTCTAAGCAACAGACAATGCTTGGTTTCCCTAACCAAGAGATTCATTCCTGTTAAGGCACAGCTGCACAAGCAAGAAGAGAATCACATCATCTGGACTGAATGCTTTTCTAACGAAACCAAGCCAGAGAAATTCCAGAACCCGAATCTTTTTCATACTCATTGCATAGAAAGCCGGAAAGAGGTAATGGGTTATTTCTCATCCATTTAAGATGCTATTGATATGTTACAATTTTCCCCTCGGTTGTTGTCAGGGGATTTACTTTCTTCACTACTAGCCAGCCAGAAGGGAGTGTACAATTTATCCCATTTTGCTTTCCAAATGAAATCCTTGTAACTGTTGAGTTTGTGTGTGTGTGTGTTATACCGAGAAGCTCCCTTGAAACCCCACATTTAATTTAGCAGTGGAAATGCAGTTTCATTAGGAATGTGTAGACCTTGCTGGACTACCACACTGATTTATGACAGTAAAGGATCTTGGACAAAAATACCCTGGGAGTTACACAGCAGTTGCTTGCAAAACCTTTAACTTTCTTTCTTTATTTTGGTTCACACATCAACTGTGTTTAAACTAAAGTTTAATGTGTATTATGTATTCCAATTTCATTTACAGATAATCTGAGGAGATTTTCTAATAGAATGCATTGTGTTTTACCAGTTTTTTTACAGGGAAATATAATCATTAGTATATAGTTTGAATTTAATCATTACATTGTTAGTATATAGTGAACATTCTTGAATCCTGGAGTGTGTGTATGTGTGCACACATGTGCACTCAGAGGAGCAGGTTTGTAAAAGCACAGAGGTAAAGAAGAATGATATATGAAACTTGTCTGTGTACAAACATGTACAAAATCACTAAAGAAGCAATCTTGTGGCCCTTAGGCATTGTCTGACGAGCCATAGGGTAGTGGGGATTCCCTCCTCTGAGGTTCTGGCTAACCTCTGGAATTTTGCATTTAATTGGGCATATCTCCCCCTATCACTGTTGCCTTTTGCTTTACTTCTTTCTTGGGCTGCTTTCAGTGTCTCAGCAGACAGCCATCTTGCCTTCTTGGTTTTCTTTTTCTTTGGGACGTTTTTTGTTGCCACCTCCTCAACAATGTTGTGAACGTCTGTCCATAGTTCTTCCAGGACCCTATCTACTAAATCTAGTCCCTTAAATCTATTCTTCACCTCCACTGCATATTCATTAGGAATATTAGTGAGCTCATATCTAACTGATCTGTTGTTGTTGTTGTTGTTGTTCAGTCGTTCAGTCGTATCCGACTCTTCGTGACCCCATGGACCATAACACGCCAGGCCTTCCTGTCCTGCGCTCTCTCCCGGAGCGTGCTCAAGTTCATATTCATCGCATCGGTGATGCTATCTAGCCATCTCATCCTCTGCCGTCCCCTTCTCCTTTTGCCTTCAGTCTTTCCCAGCATCAGGGTCTTTTCCAGAGAGTTTTGCCTTCGCATTAGGTGGCCAAAATATTTGAGCTTCAGCTTCAGTATCTGTCCCTCCAGTGAGCAGTCAGGGTTGATTTCCTTTAGGATGGACTGATTGGACCTCCTTGCAGTCCAGGGGACTCGTAACAGTCTTCTCCAGCACCACAGTTCGAAAGCATCAATTCTTCGGCGCTCAGCCTTCCTTATAGTCCAGCTTTCACAGCCATACATTACTACTGGGCAAACCATAGCTTTGATTAGACGGACCTTTGTCGGCAAGGTGATGTCTCTGCTTCTTACTATGCTGTCTAGGTTTGCCATAGCTTTCCTCCCAAGGAGCAAGCGTCTTTTAATTTCATGGCTACAGTCACCGTCTGCGGTGATCTTGGAGCCCAAGAAAGTAAAATCTGTCACAGCTTCTATTTCTTCCCCTTCTATATGCCAGGAAGTGATGGGGCCAGATGCCATGATCTTCGTTTTTTTAATGTTGAGTTTCAAACCAGTTTTTGCACTCTCCTCTTTCACCCTCAACAAGAGGCTCTTGAGATCCTCTTCGCTTTCTGCCATTAGGGTGGTATCATCTGCATATCGGAGGTTGTTGATAATTCTCCCGGCAATCTTAATTCCGACCTGTGATTCATCCAACCCAGCGTTTCTCATGATGTACTCTGCGTATAAGTTAAATAAGCAGGGTGACAATATGCAGCCTTGTCATACTCCTTTCCCAAATTTAAACCAATCGGTTGTTCCATGTCTGGTTCTTACTGTTGCTTCTTGACCCTCGTTCAGGTTTCTCAGGAGACAGGTAAGGTGGTCTGGTACTCCCATCACTTTCAGAATTTGCCACAGTTGGTTGTGATCCACACAATCAAAGGCTTTAGCGTAGTCAATGAAGCAGAAATAGACGTTTTTCTGGAATTCTCTTGCTTTCTCCATGATCCAGCGAAAGTTGGCGATTTGATCTCTAGTTCCTCTGCCTCTTTGAAACCCAGCTTGTACTTCCGGTAGTTCTCAGTTCGCATACTGCTGAAGCCTAGCTTATTTATTTATTTATTTATTATTGCATTTATATCCCGCCTTTTTTCGTCTTGCAAGGAACCCAAGGCGGCTTACATTATCCTCCTCCTCTTGTAGGATTTTGAGCATCACCTTGCTGGCATGTGAAATGAGCACAATTGTGCGGTAGTTTGAACACTCTTTGGCGTTGCCCTTCTTTGGAATTGGAATGTAAACTGACCTTTTCCAGTCTTGCGGCCACTGTTGAGTGTTCCAAATTTGTTGGCATATTGAGTGCAGCACTTTAATAGCATCATCTTTTAGGATTTTAAATAGCTCAGCTGGAAGACTGTCATCTCCGCTAGCTTTGTTGTTACTAATGCTTCCTAAGGCCCACTTGACTTCACTCTCGAGGATGTCCGGCTCAAGTTCAGTGACCGCACTATCATGGCTATCAGGGACATTCAGATCTTTCCTGTATAGTTCTTCTGTGTATTCTTCCCACCTCTTCTTAATCTCATCTGCTTCTGTTAGGGCCCTGCCTTCTTTGTCCTTTATCATGCCCGTCTTTGCACAAAACGTTCCCTTGAGATCTCCAGTTTTCTTGAAGAGATCTCTAGTCTTTCCCATTCTGTTATTTTCCTCGATTTCTTTGCATTGTTCATTTAAGAAGGCCTTCTTGTCTCTCCTTGCTATTCTCTGGAACTCTGCATTTAGTTGGATATATCTTCCCCTTTCTCCCTTGCTTTTCGCTTCCCTTCTTTCGTCAGCTACTTGTAAAGCCTCATCAGACAGCCACTTTGCTTTCTTGCATTTCTTTTTCTTTGGGATGGATTTCGTTGCTGCCTCCTGAACAATGTTACGGACCTCCATCCGTAGTTCCTCAGGCACTCTGTCTATCAGGTCTAATCCCTGAAATCTATTCCTCACCTCCACTGTATATTCATCAGGGATATGATTGAGGTCATACCTGAATGGTTTAGTGGCTTTCCCTACGTTCTTCAATTTCAGCCGAAATTTTGCAAGAAGCAGCTCATGATCTGAGCCACAGTCAGCTCCAGGTCTTGTTTTTACTGACAGTATAGAGCTTCTCCATCTTTGGCTGCAAAGGACATAATCCATCTGATTTCGATATTGACCATCTGGTGATGTCCATGTGTAGAGCCACCTCTTGTGCTGTTGGAAAAGAGTGTTTGCTATGATCAGCGTGTTCTCTTGGCAAAACTCTATTAGCCTTTGTCCTGCTTCATTTTGTACACCAAGGCCATGCTTGCCTGTTATCCCGGTGATTTCTTGACTTCCTACTTTAGCATTCCAATCCCCTATGATGAAGAGGACATCTTTTTCTGGTGTTAGTTCTAGAAGTTGTTGTAGGTCTTCATAGAACCGATCAACCTCAGCTTCTTCTGCCTCAGTGGTTGGGGCATAGACTTGAATTACTGTGATGTTGAATGGTTCGCCTTGGATTCGTACTGAGATCATTCTATCATTTTTGAGATTGTACCCCACTACTGCTTTTCCCACCCTTTTCTTGACTATGAGTGCTACTCCATTTCTTCTAAGGGATTCTTGCCCACAGTAGTAGATACGATGGTCACCTGAATTAAATTCACCCATGCCTGTCCATTTTAGTTCGCTGATTCCCAAGATGTCAATGTTTAGACTTGCCATCTCATGTTTGACTACCTCCAGCTTACCTTGATTCATTGATCTTACATTCCAGGTTCCTAGACAATATTGTGCTTTACAGCATCGGATTTTCTTTTCACCACCAGACACATCCACAGCTGAGTGTCCTTTCGGCTTTGGCCCAGCCGCTTCACTCTTTCTGGCGCTACTTGGAAATACCCTCTGCTCTTCCTCAGTAGTATATTGGACACCTTCCGACCTGAGGGGCTCATCTTCCGGCATCATCTCTTTTAGCCTTGTGATACGTTCCATGGGGTTTTCTTGGCAAGAATACTGGAGTGGGTTGCCATTTCCTTCTCCAGTGGACCACATTTTGTCAGAACTCTCTGCCATGACCTGTCCGTCTTGGGTGGCCCTGCACGGCATAGCTTATGGCTTCACTGAGTTACGCAAGCCCCTTCACCACAACAAGGCAGTGATCTTCCCTATTCTCTTTAGTCTGATTACACATGGTCATTTTATTATTTTTACTTTAAAAATACAGCATCACATATATTTTCTACAAAATGGTGCTTATTTCCAACTAAATGCGTTTAGCATCAGAGCCGCCAAAGCAAACACCATTTTATTCTTGTAGTCATAGTTAATGGGTTTTTGGGGAAATAAAAAAGTATGGAAGAAGCGGGGGTCAAGGGAATTTCAGAATAAAAGCCTCATCTTGAAGTGTAACACACATGTGTATATTTCTTTAAGAATTGTGGACATACCTGCATGTGCTCAGTAGAGAACTGATGTGTGGGTCTCTCTCTCTCTCTCTCTCTCACACACACACACACACACCATTATGGGCAGGGAGCAAGGAGTAAAAAGGAAAGTAGACACCATCCTCAGGGCAGTTAGGAGGTGATGGCTAAAGGAGAAGGTGGGCATAGGTAACTCCTTTCTGTAAGGCCCTGAATCCCTAGGAGCAGGGCTTGAAAGTTTCATTTCTGTGTGAAAATGTCTGGCAGGCACTTTCTCAAGAAGAATGTTCTGGAAAGGCAGTGATTTCAGCAAAGATCCAATCTTTCTTCATAAAGTAGCAGAGAAAGTTGCAAGAGAAAGAGAGCTGCAAGAAAAAGACTGACTTAAGCGGACAGTACTTTAAATTTGGTTTTGGACTTGTTTTTATTTTATTATATATGATGGCACTTAACATTTGAAGATTATATAAATATATATATACACACACACACACTATATTCTGTAAGAGACTGGTAAAAGTTATTTGCATTAGAATAGATACCTTTGCTGTGAGTCCCTCTAGAAATCTTGTATTAAAATCCTTGGTTTAGAGTACATAGAAAGCAGACTGAGAAGAGATAATAGTGGCTGCAAAAACACCCGTCATCTCTGACTCTGAAATAGTTATGTGATAAGCCTACATTTAGTACTGCACCTGCATGCTCTGCTGCAAACATTGATAAAGTTACTCTCATTATAATATGAATGGTTAGAAATATAGAAAACACCATTATTGTTAATGATATGGTTATTATTTGTGTTTATATTCTGCCATCAATATACATTGCACTTTACAGGGTAACATAAAGCAGACAAGACAGTTTAATTTATTTACTTTGTTTGCAACATTTCTATTCTGCCCGCCTATCAGCAAAATGCCCTCTGAGCAGTTTACAAGTAAAAGTTAAAACCATGAAAAATAAAAATAAAACAGACCTAAAATCCTAAAATAGTTAAAACAGCATCAGAAGAAAACTAGGAACAGACAACAATAGTGCAACAAACATAAAACGCACTAAAATTAGAAAGCCTGGGAAAATAAAAAGGGTTTGTAACTGCCAGGTGAGCCTCACTAGGGAGAGCATTCCACAATCAGGTGCTACTGCTAAAGAGGGCCTCTCCCTAGTGTCTGCCTGACACACCTCATTTGTTAGGGGCACCTGGAGAAGAGCCTCAGAGGATGAGCTTAGGGGCTGGGCAGATATAAATGGGAGGAGACAGTCCTTTAGGTACCCTGGCCTCAAGCAGGTGAGGGCTTTAAAGGTTAATACCAGCCTTTTGAATTGGGTCTGGAAGCTGGGTGGGATCCAGTGCACATCACAAAGCACTGGCATAATATAATAATATTACCCACTTAACAATCCCAGTTAACAATCCTAACACTGCCCTATTTTGGACTGGCTGAAGGTTCTAGACAGCTTTCAATGGCAGCTCCACATATAATACATTGTAGTAATCTCACCAGGAGATAACTGAAGTATGGTTAACTGCAGGAAGGCTATCCTTGACCAGAAAGGTTCGTAGTTGGTATATCAGCCTTAGCTGATAAAAGGTGCTCCAAGCCACTGAAGCTATCCCTGCCCAAGAGCGTCCTCAAACTATGTGCCTGATCCTTTAGGACAGTGCATCACCCTCCAAAACGAGTTGAAAATCACTCAGCTGGTCAGATAAACCACCCACTAATAATTCTTCCATCTTGTCTGGATTGGATCTCAGTTTATTGGCCCTCATCTAGACCATTACCGTGCCCTAGCACTGGTTCAGAATACCTACTGCCTCAATGTGAATTTGATAAAAAGGAGAGGTAAAGCTGGTTGTTATCTGCATATTGATCCACATCTCCAGATGATCTCACCAGCGGTTTCACGTAAATGTTAAACAGTATGGGAGTTAAAACAGAGCCTTCTGGGAGTTCTGTGGGAACCTTACACTCTAAACTTCTGGACTTGACCATCTCAGTAGGAGTGGAACCACTGCAATACAATACCTCCAACTCCAAACTCAGACAGCCTATCTAGAAGGATACCTTGGTTGATGGAATCAAAAGCTGCTGAGAGATCCAAGAGAATCAACAGGGTTGCACTCCTCCTGCCCTTCTCTTGGCCGAGGTCATCCCTCAAGGAGACCAAGGCAGTTTCCGTTCCAAAACCAGGCCTGAAACCTGACTGAATTTGAAATGGAATTTCAACCATGCCCCGAAGAGCTTACAAACCGAGGAACTTATCATGACTTCCTTCTAGTTTTCCTTTTACTGACTTGCTGTTTTCAATAACTTCCATTTGTTTTTTGTACATAGTTCTAATTCAACTGGATCTCTGAAGTTGGTTTTTACTATAATCAGTTTTGATACAGGCAGAATACTTACAGCCATGGAAAGAAGGCGCTTGAAAAAAAAGATTGAAAAACTCTTGTAAGTACTGCCTGTAACCTATTTTGTATTCTGTACTTTACTTTGATGTAGACTCATGCATAGATAATAGAATCATAGGGTTGAAAGGGGCCTACGAGACCATTGAGTCCAACCCTCTGCTCAGTGCAGGAAGCCTGAGTCCCAGGCACTCTCCCATCACAAGTACTAACCAGGGCTGACCCTGCTTAGCTTCTGAGATCAGACGAGATCAGGCACATCCAGCCTATCAGCACTAGGTATATCTAATACTTGTGCTTTATACTCTGTACATCCAACACACACAAATAAATAAGAATGCACTGGATGGCTGAGATGGCCTAATAAAAAAATTACTCTTACAGGGGAGATTATGTTGGTATCAAACTTCGGGAAAATGAATTTGACCCACAAGGAAAAAGGCAAACCACCTTTCTAGATGACCTGGTAAGCCTGATACTCTTTTCCTCTTCTGATCTCATGCTTTCTTTCCTAGCTTTATACAAGGCCTGAAATATCCTGCTCTGAGAGAAAAATACGAAGTGCTTGCCATTGCTACAGGTTACCCAAAGGAGAAGAGACAATAGGGAGAGCTCCGTTAACACAAAGCATCCATATCTATTGTCCTGACCTACCGCTCTTCTTTTCTCTTTTTCCTTCAGGAATTGAGTGTAACGAAAAAACAAAGCACATGATTACACTGCTTGTGGAGGGTACTTTGACTCTTGATTGTGTCAGCTCCCTGCTGATGGCAGACATGTTCACTGGACATGCTGGTTCACCAGCAGAGGTGACAATCTAACTGTTTCCAGAGGGGCAACGATGTTAGTCTGTTGCAGCAAAACAACAAAGAGTCTTGTGACTCCACTTAAGATTACTTTGAGACATTTGTTGGGCATATGGACTGCAAATTCAGGAGGAAGAATGTTCCACTGTTTCACATGTATTTGCTTTGATTTGTGTGTATATCAAGGATGGGAAACCTCTAACTCATGGTCCAAATTTGACCTGCCAGGCTGCCCATCTGGCCCACAGAGCCTCAGGGGAGGCCCCTCCCTGAAGCCCCTCTGTCTCTCCAAAGCCTTGCCTCCTGAAGGCTATCTGGGAAAGGAATCTCTGCTGTTATCTCTGATTAGTGATTGGAGATAACAGTGGGGATTCCCCTTAGCGTACCACTTCCCCTCCTAATTGGCAGGGCGAGTGGCGCACAAAGTGGGGGAAGGTGCAGGGCAGGCTAAACTGCCCCATCCAAGGCTCTGGATGGAGGAGCACTCCCCCAACCTGTGCATTAAACAGGACAGCTTTGCTTTCCCCCAGTTGGGGAAAGCCCCCACACAGTGAAGCCAGGTCCCTGACCCAAGCGCTGTCTAGAGGAGCTCTGGTCGGCACTTCACGCAGGGACTGGATGGTGTCAGTGGGTGTGGCCCCACCCCTGACATCATCCAGCCCACTGAGGGCTCAATGGGGAGTCATACAGCCCCCACCCCACCCCAAGATATACTTCTCCACCCCTGGTATAAATCCACTTAACCAATGCAGAAGCTGTTTGCCAAAAGCTCTCTTTGAAGAGTAGTCAGTCAAGACAATGCAAGAGTAGACAAAGCAATGCAAACCCTGTGTGTGAAGAAACCATGTTATTTGACACTTCTTCTTTTTTTTAAATTCAGGCTCACTATGACTTGGCTGTAAGTGTTGCTTTGCCTTGGCTCAGTGATCCAGAAGCCCAAATGCCTTGGGTAAAAGAAAAAAAGTAAGTGAAGGAAAAGAAAGAATTTGATCTTGTAGTGAAGCTATTAATTTGCATAGTCTAATCCACCATCTGCTTACGAATTTATGTTTAAGCCGGTTAAGCTATATTGATCTGAATGGAGTCGTGCCCACCTTAAACTCAGGTAGTTTAGATCCATTTGGGTTTGTACACTGTTGTAAGGTCATCTTACTCATCTCCACATCATCCTTGTGATGTTAAACTGGTCAGTATTATGTTGAGGGACATGAATCCACATGAATCTGCACTTCTGGGTCACATAGGTTGCCAAATAATCCTTATGGTATCTGGAGACCCTTATGCTTTGGAATAAAGGGCAATCCCTTGAAAAGCCTCTCTTCATTTATGAGAGCCTTTTAAGGGATTGCCCCTTGTTCTGAAATCGTTCTGATCCATAAATATAATGAACAATGCTTATTCCAGAATGCTACAGCTCCCCAACATAAACATGATGGCTCCTTTATTCCAAAACACAATATATCTGGAACATAAAACACAACTCCACCATTAATCCTCTTTAAAAAAGAAAAAGAAAAAAGTTGAAATGGGGTTCCTTGGCCTATGCAGGATTTGAGCATGGTACCCTCTTCCTAAGTTTCATCATATGGGTGTGAAAGGCACAAAACAGATTGCTTTTTTATATGCTAGGTAAACCTACCTAACTCCCCATTTTTTCTGATTTCATCTGGACAGGAAACTGCTACTGCATCGCCGATATACCTATCCCAACCGGATTGAGAGAGAGGCAATGATTTTATCATCTTATGCAGGGATGCTAATGGTATATCACTTTTTAAAAATACTGTTTGTTTCATAGGTAACTCTGTATCTCTGTGTGATGTGGACCTGCACCCAGAAGGGCTGTCACTTTAAGAATCCCATGCTGTTGGCCAGCATAACTAGACACCATTTTATTACACCCTCTAAATCACATACTTCTGGGCTTCCTTTAAATTCATAAGGTTGCCTCATGGAAAAGGATGAGCCACATCCTTGCCACTTCTCACCTTCTCAAGGTGATCCCCAGCACTGATTGCCTCTTTACTCTGACATTGCCTGTCTATGTGCAAGTTGCACCTATTTTAGGCACAGCGCATCCCTTTGACAGAGAGCCCCTTAGCTGTCACCCATGACCCTCCTGATTAGATGACATAAAACATGGAATATTTGCCCATATATGTTGTCAGTCATCAACCATCTCAAAAGGCTCCACAGAATGCCAAAATGACCCTGACTCTACAGAGGTGTAGAATCATAGAATAGTAGGGTTGGAAGGGGCCTACAAGACCACTGAGTCCAACCCCCTGCTCCGTGCAGGAATCCAAGTCAGAGCATCCCTGAGAGATGACTGTCCAGCCTCGTCTTGAATGCCTCCAGTGTGGGAGAGCCCACCACCTCCCTAGGTAATTGGTTCCATTGTCGTATTGCTCTAACAGTCAGGAAGTTTCTCCTGATGTTCAGCCAGAATCTGGCTTCCTGTAACTTGGGCCCATTATTCCATGTCCTGCACTCTGGGATGATCGAGAAGAGATCCTGGCCTTCCTCTCTGTGGCAACTTTTCAAGTGCTTGAAGAGTGCTATCATATCTCCCCTCAGTCTTCTCTTCTCAAGGCTAAACATGCCCAGTTCTTGCAGTCTCTCTTCATAGGGCTTTGTTTCCAGTCTCCTGATCATCTTGGTTGCCGTCCTCTGAACCCTCTCCAGCTTGTCTGCATCCTTCTTAAAGTGCAGTGCCCAGAACTCGACACAGTACTCCAGATGAGGCCTAACCAGTGCTGAGTAGAGGGGAACTAGTACTTCCCGGGATTTGGAAGCTATGCTTCTATGAATGCAGCCCAAATTAGCATTTGCCTTTTTTGCAGCCACATCACATTGTTGGCTCATATTCAGCTTGTGATTGACAACAGTTCCAAGATCCTTCTCGCTTGTAGCGTTGTTGAACCACGTATCCCCCATCTTGTAACTGTACATTGGGTTTCTTTTTCCTAGGTGCAGAACGTGGCATTTATCCCTATTAAATGTCATTCTGTTGTTTTCTGCCCAGCACTCCAGTCTATCAAGATCACTTTGAATTTTGTTTCTGTCTTCCAGAGTATTAGCTATCCCACCCAATTTTGTGTCATCTGCAAATTTGATCAGCATTCCCTGCACCTCTTCCTCCAAGTCATTAATAATAATGTTGAAGAGCACTCTGTCAGGAGCGCTCTGGCGGCTTCTCCCAGTAGATTCCAATAGCCAACTCAACACAGATGAAAGGATTTCTTTTCAAAGCTTTAATCCTTTTACAACTTAATGACTCTTTCAGATGCTAATCACCAGCGACTAAAGCAAGGAACAGCAGGGTAGCCTAAGTTTCAAGTAGTCAGTTGATCCCCGTTTGAAAGAGAGTCACTTGAAGACCCAGAACTTATGGGCTAGGGAGAGATCCTCCCTCTTTCCCTTGGGTCCATCGGAGGCAGCCGTTGCTTGCGCGCCAAATGGGTGCTATGCCTCCTTTCCGCGCCTACCATCGCTCGTCGCTCTTTGCATCTGCATTGAGTGTCTGAGAAGCCCCCCTCCCTCATTCCCTCGCTATCCAGGTCACTATCTATCTCTGGAATGCTGGCAGGAGGAATCTCTGCCAGGTGCTGAGCCTGTGAGGGATGAGCTGGCCCCTCTCCCATGGATAGCTGTTCCTCCTCAGAATCCGAACTGCTCTGAGGCTCTCTGGGCTCAGTTTCCACCCTGACATCCTGGGCCCAGGACTGAGCCCTGTGGTACCCCGCTCGTTACCTCTCCCCAGTTTGAGAAGATCCCATTGATAAGCACTCTTTATGTTTGACTGCTCATTATGGTTATATCCAATGTTAGTCCTACTTAAACTAAATTAATTGAAATGAATGAGACTTCAGTGAGACTGACAACATTGGATATAACCGTATATACTTAGGGAGACAGGTATGCTGTTTTATTTTATTGCATACTAGCAAAAGGACTCAGCTTTGCACAGGTTGGGAAGAGCCTTTAGTTTCATACAACAAAGCCTTACACACCTGTCAGAGTTGGATACAGTGAAGCCCAGTCTAATACTCTAACCACTACAGCACCTCGGGGGGGGGGGGGGGCTTGGCAGGTGATCTTTAACATGTGAACTGGGCTGTCATAAGCATGTTCCCATTTTTGTCTGTTAAAACTTGGAGGGTTTAGGGGTCAGATTCTGGAGTGGGGAGGGGATTCAGAGCCTCCCCCTGCCATAACAATGCCCAGCGTTTTACTTTTCTGCATAGAAATGGATGACAGTCATTCTTGAACTTAATCTGGGTGGTGGTGGTGGTGGTTGGGGGGAAGATTCCTGACTTCCTCCTCAAGGCTTGGAGGCCATGTTGGATTTGAGGGAAAGGGTCAAATAGCCATGTTTGGAACATCAAGTATCACTATGATGACCCTTGCACTGCCAATGGCAATTATGGATTTGGAGGATGGGGGATGGGATTGGAGAAAAGACTTGAGCTTTCTATCCCTCCCTGTCCACCACTTGAGAGGCGTGGAGGATGCTTAGCTAGTTTTATATGAAAAGAAGGATGTTAAAAAGTAAAATTAACCTGCTGGACTGTTTCTACAGAATAGCCTTCCTATTGAAGATGTCATTGGGATTTATAACACTGGACCTTCGGCAACACACTGGCAGAGTTCTGCCAAAGTAAGTTACATATGACGTATTAACTTGTCACCATTTTTATTAGGCTGTTGGTGGTAAACAGGCTTTCTCTACTTCTGGGGGCATTCATCTACTGATATTAGGTTTGATCCACCTTCCCTGCCCCTGTTATAAGTTTAATCATATTTTCATCCCACTATTTCTTCAACAAGATAAGGAATAAATGCAACCAAATGGAGTTACACATAGTATGGCTGCATTTGCCATTAATTTCAACTTCAGCTCCTGCCATCTCCAGTTGGAAGCAAAGAAGGAAGGAGTAACAGGAAAGACCTCTGCCTGAGACCCCAGTTGCTCCTAGTCAGAGAAGGCAATACTGGTTAAGATGGAGACATTGTTTGACCTAGCACAATGGAAGCTGGTGGCTCTGATTTTGGTGAGGCTGTGATTCCATTATGGATTTTAGTGAGGACCAGCCAGAATTCTAAAGGAGCTATCCAAGGTGCTGAACTCCAAAATGGCCCTGCAGAAGGCAGGTTCCTATCTTCGTTTGAGTAATATTGTCATTCATTACTTAAATGAACTCCCTTCCCTGATGACTTTTAATAAAACTTCAACAACTGTCACTAAAAATACAATTGATAATATTGCAAGTAATGTTTCACAGTCATGGAAAAGGCTGTGAAATTTGTCTGTGTAAATGGGTATGGATGTGAGAAAGAAAAAGCATAATCTCATTTTTGTAATAAATGAGACAATGTATTGTTTAGATGCTTCCCTCAAATCTTGAAAGTGGTTTGCTCTTGGTTATTGATAATTGTTCAATGAGGAATGGCTTTATTGCATTTTCCATTGAATTCTGGCAAAAATGACTTGTTTATCTTGCTTTATGCTCAGAGTGGACATGAAGAAACCAACAAAGTGTCTGTACAGCTAGCATACATACAGATGAAAAAGTTTTCTATATTTGTGTAATTGACCTTCTGGGATCCTGAGGGGAAAGTTTTATTCTTTTACTATCTCCTACATAAGCTGATATACTCCTCAGGCTAAAATGCAGAAAGGGGAAAAAGAAATGAAAAAAGACACACTTTTGCATAGAGCTTGATACCAGTGGATACTTATAATATGTAGAACAAAATATTATCTCAGGGCCGATCTACATTGCGCCCGCCATCACACCGAAGTCGGGGTCCTGTAGGGTTAAACGCATTTGCATTAAAACGTGATTATCCACACTCACCCATTTTCCCCGTTGCGGTTCTTGATTGAGAACCCCGTTGCGGTTCTTGCGTGAGCTCGGTTCACACTCGAGAACTGTGCTGTTTTCATGCTCTTAAAGACAGCGGCTCTCATTGGAGGAGCAGAAACTCTTCCTGTTTCTGCTGATTCACCGCCCACCGTCCCTCTCTTCCTCTATCCCTCTGTGTGTGTGTGTGTGTGTGTGTGTGTGTGTGTGTAGGGATGGCATGAGCATCCTGTTGGGGCTCGAAGCCCAGTGAGAGCTTGTCCCTTGCCGCCACCACTGTAGCAGGTGGGGGTGGAGGGAAGAAGGAGGCACCTATCCTCTTCTCCCCCCACACCTGCTGGAGGCCAGGGCGAGAGGCTGGGGGGTGTCTGCCGATGCTCTTTTCCCTGCACCAGCTCTTTTCCCTGTGCCAGCCCTTTGCAGCCAGCGTGAGGAAGAGGGGCAGCGGTGATGGCACCCAGCGCTCAGGTGGGGGGGGGCGCTGCCAGCATCTTCGAAGCTTCAAAGCTGCACAGCTTCGAAGACCGTGAGATGACATTGCATAGGTTCCTCAGCACTCAAAGCTTTATCACCAACAAGGAAACAGTTGGAGGTACATGTTCTTGTCTGATCTTGGAAGCTCAGCAGGGTAGGCTCTGGTCAGAATTTTGGATGGGCGACTGCCTGGGAATCAGGCTTCCTGCACTGAGCAGGCGGTTGTTCTTTCCCTTCAAATGACACTGTGACCTCCTTCTATCCCCTGCTTTGGCTTAAAAAAAAAAAAGGATCACAACTGAGTACCTTTACACAAGCTGCCTTCCCCCCTTCCCCCCCCCATTCTCCCAGTAGTTTAACTGGTGCTGTGATGTTTTCTCGCAGCCCCAATCCTGGGCACTCACTTACTTGGGAGTAAGCCATATTGAACTCAGTGGAACTTACTACTGAGTAGACATAAGATCACCCTGTAAGTCTGCAAGCCTTGAGTAAGCCTCATTGAGCCCCATAGGGTGCTCTGGAACAAAAGAGGACATTGCTTCTGAGCTTGGTGGGGTGGGGGATCAGAGGTGTCTCCCTTCATTGCAGGGAGGCATTTTACCCTCTTCTCCCTCCGACTGAGAAATGCAGAGGCAGGAGACGCTCAGGTCTGGGAGCGGGGGTTGCTTGCTTCTTCGAAGACTGCCCAGTGAAAAAGTTTATGCTTGTGTGCGGTGAAATCAGGCTGGAGAAGCCACTATTCTTCGAAGATTTGAAGATAATGCCTTAAATTAAAAAAAAAAGAAAAAAAAGATCACTTACAGGGTGATCTTATGTCTACATAGTAAGTTCCATTTTCAATGTGGCTTGCTCCTGAGTAAGTGAGTGCCCAGGATTGGGGTCGCGGGAAAACATTACAGCACCAGTTAAGCTAGAATGGGGGGGAAGGGTGAGGGAAGGCAGCATGTGTAAAGGCACTTAGTTGTGATCCTTAATTTTAAAAAAAAGCCAAAAGCAGGGGATAGAAGGAGATAAAAGTTAGTGTCATTGGAAGGGAGAGAACAACCCCCTGAAGCCTGATTCCCAGGCGGTTGCCCATCCAAAATTCTGACCAGGGATGACCCAGCTGCGCTTTCCAGATCAGGCAAGAGCCAGCACTTCCAGCCCTCTGCTGGTTGGTGATAACTTCCAGTGCTAAGGAAGCTATGCCATCAGTAGCAGGAAGACCAGATGGGGGCATCTAGAGCTGTGACTGGACAGGAGGGAAATACAAACACTGCCATATATGGACAGGTGTGGGAGGGGACTACAACCTTATAAGGTAAAGAATGGAAGAGCAGAGCACATGAATGGGAAATAATGGGATATCAGGGTATTTAAAGCGGGATCATGGAAGTGGGAAATCCCAGTCCCAATTTGAGGCAGGTCCTGTGTAGTGTGAAAGACAAACGGTGAAACCTTATTGGAAGCAAAAAAAACCTGTAAGTGTAGATTGGCCCTCACAGTGAGTGCTCCATGAAGAAGGTACTGTTTGCCTTGTCTTTGGCGGTAATTGAGATTCATTCCTTGAGAAAGTGAGACATGCCTTTCCTGCCTTTGTAAATCTACCCCAGCCAGACTGCAGTCATGGCCTCAGACCTGACTTCTAAATACTATTTAATTCATGGCACTTAGCACCTTTGTATGTGAGGCTGAATGCTTTTTTAACCAACTGGGAGGTACATCTAGGGATGTTAAAGAAATCCATTTGCATGGTGCAGTTCAATGAGTTTTCCTAGGCTCGGCCCCATGGACTTTATTTTGGTTCCTACTGCAGCAAGTCAAGCCAGTTTGCAGATTTTCTGGGAATTTTGTGCATGGGGGGGGGAGTTCTGCAGTTTGTGCAAATTACAGCCAAATTTGCACAAATTATGGCCAAGCTAGAACAAATTCTGCAAATTATGGCCAAATGTGCATAATTTGCACAAAATCAGCCATAATTTGTGCAAATTTAGCTGTAATTTATACAAATTGCTCAGAAATTTGCACAACTTGCAGAACCTCCTCCCCCCGAGGTGCAAAAATGTTCCTGGAGTTCAGGGAACAGGCCACAGCTTGGCTCACAAACGCAAAGCGAGTTGTACACACCGTGGAACTCAGGCCAGAAAAGAACAAGATTTCCCAGCAACAGACATCTCTAGGTCCGTCTAGGTACTTCCCCATTATCTGCAACACGAGGCAGACAGACAGCCTAGTTCAGCTGTATGATAGAAGAGACTACATCCTCCGTCTTTTATGCTGATCATCAAGATTGAATTATCACTTTTTTGTGTAATTTTTTGCATGTCATATTTTTGTATAATTTTTGCATACAGTGTTTTTCATAATAATGTTGATTCATATGAACCTGCCTTATATTAAGGTTATTAATCCATCAGTCTCTGCCAGAGACTGGACCTAGGACCTTCTGCATACAAAGCATGTGCTCCACCATTGAGCCATGGGCCCTTCAATCCCTTGTGCAGGGACTTCAGGTTAGCCATGAACCCTTGTATCTGTGATCCTTCTGTTTTCTTTTGATCTATGTATGCCCAGGTTATGGACAGAAAGAGAACCAATTGCATTTTATTCCAAAGAGTTGCTTCATTGAGCTGGTTTGAGGAAGCCTGTCTTCAATCAAGAGGATAAATGTCCACAATTTTGTCAAAATGTAGATACAAGTATCCAAAGCTTAAAGACCCCTAAATTAACCATCCCCTCAATGTGGCAATTTTGAATTTGTCTTATTTACTTGTATTTCAGAAGACCATTATTTGTCTAATTATGTAGTTTTTGAGGTGTGGGGCCTTAATAGAAGATCAACACAACAGAGGAAATCAGCCCTGATAAGATATTGTGAAGAGGAAAAACAGAAATGGTGGATTAGAATTATATGCTAAATAAGGGCATGTACAAGTGATTTACAAGAACCTGCTCACACTCCCATACCAAACATTTGGACTAGGGTTTCTTCTGATAACATATATATTAATGGTATAATGTGTAATATTGTATTCACACACACACACACACACACACGCTGCCTGCCCCATGTATTTCTTTGCTACCACAATAAAGCTATACGATCAGGTTATGTGAGGCAAAAGAAAGGTACCAGTTTATGTAGGATTTAATTTAACTTGCAGGGCCATTGGATTCATCCTTGTAATCTCTCACTGCATCCCTTCGCCATGTTGACAGCTCCCCAAGCTGCGGAACATGCCTGGAAGCAAAGTAAGTGAATGTTACCTCCTCTCAAGTAACTACCAGGGGTGAAAGTCTGAAGACCTAAGTTTTTACTCGGGTTTTGCAAGCAAGCAAATCCTCCTTGTCAATAATTCCCCACCAGAAACAGTAGGATAACTGAACATAGACTGCTGGGTTTTAGGATGAAGCAATCCCCCCCCCCCAATGGGTTGGATTTTGAGATCTGGAGATGAACAGTTGACCAAAACTAGTATCTACTGGAGTCACTGGTAAGACACAATGGACGGACTGATGATGAACTGCAATGATGTGGTTATGAAATGTGGATAGTATTGCTCTTCCATCAAATGCTGTAATACTAGCTCATTATTCATTTTGTTATGAGGTGGGGCTTATTGTTGAAAATTTCTTGCCCCCAGACATCATTCAATCATGATAGGAGAGAGAAAAAGAAAGAAAGAAAGAAAGAAAGAAAGAAAGAAAGAAAGAAAGAGAAAACAAAATTTGAACCACATTCATGAATCTCAGGCACTCCGTCCATTTGTGAACTCTGGGCCCTTCCGTATTGAGCCTGTGGCGCTTTCCCTATAGCTGCTGCTGAGGGCCACACATATGTGCTCACCCCTTCGCTCCTTCAGCTCAATGTGTCAGCTATTCAACGTTGTAGAGCACTCACAGTGTGCTAGGTAAATTATACTGGGCTTCGAGGAGACAAAAACAGGTTTGGGATGATGATGACGATAGATATCAATATGTCCACACACTTACAGCTTTTTCCATCTGAAGCAGGGAGAGTCTGTTGCCAAACAGGAGACCAGCACTGCTCTGGCGAGAGATATGAACATCTTGTACCTCCGCTCCTGACCCAGGAGGTGCTTCAGCACAACAAGCGGGGAGCAGGGAGGGGGCTCCCTTCCCAGCTCAGTCATATTGGGCCCCTAGCATGGTGTGATATCAGACAAGACCCTGTCCACTGCCTCTGTGGAGGAGAGCAAGATAATGGCAAGCACAAATTTTGGCTGGTTACCAAGGCCAGCCAAAATTTGTGGATCCCTGGATACATCTTCTTAGTCCTGACCACCCTGAAATTCTTGGAAATGATAAAAGAGACACTTTTGCAGTAGTAAAGCTGAGCAAGAAAAGATGGGTATGGAATTCCAGCAAAACATTTCACCTCCAATTATTGCTGAGCATAGGATTTTGGTGGAACACGTCAAGAGTTCTGGCAAAACATGCTATCCAATTTCAAGGAAAGTGATGAGGGAGAGAAAAACCCTATCCTCTGTTCTCTTTTGAAAGGTGTCAAGTTCCACAAGACAGCAGCAAACCGAAATACCACCAGCAGTTCAACAAAAAGAATGGACATCAACTAGAAAGAACCAGAACCTTTCTTTTTAAGAAAGCGACACCCTGACTTTTGTTTTTGTTTTGTTTTTTTAAGTCAAATGAGTGCAGACTCCACTGATAATCCTCATCCGGAGGACTAGTCCAGCCAGAGCATCTGGTCTCATGCAGCCTGATCCCATGCATGTTTATTAGTTGAATTCACACCGAAGTCAATGTACGTAGGATTGCAGTCTTAAGGTATGTTGGAAGCTAAGATCAGTGCCAGAGCCAAGACTCTGCTCCTCCAGCTCTTTATGTTTATCAACAGACTTCACTGTTGTAAAGGAACCGATCCATGAGTACATTTTTGGCCTCTTTTTGCTTCAGAAGTTCTGACAGATGTTCAGCTCCCCACCTCTGCTATGCACTTAAATCTCCAAAGCTCTTTGTAGATGAACTGATAGAACTCCTCCATTACTTCCCACTTTGACTCCTCTTCAGATTTCACCATGGTGGCAGAAATTGCTCTCCTGGAGATAAAAATAGGCAGAGACGTAAACAGCAATTTAATCAGTATGACCATTTTGACTGGATGTCCTTCCTATCCATGATACTCATAAGTTGCCCCAGTCCTTCTAAGGGATCCCAGTCAGAGGAGTTAAGTTATCCTTCTCTGTCCTCTCATTTCCATAGATACGCCAGATACCCTGAGATTGTACTAAAACTTGAGAGAGTTGTGAGAAATTATAGAATTTATAATTTCTAGATGTGTTACTTTAATAGCTATAACATTCACATATAGCAAGATTTTGACATTGAACTCATCTCTCATTATTACAGATATATTAACATTGTCTATCCTTGCTAATGGTTCCACTAATAACACAACAAGTAAAATGGGAATTGGTTCTTCTTTCCATGTATCCCTATCAAGTGTAAATATATTTGATAAATAGCCATTAACTTGCATGTGGTTTATTATACACAGCATCAATATATTTTAATGAAATTGTCTCCCATAATAAAATGATGGTGGAAGAATCCTGCTGGACATAAACTCATTGTAGTTGTGAAGATCTCATGAAAAGTCATATAATGCTCTATCTTGTCCCTGTACGGTTGAAACTACTTGTCTCTCCCCAAAATGTCATTAGGTCACCACAAGCAAGAAGAAAACTTGGGATGTTCTCTCGCTGCTAAATTTGGGGTTAATTTCTTAACAGAGAAGTGCTATGGCTCAGATCTGGCTAAATGTCATTCCCTAATTCCAAATGTTGTATGGGCTGGTTATAATTATTCAGTGGTGAGGAAGTGGCAGTCTGCAGATGCTCAGATGTACTTTATGGTTCTTTCACATGCAGCAGGACTGGCACTGAGAACAGATTCTGGGGCTAGGCCAGCTTTCCCCATCCTGGTGCCCTCCAGATGTTTTGGATGTCAACTCCCACCACCTCCAGCTAGCATGGCTAATGTTCATAAATACTGGGAGTTGTAGTCTAAAACATCTGGAGGGCACCAGTTTGAGGAAGACTGGGCTAGGTCCTGGTGAGTCCTGGCTCAAACGAAGCCTTGGCTGCACGATATTCATTATATTTGAAAATATTCAGCTTATTTTATCTTCTGTAGTGTAGCACAGGATACTGTCCAGTCCTGGCAAGGATGAGCCCATGGTGGAGTCTGGTCAGGCAGGAGTTTGGAGCAGATAGCCAGAGCAGGGGATGAATAAACAAGGAGCTTGTATCCCAGCCTTCCCCAATCTGGTGTCCTCCAGATGTTGTGGACCATAATCCCCAGCATTCCTGACCCTTGGCATGCTAGGTGGGACTGATGAGAGTTGAAATCCAAAACACCTGGAGGGCATTAGCTCAGGGAAAGGCTGGTATATCCACTCAAAGGTTGGGAAATAAGTGTTGTCTGAGGTAAGTCCTTCAGGACAGATCCAAGGGGAAAGACAACAAGAACCAATTGCTGGCTGAGGTCCTACCCTTCCCAGGCTTGAGGCTAAGGGTGGAACTACACATTATGAATCAAGCCTGGGGCTCCCAACACCATGTTTGCCTTGTGATGCTAATGCAAGGACCAAAGTGAGGCATTTGCTGGGGAGACTTGGTGGACAGGTTGTTGGTGCTCAACCTGGAGCTCATCTGAGCCTGGAGCTCATTCCCCCCCCCAAAAAAAGCCGCTCCTCTGGTGGAAGGATCCTCCAAGATAGGGTCGGATGTGATGTCAGTGTTGCAATGGGGGCAAATCAGTGCCAGTTTTTTGGGGGCGGAGGGACCTTGCATGAGCAGAAGTGCCATCTGTTTGTGCAAAGGATTTTTGCACAACCATGGTCCCTGAGTGCTGCTATATGTGGCTCAACAACACTACAGGCGAGAAGGATCTTGGTATTGTTATAGATCACAAGCTGAATATGAGCCAACAATGTGATGTGGCTGCACAAAAGGCAAATGCTAATTTGGACTGCATTAATAGTAGTATAGCTTCCAAATCCTGTGAAGTACTAGTTCCAATCTACTCAGCACTGGTTAGGCCTCATCTTGAATACTGTGCCCAGTTCTGGGCACCACACTGTAAGAAGGATGCAGACAAACTAGAGAGGGTTCAGAGGAGGGCAACAAAGGTGATCAGGGGACTGGAAACAAAGCCCTATGAGGAGAGACTGAAAGAACTGGGCATATTTAGCCTTGAGAAGAGAAGACTGAGGGGAGATATGATAGCACTCTTCAAGAACTTGAAAGGTTGTCACAGAGAAGAAGGCCAGGATCTCTTCTCAATCCTCCCAGACTGCAGGACACAGAAGAATGGGCTCAAGTTACAGGAAGCCAGATTTTGGCTGAACATCAGGAAAAAATTCCTGACTGTTAGAGCAATACGACAATGGAGGTAGTGGGCCCTCCCACACTGGAGGCATTCAAGAAGTGACCGGAGAGCCATCTGTCAGGGATGCTTTGAAATAGATTCCTGCATTAAGCAGGGGGTTGGACTCGATGGTATTATAGGCCCCTTCCAACCCTGCTATCCTATGATTCTATGAACCCTTTCTACGCCGGCCAAACCTCCTCTGCAAATGCTCTCCTGCCAGATTTGTAGTACTTTTCCTCCAACCAGGCTCCAAGACTAGAAGAAGCTCTGCTGTGTGGAATAACAGTCAGGAGTGCATTTGCAGGTGGGAAGGGCTCAGCACCAACCATTCTGTGAGCCATTTAATTCATGTTAACCAACAAGCACTTTGGGGATAGATACATTGTTGATATAATGTATAGTTCTGCTCTAACATCACAATCCTAAACCTTTATCTTCCCTTGCTTTCTCTCCATTCTCCTTGGCAAATATGATGATGATCCCACAACAGGCAAGTCTATATTTTGCCTGGATCGTTTTGTAAAGTTTTATTTTTCACTGTGAAATAACGCAAGCAAAAGCACTTCGGAGGACGGCAGAAACCAAACCCTTATTGGTGGGGCCAAGGTGGAGTGAACCTGGGACAGGGGGAACTCCACTGTCACTGTAAGTTCCGCAGTCTAAAAACAACAGACACTTCACTAACAAACACACCCTACAAGGTTATACTGTGAATTCGAGCTGCAGTGTAGTCATGTTCTTACAGTAGGGGTAGGTAGGCAGTGGCTGGAGGGCGAAGGGTCCTAGCCAACCCGTCTAACCCCAAGCATGGTCCCTGATCCCCAAACACCCACCCCATGTGCATTTTGGCTCCTTCCTCTTCTAGCTGAGGCACAGGAAAGGGGTTCATTACCCCGCTTCCTCTAGCTGATGAAAGGGGCTCCTGGCTGAGGACAGGAACACACTTTCCTGCCGAATTTTCCAAATTACATCCACATTTTCCTCTGGCTGAGGAAAGCGCTTCATTAACCCACTTCCCTGCAGGGAGAACAGCAACCAAGGATTTGCCACAGAGTCCTGTAATGCACCTCAAGCGCCTACCCTTATGAAGGAGCCAAGACAGCCGCAAAAGGAAATGAGCAGCTGGCATGCGTGTCAGAGAGGGGAGGGCTCTGCCAAAGCCTGGACAGAAGGGGGTTAAAGAGCCCTGCACCTCTGGCTTGGGCTTGGGCTTGGCTTAAGTGTCTAGAGGAGCCTGCCCCAACCTGGAGTCCTCCCAGTGTTCTGGACTTCAACTCCCATCAGCCCCACCCAACATGGCCAATGGTCAAGAATGCTGGGCATTGTCCAAGACATCTGGAGGCTGGGGAAAGCTGGGCTACAGCAGCCTGTGTTTCTGGTCTCTCCAGTCCTTGCTCACATCAAACACTGCTGACAAAAATGCCCGAAAGATTACTTGAGAAAAAAGGACACCAGCAGTGTCTAGCTATGTCAAACTTGCTGGTAGTTCCAACCCCATTAATGAAAGCACTTAAGCACCATTGGAATCTATGAATCTGGGTCATTATAACCTGAGGCTTATTTTTATAGTTTATTTCTTTATAGCATACTATATATCCTGACTTCCTAAGCAAAAGTCAAGACAGCATATGACAAATTAAATAATGGCCTCCCATTTACCTCTCCTATTTAAAGGGAGTGGTTGCAGGGAACAGAAGGTTGCTGACACCCTGTGATTCTTACCTTGCACACACTAAAGGTCCAAACTTTAAGTATTGTTTAAATCATAAATCTGTCAGTGCAGACAATTATCCTATGATTACATAGCTAGATTGCCTTACGGGCAGTTGTGTAACTATGCTGTCCCCTTCTGGCATTTGAGGACAGTTTGCTGTTCAAAAGGATTGTTTTTCAAAAAGCTTTAGAAGGAAAAAAGTTCTCTATTAAGCAAAAATAGATGTCTGACATCTATTTATGGATTGCGAAGCTAACATCTTGTGACATTTAGAGCCATGAAAGATTCACATTTGCTGTGAATTTAAAGAGATACAGATTAGTTTAAGTTGATACCCTGGCAGCTCAATCAATCCCATATGAACCTTGCAGGGAAGAGGCTCTGCTCCACAAAACATCTGGCTGAGAAATTAAATCTAGCATTCAGAATAGTCCTATTCAGGCATTCTGAAATTGTATCCACGGAGGGGCTGTGTGTGCTGCCCTTCCATCCCCCAATCTTGCTATGTTGTATGAGAAGTTCTGAAGGCAGACTGTAAGCATGTTTGCACAATCAGGGTTCCTGACTGCGGGAAGGACTGAAACCAGGTTCAGCCCAAACACGCTTACAGTCTCCCTTCAGACCTTCCCGCCCAATGTAGAAGGTCAGGGGTGGAGGGGAAGGAGCCAGCGCATGTGACCCCTGTAGCCCCTCTGTAGATACAATTTCAAAATGCCTTAAGAGGGCTAATGTTTTGGGCTACATGGGACCAAATTTCAACTTTCTGTTTGTTTTGATACCTCTGTTAGTGAGTTGGGCGAGTGAAGCTCGGGTGTCTTTTGCTAGATTAGATTAGATTCTGGCTCAATTCAGTCACCCTACCAAACCATGTATTGCACTAATCATAGTTTAGGACTCAAGATCAGCTTCCAAACATAATAAGAACAATTTGGTTTAGAGCTGCTTTTCTGCTTCTATTTTCCATGTGCTCAGCACTCTTGTTTCTAAAGTGCAGGGGCATATCAGTGGCTAAAAGTATGGTTTGTCTAGGTATGATTTTGGGGTCTACTTTGTTGGCTGATCACAATTTGGAGATCATGTCAAACCAGAGTTAAACTTCTATAATCATAATTTGGTGTGGTGTCTGAATTGAGCCACTGGCTTGGTTAGGATGTGACACTAAGGGCTCAATCCTTTCCAGATAGGCGGCCGCCTCCAAACTCAGAGGCGACCGACTGCCTATCCCTCCATGTTCCTCCTGCCCTGCATTTTCTGCTAGACAGCCGATTGCGGGCTGAGCAGGGAAGGAGGCTGCTGCACGACACATTGGATGTGTCGTACAGGCATTTCCACCCTCCCCACCCCAGAACGCCCCTAGCCGTGCCCCTTTTCGGCCGCTCTGCACCCCTCTTGTGAGCACAGAGGACGGGGCTGTTCCGTTCTACCTCCGAGGCAGCGCAGAAGTGGGGGGAGGTCAGTTCCCGGAAAACCAGATATCCTATGGCCGTCTAGCCGCTGTCTAGCGGCCATAGGATTGCTCCCTCCACCACAGTTTTAAATTAGTACTTGGTTTTAATAAATCTACGAAATGTACAAATCTAACATACATCCACATAATATCATTTAGATACACTTTTACAAACTAAGCATCATAAAGAAACACAAATGCTAACAATCATACTAAGGCAAACTACCCTGTTCCAGAGATCCCATATTACATACCAATAATTACATCAACTGTGAAAAATTTTATCATTGTGTATATAAATATCAAAATTTTGATTCAGATATTCAGGGAATGGTGCCTACGAACACTCAAAAGGCTCTCTTTTTGGTCTGTCTTCCCTTAGGTGCACCAGTTCTGTAAGCTTGGACATTGTGACTATGTGCCAGGCCTTATTCAGCAATTACTTTTCTGACCACACACTGGCTGAACCATAGTTTAGTGTTATATGAGCATGTGCTCCTCCCTCTCCTCTCCTTCTCTGGTGCAGCTGTGAGGAGGAGATTGGAGGATCTGCTTCCTGGTTTAAACAAACCACGGTTTCTCTCACCATGTATCCTCGATCAGACATGTACGCAAACACGCATCTGTACATGTGTACCTGATAGACACAAAAATACCAGGATTTGGGGCAGAGGCATGGCACATACACAACACATTATGCACTGTGCTAGACTCAAGTGGGCAAATTCGCTCACATACACTGACAAAACTCCAGCTGGCACCAAAGAGGTTTTAATTTGATTTGAATTTTTTTTACCAATTTTTACAGAAAGAAAGAACTGCTTAGAATATTGCCCCCTGGCACTGGACTGAAAGACTACTTACTAGTAGCAGTGATAAGGCAAGAGAAAATGGAAGCAGGGAGTAATGGTTTGCCAAATGAGTGGAGAGGGCACTAGGGATACGGCAAGGTAGTCTGTGGAGGCCTAAGCACAAAGGGGAAGCTTGAGTTTCCATGGCATAGGCTTGGCCATACGAGGGGCAGATTGTGAATCACATCAGGAGAAATAAAGTCAAAGCGGGTATATTCACCTGTTTCAGAGAAAGGGGGTACACAGGGAGCTTCATTTCTTGGAAATTCACAGGGGGTACTGAGTACCCTATGTTCTCTGGGATTCTAGACATGATGGGATAATCGCCTCTGTCCAGAAGATCACCACACATCATGGCCTTCATTCCTATGCAGACCAAGGCTGATATAGGCAATGATGGGGGACTGGTGAGAGGCTAAGCCATTATTAAGACGATGTGGAATGCAGTTGCAAAAGTAGAATTGAGGGGGGGGGGAGCGCCTCTTCCTAGACCCTGACAGGCCTGAAGAAAATAACAAACATGGAGAGAAGCAAGGGAACTGGGGGAAGGAGGGAGGGAAACTACCTAAGTGTTGGATGCCCCTGGTCTGAGATCCAACAAAAGCCTAGCGCACCACCTTTGGCTCTTTGCTTGGCCACAAGAAGGGCAAACCATTGAGCTTAAAGCCAATAACCCCCAACAGTCCCACTGCTTACTTCCACTCTGAGTGTGGGCTTCCAGGATCTCAGAGTAACACGCAAAGGTCTCTAGCCCCAAATATTGTGGCTGTGCCTATAGTGTGGAGATCCTTCAAGCTTCTCAGGCAGTAGATTGAACTCCAAGTGTGGATGGGCAGCACCACTGAAATGGGCCTTGCCCGAATGCAATAACTGGTGCTTCACAGGGTGTGAGGCTGACGCGTTATCTGGGTAAACCAGGCAGCAAGGTAGCACAAGCAAGGTAGAAAGCTCTAAGCCTGGAAATGTGGAAGGAGGAATACTGCTTAGGAGTGGATCATGAGGAACAGGGAGCTTGCCAGGGGGCCACTGGGAGGATATTAGAGCAAAGCAACCATTGGGTCCTGCAAAAAACTCTCCTCAAAGAGGGCTTAAACTTCAGGGCAGTTATAGGGTACAGGCAAAGAGGACAAAGGAGACAACTATGGACATACTCAGAATGGGGCTAACCAAAATATTAAATCCTGGCTCCTAGGATGAATGGGAGTCTTCCTGAGACTCTTAGTGTCTTGAATGAATGTGAGCCGGTTGATTACACTTAACAAAAGCTTGTTTCTGAGGAACAAACAGGTAAACGTTCCCAAGAGACCGTTTGCCTCATGGTGCTTTAATCTGCTATCTGGACATTAAGCTGCTTCAGGATTGGACCATATTTCCCACCAAGACTTTAGATTAGCCAGTTTATGCTGCCCTCATGAGTTGCTTGGCTACCGTGGTAATTTGAAGACCAAGATGGCATTTGCATATTTCTTGAGTTCCCATTGTTTGTATACCCACATGAGAACAACTCCTATTAATTTTGTCACAGTAGAGGATATGCAGGTCATGCATGTGCTAGTAGCTTGCACATTACCATCCGAACCCTTTTGCTCCTAGCTGCCATGGTTCCCTTGCCCATGCAGCCTTTCAAGAGCAAACACATATATTAGACAAGGTACTAAGGTGATGCCTACGAACAACATATGTACAAGTCGTCATGCCTGGGTGTCTCAGTAAGTTTCTTGTTACATTTGAAAAGGACAAATTGTGCTTAGTTTAAATTATGGTTCATTGAAACAAGCTAGGATCAAACTGTGATTTATGACACTTGTTAAACTAACCAGAGCTCCCCATTCAGTCATAACAAGAAACTCCTGTTAGCTTAAACCAGGAAGAGAATGCTTATAATTTCCTTGAGGCTGCACCAGAGTTAGCATGGAGAGAACACGCAAGGCTGAATCTTGTTCATGTAAAGCTAAATCAGCCTTCCCCAACCTGGCACCTTCCAGATGTGTTGGACTACAACTCCCATCATCCCAGCCAGCACGGCTTAAGCCTGAGTGTCGTGTTCAAACCAGGCCATTGAATCTCACCCATTCTTTCTGGTTCTTTTGACATAGCCTGTAATTTCCATTGTTGTCACTAGAGGCCACTGAAACACTTGCTTATATGGGCAGCCATTCTGCGAGAAGAGAATTTTGTCAGGCAGTTCATAACATAATTTTCTTCTGGACTGGCCAGCACAAATTTCAGTAGATTTGCATGGATTTATTCACTCTTTGGAATAGTTCATTGATTATGGCTCTACAAAGCTACCTGCAGATGGGTTGAACCCAGTTGTTTGGCCTGAGATGAGGATGTCAACTAAACCCTTCATAAGACCAGCCTCTTAGCTGACGAACTTTTAAAAAGTTAACTTTTACTGACTTCAGCTCAGAAGAAATGGTTTTGCCTTTTCGGCTGCATTGCCATTCAGTGATGCTGTACACTTTCTTCCTGGTAACAGAAGGTGTTTCTTCCATTTTATAAAATGTGTTCTTTACTGAAATTAAATCAGTTGAGAGGCTATTTCCCTCTAATTGTAGATGATAAACAACAATTGCTATTTGAACAATAGATAGCTCGATGCCCCTATTTTAAGTATGAATCGTACCCTTTAGTATGAAGAAAAATAAATATGACCCACTCTTAACAAATCTCAGAATCATAATCTTCTTTTCTCCTCCTCCTCCTCTTCCTTCTCTCTCTCTCTGTCTCTTTGGAAACATTGTTCCCAGAGTAGAACAATTTTTCAGTATGAATATACTGTTAAATCTAGGGTCTGCACCATTGGGAGAAGCCCATGTACAGGAGAAGCCCTGAACACCTTACATTAAGAGTTAGTGTATTTCCTCTTTTATAGGATGGTGTTAGAGGCTATACTTTAGCTCTGTTTCTTTGTTACTGTTAAGAGAAGGTGGTGCCTTTCACAATCAAAAAGGACACTGAACATCTTCAGAAACAGTGGCTTTTTTATGACCATTTTTGAAAGGAGATGCTGGTTACCTTAATAAGGTGAGGCATTCTGCTTATGCTCAGAGGCACTGTGAGCCTACAGAGCAATCCGTTACAGGTTTTCTTAGAAGCAAGCCCCACTGAGGTCAATAGGACTTACTCCCAGGTTAGGACCAGAGCCTAAATCTTTTGGGGAGCGGGGGGGGGGACCTTTGTTAGTCTTCAGATAACAGCGCTTTCCCCAGGGTGCATGCATTTTTGAAACCAACGCTTGCCATTTTATACAGCCCCAGAACCTATGTTCAATTTCCTGGGCTCAGCCTTGGAACATGTAAAGTCCTTGCAATTAATGCAGCACCTCTGAGCATCTGCAGAGTCCCCTTCCTTCCTTAATGACTAAGCACAACCCATACACCAAGATTGTGCCTTTCCACTGCATTATAGGCCAGTCACTAATCAGAATAAGTCCACATATGTTGGGAATTCTGAATTATGGGTGCCAGGGAAGAGGGTATGATGCCTATCCCAGTATGTCCCTAGAGCCTCTCATTTTAAAAATTAAACACTGCAGCAAATTACAACAGTACATTATTAGACTAAAAGGTCATATGTTCATGCTTTCCATCTACAATAGTAGGCAATTGTTGTTGTTCAGTCGTTAAGTCGTGTCCGACTCTTCGTGACACCATGGACCATAGCACGCCAGGCCTTCCTGTCCTCTGCTCTCTCCTGGAGTGTGCTCAAGTTCATATTCATTGCATCGGTGATGCTATCTACCCATCTCATCCTCTGCCGTCCCCTTCTCCTTTTGCCTTCAATCTTTCCCAGCATCAGGGTCTTTTCCAGGGAGTTTTCTCTTCGCATTAGGTGGCCAAAATATTTGAGCTTCAGCTTCACTATCTGTCCTTCCAATGAGCACTCAGGGTTGATTTCCTTTAGGATTGACTGATTGGACCTCCTTGCAGTCCAGGGGACTTGTAAGAGTCTTCTCCAGCACCACAGTTCGAAGGCATCGATTCTTCGGCACTCAGCCTTCCTTATAGTCCAGCTCTCACAGCCATACATTACTACTGGGAAAACCATAGCTTTGATTAGACGGACCTTTGTTGGCAAGGTGATGTCTCTGCTTCTTACTATGCTGTCTAGGTGTGCCATAGCTTTCCTCCCAAGGAGCAAGCGTCTTTTAATTTCATGGCTACGGTCACCGTCTGCGGTGATCTTGGAGCCCAAGAAAGTAAAATCTGTCACTGCTTCCATTTCTTCCCCTTCTATAAGCCAGGAAGTGATGGGGCCAGATGCCATGATCTTCGTTTTTTTAATGTTGAGTTTCAAACCGGCTTTTGCACTCTCCTCTTTCACCCTCAAGAAGAGGCTCTTTAGATACTCTTCGCTTTCTGCCATTAGGGTGGATACATCTGCATATCTGAGGTTGTTGATAATTCTCCCAGCAATTTTAATTCCAACCTGTGATTCATCCAACCCGGTGTTTCTCATTATGTACTCTGCATATAAATTAAATAAGCAGGGCGACAATATACAGCCTTGTCATACTCCTTCCCCAATTTTGAACCGATTGGTTGTTCCATGTCCGGTTCTTACTGTTGCTTCTTGACCCTCGTACAGGTTTCTCAGGAGACAGGTAAGGTGGTCTGGTACTCCCATCTCTTTAAGAATTTGCCACAGTTGGTTGTGATCCACACAATCAAAGGCTTTAGCATAGTCAATGAAGCAGAAATAGACGTTTTTCTGGAATTCTCTTGCTTTCTCCATGATCCAGCGAATGTTGGCGATTTGATCTCTAGTTCCTCTGCCTCTTTGAAACCCCGCTTCTACTTCCGGTAGTTCTCAGTTCACATACTGCTGAAGCCTAGCTTGTAGGATTTTGAGCAGAACCTTGCTGATAAGCGCAATTGTGCGGTAGTTTGAACACTCTTTGGTGTTGCCCTTCATTGGAATTGAAATGTAAACTGACCTTTTCTAGTTTTGTGGCCACTGTGGAGTGTTCCAAATTTGTTGGCATATTAAGTGCAGCACTTTAACAGCATCATCTTTTAGGATTTTAAATAGCTCAGCTGAAATAATGTCATCTCCGCTAGCTTTGTTGTTACTAATGCTTCCTAAGGCCCACTTGACTTCACTCTCGAGGATGTCCGGCTCAAGTTCACTGACCACACTATCATGGCTATCGGGGATATTCAGATCTTTCCTGTATAGTTCTTCTGTGTATTCTTTCCACCTCTTCTTAATCTCATCTGCTTCTGTGAGGTCCCTGCCTTCTTTGTCCTTTATCATGCCCATCTTTGCACAAAATGTTCCCTTGATATCCCCGATTTTCTTGAAAAGATCTCTAGTCTTTCCCATTCTATTGTTTTCCTCCATTTCTTTGCATTGTTCATTTAAGAAGGCCTTCTTGTCTCTCCTTGCTATTCTCTGGAACTCTGCATTCAGTTGGATATATCTTCCCCTTTCTCCCTTGCTTTTCGCTTCCCTTCTTTCGTCAGCTACTTGTAAAGCCTCATCAGACAGCCACTTTGCTTTCTTGCATTTCTTTTTCTTTGGGATGGATTTAGTTGCTGCCTCCTGAACAATGTTACGGATCTCTGTCCATAGTTCCGCAGGCACTCTGTCTATCAGGTCTAATCCCTTAAATCTATTCTTCACCTCCACTATATATTCATAAGGGATATGATTTAGGTCATACCTGAATGGTTTAGTGGCTTTCCCTACATTCTTCCATTTAAGCCGAAATTTTGCAATAAGAAGCTCATAATCTGAGCCACAGTCAGCTCCAGGTCTTGTTTTTACTGACTGTATAGAGCTTCTCCATCTTTGGCTGCAAAGGACATAATCCATCTGATTTCGATATTGACCATCTGGTGATGTCCATGTGTAGAGTCGCCTCTTGTGCTGTTGGAAAAGAGTGTTTGCTATGATCAGCGTGTTCTCTTGGCAAAACTCTATTAGCCTTTGTCCTGCTTCATTTTGTACACCAAAACCATGCTTGCCTCTTATCCCGGTGATTTCTTGACTTCCTACTTTGGCATTCCAATCCCCTATGATGAAAAGGACATCTTTTTCTGGTGTTAGTTCTAGAAGGTGTTGTAGGTCTTCATAGAACTGATCAACCTCAGCTTCTTCGGCCTCAGTGGTTGGGGCATAGACTTGAATTACTGTGATGTTGAATGGTTCGCCTTGGATTCATACTAAGATAATTCTATCGTTTTTGAGATTGTACCCCAGTACTGCTTTTCCCACCCTTTTCTTGACTATGAGTGCTACTCCATTTCTTCTAAGGGATTCTTGCCACAGTAGTAGATCTAATGGTCACCTGAATTAAATTCACCCATGCCTGTCCATTTTAGTTTGCTGATTCCCAAGATGTCTATGTTCAATCTTGCCATCTCATGTTTGACCACCTCCAGCTTACCTTGATTCATTGATTTGAATACCAGGTTCCTAAACAGTACTGTTCTTTACAGCATCAGACTTTCTTTTCACCACCAAACACATCCACAGCTGAGTGTCCTTTCGGCTTTGGCCCAGCCGCTTCACTCTTTCTGGCGCTACTTGGAAATACCCTCTGCTCTTCCTCAGTAGTATATTGGACACCTTCCGACCTGAGGGGCTCATCTTCCGGCATCATCTCTTTTAGCCTTGTGATACGTTCCATGGGGTTTTCTTGGCAAGAATACTGGAGTGGGTTGCCATTTCCTTCTCCAGTGGACCACATTTTGTCAGAACTCTCCGCCATGACCTGTCCATCTTGGGTGGCCCTGCATGGCATAGCTTATGGCTTCACTGAGGTATGCAAGCCCCTTCGCCACAACAAGGCAGTGATCCGTGAAGGGGATACAATAGTAGGCAAACCTAATAGTTAAACAGAGGCATTTAGAACTAGCCTAGCTTGGCCAGGCTTTAATTGCTGCTGATCACTGTTGGATCCAGATTTGGGGGTGGGGGTGGAAAGCTGAGATGCCCTGAGTGAGCCCAACTCCTTGCTTCTGTCACCTCTGCTTATTTGTTACCTTCTCCCTCTATTCCCACTCTGTACCACAGCCCAAAACAAGAAACTAAGTAAGCAAAGGCTGCTACCTCTGCCCCTCTTTACCTGTGCCACTGCTCAGACACTTGGAGAGGGCAAGTGAACAGGCATCCACAGCAAGGAGCAAAAGGGCTGCAAGGGGCTTTTGGGATCAGCAGTAAGACCAGTGGAGGCTGGTGGCTCTGATGTCAGTGGGGCACTAAATCCGCCCTGTGGTTCAGTCAGAACCAGCCAGAGCTCTAAAGGAGCTATTCAAAGTGCAGAATCTTATCCCTACAATTGGTGAGCACCATGGAGAGCTCCTTTAGAGTTCTGACTGGTTCTGGCTGAAAGCCAGAGCTGATTCCCCGCCCCACTGACATCGGAGCCATCAGCCCCCACTGAGTGAGAACCCTGCTGGGCGATGCGTCCTAGCAGGCGCCTTACAATGTTGATCCCTGATGCCACCCTGGTGTCAAAATCTGGGGCAAGATGTCAGATGACCCTAACAGGACTTGTATGTGTGTTGTGCCTTTATGCCTTCTGTGTTTGTGGCCACATCCAGCACAGTAATGACAGTAAAACAGTTTCAAGTAAAGAGGGAGAGGCCAGGTTTTATAGAAAATCGTCTTTCTTTGAAGACTAGATCTATTTACACTACCAATTTGTTTCCACATATTCCTTTAGAGGGTTTTAAGCATGCAGCCTAAATCTCCACAGCATCACAAGTACAGGTGGGGGGAGAGGCGCATCACCATGGAGATAGGGAAGAGCAAATGGTTGCACCATCAAAAGGAAGGAAGAAAGCGAGGAGAAGCCACAAATAAAAGGAGAGATCTCATTAAACCAACACTAATTTTGTAATCAGAGGAATAAAGGTACCCTTGAAAGCCTCCAGCCTGAAGATACCGCACAACAAAGAAGCACAAAAGGTTGCTAGCCGCCAGGTGTGGAGTACATTTGGACATGCAGGGCTCTGCTTTTCCTCGGCTTTCTTCCCAGATTGGCCCACATAATGCTGGGTTGCAGTCACCTATCTAATCGTGATATGCAGCAGCAGGAAACAGTGTGAACTGCCTTCCCCGATTTTGTTAGGATGCTGAAAGAAAGGCAGTATGGATTGGTTTCTGAAGGAGAGATGTACAAACATTTTTTTAACTCCCCAAAGATCAAACTGAATGTGTGTGTTGGAGGGGGGTGGAATCCCAAGGGCTTAAACAATTGTATCTCTCCCCCCCCCTTCCCCTCTAACATTCTCTCTCTCTCTCTTTCCAGATACACACACACACCTCCCCCAAGACCTTAAAAAAATTTTTTATTTGCAATATAACAACAAAAGGGGGGAGGACAGCAATGAAAAAGAAAGAAAAGAAAGGACATGACACAAAAGCATATCCATTCACAATAATTGTTTTCTTTAATAAAAAGCAAAGAAAAAAATATTCGACTCTGCTATTTCAAGTATATACATTAATTTAAGCAATCCATAAATCTAATTAAGCATCCAAATGAAATTGACAGCTGTAGGATATGTGCTCAAATGTAGCAAGAACAGTAAGATCTTCAGACCATTGAATGATAAGTAGTGAGTATTTATTCTTCTAGGCTTGGACTTCTTCTTCTTCTTCTTCTTCTTCTTCTTCTTCTTATTATTATTATTATTATTAATTTTTATATCGCCCCAAAGCTGAAGCTTTCTGGGCAGTTCACAACAATTCACAAGATAAAACACAGCATAAAAATTTAAATATACAAAATTTAAAACCAATTTAAACAGCTAAAAATAATTTCAATAAAATACTAGATCTGTTCAAATAGCTGTCATAAATGCCCTATCATATGCCATTAAACGCCTAGGAGTAGAGGAAAGTCTTCCTCTACTGGCACTGAAAAGATGACGGTGTTGGCGCCAGGTGGGCCTCAGTGGGGAGATCATTCCAAAATTGGGGGGCCACTACTGAAAAGACCCTCTCTCTTGTTGCCACCTTCTGAGCCTCCCTTAGAGGTGGCAGTCGGAGGAAGGCTGGTTGATTGTAGTGTCTGGGTAGGTTTAGATCGGGAGAGATGCTTCAGCACACACATCCCTGGAGACCATGAGTCATGTGTCTTCTCACCCCTTGTGCCCCATGACATATCTTAGGGCTCTTCAGCCAGCAGTGTCCAAGCAAGTCCACTTCCTGGCTGGCTTTTCCTGTCCCAGAGCAGGAAAGCGTGGATGGGTGGTAGTTTGCCAGTTTGGCCCTGCATTGCCAAGGCACTCCAGCCACTGTGACCATGCTGCTGCCAAATAACGTCCACCTTGACTCCCATCTTTAGAACTGAGGAGAGGTCAGGGTTTGCTACACAACTGCCAGTTTGATCCCCTACCACATCCACCGATCTAAAGATGGGAGGAAGGCCCGTCACTCATCACACCCACCAGAAGACGGCACTACATTTGCCATGGCGAGGAGTATGGCAAGTGGAACTGTTGAAACCTGGCCTCAGCATCCCTGGCATCTCTAGGTACAAGCTGGGAAAGACTCCTGCCTGGAACACTGGAGAGCTGCTGCCAGTCACAGAAGATCAGCTTGGAATGATGGGCGTTGCAGTCCAACATATCCAGAGGGCACCAGGTTGGAGAAGGCTGTCGCAGAAAATTCGGAGTGTTATGGACCAACGCTGTGACTTGGTATCAGACAGCTTTAAATGTTCTTCCTGACTTGGGCATGCATTTCACTATCTTTGGGTGATGAGGGGACCTAAGCTGCCTGGGAGCTGATGTATGGCTGGTGACGGATGGGGGGACAAGGTACATGAAGTGAAAGAACACACCAAGGTCCTCAGAAGCAGACTCCATCAGCACAGGCCCAACCAGATTGAAGGCAGCACCTGACAAGTCTTACCTCACTGGCCCTCACCTAAACTTAGAGCGTATCCCAGGGTCCTTTGAGCTGCCATAGGGGAATCTGGGGTGCACTCCTACTTTGGCTAGGGCATAGTACCAATCAACATGAAAGTAAAAATAGCATCATGCTGACCCTTGATAGGGATATTAAGGGGCAGGAACCTGGAAAGGATTTGACCCTGACAATTACTGCTTCCAACCATGTCAGCGTAACCAGAAACAGTGTTTAAATCAGGCAGGCAACACATAGCTCATAGGCTGCCTGGCCCCACAGCCATTCTTCTGCCCTCTTGCCCTGGTTGCTGAATTTGCTGCAACGGCAGCAGAAAACAAAGCAAAACATACACCCCTCCCCCAGCAATGTTTCAAGGAAACTAGATATGCAGGGAGCACGTACTGCATTTGCAAGCAGAATTGCTCTCCCAGAAGCATCCTGGGAGCACGATTCTGTTACATATGAGCTGGGTTCTCTCCACACCCTTTTTCCCCTTGCAGAAGTGCTGCTTTTTATTCAGCAGCAATTGTGGCAGTGGCAGCAAGCTGCGGGAGGGGCAACCCCCCCCTGACCTCAAGAATGTGCCCACCCCTGAATGTTACCACTGGATATTTCACTGTGATGGTCCAGTCTATGATGTGGAAGTGAAGGAGTATGCCAGAAAATGACAAATCGCTCCAATCTATAATGGGGTGGCTTTGAAAGAAAAGAAATAGAACAGAAAGTGCAGAAGAACGAAATGAGACTTGGGTTAGATCTACACTACTGCTTTATAGCAGTATCGAAGCTCACTGATAACTGTTGGGGCACATTACACATTTGATATACTGCTTTTGTGGTGTTATTTCCTGTTTTTTATGCCAGATTACCCAAAATACTGCAACAAATGTCATGGTGTGTCCTACAAGGTGTAAATGTGCAAGAGCATTATAGTGTTACCATGATGGGATTATAATGATATGACACAACGTGTAGATCTGGCCTTATTCTAAAGTCATGATCTCTGAGAACAGAAGGGACAATGCTGCACTGGGTTTGGTGCGTTCTTCCCATGCGAGGTCTGCGCTATCCACATTGCTACTATGACTCTCCCACAATTATTCTGGTTTGAAGGCTACCAGAGCATGTTGTGGCGAAGGGGCTTGCGTAACTCAGTGAAGCCATAAGCTATGCCGTGCAGGGCCACCCAAGACGGACAGGTCATGGCAGAGAGTTCTGACAAAATGTGGTCCACTGGAGAAGGAAATGGCAACCCACTCCAGTATTCTTGCCAAGAAAACCCCATGGAACGTATCACAAGGCTAAAAGAGATGACGCCGGAAGATGAGCCCCTCAGGTTGGAAGGTGTCCAATATACTACTGGGGAAGAGCAGAGGGAATTTCCAAGTAGCGCCAGAAAGAGTGAAGCGGCTGGGCCAAAGCCAAAAGGACACTCAGCTGTGGATGTGTTTGGTGGTGAAAAGAAAATCCGATGCTGTAAAGAACAATATTGTTTAGGAACCTGGAATGTTAGATCAATGAATCAAGGTAAGCTGGAGGTGGTCAAACATGAGATGGCAAGATTGAACATCGACATCTTGGGAATCAGCAAACTAAAATGGACAAGCATGGGCGAATTTAATACAGGTGACCATTAGATATACTACTTTGGGCAAGAATCCCTTAGAAGAAATAGAGTAGCACTCATAGTCAACAAAAGGGTGGGAAAAGCAGTACTGGGGTACAATCTTAAAAATGATAGAATGATCTCAGTACGAATCCAAGGCAAACCATTCAACATCACAGTAATTCAAGTCTATGCCCCAACCACTGATGCCGAAGAAGCTGAGGTTGATCAGTTCTATGAAGACCTACAACACCTTCTAGAACTAACACCAAAAAAAGATGTCCTCTTCATCATAGGGGACTGGAATGCTAAAGTAGGAAGTCAAGAAATCACCGGGATAACAGGCAGGCATGGCCTTTGTGTACAAAATGAAGCAGGACAAAAGCTAATAGAGTTTTGCCAAGAGAACACGCTGATCATAGCAAACACTCTTTTCCAACAGCACAAGAGACGACTCTACACATGGACATCACCAGATGGTCAATATCGAAATCATATTGATTATGTCCTTTGCAGCCAAAGATGGAGAAGCTCCATACAGTCAGTAAAAACAAGACCTGGAGCTGACTGTGGCTCAGATCATGAGCTGCTTCTTGCAAAATTTCAGCTGAAATTGAAGAACGTAGGGAAAACCACTAAACCATTCAGGTATGACCTAAATCATATCCCTTATGAATATACAGTGGAGGTGAGGAATAGATTTCAGGGATTAGACCTGATAGACAGAGTGCCTGAGGAACTATGGACGGAGGTCCGTAACATTGTTCAGGAGGCAGCAACTCAATCCATCCCAAAGAAAAAGAAATGCAAGAAAGCCAAGTGGCTTTCTGATGCGGCTTTACAAGTAGCTGAGGAAAGAAGGGAAGCAAAAAGCAAGGGAGAAAGGGCAAGATATATCCAATTGAATGCAGAGTTCCAGAGAATAGCAAGGAGAGACCAGAAGGCCTTCTTAAATGAACAATGCAAGGAAATCGAGGAAAACAACAGAATGGGAAAGACTACAGATCTCTTCAAGAAAATTGGAGATCACAAGGGAATGTTTTGCGCAAAGACAGGCATGATAAAGGACAAAGAAGGCAGGGACCTCACAGAAGCAGAGGAGATTAAGAAGAGGTGGAAAGAATACACAAAAGAACTATACAGGAAAGATCTTAATGTCCTTGATAGCCATGATAGTAATGTCCTTGATAGCCATGATAGTGCGGTCACTGAACTTGAGCCGGACATCCTCGAGAGTGAAGTCAAGTGGGCCTTAGGAAGCATTAGTAACAACAAAGCTAGCGGAGATGACAGTATTCCAGCTGAGCTATTTAAAATCCTAAAAGATGATGCTGTTAAAGTGCTGCATTCAATATGCCAACAAATTTGGAACACTCAGCAATGGCCGCAAGACTGGAAAAGGTCAGTTTACATTCCAATTCCAAAGAAGGGCAACGCCAAAGAGTGTTCAAACTACCGCACAATTGCGCTCATTTCACATGCCAGCAAGGTGATGCTCAAAATCCTACAAGCTAGGCTTCAGCAGTATGCGAACCGAGAACTACCGGAAGTACAAACTGGGTTTCAAAGAGGCAGAGGAACTAGAGAGCAAATCGCCAACATTCGCTGCATCATGGAGAAAGCAAGAGAATTCCAGAAAAACGTCTATTTCTGCTTCATTGACTACGCTAAAGCCTTTGATTGTGTGGATCACAACAAACTGTGGCAAATTCTTAAAGTGATGGGAGTACCAGACCACCTTACCTGTCTCCTGAGAAACCTGTACGAGGGTCAAGAAGTAACAGTAAGAACCAGACATGGAACAACCGAGTGGTTCAAAATTGGGAAAGGAGTACGACAAGGCTGCATACTGTCACCCTGCTTATTTAACTTATATGCAGAGTACATCATGAGAAATGCCGGGTTGGATGAATCACAGGTCGGAATTAAGATTGCTGGGAGAATTATCAACAACCTCCGATATGCAGACGATACCACCCTAATGGCAGAAAGCGAAGAGGATCTAAAGAGCCTCTTGTTGAGGGTGAAAGAGGAGAGTGCAAAAGCTGGTTTGAAACTCAACATTAAAAAACTAAGATCATGGCATCTGGCCCTATCACTTCCTGGCATATAGAAGGGGAAGAATTGGAAGCAGTGACAGATTTTAGTTTCTTGGGCTCCAAGATCACTGCAGATGGTGACTGTAGCCATGAAATTAAAAGACGCTTGCTCCTTGGGAGGAAAGCTATGGCAAACCTAGACAGCATAGTAAGAAGCAGAGACATCACCTTGCCGACAAAGGTCCGTATAATCAAAGCTATGGTTTTCCCAGTAGTAATGTATGGCTATGAGAGCTGGACTATAAGGAAGGCTGAGCGCCGAAGAATTGATGCTTTCGAACTGTGGTGCTGGAGAAGACTCTTACGAGTCCCCTGGACTGCAAGGAGGTCCAATCAGTCAATCCTAAAGGAAATCAACCCTGAGTGCTCATTGGAAGGACAGATACTGAAGCTGAAGCTCAAATATTTTGGCCACCTAATGCGAAGAGAAAACTCTCTGGAAAAGACCCTGATGCTGGGAAAGACTGAAGGCAAAAGGAGAAGGGGACGGCAGAGGATGAGATGGTTAGATAGCATCACCGATGCAATGAATATGAACTTGAGCATGCTCCGGGAGAGAGCGCAGGACAGGAAGGCCTGGCGTGCTATGGTCCATGGGGTCACTAAGAGTCGGACACGACTGAACGACTGAACAAAAGAGCATCAGTACAAGACAGTGGGAGCTTGTAGCTCCAATGTCAGTGATGCTGTGCCTCCACCCTGGGTTTCAGTCAGAACCTTCAGAACTCTGAATGAGCTGTCCAAGGTGCTGAAACAATTTGGAGGACTGGGTTCAGCACCTAGGTCAGCTCCTTTAGACTTCTGACTGGCTCTAACTAAAATCCAGAGCAGATTGACAGCCCCACTGAAATTGAAGCCGCCAGCCTCCATTGGTGCAAGCTCTTACGAGCAAAAAAAAATCTACATCCTGGCTGGTTACCTGTATCAGGGACTGTAAAGCCAGGAATCTTCAGAACAACCTGACAAGGGATTGTTGTTATTTTTTGCTCTTGACTTGGATGTCCTGGTCCTACCAGGCACTGACCTACCAGATTCTCCGTTGGACACTGCCTATTCAGAAGGAAGGAGTATTTTTTAAATCCAAAGCTGCCAACCATATCCACACCACTTCCAGAGTTTTCCTCTGGAAGAACCAGCTCCTACAATTTTATCATAATACCAGTCTTCCTTACTCACCTTAGAGATGGTCCTTGGATCTAATAGCTCTGTAAGGTGCATGCCGGGGCATGAAGCATTAAAAGGAAGAAGAGTAACCAAACAATGTCAGTGGAGTAACGAACATCAATGATGTGTCAAGGCCGCTGCATGTTGTGTAGCTAGACAAAAGTTGAGAAAGTACAGAGACAAAGCTGGTAAGCACGTGTTTACTGAAACCCTTGCAAAGCTTAATGGCCTTTTCCTATCCAATATTTCATTCATTCATTCATCCATTCACAATAGCTTGCAAACAAACACATTGCTGATTGGCAAAATGCCATTCCTTGGCACTGTTTGCTTTTGCTGGGTTTCAGTGCATAAAAGCAATAGGGGCACACACACAAAATCCACTCTGTTTTGTGTAACATTTAATGAACTTTTGGCACTGTTCTTATAGGCAGAACTCTGCAAAGTCTGGGGAAGACATTCCGTTGGTTTGTGTCTTTGGAGAGGAGTTGTTTTTCTTTCTTGGCAATGGTAAGTGCATTGTGAGGCAGACACACACAAAATAATATTTAGGAAACGGACCATAAAATCTTCAGCTTAACATTACAGCCTTGTGTGTTTTGCACTTCCCTAAGTGGCTGGACCCCTTCATGGATTACTGCCTTGTGGCAAAGGGGCTTGCATAACTCAGTGAAGCCATAAGCTATGCCATGCAGGGCCACCCAAGATGGACAGGTCATGGCGGAGAGTTCTGACAAAATGTGGTCCACTGGAGAAGGAAATGGCAACCCACTCCAGTATTCTTGCCAAGAAAACCCCATGGAACGTATCACAAGGCTAAAAGAGATGACGCCAGAAGATGAGCCCCTCAGGTCGGAAGGTGTCCAATATACTACTAGGGAAGAGCAGAGGGAATTTCCAAGTAGCGCCAGAAAGAGTGAAGCGGCTGGGCTAAAGCCAAAAGGACACTCAGCTGCGGATGTGTTTGGTGGTGAAAAGAAAGTCTGATGCTGTAAAGAACAGTACTGTTTAGGAACCTGGAATGTCAGATCAATGAATCAAGGTAAGCTGGAGGTGGTCAAACATGAGATGGCAAGATTGAACATAGACATCTTGGGAATCAGCAAACTAAAATGGACAAGCATGGGCGAATTTAATACAGGTGACCATTAGATATACTACTTTGGGCAAGAATCCCTTGGAAGAAATGGAGTAGCACTCATAGTCAACAAAAGGGTGGGAAAAGCAGTACTGGGGTACAATCTCAAAAACGATAGAATGATCTCAGTATGAATCCAAGGCGAACCATTCAAAATCACAGTAATTCAAGTCTATGCCCCAACCACTGAGGCAGAAGAAGCTGAGGTTGATCGGTTCTATGAAGACCTACAACACCTTCTAGAACTAACACCAAAAAAAGATGTCCTCTTCATCATAGGGGATTGGAATGCTAAAGTAGGAAGTCAAGAAATCACCGGGATAACAGGAAAGCCTGGCCTTGATGTACAAAATGAAGCAGGACAAAGGCTAATAGAGTTTTGCCAAGAGAACACGCTGATCATAGCAAACACTCTTTTCCAACAGCACAAGAGGTGACTCTACACAAGGACATCACCAGATGGTCAATATCGAAATCAGATGGATTATGGTCTTTGCAGCCAAAGATGGAGAAGCTCTATACAGTCAGTAAAAACAAGACCTGGAGCTGACTGTGGCTCAAATCATGAGCTGCTTCTTGCAAAATTTCAGCTTAAATTGAAGAACGTAGGGAAAACCACTAAACCATTCAGGTATGACCTAAATCATATCCCTTATGAATATACAGTGGAGGTGAGGAATAGATTTCAGGGATTAGACCTGATACACAGAGTGCCTGAGGAACTATGGACGGAGGTCCGTAACATTGTTCAGGAGGCAGCAACGAAATCCATCCCAAAGAAAAAGAAATGCAAGAAAGCAAAGTGGCTGTCTGATGAGGCTTTACAAGTAGCTGAGGAAAGAGGGGAAGCAAAAAGCAAGGGAGAAAGGGGACGATATATCCAACTGAATGCAGAGTTCCAGAGAATAGCAAGGAGAGACCAGAAGGCCTTCTTAAATGAACAATGCAAAGAAATCAAGGAAAACAATAGAATGGGAAAGACTAGAGATCTTTTCAAGAAAATTGGAGATCTCAAGGGAACGTTTTGTGCAAAGATGGGCATGATAAAGGACAAAGAAGGCAGGGGCCTAACAGAAGCAGATGAGATTAAGAAGAGGTGGAAAGAATACACAAAAGAACTATACAGGAAAGATCTGAATGTCTCTAATAGCCATGATAGTGCGGTCAGTGAACTTGAGCCGGACATCCTCGAGAGTGAAGTCAAGTGGGCCTTAGGAAGCATTAGTAACAACAAAGCTAGCGGAGGTGACAGCATTCCAGCTGAGCTATTTAAAATCCAAAAAGATGATGCTGTTAAAGTGCTGCACTCATTATGCCAACAAATTTGGAACACTCAACAATGGCCACAAGACTGGAAAAGGTCAGATTACATTCCAATTCCAAAGAAGGGCAATGCCAGAGAGCGTTCAAACTACCGTACAATTGCGCTCATTTCACATGCCAGCAAGGTTATGCTCAAAATCCTACAAGCTAGGCTTCTGCAGTATGTGAACCGAGAACTACCAGAAGTACAAACTGGGTTTCGAAGAGGCAGAGGAACTAGAGATCAAATCGCCAACATTCGCTGGATCATGGAGGAAGCAAGAGAATTCCAGAAAAACATCTATTTCTGCTTCATTGACTATGCTAAAGCCTTTGATTGTGTGGATCACAACCAACTGTGGCAAATTCTTAAAGAGATGGGAGTACCAGACCACCTTACCTGTCTCCTGAGAAACCTGTACGAGGGTCAAGAAGCAACAGTAAGAACCAGACATGGAACAACCGATTGGTTCAAAATTGGGAAAGGAGTACGACAAGGCTGTATATTGTCACCCTGCTTATTTAATTTATATGCAGAGTGCATCATGAGAAACACCGGGTTGGATGAATCACAGGTCGGAATTAAGATTGCCGGGAGAATTATCAACAACCTCAGATATGCAGACAATACCACCCTAATGGCAGAAAGCGAAGAGGATCTCAAGAACCTCTTGTTGAGGGTGAAAGAGGAGAGTGCAAAAGTTGGTTTGAAACTCAACATTAAAAAAACGAAGATCATGGCATCTGGCCCCATCACTTCCTGGCATATAGAAGGGGAAGAAATGGAAGCAGTGACAGATTTTAGTTTCTTGTGCTCCAAGTTCACCGCAGACGGTGACTGTAACCATGAAATTAAAAGACGCTTGCTCCTTGGGAGGAAAGCTATGGCAAACCTAGACAGCATAGTAAGAAGCAGAGACATCACCTTGCCAACAAAGGTCCGTATAATCAAAGCTATGGTTTTTCCAGTAGCAACATATGGCTGTGGGGGCTGGACTATAGGGAAGGCTGAGCACCGAAGAATTGATGCTTTCGAACTGTGGTGCTGGAGAAGACTCTTACGAGTCCCCTGGACTGCAAGGAGGTCCAGTCAGTCCATCCTAAAGGAAATCAACCCTGAGTGCTCATTGGAAGGACAGATACTGAAGCTGAAGCTCAAATATTTTGGCCACCTAATGCGAAGAGAAAACTCCCTGGAAAAGACCCTGATGCTGGGAAAGACTGAAGGCAAAAGGAGAAGGGGATAGCAGAGGATGAGATGGCTAGATAGTATCACCGATGCAATGAATATTGACTTGAGCACACTCCGGGAGAGAGCGGAGGACAGGAAGGCCTGGCGTGCTATGGTCCATGGGGTCACGAAGAGTCGGACATGACTTAGCGACTGAACAACAACAACGAAGTGGCTGGAAGTTCCTGGGACAGGCTTGTACAGCTTCGGTTTTCTTAGGAGGGAAAAGCACTGGAAAGGATCAGTGTTTGGGGTATTTATTTTGGTATTAATGTATGACCATATTGATATTTATTTACAAATATACAAGCTGAGCATGGAGGAGCATGCAGCCACCCAGACAAACAGTGCTAGACTTAAAAGCGGCATCCGTTCCCCAACAGCAAAGGAAGTTCTCCAACTTCCACTCCTGCCCAGGCTCCTCCTTGCAAGCCAGCTGCAAAACTCAGACTTGCTTCCTTCATTCGCAACATTCAGAATTGCCTGACTGCTTCCCTCCACCCACCACCCAGGCACCCATGTGTGTGGGCGCGTGTGCTCAATAGTTCGTAATCATCAGTCATCAAAAGCCCTCAATGCTGGTTCAAGAAAGCATCTTCTAGCCATCAGCACCCACTAAAATAACCATATTTGCTACCACCATATTGAAACGTAGAGATGTTTTCTCTTTTCACTTGACGCGCAGCACAATCACATTCCAGTTACAATTTAGAAATAAGAAAAGAGGGGAACATACTTTTAAATATTTGGAGTTCTGCAATAGTCATTAGGTCTTGGGAGGATATTTTAAGATTTTCTCTCTCTCTGAAAAGCTTAGGCAGCAGCAGAGCCAACCCTACCATTAGGCAGAGTGAGACAGCTGCCTCCAGCAGCACATGCTAGGGGGTGGAGAGCAGCAGTGAGGTGTTAAGAGGATAGAGCGGTGTGTGTCACCTGGCTTGCCAAGCACCTCCTCAGCTAGTCTGCTGCCCTCCAGTGCAATAGAGGATGCTTTCCCATTGCCAGTGTTGAAGTAAGATCCAGCTTCTTAATGGGGAATAGGGCACCATTTCATTGCATGGAGTGGGGGGGGCATCTTCTTCTCCTTTGCCTCACGTGGCAAAATCTTTTGGGCCACCTCCAATCAGCGGATAAGGAATTAACTTGGGAACTGCTCAACAAGATGGCTTTAGGAAGGTGGCTCTAAGTTAGATGACCAGATGCAAAAAAGGAGCTCCTCCTCTGAGGAGAGAATTACAGTATATGACATTACATAGCTTCATGTCGTGTCATATACTTGTGATGAGAGAAACTTTACTTAGCCAAATTTCCTCTTCTACACAACTGTTAAAGATATAAGAAACTGGTCACCCTATGTAAAATGAGCCGTAAGGGCCAACACACGATGATTATGAAGAGATGTGACTGGAATGACTGTGGTTTCAGATTTCCATATTTTCTCCTGACAGGAGCTCTGTGCCTTTGATAACTGTATATCAGGCTGAAGCTCCAGAAGTGTCGAGTTTTCCTCAGATGGTAAAAGCTTCCGCCACTGAATTTCCATCTGTAATATAGCCACTCAAGGAATCCATTAAGTAGAAACAGAATTCCACCCTTAAAGGCTGCCTAGAAATAATTTAAGATAGAAAAGAAGGCAACAACTCCTAATAGAGTTTAGAGAGTTTTATTCTCTTAATGTGCTTCAGTGCTGGAGCCAGTGGAGGCTGGTGGCTCCAATGTCAGTGAGGAGGGAAATCTGCTCTGGGTTTCCATCAGAACCAGTCAGAACCTGAAAGGGGCTATCCAAGGTGCGAAGCTCCTTTAGCGTGCTGACTGTTCTGACTGAAACCTGAAGCGGATCCTCTGCCCCACTGACATTGGAACCACCTGCCTCCACTGGCCAGGGCTCAGTTCTGGAGGTTGTGAAAGAACAATAAAAGTGAGCATGTGCAGAGTGCCTCCCATCTCCAGCGAGTAGCCCACATTCAAGCGGAACACTTGTGCGACTGGGGAGAGGAGCGTCTCAGTCCAGAAGATGCAGCTGCCAGACGGAGAAACAATGAGCTCGTTTTAGACACCCAGCACTGCCCATTTGCCTTGCACCCGCCTGCCTCGCCCAGAGGGCCAGGAGAAGAATGAAAGCCAGTGCCGGGCCCACTGAGGCTTGTTTGCCTTGGACACACTTGGGGAGATCCCAATAGGCTCCTCTCCCCCACCCCCACCCCCACCCTAGTTCTCTTTGAGACATGTGCTACAATATATTTTGAGATTCATACCGGCAAACAGAAAAGAGCTGCAAACACTGAACTGTGGGGAGAGAGATGTCCCAACGGTACTGAAGGGTTGGGACTTGAAAGCATTTGGGTTCACACAAAGTTTTCCCAAAAGGTCATTATGCAGGATGGTAACTTATGGCTTCGCTGTCAGTTTTCATAAAGCCTCTTCTCCTAACAAGGAGGCACTGGGGTGGGGGGAGCGAGAAAAAGAATTTTGTTTGGAGCCATTAGTGGGCCCCTTCCTCACCCCCACAAACCCTATTAGTGGGCTTTATTAAAGCAACACAGACAAAGAGCAGAGATGCCCTCGTTAATGGAGAGCCTCCGATAATTACTCGGCTCTGCCGCTTCTTTGGGGGCCTGAATGGCCTTTGAATAATGTTTCTCTTGCTGTGGCCACAGACAATGTCCTAGCAGACTGCTCTAAACGGTGCCAATCCCATTAGCAGAAGAATAGCCGGCCCACTTTCTATGGAGGTGGATGTTTGTTTGTGGTGGCGGTGGTGGCCTTGCAGTGGGAATGAACTATGCCCACTGCCTGATCGCTCCTCTGAGGCGAAGAAGCAATGCCAGGAAAGGCTCATTCAAAAACAATCTCCCTGTTTAAAAGGACCTGAGTTAAGTGGCTTGGGAAAGACGGAGCCTGCTGGCATAAGAGCTCACAGATGGGAACAGCTCATCAAAAGGGGAAATAAAACATAGCTTATATTGAACGTTAAAGAAAAGGTAATTGCTTGAGCGTTGAATTCCGCTGGGTAGTTTTTTCCTCTGCCTCCAAGGGCCAGTTCAGTATTACATTTTTCCCCCATAGAAGGGCTAAGCAGAAAGCCATGTACAAGGTCTTATTGTTGACATACAAAGCCCTAAACAACTCGGAACCAGGATACCTAGCTGACTGTCTTCCCCTATATATACCCAGTCAAACCGCTGAGATCTTCTGGGGAGGCCTTATTGGTCATTCCGTGGCCAATATAATGCCACCAAGTAGCGGCATGAAAGCATGCCTTCTCAGTGGTGGCACCCACTCTTTTGAATACTCTCCCACATGTAGTTCAAGAGGCAGAAACAGTGACTATAGTTTTAAACACCTCTTGAAAACAGACTTGTTCACACAGGCTTTCCCTGACCCTTGAGGGATTCTGCTACGACCCTGTTTCATTGTTTATGGTGTTTTAATGTTTTAAATTATGTATTATTTTTATCTTGTTTTCATATCATTATATTGTATTTTATTGTGAGCAGCTTAGGCATTTTAATATATTAAGGGAGCAATCCTATCTAGATATGCAGCGGCCTCCAAACTTGGCAGTGACCACCTAACCAAAGCAGGGCAGGAGAAGCATGGAGGGGATTGTTTCCTCTGCACTTCTCCTGCCCTACTTTTTCGGCTAAACAGCTGATTGTGGCTGTCTAGCCGGGGGGGGGGGGGGGCTGAGCAGGAAAGGAGGTTGCTGCACGAGACACATAGGATGTGTCGTACAGGCAATTATGCTCTCCCTGCCCCGGAATGCCCCCCAGCCATGCCCCTTTCTGGCCTCTCCGCACTCCTCTTGTGAGCGTGGGGGATGGGGCTGTTCCATGCTGCCTCCAAGGCAGCGCAGAAGTGGGGAGAGGTCGGTTCCCGGAAAACAGCATATCCTATGGCCGTCTAGCCACTGCCTAGCAGCCATAGGATTGCTCCCTAAGTGATATGAAAGTATAATGAAGAAAGAAAGAAAGAAAGACGGATTTCTGAGGAAATATGATTTATGAAGGAAAAAACAGAATTCCTGTTGGCTCCGACTTGTGGATCTTTCTTGCAAAAAAACCCAACTGCTTTCCCCATTCCAATGCAATGTTTTCCACATGTATAGCTTAAAGCACTCCCATGTGTTTCATGTGACACTGTTTAGATAATCAAAGGAGCAACTTCCACTTCATATAAAGTGGGTGCTTTATTAAAATGGCTCCTTACAGAACAGTTACAGAGCCTACTTGTCTCTGCTTGCCTCTCTAACACTCTTCCTCTGTCTCCTCCTCACTTCCTGTTCCTCTTACAAATTCCACTTCCCTGCTATTGCTAGTTTTACTTCTGAGCTCCATGAATATTGTTACACCCTGGAAGAAAACCATTTCATTGGAATCTAAGCAAAGTGAACAAAGATGACCCCCCCCCCCATCCTTTAACCAGGCTGTCCTTTTCCCTGATCACCAGAAGCCCAATGCAGGCACTCTGTAGCTTCTAAGCAGTGAATAAGCCCATACTATTATTATTTACTTACAAAGCACCTACCACCATCTTTTTACCACTTACCACAGGCTTTCCCAACCTGGTGCCCTCCAGATGTGTTAGTCTGCCACTCTTGTAATTCCCAGGCAGCATGGCCAATTGCAGTCCAAAACATGGGGGAAGGCTGAGCTATTCACAAATGAAACTAACTTTTAACAGCACAATCCTATACATAACTACTCAGAAGTAATTCCCATTGAGTTCAACGGGACTTACTTCCACGAAAATGAATGTAGGATTGAAGCCTAATTGTAACTGAAGTTTGGTTGCAAACATTGATTGATAATTTAGATTAATCAGTGGAGGGCACAATCTTATAGGGATAGCTGGCTGCCTCTGAACCTGGAGGCGGTTGACTATCCAATGCAGGGCAGGAGGAGGCGATCTTTTCCTCCACACTCCAGCTGCCCTGCACTTGTGGCTAGATGGCCGATTTCGGCTGTCTAGCTGGGGCGGCTCGAAGTGGCGGGCGGGCGGGCGGGGGCTGGACGGTGCATAGGAAGCATCGTGCCGGTCCTTCCACCGCCCCCTCCCCTCCTCGCCCCCAGCAACACCCCCCTTTCCTCTTCTCTGTGCTGCTCTTCCAAGCACGGAGCCGGGGATGAACCGCACCGCCTGTGAGGCGCAACTTCTAGGGTGGGAAGTTGGTTTTCTGGGAACTGACCTTGGAGTCCTAGCTCTGAGGTCAGTTCCTGAAAAACGAAAAATCCTATGGCCATTTAGCCACTGTCTAGCGGCCATAGGATTGCACCCTAAAATTCTTTTAGCTTGCAGTCCTGTACCCACTAACCTGCGATTAAGCCCCACTAAACTCAAAAGGACTTATTTCTGAGTAGACATATATAGGACTGTGCTAGTAATCAACTAAAAAGACATCCTCAATTGATTGAGCAACACATTCAATCAATCATTCTTTATTACAGTCGAATGACCAAAGTAGCATCATAATCAACATAAAACACGTTGTCCAGTAACAGGAAATAAGACTATATATGTATAAAACCAAAAAAAATATAAAAGTTCTAGACATTTCAAAGAATATATATATATTTACTGAGTGAATTGAGTAAATTCTTGACGGATTTTGCTTGCTGCTGCAAAAAATTTGGCAGCAATAAGGGTAGTGGATGCTTTTTTATCAGAGATAAATAAAAGAACATAAAATGCATCTGAGCATCCTGGCAGTTTAGATAAAATGGGATCAATAAACGTTTTACAAATGTCACAATAGAAAAGACAGTACAGAAGAACAGGGGTCACTGTTTCAGTCTCTCCTGAGTTACAGGGACACTTCCGTTCGTAGTAGGGAGTTTTATAGAATCTGCCCTCCAAGACAGCTGAGGGGAGGGAACTGAGACGTGCCATCGGGACTGAGAGTGAATAGAAGTAATTTGCTGATTTGTGAAGTTGAAATGCAGTATCAATTAAAGTGGCATTTGAAGTTAAACTCAGGTCAACTTGATATTCAGTATCTGCTTTGTTGTTGTTGTTCAGTCGTTCAGTCGTGTCCGACTCTTCGTGACCCCATGGACCATAGCACGCCAGGCCTTCCTTTCCTGCGCTCTCTCCCGGAGCGTGCTCAAGTTCATATTCATTGCATCCGTGATGCTATCTAGCCATCTCATCCTCTGCCGTCCCCTTCTCCTTTTGCCTTCAGTCTTTCCCAGCATCAGGGTCTTTTCCAGAGAGTTTTGCCTTCGCATTAGGTGGCCAAAATATTTGAGCTTCAGCTTCAGTATCTGTCCTTCCAATGAGCACTCAGGGTTGATTTCCTTTAGGATGGACTGATTGGACCTCCTTGCAGTCCAGGGGACTCGTAAGAGTCTTCTCCAGCACCACAGTTCGAAAGCATCAATTCTTCGGCGCTCAGCCTTCCTTATAGTCCAGCTCTCACAGCCATACATTACTACTGGGCAAACCATAGCTTTGATTAGACGGACCTTTGTCGGCAAGGTGATGTCTCTGCTTCTTACTATGCTGTCTAGGTTGGCCATAGCTTTCCTCCCAAGGAGCAAGCGTCTTTTAATTTCATGGCTACAGTCACCGTCTGCGGTGATCTTGGAGCCCAAGAAAGTAAAATCTGTCACTGCTTCCATTTCTTCCCCTTCTATAAGCCAGGAAGTGATGGGGCCAGATGCCATGATCTTCGTTTTTTTAATGTTGAGTTTCAAACCAGCTTTTGCACTCTCCTCTTTCACCCTCAACAAGAGGCTCTTGAGATCCTCTTCGCTTTCTGCCATTAGGGTGGTATCGTCTGCATATCGGAGGTTGTTGATAATTCTCCCAGCAATCTTAATTCCGACCTGTGATTCATCCAACCCGGCATTTCTCATGATGTACTCTGCATATAAGTTAAATAAGCAGGGTGTCAATATGCAGCCTTGTTGTACTCCTTTCCCAATTTTGAACCACTCGGTTGTTCCATGTCTGGTTCTTACTGTTGCTTCTTGACCCTCGTACAGGTTTCTCAGGAGACAGGTAAGGTGGTCTGGTACTCCCATCACTTTAAGAATTTGCCACAGTTTGTTGTGATCCACACAATCAAAGGCTTTAGCGTAGTCAATGAAGCAGAAATAGACGTTTTTCTGGAATTCTCTTGCTTTCTCCATGATCCAGCGAATGTTGGCGATTTGATCTCTAGTTCCTCTGCCTCTTCTAAACCCAGCTTGTACTTCCGGTAGTTCTCGGTTCGCATACTGCTGAAGCCTAGCTTGTAGGATTTTGAGCATCACCTTGCTGGCATGTGAAATGAGCGCAATTGTGCGGTAGTTTGAACGCTCTTTGGCGTTGCCCTTCTTTGGAATTGGAATGTAAACTGACCTTTTCCAGTCTTGTGGCCACTGTTGAGTGTTCCAGATTTGTTGGCATATTGAATGCAGCACTTTAACAGCATCATCTTTTAGGATTTTAAATAGCTCGGCTGGAATACTGTCATCTCCGCTAGCTTTGTTGTTACTAATGCTTCCTAAGGCCCACTTGACTTCACTCTCTAGGATTTCCGGCTCAAGTTCAGTGACCGCACTCTCATGGCTATCAGGGACATTCAGATCTTTCCTGTATAGTTCTTCTGTGTATTCTTCCCACCTCTTCTTAATCTCATCTGCTTCTGTGAGGTCCCTGCCTTCTTTGTCCTTTATCATGCCCGTCTTTGCACAAAACGTTCCCTTGAGATCTCCAATTTTCTTGAAGAGATCTCTAGTCTTTCCCATTCTGTTGTTTTCCTCGATTTCTTTGCATTGTTCATTTAAGAAGGCCTTCTTGTCTCTCCTTTCTATTCTCTGGAACTCTGCATTCAGTTGGATATATCTTCCCCTTTCTCCCTTGCTTTTCGCTTCCCTTCTTTCGTGAGCTACTTGTAAAGCCTCATCAGACAGCCACTTTGCTTTCTTGCATTTCTTTTTCTTTGGGATGGATTTCGTTGCTGCCTCCTGAACAATGTTACGGACCTCCGTCCATAGTTCCTCAGGCACTCTGTCTATCAGGTCTAATCCCTGAAATCTATTCCTCACCTCCACTGTATATTCATGAGGGATATGATTTAGGTCATACCTGAACGGTTTAGTGGTTTTCCCGATGTTCTTCAATTTAAGCCGAAATTTTGCAAGAAGCAGCTCATGATCTGAGCCACAGTCAGCTCCAGGTCTTGTTTTTACTGACTGTATGGAGCGTCTCCATCTTTGGCTGCAAAGGACATAATCAATCTGATTTCGATATTGACCATCTGGTGACGTCCATGTGTAGAGTCGCCTCTTGTGCTGTTGGAAAAGAGTGTTTGCTATGATCAGCATGTTCTCTTGGCAAAACTCTATTAGCTTTTGTCCTGCTTCATTTTGTACACCAAGGCCATGCCTGCCTGTTATCCCGGTGATTTCTTGACTTCCTACTTTAGCATTCCAATCCCCTATGATGAAGAGGACATCTTTTTTTGGTGTTAGTTCTAGAAGGTGTTGTAGGTCTTCATAGAACCGATCAACCTCAGCTTCTTCGGCCTCAGTGGTTGGGGCATAGACTTGAATTACTGTGATGTTGAATGGTTTGCCTTGGATTCGTACTGAGATCATTCTATCATTTTTAAGATTGTACCCCAGTACTGCTTTTCCCACCCTTTTGTTGACTATGAGTGCTACTCCATTTCTTCTAAGGGATTCTTGCCCACAATAGTAGATATGATGGTCACCTGAATTAAATTCGCCCATGCCTGTCCATTTTAGTTCGCTGATTCCCAAGATGTCGATGTTCAATCTTGCCATCTCATGTTTGACCACCTCCAGCTTACCTTGATTCATTGATCTGACATTCCAGGTTCCTAAACAATATTGTGCTTTACAGCATCGGATTTTCTTTTCACCACCAGACACATCCACAGCTGAGTGTCCTTTCGGCTTTGGCCCAGCCGCTTCACTCTTTCTGGCGCTACTTGGAAATACCCTCTGCTCTTCCCCAGTAGCATATTGGACACCTTCCGACCTGAGGGGCTCATCTTCCGGCGTCATCTCTTTTAGCCTTGTGATACGTTCCATGGGGTTTTCTTGGCAAGAATACTGGAGTGGGTTGCCATTTCCTTCTCCAGTGGACCACATTTTGTCAGAACTCTCTGCCATGACCTGTCCGTCTTGGGTGGCCCTGCACGGCATAGCTTATGGCTTCACTGAGTTACGCAAGCCCCTTCGCCACAACAAGGCAGTGATCCATGAAGGGGCAGTATCTGCTAGGCATTGCCTAATGTTGCTCTGGCCTTCTCATACCCCAGAGAAATCAAATAACTAGGGGAGAGTCCATAAAACAAAAGTTTTTGAGATAAAACTTTAGTCCAGAAAGATTGAGATACATCCTGAAAGATTAATGGAGCTCGGCCTGCTGGGAAAAGTGAGCAACACATTTAAAAACTTGTTACATTTTTGTTAATATATAAGTTCTTCTAAAAACTGCAGATAACAAGTACCATCTTTGAAGAAGTGTTCGCCCTACATACTCTGCTCCAATTGTCAATGAATCCAAGTTAGGGTGGCCATGTGTCCTCTTTTATAGTGGACTGTCCTCTATTTTGAAGATACCTTATATTTGAAGGGCTGTTCAATCCAAGTCTGGTGTAAAGATAAAGAACCATCAGAAGCAAGAATTGGGCCTTGAAATGCCCATCAGCAACACCTGGACAGCAGTCTGAACAAGGTACACAGGTCATCTGATCAAAGTCTTCCACACTATGGTGAAATGTACTGTACTTCTAAATTAAAATAATTATTTCTACATTTGCATTTATACATATAGTGTAGGATATGCAAACTGGTGTCTTTTGTCCCTTTGTTGGGGTGATTGATAAGTGGCCATCTACTTCCTGCAGCCAGTGCTCTGCAATATCTATCTATCTATCTATCTATCTATCTATCTATCTATCTTGGATGCTGCACATAATAATAAATGCACTGTAGCTCTAAGGATGCCTCACCAAACCTGTTTCTATCTATTTCATTTCAAAGGTCTGTAAGAAATGTACCTGAAGTTACTGAGCTGATACAGTGATAGTCAACCTTTCCCCCCCACCCCTAGGTCTGCATGTATTTACTTTCAGATATTTATATACCATTTCTCAAAGCAGCTTACAATAAATTCTGAAACAATTAAGTACTATAAAACACAACGGTATTATAAATTACAAAGTTCCATGGGAAAAGCCATCCTCCAGGTTTAAAATAAGCATTACAAACACAGACAAGTAAACAGATAGAATTTTAAATAAACATCGAGTGCACGTGATCACCATATCAGAGAGGTCTTTCTGAAGGGTGAGCGACACCACAGGGAAAGCCCATTGCCATGTTACCAACAGATGGAGGATACCAACAGAGTAGGATATGCTACAGACAACAAGTCCTCCTCTGAAGACTGTAGTGGTTGAATGGGTCTATATAGGGGAAGGTGATCTTTCAGGGTAACTGGTCCTAGTTGTTCTGGGCTTTAATGTCAATAATAATACCTTGAACTTGGCAAATTGTCAGGCAGCAGGGCTCTTTCAGCACTGGTGTTATATGTGCGTGGCAAAGCATTCCATTCAACAGTATTCTGTGCTAGCTGTAGCTTCCAAACCAGCTTCAAGGGCAGCCCCACATAGTGCACATTACAGTAGTGTTGTCTGGAGGTTACCAGGTCATGGATCACAGTGGCAGGATTACCTGCATGACAGGCACAAAATCAATATGTGAAGCCTATCATGTGGAATAAACTGGTAAGGGTGAGTGGTAAAGAGGCTTTACCTCTTGAAGTCATCCCTGTGCCTATTCTGAACTGCCAATGGCACAGGAGCGCCATCAGGAAATAAAGAGAGAGAAGAACCAGCAGTCACATCTTGGCATGCATGCGTAGGAATAGGTTTTCCAGGCCTTAGACTCCAAGGATTAGAGTGAGGCCTATACTTTATGACAAGTCTGTATGCCAAATGCAACTTAAGTTTGGTTCTATTGTCATGGCTCCCCCTCTCCTGCACTTTTTTGGAGAAGTGTAGTTCTTTGAGAAGGTTTTGTAGTTCACAAAGCTGTAATTTCTATTCTTCTTTTGAGGATTCCACGACACTTGTTTTAAATCTGGAGAACGAGTGCCCTTTATCCAATGCATTAAATTGCCAGCCCCTTACTCCACCACTGTACCTTTGCATACGTTTAGGCTGATATCAAACCAGGCAGAGGATAACCGCAGTAGCCTATTAACAGAAAAACAACCATACATTTTGTAATATTCACAAATATCAAGGGCTAAGGGTACAATCCTATGCCTGTTGACTGGCTGGGGCATGCTGGGGGTTGTAGGGCTTTTGTCTGTCAAAATATGCATAGGATTGCTCTCCAAATGTAGCGCAATCCTGTATATGTCTACTCAGCTGGTGCATCCAATGGAACTTACTCCCAGTTAAGTGTTGCAGCCTTAATTCTAAGCTTTACTATAGCTTGTACTAAAGTTACGAGGCTCTTGTTTTATTTTTAAAATTGCATTTGGTTGCAGAACGGTAGAAATATACGAGTGCAACGTATCCGAACGTCCTAGAAAAGACAAGCCGGCTGCGTGTGCGTGCGCGCGGGTGTGTAGGGCTGGGAACCTGCGTTTAACTTCCTTTTCAAAACTCCAGAGTGTTGAAATCTAGTTCTCGTCACTCGAGGGCCTCTGTTACCAGCCAATGCACACCGAGAGACTGCAGACCGGAACCTTCTTGCCGGTTTCCGTTTCCCGGCTCCTGCAGGGAGGAATTTGAGATGAGAACTGGGGCAGATTGTAAACAGAGAAGCAAGAGACGGCTGAATAATGCCGCCGGGGTGTATTGCCGGTCACTGCGGAAAGACCAAAGGAAAGATCCCCCGTGGGAGAATAAACGCGAAACATTGTGCGTGCGTGGAGCTCCTGTGAGCCAGGTAAACGTTCCCTGTATTTTTAACCTCTTCATTTGCGAATGAATGTACGTGCTCTAAATATAAAGGCATGTCTGAGGATGCTACAGCCGAATGCAAAAAATCTCCTTCGATGTGCCTGAGGTGTCTACAGTTATGGAAACTGTAAATATCTATATTTGTGTATCGTCCCTACACCTGTATCCAGTTACTCTCTTTGCCCTATTTTTTGTATTGTTTTGTTTCGACACGCCTGTACATACACGTCCCGTCTCTGATAAACCCTTCTATAAAGTAGAGCTGTTTATTCTTCATGTTCTTGTGCCTAAATCAGTGTGTGTCTAATATAAATTATGCAAGATAAGGTCATCTTGTTATGGCAGTAGTTCTACCTGCTCCTCTTTAGCAAAAGAACCATGACAACAGTAGGAGAAACACAAAGCTATGTAGGCAGCTTTTATGTTGAAAAGGATAAAATAAATAAACTATATTTGATCTTTATTATACTAGCTGACTTTATGGCTCGTGTATGTTCTTTTTTCTCTTTAATTTTTTTATCCCACCCTCCCTCTGAGCATCTCAGAGTGGTGTACAGGATTCTCCTATCCTTCCCTCTTCTGTTTTTATCCTCACAACAACCCTGTGAAGTATGTTAGGCTAAAAGATAGTGAGTGGCCCAAGATCACCCAATGAGCTTAGTGGTGGAGTGGGGATTTGAATTCAGATCTCTCTGAGATACAGATTTCATTCAGAACACACATATTTTAACTGCAGAATACAAAGTGTTAAGAACAATTCCATTTATTGCAATCAGCCCTAGTGATGCCTGTATATATGCCCACAATTTAATGTATAGCTATGTAGAGATGGACAATTATGTGTGGTTTCAGAAAAACAAGTGTTTAGGACTGCAGTTCTAATATATTTGTGAGTCAATCAAATTCTTTAATAAGACTTACTCATGAGCAAATGTGTTCAGGATTGGCATTTATCCTATTTCTAATCCAATTTAAGTTGCAATCCTAAACCCACATGCCTGCAGGTAAGCCCCATTGAACTCGGTGGGACTTCTGAATAGACATGCATAGGTTTCTGTTGTTAGTTACTCAGTTCCTATTAGTTTTCACTACCACAAATTATTTCACAATAACAATAAAATATAAAACTCATTGCCAGAATGCTACAATATAAAGTATATAAACAGTATTCAAATTTCATAATTGTAGACTGATATTGCCTAGATAGAAAGTGAGCTGTCTAAGGTAGTCAGGATAGAACACCTTCAAAGATTGGGCTGAGTCTGAGTTGGCAGGCAGGCTTGTTTGTGAGTTATGGCTCAATCCTATCCATGTTTAGACAGAAAAAAGTCCTACAACGCCCAGTATGGCTGGCAGGGGCATGCTGGGAGTTGTAGGACTTTTTTCTGTCTAAACACGCATAGGATTAAGCACTTTGTAACTGTTGTAAATTTATTTACAAGGCTGCACTAGAATATGTCAGTGCTGTGCTCTGTTTCAGAGTTGTCCTGTTCAGCTCTAGGATGCAGGTGGGGGCATAATCCAGGTCAATCGTAGTGAAGGATTCAAATGTCCTGGATTGGATTCAATTAGGAGAGTTTTCCTCTCTCCTCAGCTGCACATGGCCACTGTATCAAAAAACGGACAACTTAAATGCTGCATATTCAACTTTAAAACTGGTCTGAAAATTGGGGCTGGAATAATCCTTGTGGGGATCTGGTCAGCTAAAAATTTATGCTGGCACCATCCGCCCAATTTTGTGGGATCAGTTTCAGTTGTGACTTGATGACGTGGACAGGGTTCTGGGAGCAATGCAGCTGACCACGTGCCCTCTTGACCCTTTCCCTTCTTGACTAATAAGAGCTAGCTGGCAGGGGTAGGGGTGGGAATCACTAGGTGGGTCCAGAGTGTGGTAAATGTGTCTGTGAAGTGGCCATGCCTGCTGCCCTTAAGGAGACAGTAGTGCAGCCACTCCTGAAGAAATCCACTCTGGACTGAATGATATTTGAGAACTATCACCGACTTGGGAATACCTCTTTATTGGGGAAGGTACATCAGAGGGTAGTGGCGGGACAACTGCAGGCACTTTTGGAGGATACCGATTGTCTAGACCTGTTTCAATCTGGCCTGGTTATGGGACTGAATCAAGCCTGTTCACCCTGATGGATTACTTTTATTGAGAGCGGGACAGGGGGAGTATGACCCTGTTCATGCTTTCATTGGCTTTTGATACCATCAGCCATGGTATCCTGCTGGACTGGCTTTGTGGGTTGGGCACTGGGGACACGGTGTTACAGTGGTTCTTGTCCTACCTGCAGGGTCAATATCAGAGAGTAACATTGGGTTAATATCCCTTGACTCTTTGGCTCCTTGGCAATTGAGCTCTGGGTTTCCACAGGGTACCATCTTGTCCCCAATGTTGTTTAACATCTATAGGAAGCCACTGGGAATGGTCATTAGTGGATTTGGAGGAAAGCGACATCAATATGCTGATGTCACAGGGAGATAGAACTGTGTGTCATCTGGGCTGTGCAAGTTCTAGATCGGTGTCTGGGTTGAGTGATGATTTGGATGAAGGTCAATAAACTGAAGTTGAATTCTGGCAAGATGAAGGCCCTATGGGTGAGTGGTTCTGGAGTCCATCAAGGAGATAAGCTCATTACCTGTTCTGGATAGGGTTGCACTCCCTCTGAAAGAGCAGGTCTAAAGTCTGTGGGTATTCCAGAGGCTCAGAGTGCCTTCTACCAGCTTCAGCTGGTACACCAGCTACAGCATCTCTGGCACAGGGATAACCTGGCCACAGTGATACAGGTGCTAGTAACCTTAGGACTGGATTACTACAGCACATTCTATGTGGGGCTGCCCTTAAGGTTGCACTGGAAACTACAGCTAGTGCAGAATGCAGGAGTCTGTCTGGGCTGTTGTTGGGGGCTGCCCCTTTTCAGCATGTAACACCTTTGCTGAGGGAACTGCACTGGCTGCCTATTTAAGGTTTTGCTATTGGTGTATAAAGCCCTAAACAAATGGGACCAGGATATTTGAGAGAACGCATTCTATCTTGTTAGCCTGCCCAGTCGCTGAGGTCATCAGATGAGGTGCGCCTGGTGGTTCTGTAGCAGCCAGTTCTGCAACAGTTCTGCAACAGTTCCACATGGACCTGAAGTCCATTTAGGGTCCACTCAGAGTAGAGCTTTTAGTGTACAGTCTTGCTCTCAGTGGAATTCCCTGCTGGTTGATGTCAGGCAGGCGCCAATGTTGTTTTGTTTTTGGCATCTCCTAAAGACATTTTTATTTAAACAAGCTTTTCCTGAATGACCAGCCATGGTTTTATTGGTATAACTTGATTTTAATTATTTTTATTCTGTATTTTGATTTTCCCCCTTTATTGTTTACCATTTGGTAATCTTTTTTTAGATATAGAACTGTTTATAAATTGTGGTGTTAAATAAAAATAATATTTGCAATATTTGGGCTACAATATTACTGTGAATTATCCTTAGGTGGGGACTAAAGCCCCACTGAACACAATGAGGGGTACTTCTGCCCAAACATGCATTGGCACGCCTCTATCAGCCAAAAGGCAGTGCTGCTGCATCTTCTGAAATGACCTGGTTTATTAGTTTGTGCTGCCTCATATTCTGTCACACAAGTCTATAAAATATAACACAAGTCTTTCACCCCACAGCCTCTCTTCCTTCCTGGTTCAGTTACACTGCAGGAACCAACCAACTGAAATGGTTAAAAATGTGAGTATGGTTGTTCACAGCCATCTGATCATCCTCCCTCTGGCTAAATGATCTCATCTCTAGCAACGTCTGTTGCCTTTATTGTATGACTTGCTTTTGTTTGTGCTGAGCGGAGGTGATGCTTCAGAGTTGCCTCCATGGCAGGAAGAAAATGCACACACATGCAAGGTTTTCTTTTGGTGTGGTGGTGGCTATTTCATTCCAAGGTCAATGTATTTCTGCATTAATCAGGTGCATAGTCTGTTTGAGAGTGAAACAGGGACAGATTATCCGGGACTGAAACATGCAGCCTGCTGGGGAAAAACCAGCTGTTACCTCTCCATTCAAGACTAACTATAAGCCCTGAGCATTCAGGGGGCAGTGGAGGCACTTGCTTGGTGGGGAGTGAATGAGGTTCTTTCCACTCCAGCTCAGGTCCTGGGTGTTTCCTTTTGCTTAAGCCAGGAAATGGGTTATTGAGTGGGCTCCCTAGCGTCCACTAACCCAGGCCTGCAAAACTTGAGCCCCACCTAGCCAAACAAAGCCCACCAGCCTGCCCTGTGCTTGACAACCTCCCCATTCTTGCAGTTCTGGGCAGGGGAGAGAAACAGTAGATGTATTGATCCCCTGGTCAGCCTCCATACACGGCTGGTAAACTGTGCTTTGCTTGCCACATCACAAGTTTTGTAGGCCTGTATTAATCAGTGTAGTTCAGATATCATCCTGGAACAAAGGCTCCTCCCCTGCTTGAGTCTCCCCGCCCCAGTGTGTTGATTATCTGTTGCAGGCAATTATGCTCTTTTTCCAAAGGACTTTGCTTTTTCCCAAGGGTCACTGTGGCTCCCTTTATGCCTTCTTCCGGGTTACCTGCAACTAGGTCTGGAAGAAGGCTGGGTCCTTCCAGCCAAACCATTTCTTTGTCTTCCTTTTGTTTTAGGGGCTTTTCACCCATCTGAATAGGAGCAGCACTTGCTGTTCTTTTTATCAAGATCATGCTGCCCTGGGTGATTCTGCACTTGCCAGCAGAGGTGCGTGTTGCATCACTTTCTTGGAGACTGCCATGGAAACATCTCCATACAATGTTCATTGTTGGTCATCTCTGTGGCTCTGCAGGACTGGAGTTCTAACACAACTTCTATAAGAATGCTTAGAAGGATGCTCTATGAAGCTTGGCCTGCTTGTTTCTTTACTCACAGACTCATCATGTCAAAGTTTGAGAATCTCTGTTTTGGCCTCTAAGATAAGTCTTCCTCAACCTGAAGCCATCCAGATGTTTTGAACTAGAAAGCCTATAATCCTTGACCATTGGTCATGCTGGCTGGGGCTGATAGGAGTTGTAGTCCAAAACATCTGGAGGGCACCAGGTTGGGTAAGTCTGGCATAAGCCAACTACAGGCTAAGGCTGTGTCCAAACAAGCTCTCTAGATACAATTTCATTTCTCTTTACATCCTCTGCTGTCTTGTCTTTGTGCATTACCTGTTTTATATATTCTTTGTCATTCCAAAACGCTTGGGTTGTTAATTTCCAAGAACAAACCCTGGCTTACGACTGGGTTGATGGGGGAGAGACAAGCCAGAGTTCCTGGTTCGGATGTCGCGCTAACCAAGCCCTGGGAACATCCCTGGCTTATTTAGCTGCTCTCATTGGCAGGAGGAGCCAAGCAGGAGCGCTTGAGCCACGTGCACAAGCACATCAGCTTGCTTGCAGTATCCCACTATTTTTTATAAATTTGTCCTAGTGCGGCCTGTATGATTGTTTTCTACTCCTGGGGCGCTTTTCCTGAGCAAAGTGCACAATAAACTGCCAGTCTGGACACACTCTTAAGATTCATTTAGAGTTTGATTCAACAAGGTGATGAACTATTTCTGAATTCATAGTGGTGATGATGACTGTGGTAGCAATGTGTCTGCAGCTGTAGCAACAGCCTTTCTGACAGGGCTTCATTCACCCCTGGGTGGTGTTTCCTGCTGGGTGGGGTGCTTCTGATACTTAGAACAGGCACATTTAGGGTGGATGGGGAAGGCTGTTTAAAAGCCAACATCAGTTCTGGTAAATACTAAATTCAGGAAGGACAGATGTTTCCAAGAATTTATCTGAGTTCATTGCTGTGTTTGTAGAAAGGTTCAATACCTTCTTCAACCATTTGCATAAATGCACTGACTGGGTGACGTCACACAGAACACTTTGGAAAGGTCACTGTACAACGTGATTTCCTTGGTGAGTTAGTGTTTGGCCTTTATTCTGCCTTTGCACTGAACCACTTCTTTCTGCAACTCCAGGCCAGCTGGTGAGATTTCAGACTGGAAGTCATTGTGAAACAAGCAGGAAAGTGAAGACTGCTAATTACATAGTAGGACAGTTTCCACCCAGGAGGGAGGGAGAAAGATCTGTTGCCTTGCTAAGTGGTGATAATGCTGGATAAGAAGCATGGTAGGATTTCCATACGGCTGTATGCACAACAGTTTGGCAGGAAGTTAGAAGGGATACCTTGATACTGAGCACTGTTTACCAGTTGTGCCAGAGCTTTGGGGTGATATTACTGTGTGGGGCTAACAGTTCTACTTCCTTTTTCCATTTCTGCATTTTAAGTCGTGTCTGTGTGGGGAGACAGGGTGGTCTAAAATGCTGCTGTTCTATGAATTATCATTAACAGATACAAATCACTGCGGAGAATGATGGATGACATGGTCTTTAGATAACTAGCTTAGCAAATCACCCTGATAGATTTCCTTGGGATCCTCTTTGCTTGGGCCATTCCTCATTGGTTTAATTAAGCGCAGGTTTACTGTCTCCATGGAGCTGAGCTGAATATCTGGTTTACCCCATCTATGCATTGGAGCTACTTTAGATAAAACCCAGCTGAACTCTAGCTTCAGTTGCTGGGATTGCGGAACAGACGTTCATGTGTTTCTTACATGCTTCATCTGTGAGCTGACAAGGACTGGGAAAGATTTGAAATAGTGAGAAATTGGAAGAGAGGGCAAATAGGTTTGTTAATTCAGGGGAGCATAAACTGGAATCTATGATGAGGGGAAATTGTTGTGCTGAATAAAGTGGCATCTCTCCTATCCATTGAAGGCTCCTTTAAGTGTTTCAGCAATGAGGGCTAGGGACATGCTTTTGAAAAAGTAGTATTTCCTTCCCATAGGACTCTAATTGAACCCCACAAGATGGGTGAATGAACAGTGGGGTGCAAGATACCATTGTACTGTCCTTCCCTAGAACTTTTAAAGGCAACCTTTATTCTGAACCTCTGAAATGCACATTGGCAACAAGAGTTTGGGAACTTGGGTGATAATTTTCCTCATCTATCTTATGCCAGTTCCCAAGCTTCTGTCATGTTTTTGGCAGTGCACTCTGCTTAACGACCAAGAACAGAATCCAGGATAGAGCCATGCAGCTGGGAGCAGACTTGACTTTCAGTGGCTCCTGTTAAGTTCTGTGGGACAAAATCAGGTCAGGTTACAATGTGCTTCTTAGTTCAAAGGGGGATAAAATTATCCTTGCCAAGACACTTGGAACACTGTGGGAGGGGCATATGCTTAGCCCCCAGCCCAGTCATGCCCCCAGGTGCTCTCCTTTGTTTTGATACTCATAAGTGAACATAAGAGCCATGCTGGATCAGACTATGGGTCTGTCTGGTCCAGCATTCTGTTCACACAGTGGCTTATGGAAAAGAGGATGCCGCTGCAGTTGAGAACACTACTGTGAGGGCAAAACCTGTTTCCAGCACTGACAATGAATAGCTTTCCATTGGCAGAGATCCCATAAGACAGGGTGGGAAACCTAATTCAGCCCTCCAGGGTTCCCCAGATGGCAAAACCTCCCCCCCGCTACCCTTCAGCCAACAACTGATCATTTGGTGGTTTTCTGGCTTTTGTGCGGCTGTATTTTTTGTATTCCACCCCCCCCCCCCGGAATGTGGCCCCTGAGAGCTTCTCTGAAGTTGAATTTGGCCCTTGGGCTGAAAGAGGTTCCCCACCCCTGCCATAAGAGGAAACAATGTGTTTTTGTGTCGTGAACACACACAGATGCATTCCCCAGGGGATCCTTGCGATGTACAGTCTCTCTCCCCATCGTAACAAAACAGATGTTTTGTTAGAAGGTGTAATAAAAACAATGAGGATGTGTCAGCCGCATCCTTTCTTAGAAAAAAGAAAATTACTCACAGTTCTGGGAATTGCTTTTTATTACCACTGGCCAGTAGAAAGCATTCTGCTATTATGTAATGATGCTGAGTCATGTCTTCCCATCACAGCCTCGTGATTTACAACTGAAATATGTTTGCTTGGCTGTAAAATAACTTCGGATGCATACTAATGATTCAGCAAAATAACAGAGCAGAATTCTGTAACAAGACACTGTCAAGCCCCCCCAAAAAGAGCACAAAGCCTGCAGTTCTATACACACTCACCTAGGAGTTAATCCCATTGAACCCATGTAGACATGTATAGGATTGTACTGCAAGGGTACCAGCCAGTTTAAAGCTTTTTAGGGCACAATCTGATGCATATTTATTTCAGACTAAGTCCTGCACCTCCCAGCTTCCTCCAGCTAGCCATGTTGTCTGGGGCATGCTGGAAGTTGTAGGATTTATTTTTGGCTAAACATGCGTAGGATTGCACCCCAATAGACAGAGGGCTCCAAGCTCAGAGTCCTCTGTCTATCCTATGCCCTGCTGGCAAGAGCTAGGCAGGACGAGGGGGCAATTTCGCCTGTTCCTCCATTTAAAATGCAAAAAGTCGTTAGATGGGCCTCTGATCCTGTCTACCTGACTTACCTTTTGAGTGGGGAGAGGGGTGGAGAGCTCATGGGATATTGTGTATTGCAGCTTCTCCCCTCCCACTAGCATGCCTCTTTCTCTCCCTCTCCGACTTCTCTTACAGATCTCCTCCATGTCCATGCTCTTCGCTCTTTCTACAGGTGTGGCATCCTACTGCGCCGCGGATGCTGTCTAGGAGCCATAAATTGACTCTGCCAGCTAAGAGTCTACTCAATTATCCAGTGCTTTTGATTGCTTAAACTATAAAAATAAACTGTAGTATCGCTGTGCAGGTGGATAAAATGTGTGGCTATTTAAGATGCTATTGCTTTAGTTGTTTCTTTTGATTGAAGAACAAGAGTTATTTATTGACTAGAAAACTGTGTCCAACAGTTAGCCTGAATCAAGAGATGGAAACAGATTATTTGTCACATTGGCACTGAAACCCTTTCAGTGGCCATGAACCCTTTCAGAGGCAACATATCAAATTTTAAAACATTACACACTGGGTATATTGAAAATGCTCTTGGGTGTATAGTCACTAACAGTGCTGAGTGATAAATATGTGTGTACTGAGCAGGGTATGGAGAGGTCACGAGAAGCCATCGGAAACAAGTGTGACTAAGACAAAAGAAGTGCAATCAATTCTAAAAGAAAAATAGAGGAGAGGGCTATTAAGGCTTAGGTATCCCTTAAGAGCTCTGAAGTGTGTGTCCTTGGGACCAAAAAGCCTAATGGGAAACAATGGTGTTGCCCCATTGATTTTTGGCCCTTCTCCAGAGCTTTTGAGGCTCAGACCATGCAAATATTTTTCTTCTTCTGATGGAAGAGGAATCAGTCTTTGACTCCCTTGATGCCCTGCCCTCACATCCCTCACACTTGTATCTCTGGGTTCAAAAAACTTGTATGACCGTAGTGCAAAACTGGGTTCACCTGAACCTATTTGCATCTGGGTTAAAAGAGGGTCTCTAGAGTACATGGGTGGTGTTCTCCTGCAAAGTCCATACATTCCCTCATAACTGTTCATGTAACTCTGACAGTCTAAACCAGGGGTGAGAAAGCTGTGGCCAGTGGGCCAAATTGTCAGGTTGGACACTGAGCCCATAGAATCCCAGAGTAGTTCTGATGCTGAGGAAGAGCAGTCACTCCTTCGGGAGAGGAGCGCGCTCCTTTTTTCCCAGGACCAACAGCTGACGGAGATTCCTCCCACCCACATTCCTAGTTTAGAAAGCAGTCCAGGGAGTGACTCAGCACAGATAGCAGACTGGGGGGGATGCGCGGCGCAGACGCAGAGAGCGGCGCCAAATGGTTCGCGCTCAAAGAACGGTTGCGCCTAGAGGATCCAAGGGAAAAGGGGAGGGATTCTCCCTAGTCCTTATATTCAGGGGTCTGCCAGTAATTGCCCTTCAAACGGGGACTAACTGTTCTAACTTAGGGCATAGGGATGCTGCTGCTCAGATCTAGTTGCTACCTGTAGAGCTGTTAAGTTGTAAAAGAAGAATAAAGCTTTGAAAAGAATCCCTTTGTCTGCGTCTGGACTTGGCTACTGGATTAGACTGAGAGCCCTCCAAGGAGCCCTTGACACAAATATACACCTCTTGTTCCTCAATCTAGACCTTTGGGGGTGTCTCCATCAGCGATTAACTCCGAGCCGGCTGTGTGTTGAGGTTGTCCGGGATACATGATATCGTGGCCATCCAGCAGCCACCCCGGAGCTTATCAGGGAAAAACCAGATTTCCTGAGACTGCTCAAAGTCCAATTCTTTTCCTTAAGTCGGGTTCTCCCCAGTATAGTTGCTGTGTGCTCCAACCCCCGCATTTAGCTCGGGTATGCTAGCCCTACCCAGGGATGTGCCTTTCACCCTGACCCCAGTCAAGGGGTGTTTCCTCCCATTGTGCTGAATGAGGCTTGCCCTCTGAATGCCCACAGAAATAACAGAGAAGCCCCTCAATTGACACTGCACATTTTAAAGCCCAGTTCCTTAAGTGCGTTTAAGCAGGATCTCGAGGCTCCAGTTTATTAGCTTAGGAAGTAATTACTTCACAGCTTCCTTATAGAGATCCTGTGTGTTAAAATGGGGGCAGGTTTCCATCTCTTTCCCACAACAAACCCATTAGTGTCTCCTCAGAAGTAACTCCCATTGTGCTGAATGAGGCTTGCCTTTGAATGCTCACATCAGAACTTACCAAGATTCTCCCTCAATTGAAATGGCACATTTTAAAGCCCAATTCAAAGCCTAGTTCCTTAAGTGCAATTAATTGTGATCTCGAGGCTCCGATTCATTGCCTTAGGAAGAAAGTACTTCACAGATATCCTGCAAGTCACAATGGGGGCTGGTGTCTGTCTTCGCGTTTACTGCTCTCTTTCCCACAACAAACCCATTAGTGTTTCCTCAGAAGTAACTCCCATTTTGGTCAGTGAGGTCCTGTGCGTTAAAATGGGGTCTGGTTTCTTTCCCAGCACAAGCATATTTGTGTCTACTCGGAAGTAACTCTCATTGTGCTCAATGAGGCTTGCTCCTGAAATGCAGGTGCATCTGGACTTTCAGGGGAAAGGGGGAGGGGAGAGGGGAAGCCTCTTTTATTGGCTGAGCAGCCCCTGCCCTTCAGATGACATTCACTCCCACCCCCCACCCCCACCAGGAAGCATGTTCTGTGAAGCGATTTTTACTGGTCCAGAGAATTTGCTTGTGGAACCCTGCGCACAGCAAAGCTGATTCCTTTAAAAAATTCCGGTACTCTTCCATTAGCTTCTCCTTCCATTGTCGTGGAAACACAGCCCTTGACTTTTCCCAAGCCATGTCCCCTACTGGTCCTTCTCTGGGTTATTGATACTATTTACTGTGTCCTGCTCTGTCCCCCAACCTCCAGAGCTGATGGAGGGAACCTTGCACAAGTTGGGGAAGGAATGCCTGGAGGCAAACATTTTGTTGTTGTACACCCAAGAAATGTCAGCATCACATCCACACACTTTTGGCTCTTGACTACACCCATTGCTGGAATATGGACTCAGACAGGTTTTGATCATCAAAGTAATGGGGACCTCAACAGGAAAAAAGTTCCCCACACCTGATTTAAGCTTTCAAGTTGTTAAATCAGGTGTGGGGAATTAAATTAAAAAAACAAAAACATTGTCTTTCTAGTCCTTGTGGATGTAGAGAGAAAAAAGTGAACATTGCAGGGGAATTCTGGTTAAAGCTCAGAATTTAAAGAATGAATGGTTGAGGATTGTTGCAATAGGAAAATCTAAAAGGGGGAGGAAAAGATGCAAGGTACACAGAACAAAAGAAATCCTTCTAGAAAGAGGTAGAGGGTGTGTGTGTGTGTGTGTGTGTGTGTAAAAGTAAAATATAGGTGTACAATGAGCATGTGAAAGAAATGTATCCATAGTGTGCTGCTATCACAGCTTTCACAGTCCTTCAGATACTCTGGTCCCAGGCTATTCAGTGCAGCCTGAGGTCATTGGGCCCACAGGATTTGGGGACTTGCAACTTGACTTTTCCACTTCAAAGTTTTAGTGAAATTATGACTCATACTTTAAGAACCCCTACCCTTTGACTGTTTATAGGCCTTTTAGCAGTAAGACATGTAAATCTGTGTTGATCTGCTGGTGTTCCACTCACCTCTGGGTGTCTGCCCTTCAGTAGGAGAACAGCCTCACTAAAATCATGTTGTACCATGTTTTTCAGGAAGATCCAGATTCTGTGGACAATTTCTCTTGAACAGCCAACATCTTCCCTTCCAGGCTTAACCTTTAGAAATGGGAACAAGAAGACAAATTATTCTCCACTGGCACTTTTACAAATAGAAGTCAACCCCAACTCCTGAAGTCAGATGCCAGGGGCAACACTAATCGTATTGATCCTGTCATCTCCAGGTTCAAGCATCTCCAGAATCTTTCCAGAGGCAGCTTCCTCTCCTGTGCTTGGGAATTTATGTTGTGTCTTGGCAAAATACCTCCAAAGTCTCAGCTCTTTTGACTACAGATAAAATGGAGGCCTTAGAAGTTGATGACATCAGTCCAGCCTTGGAGGTGACTGAAGATTTCTTCAGCACCTTTGATACTAAGCTAGAGAATGTGCAGCCACCAGAGGTATATGGGATTCAGGAAGTTCCCGAACTGGTTGGCCGTGAAGTGTTTAATAAGATTGCAGCCTGTGGAGACTTGAGGAACCTGACTTCTCTGGGGAAGAACAGCCTTGCTTGGGAACACTGCAAAAATGGACTCCCGGAAACCAAAGCACAGACCGCATTTCCTGCCAAAGAACCACTTGGAGTGCGAAGAGGGACTGTTCCAGACAACCTCTCCTGGGTGGAACAGAGGGAGGCCTCAACGTTCAACATCTTTAACATCTGCCAGAGGAGGAGGAATCGGCCCCGCTCTGTGAATGATATTATAGTGCAGAGTGAGGAAACTGCCACTTTCAAGCCTGGCCATAACCGGTCACGCTCCGATATCAACCGCATAGACTGGGGTGCCATCTTAAGTGGTGCTGCTCCCCAGCTGCTGTCTATTCAGGGCAGCCGGGGCTCTAGACCGCCGTTCATGTCAGCTGGATTCCAAAAGGGGGAAGACATTCAAGGGAACACTGGTAAGAGCTGATGCTTTGCTACAGCTGGCTTTCTTTTCTTTTTGGGTGGGTCTCCATCTCTTTTCGAAAGAAGAGGACAGATTTGGCGAGGCAGTGCAGTCCAGGGTGGGCTTAGAGCTCTGGGCCCAGCCAGGCTTCAGTTCCCAGCTCCACCCTGGATTCAGGAGGTGGTCTTAGGCAAGTTGCCCATCTCCCAATCTTGGTTTCCCACCCTTAAAAAGGCAGTGGGGAGAATGCCAATGTACTTGGAAGAGTTATGGTTGTGAATTCTAAGTTAGTTGAACATAGGTCTCATTGAAACAATGGCAGAAATTGGCCATGACAACTTTTGACCCATTGGTTGCAATGGGAACTAAATTCCACTGAGTCTAAATTCAGCTCCCTCTAGCCAACTATTTCTGTCCAGCAGGACAAAGGTAGTTACTTTAAATCCCAGGGTGCTCAGGCTGTGCAGCCCCTTGGCCGTTGGATCCTCAGAGATGCTGTATGGCAGGGGTGGGAAACCTGTGGCCCGCCAGATGTTGTTTGATTCCACCTCCCATCAGCCCCAAACAGAGTGGCCACTATTGGGGATGATGGTAGCTGTAGTTCAGCACATCTGGAGGGCCATAGGTTCCCCTGCTTTATGTAGCAGCACAGTGCCTGCATTTGCAATCACAGCACAAAGCTTTCATAGTGCATCCATGTGCACTGCAGTACAAATGCAGCCGCTGCTCCTGTATGATGCTTAGTGCATGTGTGTGCATTATGTCAACACACACACATCCACGAATAGCAAAAAGAGCACAGCCAGATTTATTTATGTATTATTCATTTATTGTCTTTTCACCCTCCAATTCTGGGAAGTGGCCAAGTGTGTACAATTCTGGCTACCTTGTTGTTGTTGTTCAGTCGTTCAGTCGTGTCCGACTCTTCGTGACCCCATGGACCATAGCACGCCAGGCCTTCCTGTCCTGTGCTCTCTCCCGGAGTGTGCTCAAGTTCATATTCATTGCATCGGTGATGCTATCTAGCCATCTCATCCTCTGCCGTCCCCTTCTCCTTTTGCCTTCAGTCTTTCCCAGCATCAGGGTCTTTTCCAGGGAGTTTTCTCTTCGCATTAGGTGGCCAAAATATTTGAGCTTCAGCTTCAGTATCTGTCCTTCCAATGAGCACTCAGGGTTGATTTCCTTTAGGATGGACTGATTGGACCTCCTTGCAGTCCAGGGGACTCATAAGAGTCTTCTCCAGCACCACAGTTCAAAAGCATCAATTCTTCGGCGCTCAGCCTTCCTTATAGTCCAGCTCTCACAGCCATACGTTACTACTGGGAAAACCATAGCTTTGATTAGACGGACCTTTGTCAGCAAGGTGATGTCTCTGCTTCTTACTATGCTGTCTAGGTTTGCCATAGCTTTCCTCCCCAGGAGCAAGCGTCTTTTAATTTCATGGCTACAGTCACCGTCTGCGGTGATCTTGGAGCCCAAGAAAGTAAAATCCGTCACTGCTTCCATTTCGTCCCCTTCTATATGCCAGGAAGTGATGGGGCCAGATGCCATGATCTTAGTTTTTTTAATGTTGAGTTTCAAACCAGCTTTTGCACTCTCCTCTTTCACCCTCAACAAGAGGCTCTTGAGATCCTCTTCGCTTTCTGCCATTAGGGTGGTATCGTCTGCATATCGGAGGTTGTTGATAATTCTCCCGGCAATCTTAATTCCGACCTGTGATTCATCCAACCCGGCATTTCTCATGATGTACTCTGCATATAAGTTAAATAAGCAGGGTGACAATATGCAGCCTTGTCGTACTCCTTTCCCAATTTTGAACCACTCGGTTGTTCCATGTCTGGTTCTTACTGTTGCTTCTTGACCCTCGTACAGGTTTCTCAGGAGACAGGTAAGGTGGTCTGGTATTCCCATCACTTTAAGAATTTGCCACAGTTTGTTGTGATCCACACAATCAAAGGCTTTAGCGTAGTCAATGAAGCAGAAATAGACGTTTTTCTGGAATTCTCTTGCTTTCTCCATGATCTAGCGAATGTTGGTGATTTGATCTCTAGTTCCTCTGCCTCTTCGAAACCCAGCTTGTACTTCCTGTAGATCTCGGTTCGCATACTGCTGAAGCCTAGGTTGTAGAATTTTAAGCATCACCTTGCTGGCATGTGAAATGAGCACAATTGTGCAGTAGTTTGAACACTCTTTGGCGTTGCCCTTCTTTGGAATTGGAATGTAAACTGATCTTTTCCAGTCTTGCGGCCATTGTTGAGTGTTCCAAATTTGTTGGCATATTGAGTGCAGCACTTTAACAGCATCACCTTTTAGGATTTTAAATAGCTCAGCTGGAAGACTGTCATCTCCGCTAGCTTTGTTGTTACTAATGCTTCCTAAGGCCCACTTGACTTCACCCTCGAGGATGTCCGGCTCAAGTTCAGTGATCGCACTCTCATGGCTATCAGGGACATTAAGATCTTTCCTGTAGAGTTCTTCTCTGTATTCTTCCCACCTCTTCTTAATCTCATCTGCTTCTGTGAGGTCCCTGCCTTCTTTGTCCTTTATCATGCCCGTCTTTGCACAAAACGTTCCCTTGAGATCTCCAATTTTCTTGAAGAGATCTCTAGTCTTTCCCATTCTGTTGTTTTCCTCGATTTCTTTGCATTGTTCATTTAAGAAAGCCTTCTGGTCTCTCCTTGCTATTCTCTGGAACTCTGCATTCAGTTGGATATATCTTCCCCTTTCTCCCTTGCTTTTCGCTTCCCTTCTTTCCTCAGCCACTTGTAAAGCCGCATCAGAAAGCCACTTGGCTTTCTTGCATTTCTTTTTCTTTGGGATGGATTGAGTTGCTGCCTCCTGAACAATGTTACGGACCTCCGTCCATAGTTCCTCAGGCACTCTGTCTATCAGGTCTAATCCCTGAAATCTATTCCTCACCTCCACTGTATATTCATCAGGGATATGATTTAGGTCATACCTGAACGGTTTAGTGGTTTTCCCGACGTTCTTCAATTTAAGCCGAAATTTTGCAAGAAGCAGCTCCTGATCTGAGCCACAGTCAGCTCCAGGTCTTGTTTTTACTGACTGTATGGAGCGTCTCCATCTTTGGCTGCAAAGGACATAATCCATCTGATTTCGATATTGACCATCTGGTGACGTCCATGTGTAGAGTCGCCTCTTGTGCTGTTGGAAAAGAGTGTTTGCTATGATCAGCATGTTCTCTTGGCAAAACTCTATTAGCTTTTGTCCTGCTTCATTTTGTACACCAAGGCCATGCCTGCCTGTTATCCCGGTGATTTCTTGACTTCCTACTTTAGCATTCCAATCCCCTATGATGAAGAGGACATCTTTTTTTGGTGTTAGTTCTAGAAGGTGTTGTAGGTCTTCATAGAACCGATCAACCTCAGCTTCTTCGGCATCAGTGGTTGGGGCATAGACTTGAATTACTGTGATGTTGAATGGTTTGCCTTGGATTCGTACTGAGATCATTCTGTCGTTTTTAAGATTGTACCCCAGTACTGCTTTTCCCACCCTTTTCTTGACTATGAGTGCTACTCCATTTCTTCTAAGGGATTCTTGCCCACAGTAGTAGATATGATGGTCACCTGAATTAAATTCGCCCATGCCTGTCCATTTTAGTTCGCTGATTCCCAAGATGTCGATGTTCAATCTTGCCATCTCATGTTTGACCACCTCCAGCTTACCTTGATTCATTGATCTGACATTCCAGGTTCCTAAACAATATTGTTCTTTACAGCGTCGGATTTTCTTTTCACCGCCAGACACATCCACAGCTGAGTGTCCTTTCGGCTTTGGCCCAGCCGCTTCACTCTTTCTGGCGCTACTTGGAAATACCCTCTGCTCTTCCCCAGTAGCACATTGGACACCTTCCGACCTGAGGGGCTCATCTTCCGGCGTCATCTCTTTTAGCCTTGTGATACGTTCCATGGGGAACATATCACATATTCTTTCTTGGCAAGGATACTGGAGTGGGTTGCCATTTCCTTCTCCAGTGGACCACATTTTGTCAGAACTCTCCACCATGACCTGTCCGTCCTGGGTGGCCCTGCTCGGCATAGCTTATGGCTTCACTGAGTTGCGCAAGCCCCTTCACCACAACAAGACAGTGATCCATGAAGGGGGTCTGACTACCTAGCAGGTCGCAATACTAGATCCGCGACCGTGACTCTGCAATGTCTGCTTCTGTGTGTCTGTTTTATGCTCCTAAGTGAGGGGGTGGGGTGGGGGTGGGAGACCCTGGGAACATAGGAAACGGCCTCATACCGAGTCAGACTCTTGGTCTAACTAGCCCGGTGTTGTCGATGCTGGCTGGCAGAAGCTCCCCAGGGTTTCAGGCAGGAGTTTTTCCTGCCCTTCTTGGAGACGCTGGGGATCGAGCCTTAAGCCTTCTGCCTGCAATACATGTGTTTTACCACTGAGCTACAGCCCCTCCCCTGCAAGGAGCCATCAGTGCTGTGTTTAGTTTGTAGAACATCGCACTGCTTGTTTGGCTAACAATAGGTTGGCCAGGGACTTTGGCTACTTCTGAGTCTGGAATGAAGTAAATATTCAGGGATTTTAGAGGGGCAAGTACCTCAGAGGGCTGGACTAATTCATGAAGGCTCTGACTTTCCATGACTGTTAAGCTGAATAGTTAAATGAAACCTCCATATTCAACAGCAGTCTACCTTTGTATATCCAATGCTGGGGTGTGTGTGAAAAGAATGGAGAAGCACTGTTGCTGCCACACATTACTGAGACATTTCCTTGAGGCATCCAGCTGGCCAGAGTTGGAAATGGAAAACTGCTCTTTGGTCTGACTCAGCAAGGCAATTCTTATATTGCTTGCAGGCAAGGACACAAATACAACATGGTAGTTGGCTAGGATAAATGGGGCCCAGGCTTTGCTTAGACCACTTTCTAATTTCTTCTCTTCCCAGTACCTGGGGAGGCTGCTTGAACACAAAAAGAGAGAGAGAGAGAGAGATGTTAGCCTCTCTTAGTAACCGTTTTTGAAAAAAAGTGTGCGCCAAAAAAGCCTGTAATGAGGCATAATACAACAAGCAAAGGGATATAATCTGCAGATAGAGAAATCTTACACTGCTCCCAGCTGGTGTTTTCTCTGCTGTTTTCTTCTTTTGGTCCTTACTTCTCAAGAAATTGCAGTTAAAAAAAAAAGGTCACCCCAGATGTGGGCTATTTAGTGTGATTATCCCCTATTTGCTGTGATGGGCTCTGATTTGCTCTGGCTCAGTTTAATTTCCGTGTTTGGGGAAAGTAAAGTGAAATGTTGTTTCCATTGTTGAGGATGGACAGAAAGCACTCAGTGGAAAGGTATTATGTAGTTTTTGTACATCAGGCAGGTGGGGTGACAGGAGGGAACCAGAGTGGGAGCTAGCTGACCAACAGTGGGGTAGTGGTGCAGCTTTGATTCAGCCTCTCTGTGTCAGCAACTGCTGCTCAGACCTGAAGAGTATGCCATCCATAGCTGAATTTCAATCAAGCCCGACACTGTCTTTGTCCCAGTTGTAAGTGGGAGCGGATGAAGCCAGTTTACAAGAGCTTGAGAGAAGGGCTGGCAGAGAGAAGGACTGGCTGTGAAAGATGGGGAGGGGAGACAGCTTTCCTCTCATTCAACAAAGGACAAGCAGCCCTCTGTGAAAGCTCAAGGGAGGGGGGAACAGTGATGGATGTGGCATAAAATGTGGGAGAAGCTTGAAGTGTCATCTGTGTTTGATGGAAATAAGAACAACAGAGTGAAGTTGCGGTTGGGTCTGCAGTAGCCATGCTGTTTCCCTTATTGGATTAGCAGAAAGGGAAGATGACTGTAGAATGTGTACCCATTATCTGCACTACAAAGGGATTAGTGTGGTTTTCAAAGAAATTAATGGCTTTTGAGTTAGCACAGAAAACCTAATGAATGTCAGGGCCAAAGATGGAAGGCAAATAAAATTGTTTTCTTCTTATACTCTTTTTGTCTCATCAACACTTCTGTGTTTTTTTTTTCTTTCTCCAATTTTGGATTGAATTTAATTACTTTCCCCCTCTACAATTTATTTGAATTAAATCTCCTTTTTTGTGAGATAAAGTGAGATACACTTTGGATAAAGCAACCTTATCCCCTCATTACGTTGGTGTGGGAGGTGGGGATACAGCACTGCTGTGCTGGTGGAACAGCCACCATATCCGATGTGGTTTCAGCAGGGGAGGAGAAAAACACACAGCAAAAACAGAATTAAAAAAATGACGGGCACGCCCCCAGGGTTCATGGAAACTTCCGTAGTACCCACCAACCAGGGACTGTGTCACCAGTGCCACTCACATCATGTCCACACCTGGAGGGAGCCAATGAACTCACACCGATGGGGACGTTCCCCCAGCACACACCCCTACATCACCACATGTGATATGCAAGACAATGCCAAAGTGCCCCCCACTCTATCAGTCACAGCGTCTGTTACCTTGCATCCTTGTTCACATGTGTATGTGAATTTGCATGTGTCCAGGTCAAGATGATTGTGGGAATGCAGGGATCTTTACCAGAGGTCTGGTGTGCACACAGTTGATTTATGCACTGAAGTGGGGAAAAATAACTCAAACATTAAAGTCAAAGAGTGCTCAGTGTTATTTTCACACACACACACGCACACACACACACACACACTATGAAAGAGCCCCACCCCCAAGCTTGGTTAATATGCCGCCTCCAGTGTACTAGTTCTAAGAGGGCTAGCAAGGATAGAAGATGGAGACAAGGAAGTTAGTGCTGATCAAATAAGGAGTGGAAGGAGGTGCTAAGAAAAGGGCAAGGGATTGGGGAGCTATATGTCAAGGGAGAACTTGAGTGCTGATAAAATATGGTGGGCCATATGGGGGAAGAAATGATAGATTTAGAGGAATAAAAGAAGGAGGCAAAGGAATGGAGTCAAGGCAGTTATAGTTGCCTTATTTCAGAGTAAGAGAAACACAAAGGACCTTGTTTCCTGGCTGGTCATGGGTTCTTGTAAACTCCCAGCAGCACAGGCTATTCTCTGGTCTCCTAGCTTTTGCTCACAACTTAAAAACAAGGAGAAAGGCTCAAGCTTCTCAGGCACCATTGAGTACCACGTTATCCAGGAACTGCCAATGGGTGCCTCTGCTTGACTGACCTTCAGCCTCTTGTGCACACTCATGCAGGTTCCCCTGTAATTCTTCCTCTGCAGGCTGTCCTCCAGGCTCATCCTCAAGTACCTGGAAACAGTTCCATAGCTCCACTGCTTCCACTGGTGCAGCGTGGCTTCTGGTTCTTCTGCTCCTAAATGTCACCCTTTTCCCAGGAGTATCTTCTACTGCATTTTTCCTCACCTAAGCATTTCCCTCTTCTGCCTCAGTATGCTGTTGCTCTTCAAACTTCTGTTCTTCACTTTGCTGCTGTAGTTCCACCACTCGGTCCAAGCACTCTTATTCCCTGGAGGGTCAACAGTCGCCGCTCCAGTCCTCTTACTTTTTCTTCCAGCAGCGTGATCAACTTGCACTTGTTGCACGTATAGGCCATGTTGTTCTCAGGCAAGAAAACAAACATTGCACACACCTTGCAGGTCACCACCACTGAAGAGTCTTGCCCTTCCATAGTCTCTTTTCCCTTTTTGTGTCTAGCTTTTTGATTGTTCTAGAGTAGCCTGTGCCTGGTCCTCTACTCAGTGGAGGTTAAAAACAGAGTCCCACTGGTATGGAAGTGTGTGTTACAAGAACAATAAATTAAAAAAATGTTTTAATTTAAAAAAAGTTAGGGGCCTCCCCCTTGACCTCCCCTGCTGAACTTCCCTGGCCAATTTCTGTTTGCTCTCCCTGTCCGCTTGCTCTGATCACTCACTCTCTGGGAGCTTGCTTGCTTCTATAGTCCCTAGATGAGCTAGAGCAGCTTCCTCTGCTCTGCTCTGCTCAGCTAGGAGGTGGGAAACATTGGAATGGTCTAGCCCCATTCCAGTCCGGATTTCAACCTGCTTACGGGACCAATTCAGTCTTGGTTGCCCTGATGGATGGCCATTATCGAGAGAGGGACAGGTGGAGTGCAGCCCTGTTAATTCTGCTCCATCTCTGTCACAGAGAGGAAGGCCAGGATCTCTTTTCAATCATCCCAGAGTGCAGGACATGGAATAATGGGCTCAAGTTAGAGGAAGCCAGATTCCGGCTGTACATCAGGAAAAACGTCCTGACTGTTAGAGCAGTACGACAGTGGAACCAATTACCTAGGGAGGTATTGGCTCTCCCACACTGGAGGCGTTCAAGACAAGGCTGGACAGCCATCTGTCATGGATGCTTTGACTTGGATTCCTGCATTGAGCAGGGGGTTGGATTCGATGGTCTTATAGGCTCCTTCCAACCCTTCTATTCTATGGTTCTATGATTCCAAAGTTCGTTGGATCTGTGGTACTCACGGGGAGGAGGATAGGGAGGCTGAACTGAGGCCTCGCAGTTGTTAGGGGACTCCGGAGCCAAAACAGCTTGGTTGCAAATATAGAAATTAAAATAGTCTTAGAACAGAGCTTCTAGGATCCTGACTATGCCAAGGAAAATAACAAACATGGATGGAGGCAAGAGAATGGAGACAGGAGGCAAGGAAGGGAACTAGCTAAAAAGTTACCCCAAAAGAAAAGTAAAAAAAACAAAACATGGTGACATGGTTGCTTCTGACTCAAGGCAATGCCCTGGACTCCTTGCTTGACCACCACCATTGGGCTCAAAGCCAGCAACCCATACATAGTATGCAGGCCCCTGTGAGACACAACTGATATTTTACTAGGGGGTACAGCTTTTTTTCTGCATGTGTACATGGAAGTAAATCTGATTGACGTCAGTGATATTTACATCCAAGTAAACATGGTTTAAGGATAGAGCTGTAGGCCGCAATCTGAAGTCAGTGAGAGTTAAGCAATTGGCATTGGTGTGTTGAAGACCTAAATCTTTCTGCAGCTAATTCCACTCAGGGCAAGCAGTATATCATTCATGTGTTGCATCTGAGGCACATCTGTGCGACCTGCAGGCTCTAATTAGAAAACTAATTTTCTTTTCCCTTTAAAAGAAGCAAGTTTTGTTTTCAGTTTTTTTTAATGAGCAAGCCAGCAGCTACAAACAGATAGGGTATACACATAGGTAGACTGTACTTTTAAATCGCAGTAAACAAAGGATATGGATTGACAACCTGAAGCATATCATTCCTAAATGTTTCAAGTATCTTACTGTTAAGCAGTTTTCAGTTGCCCTATACCCATGAATGTACTCCTAATAAGTCAGTCTTAATCATTATAGCTGTGTCCTGAACCCTATGGAACCATATCACCAATTTGTGTGCGTTCCTTTTTCCAAGAAAGCACCACAGACTTTTTCGCTGCCGTCAGAAAACTTGGAACCATTCTAAATCTGAATTTTCTGCCATATTACAATATTTTGCAAGTCGTCAAAGAGAGCATTTATAATAGAGATGGGGAATGTCTTTCAGCCCGAGGGCTGGATTCCATTTCAGAGTAGCTCTCCGGGTCCACACTGCAGTGATGGATGAGGCTGAAGGTGAAAGGGTGGGGCCAAGGGCAGAAGGGGTGCAGGGCCAAAACGCTGGCCTGTTTTAGCGGAAAGCTCTCGCTGCCAGTGACTAAGCCTCAGGAGAGGCATTTCAGCCTTTTAGAATGGGGAGAACTGTGCAAAAATAGGGAAACCACTAAATGACTGGTGGTTTGGGGAAGAGGACTGGGGCGAGGGGAAGGGGGTATTTGACCCCCAGAGGACTGGATTGAGCTCTCAGGCAGCCTGGATTGAGATTCTGCACCTCTAATTTATTGGATTAGGTGGGATCTGATACCTCACTATTTCGTTGTTATAGTCAAAATTAACTTCCAGATGGGTCTAATCATGGCACAGTTCAAGAAGAATGAGGGTTAGTGCAATCCCGTGTATGTTTACTCAGAAGTAAATCCCACCATGTTCAATGGGGCTTACTCTTTCGTAAGTGTGTTAGTCTCAGGGAGGTTTTACAGTGGCCAATAAATTGTAAATAACTTCAATTTTAGTGGTGTAAGGCAGGCAGCTTTTCCAGCCTGGTGCCCTCTGGGTGAACTCCTGTCAACCCCAGCCAGTATGGCCAATGGTGAGGAATACTGGGAGCTGTAGTCGATAACATCTGGAGGACAAGAGGTTTAGGAAGGCTGGTGTAAGGTGCCTGAGATTTTAGGAAGTTTTCCTTCATCTTCCCAAGAGATATTTTGAACCCTGTGCTAAGCATCCCTGGTTCTTTACCATTTCTTCTGGACAGTATTAGTTTTACCATTTTCTTCTGGGAGGTATTAGTTTTCCTATCATACAAAGAAATATTCCATGGCCAGTATGGTTTCCATCAACCTTTTACCACTCCTTTTGATCTGATGGTTTTTCAAATTCTTAAGGGGAAGTGTATACCCATCATTGTGTAAACAGCAAGTTTAATCTGAAAATGGTGGTATAATAAAGTGTGTCTATACTGTTCAGTAGTGGCATAATGTGGCATTCCATTGCTGTGGCACAAGTACCAAAAAGGCCCTCTCTATAGAAGCCACCCACCATGCCTCGTCTGACGGGAGTATGCAGAGAAGGCCCTCTGAAGATTATCTTCAGGTCCAGGAAGGTGTACATGGGAGGAGGTGATCCTTCAGGTAACCTGCCACCCCTGCCCCTTTGAACTGAGCCTGGAAGTCAGTGGAGATAGCAAAGCGCTGGCATAATATAATTTTATTGGCCAGTCCTTGTCAACACATTTTGTTGCTGTATTTTGGACCAGCTGAAGTTTCCAGACTGTTTTCAAAGGCAGCCCCATGTATAACACATTGCAGTAATCTAAATGAGAGGTTACCGGTATGTGGATCTGTAGCTAGGCAATCTCTGTCCAGATGGGATCATAGCTGGTATATCAGCCTATGATAAAGGTGCTCTGGACATCTGAAGCCACCTGTGCCTCCAGCAATAGGGCTGGATCCAAGAGCATCCCCCAAAGAAGGCACCTGACCCTTTAGGGCAGGGATGAGGAATATGTGGCCCTCCAGATGTGGTTGGACTGCAATTCCCAGCATCCCTCACCACTGGCTAGGCTGGGTAGGGCTGATGGGAGTAGCAGGCTAACAGTATCTGCTTTAGGGGGAGTGCAGCCCCCTCCAAAATTAATTAAACACCAGTCAGCTGGGCAGACAAATCACTCACTAGCAGTAACTCTGTGTGATCTGGATAAATATTATTGGAATATAATGGGAAAGATTGAAAGGTTAGAAGCAAACAGGCAAAAGGCACCCCAAATCATGTTGTCAATCATTATTTTGAGGACTGCATATCTAAATATTCAAGGGCTAGCTGGAGTTTCTCCATAGTTGAGGGCAACAAGTTCAGAATAAGTTGAGCACATTCACCAACTATACTTTGATGCTTTTCATGTTTTCAAAAATGGTATGATTCTAGGAATTAGAGATGATTGAAGTAGATACATTGTAAGGTAGACAGCTTTCTAGATAAGTTTCCAGTATGGCGCTTGCTGCTGAGCAAATGTTTTACCCCGGCTTTAAACATTTTTCCCTCTGTGCTTTCTATGTCTCTGTGAGCATGACTGCTATCCCCCTTGTATTTATACCCTTACTCACTGCACATGGCCCTGAAATATTGCGAAATTGGTATCAAGCACCTGCCCTTTGTCAGACAGTCTATAGAGGGAGAAATTTAAAGTATGTATACTTACGTTTATTTAAACTTTCTTTTAGAACACAAGCCGACATTCTCAAATATCCTGAAGAAAGGGTACTTGGAAATTAAGAACAACCAAGACAGCTACTGGCAGGCTTGTTACTCAGAACTCTCTCCATATGAACTGTACCTGTACTGGCTTGACAGCAGTGGCAACCAGAACCTCCCTACCGTCTACCTGCTTTTGCATTTCCAAAGCATCAATGTGGAAGCCAGTGTGGTTGATGCGGTTCTGTTCAATAATTCGCATCTACAGCTCAAAGCGGAATCCCCATGGGAGGCCTTGGACTGGGGGCAGAAGCTTCGGGGAGCCATGCATTCTTCAGTGCCATCTTTCCTGAGGCCACAGGGAGATTTGGAGAGCTCACAGAAGTTAGACAATGATGAGAGCGGCATCACCCCAAACCATGGTTTACAGAAGGAGCCGACTGATTTTTTCCAATCAACATCTTTGACCCCAAACATCAAGGACTACCAAAACATTCTCAAATCAGGGACTCTTTACAGACTGACTCTCCAAAATAACTGGAAAGCGTTCCATTTTGTACTCAGCCAGTCTCTCCTCATGGCATTTCAGACTGGTGGGGTTGACGAAGACCCTCTGTGGAGCCACAATATTGACATGTGTCTCTCTGTCCAGACTGATATTCTGGATGATTGTGACTCTTGCTTTCAGGTGATCTTTCCTCAAGATGTGCTTCGCCTGCGTGCAGAGACCCGTCAGAGAGCTCAGGAATGGATGGAGGCCTTGAAGGCTGCTGCCAGTGCTGCAAGCTTGGGTCAAAACCTGCAAGTAACGCTCAGAAACAAAGTCCAAGGCCTGTCTTGTGGAAAAGAGCAGAGGAAGATCAAGCGCCAATCTGTAACCACCAGCTTTTTGAGCATCTTAACCACTTTGTCTTTGGAAAGAGGGCTGACTGCCCAGAGTTTCAAGTGTGCAGGTAAGCAAACAAATGGAAGACATTTTGTACTTGTTCTGACTCGCTTTACTACTTACGTGTCTTTTCAGGATATAAGGGCTCCCTCCTGAGTTTTGCATCGCTGCCTGTTGCAATTTCTAAGACTTGGCTGTACCTCTCTACATGTCCTGTGCTGTACTAACCTAGTTCATGAATGCGTGTGCCAAGTATCTTTTCAAGGCGGGAAATGGAGGATGAATTTAGGCCACCAGCTTTAACTTTTTGGCCACTTCATGGCTAGGATTTATATGCGCACTCTGATCTTGTGAATGGTTCAGTGTGTTCTGATTGCTGACAAGCACAGTATATCTTGCAGCATTCACTAGATTGAGTTGTTATGGTTCAACTTACGAACTTCTGATTTGACCATGTAGCCTATTATGAATCTACCAAGTGAAAAATGAGATAATAGGTGACTGCAGAAAGTCTCTTCGGAGTGGGGAGAAACAGCTGCATGAACTCTCCATCAGCCAGGTCATGGAGATGAAGAGGAAGATCTGCTCTCCTTTTTCTGTTGATCTTTCCCACAGTTTGATTGGAGCACAAGACTCCTATTCCCACTGCTGTTCAGGTGGGCCCTCAGAATTGCCAGTGGTGTTTCTGGCAGCCAGTATGGGATGCTGAGGAACCCAATTGCTTAGCAATTGTGTTGCTTTACTTGCATGACTTGTCGGTACAGCAGCAGTTGAAGTTGGACTCACAGGTACCTCATGGCCGTGAGCTCATGGATCTTACTCTGACCCCCAGTTCAAAAGCTACTTTAATAGTAGGTGATCCAGCACATTAAACTGCCCAGGGGTGAAATCCAGTAGTCTTGACAGCAGAATGGACAGTGTTGGCGGAACAGATTCCCCTCCCCCCCCCGTGCACTCCCCAGATCTGCTCTGGAAGGTTGGTGGACCCTTCAGAGCAGATTGGGGGTGTGTGGGGAGCTGCAGGGGAGGAGGGAGGGGAAGTCCTATTGCATGAGGGGAAGTCCACTCACATGACATTGGATATCGCTCATGAATTGACTTTCTCATTGTATTGCTACGGTGTAAAGAGAGTTTTCCAGAGTAGTAAGAACTGGAGCAAATGAGAGTGGCAGTGGAAACAGACTGTGAAAGGGTGCAGGCATCAATTTGATGCTCCTGAATGGGGACTTTGGTAGGTAGTGGGTAGCAACATGGAAGGGAACTTGTGGTAATTCAGCTGTTTGCTGATGCCCAGGGATGCAGTAATTAGTAATGCCAGCAGGGGGCAGTGTCAGTAAATTGTCTCACATTTTAAGGGAAAACAGCCTTTTTTTTTACTTTAGCAACCCCCTAAAAGAGCCAATTATTTATTTTCTTTTTATTGCCATCTTTCAGTTCATGAATGTTAAGTTGATATTAAGCTTACTTTGCAATCAGCCATTTTTGCAATTTGTCTGCTCATTATGAGCATGCCACCTTATTGCCCATAATGTCACTATGTTTCTGTGAACTTCTCTCCTGATAACCTCTCTCTTTTGTCCTTGTGCTACAGTTACTACCCTTGATACAATTTATCCTTGTTTGTACAGGAAAGTGTGTGGAGGATATGTCGCCTCTGATGAAGATATTTGAGCCAATTGTTTCTGTCTGGGAGAGCAGCAGGGGTCAGGGCTGGTTCCTACCAGAGGTTTTTCTGCTATATTTTCAGCAGCTTGAGCTGTCCCCAAGTGCACCTTCATGGGGAGAAATGTCAGCGTGAACGCAGGAATACATGGATACAGCCAGCAATGGCCAGGCAAACTGTTGCTGAGATAACAGAAACTGTCGCTGTCCACCGCTGGCCACATCTGTGTGTGCAGCCCAGTTTGCTCATTTGTGTTGTGGTAGAATCCTTTTCGACTTTTCTGTCTCCAGCATCTTTTTAAAAATCCTCCCGGTATGGGAAGACTTTGGAGGTGAGGTGGGCAGGTGTGTGTTAGGTGGTGGCATTTGTCAGCCAGGTCAGAAGAAAGGTCTGCTTTGCCCTGTGGCCTTCCCCGTTCGTGACGTGGGCACGTTCCAAATACGAGTTCTCCAATGCCAGCTGTGGACTACTGCTTGTGTATAGGAGGCCTGAAATCTAGTGAGCAGCCCACAGCAATGCAGCAAGCTTTGTTGCTGATCAGTTTTGAACCTGGGCTTCTTACATGCAAAACCAGTTTTCTGTTCACAGCACCATACTGGCATTATGTGCTAATAGTTTATCCTGGGAACTATTAGCACATGTTAGCGCATCTTTGCATGTTAATACTGAGCCATTCCTGCATGAGCCCTGTCCCAGCTGGTACCTCAAAATACTACCGTAAAGGGATGGAGAATGGACCTGTGAGCGCATGAGGTGCTTACGCTGTTGAAGTACATGAATCTATGTATTACCGGGTTCACACTCTCATTTCTCCTCATGAGGGTGAACTTGGGAATTGCTTAAGGTCACAGAGAACTTCCTACATCATCTTGGTCAAATGTTTTGATGGGGGGCCATCTTGAAGCTCCATGTAAACAGCTCTGAGATTTCTGAAGGAAAGAATAGAATATATTACATAAAATGAAATAATTTATTATGATTTACATCATAAATGTTTTAAAGCTAAAGAGCCGAAAGACCATGCTGCGGAAACTGGCAGAAACTGGGTTTGTGTGTCAAAAATAGTTGCTGACGGTCTTCATTTGTCTTTTCCCACTTTGAAAGATGTCTGCTGTCTTAACTTCATGGGGGTGGCTGTTTAACCTAACAGGACTGTTGCTGGTAATTGCATCTTGTAGACATTAGGTACACCCTCCCATTCTGCCCCCTATACCCTCACCCCACTCCCCCACAGCTGCAAAAGAGGAGTAAGCTTTGTGGAGGTAGAAAAAAAGTTTTGCTGCGAATTCTTCAGCCATTTAGTGCAAATTCCTGTAATTACCATCATTGTGTCCCGTCTGAATGGCACATAATACAGCAGAAGCCTTTCCTAATTGAGACCTTACAGGAGGTACAAATCCCTTCTTTGTTCAGCCTGACAAATTAGTGCCAGAAAGTGGCAGGGTCCGAGTGGGAATCAAAGACGAGCAGCACAAAGATGAGACTTAAGGCTACAGTAATAACCCTCTCTTGTTCTTCAGGGGAGGAAAAGAGTAATGGCAAATGGAAAAATGAGGGTATTTTTTTTTCTCTTTCTTTGGTTTTGTTTTGTTGTAAATTCCCTTGACATGACAGCACCTTGGGGCTGCTTTATTTATTTAGTAAAAGTGATTAAATAGTAATACGACAGAGTGACCTATTGTCTCTCCAACTACCCCCCCCCCACAGATCCCCACCGCCTTGGCTAATTGATTGACAATGAACCTCTGATAAAGGAGTTTGTTGGAAAGATTTGATGGGGACAAGGTTTTTTCCTCCCACCCTTTCCCCATTTCTTTCTTTGTTTTTCCTTGTGTCAGGATTTGGGGGTGGGGGTCAGTTTAGTTTGAATTGCACTCTACATTTTTTCTTCTTCCTATCCTCCTTTTTAAAAGCTTTAGCAGAAAAAGCTTCCAGACAAACAGCTGACACTCAGAAGTGGGTAAAGAAGAATGTATCTTTAGACAAGTTTATCTTGGGCGCCAGCTAGCATTTTCCAACCACCGATAGAAGCCATGTCACGCCCAGAGATTTGGCGGAGGAAAAAGAGGAAGGGGGAAAACAGATTGTTAGTGTATGGAGGTCAGAAGGGCAGTTTAAAAAAAAACAACAACCTCCAAACTCCCCTCAGAAATCTTTCCTTCAGGAACTGATGACTCCCCTAGGCCTGGAAATAGAAGAGGCTTTACTCAGGCTGCAGTTCTGTATACCTTTATCTGAGAGTAAATCAACAGGACTTGCTTCTGAGTAGACAGGCATATGATTGCAGTCTGTTTGCATTTACCTCTCTCCCCCCCCTGCCCCAAATAATTGCATCTGATTCTGTTGCTGTGGTACTTCTCAATATCCAATATCTGCTTTGCATCAGTGGCCAGAGTCAGATGGTTCAGAAACTTTAAGGTCCTATCCCATATGGTTAGCACCTTCAGTGTTACATAGATGATCAGCGTTTTTTTTCCTGCTTAGCTGATTGCAATCCTGACTTCCATGAATTTATGTAAACTTAAGCCCTTTTTATGAACCCAGAAACATTGCTGATGGCCATGGCTTTTTTGGTGGCTGGGGATCCTGTAACTAAGATGTAATTTTTTTTCTGTTGCATCTTTGAAATATTCTATCTGTCAAGGGAGTGTAGTGAAATTGTTCTGGAGAGACTGTGAAGCCATTTGGAGCTCTGCTGCAGAACTAGAATAAAGTTGGTTATAATGCCACTATTAGGATGTGCAGCATGGTGCTAAAAACTTTACACAGAAGCCTGTCCACTGTCTTAAATGCGTTTTGCTTCCTAGTAAGTTTGCAAAGGATTGCCACCTAACAATGCAATCCTATCCATATCTACTCAGAAGAAAACCTGTTGAGGTCAATGGGACTTACTCCCAGGTACGTGTGAAAAGGATTGCAGCCTAAGTATTACATTAGGAAATGAGTATATATTTAGCACAGGCTAAGGTCTCATTATACTTTGCGCTTGAATAAACATATAAAGGAAACCCAGTTTCCACCCTGTCGTATGGTTTTGTTTCTTGCAACTTCATCCTATGGACCCAATTGTTATACTATTTTTATATGGGCATTCTTAATGTTTAAGAGGTCGGATGCAAAATGCCTCATTCAGCATCCTGTAAACTTCCTATTCCCACGCACAAGTTGCAGTAGGAAAGAAACTGGCAATAAGAGAAAAGTGGGGAAAAAATCCTGGATAGGAAGAATCTGGTGTTGAACTTCTTCTACAAAGGAACAGAGATTTTAGACTCAGAATCACAATAATCAATTAATATAATGCTTCGGAGAGTTCAGACTGCTTCATAATCATTTCAGTAGCCTTCATAATGACTCCATTGGCCAATAGTAATAATTATATATTGCAGTACACCCTCCTGGCCACTATGTTGCACCAGTCTCAGAATAAGTCAGCAAGTTTGCATGTGTTAATTTCATACGCATATTTTCTTCGATTGGATCCGTTTGGGTTTTCACCTCATTCAGAATACTTTGGCAGAGAGTCGATGCCCGTGTTAGACTTTAGGGCAGGGGTAGGCAACATGGTGCCATGAGCACCAGTGCACCCTTGGACATCTTCTTGTCACCTGCCAAGGTGCCCTACCCCCTCCACGTTTTTAATTAACAGATTTTCTTCCTGGAAGTTGGGATTGCTTCAGAGCAAAGTGAGGGTCTCCACCACCGCTATCTTCATTTCCCATGAATTGCTTCTGGGCCACAAGTGGGGCTCAGAGACATTCTCATGAAATGAAGATGGATGGCTGCAGGCTGATGCTTTCCTTTGCAGCATGTCCAGCCACCAAGAATAAGAGGGCAGCGGGAGAAAAGGTGACTCCTGTCACTTCTATCTGGTAAGCCACACCTACCACAGCAGCTGTTTTGTGGTGGTGTCCAGGAGAGTTTCTGAAATTGCCAAATGTGCCCACAGGCCCCCAAGGGTTGCCTACCCCTGCCCTAGTGTCATATGGGAGTCTTCCCATCTGGCTGGAATTGTGTAAAACACATGAACTTGTATACCAGAATCTTGTTGGCACAATTCTGTCTTATTTTGTGGTTGCCGTATGATTCGTGTAATATGCAAGGTTGCAAGTGATGGGAGTAGTCATTCACCACTGAAGGACAAGGGGAAAACTGTAGGTTGTTCTTAGCCCCAGTCAAGGGAGCTCCTATCTGTATGGTGTGCTAGATGAGACATGGTTCCTGAAAATATGTTCCTGGTCCTGGAACATAAAAGCCTTGCTGGATCAAGCCAATGGTCCATCTAGTATCAGGACCCAATTATACCTGTCCTGAAAGACCTGCACTGGTCGCCAGTTGCTTTCCAGGTGCAATTCAGGGTGTTGGTTTTAACGTTCAAAGCCTCAAACGGCTTAGGATCTAGCTATCTAAGGGACCGCCTGTCTCGCTATGAACCTGTCAGAGTACTAAGATCTGCAGGAGAGGCCCTTTTCAGGGCGCCATGACCTGCAGGGGCCAGTTTTTTGAGCACACGTGAAAGGGCTTTCTCCTGTATTGCCCCCAAACTGTGCAGTGAGATCCCTCAAGAACTACGATTGGCCCCCACTCTCTTGGCCTCTAGAAAGGGTGGGGTACACATCTTTTCAATCTGGCTTTTCAAAATGTGTAGTTTTAATGTTTTTACTGTTTTAACGTTCTGTTTTTATTGTTTTAAGGTTTTATTGTTTTAAATTGTATGCTGCCTTTGATGGCTTTTAGCAGGTAAGGTGGTATAGAAATGTCAAAAATAAACAAACAAACAAACAAACACCCAGCCTACCATGCGGCTTCCAAGAGTGGCTGGCCAGAAATTTCTAAGAAGCCCATGAGCAGGGCATAAACATAACAACCCTACCCTGTTTACTATCCCCCCACCCCATGCATACGCAGCTGGTATTATTCAGTGGTGTGAAACGGCTTAATAGTGAGGTTCTGTATGCCTGCTGTAAGGTAAGTGATACATGAGGCCGGTTCAGACATCACGAACCCTGGCTTGCCAGGACTGAGCCGTGTGCTGGCGCACACTGCCTGATTGCTCCTCCTGCCAGTGGCAACGGTTAAAAAGAATCACAAGACCCTCCGTCTGTGGTTTGTGTATCATGATGCCCGAACTTGGAACTCTGGCTTGTGTCTCCTGAAACAAGCCAGAGTCATAAGCCAAAGGCGTACTGTTTGCCTGTCCTGAATATAGTGCTTATCAGTTTCATTAGGTGACCTACAAGTTTTAATGTTAGGGGAGAGGGAGAAAAATTCCTCCCCAACTCTGTTTTGTTAGACTGCTTTCCGTACAGTTCAGACACCTGACATGAGAGTTGCCCTGGCTTCCACGTTTGTCACTTTGACATCACGTCTCCTGCACCTGAAGCTCCTGTGTTGTCTGGTGAAGCCATAGTTTCCCTTCTCTTCCATATTCTTCCCCACCTAGCAAAAGAGTAGGCCAACCAGCTTTGAAAGGCGCCCTTCCTCACCTAGTGTTACCTTTATTGCCACTAGCTTTCAGGATAAGCCATATTTGCAGGCGCGCGCACGCATGTGTGTGTGTTCCTGTACTTCATGGTTTTGCAGTACTGATGTTGTGAAATCCAAGCAATAAAAAGTCAGCCAGTTTCAAAGGTGAAGGTTTCTCCTGCAGTGTATTCACCTTTATGAGATAGCCAGGTGTAGTATTTCGCTTGGGGTTTTATTGGCTTGGATTTTGAGGTTAACAAACATACCAAGAGTCGGGTTTTTGATTTGTTTGCCTTGTTAAATGCAAGTGCAATTTGGCCAGCAATAAGACAGATGGCCAGAGACCACCTTGCCTCCTTGGTGCAGTGAGGTGAAGCCTTGCTGGCAAAATTGCTGCAGAGCAAGGGTGTAACTGCAACAGCAGATCTGCATTATCTCTTCCCACAGGGGGAAGTTGGACAGCTCGCCTACTTTCATATCCAGTTGTAAAAAAATTATTCTGAAGGCGTGTCGTTACCTTGTATTTAGAGATCAGTGGAGCAACCCAGATATGATGGCCCTGTTCTTCAGAGCCAGAGAACAGAACCACATGACCTTCTTTGCCCCAAAACTGCCAAAGAAGACGGGGAAAGACAGGTAGCTCTGAGCCATCTGTAGTCCAGTCCTTGTGCCATGAGAAAAAGGAACCGCAAGGAACACCCCACTCCACTCCCCCTTGATAGAAGGGGAGAGACTGGGGTAAAAGTAATGGTAAGGGGAAAGGCCTGGAGCCTTCTACCTAAAACACCACAGCTCTTCCATACCAGGCCATTGTTAAAGCTGTTCATTAGTATTCAGTTACTTCCTGGTGTGGGCCGTTCTGTGCACGTGTCTGCATACGCTGCAACCCCAATTCATGGTGTGCATCAGACGTTCTGCAGGAGTGAAATCCTGTTGAATTTTTTAATGCATGTGAAAGCTTCCTTTCTACCCAGTTGCTAGGTAGAAAACCATTTTGAATGTGCACAATGAGCGTGCTGGGAGTATGGGAGTATTCACAGCATAAGCCAAGCCCTCCTTCTCCCTTGTTTGCTACACGGTAATGGTAACCTACAATGCATCGTATCTCCCTCCCCTTGTGCATCACGATCAAAACTTTACATATCATGAAATGAGCAGTGACTTCACTGTGAAGAAACTATCCATCTTGTGCTTTCTCTGACATCCTTCCTAATTTCCACACACGCGTACACTCCCAAATTTTGTCTGTTGGTATAAACTGGTCACCAGAGCCTTGCACAAAAGTTTTCATTAATTCACGTTGTGAAGCATGTCAAGAAGATGACCTAGCAAAATGGTACATAGGTCATGGTCAGGCACTGCTGGAAACGGAAAGGACTGCTTGTGTATGTGCATTGCACCATGGTCTTATCAGAAAAGCACTTTGTACTTATTTTGTTTTTGTTTTTGTTCTTGTCAGAGCAGACCCCTGATTAAAGAAGACTGAATCGATAAATTGTAAAAGTTTGGCATTGCAATCATATCCACTTACCTAAGAGTGCACCTCAGTGAACACAGTGGAACTTACTTCTGAGTAGATATGTATAAACTTGAACTGTCATTCTGTTAATGGCAGTATTATTGAATCTGCATAAGTTTCCAAAGGGATAAAGAATCCTGAAAAAAAAAATGTTCTTAAGATAGTGCCTTCTGTGGCATGTGCAGGTGTTACCTTGGGGGAGGAATACTTCCTCCACCTCTTCTTCTTCTCCCCCCACCCCTTCTCTCTTTCTCTATCTAACATGAGATAATGCTCCCTCAAATATGACACCTGCATGTATGGACTTTATAAGCAATGAGATCCTCATCTCTTCCCCTGCCCTCCCACAGTCATAGGTGACGGGGGTGGCGACTAGGGAGAAAGGTCTTCTCAGTCGTGGCACCCTGTTAATGGAATTCTGTCCTCAGCAAGGTTTGCCTGGCACCTACTCAGCTATTTTTTTAGTGCCAGGCAAAAGATCATAGAATCATCAAATAGTAGGGTTGGAAGGGGCCTATAAGACCATCGAGTCCAACCCCCTGCTCAATGCAGGAATCCAGGTCAGAGCATCCCTGAGAGATGGCTGTCTAGCCTTGCCTTGAATGCCTCCAGTGTGGGAGAGCCCACCACCTCCCTAGGTCATTGGTTCCATTGTCGTATCGTTCTAACAGTCAGGAAGTTTTTCCTGATGTTCAGCTGGAATCCGGCTTCCTGTCACTTGAGTCCATTATTCTGTGTCCTGCACTCTGGGATGATGGAGAAGAGATCCTGGCCTTCCTCTCTGTGACAACCTTTCAAGTGCTTGAAGAGTGCTATCATATCTCCCCTCAGTCTTCTCTTCTCAAGGCTAAACATGCCCAGTGATTTCAGTCTTTCCTCATACGGCTTTGTTTCCAGTCCCCTGATATTTTTTTCTCTTTCCCCCCTAGGTTTTTAAAACTGTTATGATCTACCAGTTTTACCCACTGTTTCAACTTTTTAATCATTATTGTTTTATTACAGTGTTTTTGTTTTATTGTCTTTTTTCTTATTATTGTGAGCTGCTCTGAGAATACTTATATCGATGGATGGCATAGAAATTGACTAAGAGCGGGCTGGGGAATGCTGGGAGTTGTAGGACTTTTTTCTCGCTAAACATGCAGAGCATTGCTCCCTAAGTGAATTAAATATTTAAAACATAAAAAAACTGCTGCCCAATTAATCAGGGGCACCTTTTAATCAATCAGAAAATCAATAAATGTTATGCTTATTTTTACTTTTATTTTTTATTTTTTATTGATACTTTTTGGAGGGAGGCAATTCCCAGATGGAATCCGATTACTCCAGATACAGTCACTGTGTTCTTCTTACATTTATCTATTGATTGGATTTAGTTCAAAACTGTAAGCTTTTTCGGCTTCTTTAGTCAGGGGTTTAAGGAGGGCAGTGCCCATGTTTCAGACTAAATGTTACTTATTCTTCAAAAGCACCTATCTCTGGTTCGTTTTGAGATATTAAACGGTAGTAACAGTGAAAGCTCTTAAAATGCAGTAGGAGATGGGGTTGTGATATTTTTTGCAATTTAAACATGTATTTATCCAAGAGCACTGAAACCTGTTCATCCCTACTACTGGAGTCTGAAATGTCTTCCCTGCGTACGGTATCTTTTAAAACACTGTGGTTATTTTTCATTAGGTATTTATTTATTTACATTTTTCATTTTTAAAAAGTCACGATTTTACATATAACACCTATCTTTCTAATTTTCTACCTACCTATCTTCCTACCTCTCTGTTGGCTGCTGTTGTGTTGGAAGCAATACGACATAAGCTACATTCTGGTTCAGGAGATGGGGCCACGGGACGGATCTCTTAATAAAACAACAGCACCTATATGTCACCATCTTTCAGAATTTGATTCAGATATTGGTATCCAAATGAAAGTTTAACAGTAGCAGAAAATCAAGTCTGACTTGATTTGATAGAGTGGTGCTTGCTATTCACACCTTTGCACATTCAGATCTGCCGCTCACCCCCCAAAAAAAACCTGTAATGAGGAAAAAAAATCTCATTCCGTTAAATCTGATGGAGTACAAAACCCCTTAGAAACAGAATTGTGTTATAGAATCCAGGCTCTCTATGCTACAAAAATTCTCAACCCTGTGCTGTATATCACTGCCTTCTTCTCTCTCTTTCCCTTCTTTATTTTGTACAAATAGCTTAATTGGTGTCTGCCACTGAGATACATTTGTCACCATCCATCACTTTGAACCTCATAACATCAAAGGAATCGACTGCTTTCATAACATTATGTGAGGGGTTTTAGAAATAATAGGCCTTGTAAAATAAAGCATGCAACAGGAAGAAGACGCAAGGTGAGGGGTGGAGTTGTACAGTTTAACCCGTTGGGTAAGGGGAGAACACAACAACTGTGACAGCCGTGTCTAATGGGAGATGACATTGTGCTGTCTTTGCATGTCTCTCTTCTTAGGTTTGTCATTTTGTAATTCTCTCAGCTACGCAGACTGTTGTGTGCATTATGTTATGTGACCCAGGTCAAAAATGTGTTGTCAAGGAAATAGAGGGCAAGTTCGAATCAAGTGGGAAGCGAATGGCTGTACTGCATGAAAACAGGTTTAGCAGAAATTGCTTCCTTGGGAGAGGTCATAGAGGAAAGAGGAGGAATATAGATTTCTTGAGGAAGGGAGCAACAGGGCAGCCTGCTGCCTGCTGCCTTCACAATTGCGTATGTGCAGAATGCTGGGTGGGATCTGGCTGAGAATTTGGATTTCTGGGAATCTCTGCTTTGATTTTAAAACCCTGTTTCCAGCCCTCATGTTTTCAGTTGTGATGTCTGAAAACAATTTCAGTGAAGGAAGCTTTTATTCCCTGCACTGCTGCTTGGCCTTCCTCTCGTAATCTCTCCAGTCACGGCCCCCTCCTCATAGAGTTTTCTCCTGTCTCACATAGTTTGCCTCATCCACATCAGCAGTTGCTCCAAAACTCAAAAATCTGCAGAAACTAAAGAGCTGGATGTGGAATAAAGCATTCAGGTTTGACATAGGCCCAGTTCACACATAACACTAACCTGTGGCTTATTTAACCCAGCTTTTGTTTCCCTACCCAGATGATTGAACAAACCATGTTTGGGGGCTGTTCACATGTAACGGTGGCAAATCATGGATTACTTAATTAACCCATGATTTGCTGAAATGTGTGTTGGGTGTGTTCCACAGCCTTTTGGAATATTCAACCCCCGATCGCACCAATCAAGGGTTGCTACGTAATGTCTGAACCCAGACTCTAAGTTAGTCATGGATTGAACAACCCACAGTTAATCTGCCTACTAATTGTAGGTTAACTGTGGGTTATTTAACCCACAATTAAACTTCAGTTTCTGAGTTCGGACATCATGTAGCAACCCCCAACTGGGGCTTGTATATTCAAAATGGCCATGGAGCACACCTGGCACATGCTGCAGCAACTTATAGGTTAATTAATTAACCCATGATTTGCCAGTGTTATGTACAAATAGCCCCCAAATGTGGTTTGTTCAATTAATTAATTAATTAAACCATGGTTTGCTGCTGTTATATGCAACTGCTGTTTTCTCTATCACCGGGTTGTTTTTTTCTCTCCTCTGGATCCCAGATGCCCTTGAGGTGTGGTAGTACTGGCATGTAGTGTGGCTGGGTTTTTTGACCACTCTTGCCTGCTGGAGCATACCAAACCTGGAGAAGAGCTATAATTCAGGAGGATGCAGGAGTAAACGAGTTTCACATGATGGGCCTCTTGGAGGAGATGGGAAGTGGTGGGTCAGGCCTCTTTCCCATCCCCCAATCCATTCCACAAAGCAAGCTCCCAAACAAATGTTGTTGCCTCATGCTTCCTACACATACTTGTTGTCTCCTTTGTCAGCAACCAAGAAAGTAGCTGGTGTTCCTTAGGAGCCCAGATTTTGGCCCAGGGCCTCCAGTTGCTAATGAACTAGTTGCATATTATTAAATTGGTACAGAGAATTCTCAGCCTATTCAACAGCACAGTGGTAGGAAACCTGGTGTTGTTTTTGACTACAACTCCCATCAACCCTAGGCAGCATGGCCAGTGGTCAGGGATTATGGGAATTGTGGTCCAAAATATCTTGCAGGCACTGGATTGACAACCCTGCTCCAGGTTATAAAAATATGATAGAGAGCTTGTATTTTTTAATAGGTTAGCATGGAGCAATACAAGCAGTTATCAAAAATGTCTCACTTATTCCAACACTATTTACTTTGAATGATAATTGTTCTGTTTTGGAAACTAATTAAGTAATGTGTAAACCAGCCTTCACCAACCTGGTGCCCTTCAGCTATGTTGGACTAGAACTCCCATCAATGCTGGCTGGTGATGTTGGGAATTGTCGTCCAACACATTTGGAAGGCAGTAGATTGGAGAACGCTGCCGTAAGCTTTCTTGTAACTAAAACACAGCTAAATGTGGTTATGAAGATTTGCTTTGAACGTAGTTAAGAATTCTGCTTTTTAAATAGTCTTCTCTTTTTCTCTATTGGCAGGTTGTCAGCGCTCCATAGGCCTATCCAATGGCAAAGCAAAGGTGTGCAGCTACAGTGGATGGTACTATTGCAACATCTGTCACGTGGATGACAACTTTCTAATTCCTGCACGGCTGGTTCATAACTGGGACACTTCAAAATACAAGGTATAAAGTAAATTCTTGATAATACTATTAGGAGTCCCTTTTCCCTGCTCCTGGTGATGAATACAGATATAAAGAGGTACAATATACAAAAACAATGGGGACAGCTATCTCCCCCCCTCTCCATGCCCCCAAAGTGCCTCTGAGAACAACACTACATTGGCATTCTGTCCCAAATCAGAAGGGAACACTGCCAGGCTGCTGAAGGCAGTCAAGCTGCTGCTTGAAGTGACAGTGAGGCTTTTTTTCTGTCAAAAAAGAAAAAGTGTGTGTGTGGGGAGGGGAGGAGCAACCCTTGGCCACCTAGTCTTTAAAGATAAGCTCACCCCCACCTGAAAATTTTCAGGTGTTTCCCCCCACCCACCAGGTTAATCCAATCTTAGAAGGGACATCCCCCCACCCACCAGTGCTGAAAAAAGTCTGGCCTGAATACTCTGGCTCAGCACTGGTAGGGTGAATATACTCCCCTGTTCTTTCAGTGTTGACGCTTTGGCTGTCACTCAGATTCATCATTACTGCAAGACAGCTAGCTTGGTTGCTTTATTTATTTATTTATAGCGTTTTTATCCCGCCCTTCAACCAAGAAGTCTCCCTGAGTGGCTTTCATAAAGTCAGTAAAAAAATAATATCTCATTACAACAGTAAACTATTCAAAGAAATGGTGATAATGACAGTTTGCTGGGGCAGTTAGTTCTAGTGGCCTCTGTGCAAGGAGGAGGGGCTGAGTCCCTGGCTGAGGAAGCAGCAGCAGCAGCGGGAGAAGGCAATGATGGCATTTTGTCTTGCTGGCTTCTTCTTCATCTCCTGCTCACCAGGCAGCTTAATAAGATATTGACTGGGTTCAGATGTCACGATAACCCACAATGGGTTAATTAAGCCACAATGGCTGAATTAACCCCTCGTGGGTTATTGTGTCATCTGGTGAGTGTTTTCTAACCCACAATGGCTTATTTGGCCAAAATAACCCATTCTGATAACCCACAGTCTGCGGAGTAAGGTATTTAACCCAGCATGGGTTATTGTGTTGTCTGGCAGTCACCATGGGTTATTTTGGCTGGCTACAGAGTTGTGCGGGAAGAGCAGTCAAAACCACTGCCACTCTGCTTTTTGCTGGCCTAGCACTTAAGAACATAGAATCATAGAATAGTAGGGTTGGAAGGGGCCTACAAGACCATTGAGTCCAAACCCCTGCTCAATGCAGGAATCCAAGTCAGAGCATCCCTGACAGATGGCTGTCCAGCCTCATCTTGAATGCCTCCAGTGTGGGAGAGCCCACCACCTCCCTAGGTAATTGGTTCCATTGTCGTATTGCTCTAACAATCAGGATGTTTTTCCTGATGTTCAGCCAGAATCTGGCTTCCTGTAATGTGAGCCCATGATTCCGTGTCCTGCACTCTGGCATGATCGGGAAGAGATCCTGGCCTTCCTCTCTGTGACAGCCTTTCAAGTACTTGAAGAGTGCTTTCATATCTCCCCTCAGTCTTCTCTTCTCACGGCTAAACATGCCCAGTTCTTTCAGTCTCTCCTCATACGGCTTTGTTTCCAGTCCCCTGATCATCTTTGTTTCCCTCCTCTGAACCCTCTCCACCTTGTCTGCATCCTTCTTAAAGTGCGGTGCCCAGAACTCGACACAGTACTCCAGTCCTGAGTAGAGGGGAACTAGTACTTCCCGGGATTTGGAAGCTATGCTTCTACGAATGCAGCCCCTAATAGCATTTGCCTTTTTTGCAGCCACATCTCATTGTTGGCTCATATTCAGCTTGTGATCTACAACAATTCCAAGATCCTTCTCGCTTGTAGTGTTGTTGAGCCAAGTATCGCCTATCTTGTAACTGTGCATTTGGTTTATTTTTCCTAGGTGTAGAACTTGGCATTTATCCCTATTAAATGTCATTCTGTTGTTTTCTGCCCAGCGCTCCAGTCTATCAAGATGACTTTGATTTTTGCTTCTGTCTAATGGGGGGGGGGGGGAGGATGAGCAGGATTGGGACCAAACCTCATAGCCAGCCTCCTCTACTCAGGAGGTACCCAGTGCATCATCAAAACCCAGCACCTTGACACTGACAGCAGTGAAAATCCCAGGTGCACCAAAAAGGGGAAGATGCCTATAATACCTTGGGAGTTTGCAGGATCAGGACCAAACCTCATAGCCAACCTCCCCTACTCAGGAGGTACCTGATGCATCTTCAAAACCTAGCACCCTGCAAGTAGCAAAAATCTAAGGTGGCTAGGAAACCTTGCGGGTTTGCAGGATCCGGACAAATCTTCATACACAGCCTCCCCCAGTCAGGAGGCATCCAATCCACCATCAAAACCCAGGGCGATTGCTCAACAAGCAGCAAAAATCCCGAGAGCAGCAAAAACAGGCATGTAGTTATAAAACCTTGGGGGTTTGCAGGATCGGGACCAAACCTCATAGCCAGCCTCCCTTACTCAGGAGGCACCTTAAAACCCAGCACCCTGACACTGACAGCAGTGAAAATGCAAGGTGGCTATAAAACCTTGGGGGTTTGCAGGGTCAAGACCAAGCTTCATAGAGATGTAATGCTCAATCGCTGAAGCAGAATTCTCCCCATAGCCATCACTGACAGAGGCTTTCAGGTCTTCCCAATACTGCAGTTGTGAATTGCTGTATATGAAGTTTTGTCCAGATCCTGCAAACTTCCAGTGCTTTAGCGGTAAAACAGCACCACTGCTCCAGTGGGAGGACTGCAGCAGGACAGGGGGTGGGGAGTGAGTCAAATTACATGCAGTAGCTTAATAAGCTACTCACAGTAGCTTATTAGCCGGGTCATGTGGTGGAGCATCGTGGACTATTTAAAAAATAAGCTACTGTGAGAAGCTTATTAAGCCACCATGGGGTATCGTGACGTCCGAATGTGGTCATCCATTACAGAATTCTGAAAGATCTTTGAGCTGAGATCCATCAAATAGCACTTCCAAAATAAGGTTTGATGTCATACTTGCTCCCAAATAGGCAGCATTCACCAGCTTTTGCATTTTGTTTGCTAATTGTGGCTTTCCAGTTTTCACGCCGAAATATAAAGCGTACAGCACATTCCCAACTAAGCCTGGACATAGGATTCTAAAACTTTCTATATGCTTCTCAGTTCAAATTCCAGTGGCTCTAGAAATTATCTTGGAAACATTTGCAATCTCCTGAGCACAGAATGAATTGAATGAAGCAGGTGAGAGGACTCTCCTCCCATTCTTATTTCTGCACTCAGATAGAAATTAAAACCTGTTATTTCTCTCTCCAGCAGTTCCGAGGGTATGGGAATCAATGTATGTACCATAGCATGAACCTTATTTGGTAATGTTGATTCAACTAGGCATGTGTTTTCATTTGTTCTCTCGGAATTCACTGTGCATGTGTAATATCAACTGTGTTTTATGTGTCATCTCATTCACTGACTACATGTCTGCTTCACGTTCAGAGGGCTAAATCTAGCAAAGCACTAAAAGCAGTGATTCAGCATTGTGCCGTGTTGGGGATTCAATGTAGTCTGCAGGTCCTGCTGTAAGAGTGTGGATGGTATTGCACTGACTAACTTTGGACTTATCAGGCCTGGGTTCTCTGGCTGAGCTCCTATAGCACAGATGGAGGGTGAATTTTCCCAGCTTCAGCAAGGTGGCTGCCTCATGTGCCTTCAGACTATGCCCTAGAGCTATGTGTAGTGAGTGGCCTGCCTGACCAGGGATTTGAAGAAACTCCTGCTTTTGCTCTCTGCTCCTGGGACTGCAAAGAAACAGGAGGCAGGCTTATTGGCCATCTAGCAGGCCAAAATATTGGCCGGGTAGGCTGCGTTTGGTTTGGTGGGTTACGATTGAAATTCAGTTACCCCTGTTGCTTTGTCCACAATCAACAAATACTGTGCAGCTGCCTTTATGGCCATTTGATCTAGCTGAACCATCAACAACTGGATTGATCACTGAGAAAACGCACAAGAGTTTTTAGACTAGAAGTGCTCCATCGAGCCCTTAGTAGATCTTGGCTCTATTCCCCATATAAAATGATGATTTACCTGACAGAACTGACAAGAACATATAGTGGAATCTGAAGAGCTCATTTTTATCCCACTCGTTCTCCAAGGAGTGGCATTAATAGTTTTTTCCCCCGCCCATTTTATCCTCATAACAAGCCTTTGAGGTAGGTAAGGCTCAGAGAAAACAATGGACCAAAGTTATCAGTTAACTTTGTGGCTAAGTGGAGATTAGAACCTGGGATTCTCTGGTCCTGTGGTCAAAACTCAAACCATTATACCCGGTTCACAACCCATGGCTAGTTCCTGGGTTGTTTAACCCAGAAATTGGCAGAGGCACACAAGAACAAGGAAGTGCACTGCTCACCACTTCTATTTTCAATTAACAACCCAAGAACACTCCTGGGTTGTTTCGTGGCATCCAACCCAGAATTCTAGGTTGTTTAGGGATTAACCCAACAATTGCCCATGGTTTGTTGTTGGGTTAAGTCTGGGATGTTTAACCCATAAACAAACCAGAGTTTCCAGGTTCCAACATCACAAAACAACCCAAGAATGGGGTGTTCCTAGGTTGTTAATTGAAAACAGAAGTGGGGCGGGAAGCAGCACACTCACTTGCTTTTGTGCACCCCCATAAATTCCTGGGTCAAACAACCCAGGAATTGACTGTGACGTGCAAACCGGGTCCATGTAGGTGTACAAACATGTATTGAAAAGTTCCTGATCATAACTGGTTTATTTTGTGACTGACTTTATTAATAATGATACATACATACTTACCCTTCCCCCTCCACAAGTAATACTTTATTTCTATAATAACTGTTTTGTCTGCATGCCAAAATTACTCTTCACATAACTGCTTCCCACTTTCATGAAGAACTTGGTGAAACGCTATGTGCATACAAATCAGCATTGTAGAAAGGCCTTAGTACACTTTCCCCTCTTTCTCTTTTTAGAAGGACTCTTGTGATATTTTTGGCTTTGTACATTTATTATGCCCCCATGTGCTTGACCCTTGACAATCGTATTTCTTGTTTACTTAAAAAAACTTATAATAACAGCTGAAAAATAGATGGAGTTTTTATTGCAGCTTATGGATCTTGGCCACCTGGAGAATGCTAGCCTTCTATTCATTTTATAGCCTCACCTGTATTTCAGAATGTGCATCTGTACAATTGAAGTCTTATGCAAGCATTTGCCAGTATTTTATGTTGAAATTATTATTCAGTGTGTTTACACTTGAGATCAGTTCTCACTATTAATCAGGAATTTCTTTCCTGATCTGCCCAAAGTAATACAATTTCCTCATGGCACCTGTAAGCAACATGTTTTGTCTTTTTTTAGATTTGTTCTTTAATTTGGAGAAAAAACTACTCAACGTGGAGCACACTGAGCACAAAGGAAAAGATTTATGTTTGTGTCTCCACATTTCTTGAGCACTAGTTTTGAGAATTGCATTAAAGAATTCAGTTGTGTGGTCTTGGGCTGTTCATATGTTCAGTCACTTGATGACATGCATTGTTTGAATAACACCATTAGCTGAATTTTTATTTTGCCTCATGTTACCTTCAGCACGATGCTTTTCAGTGGAGTTGGTTGAAATAATGAAGTGCAAGTCTTCAAGTGACTCAAATGACATTAAATGAAAGCCGTTGTAGCTGAGTGGCTGTTTGGGCTCCAGCTCACAGTGAGTTTTGAACTGGTGACCTGAGGGATGTCAGCTGGGGATTCAGCCTCTCTCTGTGTGCCACCACTTGAGTCTAGTTAAAGGAGGGCACTGCAAGGAGATTGGCTAGAGCTGGACCATTTAGGAAGCCTCTTAGCAACAATCAGCCAGAGTGTATCAAGTGATATGTATTTTGTGGTCTGATGCCTCATTGGACTTGCACTTGCTGTATACAGGTTGCCTTCTCCTGGACTTCCTCTACCTTTGCATTTCATCTCCTTCAGCTTCACAGGAAGCATGCTTGACACTGGGCTTGTTTGCATGATACAAGAGTCCACCATGAGTTATTTAACTCACAGTGAAACTGCAGCACATGCAGGGTGTGTGTGACCACCATTTTGAATATGCAACCTCCACTCAAGGGTTGTCGTGTCAACCCAGTGAAGGTTTAACAACCCTCGCATAAGCCATGGCCTTTTTTAGGGTTATGCGAACCCTTGTATAACCCATGCTCTCCGGGTTCTCACAACACAGGCACCACAGCTCATTGGGGGTTAAATAATGCATGATGAGCTGCGATGTGTCGTCTAAACCCTGTCACTGCCTAAGCATGTGGGCTTGGGAAGTCATTATTTCAAAATCTCATCTCATCTTTCAAGACACTCAATGGCTTGTCTAACCTCTTCGCCTTGGTAGTCCCCTCGTCCCCCTGCTGAGCAAATCCTTTGGTGCATCCCATATTATCTGCTTGCATTTCTTTGTACAAGTTTGTGGGGTATTTTTTTGTTTGGGCAATTCTTTGATTTTCTGAAGGGAGTCTTCTTCTCTTGAATAGCTTCCTTGATACTGCTTGTTAGCCATGCTGGTGACCCCTTGTACTTGTAGACTCTTTCCTGGCTTGCAATATACATTATAGATTATGGGTTATAGTTCCAGTTATTTGGAACTATCCTACAACTTCATTTTGAATCACATTGGGTACTGAAGGGTCTCTGATAGATCAAAAAAGGAGGATATAAGAGAAATAAATCAAGGGGAACAGAAAAGTTTTTAATGACACCAGAGATGCTTAAGTGATTGGGTATCATATAAGTCTTGGCAAGGTATTCCATGCTAACATATGCATCCAAAAAGAAAGGGGGGTGGGTGGGGGGAGGGCAGGGGGAGGCTCCAAAGTTATCAAAATTTACAAACCCCAGCAAGCACTTGCTGCATGGCTCCAATTACACAGCTGTACATTTTAAAACACAGATGGGGCTGTAAAATGAATTAAAAGATCATGACTTTCCAGATGTCCAAAGGCCACAAACTGCACTGAAATATCTCATTCATGTCAGCTGCTACAATTAAGGTAAACTGCAAAAAGAGCCCCAGCTACTTTAATACTTACTTCTTCAGTATTGATAAAAGAATATAAAAACAATCTACAGCACTTTTCCTGCATGCAGTTACTTGCACATAATTTCCAAGTCTTACTGCTTATTAAGTGTGATATATAAATAAATGAGTCTAGTAACTCTGCACAGGATCAGAGGCCAGTAACTGGTAGTATTGATTTAAAATATCAGAACTGCTCTACAAACATGGCTCGCTTTCTACTGAACAAGTGTCTGAACTGCACAGGTACCTCCCTTTTGTTCTCTGCTTGGGTCACACCATCATCTGGACTTGGAGGGTTTTCTGTAGAGCAGGGTGGGCAACTCCAGTGATCCAGGGGCTATTTTCAACCGTTAGTCCCCCAGTGCAGACCCAGTGCAAGCTGAAGTTCATGCAGTGCTGCAGGCTACCAACACCTGCAGGGCCAATAAACTGAGACTCAATCCAGACAAGACGGAGTTACTGTGAGTGGGTGGTTCGTCTGCCTGGCTAGGTGATATTCAATGTGTTCTGAAGGGGGTTGCACTCCCCCTAAAGGAACACATTCATAGTTTGGGGGTGCTCTTGGATCCAGAACTGTCACTTGAGGCACAGGTGAATTCAGTGGCACAGAGCACTTTTTATCAGCTTAGGCTGGCATACCAACTACACCCTTATCTGGACAGAGATAGCCTAGCTACAGTTATCCATACTCTGATAACTTCTCGTCTGGATTACTGCAATGCGTTATATGTGGGGCTGCGTTTGAAAATGGTCCGGAAACTTCAGCTGGTCCAAAACAGGTCAGCAGGACTGTTAACAGGGACTGGCCAACGGGCTCATATTACGCCAGTACTTTTCCAGCTGCACTGGCTGCCAGTCCATTTCCAGGCCCAATTCAAAGTGCTGGTGTTAACATTCAAAGCCCTTAACGGCTTGGTGCCAGGTTCTCTGAAGGATCGCCTCCTCCCATACGTGCCTGCCCAGACCTTAAGATCATCCTCAGCAGCCCTTCTCCGTGAGCCCCTGCCGAAGGAAGTGAGGCGAGTGGCTACTAGGAGGAGGGCTTTTTCTGCTGTGGCACCCCAGCTGTGGAATGAGCTCCCTAGTGAGGTTCGCCTGGCACCTACATTGTATTATTTCCAGTGCCAAGTGAAGACCTTGTTATTTTCCCAGGCACTTTAACATTTCAGCTCTTTAGACTTTTAGCTTTGCTGTTTTAAATCTGTATTTTAAATCCCTGCATTGCTGCTATGTTTTATTCTGGTTGTATTGTTTACTGTGGTTTTAATGTTTTATATATTTTGTATTTTTTTATTGTGCACTCTTTGGTTTTAATTTTTGTGAACCGCTCAGAGAGCTTCAGCTGTTGGGCAGTATAGAAATGAAAATAATAATAATAATAAACCCAAATCGCCAGTATGCTGCTTAATTTTGGCAGCAAACTGCTCTGTAGTGCTACAGCTCTAACACAAGAGTAGGTGCAGTCTGCAATATAGCTAGGTAGGGAAAAAAGTTACTTTGCAAGAAGGTCACTAGCCAGAAAAGATAGGGCTGAGCTAGATAGGCCAATAAGCTAACTTAGTACAAGGCAGCTTCATAGGTTTGTATGGTTACTGTGAACCAGGAAGTGAAGGAGGGAGCACATGAGACTGCAGCAAGTCCCTGGCAGTTGAACCTTGGTTTGGACATGCAGGAAAGTGCTGCTTCCTGATAACAATTAAAATAAGCTGAGTGGTTCTACTTTTTCTTTTCCTTCCACACTCATCCAAGTGGCTACCATGAAGCGATGCCTTTCGGCATGGCTGCACTGGGTCAGATAATGCTTCTTCCAAGCAGCCATGTCTAACGGGATGCTCTGCGTGGAGCATTTGAATATAGTAATACTATAAATGGCCTCTCAGTACTTGAGCCTATACAGTGATAGAGCCTACTTTGCAGGGTCATTTTGTGATGAAATGAGGTAAGGAAATGTTATCTGGCCTGAGCTTGGGGTGTGGGCAGCTCGCTAATAAAGATAACAACCTTCCCCAATTGGAGTTTACTTTGCTTGTTTGGTTATTATTGAGATTGGAATGCTTCAAAACATATGTGAGTCTTATTTCAAATACTATTAAATACTGATAACATAGGCGGTGTGTGTATGATTAGCATGACCTATAGAACCTTCCAGTAATTAAATCTTGATTATTTGAATATCTCGATTATCTGAATTCGGTTTGTATCGCTGCTGTAGTTTCTGTGTCTTCATAATACTATCTTAAACAACACTTCAAGCATTCAAATAGTTTTCCAAGTGTTATCCAAGCATCCTGTAATGCAGATGCATAAAGACATCCCTTAAGCAATTTGGATAAATTGTATTACAACTTCAGAACACCTAAGTGGAACTAGGGTAACACCACTAAGAAGAGAGTATTGATTGCCTGTGAGCATTTATTAGAAGCTGAGCTAAGCTTAATGGATTTTCCCCCTTTTTAGGTATCAAAGCAAGCCAAAGAGTTCCTGGAATATGTTTATGAAGAGCCCCTGATTGACATCCAGCAGGAAAACCCTATGTTGTACAGACACGTTGAGCCACTGGCAACTGTGGCCCGTCTGAGACAGCAGCTGAAATCCCTCCGAGCCTATTTATTCAGCTGCAGAGCAGCAGTGGCCGAAGACCTGCGAAGGAGGTAGGAAGAAGGGGTAACAGGCAAGAACAAGCTTCCTTGGGGCTCTCTTCCTCTGCTTGTCCATCTCTCGCTTCCTTTCCTTGGTTCCCATGACCCAGCAATTAAAGTGCTGCCTGTTGTGTCTGCCTAGTAGTTGTTGTAACTGGATACTTCCAGTGGACTTGGGTTGTTCACTGCCTTAAGACATCTTTGAGTCTTCAGTGTGTCACTGAGGGATATTAGGAAGACAATGGCTAAACAAACTGGCAACTCTACAGGAGGAATGGTTTTAAAGTGTACTTAGCAAGATATAAATGTATGCAGTCATCACATACCCACTGTGGAGCAATAGAACATGCAGAATTTGGAACAAGTTATATATAAGACCTATGAAGCTGACTTACTCTGTATCAGAGCAGCAATCCATCTAGTCCAGCAGTGTTTACTCTGTCCTGTGATAACTCTCAAGATCACACACTTCTCCCATCCTACAGCCCAAGATGCTTTTAGACTGGAGATGCTGGAGATTGATCCTGGAGCCTTCTGCATGCAAAGCATGTGGACCGAGTTATGGCAAAGTCCTTCACTTTGAGCCCATTGTCCTGAGTGTTCTTATGACCAGAACTACTGCTGGAAAAGGTCCCACTCATAATAGGGTTTATGTATCTGCAGAGAGGTTTCCATGTTGTATCTAATTTAATTACCACTGGAAGACCTAGCAGTAGTTCTTAGCATCTCAGGGGAATTGCATTTAGAGTTCTGAGGCTTGGAGTCACCTACTCCCCCTCTTTTCCTCCCCTAGCCTCCCATCCATCATTGAGGTCATTGCCTCAGGCAAAGCAAGGATCAGGGCCAGGCCACTTTCAAAAGGGTGTCCTGCCTTCTTTCAGAATTGGCTTTCAGACCCTGAAAAGGTGAGAAGGAAAGCATTTCCTTAGTCCCATAGGATTCAGTGGAAATAACTGATGACCAAGCTAGTCCCTTATCTGTACAGTCCTACTAGAGTTCTGTTAAGTGCGTGGGCTAGAATACTGGGAATTAACTTTTATATAGAGGGGTTATTCCCCCCTCTGCTCTGTCATTGCTGAACTGTGTCCTGGTGGGGGAAGGAGGAAAGGCTTGTGTAAAAATAGATACCCAGATGTTTTTGCCTTGGCATCTTTATCCCAGTAACCAAAGGGAGGTGATCTTTGCTATTTAGGAGATAACCTATGTCAGTGCCTTGATTAATAATGTCAAGAACAACTAAAGGAAGATATTTATGTCAGCAAGGTGCTAGATGTTAGTAACCACATTCTTGTTTTAAATGTACCTGTGTGTCTGAGAGAGAGAGAGTGTTTAAAGCTGTAATTCAAAAAAAAAACCTGCAACTTTGTGAGGAGAGCACATGTAATATTTTATTAATAATTGCCTTGCTCTTGCACATACATCCGTAGGCAACATTATCTTTTTTGCATGTCCTTCATTTGCAAAACTGGTAATAGTGTCTCCTTCAATTTGTATGAAACTGAAGGCAGTGTGGTTTATGGAGGGTACAGTTCAGAAAAGGCATCAGAGAAAGAAATTACCACTTTTGATTAACACCAAAGAAAAAAGAATGTTCTGATTAAAATAAAGAGGCAGGGAGGGCCAAGCCAAGTCAGTGAAGAGAGCAGAAGAAAAGAGATCAAAGGAAGCAAAGAGAAAAAAGCAATAGGGCTTGAAGACATGGGGCAAAGGGGGGAAAGTGAGGATACTAGCTGAGCCATGAAGAGCCAGAGCTGATGGAAAAAGGTGATAGAAAAGGGTCCATAGGAAGCTGTGAAGAGGCATTCAGGGGAGCACAGGAACAAAAGCAAACCTGAGAAAATAAGAACCATTGGAAGCTACAAAGGACTGAAACAAAGGAGGATTAGAAACTGAAGAAGCAGTCGAGTGGACATGGTATAGAAGACAGAAAGTGTAAAGTTAGGACATAGATTTTGGGGGATATGGAGAGTTAAATATATCAACTTGTTATCAAAGTTAATATAAAGTTATGTTACACTATAGCTCTTGGGGAAAGATGTGGGAGGCACATGGACAGGTGCGCCTGTACATGGTGATGGGAAATGTCACAATGAAGATGGAGGGTTTAAAATGAGACCTTTTTATGGATTAAATAAAAATACCCATAAAAGGTGTATGTTTAGGTAACAATACATAATTTAATTTTTATCTTTCATGGTCAGTTAAGCTGTCGTTAACCTTAGACTTATAAAAACCATCTCAGTTGCTGTGTCTGGTTTGGATGTGATCTGTAGTGCTTTCAAACCCCATAACTGTCACAATGACTTTGAGGGCTGACAGGGATGCACACTCTGGCCCTGCCCCCGACTTCCCCATGATGCAGAGCAAAATGCCAGATGCAGTTCAACCAAACACGGTTACAATCTCTCTTCAGACCTTCCCTGTCAACACGGGGAGGCCAGGGGTAGAGGGAACAGAGCACACATCACTGTCTCCCTTCCATGCTTTGTATTTCCAAATGCCTGCATAGGGCTACTATTTTTGCAGAATTGCTTTCCCCCATCTCTTTCCTTCATGGCATATTTCCCAGACCCATGGGGCTTGCTGTGTTTCTTTTTTACTTAGTGGCCTATGTGCAAAGTTTTATCACAGTTCCCTATTTTCTTTTTTGCAAACAAGAACATAACCGTTATTTACCATATTATTTATCGTTTTGTATGCCTTAAATTGTAATGTAATTAGTGTTTCAAAAGAATGTGAGGTAACTTAAGGGTTCACTTTTTCTTGATGAAATTCTTTTTTCTGCTTCTTCTTCATCTCAGTTATGTGAATAGCCAGCGTTTCTGAGAACACCGTCTTGAAGGCCTGTCAGAATTATATAAACAAGCTGAAACGAACTGTTAATAGTGCCGTCCAGAGAGAACTAAGAGCAGACTGATTAATCACGATGGCACCCTGTTGCTTTTACAACATGGATAGCCTTTCTTATGAGGAAAAGAGTGTGCTGTGTTTTTTCTTCTAGTTTTCATTACGATCCATGTTTGTGCTTTAAAATGTACAAGTTTTTTTCTGAAAACATGTCAAAATTGCTGCCTATGGTGTGTGTTGCAACTGCTGTTACTTTCTTAGAACTTCAGTCTATATATGCCTACATGTCAGTGATGGAACTTGGTCTTGGAGTTCCTGGTATTTATTCTCTTTGAACAAAATTTTTTTACAGCTCTGACAGTTCAGTTTTCCTAAAGACTCCCAGATGCTTGTTATATTGGCAATTTAAATAAGGACCTAGATAATTACAGCATGGTGGCCATTTCTGAGGAGCAGAGGTTCTTTGCAAAAGTGTGGATAGCTTGAGGTTGATCCAGAGTTTGAAGTCTAAAGTGATCAGTACTCTGCCACTGGAGTGCTTATGATCAGTATATGAATCCTGATGCACCATCACAACCAGTAATGTTTTGCTTGTAGCCACATCTGGCCCTAGAGAGGCCAAAGCATTTGTCTACCCTGATAGATTGGTGATTTCTCTCTTTGCCTTACCCAGCATATTAGGGCTGCCTAGAAACATTGTGCTTCTAGGAGTACGACCAAAGAGAACACCATTTGATATGCAATGGGTCTATTCTCTCAATAGTTCCTCCATGAAAACTGGCACAACACTGCTGTGGTCTCAATAGAGCAAAATCTCTGTGTGTTGGGAGGAGGGGGGTGGCCTGGCACAAATTGTATTTTACTTATTTATTTGAAATATTTCTAGGCCGCCTTTCAGGGCAGAAGCTCTCCCAAGGCAGCTTACAACAATAAAATTTGTATAATAAAAAGTGATATGGTAATAAAAGAACAGACATTCATAAAAACAACAAATGCCAGCATAATACAAAACCTACAACACAATTGCAGCTACAATCCAGGGCAGAGCTGTAGGATTCTGTTCCACATACAGATGTGATTTAGGATGCCATTTTAACTATTCCATTTCAATCTGGCTTCAGACCCGGTTATGGGACAGAAACAGCCTTGGTGGATGACCTACGCTGGGAACTAGACTGGGGGAGTGTGTCCCTGTTGGTTCTGCTAGACCTCTCAGTGGCTTTCGATACCATTGACCATGATATCCTTCTGGACCACCTCACTGGGATGGGACTTGGAGGCACTGTTTTACAGTGGCTCCATTCCTTCTTGGAGGGGCAGATCCAGAAGGTGGTGCTGGGGGACTCCTGTTCAACTCCCTGGCCTTTGGCCTGTGGAGTTCCTCAGGGTTCTGTTTTGTCCCCCATGCTATTTAACATATACATGAAACCACTGGGAGAGATTTCCGGAGTTTAGGGGTTCGGTGTCACCAGTATGCTGATGACACCCAATGATACTTTTCCTTTCCATCTAATTCCAAGGAAGCTGTTGTGGTGCTAAACCAGTGTCTGTCAGCAATAAAGGACTGGATGAGGGCAAACAAATTGAAACTTAATCCAGACAAGGCAGAGGTGCTCCTGGTCAGTCGAAAGGTAGATATGGGAATAGGGATTCAGCTTGTGCTGGATGGGGTTACGCTCCCCCTGAAGACACAGGTTCACAGCATGGGTGTACTTCTGGATTCAGCCCTGAGCCTGGATGCCCAGGTTTCAGCGGTGGCCAGGAGTGCATTTGCACAGTTAAAGCTCATGCGCCAGCTGTGCCTGTTCCTTCAGATGTCTGACTTGGCCACAGTGACACATGCCTTAGTTACATCCCGTTTGGATTACTGTAACATGCTCTATGTGGGGCTGCCTCTGAAGAGCATTTGGAAACTTCAGCTGGTTCAAAGAGCTGCCGCCAGACTGCTGACTGGGGCTGGCTACAGGGAGCATACAACTCCCCTGCTAAAACAGCTTCACTGGTTCCCAGTCTGTTTCCGGGCACAATTGCTGGTCATGTCTTATAATGCCCTGTATGGCTCAGGTCCAGGTTATCTGAAAGACTGTATTCTCCCCTATGAGCCTACTTGTGCCCTGAGATCTTCAGGGGAAGCCCTTCTCGTGGTCCCACGAGCATCACAGGCTTGTCTGGTGGGAATGCGGGAGAGGGCCTTCTCAGTGGCTGCCCCAAGGCTCTGGAACTCCCTTCCCAGGGAGGCAAGAGTGGCACCCTCCTTGGTATGCTTTCTCAGGCAGGTAAAAACTTTTTTGTTCCAGCAGGCCTTTGGGGATAGATAATCTCGACCTGTGAGAATATGATGGATGGATACTATGGTTTATATTTCTTGTTGTCTTTAAAATTTTTGATATTTTATATAATTTTAATATTATTGGTGATTTAATTATATTTTTAACTTTTGTATATTTCATAGAATAGTAGAGTTGGAAGGGGCCTACAAGGCCATCGAGTCCAACCCCCTTTATCTATAAATAGATATCTATTATTTATCTATAAATAGATAGATAGATAGATAGATAGATAGATAGATAGATAGATCTATTTATAGATAAAGATATATCTTTATCTATAAATAGATAAATTTCTATTTATAGGTTTTAACTGTACAAGTTTTTAATGTTGTAAAGCCACCTTGAGTCCCAGTATTGGGAAGAAGGCGGGATATAAATAAATATAATAATAACAACAACAACAACAATTATGGCACTAGAAATAAATTTATCAGACCCTCTTGATAGCTGCTGGAGCTGAATCGCCTATCATCTGTACGCTTTCGTCTGCTTTCATTATATCAAATATAATTCAGAGATAATTTTTGAATATCAGATGATAAACATTTTCAACCTAGAACAAAACCAGTTTTCTCACTTGGGTCCTCGTGTATTTCTTCCAGAATTGGTGACTGGTAATGACATTGCAGTTATGAACAATTTAGCAAATGAACAATTGCTAGGCAAAGCTATAATTTGGGTTGACTTTCTGCAGCCCCTAGAACCTCTATTCCTGAAGAATGGACAGAAGGCAAAGAGAGCTTTTCTAATGAGATTTAGGTGTCACAGGATTGAGGCTGCCACTCTTGGTCACACTAGCTCATAAGTGGGGTTGTAAAGAGTGGGTGTGAAGAACAGCGGGCAGAGGCATCTTCCTTGTGAAATCTAGCCCTAAAAGCTAAGGATAAAGGATTGCAGCCTCAGGATGGGAAGCAGTGGAGTATGTGGTCCCTCTCTGTTATCACTGTAGGTAAGGAAAGGGGGAAAACCCTATTAATAAATAATACAAACCTGTAAAGTTAACTCATTAGGCAAGACATTTCAGGGAGGGAACTATAAATTCGATAGTGGTAACTACTGGGAAATGCCTGTCTCTTTTTGTATTATTCTGTCTTCCTGACTCTGAGAGGAGAGACAATGTAGTATCTTTTTTACATTCCAAATGAATTTATTACCATTTCAACAGGGACCTGCTTAGGACTCTTGTGCTCTCAACACTTACTTTGCCAGTTTTTACCTTCTTCTGTAAACATGCCTTGCCCTCCAAAAAGAAATGGAAAATAGAGCAAAGTTTTTCATCCAGTTGTGCTCCCTGCAAGCAGGCAGATTTTCACACAGAACAGTATTGCATATATTGCTGGTGAGGAAATGTCAGTACTGCTTAATTTACCTTATGTATATTAGCGAGACTCAGAGAGTAAGAAAAAGGTTGTTCCTGCAGGAGGCTGAAAATATTAAAGCCACCGTTGCTCTTTCGTCAATCCACTGTGAGCCCAGAGAGTACAGGTTCACTGAAAAAACAAGGACTGCTTTTCATCCCCCCCTCTCCTAGATATGAGGTAACTGCATCACACAATTTCCAGAGGGGGAGACTTGTTAGTCAACAAAACGTCTTGTGGCACCTTAAAGACTAACGATTTTGTAATGCTATAATAAATGTGTTCATCTTCAAGGTACCACAAGACTCCCTGTTGTTTTTTGGATCATTCAAGTCTTTCCTGGGTCTGCACACATGCACAAGCATGTTATATGAATGATTAATGCATCACAGGTGAATGTATTCTATTTGACAGTAATGTATTGTGCATGGGCAAGCTGCTCGCTTTCTTACAGACCCATGAACTGCCAACTTGGAACGTGGCATTTCACAACTTACAGCTCTGTCAGGGAACAAACTGCTGATGTGACTAACTTGCATAAAATATTTTCAAGTTCATGTACTTCACAGGAGCAGTTCATGGAAATCTGTCATCCTGGGTTTCCAGAGAAGAAATTTGAAAGAATAAACTATATTCAATATCACAAGACTTTAGAAATGCTGTATTGGATGCTGATCTAAAGTAACATAGCTTTCCAAAAGCCAAGTTTGAAGTGTTACTAAAAATCATACACAGTTTTCAAAATATTTGTATTTGCTTCTAGGGAACCTGCCCAAATTGTGGCTCTTCAGTAGCTCCAAAGGGAGATAACACAATTGGTCACTCTTTGGAAAGGAGATTAGAAAATACTGGACATTATAAATTGACAGGTGTCCATTTTCTCTATTGTGAGATATTGCCTTTTAAAATATCCCTGAGATTCAAAATTGTTTTCACTTTCAAAAAGCATTGCTTGAAAAATTGGCACTACTCACATCCAACATACATTTATCACTTTAGGAAATGCTTACAGAAAACTTTAAAAGTGCACCTGCAAAAACAACCATCACCTCTGTGCCACAGTAGATGAAAAGTTAACTATTTAAATGTTTCCTGCCTATGCTTAGTTTCAGGTATGAATAAACAAGATCGTTGATAAATGTTTCTAAACAATTATGTTCTGAATTAGACTATTGCAGAATGTAAAATATTAAGGTTACTACAATATTAAAACACAGATGTGTAGGAACAGTTCCAGAACCAAACAGGCCAGCTCAGTATAATTATTTGTTCTTGTATTGACATAACTACCTTACTCAGCCTTCCCCAACCTGGTGCCCTCCAGATGTGTTGGACTACAACACTCTTCATGCCCACCCAGCACGGCTAATGGCCATGCTGGCTGGGGATGGTGGGAGCTGAAGTCCATCACATTTGAAGGGTACCAGGTTGGGGAAGGCTGAGTTTACCTGGAGGTGAACCTTCACACTTGTTGATTAAGAGCAGGAAAGTTCTATTCCAGCTTCTCTGAGAAAACTAGAGAATTAAAATTAATTTTAAAAAATGAATAAATTATGAGAAGTGCGTCCTCTGATATCTGGTGAAGAATAGCCATTATAGTTATTGGAATGGTGTAGATGAAAAATTGTGAAGCCAAAGTAAAGTAGGAATTCATTGTAATAGGTAAGCTTTCAGTACCTTTATTAGGCAAATCAGTACAGGCCTCTACTTTGTTGTTGTTCAGTCGTTCAGTCGTGTCCGACTCTTCGTGACCCCATGGACCATAGCACGCCAGGCCTTCCTGTCCTGTGCTCTCTCCCGGAGCGTGCTCAAGTTCATATTAATTGCATCGATGATGCTATCTAGCCATCTCATCCTCTGCCGTCCCCTTCTCCTTTTGCCTTCAGTCGTTCCCAGCATCAGGGTCTTTTCCAGAGAGTTTTCTCTTTGCATTAGGTGGCCAAAATATTTGAGCTTCAGCTTCACTATCTGTCCTTCCAATGAGCAGTCAGGGTTGATTTCCTTTAGGATTGACTGATTGGACCTCCTTGCAGTCCAAGGGACTCGTAAGAGTCTTCTCCAGCACCACAGTTCGAAAGCATCAATTCTTCGGCGCTCAGCCTTCCTTATAGTCCAGCTCTCGCAGCCATACATTACTACTGGGAAAACCATAGCTTTGATTAGACGGACCTTTGTCGGCAAGGTGATGTCTCTGCTTCTTACTATGCTGTCTAGGTTTGCCATAGCTTTCCTCCCAAGGAGCAAGCGTCTTTTAATTTCATGGCTACAGTCACCGTCTGCGGTGATCTTGGGGTCCGAGAAAGTAAAATCTGTCACTGCTTCCATTTCTTCCCCTTCTATATGCCAGGAAGTGATGGGGCCAGATGCCATGATCTTCGTTTTTTTAATGTTGAGTTTCAAACCAGCTTTTGCACTCTCCTCTTTCACCCTCAACAAGAGGCTCTTGAGATCCTCTTCGCTTTCTGCCATTAGGGTGGTATCGTCTGCGTATCTGAGGTTGTTGATAATTCTCCCAGCAGTCTTAATTCCGACCTGTGATTCATCCAACCCGGCGTTTCTCATGATGTACTTTGCATATAAGTTAAATAAGCAGGGTGACAATATGCAGCCTTGTCGTACTCCTTTCCCAATTTTGAACCAATCGGTTGTTCCATGTCTGGTTCTTACTGTCGTTTCTTGACCCTCGTACAGGTTTCTCAGGAGACAGGTAAGGTGGTCTGGTACTCCCATCACTTTCAGAATTTGCCACAGTTGGTTGTGATCCACACAATCAAAGGCTTTAGCGTAGTCAATGAAGCAGAAATAGACGTTTTTCTGGAATTCTCTTGCTTTCTCCATGATGCAGCAAATGTTGGCAATTTGATCTCTAGTTCCTCTGCCTCTTCAAAACCCAGCTTGTACTTCCGGTAGTTCTCGGTTCGCATACTGCTGAAGTCTAGCTTGTAGGATTTTGAGCATCACCTTGCTGGCATGTGAAATGAGCGCAATTGTGCGGTAGTTTGAACACTCTTTGGCGTTGCCCTTCTTTGGAATTGGAATGTAAACTGACTTTTTCCAGTCTTGCGGCTACTGTTGAGTGTTCCAAATTTGTTGGCATATTGAGTGCAGCACTTTAACAGCATCATCTTTTAGGATTTTAAATAGCTCAGCTGGAAGACTGTCATCTCCGCTAGCTTTGTTGTTACTAATGCTTCATAAGGACCACTTGACTTCACTCTCGAGGATGTCCAGCTCAAGTTCAGTGACCGCACTCTCATGGCTATCAGGGACATTAAGATCTTTCCTGTATAGTTCTTCTGTGTATTCTTTCCACCTCTTCTTAATCTCATCTGCTTCTGTTAGGTCCCTGCCTTCTTTGTCCTTTATCATGCCCGTCTTTGCACAAAACGTTCCCTTGAGATCTCCAATTTTCTTGAAGAGATCTCTAGTCTTTCCCATTCTGTTGTTTTCCTCGATTTCTTTGCATTGTTCATTTAAGAAGGCCTTCTTGTCTCTCCTTGCTATTCTCTGGAACTCTGCATTCAGTTGGATATATCTTCCCCTTTCTCCCTTGCTTTTCGCTTCCCTTCTTTCCTCAGCTACTTGTAAAGCCTCCTCAGACAGCCACTTGGCTTTCTTGCATTTCTTTTTCTTTGGGATGGATTGAGTTGCTGCCTCATGAACAATGTTACGGACCTCCGTCCATAGTTCCTCAGGCACTCTGTCTGTCAGGTCTAATCCCTTAAATCTATTCCTCACCTGCACTGTATATTCATAAGGGATATGATTTAGGTCATACCTGAATGGTTTAGTGGTTTTCCCTACGTTCTTCCATTTAAGCCGAAATTTTGCAACAAGAAGCTCATGATCTGAGCCACAGTCAGCTCCAGGTCTTGTTTTTACTGACTGTATGGAGCTTCTCCATCTTTGGCTGCAAAGGACATAATCCATCTGATTTCAGTATTGACCATCTGGTGATGTCCATGTGTAGAGTCGCCTCTTGTGCTGTTGGAAAAGAGTGTTTGCTATGATCAGCATGTTCTCTTGGCAAAACTCTATTAGCTTTTAGCCTTGTGATACGTTCTATGGGGTTTTCTTGGCAAGAATACTGGAGTGGGTTGCCATTTCCTTCTCCAGTGGACCACATTTTGTCAGAACTCTCCACCATGACCTGTCCGTCCTGGGTGGCCCTGCACGGCATAGCTTATGGCTTCACTGAGTTACGCAAGCCCCTTCGCCACAACAAGGCAGTGATCCATGAAGGGGATCACTGCCTTGTTGTGGCGAAGGGGCTTGAGTAACTCTACTTTACCTGGGGTTAAATTATAGGGCATTTCTATGTAGCTAGTTTGTTTTGGGGGTTAATTTTGTTGATTTGGGCTGGTTTGCACAATCAGAATATGCCATGGTGGCTTATTTAAATTGCAGTGCATGCCAGGCACGATTTCTATAATAACTGCTGGGACGCATCTTGTCGTGTCATCCGAACCCAGGTGGCATGGACTGTTAGAGGGGGAACAACTCTGCAATAACTCATGGGGAGTTGTAGGGTTATTAGAGGGTTGTTTCCCCCTCCAACAAGCCATGCCACCCAGGTTCAGACACTACAACAAGCTACACCC